>NC_044384.1:41651860-42949003 GCF_006542625.1 Nomascus leucogenys | reverse complement strand
GAAAGTGTAGCACCATTAGTTTCCCGTTGTAAAATGAGTAAATCATTATTATTTTATATTTATTCTGGTCTTTATTTTTTTAAACTGATCGTAACTTTTTTGTTGAAATTAAATGTACATTGATTGCAGTACAATATGAAAATTAGAGGGCTTAATTTTTCAGTGACTCAGGTTTCTTTCTTTCTTTTTTTTTGTCTTCCCATCGGAAGCCTTTATGGATTTTGTTTGGGGTCAAGGGGGCAGTAAACAATACTGTTTATAATGGATTACATAGAAAATTTTAAGAAAAGGAACCCTGAATTTGTTTTAGGTAGAAAGGCATTCTCTGAATTTTAGTGGAATTTACACTATAGGCAATATGCCAAAATCCATTTGCAGGTGGTCTGTTCTGAGCTCTGTAATCAAAAGAATATCTTTTGAGTAACTAGTGTACACTTAGCAATATTTCTTCCGATTCTAACCAGACCCTACCTCCTGAAAGAAGTTAGTTTTCCATAGCATTTTTTCTCTTTTACATAGTATGTGGAAACATGTACAGTGCCCTATGCACTGTACGTGTGGATAATTTCCTGTGACCTTGCTAGATCTACTCAGAATTATGCTTGGGTCAAATTTTGGTTATGAAAAGCTGAAAGGCTGTACATGTGGATAGTTTCCTGTGACCTTGCTAGATCTACTCACAATTATGCTTGAGTCAAATTTTGGTTATGAAAAGCTGAAGGGCTACCACTACAGGTACATGTGATATGCAAGTGTATGCTATAACTATTCTCAGGCAGTTTTCATGTTCATGTGCATATTTTTCTCTTTCATAGTTTACTTTTTATATGCCTGTTGTAGTGAATTTAGGCTTCTTAGACCTGAAATAAACAGAAGAAAGGAAGTATCACTGAGCTAAGGGAAGGGAGAAGAGGTAACCAGAAATATATATATGGCACTTATTTAGGTTGCTGCCTCAAAATTGGAACTATGGCTTGAATTTAGGACATTTGAGAATTGAGTATTCTCAGATTAGTACTTTATAATTGAAAGTGTTTATTCTTTTTTTTTTTGAGACGGAGTCTCACTCTGTCACCAGGCTGGAGTGCAATGGCGTGATCTGGGCTCACTGCAACCTCTGCCTCTCAGGTTCAAGAGATTCTCCTGCCTCAGCCTCCCAAGTAGCTGGGATTACAGGTGCGCACCACCACATCCAGCTGATTTTTGTATTTTTTAGTAGAGACGGGGTTTCACCATGTTGGCCAGGATGGTCTCAATCTCTTTACCTCATGATCTGCCCGCCTCGGCCTCCCAAAGTGCTGGAATTACAGGTGTGAGCCACTGTGCCCCGCCTTAAAGTGTTTATTCTTACCATATAAATTTTCAGGTTTTGATTGAAAACAATTATTGATCCTTTGCTCTGTGATCTGATGTTTCAAAGCATTTTGGAAGAGATGATCAGTTTTTGTCAAGTAATACTGAATTCGTTTTGGTAGTTTTTAGAGTAATTGATTAATCTAAGATACGTGTATACCCTTGAGTGATATTTTATGTTAGCTCTTGAAGAGGCCAAAACATTGCATCTTTATTGATTCTGAAATACAACTTTTCTTCTAATTTTAATTTACTTATGGTAATATAAATATTAAAATTATTCCATTAAAAAATAAAACTAAAATAAAATAGTAGCAGATCAAGTAAAATTCCTCTTTGACAATCCATCCCTTCCTATCCTCCCCATAGATATGCTGCATAGGTTTGGGTGGGATTTATTTCGTTTTAACTTTTTATTTGAAGTAATTTAGAACTTACGGAAAGGTTCGTCCAGCTTTGCATACATTTTGCATTACAGAAGTACAGTGATCAAAACAGAAATTAACATTGGTGCAGTATTATTAACTAAACTCATATCTCACCAATGTCATTTCACTAATATCACTTTTTTTCATTCAATAGTCAATTCAAGATCTCAAGTTGTATTTAGTTGTCACATCCCCTTAGTCTTCTTCAATTCAGTCTTTCATAACCTTGACACGTATGTGTTTTGTAGAATGTTCTTTAATACAGATTTATGTGTTTTCTCTTGATTAGATTCAAATGGGTGTTAGAATGCCCAAGGGGCTTCCCACTCTTACCTAACCACATTTGGCCTCCACCAAGCTGAAATCGTCTTCCCATTTCCAGCTGTGGCTGCCCCAGGTTAGCTGGGGCTCACACCTGTATTTTCCCGTAAACATGAGTCTCCTCAGATTTCTGGTTGGATGGTTGCCCTTCAACCTTAGCTCTCAATTGGAAATTGAGAAGGAATATCTGGCCCACGTGAAGGGAAGTTATGCCTAGAGGAATTTGAAACCTGTAGTGCACTGTGAGTAACTTGGATCAACATTATACCTCAAATCAGCCTAATATCTGTTAGAGTAACTCAACTCCTACACTAAAAATCTAGCCAAAGGAAAAGTCTGCTCGCTATCAAGTATGGAAATTAATTTACTTCCATCTCTACTTCAGATTATGCATTTTTTGGCAAGAAAACAACAGGAGTGATGTGCCTTTTCAACAGGTCATATCAGGGGCTGCCTGAAATTGACATGCCTTTTTGCTGATGATGTTAAACTTGATTACCTGCTTAAGGGGGTGTCTGCAGGTTTCTCCACTGTGAAATTATTTTTCTTTAATTAATATAGTTCTATTGATTATAATCTAATATTGTTATTTATTTTGTTGCTAAAATTGTTCCAGCTTTGGAAATAGGAAATGTTGGGAACATAGGAGTGAAAACAAATGAATATGTAAGCAAGTAGGTAGGTATGTGTAAATAATTATGTAGGTATGTCTAAGTGACAGTAAAGAACATTGCTGCCAGTATTACAATTTAAAAAGAAGGTGGAAGAGACCGCAAGCCTAGGACATTTCTTGAAACTATCAGAGAGCGAAGGTTGAAGGGCAACCAACCAAGCAGAAATCTAAGGAGACTTATGCTGATAGGGAAAGACAGGTGTGAGTCCCAGCTAAACTGCAGCAGACACAGCTGGAAATGTGTAAGATTTCAGCTTGATGGAGGCCACATGTGGGCAGGTAAAGTGGAGAGCCCCTTGGGCAGCAAATATGGGAGAGCTTGAACTCTCTTGCCGGCTTTTTCTCCTTAGGCCCCACTTGGTAAGAGCCCTGATCAAACATCTCTCTTGGTCCAGGCCTGGGGGAGGGGAACAGTAGTTGCCATGGAAAAGAAACAAAGTTCCTGGGTCCTTCTCCTCTATCTGCCCTATGTAACAAAAAACATAGCTTCAGGAAGACGAGCAACACAAACTATTATCCTTAGGATACTCGTAAAAATCACTGGGTGGTGGTGGGGCTGGGTCCAGGTGGTGAGGAGGGTCCGGGGGAGGCAAAAAATAACCTGTGGGGAGGGCAGAGTTATATGCTGGTCCATGAACTATGGAAGAGGAACAGGAGCACTTCTAAGACCCTAGGCATATGAGTCTGATTAGCACAGGCCTGATTAAAATAACAGAAAATATCACCTCAAGCCAGACCCCCCACCATCAGACTAACAAGTATCTAGTAAAAGTAGTAGATAAATACTGATGAGAAACTCATTAGATGGACCCTCTAAGAGGAAACTCATAAAGCTGAACATGAAACAGACATTGAGAAGGAATATCTGGCCCACCTGAAGGGAAGTTATGCCTGAAGGAATTTGAAACCTGTGGTGCACTGTGGGTAACTATGGCAACAATAAACCTCAAACCCGCCTAACATCTGTTAAAGTGACACAACTCCTACACTAAAAACCAAGCCAAAGGAAAAGTCTGCCCATTACCAAGAATAGAAATTATTTACTTCAGTCTCTACTTCCTACCCAAGATGTCCAGATAGCAATAAAAATATGAGACATATGAAAAGGTAGAGAAAACAACATGCATACAAAGAGAGCAACAGACACCGGTGCAGTTATGGCATAAATGTTGGAACAATCTGATGAGGAATTTAAAATAACTGATTAATATGCTAAAATCTGTATTTGTTATTTATGGTGGCCTAATACATTATCACAAAATTTAGCAACTTAAAACCCTGGTAAGCTTCCTGGAGGCCCTATTGTTTGATTGAAAGGTTTTGTGAGGCCTAACTTTAATAACTTTAAGGTGCCTTTTGTGTGACTGTATTGAGGCATCAACTTTGATCTTTCTGAGGTCTTAATGAAAGATTCACCCTTGGCTTTATCTCTAGAGCATGTTTTTCCGGGTATTCTTCCAGATTTGGAATTTTCTCAGAAGACATTTCTTAATTTTAGCATGTTTTTCGCTATGGGCAGGCTGAGTATGAAGTCCTGGCTCATTTTGGTTTAATAATCTTTCCTTAAATTTATCCTTTCTTCTCCTACTTTACTGTAAGCACCAAAAAGAAACCAGGTGGCATCTTCAGCAGGTACTTGGAAATCTCCTTAAGTAAATCAGTCACCCAGATCATTTGGCATATTTCCTACTCTACACATTATTAAACATGATAGTGTTGGTAAACATTGTGCTACCACATGCAATGATTACCCTTCCTGCAATTTCCAGAAACATGTTTTCAGGGCCTCTCCTTGTGGTGGCTTACAACATGGCAGCTGGCTTCCATCAGAATGAGCAAGAGTAAACAAGACAATAGTCCCTATCTTTTTGTAAACTAATCTCAGATGTGGCATCTCATCAATTTTGAGAGTCACTAGATCAAGGCTATACTTGAGGATAGGGTATTAAAGGAGAACATGAATACCAGGAAACAGGGATCACTGGTTTGTATTACAGAGGTTGCCTACCACAATAACTGATTTTCCTTAATTTGCTTGTTTTAATATTTTTTCTGTAGATTCCCCAATTTTTAAAAAAAAATTTTTCTGTTTTATTTTTTATTATACTTTAAGTTCTGGGATACATGTGCAGAACATGCAGGTTTGTTACATAGGTATACAAAGGTATAGGTGCCATGGTGGTTTGCTGCACCCATCAACCCATCATCTACATTAGGTATTTCTCCTAATGCCATCCCTTCCTTGTCTCTCATCTCCCTACAGGCCACAGTGTGTGATGTTCCCCTCCCTGTGCCCATACGTTCTCATGGTTCAACTCCCACTTATGAGTGAGAACATGCAGTGTTTGGTTTTCTGTTCCTGTGTTAGTTTGCTGAGAATGATGGTTTCCAGCTTCATCTATGTCCCTGCAAAGGGCATGAACTCATTCTTTTTTATGGCTGCATAGTATTGCATTGTGTATATGTGCCACATTTTCTTTATCCAGTCTATCATTGATGGGCATTTGGGTTGGTTCCAAATCATTGCTCTTGTGAATAGTGCTGTAATAAACATATGTGTGCATGTGTCTTTATAATAGAACAATTTATTATCCTTTGGGTATATACCCAGTAATGAGATTGCTGGGTCAGATAGTGTTTCTGGTTCTAGATCCTTGAGGAATCGCCACACCGTCTTCCACAATGGTTGAACTAATTTACACTCCCACCACCGGTATAAAAGCATATCTATTTCTCCACATCCTCTCCAGCATCTGTTTCCTGACTTTTTTGTGATCACCATTCTAACTGGTGTGAGACGGTATCTCATTGTGGCTTTGATTTGCATTTCTCTAATGACCAGTGGTGATGAGGTTTTTATCATATGTTTGCTGGCCACATAAATGTCTTCTTTTGAGAAGTGTCTGTTCATATCTTTTGCCCACTTTTTGATGGGGTTGTTTGTTTTTTTCTTGTAAATTTAAGTTCCTTGTAGATTCTGGATATTAGCCCTTTGTCAGATGGATAGATTGCAAAAATTTTCTCCCATTCTGTAGGTTGCCTGTTCACTCTGATGACAGTTTCTTTTGTGGTGCAGAAGCTCTTTAGTTTAATTAGAACCCATTTGTAAATTTTGGCTTTTGTTTGCCATTGCTTTTGGTGTTTTAGTCATGAAGTCTTTGCCCATGCGTATGTCCTGAATGGTATTGCCTAGGTTTTCTTCTAGGGTTTTTATGGTTTTAGGTCTTACATTTAAGTCTTTAATCCATCTTAATTTTTGTATAAGGTGTAAGGAAGGGGTCCAGTTTCAGTTTTCTGCATATGACTAGCCAGTTTTCCCAACACCATTTATTTAATAGAAAATCCTTTCCCCATTGCTTGTTTCTGTCAGGTTTGTCAGATGGCTGTAAATGTGTGGTATTATTTCTGAGGCCTCTGTTCTGTTTCATTGGTCTATATATCTGTTTTGGTAGCAGTACCATGCTGTTTTGGTTACTGTAGCCTTGTAGTATAGTTTGAAGTCAGGTAGCATGATGCCTCCAGCTTTGTTCTTTTTGTGTAGGATTGTCTTGGCTATATGGGCTCTTTTTTGGTTTTATATGAAATTTAAAGTAGTTTTTTCTAATTCTGTGAAGAAAGTCAATGGTAGCTTGATGGGAATAGCAATGAATCTATAAATTACTTTGGCAGTATGGCCATTTTCACAATATTGATTCTGTCTTTGAGCATGGAATGTTTTTCCATTTGTTTGTGTCCTTTCTTATTTCCTTGAGCAGTGGTGTGTAGTTCTCCTTGAAGAGGTCCTTCACAACCCTTGTAAGTTGTATTCCTAGGTATTTTATTCTCTTTGTAGCAATGGTGAATGGGAGTTCACTCATGATTTGGCTCTCTGTTTGTCTATTATTGGTGTATAGGAATGCTTGTGATCTTTGCACACCGGTTTTTTTTTTTTTTTTTTTTTTTTTTTTTTTTTTTTTTTTTTTTTTTTTTTTTTTTTGAGACGGAGTCTCGCTCTCTCACCCAGGCTGGAGTGCAGTGGCGCGATCTCGGCTCGCTGCAAGCTCCGCCTCCCAGGTTCACACCATTCTCCTGCCTCAGCCTCTTCGAGTAGCCGGGACTACAGGCGCCCGCCACCACGCTCGGCTAATTTTTTTGTACTTTTAGTAGAGACGGGGTTTCACCGTGGTCTCGATCTCCTGACCTCGTGATCCGCCCGCCTCGGCCTCCCAAAGTGCTGGGATTACAAGCGTGAGCCACCGCGCCTGGCCTGCACATTGGTTTTGTATCCTGAGGCTTTGCTCAAGTTGCTTATCAGCTTAAGGAGTTTTTGGCCTGAGACAATGGGGGTTTTATAAATATGCAATCCTGTCATCTGCAAACAGAGACAATTTGACTTCCTCTTCTCTTCTTCGAATACCCTTTATTTCTTTCTCTTGCCTGATTGCCCTGGCCAGAACTTCTAATACTATGTTGAATAGGAGTGGTGAGAGAGGGCATCCTTGTCTTGTGCAGGTTTTCAAAGGGAATGCTTCCAGCTTTTCCCCAATCAGTATGATATTGGCTATGGGTTTGTCATAAATAGCTCTTATTATTTTGAGATACATTCCATCGATACCTAGTGTATTGAGTATTTTTAGCATGAAAGGGTGTTGAATTTTATCAAAGGCCTTTTCTGCATCTATTGAGGTAATCATGTGGTTTTTGTCATTGGTTCTGTTTGTGCGATGGATTACGTTTATTGATTTGTGTATGTTGAACCAGCCTTGCATCCCAGGGATGAAGCTGACTTGATTGTGGTGGATAAGCTTTTTAATGTGCTAGTGGATTCAGTTTGCCAGTATTTTACTGAGGATTTTCCCATATCGATGTTCATCAGGGATATTGGCCTGAAATTTTCTTTTTTGTTGTGTCTCTGCCAGGTTTTGGTAACAGGATGATGCTGGCCTCATAAAACGAGTTAGGCAGGAGTCCCTCTTTTTCTGTTGTTTGGAATAGTTTCCAAAGGAATGGTACTAGCTCCTCTTTGTACCTGTGGTAGAATTTGGCTGTCAATCAGTCTGGTCCTGGGACCAGACTATTTTTTTTTGTTGGTAGGCTATTAATTACTGCCTCAATTTCAGGACTTGCTATTGATCTATTCAGGGATTCGACTTCTTTCTAGTTTAGTCTTGGGAAGGTGTATGTGTCTAGGAATTTATCCATTTCTTCTAGATTTTCTAGTGTATTTGTGTGGAGGTGTTTATAGTATTCTCTGATGGTTATTTGTATTTCTATGGGATCAGTGGTGATATCCCCTTTATCATGTTTTACTGTGTCTATTTCATTCTTCTCTCTTTTCTTCTTTATTAGTCAGGCTAGCAGTCTATCTATTTTGTTAATCTTTTCAAAAAACCAGCTCCTGGATTCATTGATTTTTTTGAAGGGTTTTTCATGTCTCTTATCTCCTTCCTTCTGCTCTGATCTTAGTTATTTCTTGTCTTCAGCTAGCTTTTGAATTTGTTTGCTCTTGCTTCTCTAGTTCTTTTAATTGTGATGTTAAGATGTCGATTTTAGATCTTTCCCACTTTCTCATGTAGGCATTTTGTTCTATAAATTTCCCTCTAAGCACTGCTGTAGCTGTGTCCCAGAGATTCTGGTACGTTGTGTCATTATTCTCATTGGTTTCAAAGAACTTATTCATTTCCACCTTCATTTTGTTATTTACCCAGTAGTCATTCAGAAGCAGGTTGTTTAGTTGCCAAGTAGTTGTGCAGTTTTGAGTGAGTTTCTTAATCCTGAGTTCTAATTTGATTGCACTGTGGTCTGTGAGACTGTTTATTATGATTTCCATTCTTTTGCATTTGCTGGGGAGTGTTTTACTTCCAATTATGTGGTCAATTTTAGAATAAATGCTGTGTGGTGCTGAGAAGAATGTATATTCTGTTGATCTGGGGTGGAGAGTTCTGTAGATGTCTATTAGGTCTGCTTGGTCCAGAGCTGAGTTCAAGTCCTGAATATCCTTGTTAGTTTTCTCTCTCGTTGATCTGATTTTGACAGTGGGGTGTTAAAGTCTCCCATTATTATTGTATGGGAGTTTAAGTCTCTTTGAAGGTCTCTAAGAACTTGCTTTATGAATCTGGGTGCTCCTGTATTGGGTACATATAAATTTAGGATAGTTAGCTCTTGTTGCATTGATCCCTTTACCATTATGTAATGCCATTCTTTGTCTTTTTTGATCTTTGTTGGTTTAAACTCTGTTTTATCAGAGAATAGGATTGCAACCCCTGGTGTTTTTTTTGTTGTTGTTGTTGTTTTTGTTTTGTTTTGTTTTTGCTTTCCACTTGCTTGGTAAATATTCCTTCATCCCTTTATTTTGAGCCTATGTGTCTTTGCACATTAGATGGGTGTCCTGAATACAGCACACCGGTAGGTCTTGACTCTTTATCCAATTTGCCAGTCTGTGTCTTTTTTTTTTTTTTTTTTTTTTTTTTTTTTTTGAGAGGGAGTCTTGCTCTGTCACCTAGGCTGGAGTGCGGTGGTGGGATCTCGGCTCACTGCAAGCTCTGCCTCCTGGGTTCAGGCCATTCTCCTGCCTCAGCCTCCAGAGTAGCTGGAACTACAGGCGCCTGCCACAACGCCTGGCTAATTTTTTTGTATTTTTATTAGAGATGGGGTTTCACCATGTTAGCCAGGATGGTCTCGATCTCCTGACCTTGAGATCTGCCCACCTCGGCCTCCCAAAGTGCTGGGATTACAGCCGTGAGCCACCGCGCCCGGCCCAGTCTGTGTCTTTTAATTGGGGCATTTAGCCCATTTACCTTTAAGGTTAATATTATTATGTGTGAATTTGATCCTATTATTACGATGTTAGATGGTTATTTTGCCTATTCGTTGATGCAGTTTCTTCATAGTGTTGATGGTCTTCACATTTTGGTATGTTTTTGCATACCAAAGAGTTTTGCAGTGGCTGATACCGGTTTTTCCTTTCCATATTTTCTGTTTCCTTCAGGAGCTCTTATAAGGCAGGCCTGGTGGTGACAAAATCTCTCAGCATTTGCTTGTCTGTAAAGGATTTTATTTCTCCTTTGCTTATGAAGCTTAGTTTGGCTGGATATGAAATTCTGGGTTGAAAATTCTTTTAAGAATGTTGAATATTGGCCTCCTCTGGCTTGTAGGGTTTATGCAGAAAGATCCGTTGTTAGTCTGATGGGCTTCTCTTTGTGGGTAACCCGACCTTTCTCTCTGGCTGCCCTTAACATTTTTTCCTTCATTTCAACCTTGATGAATCTGGTGATTATGTGTCTTGGGGTTGCTCTTCTCAAGGAATATCTTTGTGGTGTTCTGTGTTTTCTCTGAATTTGAATGTTGGCCTGTCTTGCTAGGTTGGGGAAGTTCTCCTGGATAATATCCTAAAGTATGTTTTCCAACTTGGTTCCATTCCCCCCATCACTTTCAGGTACACCAATCAAACATAGGTTTGGTTTTTTCACATAGTCCCATATTTCTTGGAGGCTTTGTTCATTTCTTTTTGTTCCTTTTTTCTCTAATCTTGTCTTCATGCTTTATTTCATTAAGTTGATCTTCAATTTCTGATAGCCTTTCTTTTGGTTGATCAACTCAGCTATTGATACTTGTGTATGCTTCACGACGTTCTCATGCTGTGTTTTTCAGCTCCATCAGGTCATTTATGTTCTTCTCTAAACTGGTTATTCTAGTTAGCAGTTCCTGTAACCTTTTATCTTAGCTTCCTTGCATTGGGTTAGAACATGCTCCTTTAGCTCAGAGGAGTATGTTATTACCCACCTTCTGAAGCCTATTTCTGTCAATTCATCAAACTCATTCGTTGTCCGGTTTTGTTCCCTTGCTGGTGAGGAGTTGTGATCCTTTGGAGGAGAAGAGGCATTCTGGTTTTTGGAATTTTCAGCCTTTTTGTGCTGGTTTTTCCTCATCTTCGTGGATTTATCTGCCTTTGGTCTTTGGTGTTAGTAACCTTTGGATGGGTTTTTTTTTTTTTTATGGGTGTCCTTTTTGTGATGTTGATGCTATTGCTTTCTGTTTGTTAGTTTTCCTTCTAATAGTCAGGCCCCTCTTCTGCAGGTCTGCTGGAGTTTGCTTGAGGTCCACTCTAGACCCTATTTGTCTGGGTGTCACCAGCGGGGGCTGCAGAACAGCAAAGATTGCTACCTGCTCCTTCCTCTGGAAGCTTCCTCACAGAGGGGCACCTGCCAGATGCCAGTCGGAGCTCTCCTGTATGAGGTGTCTGTCAACCTCTCCTGGGAGATGTCTCTCAGTCAGGAGGCATGGGGGTCAGAGACTCACTTGAAGAGGCAGTCTGTGTCTGTCTCTTAGCAGAGCCTGAGGACTGTGCTGGGAGATCTGCTCCTCTCTTCAGAGCCAGCAGGCAGGAATCTTTAAGTCTGCTGAAGCTGCGCCCACAACCACCCCTTCCCCCCAGGTGTTCTGACCCAGGGAGATGAGAGTTCTATCTATAAGTCCCTGACGAGCTACTGCCTTTCTTTCAGAGATGCCCTGCCCAGAGAGGAAGAATCTAGAGAGGCAGTCTGGCCACAGTGGCTTTGCTGCATTGTGGTGGGTTCCGCACCCAGTTTGAACTTCCCGGTGGCTTTGTTTACACTCTGAGGAGAAAATTGCCTACTCAAGCCTCAGTAATGGTGGATGCCCCTTCCCTCACCCAGCTGGAGAGTCCCAGGTTGACTTCAGAGTGCTGTGCTGGCAGCGAGAATTTCAAGCCGGTGGATCTTAGCTTGTTGGGCTCTGTATGTGTGGGATCTGCTGAGCAAGGTGACTCGGCTCCCAGGCTTCAGCCCCCTTTCCAGGGGAGTGAATGGTTCTGTCTTGCTGGTGTTCCAGGCACCACTGGGGTGTGAAAAAACTCCTGTAGCTAGCTTGGTGGCTGCTCAGATGGCCGCCCAGTTTTGTGCTTTATACCCAGGGCCCTGGTGGTGTAGGCACCCGAGGGAATCTCCTGATCTGTGGGTTGTGAAGACCGTTGGATAAGCATAGTATCTGGGCCAGACAGCACCATCCCTCATGGCACAGTCCCTCAGGGCTTCCCTTTGCTAGTGGAGGGAGTTCCCCAACCCCTTGCGCTTCTGGGGTAAGGTAATGCACCATCCTGCTTCTGCTCGCCTTCCGTGGGCTGTACCCACTGTCTAACCAGTCCCAGTGAGATGAACCAGGTACCTCAGTTGGAAATGCAGAAATCCCCCACCTTCTACATTGGTCTCACTGGAGCTGCAGACCAGAGCTGTTTCTATTCGGCCATCTTGCCTGGAGATTTCTTAATATTTTCTATATACAATCATGTCATCAGCACATAAAAATTTTACTTTTTCTTGGTCTGTAGGCATTTTATTTTCTTGTGTTATTGCACTGGCTATGACATCCAGTCAATAATGAACAGAGGAATATAGTAATAGCTGACATTTTTGCCTTATTCCTGAAGTGCAAAGGTAGGGAGGGACAAATTTTATTTTTTACCCTCAGACATATGTTAACTGTAGGATTTTTTTTTTTTTTTAAAGATTCTTTTTATTAGATTGAGGTAGTTTCTCCTGTTCCTAGGTTGTTGAGTTTTTATTGTAAATAGATTGAATTTTGACAAATGCCTTTCTGCTATTATAGATGAGCATATGAGATTTGTCCTTTATTCTGTTAACATAGTGAAATACATAAATTAATTTTCAACTGTTAATCAAATCTTGCCTTCCTGGAGTAAACCCACATTAGACATATTATCTTTTTATGTATCTGGATTCATCTTGTGAATTGTTTTTTAGAATTTTTTTCAGCTATACTTATCAGATAGATTGGATTATAGTTTTTGTTTTTCAGAATACCCTTGTCAAATTTTGGTGTCAAGGTATGGCTGCATTATAAAATGAATATCTATGAACTAAAAGTGATAACCAGTAAGTATTAGAAAGTTAACTTGTTTTCTTTTTGGTTGCCAGTTTAAGCATGTAAATAATCAAATATCTGATCAGCTTTAAGTACTATGTAACGTACTACCTCTTATCCTTTGTTTCTTGAAAAATGAGTTTTCTGCTGTGGAGTGGGGGGAGGGGGGAGGGACAGCATTAGGAGATATACCTAATGCTAAATGACGAGTTAATGGGTGCAGGAAATCAACATGGCACATGGATACATATGTAACAAACCTGCACATTGTGCACATGTACCCTAAAACCTAAAGTATAATAAAAAAATAAAATAAAATAAAATAAAATAAAGATTTAGGATAAAAAAAAAGAAAAATGAGTTTTATTCTTAGAGTTTTTAAAACAGTGTGTACTTTCATAACTTTTCTTTATGTCTAATCTTTTTTCTGTATTTACATTCATTTTTGTTATTTCCATTTTTAATATTGAATCTACCCTATTCATTGTATAGAAATTTATGCATTTCACTTTTCATCTAAAAATTCTTATTTCACTTAGAGTTTTTAACTACTTAAACTTTACTTAAAAAGAGAGAAGAAGGTCATTACTTAGTAGGAATAAAATATATAATTCCATTTTTTAAACAGCAAATTCACAGCTGTGTACCCATCACCACAATCAGTTTTAGTACATTTTCGTCACACCAAAATGAAGCCCTATATGCGTTAGCACTCACTGCCCACTTCCCACCAATCCTTCCTAGCCCCAGACAACCACTGCTCTAATTTCTTTCTCAATGGATTTGCCCCTATCTAGATATCTCATAAAAATGGAATCATATATGTGATCTTTTAAAACTAGTTTTTAAAACTCAGCATAGTGATTTCAAGGTTTATTCGTGTGGTAGGTAGCATGTATTACTACCTAATTTCTCCTTATTGCTGAATAACTTTCCATTGTATAGACAATATCACATTTTGGTTATCTATTCATCCATTGATAGATGTCAGGTTGTTGTACTTTTATTGTGGATAATACTGCTGTGAACATACATGTACAAGTTTTTATGTGGACGTATGTTTTCACTTATCTTGAGTATCTATGGGTAGAATTGCTGGGTTGTATGGTAACTCTGTGTTTAACTTTTTGAAGAACTGCCAGACTTGAAGTGATTGTGCCATTTTACATTCCTACTAAGCAGTATACAAGGGTTTTCGTTTTTCTGCAGCTTTGTCAACGTTTGTTATTATCTGTCTTTTTTATTATAGTTATCCTAGTAGGTACGAAGTGGTATCTAATTGTGGGTTTGATTTGGATTTACCTAATGGCTAATGATGTTGAACATATTTTTATGTGCTTGTTGGCCATTTGTGTTTCTACTTTGAAGAAGTGTCTGTTTATATCCTTTTCAATGGGATTTTTTTATTGTTGAGTTTTTCAGGCTTTATTTCAGATACAAGTCCTTTATTAGATATATTATTTGCAAATATACTGTCCCATTCTTTGCATTGCTTTTTAATTTTTTTGATGTCATCTGAAGCATAAAAGTTTTTAATTTTCATGAAGTCAAATTTATCTATTTTTCTGTTGTTGCTTCCGTCTTTAGTGTCATATCTAAGAAACCATTGTCTAATTCAAAGTCTCAAAGATTTATGCCATTGTTTTCTTCTAAGACTGTATAGTTGTAGCTCTTACATGTCGGTCTTTATTTTTGAGTTAATTTTTGTATATAGTGTGATGTAGGGGTCCAACTTTATTCCTTTGCGTGTAGATATCAAGTTACCTCAGCATTTTTTTTGGAAGCTTATTATTTTTTCTTCAATTTTCTTGGTATCTTCATTGAAAATCAGTTTACTAGAAATATGAAAGTTTATTTCGGGTTTCTCAGTTCTCTTTCACTGATCCATATGTTAGTCTTCATGCCAGTACCACATTGTTTTGATTACTGTAGTTTGTAGTAAGTTTTGAAATTAGGAATTGCAAATCTTTTATGTTTTCCCTTCTTCAAGAGTATTTTGGGTATTATGTGTCCCTTTCATTTCCATATGAATTTTAGGATCACTTCTGCAGAGAAGCCAGTTGAGATTTTTACACTTAATCTGTACATCAACTTTGAGACTGCTGTTTTAAAAAATATTATCTTCCAATAATGAATGTGGTTTTTATTTAATTAGGTCTTAATTTATTTCAAGTGTTTAGTTACTCTAAGGTAAGATTTTTGTTCCTTTGAACTTTATTCTTGATGAAATTGTAAATGGGATTGTTTCCTTAATTTCATTTTGGGGTTATTCACTGCTAGAATATAAATATACATTTTTCTAGGATCCTGTAACATTGCCAAACACCTTTGTTAGTTCTAATAGGTTTTTTAGTGAATTTCCTCGATTTTTCTATGCACAATCACATTATATGAAATAGTGATGGTTTTATTTCTTCCTTTGGAATCTGGATGTCTTTCCTTTTTTCCTCTAATTTAATTGTTAAGAATTGTTCATTATTTTCTTTAATCATTTTACTATCACTGTAGCACTGTATCGAATTGAAATGATGATGACAGGTATCCTTATTTTGTTCCTGAACATGGAGGAAAACATTCAGTCTTTCGCTATTAAGATAACATTAGGTGTGGGTTTTTCATAGATGGCTTTTATCGGGTTGAGGAGGTTCCCTTCTCTTCCTCTTTATTGAGTTTTTTAAAATTATAAATTGATATTGGATTTTTTCAAATGCTTTTCCGCATCTATTTAAATGATCATGTGATTTTTGTCTTTTATTCTATTGATATAGTATATTACATTAATTGACTTTTGGATATTAAATCTACTTGGCATTCTTGGGGTAAATCCTAATTTGTGATCATGTAGAATTATTTTTATCTACCTAGATTCTGTTTGCTAGTATTTTGTTGAGGAGATACTGGTTTGTAGTTTGTAGAGCCCTTTTAGACATGTATTGCTGTGTCTTGATTCCTGAAAGCACTTATGTTGCTTTAGGCAGTACATTTTAAATAACAGCCAAACATTAAAATTTGTAAAGAAGGAGTTAAACTGATTTCATTGAAATATTTCTTTGTAATGAGATATCCCTTCTTTATCAATGCAATTATTTTTGCTTGAAAACAATTTTTTTTTCTATTTGCTAGGCATACTCTGAAATCTGTTCCTTCCTTCTCCAAATCTTACCCACGAAGTTGATCATCATAATTTACAAAATACAACCAGCATACCCAGCTCCCAAATGGTAGATATTAAACAGGGAAGAAACTTACCTGTTTGACTATTAGGTGAGCTAGAATTCTCTTTGAGATAGGTTTGCTGACTTGATGTTGTCTTTCACATTCGTTTAAAAGTACCAATTTCTGGAGTATTTGGAAGAATATCAGGATTGTGCAAAGCCATAAAATAAATCCCTTTCTAAAACACTAGTTTTATTAAAAAATTTAGAATAGGTGAGTATAGGGAAACTTTTATATTAAAATAGGATAGTTTTATGGAGAGGAATACAAAATATGCATGAATGTTTAAGGTAAAGCATAAGACTTCAAATAAATTCAGTACTTTTGGCATGATTTTCAGCCCAACCACCCAACTCTTAAGAGTATGAATTCTCCTACCTGTTAGATAAGAGTACATTTTGTGGAAGTTTTTGAGAAGTACTCTGAGGTATTACCAACAATGATTATTTCTTTATGACTAGGTTATTGCCCTTCTTGTAGATAATTAACAAATCAACACTGTACATCTCCTCCTGTTTGGAAGGAGATGTATTTTATCCTATTAGTCAAATAGTTCCCTTTTATATATTTAGATTTTTATTGTGTTAACTAGCTTTTTGCTGTACAGTAGTCCTCCCTTATTTGCGAGAGATATGTTCCAAGATCCCCTGAAACCCTGTATATATTATGCTTTTTCCTATATGCACATACCTATGATAAAATTTAATTTATAAATTAGGCATAGTAAGAGATTAACAACAGTAACTACTAATAAATAGAATGAATGTAACAGTGTACTGTCATAAAAGTAAAATAAGGGTTACTTGAACACTAGCACTGTGATATACCTCAGCAGTCAGTCTGATAACCCAGATGGCTACTGAGTGACTCACAGGCAGGAATCATACACAGTGTGGATATGCTGGACAAAGGGATGATTCATGTTCCAGGTGGGACATAGCAGGCTGGCTTGAGATTTCATCATGCTACTAAGAAGGGTGCACAGTTTAAAACTTAAGAATTATTTATTTCTGCTATTTGCCCTTTAATGTTTTTGGACCACTGTTGACATCAGGTAACAGAAACCATAGAAAGTGAAACTATGGAGAAGTGAGGACTAACTATTGTACTTTAAAATGAGATACAGGATTAGGTCTTTTTATTTTACTTTGTGGTCTGAGAATACTTAGATGAAAAATATAGACCATGATACCAAATATTTTCTTGTTACATATACTTCATTGGAAATACTGTTGAACATAAGAAGACAGATTTCATAATGAATATCAAATCTTGAGGTTGCTTTATTGGCAGGTCTTCTGCATTTAAAATCTATATTAATATACTTGCTCATATTAAGTATGCTAATGAACCACAAAGAAGCCATGCATATCTTTAGATAGGCCTATCGAAAAAATGTTGCTCTTTGTTCTTAATACAGCTTGTTAATTTTATAGCCTTCCAGGGCTTAATAATTGCTAAAGGATAGTCAAATCATAGCAGCATAACAGAAAAGATTAAAAAAAAAAAAGCCCTGCTTAATAATGTAGCAACAAATATTTCAAACATACCCCAGAAACTAAATTTAGAAAAGAATGATTTTATCTGGATAGAATACATTTTGGGAAAAGCTCATCACAGACTCTGACATTATGGAATATCTGACCTGGTTGGGCTCTAGAGATAATCTGTGCATTTAGATTAATGTTAAGGTAAACCTGCGATCTGCTTTTCTGTTACTGTTTTCTGTGACCATGGAGCATTGTTTGTTGAAGAAAAAAATCTTTGGGACATTCTTCATATCTACATATGGCTTTTATGAATGGGATTGAAACTACGGAAAGCCATTTTTTAGATCCCTTTTGGACACTCTATACTGAATAAAATTATTGTGATTACTTTTTCCTTTAGTAGGTATTCACTAAATACCTTTTAATAAATAAATGAAAATAAATGTTTCCATATCTACTTATAGATTTTCTTCTTTCATCATGTCTTCAAGATTTTACCAGTCTAAACCGGGAGGGATTTTGTTACATATTTTCTTACCTTGACAGTGTTTATTCTTTCCTCACAATACGGACTGGGTGTCCCTAATACAAAAATTTGAAATCTGAAATGCTTCAAAATTTGAAATTTTTTGAGCACTGGCATGATGCTAAAAGTGGAAAATTTCACACCACACCGTATGTGACAGGTCACAGTCAAAACACAGGCATACAGCACACAGTTTATTTAGTGTACCTCCACAAGGGAAAAAAGACCCTCCCAAAACCCCTGTAGCTGTGATAGAGCATTTTTGAGCATGCCCAGATTCTCCTACGCCAGCAATCCTACAAAGGTATCTGAGCAGGCTGGGCATGCCAACAGCAGGTCCCTCACAGTGTCCCACATGGGACCAAGACCTTCTTGCATTACTTGCATTACTCACTGTTTGTTTGCTTATTCCATGCTCTGTAAAGATACTGTTTAAAATGTAAAAAAAAAGTCCTGCATCATACCTATAGGATAATGTCGATATTCCCAAATTGGAAACTATTTGAAATCTGAAACACTTGTTGTCCCAAGCATTTCAGATAAGGGCTACTCAACCTGTATACAACATCACTCATTTCTTTGTTTTATGCATCATCCTACAGATTCATTACTTTGTTTTGCATTTCTGTAGTTCATGCCAAATTTCAGGTCTTTATGCTTTTTAATATTTCTGTAATCTACTTATTACTCTGTCATCCTATTGGTATAGCTTTTGCCTAAATCATAGTATTTGTATAGTATTGTATGTCTTGTTCTGTGACCAAATGTTTGGTAACTTCCTTCTTCTTTACAAATGCTTTCCATATTTATAAAGTATATATATATATATATATATATACAGTGTCAAATATTTATAATATAGTGAAAGAAATTCTGGAACTTCAGTGGGAAAGAATTTTTAAAATTGTCTAGTCTAGCCTTTTTTCTTTCTTAGTGAGATTAATAATGCCCAGAGAGATAAGCAGAGTTTGTCAAAGTTACTTTGAAAGATATTATTGCAAGTGAGCTTGAGAGTAATAACAGGAAAAGGTAAGGCATTGTAAAGAGATAGGAGCAAAGGAAGCAGGATAACCTGATAACAGAGTATAAATTCTCTTCATGTGTATGTATTTGTTTAGTTGTCTGAATTCTTTGTAAATATATCAGTCTTTGATATTACCCTCTTTGAAAGAAGGGCCTGGGTCCCATTCATGGGCCTAGTGGTATGCTAAACATAAATAATATATAGGCCAGGGAAAATGACTTGAATGCTATGATAAGCAAGAAGAAATAAACCTATTTATTGAGCACTACTATGTGCTATCTGCTTTCACACAAATTATTTCAAAGACAAGATACAGTCAACTCTTGAACATTCATGATTCTAATTTTCAGTTATCCTGTTGATTTCAGTATCTCTACCAGAGGGCAGGCAAGAAGGAAAACCTGTGGGATTCATGTTATACAGAAATTGCTCTAGTAGAGTAGGGTTCTGAGCAGAAGTAAATTTAGTAGCTCAAAGAAAAGGTTTAGATTCCCTGTGGGTTTCACTTATACCTATTCCTGTTATCTTATAGGATAAGTGCATTCTATGAGCTTTGGAGAAATAAGTACCAGTAACAGAGAAATTTGGGGTTAATGTCTCTGCACACAGAGTAGAATGAAAATAGGATTGTCCCAATATATACTTCAGTGAATTGCAAATAAAGTGTTGGTAGTATTCATGTTTGTTTGTTTTTAGATTTTTTTTTTTTTCTCTCTGTGCTCTTGTCAGAAGTCATCCCTTTTTGGTATGATTAAGTTGGAATCCTTTTCAGAGTTAAACATTTTCTTGGTCAATGTTTTTAACTTTATAATTTTTTTTTGGACTAAGAATACATGTACTGCAAACCTTCCTTTATGTTACTGTCATCTTTTTATTTAATCATACTATTTATATGCTACTAAAGAATGCAGGGTATTGGTACCAGGAAAAAGTAAAATTGCCTATGTATATTTAGTAAATATTTAAAGTACATATTTTGTTTATTTTATTAATAGGATTTAAGTAAACTTATGCAAAATGTAAATCAAAATCAATTGATTGTGCCTGTTTTGATAACAAAAAAATGAAACCCATGTTTTAAAAATTTGAATATATTTCTGTCCTGGATTATAATTTGGAACCTGCATCCTTTGTAGGACTTTCCATATTTAAGATATCTCTGATGATTGAAAACATTTTTAATGTAAAAATTACATGCATCTTTTATTACAAAGGTGAAAAAGATTGCCTTATGAGAGATTAAGTTTTTTAAAAAGCAACAACAAAACAGAACAGAGTGTTCCTGAAGAATTCAGCATACCTTCTGAAGAAGTCTGTTTTGTAAACTGCAGCTGTAGGCACATATTTAATTTTATTCTGATAGATGTTAAAGTTTTTTTTTTTTATTATTTCTTTCAGAGTAAGTGAAGAAAAGGAAGTGACAGAGGAAAGACTGAAAGCTGAGCAGGAGTCATTTGAGAAGAAGATCAGGCAGTTGGAAGAACAGAATGAACTGATCATCAAAGAAAGGGAAGATATCCTTTTGAAAGTCCTCTTTTTTAATGTTCAGGAAGTTTGACTATTTCTTTTTTTTTTTTTTTTTGAGACGAAGTCTCGCTCTTCTCCCCTAGGCTGCAGTGCAATGGTGCGATCTCGGTTCACCACAACCTCCGCCTCCCGGGTTCAAGCGATTCTCCTGCCTCAGCCTCCCGAGTAGCTGGGATTACAGGCACCCACCACCAGGCCCGGCTAATTTTTGTATTTTTAGTAGAGATGGGGTTTCACCTTGTTGGCCAGGCTGGTCTTGAACTCCTGACCTCAGGTGATCTGCCTGCCTCAGCCTCCCAAAGTGCTAGGATTACAGGTGTGAGCCACCACACCTGGCCAGAAGTTTGACTATTTCATGAAGACAGTGTAAACTCCAGAGAAATAATTGTTCTAATTTGTAACGGGGAGTAAATCTGCATGTGCTGCCATTTCTAGGCAATCAGAACGACACTTAACAGTATGTGCGATAGCTTCCTTTGTGCCTGATAAGGCCATCCAGCTGTTCTGCTGCTGCTGTTATGCTGCTAAGCACATACTTGTCAACTAAAAAGGACAATAAGAAATTTGGGCATTGAAATGTAGTGTTGGAACTTTATTAAATTCTGTTCCACTGCTGTAATTGAGCTGGAACCTCCTTGTATTTGGTATTCTTTCTAGTTAAAGCTTTGACAGTCCTAGGAATTTTGCTCTGAAATCATAAAAATTTTTAAAAAATGATTTTTACTGTGTAGATGTTGTAATTGGTGAGTGTTTACATGGCAGCATAATGCTGCCAAATCCTTCTTATGGAGCAGAAAACTATTGGGTTTAGACCTAGAAGGGTGTGTGTGTGTGTGTGTGTGTATAGCATTATTTGTAAGAAGATAAAGTAAAAACATATTTTAGGAGTGTGTTAAAATAAGCTATTTCTGAAGTTTCTTTTGAATAGGTAGAATTACTTATCTTTGGGTATTGTATGCAGCAATATTGATGTAGAAGAGAAGTCCCTAAAGTTAGAGTGATGGATCTGCCAGCTAAACTAGTGTGTGAATGTGTGAAACCACCATTTTTTTTATTGGCAGTATCATCATTAACTTGATTGTTAATAATTGTTTCAAAGATTCTGCAAATGTCAAAAATCGTCATGTATTGACAGTAACTATGCCTTTGTGAATACCAGAGAAATGGAAGCATAAAGATAAATTATAATAATTAGCTTGAAAAATACAAGACTGTAGCTATAAAAACAGAGTCCTGAACTTTTATTTTCCAAGCAGTGGGAGTTCATGATAGGAAATTAATACAATCAGAATTCTCAGAATTTATTTGCTGAGTATAACACGAATAAGGCTTGTTGGCCTCACAAGTCTAGATGAGTGCTTTTTCAATTATTAATTTTTTCTACATCTCTAGCATTTGGATAATCATCTCCAACCTCCTCTCTTTTTTTTTTTTTTTTTTTGGCCCACTTTGACTTCATTGCCCTTGGTTGTTGACCCTCAAGATAGATTGTCTTTTGTGTTTTTCTTCCTGCTACTTTTTTCTCCAGATTTAAAAGAATGCTGTTTAGTCAGAATTCATAACAAAGTGCTCAGCCAGTTTTATTTACTCTCCTAGTTCTCATGAGGAGTAGTACTCCAGGTCCTAGCATTTTCTAGAAATGGTAGGTTAGGAATGCTTTCATTTGCAACAAAAATTCAATTTACAGGCTCCTTTATTTCTCACATAACAAGAACTCTGGAGATCATGGAGATTCAGTGGTTTAACATTTTCAGTGCTGGCAGCTTTACAATTCTCTCAGGTTTTTTTAATGGTTGCTCCAATTCTAGGCATTACATTTCCATTAAGGCAGGCAGAAAAGGGGAAGAGGTCCTGGTAATTATGACTCCCTCTCCCTCTTTTTAAAAACATAAAAACTTTATGAGAGCACTCCCTACTCCCCACCCAGTAGTCTTTTATATGATATTTATAAAAGTCCTGAATTTTATGATGTGGCCATGGTAGCCTGCAAAGGAGGCTAAGAAAGTGAGCATTTAGCTTGTCCAAGTTATGTAGTAGAAGGCAGCATTGGAGAGGAAGACTGGAAATGAAGTCAGCCCCCAACTCTGGTAGCAGAGGTAAGGGAAATACAATTCACTTCTTGTATGGAGAGGAGGTGGTGATACTTTAACCTTCCTGGGACAAAGAATCTATAGCATACAGTGGAATTGGGATGACTTGGGGAAAGGTGAGAGAGATTGGTAGTAGACAGTTTAGAAAGCCACAGTTAGAGTGGGCCCTTGTTTGGTAAAATACTTAAGAAAATTTTGTGGTTATCTGGAAAAGTAGAATCTAATCAAGTAGACTGTTATATTTAGCATTCTCTGGGTCAAGATTAATTCTATTCAGTGCTAAACCAGTCTGTACTTAGCATGGCTATGAATGGTTTCTTTTGTCAGGCTAAATATTATGATACCTAGGTGATTGTAGTGACACTATTTTTCATGTTTTCCTCATGATTTAACACAGGGGGGAGCACACTACTACTGTGGGCCACATCCAGTAGTGTGCCATCTAATTCCAGCCATACCCATTCCTTTATGTATTGTCCGTGGCTGCTTTTGTGCACCAACTGCAGAGTAATTGCAGCAAATACCCTATGCCTTTCCTAACCTAAAGTATTTATTATTTGACTCTTCAGTAAAGGTTTGCTGGTTCATGATTTTTTTTTTTTTGAGTTCACAAGTTCAATTTATTATCAAAATATTTCCATCTGATGACAAACCTGAAAAGCCAGGAGACGCAGAGCTACATAGATGCAGATTTGCCCTTTTATCAGAGACACTCTTAGGGACAGATTTAATTTTGAAAGTCCAATTTGAAAACCACAAGTATATATATATCTCTAGACAACTGTCCAATGGCAATTTTTACCCTGAAGTTTGTGCTTAAAGCTTTTCATCAATATGATTTATAAGTTTAAATAGTCTCAAATTTTCATCTGTATATCACTTTACAGATCTTGGTTCACAACTGTTTATTTTAAGCTGAAACTTCAATATTCATTGATTACCTATAATAATAGTTACTCATAAATGTAGTTAATAATTAAATATAAAAATTATTATTTTTACATTTATATAAATCTCTTAAAAATACCAAGTTTTGAGAGATAGAGCAAGAAATTGCTTAGAAAATTGCAGGAAGCCTTAAGAATCTCAGCATCAGTCAAAGCAGGTACAACAAAAAACAATTTTAGACATTCATTTTTTGCTTTAAGAGTGCTGGTTCATGATTTATCTTATAAGCTAAGAAAGGAAAGGAAAAGATATGTGAGTAAAGTCAAAGACTTTTAGTCATGTGGCATAGTCAGACTTATATTACATATAGTAAAAAGGGATTTGGCCTAAGCATTTCTTTATTATTGTGCATAAGGACTGGAGCAAATGTTATATCATTGTCAAAAATTAAAATATTTTAATTGGTATAACTGGTTTAAGTTTTTTTAAGTCACCAAAATATAGGTAGTATTTATAAAACTTTATTATCATGGAAGAAAGGAAGACATGCTTTTTTTAAATGACATTTATGGTTTTTATTCCAAGTAGATTGCTCAGGTGCAAATCTCCTTTACCAGAATAAATCTGTCAAAGGTTAATATAGATGATTTTACAGTACATAAAACTCTCTAAAACTTAGAAATATAAAACAAGGTTGTAATTTAAAATAATATAATTTTAACTACATTTACCTATCATACATGAATGATTCAGACTCTTACATATATGTGAAATCAGATAATTTCAGATCATTTTAAAATCTGTTTCTGTGTGAGAAACTATATCCATTAATTCTGATTTTTGGCATTTTAAAGATGTATTATACCAACATTTATGGGGTTTTTGTTTTAAAAGTTTGAGTAACTTGATTTATTGATCAACTGTACAAACACAGACCAGTGCCTTAGTAAAAAGGAAAAGATATTTTATGTGTTTGCATCAGGATCAGCCTGTTGAAGGGTTTCTTCTTGTAGAAAATTGTGAATTTATTATTAAAACATAAAAAGTCTTAGTAATGTTCAGTCTTTAAGCAAAGAAAGTTTATTTCTGGAGAACTTAACCATGTGAATGAATGTGCCATTTACGAAGCCAAGCAGTCTGATGAACTTAGTAGGTTTTTGCTTGGCTGGATGAGAATGAAAAGAAAGATAAATCTGAAACTTAAAAGAGAAATATGTACAATAACAATAATTCTGAAACATGTTAGCATGTAATAGTGTAAGACACAGAGGATGTAGCCATTATAAAATTTGATTAATATTTAAGCTAATTGTATTTCTAGAACATATGACTCAGATCAATGGTGAGCAGTGGTATTAAAAGCTTATATTAGAAAAGTACTAAAGTCTAATGTTTGCTCACTTCACTGTTTTAACTGGCATAGCAAAGGGAAGTGACAGCAAAGAAAGCACAGTGGGATTTAGAGTCATAATCCCATTTTAGCACTGACTACCTGATCCCTTGGGAAAGTTACTGAACTTCTCTGAGTCTTTTGTTTATAGTATGTAGATAGCTAAAATGCCTTCTTTGCAGGCCTATTGGAATTTGATAGATTCTTTACATTATATGTGTAAAGGACCTAGTCTAAGTAGCCACTGAATAAAAAATAGCAATTCTCATTTTTACTATTATTAATATGGATGAGGGATGAGATGACTAACCCAGGTTTCTCATTTCTGTGCCTTTCTTCATTGGGATTTTGTTGATTTTCATTAGATTATGCAAGGGTTGGGCTGCTTAGCCCAGTAGAAGAATGAAATTGGTCTTTCCTCTGCTTTATCTTCTGATCTCTCTGGAAGGAAAAACGTCTCTGTACCACTTGCACCTGTAGAGTACTCATTGGGAAGAAAGCAAGTTTTAGTTTCTTCTCCCAGAAATCAAACTGACAGAGTTGTGGTTTTTTTGTTTGTTTTCCGCATTCTGGTCTGTTTCTATTATCCCTCTGACTAGGGCTTAGTAAATTGAAGAGGTTTAGAAAGGTGCTTGTAGCTCACATCCTTGAGCCCATTGCGTGGGTGGTCATTTTAGAAACTTTGCTCTTCAAAGAAAGAATTTTAAAGGAACTAGCTTTTTTTTCTTTCTTTCTTCTTTTTTTTTTTTTTTTAAAAATAAAGCAAAATCACCTTTATTTGCATATGGTATGAAACTTAACTTGGCATATCCAAATCAATGATATTATCTATGTAAAAGTAGTAACCAGTCAGAAGATAAAATGGCAGAAAAAGAAGTTTAAAATGTCAACAAAAAAAATATGTCTGGGTGTCGTGGCTCACGCTTGTAATCCCAGCACTTTGGGAGGCCAAGGCAGGCAGATCACCTGAGGTTAGGAGTTCGAGACCAGCCTGGCCAACATGGTGAAACCCTGCCTCTACTAAAAATACAAAAATTAGCCGGGCAAGGTGGTGCGTGCCTGTGGTCCCAGCTACTCAGGAGGCTCAGGCATGAGAATCGTTTGAACCCAGGAGGCAGAGGTTGCAGAGAGCCGAGATTGTGCCTCTGCATTCCAGCATAGGTGACAAAGTGAGGCTCCATCTCAAAAATAAAATAAACCTAACAGTAATGTACAAAACCTTTATGAGGAACATTTCAAAGACTCCTGAGAGACAAAAGCAGAGTTGAACGAATGGAAAGACAGCCCTTGTTCATGTAGATGACTCAACAAAAAATGATATCAGATATTCTCCTAGTTCATATATGTGTAATGTAATTCTCCAAAAAGATATATATGAATGAAATTTTTCCTGGAGCTAGACAAGTTGGCTATGGAATTCATGTAGAGAAATATGCAAAATTAACTAATCAGCCTCTTATAAAGAAGAGCCAAGAAGGAAGTGATTAGGTCTCTATCAAAACATGGTAGATGAATAAACAACCAGCCTACTAAAGCAGAATAGAAAGTTTAAAGGTAAATCCAATTACATACAAAAATTAAGAATATAATTGAGATAGCATTTCACAACTGTGACAACAGGATGGACTTTGTAATAAATAGTATTGTGACAACTGGAGAGTCATTTGGAAAGAGATACAGTTGGAGCCCACGCCTCATACCATACACCAGAGTAAACCCTAAGTGAATCAGAAGTCCAAAAAGTGAAAATATGAATTATGTACATATATTGAAATACCACTCTATATTCAAGAAATACATATAATTTTAAAAATTGTTTTAATTATTTTATTTCAATAGTTTTTGAGGTACAGGAGGCTTTTGGTTACATGGATAAGTTATTTTAATAACTGATTTCTGAGATTTTCGTGCACCTGTCACTGGAGCAGTGTACATTGTACCCAGTATGTAGTCTTTTATCCCTCACCCACTTTCACTCTTCCCCCCTCTGCTGAGTCCCCAAAGTCCGTTATATAATTCTTATGCCTTTGCATCCTCATAACTTAGCTCTCACTTATGAATGAGAACATAACGATGTTTGGTTTTCCATTCCAGAGTTACTTCATTTAGAATAATGGCCTCCAGCTCCATCCAAGTGGCAGCAAAGGTCATTATTCCATTCTGTTTTCTGGCTTAGTAGTATTCTATTGTGTGTATACCACATTTTCTTTATCCACTCGTTGCTTTGTGGCCACTTAGCTTGGGCCCATATTTTTGCTATTGCGAATTGTGCTGCTATAAACATCCATGTGCGTGTGTCCTTTTCATATAATGGCTTGTTTTCCTTTGGGTGGATACCCAGTAGTGGGATTGCTGGATCAAATATTCGTTTACATTAGTAATATTACATTAGTAATATTAGTTTACATTAAAGGAACTAGTCTTAATCTTTCTGAGGACTGTATTAAGAATGAGCCAAAGATCCCATAATGTCTGTGCTGAAAATAGGTAAGAGAAAATTCACAAGATCTTTATATGATTATGTGAAAGAAATCATTCGTTGCGAATAACAGTAATATGCTGGAGCTATCCAAAGCTTTGTATTTAACTATATATCTCATCCCTGCATAGGAGCCAGACTGCCATGATTTGTCACCATCATCTGTTAGACTTTGAACAAAGGTAGGAACCATACTGCAGGAAGCTGTATCATAGATCTCGGTGGAGTGGTATGTCAGGAGAGGTAGAAAAAATTTTCACAAAAAAAGAATGTAAGTTTCAAGAGAAAAGGTCTCTCCTTTTTAATATATCTTTCTGGCCCTTCAGAAGAGAAGGCAGATGTTCTAGTCTTTGAAATAGTTTTGGGAAAGTAAAAAACCTAAAGTTCTTAAAATGCAGAAGACTGTAAGTAGAAGAGAAGGGATATGGAAGAAGAAAGGGTATTTTGGTGTTTGGCAGTGTGGTGTACTAATATAAACACCTTATCAACTTTGATGAATCTTGGCCTTTTTGTTTTGAAGAAGTATTGGGTGTTTTTTTTTGTTTACAAATTGAATTATCTAGTGAAAGAATATATTGTGTACTTGGATAGGGCCACTTTGTTCCATTTAACAAGCCCTAGAAAATGCTGTTTTACTGATCTGATAATCGTCATGAATACTACAGAAGTTGTATTTCTTGAGGCCATTTTATTTACTCTATGTTGCTGTATACATTTAGCAGATTTTGGAGCATTGTTATTATAAATTGTCCTGGAATGACGTTTTATAACAGACTAACAGTTTGAATGATTCTTTCCATTTGTATTACAGAGAAATAGCCATACTTAAAGAAAGAACTGATTGTTACTTATTTTATTTTTGTCTAAACTATTCTTAAAGATTATTTTTGTTCTCCTAAAAATATTTAGTTATTAATGCTAACCACAGGGAGAAATTGTGACAAAAGTTTGTATAAAGTAATTATATGCTCACTATTGGGTACTATGCTTACTTACCTGGGTGACCATACCCCAAACTTCAGCATCATGAATATACCCATGTAACAAACCTGCACATGTACCCCTGAATCTAAAATAAAAGTCAAAATTATTTTTTGAAATTATATAAATGTAACCATATACTAAAATTCATCCCAGTAAGAGCCTCTAGGGGTTAAGTTACTCTTTAATAATGAGTTATATTTACACTTTACTTTTTTGGACTTCATCCAGAAAATAAGAATAAAATGAGGCACTCCTCACCCACTCCAGTCCCGTATGTATGAACTTACTTTCTCTCTCTTTTTCTCTCTCTCTTTCTTTTTTATTTATTTATATATTTTTTGAAATAGAATCTTGCTGTGTCGCCTAGGCTGGAGTGGCATAATCAGGACTCACTGCAGCCTGGATCTCCTGGGCTCAAGTAGTCCTCCCACCTCAGCCACCACAGTCACTGGTACCACAGGTATACCCCACCCCAGCTGGCTATTTGTGTGTGTGTGTGTGTGTGTGTGTGTGTGTGTGTGTGTGTGTGTGTGTGTGAGAGAGAGAGAGAGAGAGAGAGAGAGAGAGAGGGAGAGAGACAAGGGTCTCATTATGTTGCCTAGGCTGGGTTCAAACCTCTGGGCTCAAGTGATCCTCCCATCTTGGCCTCCCAAAGTGCTGAGATTACAGACATGAGCCACCACACCCAGTAGAACTTTTCTTATATGAGAGTTTCTAAAGCTGTCATATGGATAATGATAAACTTATTATTTGGTGTCTAGTTTTAAAGCTCATTGCAGATTAAAAGCAGAAAATTAGAAGTAGAGAATGGAGCTGCTATGAGACTATAGAAGTTGACAGAGGAGTTGGTAGAAAAACTATTAAAAAACACATAAGAACTAAAAATACACAGCAGCCTAGAACTCTACCCACTTAGATATATCTCAAGGACATCATATATTAAACACAACATGGTATTCAGAGGCAAGACAATGTTAAATTGTTTTTATCCTTTTAGAAGTATTAGTGCTTTTATTACTAAGACATCTTGCATTTTTATATTGCTTTTCTATTTACAGAGCACTTTCACTTATGCATTTTTAATCTTCATAATAGCCTGGTTAACTTAGGTGAGGCAGATACTCTTACTATCATTTTACAGGTCTGGAAAGGTAATGAAACAGCCCATTGCAGAGCTAAGACTGAAATTTCTTGACACCAAGTGTTCTGCTTTTTTCACTATACCAAATTATCTCTGTAGCAGTAAATGATACAAATATCAATAAGCCTTACTTTTTAAAGTACAATTTTATAAAAATGTGTAATCTATTTCATGGTGCTTTTTATCCAAAGATGGTTAAAAAATTTTTTGGTATTCAAAAGCATATACCTTAAGTTACCAGAAAATCCAGATATGTAGAATGTTTCAGCAATTTTCTTGTATTTTGACATCTCCATTCAGTCACCAGGTCTTACTCATTTTCCCTTGAAACTTTATTCCTTGCTATTTTCGCTGCTACCTGACTTCATTCCTTGTGTGCCTTCCTCCATTGTTTCCAACTGTCCTTTGGAAGAGTTCATTCCATTACTGTTGCCAGATTAATTTTTCTTAAGGACTACTTTTTTTTTTTTTTTTTGAGACAGGGTCTTAGTAGGTCATCTAGTTGGAGTGCAGTGGTGCAGTCATGGCTCACTGCAGCCTTTAACTCCCAGGCCCAAGCAATCCTCCCACCTCAGTCCTTTCAAGTAGCCAGGACCAGAGGCATGCATCACCACACCTGGCTAATTTTTGTATTTTTGTAGAGACGGGGTCTCCCTATGTTGCTCAGGCTGGTCTCGAACTTCTGGGCTCAAGCGATCCTCTCACCTCGGCATCCTAAAGTACTGGAATTACAGACGTGAGCCACTGTGTCTGGCTTTAAGTTCTGTTTTTATTACATCACTTGGCTTTTTCATACCATTCCATAGCTTCTTATGGCCTAAAGGACCAAATGCATATTCTTGATTTTGACATTCAAGCCCTCCATTACTAGTGTCAAGTAACATGTGTGACCTTCATTTTTATGGCTCCCACATACCAGCTAAGAAAGACTCATTGGGTTTTCCTACTTATTACATCTAATTTCTGTTTCTTTGTCATTGCTCGTTTTACTAATTTCCTTCTTCAAAAATTTTTAAAGTCATCTTCCCCAATACATTTCTTAAAATAGTATTTGGCTCATAGTATTCATACCTGTACCAGCTGCCCTAACTTGTGTATCTTCTTATGGTTCTTTGGGCACTGTGGTGTACTTGAAACAGTTCTGAATTTTTAGTAAGAAAACTTATAAGAGATCTTGGATCAGCTACTCTATACTTCTGTGACTTTGATAAATCATTGAATGCAGGAGCATTTCAATGACATTTTAGAAGAATAAGCTGCTTTGCAAAGGCTTTAGGCTAGAGTAGGGGTGAGAAAGTGAAGGCCATGAGGAAAAGGAGATACTGTCATGCCAAAGGGCATCTATGTGAAGGGATGTTTTGGGGTTTGTTTTAAGGCTGGAAGAGATTTTAAAGATCTGCTTCATATCTTCTAGCACCTTTTCTGATTTTCAGTTTTTCTTCTGTAAGAATGAGACAAATATTTTTTAAAAATTCTAATAAGTTTATCTAACTGCTAAACATGTATTTTTTGGAGTAGTGTGAGAAGAGATGGTGCTTTTCAGCCCCTTTGCCTGCTATTCTGGGCTTAGCAAGGTTCGTTTGCTTATGTATTTATTTGTTACTTAAGTATTTGCTGTGGACTGAATTATGTCCCTTCAAAATTCATATGTTGAAGCTCTAACCCCCAGTGAGACTGTAGCTGAAGATAGGGTTTTTAGGAGGCAATTAAGGTTACATGAGGTCATAATGGTAGAGCCCTAATCCAATGACTGTTGTCCTAGAAGAAGAGCAGAGAGATCTCTCTGTCACACACCACACTCCCACGTTCTCCTGTTTGAGGCCACAGCAAGAAGGTAGCAGCCTGAAAGCCAAGAGAGCCCTCACCAGAAACCAAACCCGATCAGACCTTATTCTGGACTTCCAGCCTCCAGAACTGTGAGAAAATACATTTCTGTTGTTTAAGCCTCCCAGTCTGTGGTATTTTGTTATGGCAGTCTGAGCAGACTAAGACAGTACTTAATATGTACTTAGTTCTTTGGTAATTTTTATTCTAATTATCAGCTTAAAAGGCTTTTCAGTGTATTTGTGGAGGGTAGTGTTTCTAATATTAGTGTATTTTCAGATATTGTTCTCTGATCATTTTAACTTTATTTTCTTGGTTGGGTGTTAATACATTTTTGAACAATAATTTTTAAATATCATTTTGTATTATTTTTTGATGAGATTTGATTTCTGGCAATCTCATTGCCTTATTATCTGAGACCCTTTTAATATATATGATGTACTCATTTTATAATTAAAATAATAGCTTAACTTTCCAAGCTTGATTTTGCTTTGGTTTTGATGTCTTCGATTTACTGAAGGCTCCAGACATGGAACCTTAACATCCTCAGAGAGCAACTTCTATGTTGCTTTATAGTGAGTGATGCTGCAGTTCAAATAAATGTGGATTGGGGCTTCTCACCTGGCTCTAGTGGCTAAGGATTTCATTTCTTTTTGATACCCACATGTTAAGCTCAGCAAACTGAAATTCAAAAAACATTTATTTGCTACATCTTTGTTTAATTATCTTTTTTTCAGTGATGGTTCTGTTCTGGGTAAATGGTACTCAACCTGTATGGCATCATTTAAAATTACTTTGGAAAGTTTCAACAGTTCTTGTATGAAGAAATAGACTTTAAATAAGTCGATCTCATAATTATCATTCAGGGTATTATTTAGGATTATTGTTTAGCCTTTTACATTACTGATTTTCCTTAAAGGGCTATCTGATGTACTCTTTTCAGCTACGTCTGTTTGCCGTACCACAGCTTGTAATTGCTTTACATTTGAAGAATATAATGAGTGACTTTATTATTAATCAGTAGCAAATTTGTCATACTATTCTTAACCTTAGGATGGCCTTAACTTATGAATAAATGATTTAGATGGTAATACTCTCATTTAAGTTAGAGACTTATGCAGTAACATTAAAAAAAAATGTACTCAAGATTTTGCATTTCAAAACTAATTTTTTAGAAGTAGTAAATATAATTATGGTATGCTCATGAAATAATTAGAAGTCAACAGAATATCTGAATTGTATCTTCCTATAGAAGATGGTAAGGATTATCACCTTCTCCCAGTTTTATTATCTTTTCTTAATACAGAATCCCAGGCTATTGAGCATCTTATTTTCTTGAACCCACAGGCTTATGAAGAGCAGAGCCAAATGGGGAAAGAATTCTTCTTGTCAGAACATCCCCAAGCAGTTTTTGAATTTGTAAATAAATGTGGCCTAGAAAATCCAGGCATCTAAAGATAATACTGTGTTTCAGTTAAACCGGTCAGTTTTACAAATAGTTGTTATAATGTGTGTGTTTTATTTTTTTAGTTGCACGTATGAGACTTTGTTTCACACAAAAACTGACAAACACAGGAAAAGTGTCAAGAGGCAAAAGAGAAAAAGAGAGAGAGAGAGAGAGAGAGAGAGAGAGAAAACCAACAGAAATGGAGGTTAGATATAGTAATTGCCCTAGTGAGAAATTTGCATGGGAGAAAAGTTGACAATAAGGACAGCCTATGATATGGTGACACAAGAGAGTAGTTATTAGTGAGTTCAGAGAAAAGTTTCCAAGTAGCCACCTCTGTCTTACTATAATATTCCCAAGGCATCAGTGAGGCAGGCTAAAAGCACAAGGACTAGTTCAGCAGTATAGAGGAAAAGGGGGTGAGAGGAGGCTTTAATATGATAGTGAACTTAATCATTTAGAGATGTCACAACATTTAGAAGTATATTCTTTGTATAACATTATATAGTAGCTTGGCATGGCAGAGAAGTAATTTGATGTATTGCTAAGGCAGTTTTTTTCCCCCACTTATTAAATTTAAAAAATTTATATGGAAAGCCCTTTTGGTAAATCTTTAGTTAACTACAAATTGATGTCTCAAATATACTTATCTCAATGAAATAAGAAGCATAATAGTATTTTGGAAACTGAACTATTTATCACACAGGATTATCAAATGATCCAAAATATGTAACTGTTTTAGAATTACGAAGTTCTATGAAAATACAAAGACTATATATAAAATATTTTCTTGGCCTGAAAAATTTTACAGCATATAAAGTGGATGTGAAGACATATTTGATATATATCTTTCAAATGTTATCTTTTATTTCAGATGTTATCTTCTATTTGAAGATTTTTGTTGTTTTGCCTTTAGAGTCCTCATTCAGATTTCTGTTGCCTGAAAAGTAACTAGCTTTCTGGTTTTTGAAAAGATAATATGCTTTTTGAAACAAAAAGTTTTTTTGATTATGTGAGGAGCATCCCTTTTAATTTTCTGAAGTAGTTGTAAGGATGTTTGTTGCTAAAAATAAGTCAGCTAGGAATTGCTAAAGAGTCTTAGCATCATGTGTTCTGACAAGGCATAGAAGAGATCTCAAGGAAAATAATGCAGAAATCAAGCTGAGAAGGCTCTGATTAGATGGAACCTACTTGAGAATGTTTTATGAAACTATATCAAGATCAATCTTCCGTGCACAGATAACAGGAAAGGCCAAAGTGACAGTATTCAAAGCAAGATATATGTTTATTTCTTATTCATATAAAACTCATCTGGTGCCAGCAATTTTAGGCTGGTATAGTGACTCCACAGATTATAGGGAGCCATACTTTTTTAAAGTCTTGGCATTTCAAGCTTCACCATGATTTGCAATTCTAGTCAGCAGAACAGAGTCTGTTAATTTTGGAAAGTTTGTTCTAACTTTGGTTTTAATTTTGTTTTTCCATTGTTGAACTTAGAAACACAGTTAAGTTTTGTATATTGATTTTATATCTTTTGACCTTGCTAAATTCTCACTTATTAATTCTAATAGTTGTTTTACACATTTCTTAGGATTTTATTTGCAGTCATGTCATCTGCAAATGAAAAGAATTTTAGTTCTTTTAAATCTTTATGCCTTTTATTTGTTTTTCTTGACTTCTTGCAACACCTCCAGTTAGGTATTAACTGGAAGTGATGAGAAGAGAACATCTTTGTCTTGTTCTGTATCTTAGGAAGAAATACATATTTCATCCTTAAGTTTGATGTCACCTATAGGTTTTTGGGTTTTAGTAGATGCCTTTTATATCACATTGAAAAATTTCTCTTTTATTCTTAGTTTGCCAAGAATTTTTGTTCTTGTTTTTTGCTTTTACTAATCATGAATGGACACTGATTATTTATAGCACTTGACTTTTACTATATGTTTATTGTCTGTTTCCTTCATAAGGCATTATTTCTGTCTTGTACACTATTGTATACTGAGATTCTAATACACTACCTTATGCACAGTATGTAGTCAGTAAATAAATACATGTTACGTGAATGAATTATTAAATCAGTTACTTGATCAGAAAAGATCTGACTCGAGAGAAAACTTGCCCTTTAGTGCTGAATCTGCATAATCTGGCACTCTACTGCCACCTGGTGATAGTATATCTAAATTGCAATAAAAGCTTCTCAGGAGGTGAATAAGCATGAGCTAAAACTGCAAATGATTGGACCGACGTGGCAATTATAATTTAAAAATATACATATACTCATGATATGTATCTGGACTGCATTTGAGATTTAGCAAATATATTTCACATTTAAAAGATGCTGAAATGTTTTCTGTTTTCCTGACTGCTAGGAAAGAATGAAGTGGATCAGTTAAATTACATACGTTAAAGAAATAGAATAAATTTGGAAAGTTGGCAGAAGTAGAGTAAGAGCAAAGGCATGTTTTCTATATTTGAATTCCTGCTCTGTCAACATTTTCTTGCTGTAAGGTGCCAGCTAAATTTTAATTTTAAAGAACAAGAATTTTTAACTTCTTAATATCTTGTATTAAATATTTAATATATTGCAAGAAAATCCAGCTTGTGGCCAAGAATGAAATTTAATGCTTGTTATTAAAAATTCAATCCTTTGGTTACACAGAATTCACTGAGATTTAAGTGTAGAATGGAATGGGATTTCTGTTATATCAGACAGTTGCTTGGAATGAAATCATCTATCATCTACACTGTTATGATTACCACTATATATTTTCATTTCTTAGCCTCCCTCTGAAAAAACAGACCATGTGCCAAATACATGTTAGTAAAAGTTTTTAGAGATGCAATTCAAATATTAAAATTTTCTTATTGGTGTTAAAATGTCAATCTTGTAAAATGTTGATAATTTTACATAAAGGTTAGCCCTTCTTATGATCAAAATACCCTGAGATGATAGAGTTGGAAGTACTGTTTTAGTAATAAGATTATCATGTAGGTAAGTTCCCTACAAGGCCCATGATGGTAATGCCCCTAGATTTTGTCTTTAAAGAAAACTGCTGAGAGGCAATAATTTTTTTTGTATGTGTCCCATTTTCATTAATGCATGGTAATTGATGGAGTTGCAGTGACTTGTAGCAGTAATGAGTTCTAAACATAATAATGCACTCTTTTCTAATAAGTGAGCACTGCTGGGGTTTAAAAGCATACTAAATCAGTTGCTTTAGTATGAATTTATTAGTTTTTTTCAGCATTAGCTTTAATAGTAGTTATTTACATAAGCGTACATCCCATTAACCGCCATCAGGGCTGGAAAACATGCTGAACTGTTCATATTTTCATATAATTATTGAACATAATGGTTTCATTTGCATTTCTAAACAGTGATGTTTCTGTCAGCCTTGGAAATAGTGTCTTTACGCAGTCCCTATTTCACATCCACTTATTTGACATCGTTAAATTTTATGCTAATGTGCTTCCCTAGAATATCATCAGTAGGACAGATGCTTGTGCTTTAATATACAAATCAGGGATGCTTTTCCATCCCCCAAATGGCAAAGGAAATTTTTAAAAAACCGCACTTTTAGATACAGAGCCTGTCTCTATATAAATGGGTTTATGAAATAAAACTTTCGCGGTTAAATGTTATAATCTGGTTGTCTCTTCAAAATGCTTCATTATGAATAACTATATACCTGACTAGGTTTGGTTTTGTTGTCTTGAATGAAGAGATGAAACTTGATAAATATCATGTTCCTTATGAATATTTAGAGTTCTGCTTCTGAAATGTTGATCTTGAGATGCGAGTTTTTCAGTGGCTTTGAATATGTCGGGCCACAGTGTTAGTTCTTAAAGTATTCTCTATATTTTTGTTTCTTTAGTCACTTAACCCTGATTGTAATACCTTATGTTGGAAGCTGTTATGTTAATGTTCTTGGGCATCTTAGCTTTTTGTTTACATTTAAAAAATATTTATTGTAAAATTATGAGTCACTTGGTGGGGGAGGCACGTCAAATGTGACAGCAGAACTAATGTGGAAGGACAGATTTATGGCAAAACTCTCTGCCTTTTGGAGCACTATCAGCTTGTCCATGTGCACTATTAGCTTTTGTTTCTCCAACACTTATGGATGCTTTTGTGAATGCTGTCAGTCAGATGTCTGGAAAATTTTAAACAAGAACCATCAACTAAAGAATTGTTTTGAGAGTTGATTCAGATCTTTTTGGCAGTGAGACGGTGAACACGAAGTCACTGCCAGTTTTTGGTCTTTGTGGACCTCTTCCTTTCTTGTGTCTGACAGCTCGGGGCGGCATTTTACTGTTGACTCTTAATGGACCCGCAGTGCTATAGCTGAGTCTGCACAGTTCAAAATGCAAGGTTGGCAGTCTAGAATGATTGGGTAAAGAAGCAGCTTTGAGAGGAGTTCCTGCCCCAAATTACTTGCTAAAAATATATTAGAACTGATATAGCATAAAACTGATACAGCATAAAAGGATTATTTGGATAGAAGTGTTATTTGGCCTTACAGGTCAGAAGGCAACATAATTTTTGCAGTGACTTCTGTTTCTTGAGGAGTTGCCAGGAAAGAAATATGATAAGGATTTTGAAAAAACTACTATAGAGGTGGAGTTTCATAGCTGTTTATTTTTATTCCAGACTTTTCATTTTTTTCTCTATAATCTCTTAAAATGGTCTGAGATTAGCACTTTTCACAGTGGTTGAATCTTCTGAACTATCATGTTGGAAACATTGGACGTGCTCTTCTATCTAGGGAAAAATGTAGCCTTCATTTTTGCCACATGTGTTGCCAGACCGGATATCATATGAAAGTTAAAAAAAAATTCCGAAAATCCAGCCTCACTTAGAAGTGAGGCAATATTTTCATCTCTTTATAAAGCTATTTGTGATTGCATTCTTCACCAACAATTTTGTTTTGCTGGGGGGTGGTGGTAGAGGCAGTTTGCCACAAAGCTGAAGAAACACATTCTGTCACCAAAAAATACCATGTACGTTTTTCTCCCCTTACAGATTTCTTCTTTTTCTGGAAAAAAGTTTAACATTGAAATGAAAATTTCATTTGCCTTTTTAGTATTAACGTGCCGTGATATTTAGTCTAACAACTTGTCCCTGAATATCTCTGTTGCTGTAACACTTTCCCACCTTCAAGACGGCAAAGGAGGTGTGTTTTAAGTGCTATGCCGCTGGTTTTCAATCCTTGACCTCAGAGGAAGAAATAATTCTACATTATGTTTTATGACAGCTTCTCTGTATGTTTTTTGTAAAGTTAAATATTCTAGACAAAGTCAGGTATTATCCATAAGATATCAAACAATTGGGAGAACTTTACCTGCTAGGTTATATTTATTTCCTCTTTTATAACCAGGGAAAGAATTACCACCTCTTTTTTAGAGATGATGAAAGTGCTTAGAAATACAGCTCCAGCACCCTTAAATGCCTGAGCTCCACCTGTTCTACAAGGCTGTGAGGACTCTTTGGCATCCTCCATGTTGCATTTTTTCACTGAAACTTTAATTTGAATATTTGATTTTTCACCGAATGTATTTTCTTTATTTTTTCCACCGTTAGGATAATTACCCTTAGAATTCTGTAGCTTCTGGAGATATTTACAAATATGTATCTGTTAATCTTTCCTTAACTCTATGCCTAGTGCTAGTATTTAAGGACATGGGAGCTTAGGGACTACTTGATAATTAATGCCTTATTCAATTAAAAAATTTTAACCTGTGTTTTCCTGACTTTAAAAACAATACATGTTTATTATGGAATATTTTAGAATAATATAGAATATTGCTTCATTCCCAAATCATCAGTGTGTGTGGTATATTCATGTTTTTCACTTAATCATCACTGTAATAGCTAGATGAATAACAGTAGGTCTCGTCTGACATTACAGTGAAAGTTGAAGTTTTCAGATCTCTTGCCTTGAATTTTATATCAATTTTATTTTATTAAAGGCAGAATATTAAATATCTCTTTAAAATACAATGGAAAAAATCAGCCAAAAGAAGTTTAATGCCATATATTTAAAATAATTCTTGCCAGTTTGATTATGAAAGTTCTCTGCTCAGTTTTGTGGTTAAATGATTAGGTCTTTCCAGTGGGGAAGGGAAGAAGGACTGAAAAGAAAGGGAAATGTAAAATTGAGGTGACTTTAGGGGAAATGTTGGGAATAGAAAATTTCCATGGAGTTCATTTAGTGCTTCAAACACCTGTGCTCTGCTAAGGCAGGTAGAGAACTCTGTATTGTGTGCAAATCACTGACCTCGCTAAAATTCCAGTTTCTTCTCTGCAAAATGAGGAGCAAATAATAGTATTCATTCCAGCAGGTTTATTGTGGAGACTAAATGAAAGAATGCATATTAATTGCTTTGTACCATGACTAAGCACATTAGAACCATTCAAAAAGTGTTATTTATTTTCTGTCATTGACTCTCCAGAGGTATGCAAAGCTAAAGTGACCCTGGCATCTTTACTCTTTTTCCTCCCATCTTCTAGTTCCTTGCTATTACAAGCACAGTCTGTGGGTTTGCAATGTCAGCATCACCAACAATATGGGGAGCTTGTTAGAAATGCAGATGCTTAGGCCTCATGCCAGACTTCACTTTTTCAGAATCTGTGTTTTAATAAGGTCTGCAGGTGATCTATACATTGAAGCACTGTTTGTACTCATTTCTTGGAAAAAACAATGTAAAAGACATGGGCAGTAGAGAAATATATCCTTTCGCTTTTGCTTTCTTTTCTAAGATTTCACAAATTTGTAGCTTTGGATGATGATGGGATGTAGAGTCTATTCTATTAACATGTATATTGCTGCTATGATTACCGTTATTATCATAGCATTATATTTGCTGCTATATTAACATAGCATAATATTAATATAAGTGGATTATCCTGAAATTGTCAGAAGTGTGGTTCAAAGCTTCTATATGCATATTGATTTTCACCTACTTGTTGTATCAGTTATTGAGAAAGAGGTATTAATATCTCTGAGTATAATATATTTGTGGATTTATCTATTTCTCTTCACAGTTCTGTCTTCTTATATTTTGAAATTCCATTTTGAGATGCACAAAGTTTGAGATTATTGTCTTCTCCTAATGAATTGACCCCTTTATCATTATGAAATGACCTTGTTTATTCCTGGTAATATTCTTTGCCCTAAAATCTACATTACCTAATGTTTATTGACCTACTCTAGCTTCTTCTGATCAGTGTTATTATAGTGTATCTTTTTTATGCTATAACTTTTAAACTAATTGTGCCTTTGTATTTAATGTCCATTTTTTATAGCCAGATCATACATGGTTCTTGCTTTTTATTCCAATCTGACATCTATACTTTTAATTTGGATATTTAGAACACTTACATTTTATTTGATTCTTGATACAGTTAGGTTTGAGTTTGTTTTACAGTTTGTTCCATTTGACCTTTGTTCCTATTTTCCTTTTTTTCTGTGTTCTTTTGGATCAGTTGAATATTTAAAATTTTCTATTTTATCTCTTGTTGGCTTATTAGCTATGGCTCTGTTCTGTATTTAGTGGTTGCTGTAAGGTGTATCTATACACCTTTAACAAATCAATTAACCTTCCAGTGATGGCTTATACTACTTTAGCTACTTTATGATAGTATAATACTATTTTTCTCTTTCTGATCATTGTGCTATTATCAAGATACATTTTAATTTTATAACCACATTTTATTTTTATTTTTGTTAAATAATTATCTTGTAAGGAGATATTTATTTATTTAATTATTGAGACGGAGTCTTGCTCTGTTGCCCAGGCTTGGAGTGCAGCAGCATGATCTTGGCGCACTGCACCCTCCGCCTCCCGGATTCAAGTGATTTTCCTGCTTCAGCCTCCCAGATAGCTGCGACTAGAGGCATACACCACCATGGCATGGCTAAGTTTTATGTTTTTAGTAGAGATGAGTTTCATCATGTTGGCCAGGCTGGTCTTGAATTCCTGACCTCAAGTGATTTGCCTGCCTCAGTCTCCCGAAGTGCTGGGATTACAGGCGTGAGCCACCACACCTGGCCTTGTAAGGATATTTAAATAAAGAAAATAAATTTACTTCCTGTGCTCTGCATGACTTTGTATAGTCCACATTTTTGTTATTCCTTCTGTCTGGCAGACTTTCATTAATAGTTATTGTAGTTATGAATTCATTGCTTTTGAATTTACAAAAATGTCTTTATTTTGCAAGTTGTACTTTTCCGTTCAATTTTTTTTTTAAATGTTGCTCCACTGTCATTATACTGTCATTTCTACCAATGAACCGAGTTACCCTTTTTTCTACTGACCACCTTCCTTTTTGCCTCCAGATACAGCCCATCTACTGTCTTCCATATCTGGAAATTATTGGGCAACATCTCATAGTGCTGACAAGTACTCAGATTATCATGATGGCAGATGGAGATTGATGACCAGAGTGTTAAGTTTGCAGCTAAACATGAGCTCAGATTGATGTCTTCAATGCCAATTAATTTAGACATGGATTATTTTAGCTTTCTTGCCTTTCTTGTCTGTGACTTCTCATTCAGTGAGAACCCTGCCTCCAACTTCTGCCATCTATTTATTTAATTGCTCAGTTCCAGTATAGGTTTATAGTGATTTTAGAATTATTAACTCATATTTCCATGGGAAGCAACTTATAAACTACAGTGCTAATGTATACTTCCTTCTACCTTTAGTCTTACTATCACCTTCACTTTTAAAGTTAATTTAGGTCAATAGCTTTCCTCCCCTCTTTCAATGAGGTTATTACATACATTTGTAATATAGCTAGTATTCCATCCTAGAATCCTCCAATCTCCTAAATGATTTTTAAAATATTTTCCTACACTAAGATTCACTTTTTTGCAGTAAAATTGTATTTTGACAAATACAAAGTGTTATGTATTCACTATACAGTATCATACAGAACTAATCTACCACCTTACAATATATTCTATGCTTCACCTACTTAACTCTGCCTTCTCCCCAAGCCTCAATCAACCTCTGGTTTATTTGGAATCTGTATAGTTTTTGCCTTTTGCAGAATGCTATATAAGTGGAACCATGCAGTATTTACCCTTTTCAGACTGGCTTTTTAAACTTAGCAATAAGCATTTAAAATTCATCTGTATTTTTTCATTGCCTAATATTTCATTTGTTTTTAAGAGTGAATAATAGTCCATTATATGGATATACCATGGTTTGCTAATCTACTTTTATTAATTTTTAATTTTTGTGGTACATTAGTAGATATATGTATTTATGGGGTACATGAGATATTTTGATATAAGCATGCAGTGTGTAATAATGCACTCACTTATTAAAGCACATCTTGGTTGCTTTTGGCTTTTGGTAATTATGAAAGAGCTACTATAAACATTCATGTGCAAGTTTTTGTGTGGACATGTTTTCAAATCAGTTAGGTAAATACCTAGGAGCGTGATAGCAGAAGTGTATGGTAACACTGTGTTTAGCTTTGTAAGATGCTGTAAAATTTTGATTGAGATTGTGTTGAATACATATATCAATTAGGGAGAATTGGATTTAATATTGAGCTTTGCAATTCATGACCGTGGTACATCTCTCAAGTTATTTAGATGTAAAAAGTTTCTTCTGTGAGTGTTTTGTAGTTTTCTGCTTGCAGATCATACATCTGTTGTCATATTTTGTCTACTTTTTTTTTGTATTTTTTGAAGATTTCAGACCCCAAATTTTCATTGCTGGTATAAAGGAATAAAGTTGACTTTTCTATGTTGATCCTGTGTCCAATGACTGCTAAACTCACTTTTTAGTTTTATGAGTTTTTCTTTGTAGATTCTTTGCGGTTTTTATGTGAGCAATTGTGTTATCTGTAAATAAAGACAGTTTCATATTTTCCTTTCTAATCTGTATGCTTTTTATTTATTTTTCTTGCCTCGTTGCACTAACTAGAACTTCCAGTACAGTGTTGAGTAAAAGCTGTGGTAAAAGGCATCCTCTTCTTGTTCTGGATCTTAGTGGAAAAGCAAATTACTCTCTTACCATTAAGTATGATTTCTACCTATAAGTTTAACATAGATACCTTTATTTAGGTTAAGGAAGTTCTTTTCTATTCCTAGTGTGCTGATAGTTTTTAGTTACAAATGGATGTTGAATTTTCTTGAAAGCTTTTTTTGTGTAAATTGATCTCATCATATAGTTTTGCTGATGATTAATTTTTAAATATTACCCAGCTTTGCATTTCTGGGCCGAAGCCCACTTGATGTTGAAATGTTATCCTTTTATGTGTTACTGGATTTTATTAGTTAATATATTGTTAAGAATTTTTGCTTAATGAGAGATAGTCATTAGTTTTCTTGCAATGACTTCATCTAGTTTTGTAGCATCATAGTGCTGGCCTGAAGGAATGAGTTGTGAAGCATTTCCCCCTCTTCAATTTCCTGCAAGAGTTTGTATAGAATGAGTTTTAATCTTTTCTCTTAAGTTCGTGTTAAAATTTACTAAGAAGCTCTCTGAGCCTGGAGTGAGTTTTTTCCCCTTTCTGATGGAAGCATTTTTAACTACAAATTCGATTTCTTATAGGCCCTATATGGATTTAATCCATATGGAACCACTCAGATTACCCATTTCTTCTTGAGTAAGCTTTGGTAGTTTGTCTTTCAAGGAATTTTTAAAATTCTATCATTGTCTTTATTTATATGTCTCAAGTTGGTGTAATACAGGAATTTAAGAATTAACTGAACTGGCTCGTTAAATTATATCAGTTTTAACTAACTTGCAATAAAAACGGCAAATTTCTTTCTAACTTAAAAAAGGAATGCATAAAACTTAGTTGTTTTCTCCTTATGGAGGAGTTGCTGTTTGTCATTTCTTAAGCTTTGTGTCCTGTGGTTGACTAGAGGGAGACATTGTTCTTAAGATGCTAAAGTAATTTATTTTTATTTATTTTAGCAACTTACAGACAATTCAACTGTCTGGAACCTATAAATTTTTTTTTGTTTTCATGACAGGGCCTTGCTTTGTCACCCAGACTGGAGTGCAGTGGCACAATCATAGCTCACTGCAACTCTAGCTCACTGGCTCAAGCAATCCTCTTACTTCAGCCTCCCAAGTAGATAGGACTACAGTTGTGTGTCACCACACCTGGCTAATTTAAATTTTTTTGTGTGTGGAAAGAAAGGTCTCGCTGTGTCGCCCAGGCTGATTGAACTTTTGGGCTCAAGCAGTATCCCCCTCGGCTTCTCAATGTGCTGGGATTATAGGTGTGAGCTACCGCACCTGGCCCATGAAGGCTTTTAATAGCTAATTATTACTACATTATTGCAAACGAACGTGGGAGACCGTGTGACCAGTGTGAATATATTTATCTAGGATTGCAGAGCAGAATTTGCAGCTGTGTGAATCCAGAATATATATTACTTATTATTTGTATACAAACATAAAATTATGAATTATTTATAATAAATTATGTTAATTGAGCAGTTCTCCCCATTTTTATAATGTACAGCATTATGAAATGAACTTTATTTATAGTTTAAGTTCACAGAAGAATCCCTGTTTTCAAAGCCAAATTGGAGTAAGCTTTCTTATCCACCTAGGCTTACTTAGTAGTGCCAGAATTGAATCAGAGTCTATGTGGTAGATTTGGTCCCAGTTCTTTTTCTGCTTCCTATATCAAATTTTCCACATGGCTTTGAAGATTCGTATATTTACCCTTCTGTTGACTTTGAGTATAACTTACCCTGACCAAATAGAATAAGGCTAAAGTGATAGCTAATATGCTATTTTTTTATTATTATACTTTAAGTTCTAGGGCACATGTGCACAATGTGCAGGTTTGTTACATATGTATACATGTGCCATGTTGGTGTGGTGCACCCATTAACTTGTCATTTACATTAGGTATATCTCCTAATGCTATCCCTCCCCCCTCCCCCCTCCCCCACCCCAGGACAGACCCCGGTATGTGATGTTCCCCTTCTTGTGTCCATGTGTTCTCATTGTTCAATTCCCACCTATGAATGAGAACATGTGGTGTTTGGTTTTTTTGTCCCTGCGATAGTTTGCTGAGAATGATGGTTTCCAGCTTCATCTATGTCCCTACAAAGGACATGAACTCATCCTTTTTTATGGCTGCATAGTATTCCATGGGTGTATATGTGCCACATTTTCTTAATCCAGTCTATCATTGATGGACATTTGGGTTGGTTCCAAGTCTTTGCTATTGTGAATAGTGCCACAATAAACATACATGTGCATGTGTCTTTATAGCAGCATGATTTATAATCCTTTGGGTATATAACCAGTAATGGGTTGGCGGGGTCAAATGGTATTTCTAGTTCTAGATCCTTGAGGAATCGCCACACTGTCTTCCACAATGGTTGAACTAGTTTACAGTCCCACCAACAGTGTAAAAGTGTTCCTATTTCTCCACTTCCTCTCCAGCACCTGTTGTTTCCTGACTTTAATGATCGCCATTCTAACTGGTGTGAGATGGTATCTCGCTGTGGTTTTGATTTGCATTTCTCTGATGGCTAGTGATGATGAGCATTTTTTCATGTGTCTGTTGGCTGCATAAATGTCTTCTTTTGAGAAGTGTCTGTTCATATCCTTCACCCACTTTTTGATGGGGTTATTTTTTTCTTGTAAATTTGTTTGAGTTCTTTGTAGATTCTGGATATTAGCCCTTTGTCAGATGAGTAGATTGCAAAAATTTTCTGTAGGTTGCCTGTTCACTCTGATGGTAGTTTCTTTTGCTGTGCAGAAGCTCTTTAGTTTAATTAGATCCCATTTGTCAATTTTGGCTTTTGTTGCCATTGCTTTTGGTGTTTTAGACATGAAGTCCTTGCCCAGGCCTATGTCCTGAATGGTATTGCCTAGGTTTTCTTCTAGGGTTTTTATGGTTTTAGGTCTAACATTTAAGTCTTTAATCCATCTTGAATTAATTTTTGTATAAAGTGTAAGGAAGGGATCCAGTTTCAGCTTTCTACATATGGCTAGCCAGTTTTCCCAGCACCATTTATTAAATAGGGAATCCTTTCCCCATTTATTGTTTTTGTCAGATTTGTCAAATATCAGATGGTTGCAGATGTGTGGTATTATTTCTGAGGGCTCTGTTCTGTTCCATTGGTCTATATCTCTGTTTTGGTACCAGTACCATGCTGTTTTAGTTACTGTAGCCTTGTAGTATAGTTTGAAGTCAGGTAGCGTGATGCCTCCAGCTTTGTTCTTTTTGCTTAAGATTGTCTTGGCAATGTGGGCTCTTTTTTGGTTCCATATGAACTTTAAAGTCGTTTTTTCCAGTTCTGTGAAGGAAGTAATTGGTAGCTTGTTGGGGATGGCATTAAATCTATAAATTACCTTGGGCAGTATGGCCATTTTCATGATATTGATTCTTCCTATCCATGAGCATGGAATGTTCTTCCGTTTGTTTATGTCCTCTTTTATTTCATGGAGCAGTGGTTTGTAGTTCTCCTTTTTAAACCTGTGCTTTAACAGGAGGCATTGAGTGTTTCTGCTTGCCGTCTTGCTTTTCTGTCATCGCCAGGAGAAATATACCCAGGAAAAGAATGAAGAGTCTGGAACTAATCCACCCCCTAGCTGCCCACTGTAGATATGTGCCATTTATCATCAGTACCCCAAAGCTCCCCTTGTACCTGCTTTCAATCACTACCACCCTCCAGTGGTGGCTTTCCTGACTTACGAACCATAGATTACATTTTACCCTCTTCCCTTTCACATCCTATGTTTCGCAGAAATTCTGAGGGAAAATTAGCCTTATGCTAGAGGCTGCCCAGATCTACCAAAAGCCCTCTTAGTTTTATACACTATCTTATGATGAAAAGATAACTTTATAAGACAGTAAACTAATGCCTAGGTTTAGTTTATAAAAATTACTAGAATCACCTTACAGTGATTCCTAAGGTCTTGGCATTTTTACCCTGTTATTCTACCTCTTTTATGAGAATACTCTAATTAGGAATTCAAATTGTGACTATGAATTCTTGTTAGCCATCAAATAGGCATGACATTCTTTACTCTAAAATACTTAGCTTTTTGAGGCAGGAGAGAGTACTAGTGAGTGTTTAAATAAAAAAAGACCTTGGTTATATATCAACTAACCAGATTTCTATTTTCTCTTTAGGTTTAACTTTCTACTACCTCAGTGTAACCTTGTACAAAAGCATTCCATGTAGAGTACCTGCTCTTTTAAACTACTTTATTTTCTTACAGAGTAAGCCATCTGCTTTCTAAAGCATTGAGACAAGAAACACAGACTCAATGAAAAACATACTATGAAGCCATATAGTATAGTGGTGGAAAAAAATACAAGACATACTTAGATTCAACGCAAGTATATATTCCTTTTCAGCTGCATGAACCTGGTCAAATTACTTTTTAAAGCCACAATTTATCCCTTTATGGTCTGTGGATATGTAACAGCTTCGACCTTATACGGTTGAGATTATATGCTATAACAAATGCATGTAAAGGCTTATCACAGTGCCTGGTGCAGCGTAAGCAGTCAGAAAGAGCTCCTTGACATTGTCGTTATTGTAATTATTACTGTTACTCTGAAATATTTTACTGGGAATAGGAAAATCTAAGCAATTTTTGAAGGCTTTACTGAGTGAGAAAAAAATACTTACTCTTTCTCCATGGTTCTATACATTTTAAAGTTTAATATTCTTTAGTTGATTATTGCTAAGACCTTGAAACACCCTTTTTTCCTTTCAAATCTCTGTTACTCTTCAAATTAAAATTTTCTGTTTATATGCATTCTTGAAAGTATGTGTATTCATTTCCTATTACAGTATCAATTACCACAAACTTAGTGGCTTAACACAGAAGAAATTCTTATCTTACAGTTCTGGAGGTCAGAAATCCAAAATCAATCTCAGTGGGTTAAAATCAAGGTGTCAGCAAGACTGTTACCCTTCTGGAGGCTCTAGGGAAGAAGTCTGTTTTGAAAATTCCTTTCTGTCTCTGCTTCAGGCTGCCCATATTCCTTGGCTCCTGGCTGTGTATCCCTTCAACATCTAACATCATCACATCTCCTTTTCTGACTCTCTTTTTCTTCCCTATTATAAGGACTCCTGTAATTACATTGGGCTTACCCAGATAATCTTCTCATTCCTAATTTAATCACATCTGCAAAGTCCCTTTTGCCAAGTAATGTAACATATTTGCAGGTTTTGGGGATTAGGATGTGGACATCTGTGGGTGTACCATTACTCCGCCTGCCTACCACAGTCTCCCTTCTGGCCCCCAGAGATTTATGTCTGTTCTGCATGCAAAATATATTCACCCCATCCCAACATTCCCAAAGTCTAATGCTGCATTCCCACTGCAGCATCATTTCAAAGTCCAAAATCTCTTTTAAATCTTATCAGCTCAAAAATTTCGAACCTTATGAACTCAATCATCTAGATTAGGCATGGGTGAGAATCTGAGAATGACCTTTCCTAAGGTACAGTTCCTATCTGTCTGTGAAGTTCTGTAATTCGATTAGGTTATTTGCTCCCAAAATGATGGGGCAACGATGGGATAGCAATTACAAACATTCCCGTTCAAAAAAGGAGAAAATAGAAGGAGAAATGGAGTTACCTGTTTTAGTCAATTTTATAATCCAGCCTGGGAAAAACATCCTCTGTGATTTGAGGGTCCGCACTTGTGGGTCCCGGGCTCTGCCCTTTAGATCATCCTTCCTTTTTCGTGAAAGGTGGCACATGTTTGTGGCTGAGCAGTTTCATCAGCCTGTTTCCTGCCTGTGGTATTTTGGGAGTCTGAGAGTCTTTTCTGAAATTTTGTTTAAAATTTTGTCTTCTCTTTCCCCCTTTCAATTTAAGCTGGCAGTGTTTCTGTTTATGTAATGTTCTGAAGAACTTTTGGGGCCAAGTACAGCGGCTCATGCCTGTAATCCCAGTGCTTTGAGAAGCCAAGGTGGGAGGATCACTTGAGGCCAGGAGTTTGAGACCAGCTTGGCAAGATAGTAAGACCTTGTCTCTACAAAAAAAAAAATTTTTTTAAGAACCTTGTAGATTTTCTGTGTATGTTGGGGATTTTTTTTTTTTTTTGATAAGAGGCTCTTCCATAAATCTTTCCTGGATGATCAAAGGCAATTACAACCTTACACACACACACACACTACTTAGAGGAAAGCAACTGCCTGCCCAACCTTGGACTAGTAGTCATCCTTGTTATTGATCCTTGTAGCCAAGGATTATTATCTCAAAACAATTATGTAATCCTGCTCATTTTTCCTTTAAAAATCTTTTTTCCCTTACCTCTGTGAATATGCACATAGTTTACAGCATGTGTATTCCCATTGCAATGCCCTATTCCCAAATAAATATCATTTTCTTTTATCAAGCCTCTTTCTGTTACTTAAGTTGACAAGTGGTGTCAGAAGTGGAATCTGAAGAAAGGTCACTATCAGTGTTTTCCTGTGTTTTTACTGAGTTTTTGACCATCAGTTGCTTGTGTGCTTTGTGATTTTATCTTTTGGAATTTTTTGAGGCTTGTGATTAAAGTAGGTTTATCCAAAGTAGATTTGAGTCTTTTTCATGTACTTTGTGGATGCTGTCATGTGGTAATCTCTGTAATCTAGATTGTCATCTTGTACCATCTAAGTGGTATAAATTTTACCTGAAAATATACAAGAAGGAAGGCTCATAATAACAAATTCTTAGAGTTATTTGTATAGCCACTTTAGTTTTTCATTTTCCTACTGTAGTATCTGTAAATATAATACAGATGGAGTGAAGAAATGCAAGAAACAAAGCCTGCTCAGCTAAATCTATCTCTTTTTTGTGTGCCAAAGCATATAAACATGTGTTCCATAAGGGAAGGCGCTGTGATAAGACAGCAGAAAATCTTGGACCTGGTGGGAGAAGAGGATTAGGTATTAGCTTTAAGTTTTGATTATCTTAATAAAAACCTCAAGGAATTTTATAAAACAAAAATCAGAAAACCTCCCAGAAGTAAGTGAGTTTAATAATATTACAGGACCCGGGGCCGGGCGCGGTGGCTCATGCCTATAATCTCAGCACTTTGGGAGGCTGAGGTGGGGGGATCACAAGGTCAGGAGTTTAAGACCAGCCTGGCCAACATGGTGAAATCCCATCTCTACTAAAAATATAAACATTAGCCAGGTGCGGTGGTGGGTGCCTGTAATCCCAGCTACTCAGGAGGCTGAGGCAGGAGAATTGCTTGAAACCAGAAGGCAGAGGTTGCAGTGAGCCGAGATCACGCCACTGCACTCCAGCCTGGGCAAAGAGGGAAACTCTGTCTCATTAAAAAAATTAAACAAATAATAATAATAATATTACAGGATCTAAGAAAAACATACAAATATCTATCACAAGGAAAAATTGGAAACTGAAATTTTAAAAATAGCACTATTTATGATACTTTACCTCAAAATGAAACAGGTATTAAATATACAGAGAATCTGTATGCTGAAAGCTACCAAATACTTAGGAAAGAAATGAACAGATTGACCATATTCATGGAGTAGAAGATTCAACATAGTGAAGATGTTAGTTATCCTGGATTGGTAAGGAGATCCCAATCAAAATCCTAGCAAGATTCTTTGCAGCTATTCACAAGATGATTCTAAAATCTTTATAGAAAGTTAAAGGAGCTAAAACAATTTTTTAAAAGATGAAAAAAGTTAGAAAACTCACACTAACCAATTGTAAGGCATACTGTAACACTACAGTAATCCAGTACAGTACTGGTGAAAGGACAGATCCATAGATTAATGGAGCAAAACTGAGATTCCAGAACTGGACCCATGCAAATATGATCAGTGGTTTTGACAAAGTTGCAGTGGTGACCTGGGTTACGGAATATTTTCTGATATGAAACCGAAAGTATGATACATACAAGAAAAAACATGATTAATTGGATTTTAGTTTTAAAAGTTTTATCTTTGAAAGACACTGTTAAGGAGAATGGGGATAAAAACTACTCTCCCATTGGTTGGGGAAAAAGAATTTTGCAAACTAATATCCAGAGGTATATTCAGAATATCTAAAGAAGTCTGAAAACTCAACAATAAGAAAACAATCTAACAAAAAGGCAAAGGTTTTAAGTGACACTTCACCAAGGACAGCATAGATATGGCAATAAACACATGAAAACATGTCCAACATCTTTACTCATTAGGGAACTGCAAATGAAAACTGCAGTGAGATAGTATTATCTTACACACCTTCTAGAATAGGTAAAGTAAAACACAATATTGGCAATATTAAATGCTGTCAGGGATGCGGGGGAACTGAAATTCTCATATGTTGCTCATGGTATACATATACAAAATGGTATGGCATTTTAATAAAACATTTGGCAGTTTCTTATAAAAGTTAAGCTTATTTTTTGACTCAGCAATCCCACTCCTAGGCATTCATCCTACAGAAATGAAAAGTTATGATCACACAACATACTGTAGAAACATGTATATAGCAGCACTATGCATAATTGCCAACAACTAAAACAACTCAAATGTCTTTCAGTGAGTGGGTGAATACAAACTGGCAGATCCATTGTTTCTGATAAGTATGTCCCATTAGAATTTATCTTGTCATTTTTCACTCACGTGTAATGTGTTGTCTTTTCAATGTATGTGTCTAAATGTAGTTTTGTTTTCTTTATGGGGTTCACTGAGCTTTTTGAACAGAAACATATCTTTCAATTATTTGGGGAAATTTCAGCCATTATTTCTTTCCAACTTTTTATTTTGCTTTTCTCACACTGGGATTCCAATTTATATATATATGTACCTGCTAATATTGTTGCAAAATTCATTGAATCTGTTTATTTTTAAAATCCTTTGTCTTTCTGTTTCTTAGATTAGGTGATGCATATTGATCTGTCTTAAAGCTCACTGACTCAATATTCTGACATCTCCAATTTTCTTTTTAAAAGCTTTTTCAGTGAAATTTTTCATTTCAGATATTGAATTTTTCAATTTAAAAATATCCATTTTGTTATTTTTATAGTTTCTCTTTTTCTGTTCAGATTTCCTTAATCTGTTTATTCTTTATGAATATAATTGTAGCAGCTATTTTTAATCTCTTTTAGATAACTCCAAAATCTGGGTCTTTTTTTTGTTGTTTTTTATTTTTTAAATTCTGCCACCATTTACTGATCTCTTGTACCAGTCATTGTCCTAAGCAATTTATAGAAATAAACCCATTTAATCCTTACATGTGGGTCAGGAGCTATTATCATCTCCATCGTACAGATAAGTAAGGAGGCAGAGAGAGGAAAATTCTTTCCTGACAACAGTTAATGAATGTGGTTTCTTACGTATTTGTTAAAACAACTGCCATTTTTTATTTGTTTGTTTAGAGACAGAGTCTCGCTATGTTGCCCTTGCTGGCCTTAAACTCCTGGGCTCAAGTAATCCTCCCACCTCAGCCTCTCAAGTAGCTGAGACTACAGGCATCTGCCACTGTACCCAGCTCACTTCATTTTTTTTTTTTTTTTAAAGAAAAGTGATGGAGTCAAAAGGTCCACTATTAAAAACAAAACAAAACAAAACAAAATTCCCTGGGTTAAAAAAGCAAAAACAAAAAAATTCTTAGCATCAGAGTCCACTGGGTTAAAAATAATAAGAATCAAAAATCCCTGCTCATAATGTCCTCCTTCTAGAATGGTTGGAAGGTCAGAGCATTTTTATAACAAAGTCTTTCATTTCCATTGATTTCCTTCGTGGGTCACGTTTTCTTGTAATTCGGAATATCTCCTCCATATTATGAATGACATATTGTAGACAGTTTATATTCTGTTGTAGTCATCTGAAGACGTTTTTTTGTTTTGTCTTGTTTGTTTTTAAGAGGCAGGGTCTTGCTATGTCACCCTGGCAGCTCAAGCAATCCTCCTGCCCCAGCTTCCCAAGTAGCTGGGACTACAGCTGTGTGCCACCACACCCAGCTACTTAAAAATTTTTTTCTTTTTAGAGATGGGGTCTCACTATATTGCTCAGGTCAGTCTTGAACTTGCGGCCTCAGACAATCCTCCTGCCTCAGCCTCCTGAGTAGCTGTGATTATAGGCGCAAACCACAGTGTCAGGCCTCTGAAGAGTTTTGAACTTTGTTTTGTTTTGCCTGAATTCAAACTCCAGACTTTGTTTTCTGAGATTGGGCAGTAGCTGAAATCTCTTATTAGTTCATTTAGTCCTAATTGAGCTGCCTGGAGACTTCTCTGTGTATGTATATGCCAGACAGAGATTTAGACATAATTTAATATATAGGATTTGTGCAGTTCCTTTCTCCTTCCTTCAATATCCCTCCTCAGTTTCCATCTGACATTGTCATCCTTAACTCTGTTTTCTGATTTAACAACAGATAAGACTGTTTTTATCTGAGATTTAGCCTTTCTGCTCAGGATTGACAGGCCTACACGCAGGCAAAAAGTCTTAAGAACGAAAAATTCACCCACTGTCAGTCCCTTATAGTTGGCAACTCCCCTCCCATTTTTCCTGTTTCTGGCTCATCTCCGGCGATTTTAGACAGTTGTGTGTTTTCTTTGTTTTTTTTTTTTTTTTTTTAAGAGTTTTTATGTCTAGTGCTCTAAGTTGTTTTCTATGGGAGGATTGGTTCAAATATTGTGAGACGACTTCATCATTACAGGAAGTTGGACTCCTGTTATTTTTCTTTTGATTTGTGTCATACCTGTAGTAACACATCCTCTTTTTTGCCTTATATTGGTAATAAATATTCCCCCCCCCTTTTTGTATCCAGTCTCTGATTTTTCCCCTTTTCCATCAGTCTTGTAGAGTATTATCAGTTTTATTTATATTCAAAAAGCCTTCTTCAGACATTCTTACTTTTCCTTCATGTTTGTTTTTTATTTTCTTGATATCTGCTCTAGTATTTATTTCCTTCCTTCCATTTACTTTGGGCTTAATTTGCTCATCTTTTTCTAGCATCTTAAGATGGGAATGAAGATCATTGTTTTTAAGCCTTTTTTTTTTTTTTGAGACGGAGTCTTACTGTGTCGGCCAGGCTGGAGTGCAGTGGTGCAATCTTGGCTTGCTGCAACCTCCACCTCCTGGGTTCAAGCAGTTCTCCTGCCTCAGCCTCCCAAGTAGCTGTGATTACAGGCACGCGCCCCCATGCCTGGCTAACTGTTTTGTATTTTTAGTAGAGACGGGGTTTCACCATGTGGGCCAGGCTGGTTTTGAACTCCTGACCTCAAGTGATCCTCCTGCCTTGGCCTCCCAAAGTATGTCTAGTTTCATTCTCTATACTTGCAACTTGTCTATTTTCAGTGTATCTCTTATAGACAGCATATAGTTACATCTTGCTGTATGTATGTATGTATGTATGTGTGCGTGAGCCACTGTGCCCGGCCTTTCTATATTTTTAATAAGCATTTGAAGATGTAAATATCCATTTAAGCTTTGTTTTAGCTGTATCTCACAAATTATGAAGAAGTGCTATATTTGCATTATCATTCAGTTTGAATTATTTTAACATAATTTATTCCTTCTTTGATACGAGTTATTCTGAAGTATATTGTTACTGATTTCTTACTGTTATTAACATTTCTTTGTGTTTAGAGAGAATACTCTTATAATTTTAGCGTTTTAAAATTTAGTGAAACTTGTGTTATGGCCCAGTATGTAGTGTATCTTGATGAATATTCTCTGTGCACTTGAAAATAATGTATATTTTACAGCTGTTGGGGTAGGGCTTTCTAAATTTAATTGTCAGTTGTATTAAGGTACTTGATGGTGTCATTTGAAACAATGTTACTAGGGTTTTATTCCTTTATTATTATTATACATGTATGATCTATTTTATCATCATGAAATTTTCCTCCATACCTGTTAATACTTCTCATGAAATCCATTGTGTTTGATAGTGATATGGTCACAAAACTCTCTCATGGTTATTGTTTGTACAGTATGTCTAGTTTCATTCTCTATACTTGCAACTTGTCTATTTTCAGTGTATCTCTTATAGACAGCATATAGTTACATCTTGCTGTATGTATGTATGTATGTATGTGTGTGTGTATTTTATGGGGGGGGGGTCTTGCTTTTATATACAGTCTAACAATTCCTGCCTTGTGATCATGAGTTCTTAGTCTGTTATACTTAAGTACCACATTTTCTTTATCCAGTCCACTGTTGATTCCATGTCTTTGCTACTGTGAATAGTGTTGTGAGGAACATAGAGTGTTGCAAGTACATGTCTTTTTGTTAGAACGATTTATTTTCTTTTGGGTATATACCCAGTAATGGGATTGCTGGGTCGAATGGTAGTTCTTTAAGTTCTTTGATAAATCTCCAAACTGCTTTCCACAGTGGCTGAACTTATTTACATTCCCACCAGCAGTTTATAAGCATTCCCTTTTCTCCACGACCTCACCAACATCTTTTATTTTTATTGATTTTTATTGATAGCCATTCTGACTAGAGTGAAATGATACCTCATGGTTTTGATTTGCATTTCTCTAATGACTAGTGATGTTGAACTTTTTAAAATATGTTTGTTGGCTGCATCTATGTTTTCCTTTGAGAAGTGTCTGTTCATGTCCTTTGCCCATTTTTTAAAATGGGGTTATTTGGCTTTTGCTTGTTTAACTTTTTAAGTTCCTTATAGATTCTAGATACTAGACCTTTGTTGGATGCATAGTTCATGAATATCTTCACCCATTCTGTAGGTTATCTATTTACTCTGTTGATAGTTTCCTTTGCTGGGCAGTAGTCCCACTTGTCAATTTTTGTTTTTGTTGCAGTTGCTTTTAGGAACTCAGTCATAATTTTTCTGCCAACGCCAATATCCAGAATGGTATTTCCTAGGTTTTTATCTAGGATTTTTATAGTTTGAGATCTTATAAGTCTTTAATCCATCTTGAGTTAATTTTTATATATGGTAGAAGGCAGGGGCCTAGGTTCATTCTCCTGAATGTGGCTGGGCAGTTTTCCCAACACCATTTATTGAATAGAGAGTCCTTTCCCTATTGCTTATTATTGTCAACATTATGGAAGATTAGAGGTTGTAAGTGTACAGCTTTATTTCTGGGTTCTCTGTCCTGTTCCATTGGTCTATGTGTCTTTTTTTTTTTTGTGCCAGTACTGTGCTATTTTGGTTACTATAGCCTTGTAGTATAGTTTGAAGTCAGGTAGTGTGATGCCTCTGGTTTTGCTCTTTTTGCTTAGGATTGCAAAGTTTTAGTCTTTGTTCACACAATTATTTGGAATCAATGTGGGTATTGCATTAAAGCTTTATTAGAATGTGTCCAGGTCAACCTTTATCCTGGGGCTAATTTAGCCCCATTTCTAAGATATGGCTTCTCTAAGGACCCTATCAACTATCTTGTGTATTACATAGTTTTTATACTCTGGCTGATGACAGTGCTACCTGGTTTTGGCCCTGTGTGAACTCTGGCAGTTGTTCAGCCTTCTGCTTTCCGATGTTTTTTTTTTCATTGGCCACAGGTGTTTCATTCCATAGGTATATGGATTAATACTCAGCCAAAGATCAGAGCATCCCTTTGCAGACCTCCAGAGCTCTCTGTGCAGCTTTCTCCTCTCTAGTACTCTGCCCTGTGAAGTCTAGCTAGCATCCTTAGCTTCCATGCATGCCAGTCTCTCTGCGTAACTCAGCAAGACCACCAGGTTCCGTTAGTATTTCCTTTCACTGTGCTGTAGCCTGGCAACTGCCTTTAGGCGACAAGCTGGGATGATGGAGTCACCCAATTTTTTTTACCTTTTCTCTGGCAGCATATCCTCCTCTGTCCGTTCTCCAACATCTGAAACTGTTGTTTCATACATTTTTTTTTCATTTTTCTAGTTGTTTATAGCATGAGGACAATTCTTGTCCCAATTTATTCATCTTGGGTGGAAGCAGAAGCTCCTGAAAAGACAGTATTTATGGTCATGATTACCAGAGGGTTATTTTTTTTTTTTTTGTAGGTCAGGTTGAATGAAATTCTAGATATATTTTTACTTTAAGCCATCTTTGATTTTAAATTTCATAAATTAACAACAGAAGATGAATTAGAGAAGAAAAATAGCCTATAAGATTAGGAGTTATACTTTTCTTTACTTTTTGTTTGTTTGTTTGTTTGTTTTTGAGATGGAGTCTCGCTTTGTCACCCAGGTTGGAATGCAATGGCACGATTTCGGCTCACTGCAAGCTCCGCCTTCCGGGTTCACGCCATTCCTCTGCATCAGCCTCCCAAGTAGCTGGGACTATAGGCACCCACCACCATGCCCAGCTAATTTTTTTGTATTTTTAGTAGAGACAGGGTTTCACCGTGTTAGCCAGGATGGTCTCGATCTCCTGACCTCGTGATCCGCCCACCTCAGCCTCCCAAAGTGCTGGGATTATAGGCGTGAGCCACTGCGCCCAGCCTTTTCTTTACGTTTTTAACAGATATCCAACTTACAGGTTTGCTATGACTTGTGTGGTTCATTCTGTTCACTATCAGAATCTTCTAGGATTCATATCAATTACTGAATTTTGTCAAGCTCCCCAGTTATGGTTGTGTTTTATTCTAAGAACCCACCCCTAGTACTTGCTTTCCCTTATTCTCATATTTTAAAGTACTTATTTCAGAAGTGGTTTGGGCATTTTTGAAAATACTTTTTTTTTTTTTTTGAGACAGAGTCTCGCTCTTGTCACCCAGGCCAGAGTGCAATGGCGTGATCTTGGCTCACTGCAACCTCCACCTCCCAGCTTCAAGCAATTCTCCTGCCTCAGCTTCTGGAGAATACTTTTTTTTTAAACAAAGACAACCTATATGTAGCTAGTCAAGTCATGGCACTCCCTTTTAATTTTCTCTTGAAGATTACCTAGATTTTAGCAGGATAGGAATAGCATTTAATACTATTCTTAGGTTTTTCCAAGTATTAATGCCGTTGTCTTTGTTTGCTGTGTCTAGAATGTAGGTGTCTCCCTCCTGACCACACAATTCTTAAGTAGCTAGGCTCTCCCTTGTCTTCCTTTTATTTTGTGTATGGTTCCATACTTGAACTTGATTCAAACTTGTCTGTCCACCTTCCCCAATACCATCTCTCAGTTGGCAACTTGGTCTGGCTCTTTAACTGAAGCATGTAGTTGACATGCTGATTTTTTTCAGTAATAGATTTTATATTTGGATATTCTCACATCATCATGGGAAATTTTATGAAGAATCCATCATATTAAACATTCTTTCTGGTTCAGTTATTGAAAAGCTTGTTTATATTTTGCCACAGGGGTTTGTGTGGTTTTATTGTAGGATGCTTTTTTTGTTGTTGATTCTGATTTACTTGGCTGGCCTGTGAATGCCATTCTGAATTGGTTACTAAAAATGTTTACATTTAGACCTGGACAGAATTTTTTCTTTTGTTTTATGAGTGCCTTTTTAAAAATAAACTTTTTAACTCAACAGAATTCTAAAGAAGGTGGATCATTTAGTATTTAATGGGGAACCCAAGGGTTGAGGTAATGAGCATATGAGCATATTCGAGTTTCATTTTTCAAGTTACTTAGGTTAGAATTTTTTTTTCGTAGTAGGGATTATTTGGGGGTCATTTTACATATTGCCTTGAGAAGAGTCTTGGTGCCTTTTGTTATTAAAGTATTGCAATAGGTAATGTTTGCAAGGTATTGCAATATATTGATAACACTTTAATATTATATATAGTATTCCTCCATGTCAATAAATATTGAAGATGTTTATGATTGATTTTTTCTTTTAATTTTTTCTTACTTTTCACTTCTTCATGTATCAAAGAAGAAATCCAGAGTGAAATTAGAGAGTATTTTGAACTAAATGAAAATGAAAACACAACACAACCTGCTAAAATTACTGAGATGTATCTAAAGCAGTACTTAAATGGAAATTTTACCACTGAAAACCTACATTAGAAAAGAAGAAAGGTCTCAAATCAGTAAAATCAGCTTTCACCTTAAACTAATAAAAGCAAAACAAATGAAACCAGAAGTTTACAGAAGGATTATAATAAGGATCATGGAGGAAATCAATGAAACAGACAACAGAAAAGCAATAGAGACAATGAAGCCAACCTGGCTATTTGAGAAGATAATAACATTGTTAAAATTCTGTCATATTAATCAGTCAAAAGAAGAGAGAAGACAAATTACCAAATTAGGAATGACAGAGGTCTCATCTCTACAGATTCTATAGATCTTAAAAAAGGGGGATTATTCTAAGTAACTTTATACATATAAGCTTTACAATTTACATGAAAGGGATAAATAGATAAGTTGATTTGTATATCATTAAAGAAATTGTATTTGTAGTTAAAAACCAGCAAGCGAAGTGTAAAGAAAAGAACATTCTAGACAGAGAAACATATCCCAAGATACACAGAAATACCAAGCATAGAGCTACACTGTATAATATGATGACCACTAGCTATATGTGACAATTTAAATTTAAATTAATTATAATTCAGTAAAATAAATTTTGTACCTGTCACAGTTGCCACATATTAAGTTATCAGTTACCTACATGTGACTGGTATTATGTAGAACATAAAGAACATTCACGTCAACAAAGTTCTATTGGACGGAGCCATCATAATGTGTTTAGGAAACTTCAGGAGTTCTGCTTTGATGAGAGTATAGGTTGCAATGGTGAGATGGAAGTTGCAAAGGCAAGTTGGAAGGGAATTATGCTGGAAGGGCAAACTGAGTCCAAACCATTGAATGTCTTCAATGGCAATGGTGTTTGGATTTACCCTAGGGGACACCAGCTAGGGTGGAGAGGTGATTTTTGGTTTTGATTAGTGACGGTAGATGCTGGTAGGGTAAGTTGATCTGATTTGTGTGTGTTTGGTTTTAATTAGTGAAGGTAGATGCTGGTGAGTTGATCTGATTTTGAATATAATATCTTGGAATATTATACTCAATGTAATGTTTTGAAATAATATTTTGAAATAATATTTCTGGGGGCAGGATAAAAGGTAGATTTGAGGGGTGAAATCAGTATTCATGAGCTCACTCTCTAACAGCCAAGTTGTCCAGATGAGAGTAGTGGTAAAGACTAAGCTATAATGAGGCAATGAGCATATAAGGGAAGAGACATTTGACTGCTATTTAGAGGAAAAAAAGATAGGAGGATTTGGTGTGGGAGCTAACAGAATCTGAATGACCCTGATTTCTGGATCGAGCATAGAGAGACAAGATAGGACTTACGTGAGCAAAAGCAGACTTTGAAAAGAGAAAACAAGTATGACTAAATTTGGCCACATTAACTTTAAAGATAGGCCCAATTTAATTAAGAGTCTGGAGTTGATAAAACTCAGGATCAGATATGGGCATCACCAGAATATAGTTGGCTTTTTGAAGCTTTGAATTTGGATAAGATTGCCCAGAGAGAACATACAGCATGTACAGATCAAAGCCAAGGACACACCCCAATATTTATTAGGTATAGAAAGATAGGACCTTAGAATAAGAATGAAAATGAGTAACTAGAGAAAAAAAAAAGAGTGGTTCCCAAAAGAGCCCAAAGAAGATAACATTTCAAAGAGGGTTGCTGGTCCAGAAAAGTCATACAAAAGAAGCATAAGCATGTATTGGATTTGTTGAACAGGAAGTCATTTGGGACCTTTCAGAAGTGTAGTATTCTGAAACACCAAGCAAATTCAGACCTTCATGCTGAGGTGAATTTGTAAAGGGTCATTGGGCATACCCTTTGGGAGAACTGATACGGCCTTCAGACATGTAAGTTATATTTGTTTCATATGTAAAATGATAATACACCATGGTATTTTTATTATAAAGATTATGGTAATATGAGAGAAAGTATTTTGTGAACTCTATAAAGTTTTTTGGAAGTTTACAGAATTATGATTAGTTTTTTTGTGAAATCTATATATAACTTAAGGTAAGGAAATGGGGAGGATTTTAGGTAAAAACAGAAGATAATAAAGATATATAATGGCAGAATACTAGGGATTCTAGAGGACCCACTGGAATTATATGAACAGTGGAGATATGAGCCAAGAAAGAAGAAGGGCTGAGCTGACTGAGGAAAAGAGATAGAATATTGGTGTTTTGTAGACCATGAATTGAATACCTTCTTCCTGGGCAGATCTAGAATACACTAAACAAATTTGGAACCTTTTCTTTTTCTCTTTTTGTACAGTATAAACAGATCATTGTTGAAACTAATTACATTAGTTACATTTTAGCTTTCTTCAAAAAAATTTGGTTCTTTTTTTTTTTTTTTTGAGATAGGATCTCACTGTGTTGCCCAGCGTGGAGTGCAGTGGTGCCATCAATGGCTCACTGCAACCTCAACCTCCTGGGCTCAAGCGATCCTCACACCTCAACCTGCTAAGTAGCTGGGACTACAGGTGCATGCCACCATGCCTGGCCAATTTTTAATTTTTTTTAGAGATGGAGTCTCCGTCTTTTGTCCAGACTGGTCTCAAACTCTTGGCCACAAGTGATCCTTCCACCTCAGCCTCCCAAAGTGCTTGGATTATAGGCGTAAGCCATTGTGCCCAGCCTGGGTCTTCTTATATATTTCTTACAAATGTCTTCTTTGGAGTGCTTAATTTTATACAACTCTCTTATTTCATCTAGTTTCTTCTCTTTCTCCTCCTCTCTTCTCCATCTGCCTTTCCACTTTGATTTCTTCTTTTTTTAGAAGTTATCTCAACTTTTTTTTTCTTAGTATTGTTTTGTTGTTCTCTGAAACCTTCAGATTTTGTAACTTTTGAATGCAGGTCTTCTGAGAGTGGGGCTTTATAGACATTTTCATGTTTAGTTTGCTATGAGGCAAGCTTCTTGTTCAAAAGGGTTAAGTTTCTTGTGTGCTAATTGATTGGAGGAAGGATAGATTATCTGTGAAATGGGGAATATTTATAGTCTAAGCAAGAATAATTTATTATTCTTATTTCTACATACCTGGCTATCATGCCTTCCTCAGCCTCCAGAGATGTAATCTCTAATAGCAGATGACAGCACCAGGCAACTTTGTGTTATTAATGGGAAAGAGGAAAACCAGTTTCACTCACTTTCTTCCTTTTTCTTTCTCTATCTCTCTCGCTCTTTTATTTATTTATTTATTTATTTATTTTATTATTTTTTTTTTTTGGAAAGAACACCACAGAGGTTCAGTACCATTCTCACACACCATATCAGGGTCACATGATACCCACAAGGTATTGGTGATACTAACTTTGATCACTTGGTTTAAGTAGTATTTTCTTTTTTTTTTTTTTTGAGACGGAGTCTCGCTCTGTCGCCCAGGCTGGAGTGCAGTGGCGCAATCTCGGCTCACTGCAAGCTCCGCCTCCCGGGTTCACGCCATTCACCTGCCTCAGCCTCTCCGAGTAGCTGGGACTACAGGCGCCCGTCACCACACCTGGCTAATTTTTTGTATTTTTAGGAGAGACGGGGTTTCACCGTGGTCTCGATCTCCTGACCTCATGATCCGCCCGCCTCGGCCTCCCAAAGTGCTGGGATTACAAGCGTGAGCCACCGTGCCCGGCCTTTAAGTAGTATTTTCCAGGTTTCTCCACTGTAGTGTTATTTTTCCCTTTCCATAGTCTACCCTTCAGGTGAAGTAACTAAGTCTAAACCACTCTCTGGAGTAGAAGATAGGTATTAAGGTCCACCTCCTAAAGGCAGAGAGTGTTCATATATATTTGAAATTCTTCTATACAACATTTGTATCTTCTCTTTCATTTTACTAATTTGTTTTTAAGCTACTGTACAATACAGAGTGGGTGTGTGTTAGACCATTCTTGCATTGCTATAAAGGAATACTTGAGGCTAGGTAATTTGTAAAGAAAAGACGTGTAATTGGCGCATGGTTCTGCACGCTTTATAGGAAGCATTGTGCTGGCATCTGCTTCTTCTAAGGGCCTCACGAAGCTTACAGTCATGGCAGAAGGTGATGGGGAGCCAGGACAGCACCTGGCAAGCGTGGTAGCAACAGAGACAATGGGGAGGTCCCAAACTCTTTTAAACAACAAGATCTCTGCAAACTGAGAGATAACTCATCACCAAAGGGATTGGTGCTAAGCCATTTATGAGGGATCTGCCCCCATGATTCAGTTACCTCCCACCAGGCTCCACCTTCAACATTGGGAATCACATTTTAACATGAGATTTGGAGGGGACAAATATCCAACCATATCAGCATAAAAGGGTCAATAATGTAACAATGTTGGTTTTTCAGATGTGACAAATACACTATGGTAATGTAAGATATTAATGATAGAGAAAACTGAATAAGGGTATATGGGAGCTGTGTGTAGTATCTTTGCAACTTTTTTGTTATATCTAAAATGATTCTAAAATAAAAAGTTGATTAAAATAATCATAGCACTATGACATAATTGCTACTTAGAGAATGATCAGGAACAATTTGGTAATAGTAATAACTTTTTCCTTATACGATTATTTTCACTGTGCTTTAAGCAAAGAAAGAAGCCAGATGCACTGGCTCACGCCTGTCATTTCAACACTTTGGAAGGCCGCTACAGGCAGATCACTTGAGCTCAGGTGTTCGAAACTAGTCTGGGCAATAGGGCGAAACTTCATTTCTACAAAAATAAAAATAAAAATAAATTAACTGGGCATGGTGGTGTGTGCCTGTAGTCCCAGCTATTTGGGAGGTTGAGGTGGGAGAATTACCTGAGCCTGAGAGGTTGAGGCTGCTGTGAGCTGAGCTGTGATCATGCCACTGCATTCCACCCTTGGTGACAGAGTGAGAGAGACCCTGTCTCAAATAAAGAAAGAAAAAAAGAAAGAAATGAATGGGGTGGAGGGAAGAGAGAGAGGAAAGAAAAAGAAAGGAAAGAAGGAAGGGAGGGAGGAAGCAAGGAAAGAAAGAAAGGGAAAGAAAGAGAAAAAGAGAAAAGAAAGAGAAAGAGAGAGAGAGAAAGAGAGAAAAAGGGAAGAGAGAAGTTGTTCTGGATGGGAGTGTCCTCGTAAGAACAGGTGAGTGCAATTCAACACAGAAATACATATATATAATAGTTAAAGCCCAGATTTTCTATGGTGTAGAAGCATTTATCTGATTTAGAAAGAAATGTATAATCTGTGCTAATATTTACTGCCAACCCCAGTAGGGATTTAGGTAGTTTTTGTTGTTGTTGTTGTTGTTGTTGTTGTTTTTTAATATATCAGTGTTGCTTTCTGTTTTAAGAGCACAGACTGGGCAGAATGTGTATTTGAGTATGATGATGCTGATAGTGCTGGCAATATATTAATTATTGCTGTCTATGGTGCCTTATTGGGATGAAGATAAAGGTCTTGACCCCTTTGGGTGTGGAAATGGCAGAATGGTCTAGTGATTAAGAGTATGGACTCTGGTGTGACACTGCTGGAATTCAAGTCCTGGTTCTATGGCTTCTAACTGTGTGATCCTGAGTAATTACTTAACTTTATTGTATCTCAGTTTTTTCATCTGTAAAATGAAAATAATTGTACCTCTTGGGTTTTCGTGACACTTAGAACACTGTCTGGTATATTAGTGATTAGTAAGTACAATATCTGTTGTTGCTTTTATTGTTTGTAGTTTTCAAGTCTCACAAATGTGAAATATTGTTGCCATTGGGGGGGATACACTTTTGTTTCAGTACTTCAAAAATTTTTTGATGTCTTCAACTTTTCTCTTTGGCTTTGGTTTTCAGCAATATAACTATGGTATGTATAGGGGTGAGAGAGAGAGAGAATGTGTGTGAGTGTGTGCGAATGCGTGTGCACACATGCATGCATTTATCCTGCTTGAAGTTCTTTGAGCTTCTTTGGTCTGTGTTGTTGTGTTTCACTAATTTTGTAAAGTTATTAACCATTATCTCTTCTGCCCCCTTCTCTCACTGTGTCTTTCTGAAAATCCAGCTATACATGTTTGATATATTTCCACAGATCTGTGATAGTCTGTTATTCTTATTTTCTTTGTGTTTCATTTTGGGTAATTTCTGCTGCCTTAATTTCAAGTTCTTATATTCTTTCCCATACTATATCCAGCTTCTGATAAGGCCGTCAAAGAAATGTTTATTTCTTATGTTGTGTTCTTTATTTCAGACATTTCCATTTGATTCTTATTAATACAGCTTCCTTTTGTTGAAATTCCCCATCTGTTCATGCATGTGCCCATCTTTTTCACTAAATACTTTAATTATCTTAAAGTTCCCTTTAGCTAATTCCAGTGTCTCAGTTATATCTTAATCTACTTTTGTTGACTAGTTTCTCTCTTGAATATTGATGGAATTTCCACCCTCCCTTTACCCCGGCTTTTGTTTCTTTTCTTTTTCCTTAACATTTACTTTAATGTCTGACATTGTATTAAAGAACTGCAGACACTGAGATAGGTCATATTTATGCTCAGAAATGGGCAACTCTCTTCTATCAGGTAGGCATTTAATGTGTGGTTTGAGTTATTCTAGTCAATAGTTGAAGTGAATTTCAGTTTTATTGTTAATTGTAGTTGCCTTCAATGTACCTGACTTTAAATTTCTCTAGTGGTGGGCTTCTGCCACCTTGTACTTAGCATGGGCCCTGGAGTACTGATGGGTTTTACTGTTGTTTTTGTCCCTGGTCATAGGTAGGTATTATGCACTGAATATTAGTGTCCCCCTAAATTTCATATTTTGGAATCTTATCCCCCATTGTTTTATTAGGAGGAAGGCCTTTTGGGAGGTAATTAGGTCTTGAGGATGGAGCACTCATTTAGTGTCCTTATAAAAGAGGCTCCAGGAAGCTCTCTAGCCCTCTTTCTCTAATGTGGAAATATAGGGCCAAGTTAGCAGTCTGCAGCCTGGAAGAGGCTCCTCACCAGAACCCAACCATGCTGGCACCCTGATCCTGGACTTCCAGCTGCCAGAACTGTGAGAAATAAATGTCTGTTGTTTGTAAGCCACCCAGTCTATGGTAGTTTGTTGTAGCAGTCCAAACTGTGTAAAAAGGTTGGTAGTGTTTTCTGACCTTTTCTTAGTAGTTTCAGCCTTTGCTTTCTATGAGAGAAGGATCTAAGATGTGGGCAGAGTTTTGTACACATGTACTACTGAGAAGGACTCTCAGGCCTCTTGTTCTACCTTCATTATTTCTGGTAGAGACCTGTGAGAAAGATCTAGTGAGACAGTACATACTTCTCTTGTGTTTGTTGCTCCCAGAAATGTCTAAACTGTCACAGTAGCTCCCACTTAGCCTTCAAGAATTAGTTTAAAATTTCAGCTGTTTTATTCATATCTGCCTTTAATGGCCTTTTCTTTCTCGGGGTTTCAGGTTCTGCATTCTGCATTCTGCATTCTGTCCTGTCTCTCTCTCCGTAGAACGGCATATCATCCTTTGGAATTCAGTTTACCTGATTGCCTTGTAACCACAACTTTCCTATGGGTCCAAAAATGTTACTAGTAATTTAGCAGATTATCTGGCTCTCATTGTTAGTGTGGAAGCAACATTCTTTTGAGACTTTCTGTATTCTAAACAGCACAGACCTCCCTTCTTATGACATATTTTTATAGGTGAGTTAAATAGTTCTAAGAAGAAATACTTCATATTTATACAACTGTCTTTTCTCATTTTGAATTTAGCAATAGTAGTTTTAAAAATAATAGTAGCAATACGTGAATGGATAGGAGTATATTCTTTAATGGGCATTTTGATTCTTACAAAGATGGTTATAAAATGTGCTGTTGTAATAAGGTTAGCTGTGCATCATAATGCTTTGATTCTGTAGTCTTAGAACAACTGGTCTCCTATTGTGCTCCAAAGTAGATCCTAGTTACAGGATCTACTTTGTAATTCTTTTTCTGTCCTTTGATTAAGTCAGATAAAAGTAATGGCCACTCATTTTTGCCTTAATTCTTCTTATATTTAAATATGAAATGAAAAAAGAGCACATCATTCCAACATGAATCTGAATATTATGGTATAGCATTAGTGCTATAATAATTCCATAGCAACTAATAATAATTGTAATTATTAAAGTGAACATTTTTCTTTCTAAGCTTAGGGCTCTACTTTTTGCCTTAGTTTCCAGTTTTTCTTACCTACTGTCTTTATGTTATGTCATTCAGTATATTCCTCCATTGGTTGTGCATGGGGCAGTCACTAGGACTGTCACTGTGGATTTCCTCTTGCTTTTACTCAACATCAATCCAATGAAAAGCAAACAAACAGGCAAAAAACTCCCAAACGATAAAGAAATCTTTTGGCTCCAATTTTGATTTATGAAGAGAATCTAGGTCAGGGGTCCCCGGCCCCTGGGCTGCAGACCAGTACTGGTTAGTGACCTGTTAGGAACCTGGCTGCACAGCAGGAGATGAGAGCTGGTGAGCGAGCATTACTGCATGAGCTTTGCCTCCTGTCAGATCAGTGGCAGCATTAGATTCTCATAGGAGTGCAGACCCTATTGTGAACTGCGCACACGGGGGATCTAGGTTGCACGCTTCTTAGGATAATCTAACTGATGCCTGATGATCTGAGGTGGAACAATTTCATCCCCAAACCGTTCCCCCGACCATACTACCCCACAATGTCTGTGGAAAAATTGTTTTCCATGAAACCGGTCCTTGGTGCCAAAAAGCTTGGGGACTGCTGATCTAGGTATGTTGACCTTTTTCTCTATAAGTAGTGAGAGAACTTATATTTCTAGTTAACCTCATTCTTAAGATTGCTTAGCACTATCACATATTTCAATTTTTTCTTCCTTTTAGATATGTGAAATATTAATTTACTCTCCAACTTTTATTTTAAACTAGAAATAAAGTGGCCAGTAATCTACCATTTCACAATGTTTTTGTTGTTTTTTGCTTTAGGGAATATATACTGTGATGCAAATTTTTGAAAATTACCAAGCTTAGCCATTTCATTTTTTTAAATTTTTAGTTTTATTTGTTTTAACATTGAATAGTTTACTTATGCTTTTATATATTCTCTGTAAGAATGATTTTGCGCATAGAATTCTACCTTGCATAGTATATTTCACAGAAAGTATGATGTATAATTTAACAAAATCAGTTATAAAACAGGTAAACCGTATGCACTTATATTTAATGGCCTTTTCCATACTTTCTATCAGTTTATTTTACATCTTCAAGGGAGCATAGAGAAAAAGATATGTAATATGAACAAAATAAGTAAGTTTTCATTGAAAGTGAGCTTATAATGCTCTTATCTTATGACAAAGATCGTATTTGACACCTCAGTGATCATAAACGTTTCCAATAGTCCATCTTTCAAATGAAAAAGTTTGAGATTTTATTTTATTTTATTTTTATTGAAATGGGTCTCGCTCTGTCACCCAGGCTGTAGTATGGTGGCATGATCACAGTTCATTGCAGCCTCGACCTCCCTGGCTCAAACAATCCTCCTGCCTCAGCCCCACAAGTTGCTGGGACCAGGAGCCCATGCCACTGCACTCAGCTAATTTTTGTATTCTTTTGTAGAGACTGGGTTTTGTTATGTTGTTCAAAGCTAATCATGAAAACTCCTGGGGTCAGGCGATCCACCCACCTTAGCCTTCCAAAGTGCTGGGATTACAGACGTGAGCCTCTGTGCATGGCCAAGATTCTATTTAAGTATTTCCATAATTGACATTTATTATAATTACCCTGAAAGAGAAATGAAATTGAACAGTAAATGTGGGGAGGTAGCTCCATAGCATATTCTGAGCTACTTTTTGGATTGCTCCATAGCAAATCCTAAAATCCCATTGTTCAGTCATATAGGAAGTTTCCAAAACTCTCAACTATTCAAGATCAATTTTCCTGCCAATTGATTATTATCTTATAAAGTAAATCCATCACTACTTGGTTTAAACTTGGATTAAAAGACACAGTGGGGTTTCTATCACTTCTCCATAGGCATCAGTACCTAATCTGTTCAGCTGTTTATATATTAGTAAACAGTGTTGTCTTCATGGTAGTTGGTAAGAAAAATAATAAAAACACAGATTTCTGAAAAGTTAACAATTAGCGGACACAAATACAAAAGGATGACGTTTTTGGAAAGTTAGTGTTCTTTAAACTTTGGCTTTGGTACCAAGAATTGCTCTGAGAAGAGACTTTCTTTTTTTTCCAAATACCTTGTCAATTCTGTAGCCCTAATCTCACCTTAATGATTTGCATTCAGCACACATATATAGGACTAATGAATATTGACCCAGTTTCTAAGGAAAACAAATAACAGATACATTGAAGATCTCTTGTTATAAATATATACATATATTAAAATATAAATATAAATATATTTCTACATTTCTATAAACGTATATGTATCTATTTCTTAACTGTGTGGCTCTTGTATTTCCACATGTTTGCAGCCCTGCTCTGTGGTGATGGTGGTGGAGAAAGAAATAACCCCCTCACCAGATCTGCTCCCGGGCCTTGGTGGGGCCCCCTCCAATCAGTGGTGCTATGCTGTGCTGTGCTCAAGTTTCCTTTGTTAGGTGTTCCAGGCCACGGGGCCCTCTTGGGTAGATAACATGGCTAGTAGATAGGTCATATTTCTCAGACCAGCCCTGCACCTGGAGGCACACCCTCCTCCTGTGCCAGCCCACCACCTTGCACATTTCACCCTTCACAGTGTTCTGAAAGTAACTGAGTCCCAGCCACAGATCTCAGCTGGCACTTTTGAGCTGCACAGTGCAGCCCTGGGGTGCCAGGACCAGCCCATAGTTCTGTCCTCCACACCCTCTGGGTTGGGCACCAGCTGTTCTAGGGGATCCAGGATGCTTCCTGGCCACTGAGAAAGTACTTAGATAGAGCTACAGGTAAAGCATCCAGGCTGGGCGGGGGAGGCTGCATTGTGCACACGCTCCTGTGGAGCAGCCAGGCAGGGGCCCTGAGAGGGCTGTCAGTCAGGAGAGCCTACGGAACAGATGAACCCCAATCCAGTGGAAGCCAGCTTTGTTCTCTCTTGGGCTTGCAGTTGACTAGGGCTAGAGCTAACTGGGGAGATGGAGACCTTTGGGGGATAGGCACCTATGGCCATTTTACACTGCAGCTGCCCCGTGTGTGAAAGTCCCCGCATTTTGCACAGGTTGTACCTCTGTCTCTTCCTAACTCTCCAGGATGATCCCCCTACCAGTTCAAATGTCTATGGATGGGGGTCATGGGATCTCTTGCAGCTAGGATTCCAGAGGTCTGCAACAAGAGTGGACTGCCCATCTTTCCCTTCACTCACTCCTTAGGAGCCATTTAGGGCTGGGAACTAGCATCTGACAACCCCGTGCAGGCAGCTTCTTCCCTCCTCACTCTTGGTATCTGTGTCACCTCTCAACTCTTGATGTTTCCTCTCTGGAAATTGGCTCAAAGTGTGTTTGTTTACTCCATATTTTGGTCTCCCTCAGTGGGAGCAGTGCTTCCAGGCTCTGTCTCATTGGCCATCTTCTCCCTCTCCTCTAAATTTTTTCTGTAGTCTTTCTTTTCACATTACCATTTTTGTGAGACTTTTACTCTTTGAAGGATAATTATTTCTTAATTTAATAAATGTAAGTTTAGAGGTGACAAAGACAAAACTTGGAGAAAGGAAATGTATTGTTGCTTCGTCTTTGTTACCTGTACATTTTCATTTTTGTTATGGCAGTATAATAAGATTTATAAGAAGTATGTGCTTTTATTTACATATTGGTCCAAGTTAGGTCTCAAAGGGCAAATCACTTTAAAAATCAGTCACTGTGATCTTAGACACTGTTGTCTTTCCAGAGACCACGTAATTCTTACTCATCATTTCTTCAATCTGTTTCTCTTGGAAACCCTGGGAAAGTTACAGCTAAAATCTTTTTAGTTCTCAGTTAGGCTAGAGCAAGGCTTGCCAAATTATCCAGGCTACCGCCTGATTTTCTCAGTAAAGTTTTCTTGAAATACAGCCACATTTATTTGATAACATACAGTCTCTGGCTACTTTGCACTACAATGGTAGACTTGAATGGTTACAGAAGGTGATGGCCTACTAAATCTTTCCAGATAGAATCTTTTGAGTAGAAATCAGCCACTGGAAATAAGATCTCTAAATCTTCCCTTTTTCTTCTTCTCCTTTTACCCTGATGTGAAGTCACTTAATAAACAGCATATTTAGACCTCCTTTGGTATAAGCCTTTCAGCTTATGTCTTAAGTAACAAGGGCATTTCCCCATCTTGTTAAAAGCTGCCCAAATTATGCCATTTTTGCCATTCCAGATACCATATGGCCATTAGTGCCTTATGCTATCATAAAACCATATAGTTGATTAGTGGGGATTTTGGCTTTTGTTTGGTTTGGCTTTATATTAGTCTTTGTTTCACTCTTTTTGATGTTATTGTTGTTTTTATGGGGGTGGGGAGTGATCCTTCCGTGGTATTCTTCATCATACAGACATGTTTGTGAGAAACAGATTAGGAAGGAGAAGGATGTATCCCTCACTACTTTGCACTGCTTGTCCTAATTAAGCAGCCCACCTAGTCTGTGTTAAGTATATACTGTGTGTGTGTGTGCATATTAGGAGTTTGGGAGAGGTAACTTGAAAGAACAAAGGTCATTTGATCAAAGAATTCCTAGGTTCTTGGCATTTTTAATTATGTGGCAATTTGCATGTATTAATGAGATATAATAATGGGTGGCAGTAAAACTCTATTATAAATAGTCCTATGACAACAACTGTTATGAAGATGCTGTGATTAAACCTTTCTTCTATGGATTTTAATTAAATATAGCCAGGATACTCAACTTGTTGTGTTTATATACAACTAGGGAATAAAATGTTAACTCTGCAGTTTTAAAAAATGTTTATTTGATTAATCAAATATGCCCTAGGCATGTGGCATAAATTTGTATTGCTAGGGTTTTTTCTTTTGTTTTGCATTGTTTAAATTTTTCCCTTTATTTCTTCTAAAAAAAAAAATGGGATTCTTGTCCAGAACGTGAAGGTTTGTTACATAAGTATACGTGTGACGTGGTGGTTTGCTGCACCTATCGACCCATCCTCTAAGTTCCCTCCCTTCACCACCCACCCCCAACAGGCCCTGGTGTGTGTTGTTCCCCTCTCTGTGTCCATGTGTTCTCATTGTGCAACTCCCACTTATGAGTGAGAACATGTGGTATTTGGTTTTCTGTTCCTGTGTTAGTTTGCTGAGGATGATGGCTTCCATCTTCATCCATGTCCCTGCAAAGGACATGATCTCATTCCTTTTTATGGCTGCATAGTATTCCATCGTGTATATGTGCCACAATGTCTATCATTGATGGGCATTTCGGTTGGTTCCATGTCTTTGCTATTGTGAATAGTGCTGCAGTAAACATATATGTTCATGTGTCTTTATAGTAGAATGATTTATATTCCTTTGGATATATACCCAGTAATGGCATTGTTGGGTCAAATGGTATTTCTGGTTCTAGACCCTTGAGGAATCACCATACCATCTTTCACAATGGTTGAACTAATTTACATCCCTACCAACAGCGTATAAGCGTTTCTATTTCTCCACAGCCTTGCCAGCATCTATCGTTTCCTGCCTTTGTAATAATCCGCATTCTGACTGGCATGAGATGGTATCTCATTGTGGTTTTGATTTGCATTTCTCTTTTAAATTTCATATGGAATCGAAGACACTGTATAGCCAAGATAATCCTAAGCAAAAAGAACAAAGCTGGAGGCATCATGCTACCTGACTTCAAACTATATACTACAAGGCTACAGTAACCAAAACAGTGTGGTACTGGTACCAAAACAGACATATAAACCAATGGAGCAGAACAGAAACCTCAGAAATAACACCACACATGTACAACCATCTGATCTTCAACAAACCTGACAAAAACAATCAATGGGGAAAGGATCTCCTATTCAGTAAATGGTAATGGGAAAACTGGCTAGCCATATGCAGAAAACTGAAACTGGACCCCTTGCTTACACCCTATATAAAAATTAACTCAAGATGGATGAAAGACTTAAATGTAAAACCCCAAACCATAAAAACCCTAGAAGAAAACCTAGGCAATACCATTCAGGACATAGGCACAGGCAAAGACTTCATGACAAAAACGCCAAAAGCAATTGCAACAAAAGCCAAAACTGACAAATGGGATCTAATTAAAGAGCTTCTGCATAGCAAAGGAACTACCATCAGAGTGAACAAGCAACCTACAGAATGGGAGAAAATTTTTGCAATCTACCCATCTGACAAAGGTCTAATATCCAAAATTTACAAGGAACTTAAACAAATTTACAAGAAAAAAATCAACCCATCAAAAAGTGGCAAAGGATATGAACAGACACTTCTCAAAAGAAGACATTCATATGTGGCCAACAAACATATGAATTGTTTAATTTTTAATTGACAAATAGTTGTTTAAGAAGCATGCTTACATATACCTTTTATTTTTTAATTGAGGTAATATACACATACTACATTTACCATCCTTTCCATTTTTAAGTGTATAATTCTGTAGTAATACTTACATTTATATCCTTTTTTTCCCTTCATTCCCACCTCCCCACTACTGTTCACAGCCTCTGATAACCACTATTCTACTGTATCTTCATGAGATCTACTTTTTTAGCTCCCATATATGAGAATGTGCAATATTGTCTTTCCATTCTTGGCTTATTTCACTTAACATATTGACCTTCAGTTTCATCTATGTTGCTGCAAATGATAGAATTTCATTCTTTTTTATGGATGATCAATATTCCATTCTGTATATATTTCTCATTTTCTTTGGTCACTTAGGTTGATTCTATGTCTTGACTATTGTAGTAAATAGGGTGTGCAGGTGTCTCTTCAGCACACTGATTTCAATTCCTTTGGGTATATACCCAGAAGTGGGATTGCTGGAACACATAGCAATTCTATTTTTAATTTTCTGACAAACTTCCATACTGCTTTCCATAATGGCTGTATTAATTTACATTTGCAAGAACAGTTCACACAGGATCCCTTTTCTCTACATCCTCACCAGCACTTGTTATCTTTCATCTTTTTGGTAATAGCCATTCTGAGGGGAACGAGGCAATACCTTATTGTTATTTTAATTTTCATTTCCCTGATGATTAATGATGATAAGCATTTTGTCATTTATCTCTTGGCCATCTGTAGGTCTTCTTTTGAGGAAAGTCTATTTAGGTCCTTTGCTCATATTTTGATTGAGTTGTTTGCTTGCTATTGAGTTGTTTGAGTACCTTCTATTTTCTGGATATTTGCCTCTTATCAGATGTATGGTTTACAACTATTTTCTCCCAATCTGTGGGTAGTCTCGTTGCTCTGTTGTTTCCTTTCCTGTGCAGAAGCTTTGATGTAATCCCATTTGTCTATCTCTACTTTTGTTGCCTGTGCTTTTGATGTCAAATCCAGGAATTCACTGTCCTGACCAATAGAGACTTTCCTCTGTGTTTTCTTCTAGTAGTTCTGTAGTTTTAGGATGTACATTTAAGTCGTTAATCCATTTTAATTTGATCTTTGTATATGGTGAGAGATAGGGGGTCTAGTGTCATTCTTCTGCATGTGGATATCCAGTTTTCCCAATACCATTTATCAAAGAGACTCTGTTTTCGTCATAGCGTATTCTTGGCACCTTTGCTGAAAATCAGTTGACCATAAATGCATGGGTTTATTTTTTGGGTTTTCTATCCTATTCCATTGGTTAATGTGTTTGTTTTTGTTTTTATACCAGTACCATGCTGTTTTGATTACTCTTGCTTTGTAATAGATTTGAAGTCATACAGTGTTATGCCTCCAGCTTTGTTCTTGTTGCTCAAAAATTACTGTGGTTATTTGGGGTCTTTTGTAGTACAGATTTGGGGGTTGTTTTTCCTATTTTTCTGTTTTTTAGAAAAATGACTTGGAATTTTGATAAGGATGGCACTGAATCTGTTGATCACATTGGGTAGTATGAACATTTTAACAGTATTAATTCTAATCCATGAACATGGGATACCTTTCCACTTACTTGTGTCATCAGCAATTTCCTCAGTGTTTTATAATTTTTGATATAACAGATATGTCACCTTCTTGGTTACATTTATTCCTAAGTATTTTATTTTTTACTTTTTATGCTATCGTGAATGAGACTGGTTTCTTATTTTCTTTTTCGGATAGTTTGTTGTCAGTGTAAAGAAATGTTACTGATTTTTGTGTATTGGTTTTGGGTTCTGCAATTTTACTGAATTCATTTATCAGCTCTAAATTTTTTTTGGTGGAGTCCTAAGAGTTTTCTAAATATAAGGTCATGTCATCAGCAAACAAACAATTTCACTTCTTCCTTTTCTATTTGGATGCCTTTTACTTTTTTTCTTGTCTAATTGCTCTGGCTATAACTTCCAGCACTATGTTGAATAAAAGTGGTGTAGTGGTAATCTTTCTCTTGTTTCTGATCCTAGAGGAAAAGCATTTAACTTTTCACCATTGAGTATAATGTTAGCTGTGGGCTTTTCATATATGACCTTTATTGTATTGAGGTACATGTTTTCTGTGCCTAATTTGTTGAGAGTTCTTATTATGAAAGGATGTTGAATATTGTCAAATGCCTTTTCTACATCTATTGAGATGATCACCAGGGTTTTTATTGAAGAAATGTCTGCTGTTTTACATGTATATATGAAAAAATATCTATTTTATATATTCTTTTATATATGTCTTTTTAGGAATTAACATTTAGACATATTTAGTCAATTTTATCTCAGATATCTTTTGAAAGAGAAATAGTTGAATTTTTTAATCCATTGTGATCCAAAGACACTGTATTCTAACAAGATGGGAAAGACTGACAAAATGGCACATTTTAAAAAATGAGCATTCCAGTTAATTTCTTATAAAAAGATATGACTTTGGAGACAGAAAAGCTACTTTTCTTGACTTCAGAAGTGCAAGATGGGCAGAAATGGAGCCTAGAATTTTGTCATAGTGGTTTAGACAGTGCTTAACCAGTGCTCCTCAGGCTATAAGGTACATGTTAATCACCTGGGCAGGTTGATAAAATGCAGAATCGAATCTACATCTAGAGTGTGGCTCAGGATTTTGCATGTCTTAGAAGCTCCCAGATGATACCAGTGCTGCTGTCCATGGACCACACTTTTAGACTTCTTTCCTGACAGTAAGTTTTTCTCTTTTTATGGCAGGTTGATTATATAGTAAGGTTAAACCCAGTGTAGACAAACTATTCATGAAGCGTACTTTGATAAGAAAGGTATGCAGCTGACAAAGCTTGCTGTAGTTGTGAAGCATTTGATGTAAGACTATTAACTAAGTGAAGGGCTATGAATTCTTGAAGTTTTATCCTGACTTCCCTTTTATATGAATGTAATGCCTGTATTTTTCAGAAGACTGAAAAGCCTATAAAAAGCTGCATTCATCATTGGTAAACAGAGTGCTCATTTTATTTTTTATTTTTATTTTTTTTGAGATGGAGTCTCTCTCTGTCACCAGGCTGGAGTGCAGTGGTGCGAACTCGGCTCACTGCAACCTCTGCCTCCCCGGTTCAGCGATTATCCTGCCTCAGCCTCCCGAGTAGCTGGGATTACAGGCACGTGCCACCACGACCAGCTAATTTTTGTATTTTTAGTAGAGATGGGGTTTCACCATGTTAGCCAGGATGGTCTCGATCTCTTGACCTTGTGATCCTCCCGCCTTGGCCTCCTAAAGTGCTGGAATTACAGGCATGAGCCACCACGCTCATCTGAGTGCTCATTTTTCTTATGCAACTTTTGACCAATTCAGATTTTGAATGATAAGTGAACGCAAAATAAGGAATCATCCCATTTTTTTGAGTCAGTTGGACGTTTACTCACCTCAGGCTTCTGGAAAGAACTTGGTTGTCAAATTACAGCAGGGACACAAACCGTTTGGTATGATTAATAGTTTGAATAGCAAAAGGGACAGATTTCAATATATATTTTAACATATTTAAAAATATGTATACCCACACGTACATGTATAATTGTTTTGTCCTGAATTCTTATAAAGTTCTGTACCTGAGGAGAGAGAGAGCCTTTCTCGCCTTTTTAAAAGGAGATAGAGGCCAGGTGCGGTGGCTCACGCCTGTAGTCCCAGCACTTTAAGAGGTCGAGGTGGACTGCTGACTTGAGATCAGGAGTTCGAGACCAGCGTGGCCAACTTGGTAAAACCCTATCTCGACCTAAAATACAAAAACCAGCCAGGCCTGGTGGTGGGTGCCTGCAATCCCAGCTACTTGGGAGGCTGAGGCAGGAGAATCACTTGAATCCAGGAGGTGGAGGTTGCAGTGAGCTGAGACTGTGCCACTGCACTCTAGCCTGGGCGACAGAGCAAGACTCCATCTCAAAATAAACAAACATATATATAAATATAAATAAATTAATTGAGTTAGAAAAAGTCAGCAATACTCTCATGGAAATAGACATAAAACACATTTTTAAAAATTGTAAAATGTTGATATTTATTCATAATTACTCTTACCCTATTCACGAATATAGAAGAGGCATTTACATTTTACTACTGTATGGTCAGTTCTGCTATAAGGAGACATTTGCATTTCTAAAAATCACCATACCCTGCAGAATCATTACTAAAGACCCCATGAAGCTTATGGGGAAAATAGGTTTAGAAGTATGACAATAAAAAAAAATTGTTTAGTGAAACATTAAGAAAAAAAGGAACCTAATAAAAATGATAGCACAGTTGTACATGCATTATGTTATAAAGAAATTCATAAATACTACAATAAATATGGTACTTTGCCTTGAAAAAACTGAAGTATGCTTGTGGAAGTTAACATTGAAAGGGTTGTAGCTTCTGAGTTATTGTAAAATGGTATAGGGAAGGTTACTGAAGTGGGATATAAAGTTGTAACACCATCTATTAGTAGGTATGGCTCATAACACAAAGCGAACTGAAGTAGCTGGAAGATATTTAAGATGTGAGGCCTGTTGGCACATATTTTAAATATTTCTACTGGGCTTGGTCAGCTAGATGTAGTTTTCTACCTGCACCTGGTGTTTCTCACAGTGATATTCACATTATGCTCAAATTGCTTTCAAATACATCAAATGCACAGGAACGAATTTTGGTTTTCTGAACAAGTAGTATAGCAGAACTGACTGTATATAAAATTTCACGCTTTGTTAGACACATAGAACAAACCTTTAATTTTACTGCAATTCAGTTCCACAGGCAGTAGGGGGAGTAGTAGGTTCACAATTCGCAGCACCACTGACCAGTGCTTTTCTTAGTTTTGCAGCTACACGTATGGTAAATTATCGTTTTATAGTTACAGTTGTAAGCAATTTGGTAGAAAAAGACAGCTAAATTATGCAGTGTTGCTTTTGTTTTAATTTTATAATCTGAATGTATTTTTTAATGAGAAAACAAAACCCAGATTAATTTTTAATAGAAGTAATCCTTTCTTTGGCTTAGTTCTGTGCCACCCACTAGACCTTGCATTTCACTTTTAATTGATCTCTTGTGTATGGTAGAAATTAGCCATCATATAGCTGAGACATTATGTCTGTATACTGGGGAGTGAATGTTTTTAGCTATATTATTGTGACTCTTACTACTTAATAAAAGGGAGATTTAACAGGTGACTTGATGGGCACATATGTTAATTTAAAATTTCTCTACCAATTCGTAGAGACAGAACATTCCCAAATTTTATTCCAGGAATCAGCCCTAGAAATGATGCCAAAGCAAATTTAATTCCCTTAGCCTTATTAGAATTTGTTACAGTGTTATGCAGACTGCTCCCTGGGTATAGGAATCAGGGCCCATCAGACATCTTTATGTAAAACACTTTGTGTGCATTGAAGGAGCTAACAGTGTACCTGGGCAGAGTGCCTTCCTTGTTTGTTTGGGGCATGTATATTGAAAGGGAATGTCAGATACTATAAATAGTACCTAACCCTTGCTATAATGATTGCTGTAATCCAACTTTGTATACATATTTATTATGAAAGGATAGATTTGCCTTTTATAAAGAAACAAAAATTTTGTTTGTAGTATTTTATTTAAGTGTACAACTACTTTCATTATAAAACCTTTCCTAGCTGATGCGTTGACTTGCTCAGCATTGATACCTGCTGATGCCCAAGTGGTGATCTGCGTGTCTTAAAAAAAAGTCTGTCATTCTACATGGTTTATATATTTCAGAGCCATTATCTGAACTAGGGGCCAGTTAAAGTGCTTCATCACTGATAATGTTAAATTCAATAGTCGTGCAATACCTGTAATCTTTATTTGATTAATATAAATAGATCATATCAGTATTTTTAACCAGAGTGGGGAGTTATTTAGCATTGTTCATTGCTTTTAAGTTATTTTTGAACAATTTTTGCACAGGTGGTATAGATAGAACTAGAAAACAAGTCATTTGGGTGTTGGAAAACTGAATAATACTGTGATTTAATTGATGCCAGTTGGAGAAAAAGAACAAATTTTATTTTGATGGATAACGTAGCCTTAACTTTATTCAGTGTGGTTTCTCTTTTATTATATATAGGTTACCCTAACTTAATTCATTTGTATTATACCATATGCCATTTTGGATTCACTTCAAAGAGTAATCAAGTCAGGAACTAATCATGAGATATTATTCTCTAGTAAAGTAAATTTCATGTTTCCTTCAAATGTAACTGGTATGTATTAGCACTTTCCTGATAAAAAGTGACATCATTTAACACTATTATCATGATGCTGTTAACAGTAGTAGGACGATAAACTTTCTTGGAGCATTATCTCTTGTTATTTAAGTGTAAAAATTCAACATTATGATTTGAAAATACTGAAAATGATTGGAAGAATTGGATGTTTATCAATTGTCTTACCTATACTTCATAAACTATATAGTACCAAAAATGTGTGCATACTCTACTGGATAATAATCATGTTTGTAAAACGGGACTGCTGTAGAACCTCATGTCATACTGTTTTTCTTGAATAGCTAAGAAGTAGAAATTTTGGGATCTCCAGCCTCTATATTGAATTTGAAGCTGTGGTAGAATATAAAAGGTCATGGGGGCCGGGCGCGGTGGCTCACGCCTTAATTCCAGCACTTTAGGAGGACGAGGCGGGCGGATCACAAGGTCAGGAGATCGAGACCATCCTGGCTAACACAGTGAAACCCCGTCTCTACTAAAAATACAAAAAAATTAGCCAGGTATGGTGGCGGGCGCCTCTAGTCTCAGCTACTCGGGAGGCTGAGGCAGGAGAATGGGGTGAACCTGGGAGGCGGAGCTTGCAGTGAGCCGGGATCAGGATCCCGCCACTGCATTCTAGCCTAGGCTACAGAGCGAGACTCCGTCTCAAAAAAAATACAAGGTCATGGGGAAGTAGCACAAACAGAGTAAGTTCTTGGACATTATTTTAGGGAGTATGTCCATTTAATGATGGGTAAGAAAACGATATCAGTGAAAGAGATTTAAGGAGCAATCAGTAAGGAAGAAACAGAATGAACCAGTAACTGGGAAACCAGGAGAGGAGATCTGTTGAAGAAGGAAGTGGCCAGCAAAGAGGATAAAACCCCAAATCAGGTTGTTATATTTAGCAATTAATAGATTAGAGAATACTTGTCAAGAATCCAGTTTAAATAGAGTGAGTGATGGAAAACATATAGGGCCAAAAAGTAAACTGGAACTGAGGAAACAGAGACTATGAATATAGATGAATTTTTTGAGAGCTTTGGTAATAATAAGGAAGAGAGAGAGAGATGTTGGCAGCTTAAGAAGAAAGCTTTGTTTGAGAAAGCCTTTTCTTAAGATACACTTGAATGCTTATGGACAGTAGCAAAAAGCTGTTGGCTCAGGGATTGTTCTTTTAAATGTTTATGGGCTAACTTATGTAGTATTCATAGTATTAAAATAGTGAAGTAAAACCTAGCTCCTTGATTTTAGTGATATTGTGAAACTTTTGTCTGTGAGTATTTTTGGGCTATTCCTCTATAACATTTCTTGAATGGAGGGTAAAAAAAATAATCTGGTTCTTTACCAGTGTTTTAGTATCATTCTGCTGAACAGTCCACATAAGCTTAATTATGTTAAGAACCATTGAAGTGAAGTTGTTCATAAAATTTTTTTTGGCTTAGTCTTTGTGGCATTTGCTGAGTTTAGACAATAAACCTCCCCACGAAGTTACTTAATTTTTCTCTGAGCAGTAATTTACATGTGTTATTAATAGCCTCAGTCATTTTCAAAGAGACAAGTAATGAAATATTCCTACTACTTTTAAAATTTTAACCTTAAAATGATAACTGTGATTCCATTGTATAAGAACTCTCCTTTTTCACTCTAGTTAACACAGTTTTATTGAATGTGTTGGATTTTCACTTAGAATTATTAATACTGGGTGATATTTTCATACTACATTACAGAGTACTTGCAACTCTGGTGAGAATGCTGTTCCCCAAGGCCATAGCTAATGGTCTAGCAATGTTAAACTGAATTTAGAAATGATACTGTAAACTTATACTTAAAAGTGTGGGTGAGTGATATAGAAGATGGGTATCTTTTTGGAAATAGAAGAGAGAGGGTGTGGTTGTTTACTTCTCATGGACTCTTCCTCCAATATAAATTCTTAAGCACTACAGGTAGTATTTGCTAATTGTTATTACAGGTTGAATATCCCTTATCCAAAATTCTTGAGGCCAAAGTCTTTCAGATTTTGGATTTTTTCGGATCTTGCAGTATTTGCAATATACTTACCAGTTGAACATCCCTAATCAGGAAATCCAAAATGCTGCAATGAGCATTTCCTCTGGACATTATGTTCATGCCCGAAACATTTCAGAGTTTGGAGTATTTCTAATTTTGGATTTCAGATTAGGGATATTCAACCTATACTTCAGTAGTTAGCCAAAATAGAAATGTTACACTGCCCTAAATATTCAGAATGCTGCTTCCTTTTAAAGAAGAAAGTGGATTATTTTACATCTCTTATTTTACTTTCTATGTGCTTCCTTCCAAAACAAAAACAGCTGACCAAAACAGATAAAATAAACACAGAAAGATATACCAAGAATGACTTAAAGGGAGGAAGCAAAGGAGTCCAATAATGTATTACATTTCAACATAAAGGAGAAGGATGGGCCTCCTCTCACTGGTGTGAAAGAGGGTTGTTAGAGATGATACGTATACCCTAAGTATGTTCCCTGGACCAGCAACATCAGCATTACTCAGAAGCTTGTTAGACCCTACCTCAGATCTACTGGATCAGAATTTGCCTTCCAACAAGACCCACAGGTAATTCTTTTGTACATTACATTTTAAGGAATGCTGCTCTAGTGGTTCTAAGACTTTATTCTAAATCCCAGCTCACTGCTAGGTTATCCTTGGATAAGTTATTAACCATTCTGTGCTGCAGATTTATTTGTAAAATGAGATTAATAATAGTACATAATGGGTTTTTTCTTTTAATAAGAATTAAATATAATCTCTAAATTAAATATAATGTTAGTCCCTCACCTTCAAGTAGAGGTTATACTGAGCTATTCAAAGATACTGGGGTTCAGGCATCCATTCCTGGTGATAGGTGCTTAATTGTGGAATAGGTGATGACAGTATCTTATTCTTAAAAGAGAACTCTGATGAACTCTCTGGAAAAGGGAGAGATGACAAGCATATACAGATGAAATACTGTATATGAGGAACACTTGATGTCACTGGATTTCTTCGTGTGGGAGAAAGAAGATTGAGGGACCACTTACACTCGGTTTACATTTCCACTAAGAAATGAATTGTCAGGCGCCTGTAATCCCAGCTACTCGGGAGGCTGAAGCAGGAGAATCACTTTAACCTGGGAGGTGGAGGTTGCAGTGAGCCGAGATCACGCCACTGCACTCCAGCCTGGGCGACAGAGCAAGACTCCCTCTCCTAAAAAAAACAGAAATGAATTCTATTACACGGTAAGATAAAATAGTTCAAGGAGACAAATATAGGAATGTTGATAAAAAGAGTCAAACTCTGTAAAACATTTAAGGAGGCTTATCATGTGCCAAATATGGGTGACCAAGGCCTGTACACAGCCCCAGGCTGTCCTGAGAACATGTGCCCAATGTGGTTGGGTGACAGCTTGATTTTATACATTTTAGGGGAACAAGTTACTGGCAGACATAAATCAATACATGTAAAGTGTACGTTGATTCAGTCTGGAAAGGTGGGACAACTCGGGCTTTTAGGTCATAGGTGGATTCACGGATTTTCTGATTGGGAGTTGGTCAAAAGAGTTAAGTTATTATCTAAAGACCAGGAATCAATAGAAAGGAGTGTCTGGGTTAAGAAAAGGAGTTGTGGAGACCAAGGTTTTTATTATGCAGGTTTTTATTATGCCTCATAGGTGGCCACCCTTAGAAGCAATAGATGGCAACTGTTTTCTATTCAAATGTTTCAAAGGTGCTAGACTGGTAGCTAATCTCTTCAGGAACAGAAGAAGAACTGGAAAGGGAGGGGGATTCTCAACATAATGTAGATTTTCCCCACAAGAGATAGCTTTGCAGGACCATTTCAAAATATGTCAAAGAAATATATTTTGGGGTAAAACACTTTGATTTTTTTCAGGGCCTGGTATCTATCATATACTTGACTCTATACTAGAGTCAGGTTGGAATTTGTTTTTTGTTTTTTGTTTTTTTTTTTTTGAGACGGAGTCTTTCTCTGTCCCCCAGGCTGGAGTGCACTGGTGCGATCTCGGCTCACTGCAAGCTCCGCCTCCCAGGTTCACGCCATTCTCCTGCCTCAGCCTCCCGAGTAGCTGGGATTACAGGCGCCTGCCACCACACCCGGCTAATTTTTTGTATTTTTAGTAGAGACGGGGTTTCACCATGTTAGCCAGGATGGTCTCCATCTCCTGACCTCGTGATCCGCCCACCTCGGCCTCCCAAAGTGCTGGGATTACAGGCTTGAGCCACTGCTCCCGGCCTGGAATTTGATATCTCATTGCTGCAAAGAGACTGCTTTGCCAGTCTTAAGATCTCTGTTTTAATGTTAATGTTGGTCAATTGTGCCTGAATTCCAAAGGGATGAGGGTATAATGAGGCATGTCTGACCCCCCCTTCCCATCATGGCCTGAACTTTTTTTCAGGTTTACTTTGGAATGCCCTCAGCCAAGACCAGCCTTCATTCAGTCAGTTGAGGGACTTCGAGTTTTATTTTTGCAGGAGTGTGAAGAAAGAGAGGTATCATATGTATTGAAATGGATAGCTCATAAAATAATTTAATGGCAAGAACAAATCTCTTCTGTTTGAAGATTGGAAGTAGAATGACATGACTTTTTTTTTTTTTTTTTTTTTTTTTTGAGACAGAGTCTTACTCTGTCTCCAGGCTAGAGTGCTGTGGTGCGATCTCGGCTCACTGCAACCTCCAACTTCTTGGCTCAAGTGATTCTCCTGCCTCAGCCTCCTGAGTAACTGGGCTTACAGGCATGCACCACCATGCCTGGCTAATTTTTGTATTTTTAGTAGAGACAGAGTTTCACCATGTTGTCCAGGATGGTCTGTATCTCCTGACCTCGGGATCCGCCTGCCTCGGCCTCCAAAAGTGCTGGGATTACAGGCGTTAGCCACCGCGCCTTTTTTTTTTTTTTGAGACAGTCTCACTCTGTCGCCTGGGCTGGAGTAAAATGGCGCGATCTCAGCTCACCACAACCTCTACCTCCTGGGTTCAAGCGATTCTCTTGCCTCAGCCTCCTGAGTAGCTCGGATTACAGGCATGCACCACCACGCCCAGCTAATTTTGTATTTTTAGTAAAGACAGGGTTTCTCCATGTTGGTCAGGCTGGTCTTGAACTTCTGACCTCCAGTGATCCGCCCGCCTCAGCCTCCCAAAGTCCTGGGATTATAGGCATGAGCCACTGCGACATGACATTTTTTAAAGAGCTTTCAGTCTGTTTCTCATGGTTGGAGCTGGTAGTTCCCAGCCTGATATGTTTCACTATGCTTCACAAAGCATTATTCACACAACTTCACTGATCAGCCTTTCAGGGTCTGGAGAGCTTAGTGTGCAGACCATTTTCCATAGTCTATATTGTCAGGAATTTTCCCTTTTTGAAATTGAAGTTTTTAAGTGTTAATTATTGTTGTGCAGTTCACTTGATAAGGAAACTTCTTGGGGGAGAGGTATGATAGCAGCTTTTTTTCTTCTACAGTTCTAAGGTAGTTCTTGTAACACATGAAAGGCTGAATTGCTTTAAAGCAGCCTTTCCAAATGGGGAAAATATTTCTCCTTCGGGTCCAGCTGAAACAGAGAACTTTTAAGCAAAAAATAAAATTTTAAGCATGTTAGAAGCAAGAGAAAATGCATGGTTTGTAATAGAAATGTTTTCTCAACCTTTAATGTCTACAGTGAATGCTGAAAATTTATATTCTCTTATTTTGTGAAAAGGAAACTATAAAAACATGAAATCAAAGTTCTGGTCCATCTGGCACATTGATAGCCTGCTTTTTAGGGTGTCTGGATTTAAACTTTTAAATAAGTGTCCTTACCTTTAAAGTTGGAGAAATAAACCTTGGGTCTCCATTGTGTAGGTAGTTTCTAAAATCCATAGGGTATAATGACCTGAGAAAAAGACAGAATGTAAAGCATCTCAATTTCAAGTCTGTTTCTACCCACCCCCGCCCCCCGCATCTTGATTTGCAATTCTGCAAGAAACAAGGTAGGGACTTAGATAACTCTAAAGGAGCTAGTTAAATACTCTAATTAGCTGTCTTTCCATGGCTCATGTTTTTGTTCAGGTGATCAAACAGAATGAATTACAGTCTAGAAGAGTCTGAGTGGGTCACTTGAGTCTTGTTTCCCTCTTTAAGTGTCCAGAGCATTGAGTTTTCCGCTGTTTTGTGCTTTGTTACCCTCCCCAATGGATTGCTGTCATCAGGAAATTGAAAAATAACATGTTCATACACCAAATTTGCCATAAATTTTTCTTTTAGTTAAATGGAAGATTTCAGACTTGTATCAGTGGGTTGTGCTCTTGCACAGATCACAACTTCATAAATGGGTGTAAATATTTATGTGAAATTCTTACCTAGCCCTGTGAACCACTTGATCTAGGAATCACTTTTTCTTTTTACAAACAATCCATTTTCAGTTGCATATATTATCAATGAGTACTAAACTAGATACATAATTTGGACCTCAATTTTTATATCAGAAAAGGTATACTCTTTTTTTCAAAAGGGAGAAAAGAAAATGATTGTAAGGTGAGGAATCTGACATGGTCAGAAACCATATTTAAGATGGGAAAATCTTGCTAGGTTAGGAAACATTTTAGTTTTTAATGAGTCAATATCTTAAGCATCTTTTTTTTTTTTTGAGACGGAGTCTCGCTCTGTCGCCCAGGCTGGAGTGCAGTGGTGCAGTCTTGGCTCACTGCAAGCTCCGCCTCCCGGGTTCACGCCATTCTCCTGCCTCAGCCTCTCTGAGTAGCTGGGACTACAGGCGCCCGCCACCACGCCCGGCTAATTTTTTTTTTTTTTTTGTATTTTTAGTAGAGATGGTATTTCACCGTGGTCTCGATCTCCTGACCTCGTGATCCGCCCGCCTCGGCCTCCCAAAGTGCTGGGATTACAAGCGTGAGCCACCGTGCCCGGCTCTTAAGCATCTTCTTGGCTAGTTTAAAGCCCACGTTGTCTATCTATGGTTTGTTTCCATTCAAAACCAAAACCAACATGAAAATTCAATAGGAGCTCCTTTACTTTTATTTCTATACTCATTCCTTTAACATTTTTAAAGTGCCTGCTATGTGCTGAAGAGAGACCAAAATTAGTACACTGTAATTTCCAGGAAAACACAGTCTGCTTCAGGTGATAGTAATATAGTCAAATAATTTTAACTTTATAGTATTTACTATGATAAAGGTGCTTAACTCTGCCTGGGAGGTCTGTGAAAGCTTGGAGGAAGAGGTGACATAAAAATTAAGTTTTAATGGACAAGTAGGAATCTAGGATTAGGGGCAGGCAAAACATTCTAGGCAGAATGTTATGCCTAGAATGATATGCTATCTTAATATATGGTTTGTAGGCATTCAGAGTAAAGGAAGTACCTGCCATAGTGAAAATATCTGGGTTCTGTATTTCCCCAAAAGTCTGTGAGTAATGGATTGCTTTACAGTTGGAGCCAGATGGCCTTACCTCAGATTCTTACCCGAGGATGATCCTGAATAAAACATCTCTCTCTTTTGTAAAGCTTCTCTCCCTGACAAGAAAATAGCCTAACTGTTCATCTACCAAAACAATTGGGGGAGATGATGAACAACCAAGTAATGTCAAACTGATGTTTTGCATGGGTCACTAATGGCTTCTCAGCTCAGTCTTTAACTGGGGTGGCTGCTTTTCAGCACTAGACACAGTTGACTTCATCTTTTTATTTGTCTTTGTTATTTATCTTTTTTCTCTGCCTGTCCTTTACTTGTTGTTGTTACATTGGCCTCCTTCTCATCTCACAGCTGGAACATTCCTTTCTCTAAGAGGCTTTCCCTGGCTCCTTGACCATTTGGGTCCTTTTAGAAAGTGTTCCTACAGCACTACATAATGTTCTTGTCATTACTCTTCATTTGTTCTTCTTTGTGTTTGATTACCTGCCATTCTTTCTCCCTAAAGGAGATAGTGTTAGTCTTGTTCATTATTGTATGTCTGGCATCTCATTCAGTCTCAGATGTTACTGTACTCATTGTATTTATTATTCAATAAATATTTATTGAGCACTTATATAGGCTAAGGAATTCAGTAGTAAACAAAACAAAAATTCCTACCCTTACAGACTTATTTGTTGAATGAATGAATGAATGAATGAGTGAGTGAATTAATGAACAAACAAAACCTGTACACTCCCTGGACAATTTTACGCACTCTCATGTCTTCAGCCACCACATATAAAGTGATTAACTCCCAAATGTCTATTTCTACTCAGACTTCTTTTCTGAATTTCACACCCAGCGATCCAAGTGTCCCCTCTTGGCTATCTCCACTAAACTCTCCCAAGCATCTTTAACTCTGTGTTTTAAAGCCGCACTCTCCCCAGACCTTTTCTTTATTCTGCATTCTCTGTCTTATAAATGGAATCACACATCTTGTCACCCAGTTCATAAGCTGACATTGCCTTAAATGTCCCTTTTTAACCCCTTATCCCTTATTTTCTACCATTATTACTCCAGCTCATGCCCCTCTCATCTCTTGCTTAGACTTTTACAGTGATTGTCTAATTGGTTGCTTTGATTCTAGTCTTAAGCCCTCTGATCCATCCTTTACTCTTCTCCTACCAGAGGTATCTTTATGAAATGCAAATTAGCTGTAAGACATCAATGACTTAAATAGAGATAAAATCTAAACAACTTAGGGTAACATTTGAGATCTAGCCCCTGTTGATCTCTGTAGCCTCTTCGCTCATTCTGTCCCACTCAGGACCAGTTAACCATCCATGCCATGCTTCTTGCAGTTCTCTTAATGTACATATTGATCATTTTTTTCTTTCCTTTGATCCTGGTGATTTCTCAGCCAGGGATACTGCACAGCCTACCTACCTGGTACATCTATATACTCCTTTTCCAGAATTTGTTTTCAATGTCACATGTTCTCTGGAGCCTTTCCTAACTTCCCTCCAGTGTGGTCAAAGTGAACTACTCACCCCACCTTTTTAAAATCTCCATTGTACTCTAGTGTATAAATGTTTCTCCTGGAACATGTTATCCTTATTTGTTTAAATCTCTCCCTCTCTCTAAGCCTTGATGTCTTTTTTAAAAAAAAAAATGTATCGAATATATACTTTGTGCCCTGCACTATGCTAAGTGTTCTTCGTTTATTTGTATCATTTACATTTGCAGTTGCCCTGTGAGGTGAGGTAGATATTATCCCCAGATGAAGATGTCAGAGAAGTTACTTGCCCTAAGTTATATCATTACTATGTACCAGAGTTAAGATTTGAGCCAAGAATGTTGGACTGACACCTAAGTCTGTGCGTTTACTGAATCCACAGTACTGCCTTTGTTCATCTTATGCCTGTTACATTGTATTCAGAAAGCATTTGTTAAATGACTGGAAGAAAGCTTGGCAGGTCTTTTTTGCATGGCCTTTTCGCTGTCTTGTATGTGCCTCTCCCTGGCTCCAAGGACAGTTCTGGTTAGTATATCATTAGATCATAGTAACAGTTTGTCACCTGACTTACTGACCAAGGACTCATGATTGTAGAGAACTCTTAGGAAGCTGACCTGATGCTCAAGTTTCTGCTTCTCACATGATAACTTGTGGTAGAAGTAGGAAGACAAGAAGAGATTGAGTAATAGTAGAAAGAGAGAAACACAAAAAAAGCAAATAACAAAAACCAAAACAAAAAAAAAGTTTTCCTGCAGTGTTTTATTATGATAACTTTCAAATATATAGACAGTTGACAATATGGCATTGAAACACTGTGTACCTTCTACCTAGATTTCAGTGGTTGGCATTGACTATATCTGCTTTGCCCCCTCTCGTGTGTGTGTATTTTTAATATATATAATAAATATAAATATTTAATATTTATATATAAATAATTGTATATAAAGATAATTATTAAATTATATTTATAATATATAATGTAATATTTAATATTTATATGCTATATAAATAAATATATTTATATTTATTGTATATAAATATTTATATTTATATAAAAATACACACCAGAGGGGGCAAAGCAGATATAGCCAATGCCAACAACTATATATAGATAGATAAATGTATATAGATTTATATAAATATAGAAATGTATACATATGTAATAGAAATTTATATAAATTGTAAATTTACTTACAGATATAAAATTTTATAAAAATTTATTTGCTTATTTTTCTGAGTGTCACGGGAAATGCCACTTGTCTCCGATACCTGGGATGGTTGGACTTGTGCTTAGTAATCTTGATCTAATACAGAACTAAATGAAGTGGCAAGTGTCACATGTAACTCCTAGCTACCTCAGACTTGTCTCATAAGAATGAGAACATTTTATTTTATAAACCAACTTATGATAACTGATAAAATTAGTAGTAATTCCATAATATTAATTGTAATTGAGTCCATATTCCAATTTTTCTAGTTGTCCCAATAATGTCTTTTCTATTTTTCTCCCTGAACAAGGATTCAGTTATGCTTCATGGGTTGCATTTGGTTGTGTCTTTGGTCTCTTAATCTAAAATAGGCCTCCTACCCCAAACCTTTTCCCCTGTGACACTGACCTTTTGAAGAGTTCAGGCCAAGTGCTTTGCAAAATCTCCCATATACTGGATTTGTCTGATTGTTTCTTACAGTATCATTTAATTTATTCCTTTATTCCTTCTAAATTCTGTGAAGTGGAAGTTAGGTTTACAAATTTGATTAGGTTCAGATTAAAACATAAGCGATGATGCCTACTTCATGCAATTGGACATACATAATTTCTGTTTTTTTACTTACTAGTGATCCTGAATTAATTTACTCTGAGTATTGACCACCAGATTGTACCATTGAAAGGTGCATTTTCTTCTTTGCTGTAAGTAATTATGACACCTTAGGAATATCTAACTCATTAACCTTTCACCTAATGGTTTTAGTATCCTTTAATGATCCTTGCCTGAATTCGTTATTACATTGGGGGTTCTAAAATGGTGATTTAAAATTTTGACCATTTGTTCTAGGTAATTAGTTTGCTTTCTTCTGTAAAGAAAAACTTCACTTTTTTTTTTTTTTTTGAGACGGAATTTCAGTCATGTTGCCCAGGCTGGAGTCCAGTGTTGCGATCTCAACTCACTGCAACCTCCACCTCCTGGTTCAAGCAATTGTCTTGCCTCAGCCTCCTGAGTAGCTGGGATTACAGGCACCTGCCACCATGCCTGGCTAATTTTTTGTATTTTTAGTAGAGATAGCGTTTCACCATGCTGGGCAGGCTGGTCTCAAACTCCTGACCTCAGGTGATCCTCCCACCTTGGCCTCCCAAAGTGCTGGGATTACAGGTGTGACTTGCCTTTTTTTATCCATCCTTTCTTCTCCTTTTGCAGCATTACCATGAAGTTGTGGATTTTTATTTATTCAGTTTTCTATTAATTAGACTGATTATTTATTTCAGTGCTCAAATTTTCCCAAATGTGGTTAATAATAGGCATCCCCTTTAGGCTATCTCCTTTTTTTTTTTTTTTTTTGAGATGGAGTTTCTCATCACCCAGGCTAGAGTGCAATGGCATGATCTCAGCTCAGTACAGCCTCCACTTCCCGGGTTCAAGCAATTCTCCTGCCTCAGCCTACCGAGTAGCTGGGATTACAGGCACTCACCACCACACCCGGCTAATTTTTCCTGGTTTGTCTTTTTTTTTTTTTTTTTGATGGAGTCTCACTCTGTTGCCAGGCTGGAATGCAGTGAGTGATCTCGGCTCACTGCAACCTCCATCTCCCGGGTTCAAGCGGTTCTCCTGCCTCAGCCTCCCGAGTAGCTGGGATGACGGGCGCCTGCCACCACAGCCAGCTAATTTTTGTATTTTTAGTAGAGATGGGGTTTCACCATGTTGGCCAGGGTGGTGTCAATCTCTAGACCTCGTGATCCGTCCGCATCGGCCTCCCAAAGTGCTGGGATTATAGGCGTGAGCCACCGCACCTGGCTGCTATCTCCTACTCTTGTGACAAGCCCCCATCTATTTGTCTTTGAACACTTTCTTGCATTTTACAGCACAACAAGATGTTTCAAGTTTACTTTATACTTTCTCTACCCCAAAATGGGTTTCAGCCATTTTTCCAAGGAATCTTGGCTCCAAAAAAGGAGAATCTTTTTTTTTTTTTTTTTAGATTTAATGATTCACCTTTTGTCTTTTCACAAGGGCCTCTCTACATTTAGTTCTATATTAGATCAAGATTACTAAGTTCCAGTCCAAGCATCCCAGGTGTCAGAGAGAAGGGTGAGATGAAGTGGTGGGGGTGAACTCTGCTAGGCCAGGGGAATTATTTCAGTTAAAATAATCTTTCTTTACTCTGGCAGCCTCCTAGTAGTATGTCCTATCTCTGGCCCTTCCACTCTCCACCTGTGATTTGTCTCTTCCACAGTTTTTATTCTTTCACTCATCCTCTTATTCATTCTGCTCTTATCTTTACTTTTACTTATCTATGTATTGCATTTTAGTGTTAAGATTTTAAGCTTTACAAAATGATTATTTTCCACAGCTATTTCAGCTAATTAATGTGATGGTTAGGTTTTGATGTAATCTTGCTTAATACTAATTTATATTTATTTATTTGTGCTACCTCATGAAGACTTATTTCTTTGAAGAGGTTGCAATGACTGCTCTGTCTTCTGCTTCTTAAAAGGTGGTTAGGCAGACTACAGTGTTTTAAATTCATGTCATGATTTGGTGTACACTTTCCCTTAAGTTTGGTTTTCAACATCTGTTTCATTCTTTTCTGTCAGTCGGCCAGGATTGAGTTAAATATATCTTCTTTTTCATTGTACCCCCCAAATCATTGAGAAGGGCGTTTTGTCTGCATTTTCCTAACATAAATCTTTCTCTCCAGATGGAAAATTGAAGTCTCATTGTGCTAAGGAGGAAGGAAACGAAGGAAATGGGGGGGGGGGGTGCATTTTGAAATCTGCTATATCAAGAAAGACATTAAAAATTGATAAAGGTAGGACTACCTGTTTTTATATTCTCCCACATAGCATGTGTTTAAATGAATTTGCCTGTAATTTGTTTCAAACGCTGACATTTTACTCCTAAGCTATATAATTGTGCTTGATTTTTCCAGAGTAAAATTCATATTCTGTGACCAGACTAATATGTTCACCTACTATAAAAATTACTGCCTATGGTAACAGCGAGAATAAAAATCTCCTTTTATATACATAATAACTGGCAGAGACTCCTGGGACCACCACAAATCGTTCCCATCTTTTAGAGCTTGCTTTCCATGGAAATGTAAAACTAGCCTAGTATAATGTACGTCGACTCTGAAAACCTATTTAGACTACCATTTATACTATTGTTGTTATTTAAGATGCCAAGTATTCAACAAGCTCTTCTAATTGTTGTATTCTCTAAGCTTAGTAACCTGTCCTTTCCCTGTGAACCAGCTCCTCTTCTATCATCTACCTCTGGCTCCTTTTTTGTTAAAGGTTAATAATGAGAATAATGAAGCAATTGGTTATTTATGCAGTCATGATTGGCAAAAGTTATTAGAACAAGAATCTGCCCAGAAGCAATGATTAGGTTATGAAAATGTTAAGGAATACTGAAACCAGACACCATTTTGACATTTAAAAACTAATATTTCGACCCTTAATCATGATGACCTATTGTAAAAGTATTTATACAGAATAAATCCTATTGGATAGTAATTTTTATACCAACAGCATACATAAGTAAGTGTTAAGGGGAAATTTGAACATGTACTGAAGGGAAAAGAGCCTGGGGAGGAAATTACCATAATGAGAAATAAGGAACAGAGCTCTCTCTTGGGTAGGACTATTTGTCTCCCAAGCACTGGTCTACAAAGTTAGCTGACATTTTCTGATTTAGTATTTTCATCTTGAACAATTGGCAAGTTTCAGGAGTTGTGAGAGAGGATACCCCAGGTTAAATTGCCATGTTCTTTATACCAAATTATAAAATTATGAAAAAATGTAGGGAGGTATGTGTTCAGAAAATTTCCTGGTGATGGTTTTATTAATGAAATATTGACTTAACTGAAAAACTTAACAAAAAAAATCAAATTATACTCTTTTTATGTTTAATATAGTTAGGAACTTTCTGTGTAAATTGGCAGTACTCTTACCAGAGCAGTGTTATTACCTGTACCCCATACTGATTTTTTAAAATAATAACTTTATTGTGTATAATTCACGTAAAATAAAATTCACCCTTTTGAACTATATAATTAAATGGTTTTGAGTATATTCCAAAAATATGCAAACACCACTACTTTGTAATTCCTGAACGTGTTTATTACCTTTCCCCCAAAATCCATACCTGTTTGCAGTTACTCTCCATTTCTTCTCCCCTAACTCTTAGCAACCACTAATCTATTTCTGTCTGTATATATTTGCCTGTTCTGAACATTTTATACAAATGAAATCATGCAATATATGGCCTTTTGTGTCTGGCTTCTTTTACTTAGGATAATATTTTCAAGGTTCATCCATGTTGTAGCATGTAGCAGTACTTCATTGCTTTTGATGACTGAATAATATTCCACTTATAAATATTTCACATTTTGTTTGTTTATTTATCAGTGGACATTGAGATTGTTTTTACTTTTCTACTATTAGGAATAATGCCATGTTGAATATGTATATGTAAGTTTTTGTGTGGACATATGTTTTTTAAAAAGTTTTCTTTGCTTATATATTTAATATTCTTCAGAACATATTTTCACTTCTCTTGAGTATATACCTAGCAGTAGAATTGCTGGGTCATATGTAAAAAAAATTCTCTATCATTGTGAAACAGCTAACTTATTTTCCAAAGTGGCAGCACAGTCTTATGTTTCCATTAGTTACATAGGAGGGTTCCAGTTTCTTCATATCCTTGTCAGTGCTTGTTAGTCTTTTTGGATATGGTCATCTTAGTGGATGCAAAATGGTATCTCAGTGTGTTTTTTATTTACATTTCCCTAATGGCTATGTTGAGTATCTCTTCTTATGCTTCTTGGCCATTTGCATATTTTGTTTTGGGAAATGTCTATTCAAAGCCTTTGCCCACTTGTAAATTGTACTAATTATCTTTTTATTGTTTAGTTGTACAAGGTATTTATATGTTCTGGACACAACTTCTTTACCATGTCGTTTCCAAATATTTTCTCTCATTCAGGGGGTTGTTTTTTTCAAATTTTAAATAATGCCTTTTGAAACACCAATCATTCTACATTTTGAAGTCCAATTTGTCTTTTTTTTTTTTTATTTGGTTACTTGTACTTTTAAGTGATCATCACCCAATCCAAGGTCACAAAGATGTGCTTTTATATTTTCTGCCAAGAGTTTTATAGTTTTAACTCTTACATTTAGATCAATGATACATTTTCAGCTTGTTTTTTTAATATGGTGTGAGGTAGGGGTTCCTTTGCATGTATCTGCATTTGTTTTTATTCAAATTTAGAGAATCAAGGAATAAATTTATTTTCAAATGGGATGTTCATTGCTACTCTCTTTGTGAAGTATTGTTTTACGATTTTGGGGGAGAAATACATGTAACTTTGATCTGAAGACTTTATACTTATGACTCTTGCCAAATATGATTGCATTTCTGGTTCTGTTTTGTTTATTGGAATATGAAAAGCAGCATTGATGGATGCAGTTTGAATCAATTTTTCAGTTTTTTTCCCTTAATTTGCAATCTCACCTCTTCAGCTACAGTATAGAGAATGCCAAGAACTTCTAAGCCTGTATCAGAAATATTTATCAGAACAACAAGAGAAGCTCACCATGTCTCTCTCAGAACTTGGTGCTGCTAGAATGCAGGAACAGCAGGTAAGCATCTTTAATTTTACTTTTCTTGTCTTCAGTGGATCAGCAAGATGTCAGAAGAGCCATTTGTTTTTTATGTTAATTTCCTCACGGTATATAATATTGTTTTAAAACATGTGGCCACTGCGTGTGATTGAGTTGATGTCTTTCCCTCCCCCTTTCCTTTCTCCTCCTGTTCCTGGGCCCAAAGGTAAGGAATGATTACTTGAAGCAGTCTGTGTGGGTCAGTGAGGAAGCTTCTGGTTGTATGAAAGCACAGCCAGAAGGGTAAAGAAAACACTGTTCTGTTACTTAATGAAGAAGATCAGGTGGGCTGTTTGTTACTCATTGTCCTTATGGAAATCACAAATAAGCCTTTCTTAATTCATGTTTATTTTTTAGAATAATGAAAGTTAATTGTGGACTTATAAAAACTTTAATTGGAGAATATTAGGATATTTTGCATATGCTTGCATACATGTATTAATCATGTAAGTGTATAGGACAGTGTTTATATAAGCATTTGTACACATATCACCAAATGGTATGTATTACATACTTAAGTGAATGCTCAGAACCCTGCCAGATGTGATGTGAAATAAGCCCTAAAGACCCACTTCTGGTTGGGGGATTTCCCTTCCCTAGCCGAGGGAAGCCATTACAGACAGTACCTGGAAAAAATGGGACACTCCTGTCCAAATACTGGGCTTTTCCCACAGTCTTAGCAACCAGCAGACCAGGAGATTCTCTCCCGTGTCTGGCTGGGTGGGTCCCATGCTGACAGAGCCTTGCTCACTGCTAGCACAGCAGTCTGAGATCAACCTGTGAGGCTACAGCCTGGAAGCAGGAGGGGTGTCAACCACTGCTGAGGCTTCAGGAGGTAAACAGTGGCCGGGAAGCTCGAACTGGATGGAGCCCACCACAGCTCAGCAAGGCCTACTGCCTCTACAGACTCCACCTCTGTGGGCAGGGCATTGCTGAACAAAAGGCAGCAGAAACTTCTGCAGGCTTAAACCTCCCTGTCTGGCAGCTCTGAAGAGAGCAGTGGTTCTCCCCGCATGGCGTTTGAGCTCTGAGAACGGACAGACTGCCTCCTCAAGTGGATCCCTGACCACTGTGTAGCCTGACTGGGAGACACCTCACAGTAGGGGCCAACAGACACCTCATAAAGGCAGGTGCCCCTCTGGGACAAAGCTTCCAGAGGAAGGATCGGGCACCAATATTTGCTGTTCTGCAGCCTCTGCTGGTGATACCCAGGCAAACAGGGTCTGGAGTGGACCTCCAGCAAACACGAACAGACCTGCAGCTGAGAGACCTGACTGTTAGAAGGAAAACTAACAAACAGAAAGGAATGTCATCAACATCAACAAAAAGGACATCCACACCAAAACCCCATCTGTAGGTCACCATCATCAAAGACCAAAGGTAGATAAAACCACAAAGGTGGGGAGAAACCAGAGCAGAAAAGCTGAAAATTCTAAAAACCAGAGCTCCTCTTCTCCTCCAAAGGATCGCAGCTCCTCACCAACAATGGAACAAAGCTGGTCGGAGAATGACTTTGATGAGTTGACAGAAGTAGGTTTCAGAAGGTCAGTAATAACACACTTCTCTGAGCTAAAGGAGCATGTTCTAACCCATCACAAGAAAGCTAAAAACCTTGAAAAAAGTTAGATGAATGGCTAACTAGAATAAACACTGTAGAGAAGAACTTAAATGACCTGATGGAGCTGAAAACCATGGCACAAGAACCTTGTGATGCGTGTACAAGCTTCAATAGCCGATTCGCTCAAGTGGAAGAAAGGATATCAGTGATTGAAGATCAACTTAATGAAATAAAGTGAGAAGACAAGATTAGAGAAAAAAGAGTAAAAAGAAATGAACAAAGCCTCCAGGAAATATAGGAATATGTGAAAAGACCAAATCTACATTTGATTGGTGTACCTGAAAGTGACAGGGAGAATGGAACCAAGCTGGAAAACACTCTGTAGGATATTATCCAGGAGAACTTCCCTAACCAAGCAAGGCAGGCCAACATTCAAATTCAGGAAATACAGAGAACACCACAAAGATACTCCTCGAGAAGAGCAACCCCAAGACACATAATTGTCAGATTCACCAAGGTTGAAATGAAGGAAAAAATGTTAAGGGCAGCCAGAGAGAAAAGTCGGGTTACCCACAAAGGGAAGCTCATCAGACTAACAGTGGATCCCTCAGCAGAAACCCTACAAGCCAGAAGAGAGTGGGGGCCAATATTCAACATTCTTAAAGAAAAGAATTTTCAACCCAGAATTTCATATCCAGCCAAACTAAGCTTCATAAGTGAAGGGAAATAAAATCCTTCACAGACAAGCAAATTTTGATCTGAGAGATTTTGTCACCACCAGGCCTGCCTTACAAGACCTCCTGAAGGGAGTATTAAACATGGAAAGGAACAACTGGTACCAGCCACTGTAAAAACATGCCAAATTGTAAAGACCATTGATGCTATGAAGAAACTGCATCAATTATTGGGAAAAATAACCAGTTAATATCATAATGACAGGATGAAATTCACACATAACAATATTAACCTTAAATGTAAATGGGCTAAATGCCCCAATTAAAAGACACAGACTGGCAAATTGGATAGAGTCAAGACCCATCAGTGTGCTGTATTCAAGAGACCCATCTCATGTGCAGAGACACACATAGGCTCAAAATAAAGGGATGGAGGAAGATCTACCAAGCAAATGCAAAGAAAAAAAAAAGCAGGAGTTGTCTCTGATAAAACAGACTTTAAACCAACAAAGATCAAAAGAGACAAAGAAAGCCATTATATAATGGTAAAGGGATCAATTCAACAAGAAAAGCTAATTATCCTAAATATATATGCACCCAATACAGATGCACCCAGATTAATAAAGCAAGTCCTTAAAGACCTACAAAGGGACTTAGAGTCTGATACAATAATAATGGGAGAATTTAACAACCCACTGTCAATATTAGACAGATCAATGAGACAGAAGGTTAACAAGGATATCCAGCACTTGAACTCAGCTATGCACCAAGCGGACCTAATAGACATCTACAGAACTCTCCACCCCAAATCAACAGAATATACATTCTTCTCAGCATCACATCGTGCTTATTCTAAAAGTGACTACATAATTGGAAGTAAAGCACTTCTCAGCAAATGTAACAACAGAAATCACAACAAACTGTCTCAGACAACAGTGCAATCAAATTAGAACTCAGGATTAAGAAACTCATTCAAAACCACACAACTACATGGAACTGAACAACCTGTGCCTGAATGACTACTGGGTAAATAACAAAATGAAGGCAGAAATAAAGATCTTCTTTTAAAGCAATGATAACAGAGACACAACCTACCAGAATCTCTGGGACACATTTAAACCACTGTGTAGAGGGAAATTTATAGCACTAATTGCCTACAAGAGAAAGCAGGAAAGATCTAAAATTGACACCCTAACTTCACAATTAAAAGACCTAGAGAAGCAAGAGCAAACAAATTCAAAAGCTAGCAGAAGGCAAGAAATAACTAAGATCAGAGTAGAACTGAAGGAGATAGAGGCACAAAAAAACCCTTCAAAAAATCGATGAATCCAGGAGCTGGTTTTTTGAAAAGATCAACAAAATTGAAATAGCCAAAGTATAAATGGTTTGTTTGTATTTTGATCTGAAATATTTTCTTCTGTTTTCTTAAAACATAGCTGATAAAAAGAGGCAGAGGAAGGTGGCAGCTATTTTTGATTGTTTATGTGAAGTTTCCCTGCTACACTGAAAACAAGTCAGGCAGTTTTTAAGGTGGCCCTTGCCTATTGCTTTTCAGGGGGTAAGAGAAAATGGTAATGTGAAGATCAGATTTCAGACCTTTGGTTTTGCGTTTCTACTTACTGCTCCTGCATGACATAGATGTGTGAACAGGGCACAAAACAAGGCCAATCCATTTGGCAAGGATATGGGAAGGGAGATGGAGGAATCTTTCATTTACTAGTATTAATAGTCTTAAGGATACAGAGCTGATAGTGAAGAAATAGTCACCAGGGGGTCCTAAAGACATGTAGAAAAGACCCTTTTTCTATTTACTGTTGAAATTGGAGGAAAATAAAACTTTCTCAGGTGTGACTGATTTGTATTTAAGCTAGTCATTTCTTGGGCGTTTTGCCCAATAAGTCTACCTCCTTGCAGTAACGGCATCATTATGAATACTGTAAACCTCAGTGATGACACTGACCTAATTCTCTTCCCTCTTCCCACTTACCTTGTCATGAAGTTACATATTCTATTTATGTACTTGCAAATAGACTGTGCCCATCTCTGTAATGTCACCTTTTTTGTTATTTTGTAATCGTTGTTACATCATTCATCTATCTCCCTTGCCAGCTTTTTTGAAAACAGGCATCTTGTTGCATTGGTTTTTGTACACTTAGAGCCTCTCATACGTCTTGGCTTAAGAAATATTTCTTTTTCATTAATTTGTATTTAACAAACATTTATGTAGTACATACTATGTGTTAATACATATTAAATCATTTAATCCTAAGTCAATGAAATAAGGTAGGTTACTATCTCTGTTTTATGCCTCTCCCAGAGGCAGAATGAATGAATCGGCCAGGTCATACAGCTAACAGGTTGGCAAAGCCAAGATATGAACCAAGCTAGTCTGGCACTATAGTGTATTGAAGAAGGAAAGACAAGAAAAATTTGAGATAACTAAAATTGTTAAAATTTGGCTTTAGATATTCTTGTTTCTATAACTAACTCTCCTTGGCTCTTAATCTGACATACAGATTTTTAAACTCTAGAGCACAAATATGCTAAAGATGGTGGGCAACTATTTTCTTTCCTTGCAAGGAGCCACAATGTCAGATAAAACATAAAATTTTATTCTCAAATTTTTAAAAATTTCACCTGCAGATTTTATGATGACGATGGCAGCAGATTGTTTTTCATGAGGCATTTATTTGACTTTGAGAGACTTGTTCTGTTTCTTGTTCGTATTGGTTACTCTCTGTGCCTTAAATCACATATTATGGTTTTGCTTGTAGTTTATTAAATCCACAGTTCTCCAGAAGAATGCCCTAGCTTATGATTTTTGTTTTTGACATCTGTCATTTCCTTGAAAAGAAGTTGGCTTTATTTACAAGGTGATTTTTTTTCTTGTTTTCTCCCCATCCTCTTTCTCTCTTTTTCTGAAAGATAAATACATTCTACATTTCTTTTGTAATTTATTCAGCATTATAGGTTCTTCATAGTGGGTTCTAGAGAGGTTCTTCACTGGTTCTATTTAGGTTGTAGTGTTTATTTGATGTGTGTATATTACCCCCATTATCTTATCTTAATAAATAGTACTTAGCTATAGTACAATCCTAGTCTTGAACATGGTAGGGTCTAATAACCATAGTTTTGGTCAATGTGCATTTTATAATATAGCCTTTTCTTGTCATAGGAGTGTGTTACTTCTTTTTTTTTTGGAATCTAAACTTAGTGTCACTTCACTTATGATGCTCATAACTTCCTTTTTTGTCTTATTTGTAGCCTATACCGTTTTACAAAAGTTGTCATATTTCCTCAGTACTGTTTGTAATAAGAGAAAGCCTAGGCAGCATTTTGAATAACTTCTCCTACTCCAGTTTGAAAATGTTGGTAGGTAAGCCTATTTTACTATTTTTATTAACTCTGCATTATTTTGGCAGGTAGATATAAAGTAGCTTTAGAATTTTCTTAGGATTTCTCTTATTTCCTTAAAATTGGTAAAATAATTACTTTTTAGCCATGGGCAATGGATATTGAATTTCAGTTCCTCTGATCTGGTAAAAGGCTTGTGAGAGAAACTTCTTTATTTTCCCTGTGATTACTTGTTCCATATTTCTTAGTAGGTCTGGGTCACAGACTGGTCAAGAATCTGAAATATACTAAAGATGGATCATTGCTTACTATAAATTTAATGTCTGTTGTTGGTTGTTATCACTATTGCCTCTATGGTGTTATTAAAAGGCCATCAGGAGTTTGAAACCAGCCTGGTCAACATGATGAAACCCTGTCTCTACTAAAAATACAAAAAAAAAATTAGCCAGGCGTGGTGGCATGTGCCACCACACCCGGCTAATTTTTGTATTTTTAGTAGAGACAGGGTTTCACCATGTTGGTCAGGCTGGTCTCACACTCCTGACCTCAGATGATCCACCCACCTCGGCCTCCCAAAATGCTGGGATTATAGTCATGAGCCATTGTGCCTAGCCAAAAAAAAAAAGTTTTATAGTACTTACGGACACACAGTCTTATGACTACTTCCTATTCTGTGACTACTTTCATATATTCTTTTGGTTAAAACTTTATCTAATTTTATTTTGTTCTTTTTAATGTATACTTAATGTGTAATATATGTCTTAATTCTATCTAATACTAGGCTATCTTCAAGTTATAATACCACTTATAAGCCTAGATTTTATTGACAATCCAGAAGCATCATCATACTTCTAACTGACAAAAAAAAAAACAAAAAAAAAAAACTAAAGAAGGTGTGAGGCTCATTATACTATTAAACTCATCACAGACTAAAAGGTCTGTAGGTAAAACAAGAATTGTTCCTTGCTAGGCCTGCCATGGTAAACAAAAACAAACAAAGAAAAAACAAGAATAGGAATAACAGCAGATTTCTCAACAGAAACAATGCAGGACAAGGCAGTACAACAGCTTATTCAAAGAGCTGAGGGAAAAGGAAACTGTGGCAATCAAGCAAAATCATTCTTCAAAACTGAAGGTGATACAAAGGCATTTCCACATTAACAAAGACTAAGAGTACTAGTTTACCTGCCTTACAATAAATGCTAATAGAAGTCTGTTTAGATGAAAAGAAAATGACATAAGGCAGTAACTCAAATCCACACAAAGAAATAAAAAGCACCGATAAAGATGTGTATTTCCTTTTTCTTAAACAATTTTAGACACCTGAATAAAACAATAATAATCCTGTATTGAGCTTACAAGATATAAAGATTGTGTGTGTGTGTGTGTGTGTGTGTACATGTGTGTATACATTTGCACAAGGGAGATGAGAAGGGAGGGAGCTATATTAGAGTGAATTTTCCATATACTGGAATTAAGTTAGTGGAAAGGAAGTGAAACTGTCTTTATTGATAAATAACATGATCCTGTATATAGAGAATCATAAGAAATCCACAAAAAACGGTGATGGAACTAATAAATGAGTTCAGCAAGGATGCAGGATATAAGATCAATATGTACAAAATCAATTTTATTTCTGTTGATTACCAATGAACAATTAAAATACGGATATATTTAACAGAAGAAGTGCAAGACTTATACACTGAAGACATTAAAACATGGCTGAGAGAAACTGAAGAACATCTAAATAGATGGAAATGGGTTCCATGGTCATGGATTGGCCATTTTTCCCAAATTGATCTATAGATTTGTTGCAATCCTGATCAGAATTCCAGTAGATTTTGATAATTCCTTTTTCTGGTAAAACAGTCTTAAAATTTATATGGAAGCACAAAGGAGTGAGAATAGCCAAAACGATTTTGAGAATGATGAGAAGAGTTGGAGGGTTACTCTTTTCGGTTTCATAATTTGTTCTAAAGCTATGGTATAGTAGGTAGAATTTGAAGATGGCTCACATGACCTTGGCCCCCTGGCAAAATGGTTTCACTCTTGTGACCATGTTATGTTATATATTTAAAAAGGGTATCTCGGTAGGCCCAATCTAATACATAAGAAAAGCAGAGAGTTTTCTTCAGCTGAGAGTAGAAGATGAAATCAGAGAGATTTGAAACATGAGGATTCAACTCACCATTTCTAGCTTTAAAGATGAATGGGGCTCAAAGCTGAGGATAGTTCATGGCTAACAGCAAGAAAATCAGGATTTAAGTCCTACAACCACAAGGAGCTATATTCTGTCAGCAACCTGAATGAGCCTGGAATCAGTTTCCTCCTCAGATATTCCAAATTAGATCATAGCTCATCTGACAACCTGGATTCAGTCTTGTGAGAAACTAAACGTAGATCCTAGTTGAGTTGGTCTGGCCTTTTGACCTACATAACTTTGAGCTAATGAATTTGGGTTATTTTAAGCTGTTGCATTTATGGTAACTTGTTTTGGAAAAAATAGAGGAAGAATACACACAGAGGGCTCCAAGATGGCCAACTAGACCCAGGCAGGAGGAACATTTCCCACCAAAGGACTGGGAAATCAGGAAAACTGGTACACTCCTAGCAGATCTTCAGAAGGGAGGCATTGAGAGTGGGCAGAAGGAAGAAACAGATGCTGGGCTGAAAGGGGAGGAAGCTGGGAACCCTGCACAGGGCTACTGCACACTGGGACTTGTTCATGGCCTTCAGTGACTCCTGTGGAGTGGGTGAGTTGAACAGGCAAGGAGCAACTCACTCTTATCATGGGCATCTGGAATGCCAGAAATAAGACAGTCACACAACAGTAAAGAAAAAAGAATGAAAGGGAATGAACAAAATCTTCAAGAAATATAGGATTATGTAAAGAGACCAAATCTATGACTCATTGGCATCTTTGAAATAGATGGGGAGAAACAACTTGGAAAACATATTTGGAAAACATATTTCAGGATATCATTCATGAGAACTTCCCCAACCTAGCTAGACCTGCTACCACCAGACCTGGTACCTGGTACTACCAGACCTGCTTTACAAGAGCTCCTGAAAGAAGCACTAAACATGGAAAGGAAAGACCAGCAACTGCAAAAACACACTTAAATACACAGACCAGTGACACTATAATGCAACCACACAAATAAATCAGCATAATAAACAGCTAACAACATGATGACAGGATCAAATCCACACACATCAATACTAACCTTGAATGTAAATTGAGCTAAATACCCCAATGAAAAGGCACAGAGTAGCAAACTGGATGAAGAAGCAAGACCTAATGGTATGTTGTGTTCAAGAGACCCATGTCATGTGCAGTGACACCCGTAGGCTAAAAATAAAGGGATGGAGAAAAATCTACCAAGCAAATAAAAAACAGAAAAAAGTAAGGGTTGCAATTCTAATATCAGACAAAACAGACTTTAAACATCTTGCCTAGTATCAGAAAACAAAGATAGAAAAAGACAAGGCTATTACATAATGGCAAAGGTTTTAATTCAACATGAAAACCTAATTAGCCAAAATATATTTGCATCTAACACAGGGGGACCCAGATTCATAAAGCAAGTTCTTAGAGACCTTCAAAGAGACTTAAACTTCCACACAATGATAGTGAGATACTTCAGCACCCCACTGACAGTATTAGACAGATCCTTGAGTCAGAAAATTAACAAAGATATTCAGGACTTGAACACTGGACCAAGTGGATCTGATAGACATCTATAAAACTCTCTATCCCAAAACAACACAATATATATTCTTCTCATCTGCACTGAGTACAACATAATCTAAAATTGGTCACACAATTGGACATAAAACAATCTGTAGCAAATGCAAAAGAACCAAAATCATATATTAGCTACTCTCTCAGACCACAGTACAATAAAAATAGAATTCAAAACTAAGAAGATCTTCAAAAACTATACAATTTCATAGAAATTAAACAACCTGCTTGTGAATGACTTTTGAGTAAATAATGAAATTAAGGCAGAAAACAAGAAGTTATTTGAAATGATTGAGAACAAAGGTACAACATACCAGAATCTCTGGAACACAGCTAAGGCAGTGTTAAGAGGGAAATTTATAGCACTAAACAGCTGCATAAAAAGTTAGAAAGACCTCAGATTAACAACGTAACATCACAACTAAAAGAACTAGAGAAGCAAGAGCAAACCACCCCAAAAGAAGCAGGTGACAGGAAATAGCCAAAATCAGAGCTTAACTGAAGGAGATTGAAACACAAAGAAAACATTTAAAAGATAAACGAAGCCAGTAGCTGGTCTTTTGAAAAAAATTAATAAGTAGATAAACACTAGGCAGACTAATAAAGAAGAAAAGAGAGAAGATCCAAGTAAACACAATCAGAAATGAAAAAGGGAACATTACCACTGACCCCACAGAAATGCAAATAACCATCAGAGACTATTATGAACACCTCTATGCACACAAACTAGAAAATTTAGAAGAAATCGATAAATTTCTGGGCACATACACTCTCCCAAGCCTGAACCAGGAAGAAATTGAATCTCTAAACATACCAATAATGAGCTCTGAAATTGAATCAGTAATAACCTGTCAACCAAAAAAATCTCAAGACCAGATAAATTCACAGCCAAATTCTACCAGATGTACAAAGAAGGACTGGTGGCATTCCTACTGAAACGATTCTAACAAATTGAAAAGTAAGGACTCCTCCCTGACTCCTTCTATGAGGACAACATTATCCTGATACCAAAACCTGGCAGAGACATAACAAACAAATCCCAGGACTAGACAGATTCACAGCTGAATTCTACCAGAGGACAAGCAGGAGCTGGTACCATTCCTTCTGACACTATTCTGAACAACAGAAAAAGAGGGACTCCTTCCTAACTCATTTTGTGAGGCCAGCATCATCCTGATACCAAAACCTGGCAGAGACACAACAAAAAAGAAAATTTCAGGCCAATATCCCCAATGAACAGTGATGTGAAAATCCTCAATAAAATACTGGCACACCAAATCCAACAGCACATTAAAAAGCTTGTCCATCACAATCAAGTCGGCTTCATCCCTGGGATGCAAGGCTGCTTCAACTTACGCAAATCAATAAACATAATCCATCACATAAACAGAACCAATGACAAAACCACATGATTATCCCAATAGATGCAGAAAAGGCCTTTGATAATAATCAACACCCCTTTATACTACAGACTCTCAATACACTAGGTATTGGTGGAACATATCTCAAAATAATAAGAGCTATTTATGACAAACCCACAGCCAATATCATACTGATTGGGGAAAAGCTGGAAGCATTCCCTTTGAAAACGGGCACAAGATATGGATGCCCTCTCTCACCACTCTTACTCAACATAGTATTGGAAGTTCTGGCCAGGGCAATCAGGCAAGAGAAAGAAATAAATGGTATTCATATAGGAAGAGAGGAAGTCAAATTGTCTCTGTTTGCAGATGATATGAGTGTATATTTAGAAAACCCCATCGTCTGAGCCTAAAATCTCCTTAAGCTGATAAGCAACTTCAGCAAAGTCTCAGGATACAAAATCAGTGTGCAAAATTCACAAGCTTTCCTATACACCAATAATAGACAAACAGAGAGCCAAATCATGAGTCAACTCCCATTCACAATTGCTACAAAGTTAATAAAATACCTAGGAATACAACTTACAAGGGATGTGAAGGACCTCTTCAAGGAGAACTACAAACCACTGCTCAAGGAAATAAGAGAGGACACAAAGAAATGGGAAAACATTCCATGCTCATGGATGGGAAGAATCAATATCATGAAAATAGCCGTAATGCCCAAAGTAATTTATAGACTCATTGCTATCCCTATCATGCTACCATTGACTTTCTTCACAGAATTACAAAAAACTACTTTAAATTTCATATGGAACCAAAAAAGAGCCTGTATAGCCAGACAATCCTAAGCAAAAAGAGCAAAGCTGGAGGCATCATGCTACCTGACTTCAAACTATACTACAAGGCTACAGTAACCAAAACAGCATGGTACTGATACCAAAGCAGATATATAGACCAATGGAACAGAACAGAGGCCTCAGAAATCACACATCTACAACCATCTGATCTTTGACAAACCTGATAAAAACAAGAAATGGAGAAAGGATTCCCTATTAAATAAATGGTGTTTGGAAAACTGTGTAGCCCTATGCAGAAAACTGAAACTGGACCCCTTCCTGACAACTTATACAAAAAATAATTCAAGATGAATTAAAGACTTAAACGTAAGACCTAAAACCATAAAAACCCTAGAAGAAAACCTAGGTAATACCATTCACGACATAGGCACTTTGGGAAGCCGAGGTCGGTGGATCACCTGAGGTTGGGAGTTCAAGACCAGCCTGACCAACATGGTGAAACCCTGTCTCTACTAAAAATACAAAATTAGCCAGGCGTGGTGGTGGATGCCTGTAATCCAGCTACTCGGGAAGCTGAGGCAGGAGAATCGCTTGAACCCAGGAGGCAGAGGTTGTGGTGAGCTGAGATTACACCATTGCACTCCACCCTGGACAACAAGAGTGAAACTCCATCTCAAAAATAAAATAAAGAAATGTGGTACTGTATACCGTGAAATACTATGCAGCCATAAAAAAGAACAAGATCATGTTCTTTGCAGAAACATGGATTGAACAAGAGGCCATTATCCTTAGCAAACTAACAGGAACAGAAAACCAAGTTCTCACTTTTAAGTGGGAGCTAAATACAAGAATACATGGACCCAAAGAGAGGAACAACATACACTGAAGCCTACCAAAGGGTGGGAGGAAGGAGAGAAGAAGAAAAAGATAACTATGGGTACTGGGCTTGTTACCTGGGTAATGAAATAATCTGTACATCAAAGCCCTGTGACACGAGTTTACCTGTATAACAAATCTGCATATGTACCGTGAACCTAAAATAAAAGTTTAAAAAGACAATACATGCAGTATTCATGACAGTATAGTACTGCCATAAGGATGGATATATAAATCAGTGGAACAAACTTATAAATTCAAATAATAAACCCTAACAATGATGGTCAATTGATTATTGACAAAAGTGCTAAGGCAGTTAAATGGGGAGAAAGAATAATCTTTTCAACTAATGATGATGGGACAATTGAACACATGCGAAAAGAAATACATTTGGACCCTTCACACCATGCACAAAAATTAAGCTCAACATTAATCCATCATTCAGGATACCTTTTGTAAAACCTAGTTTCAGTTAATGATTTTTCTCAGCACCAGTTTTTGTCTTCTTTAGGTGCAGTGTTTTTTATACCTGAACTTCAGCAATGGATCACACTATATAATTTACCCTTATGTAATTAATAATAGCCAGAAGTATTGCCTTTTAACGCAGAGGAAGAGCAGAATATCATGTATATGGTTACCATGTCGGGAGGGATCTAACCACAGAAGGATCAAAGATCATCACAATGCCAGCCATTGTTAATGGAAGTTCCGAAACTTCTGCCTACTTTTTTTGGTGTCAGAGTAGCCAAGGGAAACACTAAGCAATCAAGCACTGGATGAAACAACAGTTAACTCACATAAAAAAGAAACAGCAAGATCAGCTTCAGTGATGGCATTGGTCTTTCATGGATAGTGTGTCCCCTATATCCAGTGGGTTCTCTGGCAGCCAACCTGTCTCTCCTGTCCCATTCCTGTCCCAGTAAGCAAACTTCTCTTCCTCCCCTCTGGAGTATAAAATACTAAATGCTGGGAATATACCTGAGGGCCATTGGTGCACACACTTAAATAATACAGAGGAAGACACATTGAGCCTGAAACAGGAAAAGGTATTACCAACAAAGTGATAGCTAAAATTTTGTTTTGTGGAAATTTACATCTTTATTTTCAGTTATCTAAAGTTTTGTCTGTTATGTGAATATATCAATTTTGTGTTGAAGATGCTGCCTTGGTAGCTGACTCATCTGTAGAATGGATTATTTTTATTGGATTTTAAAAATATTTTGCTTTTTAAGACTTGGAACCAACCCAAATGTCCATCAATGATAGACTGGATTAAGAAAATGTGGCATATATACACCATGGAATATTATGCAGCCATAAAAAAGGATGAGTTCATGTCTTTTATGGGGACATGGATGAAGCTGGAAACATCATTCTGAGCAAACTATCCCAAGGACAGAAAACTAAACTCCGCATGTTCTCACTCATAGGTAGGAACTGAACAATGAGAACACGTGGACACAGGGTGGGAAACATCACACACCAGGCCCTGCTGGGGGGTGGGGGGAGGGTCGAGGGATAGCATTGGGAGGTATACCTAACGTAAATGACGAGTTAACGGGTGCAGCACACCAATATGACACATGTATACATATGTAACAAACTGACACCTTGTGCACATGTACCCTAGAACTCAAAGTAAAATAATAATACTAAAAAAATTTTGCTTTTTAATATTTTTATTCATTATTGCATGTTTTATGGCCATTTATTTATTCAGATAATGACACAAGTTATTGTAGCCCAGATGCTACTAATGTGAGAGAAGGCATCGTTCTCTATACACTCCATTTAAAATTGTGCATACCCATTCTGAATCCTCATGTCAGGCTAAAGTGAATAATAATAAATAATTACTTGAAATATTGCAAGTCTCAGAGTAGTTGAAAACCAAATCAACATTACAGACATATATTTACTATTGTCTTCCAGTTAGTGGTTTCTGATTGATTGATAATTGCTACCAGGGACACGGTTTTATATATAATTGTGTGCACGCACACACACACACACACACACATACATATATATCTTCAAAAATTATATTTTTCAGTGTAATCTAGACCTTAATACCTGGTTATTGACCTGAAGAGATATACTTTCTACTAGCAGGTTACAGATTCAAAATGAAGCCTGCAAAGTATTTAAACTGATAATGTGATATTAATAACATTAAAGTTTATGTGTTATCTAAATTAGATATGATTGGGCACACTGGTCAAAATATACTGCAAAATTTAGGTTTATGGTCACCTTTTTTGGAATCAGGGTTGTTTGCTCTTATATCTGACTGTTTGACATTGGTTCTCAATTCTCCATCTCAGAAGAAGGTTTTTTCTTTTTTGATTTGTATAAATTTTAGAGGTATGAGTATAGTTTTGTTACATGGCTATATTATGTAGGTAGTGAAGTCTGGGCTTTTAGTGTATCCATCACCTGAATAATGTATATTATATTCATTGAGTAATTTTTTTTATTATCTGCTCCGCCCTCATAGCCTCCACTCTTCTGAGTCTCCAATGTCTATTATTCCACATTATGTAGCTCTCATTTCTAAGTGAGAACATGTGGTATATTTCAGTTTCTGAGTTGTTTCACTGAAGATAAAAGCTTCCAGTTCCATTTATGTTACTGCAGTAGACATAATTGCATTCTTTCTTTGCAGATGAATAGTATTCCGTTGTGTATATATACCACATTTTCTTTTTCTAATCATCCATTGATAGACATTTATGTTGATTCCATATATTTGCTATTGTGAATAGTGTTGGAATAAACATACAAGTACATGTATCTTTTTATGTGATTATTTCTTTTCCTTTGGGTAGATACACAGTAGTGGGATTGCTAGATTGAATTGTTTTTCTATTTTTAGTTATTCGAGAAATCTCCATACTGTTTTCCATACAGGTTGTAGTTATTTACACTCCCATCAACAGTACATAAGCATTTCCCTTTCTCTGCATCACAGAAGGATTTTTCTATTGTTCATTTATTTCTAGTGGACTCTGGCTCAAAATCTGTGCCATCTGTCATAGGGTATTATGTGATAAGAAGTATAATCTAGTACTAAACAGATTGTCTCAGACAAAGTATAAGTGAATTTTTGCTCTTGGAACAGCAAGTCTTGATCTGGAACCAATTCTATCGATCATGGTATATAAACAGCCAGATTAGTAGTACTGGATTTTGCAAAGTTAGTATCACCATGCTGAGATAAAAAGTCTTCAGTGCAGAAGAGAGAGAGGATTGGGTTATCCTTTGATATTATGTTGATATCAGTCACTGGTATCCATTGAACTCTTTCAAAGCTAAGTTATTGATCCAAGGACCAAAGTACAAGCTATAATTCTAAACACCCTTTTCCCTTTTTTGGATGGGAATACTGACATACATATTGAGCATTACTGACAAAGCAATTTGCCAGGCACCCTTCAGGTAAACAGATAAAACCTCAGAAAATGTAATATTTGACTGTGCTTCTACTTGTGGAGTTAAGTCTTCTCGTAAGTTAACTTCCTTCAACTGCCTGTCAACAAGGTTAAATTTTAATCCCTCTTGCCAACTGATTTTTTAACTTTTATTATTCAGTGAATACTAAATCATTTCTTCCCTTAATTGTTAAAGCTTTTTGTTTCTTTTTCTCTTGTTGGTCTGTCTTTTGTTACAGAGAATCCCAGTTAAGAACTATGAAGGATAGAGATAAAATTATTTTTCCTCCTCTATAGTTCCTTTAAATTTTTTAATTTTGTACCTATGATTTACCTTTATGTCTGTCTTAGATATTTACAGTTTGCCATTATAGAAAGCCTCTGGATTAGGCATGTCATGGGATATAAACAAAACAGAGAAAGACACAGAAATCAATTGCAATCAAACTGCCCTGAAAGAAGAAATCTCTCAGAGCAGTACTGCTCAACAGAACTTTCTGTGATGATGTAACTGTCCTGTCTGTGCATTGTCCAATATGGTAGCAACTCACCATGTGTGGCTCTTGAGCACTTGATATATGACTGATGATACTGAGGAGAACTGAATTTTGTTTAATATTAATAGACACCTGTGGCTATAACATTGGACGGTGTAGTTCTGGAACAGAAATTAATGCCTGGATATAAGAAATATATGAGTTCCTATAATGAGTATGTTGACTATTTAAGGAGATGTAAGCTAGTCATGACTGGGCTTGTTAGCTCAGGTGAGATCTGTGTTTTTCAGAAAGAATTGGTGATATATTACCTATGTTTTTACCTTGCTGAATAATTGTGAAACAAATGTAATATAAATTTCAATATCAAAATGAAATAAAATTATTGTGTTCCTGCTTTTTACAGGTTACAATAGTAGCCACCAAGATCTCAAAGTAGATCCATGTCTTCTTTTTTAGTGACATAGCCTGATTAAAGAGATATGATAGATATGTAGAGAGAAGGAGGGAAGAAAGGAAGAATGGTTGGATGGATGGATGAGAAAACAGTGTAATATTTATTACATTGTGTATAGATTACATTACATTATAATTGTTATATATTATAATTAGAATATTTTATTCTAAATGAAATATTTAGAATATTTTATTCTAAATGAAATATTGAGAATATTTTATTCTAAATAACACAGGAGTGGTACATTGTTTATTTTCCCAAATACCTACGTAGATTTGATGTTATCTAAGAGTCCTTCCAGCTCTTTGTGATGCTAAATCTTAAGAATGCTGAGCAGAAGGAAATCTCTGAAAGTGGAGCAGTCAGATTAATTTAGGATTTGGAATTTATTATTTGACTTGTGTTGTTATATGATCTCAATCTCCCAGGTCATATCAATGATTCAGTTTTGCTAAGTAAATTTATTTCATTTCATATGGAGTATTGATTAAAAGAAAGCTCTGATAAATATCCCCTACAGTGTGGTGTCTTCTTGGTTACTCTAATAGTTTTTTTAAGCATGATAGTCATGCTTTTTAATCATTCAGATAGAAACATACTACTTATGGAGGCATCATGTTTAGAGAATAGGCTAGAAATAAGTAGAAAGACAAGGTAACTTGTGTGTCTCTCCAGTTACAGCACTGTTTATCACTGATGGGCAAAAGGAGCAACCTGAAGGCTTAATCCACTGTTCTTCATTCTTTCACTGTGTATTCTTAAAGGCCTGTCATTGGCATCGTGAGGTAATCCTAGTCTCATTGGCTAGCTAACTGTGTTGGTAGCTTCAGGTCTTCCAGACTGAGTCAGGATATAACTTTTTAAGTTTAATGCTCTGTTGGTTTTGTCAATCTATTGCTCTGTTCAGCTTACACCTCTGCACAGTGTTCAGAGCTCTCAAAAATGTGTAGCCTTAAGCATTTTGCTCTGCTTTGGATATGAAATAAATGTTTGATGGATTCTTGCCTGCTTGACAGATTGAGTGACTGCTGTTTCCCGATACTCTTACATGGCTACTCTTACTTGGTGCCCTCTTTCTCAGATAATTTGCCTGAGTACTCAGAGCACTATCTCATAGAGAAGGACACCCAACTGGAACTGTGTGCCACCGTAATGTCATTTTTTTGCTTTTAAAACAAGGGAACCACATTAATCAAACCCAGAAACAAGGTGTTTCAGGGTTCTCAAGACAACCCCCAGGTTTAGTGATTGACAAGATTCACAAGGCTCTGCATATAGTCATACTCACTGTCAAGGTTTTTATTTTATTTTATATTTTATTTTATTTTTTTATTTTATTTTATTTTTTTGAGACAGAGTCTCACTCTGTCCCCCAGGCTGGAGTGCAGTGCTGCAGTCTTGGCTCACTGCAACTTCCGCCTTCCAGGTTCAAGAGATTCTCATGCCTCAGCCTTTCAAGTAGCTGGAATTACAGGTGTGTGCCACCATGCCTGGCTAACTTTTGTAATTTTAGTAGAGGTTGGGTTTTGCCATGTTGCCCAGGCTGGTCTCCAACTCCTGGCCTCAAGTGATCTGCCTGCCTCGGCCTCTCAAAGTGCTGAGATTACAGGTGAGAGCCACCGCGCCTGGCCAAGATTTATTACTATGAAGGGACTAAAGGGAAAAGGTAAAGTCTGGAAGAAAAGCCCATGCAGTCTTATAAGACTCACCTCCAAATGGAATCACACAATATATGCTTTGTTCCTCCAGCAATGAATTCTGACAACTACTGTGAAATGTTATCTACCAGGGAGACTCACTGGAGACTCAGAACCTAAAGTTTCTGTTGGGGGCTGGTCACATAGGCACCCTCTACTGTATATCAATTTACAGACTCCCAGAGGGAAAGCACATTGTTTGTATAAACTGATTAGGCATAGTAAGATATGAATATCAGTTGCGAATTGGTGGAAACAGTTCAGAAATCGGTTTGCATATTGCCAGCCAAGGGCCAACTGTGTAAGCAGGACTTTCTAAGGGTAGCAGGTTCAGGCCAGCTATGGTAACTCTTATCTGCTCATGAGAAATGCATCAGTTGGCATTCAGACTTGGAACTTTTAACATATTTTTAACTTTCTTTATGTCTAGTCTCTTTACGATCTTCTTTTGGTGATCATTATTGTCATTATGAGATTAATAGAAATATAGTATACTGTATGCCTATTCCTTCACCTCATGTGGCCGTTTCTATTTCTTGTACACAAGAGCACCAGATCTTCTTTCCTATTTCTCCTTGCCACATTTTCTTCTTTTGGCATTTGCTTTGCCCAGTACTTCAAGATCGTAGTCCCATAGTTGCATTTGAGTTTTTAATGACAGATTTATTTTTTCCTTAAAGCTGCTGATTAGTATTGCCTTAAAAGAACATTATATGAACTGGGCACTTTGGAAGGCTGAGGCAGGTCGATCACTTGAAGCCAGTTCAAGACCAGCCTGGGCAACATAGCCAGACCCCATCTCTACAAATATTTGAAAAATAGCTGGGCATGGTGGTACACACCTGTATTCCCAGCTACTCAGGAGGCTGAGGTGGGAGGATCACTTGAGCCCAGGAGTTCAAGGCTACAGTGAGCTATGATTGCACCATTGTACCACTGCAGCCTGGGTAACAGACTGAGACCCTGTCTCTAAAGATAATAAAATAAAATTTAAAAATAAAATGAATAAAATAAAAAGAAGATTATATGAATACCTATTGGTGTGCCTCTTAAGACTTAGAAACCTTAAAGTTGAACCTCCAGTACCTCAGAGAAGGTTTTATGTTTATTATAGATATAAACTGTGATGATTATATGGGCAGACTGAGAACTAAATTTAACCATTAAATCTAGCCTAAATCAATGTCAACTCATACTTCTGAGTAATTTAAGAATAAAGAAACTTCTATTCTTCAGGTAGGATCACAGTTAAAAGCATTTGGATGAAGATAATAGGAAAGAGATATGGAAGTGATGTAACTGTGGGAGTCCACAGAATAGGAAGTAAATGATGCTGCCATAAAAACAGAATAAAGGCTGGTATAGAAATAAGAGATTATAGTAATAGGAACTCCAATATATAATATTGGTATCAAGCAGGAAGATCCAGCTACCAATCCCAAGTGAGGATTCCCACTACATGGAGTTTGGTAGCAACCGTAACAATGCCAGTCACCAGAAACGGGAGATCATAGACCTCAGCCCACTGCATCTTCAGTGGGTTCAGAGTTGCAAAGGAAGACTCAACCCACAAGTCACTGATTGGAAGAATACTTTACTCACAGAAAGGAGAAGAGACTCAGCAAGATCACTGTCTATAGTGTATACCAGTGCTATGGTCTGACTGTGTTTCCCCACATTCGTGTGTTGGAAACTTAATCTCCAGTGCAACATTATTGAGAGGCGGGGCTTAATGGGAGGTATTATATTTAGGTCATGAGGGTCTCACCATCATGAACAGAGTAATGCTGTTATAAAAAGAACTTGCAGGAGTGGGTTCCCTTATTGTTCTTCTGCCTTCTGCCATGTGAAGACACAGCATTCCTCCTCACCAGTGGAGGCAGCATTCAAAGTGCCATCTTAGAAGCAGAGAGCAGCCCTTACCGAAAACTTCCATCTTGATCTTGGATTTCACCATCTCCTGAACTATGAGAAATAAATTTCTCTTTTTTATAAATTATTTAGCCTGTGGTATTCTCTTATTGCAAAACACATACACTAAGGCAGCTGGTCTCTCATGGCCAATGAGTCCCTCCTTATAGCCAGTGCAGGGCAATAGACTACATGCACCCTTCTCATGCTGCAGGTGAAGACCTAGTTCCCTTCCCACAAGGGACAGATATACTGGTGGGGCTGGTCAAGGTCCATATGATGTTTCTCTTGATAAGGAAGGAGAATTTGGGGACACGCAACAGCTCAGCTTCTGTATAGAGAATGTTCCAGGCCCAGTTTACTGGTTGAGCAATCCCAGAGAGCAGTGGCATGTCGCATGGCTGCTTCCACAACAATTGGGCATATGCTAGAAGACTCACTGTTATACATTTAGAATATCTGGTGATTTTTTTACCAGCCTACGTGAAGTGAAAGGAAGTAATGAGAAGTACAATTATTCTGGAGTTAATTCCAACTGATATGATTTGGCTCTGTGTTCCCACCCAACTATCACGTTGTAGCTCCCATAATTCCCACGTGTTATGGGGGGTACCCGGTGGGAGATGATTGAATTATGGGGGCTGGTCTTTTCCATGCTGTTCTCATGACAGTGAATAAATCTCATGAGTTCTGACAGTATTATAAGGGAGAGTTTCCCTGCACAAGCTCTCCTTGCCTGCCGCAGGCCATCTGGGACTTGGTTCTCCTTCCCTTCTGCTATGATTGTGAGACCTCCCCAGCTAAGTGGAACTGCGAGTCCATTTAAACTTACTTTTGTGAATTGCCCAGTCTTGGGTATGTCTTTATCAGCAGCGTGAAAACAGACTAATACACCAGCTAACAAGGAAAACTTAATTGGTGAGGAACAAATGATGGGAACTTGTAGAGGTGGAATTTATTTTAGAATTCATATTAGTAAAATAATGCCTGGGAATAGTGCTTGTTTCCATCAGCAAGAGAAAAATTCTTAATTTATAGGACATTGGGTAGAATATTCCAGTTAGATTTTTGTCTTAGTCATAGAAAATAAATAGCTCTAGGCTGAACACCTCTCCACACCCATTCAACAAATCAGAAAAGAAAGATCTAAATGAATCAAGCTGTTTCCAAGTAACTAAACTGTCACAGAATAAACCGTAACTAAACTGTCACAGAATAAACCTCAAGAATATAGAAATCAAAAATATACAATACCCAAGAAGATAAAATTCACAACATTGGGAATTCAAAGTAGGCCTGGCTGTTTGATTTTTTTTTTTTAGTAGAGATTGAGTCTCACTTTGTTGCCCAGGCTGGTCCTGAACTCCTGGTCTCAAGTGATCCACCTCAGCCTCCAGAAGTGGTGGGATTATAGGCATGAGCCACCACACCCAGCAGATTGAACTTTTGTGTATGAAAATCATTGTGTCTAATAAGAAAAATACACTAGATTGGATTAATGGGAGATTAGACATTGCAGAAGAAAAAATGAGTGAGTTGGAGATATAGCAGTTAGACAGAAAAAAGTGATTTAACTAAAATCATTGAGTTGTTGGACAACTTTAAGTGATCTAATTAATATATATATTTATATTATGTTATATATAATATATAAATAATATATATATAACTGGAGTTCCTGAAGGAGAGTTGTGAGCAGAAAACTTTTGAAGAAATAATGGCCAAAAATTTTCCACAGTGATGAAAACTATAAACCCATGGATTGAAGTACCTCAGTGAACCTCAGACACATGCAGAAGATGCACCTAAGCACATGTATACCAAAGCACATCAAAAGTAAATTGCTTGAAATCAGTGATGAACAAAAATATCTTAAAAGCAGCCAGAAAAAAAATGCATGTTGCATACAATGGAAAAAAAGATAAATATGACAGCAGGTTCTTGCAGGAAACAGTGCAAACAAGAGCACGTTAGAGCAACACTTAAAAGTACTTTTTAAAAAATGTCAACCTTGAATTCTATACCCAGAAAAAAAAAAACTTTAAAAGCCAAAAGCAAAGTAGAGATTTTCAGACATATAGAAGCAGAAAAACATCATTACCAGGAGTCCACACTAGTAGAAATGTTAAAGGAAGTCTTTCATAAAGAAGGATAATTATACCAGATGGAAATATACATAAACTAATGGCATGCACCAAAACATAACCTAATGAGTAAATATATAATATTTTTTATTATATAAGTCATTTTAAATGTAATTGCGTCTTTAAAGGAAATAATGACATTCACTTTAGGGGTTTTAACAAATATATATATAAGTAAAATGTATGACAAATATTGCATTAAGGGAAAAATGAAGATATTTTGTTGTATGGTTTTTATCCTATATGTGAACTGATGTAATATCAGTTGAAGATAGGCTGTGATAAGCTAAAGCTGTATAATAGTAACCTTAAAGCAACCACTAAAATAACAAGATTATAACAAATAGATGAACAAAGGGGATGATACTGGTTTTTTAAAAAAAATTAAGAAAAGGTAGAAAAGGAGAGAAAGCAGGCAATAGGTGGGACAAATAGAAATCAAAATAATAGATTTCAACTTAATATATAAATAATCACTGTCAAATTGTATTTAGGGGGGAAAAAGCAAGACACAAATATAAACTGCCTGTCAGAAACCCACATGAAATTTAAAGAAATAACCTAAAAGTATGTACTCTGCTAATAGTAACCAAAAGAAAGTGGGAGTAACTGTATGAAACATAGAATAAAATAGATTGTGGAACAAGGAGTATTACTGGGAACAGTATTACTGTTTTTTATATACTTAAAAAACAGAGTTAAAATGCATGAAGTAAATACTGATGTAACTTCAAAGAGAAGCCAACTAATCCACGATTATACTTGATTTCATTACCACACTCTCAATGGTTAATAGAACGAGGAAAATCTAAGGATGTAGAACACTTCAAAAATACTATCAACCAATTTGATGTAATTGCCGTTATGATAATACTTAAGAGAAAATAAAAAGGATAACCTAAATAGTTTTATATCTGTTAAGGAAATTGAATTTGTAGTTAAAAAGCTTTCTCACAAAGAAAACTCAAAGCCCAGAGGCATCACTGGTAAATTCTACCAAATATTTAAGGAAGAAATACTCTATTTTCTATATAAAGTCTTCCAGAAAATTATAGAAGAGGAAATACTTAACAATTCATTGCATGGTGCCAGTAATACCCTGATATGAAAACCAAAGACAAAAAAATTGATATCCCTCATGAACCTACATGCAAAAATTCTAAACAAAATTTTTAGCAAATCAAATGCAGCAATATTTTATAAACAATAATATTTCCTTATTTAGTGCCATTTACTACAGGAATACAGGTTTAATTTAGAATCTGGAAACCAATTAACACAATTCAGCATGTTAATAAGCTAAAAAAGAGTGACCGTGTGTTCATCTCAATAGGTACAAATTTTTTTAGATGAAATCTAACATATATTAGTGATAAAAACCTTTGCAAACTAGAAATGTGAGGATACTTTTTCAATCTGATAGCTTATATGAAAATTTTACGTCTATTAATAACATCATACTCAATGATGAAAGACTGAATGCTTTCCCCCAGTGGTCAGGAACAACACAAGGATATTCAGCCTTACCACATCTATTCAACATTTTACTGGAAGTTTCAGGCCATGTAATAAGTCAAGAAAAAATAAATAAAAGACATCCAAATTGAGAAGCAAATAGTAAAATATTCTTTATTTATAAATAGCATGACCATCTACATAGAGATGCAATGAAATCTGCAAAAAATGTTACAAGAACTAATAAATGAATTTCACAAAGTTATAGGATACAACATCAGTGTATTAAAATCAGTAGTATTTTTGTGTCCTGGCTATGAACAAGTAGAAATCAAAAATTTAAAACAATACCATTTACAAAACATTTCTATGTATATGGAATACAAAGAAATAAATGTGGCAATGTCAAAGACCTAGACACTTAAAAACTACAAAATATTGCTGTGTGAAGTTAAGGAACACCTAAATAAAAAGACCGAGAGTGGTGGCTCATGCGTGTAATCCCAGAACTTTGGGAGGCTGACAAGCAGATCACGAAGTCAAGAGATCGAGGCCATCCTGGCCAACATGGTGAAACCCCATCTCTACTAAAAATACAAAAACTAGCTGGGTGTGGTGGTGCATGCCTGTAGTCCCAGCTACTCAGGAGACTGAGGCAAGAGAATCACTTGAACCCAGGAGGCAGAGCTTGCAGGGAGCAGAGATCACACTACTGTGTTCCAGCCTGGAGACAGAGCAAGACTCTGTCTCAAAAAACAACAACAAAAAAATTAAGCAATATCCTGTGTTCATGAGGTTAAGGACATGCGATACTGTTAAGATGTTATTTCTCTCCAAAGTAATCTAAGTGTTCAATGAGGGACTGGGCACACTGGCTCACACCTAAAATTCAAGCATTTGGGAGGCCAAGGCAGGAGGATTGCCTGAGGGTAGGAGTTCAAGACCAGCTTGAGCAAGACAGCCAGACTCTTTCTCTCCAAAAACTTGTTTAAAAAATTACTGAGACATGCTGGCCTGTAGTCCCAGATACTTGGGAGGCTGAGGCAGGAGGATTCCTTGAGCCCAGGAGCTCAAGGCTACAGTGAGCCAGGATCACACCACTGCACTCCAACCTGTGCAACAGGGATGGACCTTGTCTCAAAAAATAAAGATTCAGTGTAATTCCAGTCACATTCTCAGCCAGCGTTTTTTGTAGAAATTGACAAATTGATTCTAAAATTTATATGGAAATGTAAAGACCCTAGAAAACCCAAAACAATGTTGAAAAAGAACATTCAAAGGGCTCATACTACTTACCAATCTTATTATAAACCTACAGTATGGGATGGGTATAAAGATAGACAAATCAGTAAAACAGAGTAGAGAATACAAAAATGGACCCAAAGAAATATGCCTAACTGATTTTTTGGCAAAGATGCAAATGACATTCAACGGAGGAAGAATATTCTTTTCAACAAGTCTATATCCTTACGGATGTGTCACAATTTCATGTGCATATGCAAAAAGAAATTACTGTGGCTCCATATACCCCGGTAAACAAAAATTAACTCATAAGGAATCATAGACCTAAGTATAAAACCTAAACTATTAAACCCTCCAAAGAAAACAGGAAAAATCTTTGCAGCCATGGATTAGTCATAGATTATTAGATACAACACCAGAAGGACAGTCCATAATAGAACCATTGAGAAAAGCACATGAAAAGATGTTCAACATTAGTTATTAGGAAAATGAATATTAAAACCACAATTATATACCATTACATAGCTATTACAATGACCAAAATTAAAAAGGCTTCCCCTATCAAGCAAGGATCTGGAGGAACTGGAACTCTTATGCACTGCTGAGAGGAAGGTAAAATTGTACAACTACCTCGCAAAATATTTTAACTTTTTAAGAAAGTGCAAAATATACACCTACCATATAATCCAACCATTATACTAGGTATTTACTCAAGAGAAGTGAAAGCATATAGTTACACACTAGTATTCACAACAGGTTTTTTTTTTTTATAACCTCAAATTAAAACAACCCAAGTGTTCGTCAGGCGAACTGATAAATTGTGGTATATCTATATAATGGAAAACTGCTCAGCAATGAAAAGCAACTACTGATGCATTCAGTAACATGAATGAATGTCAAAATAATTCAGCTGAATTTAAAAATTTAGGCTTAGCAGACTATGTACTGTATAATTCCATTAATATAAATCTCTAGAAAAAGCAAAGTAATCTTCAATGATAGAAAGTAGATTAGTGCTTGCATAGTTGGACAGATTCAGGAGTAGTGGAGTGGGTGGAAGGGATTACAGGGGACACAAGGAGACTTTTGGAGATGGTGGATATGTTCTTGGTCTTGACTGTGGTGATGGTTCCTGGATAGATACATATGCCAAAACTTACCCACTTGTACACTTTACTTACGTGCAGGTGATTGCATGTCAATCGTATCTCAGTAACGCTGTTTTTTTGTTTTGTTTTGTTTTAAGGAACTGCATGTTTTTTCTTTAAGGTTCTAGCTGCCTGGTCTTATTGTGATCAGTGCAATTGTCCAGCCCTAGTTCAGCTCTATCTTTTCTCCTAAAATATATTTTACAGTGCATGATATATTTAATACAACAGAAATTTGTAAGCAGTTAGTATAGCTATTATCCTAACAAATTGTGTATTCTTGACAAAGTGGAAATGTTCCCATTTTAATATATGTTTAATGACACATTACACAGGCTTTAAATGTCACTCTTTGTATTTTGAAACCTGCAGAAACTGGAATGACATTCACATATACGAGCAATCAATTCTAATAGCATTAGGCTAAATACCAGTTTCTGAAAATAATTTTTATATGAATGTTTTCTCCAGATAATTCGACTTTTAAATGTTTTTAGATGAGACATCTGTATATAAATGTATATAGATTGAAGAAGCCCTGTAAAACCTGAAATTTCCATGTTTCAACTCTTTTTAACATGCCTGTTAACAGGCTACAGGTAGATATTGTGCAAACTTCATTGATTTACTCTGCAATAAATTACTACTGTCCAGATCAATAAATAGACAACTGTCATCGTAACTTGGGAATGTTAGACATTTGGCTGTATTCTAAGATACAGTTCATAGTTATGTACAAACCATTTTGTGTGTGTGAAAGATTTTATAAGTGACCGTTTGGCAAGCTGCATTATTCTACTTTCTTAAGCCATACTTGGGAGTATTGATTTTTAATTATTGTCTTGCTCTAGGGCTTGCTATTTAGTGAACAAGTTGTTTTTCTGCTCATTTCTCAAGGATTCTTTCAGAATGCCAGTTAAGAGCATAGACTTTGGAGCCAATATGCTTGGGTTCCTATCAGTAAGCTCTTCCTATCAGTAAGAAAAATAGGTTAATCATATACATATAATTTTTACAACTTGCTGTTACCTATACATATAATTTCTACTGCTTACTGTTACCTTGGGCAGATTAGTTAACACTGCTAAGTCTCAATTTCCTCATCTGCAAATGGGGCAAATGTGATGAATATACCTAATACGTTATCAGTTAGAATTGAATGAGTTAATAAATGTAAAAAGAACAATACCTAGCATGCAGTAAATGCTTTATGACAGTTCACTTCCCTATTATTATCATGCTATTGCTGTAATTGATTTTACCTAGATTGTGAAGTAGATTCTGGTGAAAACCAAGAATATTGCCTATTTGGGAATGCCTTTATGTTGAGTTATTCATCTTTTATGCCTATGACATTCAGCCTGAATACTTTGTCAATTAAGAGATTATCACACTTGTTTTTCATTTCTCTCAGTCTCGAGGTAATCCATTCACCAAAATGGGGTGCTTTGAGAATAAAAATGAGGTTGTTGAAGAAAAGATTTTTAAAAACCTTCTAAGAATAAAATTTGTAGCCATCAGTGTTAATTTGCTTTAAAAGCACAAGAGAAAAAACATTTTATAAAGTGGATTACAATGTTAAGCTGTTATTTGGATTCATCAGAATTCCTGCATAAACTTAGAGCTGTGGCCTGTCTGGACTAGCATTTGCTCTTGGGTAGGACAGTGTGTTAGAGAACAGAGGTAAATGTAGAGGAACTAACAGAAGCTCCGATTCCAATTTTTTAAAAAAATTCTTCTGCTTTTATTCCCATCCAACATATCTTTTTGGTTTCTTTAAATCATTAAAAAGAGACCTTCAGCCCCAGGAAATCCAGAAATAGCTGGGGAAATTTTTACTCGTGTGTCCATGAGCCAAGGAAGACAAATGATATACTTTTTTAAGATGATCTGTTGTTAGTATACTACTTTTTACTACTTTTTTTCTTTCTTTTTTTTGAGACGGAGTCTAGCTCTGTCGCCCAGGCTGGAGTGCAGTGGCACGATCTCCGCTCACTGAAAGCTCCACCTCCTGGGTTCATGCCATTCTCCTGCCTCAGCATCCCAAGTAGCAGGAACTACAGGTGCCTGCCACCACGCTCGGCTAATTTTTTGTATTTTTAGTAGAGACGAGGTTTCACCTGTTAGCCAGGATGGTCTCAATCTCCTGACCTTGTGATCCGCCTGCCTCGGCCTCCCAAAGTGCTGAGATTACAGGCGTGAGCCGCCGTACCCAGCCAGTATACTACTTTTTAAGACAGTTTTTATCTCATTATTGTTAAACTAATACATCCTGGTCTTCGGAAGGAATTCAGAAATATATGATGTCTTAATTCTAAGTCTTCTGTATTCTCCTTCAGCAATAACTACTATTAACATTAATGTTTATTGTTCTATATTTTTTTCTATACAGTGTCCAGTACTTTAAGAAAAATGGGCTAATCCTATACATTTAATTTTTACAACTTTATTTTCTTACTTAATAAAATATATTATTTACTTTCCCAAGGAGTACATGAATAACATATATTAATGGCATTCTCTTTAATGCCCAGTGTTTTAGTGTATGGATATATTATATTTTATTTAATCTTATTAAATTTTATTTAGTCAATTTATATATACATTAATATGTATTTGGGCCAGGCATGGTGGCTCATGCCTGTAATCCCAACACTTTGGGAGGCTGAGGCAGACGGATCACTTGAGGTCAGGAGCTCCACCAGCCTGGTCAAGATAGTGAAACTCCATCTCTCCTAAAATGCAAAAATTAACTGGGCATGGTGACACACATCTGTAATCCCAGCTCGGGAGGCTGAGGCAGGAGAATTGCTTGAACCCAGGAGGTGGAGGCCGCAGTGAGCTGAGATCTCACCACTGCACTCCAGCCTGGGCAACAGAGCAAGACTCCGTCTAAATATATATATATATATATATATATATATAACACAAATACATATATATATATTTGTGTTTTTTTCTAATTTTCTTGTTACAGAGAATACAGCAGTGAACATCCTTGTACATGTAATTCTGAACATGTTTGTATTTCTGTTAAATTCCCTAAAATGGAAATGCACACTAAAAGAATATTAAAAAATGTTTTAAATGGTAGATTTTGAATTATAGGTGCTACGTTGAGAGAAAAAGTCACTTGTACATTTATAACATATTAGTAATGGGAATGGCAGCCTTTGCCTTGCCCTCAATTGAGATAGCTCTTTGTATAAATAGTTAATTGTGATTTCTAGATCTTCCAAAGAATTAATAGCTCTCCTTGCTCATCATTCTTGTCTGTTCTTCCTATTCATTTATTGGTCCTTAATTTATTTTAAAAAGCAAATATTTTAAATTATAAAAGTAAGTTACATTATAGAAAATTTGAAAAACAAAGGTTAAGGAAAATATCCATAACCCTTATGATTTTTACCTGTATTTGAAAAACATAGGCCTATAGTTGTGTGCTTACAATTTTGAATTCTGTATTTGTCACTTAATCTATTTTGCATCTTCTCTTATGGCTGCATAGTGTTCTGTTAGGTTTAACATGGTTTAATCATTTCATTATAGTTGGCAAATTAAGATTTAGACTCTGGCTTGTATTACTTGAGTCTTCAAAATTTTTCTTCTTTATTAATTTTTCCATGTGCCAAAAAACTTACTAATAATAAATATTATGAATTCTGTTAACTAACCACAAATGCCTAGTAGTTGTATGCTAACAAAACAACAGCAACAACAACAAAACAAAAACCTTGAGACTTTACTGGGTAGATTTATTTTACTCAGGATATTTGACAGTTTTTTCATCTTTCAGATTTTTAAAGATGAAAACAATAAAATGAATTCAGTTTCAGTTATCTATTACTGCTTAACAAACCACTGCAAATCTTAGACAACCACCATTCTTGAATTTGAGCTAGGTTCAGTTGTATGGTTCTGCTGATTATGCCTGTGGTCATACTTATGTGGCTACATGCAGCTGACATGTTAGCTATGGCTCTACCATGGCTGGGCCTCTATGTTGGCTCAGGGCCTCTCTCCTCATGTAGCGTCTTCACATGATTTATCCAAAAAAGTAGCTAGACTTCTTACCCAGAGTGCAAAAATGGAAGCTGCCAGGTCTTTTTACAGATTGGGCCCAGAGCTGGGAATGTATCTGTGGGTTAAAATGGACAGCTTGGCCAGAAGGGACTACTGGGAGTTGTAGTTGTTTGGGGGCCACCACCGTAACAGACTCTCACAAATGGCATCTAATGGTGATTTTAATTTGAATTTCTCAGACTATTAGTGGAGTTGAACATCTTTTCATAGGTATGTTGTCATTTTCCTTTCTATGAAATGTCTTTTCAAGTTTTTGCCTACTTTTCTTTTTAGTAATTTGTCTTTTCATATTGATTTGTAGAAGTTCTTCATATAGTCTAGAGGTTAATCCTTTGTTGATTATGTGTGTTACAGCCATCTTTGACCAGTTTATAGTTTCTTTGCTGTCTTTATGCTGCTTTTGATAAATGGAATTTTTAATTTAATGGTAGTTGAATTTACCTATCTTTTATGGTTTGTGGTTTTTGGGTCCTTTTCTCCTCTAAGACATAAAATATTCTTGTACATTGTCTTCTAAATGGTTTATAGTTCTATCTTTTACATGTAGGTTTCTAATTCACTTGCAATTAATTTTGGGAATTGATGTGAGGCAAAGGTCCAATTTCTTTTCTTTCTTTTTTTTTTTTTTTTCTATATGTGGCCTTTCTTTATACTATACTTTTGGTTTAGTTTTGCTGTATCTTAAATGTTGCATGTTCCTCTTTCCTGGGTCCTTTTTTATTTTGCTGGAGCACAGCCATGCAGCAGTTCTGGAAAGAAGCTACTTAAGAGGAAATCAGTATGTAGTTGAGCATTTTTACAAATAATATGATCAAACAGCTCTAATTCTTCTGTGAGGAGATAACATTTGAGCTGAGACCTCAAATATTAGAAACCAGCCACATAAAGAGCCAGAGGATGAATGTTCCTGGCAGAGGGCGTAGCAGGTATTCCTGACAACTGGAAGAAAGAGATACTTAAAATTTAATAAAAACGGGCCAGGCACAATGGCTCACACCTGTAGTCCTAGCACTTTGGGAGGCCGAGGCGAGTGGATCGCTTGAGCCCAGGAGCTTGAGACTAGCCTGGGCAGCATGGTGAAACCTCGTCTCTACAAAAAATACCAAAATAATTAGTTGGGTGGGGTGGTGTGCACCTGTAGTCCCAGCTCCTCGGGAGGCTAAGGTTGAAGGATCGCTTGAGCTTAGGAGGCCAAGGTTGCGTGAGCTGAGATCGTAACACTGCACTTCAACCTGGGTGAGAGAGTGAGATCCTGTCTCAAAACAAACAAACAAACAAACAAAAGCAGTAAAAATGAAAAGCTGAACAAGGAAGTCATGGTTCAAGATGAAGCAAACTAAAATGAGGCATGATTCTAAGGAGTTGAATGTTAGAAAGGAAATTCCATTGGCCTCTACACTTATAACATTCTTTCAGGTATCTGTTTTAGTAACCATAGTTTGACATCTTACATTCTATGACTCTAATCACATATCCTGTTTCTGTAGTGACAAGTATTTATATATTTTATGTTTGTAGACTTTTGTTTTCAGAATAAATCTGTAAACAAAGCATGGAAGATCCAGTCTCTGGATATAATAGAAATGCTAAAACCTTGATGGTGGGAAATAAATGGTATAGCTATTAAAAGTTGGATAGTGAAGGGAAGGTATACTGATTTTCTCACTGTATAGAAAGAAAATTCAAGAAATATAGTGTAATGTAATGGATCAAGTAGATATTACACTTATTCAAAGTTTGAAAGGTAATGTATCTAAGAACTAAAGATAAAGATATAACTATAAAGATATAAAAGACATATAAAGACATAACTATAAAAACTTTAAAGGATGTAGTATAAGTGAGGCAAATTCTGTCATTGGGAGGAAATCACTGGATCTTGCTTAATAAATATGTAATTGTAACCGAAGAAAGAAAAGTCTAATCATATTTAGAGTTTTGGGGGTAACACTAAGATGATTAAAGTCAGAAATGGAGAAGAGGGTTTAATTATCTCTATGGAGTATTATTGGGAGTAACAGAGGTGTTTTATTTTCTATGTTATTTCCTTCCATAACTGTTTATATTTCTAGTACTGTGTTCATTTGTTACTTTTCAAATACTACAAATAGAAGAGTAAAAAAAAAAAAGAAAAGCTAAAACTACGATTCTATGATGAAAGAATTATGACAATTGTGAGAAACTGAGGAATATCAGTCGGTTGGACATCTAGGATAGACTTAGGAATATTTTCCATTTCAAGAAAATTTATACCCTGTAGTAGTTTAATTAAAATTAACCTAGTCAAGTTAGAAAATTAAACTCATGACAATACCACAGATACATTCATTCATTCGAGACACATTGATTAGTGGAATAAATCTCATATTGTTACTCCCCTGTGCCTGTCCCTGGTGTGCTTCAAGCTAGTCTAAAGGAAAGCTCACAATGGTTTCTGTTGAATGAATGCAATTATATCTATTTTTCTTTTATATTTGAAGTATGAAGGATTGAAATTTGAAAGAATTTTTTAGATCATCTTCTTCAGTGGAAGGGGAGCTTTTTCTATAACACATAACCAGGAGTCATAATCTCAGTGGACTGGACTCCAACCATGTGTTTCTTTAGAAGATATTCCCTCCCTCGGTGATCCCGATGTGCACCCTAGGTGAGAACCACTCATCTCATCCAACTACTTCATTTAGAAGTGAAAACTTAAGCACTGTAGTTTGCACAGCTAAAGTGGCAGAGCATAGGTTGACTCCTAGCATCACATGTTTTTTAATGCCCTAGTTCTGAAAAACTGTGATCTGTTTAATTCTGCATGTAGTTTTTATAGTCTGGAGTGTTTTCCTGACTCATTCTGCTTTTTTTAGCTTATACATATTTTTCTTTTAAAGACCTTTTAATAGCTTACCTCTTTCTAAAACATACTGTCTCCTTCTTAAATAGACTTCTAATCATCTCACCTCTTTTCAGCCTCGCCTCTACTCTCATTTCTGGTAATACCCAGTGTTTCCAATTCCTGAGCCAATAGCAGTTACCCAACTTGTGCATTAGGTTTCTGATTTGTTCATGCTAAATCAGTTACCAATTCATTCACCCACTGTTTGTTTGTTTGTTTATTTATTTATTTATTTATTTATTATACTTTAAGTTCTGGGGTACACGTGCAGAATGTGCAGTTTTGTTACATAGGTATACACATGCCCTGGTAGCTAGCAGCACCCATCAACCCATCACCTACATTAGATATTTCTCCTAATGTTATCCCTCGCCTAGCCTCCCACCCGCCGACAGGCCCTGGTGTGTGATGTTCCCCTCCCTGTGTCCACCTGTTCACATTGTTCAGCTCCCACTTATGAGTGAGAACAGGCAGTGTTTGGTTTTCTGATCTGGTGATAGTTTGCTGAGAATGATGGTTTTCAGCTTCATCCATGTCCCTGCAAGGGACATGAACTCATCCCTTTTTATGGCTGCATAGTATTCCATGGTGTATATGTGCCACATTTTCTTAATCCAGTCTATCATTGATGGACATTTGAGTTGGCTCCAAGTCTTTGCTATTGTGAATAGTGCCGCAGTAAAAATACGTGTGCATCATTCACCCACTTTCTAACATTCTAAGTTTTGTTGGTATCTTTTCCAATTTTTCGGTCCATCCCTCCATGTCTGTACTTTTTTACATTCCTTTCTGCCATTCCTTTACTGTAAAAAGTTGCCAATTTTATCAGAGCTCTGATTTTATTTTTACAAGTTTCAAATGAAAAAATTCAACAGAGAAGAATTACTGACACAGTAGTAAAACAACAAAATGACATGATTGCTCTTAAAATTGCATATACAATGAACTGCTGTGTTGATGTGTTTTTACTCAAACCTCTAGCGGGGCAACTATTTCTTGTACTTTGTCAGATGATTGGATTTGCAAAAGCTCTAGATAAATATGCCTTTCTCCTATTCCTCCTTTTCTAGGGTGTAGGAAAGTTCTTTCACTAGTGATTTTTAGTAAAATTAAATTTACATTTTTCCGGTTTCCCTGTTAGAACTCAAAGTAAAGTGTACAGCTTCCACAAGGGACAGAAGAACTTCCTTATTGTCTGGGGAGAAGTTGGCTGACAGCAATAATAATGATTATTTTTGTTTATTGGTCACTTCTCTGTGCTACTTGCTTTGCAAACATTATCTTTTATTAGTCCTCAAAATGTTAAAAGTAGGTATTGTTGTCTCCTTTTTACAAATGATGAAATAGCTTTGCTAAGGTTAAGTAACTTGCCCAACGTTACACAGGTATTATTAGGCACACTCCTCAAACCTGACTCTAAAATTCATTTTTTCCCACTTTCTACCTTGTTAGACTCATAATTATTTTAATAACATCAGTACAACAATAATAGTCAACACTTATATTCACTTACTCTATACCACATACTGTTTTAACCTCTTTATATATAGACGTGTAGTTCTCGGTTTAACCTCATGAGGTAGGCACCATTATTATCTCTTTTATGGAGGTCAGAGAGATTAAATAACTTGCTGAAAGTCTGTTACTACAGCTGTAATGAGTAGAGCCATGATTCTAACACTATTGTTTGGCTGTTATTGAAGTACATTAGAATGTTTTTTATTGTTTTGATTGATTACTGAGTCTGTTAGAAGGGCTCTAAATTTTAAAAACAGTAAGTAAATATTTGAGTTTTTTTTCTTTTTTCCTTAAAGCTCTGAGAAGATAATGTGAAAAATAAACATCTTACCATAGTTTAAGGCTTCTAGTTAGTATACCAACCCTTGCCAAGAAGAAGTGAATAAATGGGGATGAGGGAAGTAGGAGGAAGGGGGTGTTCTTTGTTTCTATATTAGAGTTCTGGCATTAACACTTGCAGATTGAGAAAAGCTAAAGAATTGTCTCTAAAATACTTTATTTTGCTGTACTTTTTCTTTAATGTTTCTAATTTCAAGAGAGAAAATCATATGTATTTCATCCAGTCTTCACTATATTAGGAGGCTGAAGTTAGCATGTATTATCTTGGCAGGTTTTTAGGAGAAAATTTCTTATGTCTAGAATTAAACATTTGGATCTATTAGAACACTGCCTGTCTTTAAGGTGGACATGCACATTGGATTTGTTTTTCTGTCTGTGTCTGTGACACCATGAGGCATTCAAATAGAAGGAAGCTACTCTGATGTTTCTGATTGATGTTTTGACTTTCTAGTATTAAACTACTTGCTTCTTACTAGGTTTGCCTCCTTCTTTCTCTACTCCTCTCCACCCCCACCTGTGAAAAAAAAATTACTTTTAAAGGAATACTAGTAGACAGTCCTTCAGGAAATATTTTCGTCTTTCTATAACTGGTATGACCCTTTAGGAGTCTGGCTTCATGAGTTCAAACACTTAACTATGAATAATTACTTTTTCATTTTGATGATTTATTTTAGCACTTGTGATTTAGGAAGGAGTATATTTAATTCTCTTCTTCCCTCCCTTCCTTTCTTATTAAGATTTTGTGGTTTGGTTTGTACAGCTAGCTTCTGTGATTTTCATAAAAGGCAGCTAAGGGTGACTTTCCAACACAGGGAAAGTGTGAGTGAGAGAATTCCAGCAGCCCATAACTCTAGTCTGGAATTGTGCAATCTTGGCTACAGGAGAGCCCCTTGATCCTCCAAACCTCTGAAACTAACATAGGGAGCTGCCAGTAAACCATGGGTTGGAACTGCTTTAGGGAGGCAGCTTGCACTGGGTCCCACACTCTTTCTGAGACCAAAGTGGCTACAGCAAGGCACCATTTTCAAACCTAGCTTCAGCAGACTACATGCTGTCCTAGGGTCCAGCTGTACCAGGACCAAGGTGTTAGGGAAACTCAGGCTGTTGCTACTGGGACTCGGGCAAGAGCTGGTAGGGCTTCTGTAGCCAGGGCTGTAAAATGAGCAATCTGGGGGCCATAGCAGCCAGTGCTGGTAAGTGAGCAGAGCACAAATTTCCATTGGGACTTGGTTGTGAGATAGGGTGGGGCTTCTGCAGCTGGTACTGTGGTGTGAGCTGGGCATGGGCTACCACTACCAGAGCTGGGAAGTGAACCCAAACAGGACTGGGGTATGAGAAGGATGTGCCTTCCCCACCCACTGGCTTAGGTTGTGGCCACCAAGGCTGGCCTCATCCTATTCAGTGACAGAAGCTTCAGTGCGGCTCCTGCTCTCCTCACCCATGTGGTCTGACTTGGGCCTGAGGATCGCCCCACCCTGCCCACCATAGGTATAGCCTGCTCTCATCTTTGGAGAGCCTGAGTATAAGCCCACCCAGCTCAACTTTGCATCCCCCTCCAAGACAGAGCATCTAGCTTAGGATCCTGGGGATTGCCCAGCCCAATCCACCACCTTAGGCAGCCAAGCACTCCTCCTAGAGGCCAGAAATTGGGCCTAAACTTCCAGCAGTTACCACCTCAGGTGGTACCAACCCATAAGCGCCACTTGTGGGCCTAGTGACTGGTGTGCCCAGCCCATTTCAGCCACCACCAACATTGACGCACACCACTCAGGAACCACAGAATTGTCTCACCACTGCTACTGCGATCACCCAGGCCTACCTGTCGAGTGCACCGCTGCTCCTGCTGGAATCCAAGCAAACCACGTGAAGGACCAAAAATTGGCTTGCTGATAACCACCAATGCAGGTGCCAGTGTACATTGTACTGTGGCACGAAGATAGGCATGCTTAGTCTACCGCTGCCACCACTATGGCCTGAAGACCAGCTCACTTGGAATCTGAGTCTTCTCTCATCACAACTTTACCACAGCTTCCATAATAACCACCCCCTAGCCCCTGAGTAAATCAGATACCACTAACACCATTTACAGCCAAAGAAATCATACAGAGACTACATTACTACATGCACCCAGAATTAAAGCCAAAGTGCTTTACCCAACCAGCATCATAGATACACCTTTAGGAAAAAGTTCTCCCCTAGAAAAGTAAATTCAAAAATAGGAAGAAGCAACTACTATTTCACATGTGCAGATATCAAGGTAAGGACAGGAAACATGAAAAAGCAAGGAAATATGATACCTTCAAAGGATTACAATACTTGTGGAGCAGTTGATGTTAATCAAAAAGAAGTTATCAAAATCCCAGATAAAGAATTCAAAATGCTGATTTTAAAGAGGCTCAGTAAGTACAAGAGAATCATAAAAATCAATGTAAAGAAATCAGAAAAACAATTCAGGATATGAATGAATTATGAAAGCAAAAGATATTTTTAAAAGGAACCAAATAGAAATTCTGGAACTAAAGAATTCATTGAGGGAAATACAAAATACATTTGAAAGCTTCAAAAATAGATTAAATCAGGCAGAAGGAACAAACTCAGAACTTAAAAGATGAGTCTTTTGAAATAATCTAGTCAGATAAAAATAAAAGAGAATAAAAAGAAAGAACAAAGCCTTCAGGATATTTGGGACATAAAGCTACTGAATATTTGAATTATCAGTATTTTAAAGAGCAAAGCAGAAAAGAATTAGAAAACCTATTTGATGAGACAATAAGTGACAACTTCCCAAGTAAGTCTAGCAAGAGATTTAGACATTCAGATACAAGAGGTTCAGCAATTGCCAGGCAGATACAATGCAAAAAGGACTTCTCCATGGCGCATTAAAGTCAGACTGTCTGAAATCAAAAATAGAGCAAATCCTAAAAACAGCAAGTGAAAATCATTTGCTCACCTAGAAAGGAAATCCCAACAGACTAACAGTGGATTTCTTAGTAGACACCTTACAAGCTCAAAGAGAATGGGATGATATATTCCAAGGGCTCAAACAAAACAAAATGAAAAACCTGTCAGCTAGGAATGCTATATCCAGCAAAACTAGTCCTCATAAAGGAAGGAGAAATAAAATCTTTCACTGAGGAAATTTGCTAGAACTAGACCAGACCTACAAGAAATGCTCAGGGGAGTCATAAACCTGGAAGTGACAGACCAACATTTACCAAATATTTACCATCATGAAAACACATGAAAGTATAAAACTCACTGGTAAAGCAATCATACAAAAGAGGAAGAAAAAAGAATCAAATGGTACCACCACTGAAATCCACCAAACCACAATGAAGAACACTGAGAGAAAAGAAGGGAACAAAGAATATATAAGACAATCAGAAAACCATTAACAATGACAGGAACAAAGCCTATCATATTAATTATAACTTGAACTTATATGGATTAAATTCTCCACTCAGAATATACAGAATATTTAAATGGATAAAAAAAGAAGGTCCAACCATATGCTGCATACAAGAAACTCACCTAACTTGTAAAGACACAGGTAGCCTGAAAGTAAAGGGATGAAAAAGATACTCCATACAAACAGTAACCAAAAGTGAGCAGGAGTGGCTATACTTGTATCAGATAAAACAGACGTTAAGTCAAAAATAGTAATAAAAGACAAAGAAGGTCTTTTTACAATCATAAAAGAATCAATGCAGCAAGAGGATATAACAATTCTGAATATGTATGTATCCAACATTGGAGCACTCAGATTCATAAAGCAAGTATTACTACTTCTAAAGAAAGAGATAAACTGCAATACAATAAAAGTGGGGGACTTCAACACCCCACTCTCAGCATTAGACCATCAAGACAGAAAATGAACAAATAAACATGGACGTTAAACTGGACTTCAGATCAAGTGGACCTAACACAGAACATTCTATCCAGCAACTGCAGAATATACGTTCCTTTCATCAGCACAAGGACCATTCTCCGGGATAGACCATATGTTAGGCCACAAAAAAACTCAAAAAAAATTTAAGAAATGAAATCATATCAAGTATCTTCTCAGACCACAATGGAATAAAATTAGAAATCAATGCCAAGAGGAACTCTGGAAACTATACAAATACATGGAAATTAATATGCTCCTGAATGACCATCATGAAAATGAATAAATTAAGATGGAAATTTTAAAAAGATTTGAAACAAATGAAAATGGAAAAACAACAAATCAAAACTTGTAGGATACAGTAAAAGCAGCACCAAGAGGGAATTTTATAGAAATAAATGCCTACGTCAAAAAGTAGAATGATTAAAAATTAAGAATTAACCAGTGCTCTTGCAGGAACTAGAAAAGTAAAAATAAGCCAAATCCAAAATCAGCAGAAAAGATATAATAGACATAAGAACAGACCTAAATGAAATAGAGACTTAAAAAACAAGATGAAAAGTGGATTTTTTAAAAAGGTAAACAAAATTGATAAACTGCTAACTACATTAACTAAGAAAAGATAAGAGAAGATCCAAATAAAGCCAGAAATGAAAAATGAGACATTACAATGGATACCACAGAAATACAAAGGATCACCAGGGCCAGTTTTAATAACTATGTGCTGAAAAACTGGAAAATCTATAGGAAATGGATAAATTCCTGGAAACATACATCCTACCAAGATTGAATCAGGAAGAAATATAAAACCTAAACAGACTTATAAGGTGGAGCAAGATTGAGTCAGTAATAAAAAGTCTCCCAACAAAGAAATGTCCGAGACTGGATAGATTCACAGCCAAATTATACCAACCATATTAAGAAAAACTAATATAAATTCTTCCCAAGCTATTCCAAAAAATGGAAAAGAGGGGATTTCTCCCTAACTCATTCTACAAGGCCAGTGTTACCCTGATACCAAATTTAGACATACACAAAAAGAAAACTACAGGCTAGTATCCCTGATGAACATAGACACAAAAATCCTCAACAGTATACTAGCAAACCAAATCCAACAATACATGAAAAACATGATTAAATGAGATTACACAAGGGTTGCAAAGATGGCTCAACATACATAAATCAGTAAATGTGGAACATCACATCAGTACAATGAAGGACAAAAAGTATATGATCATCTCAATAGATGCAGAAAAAGCATTTGGTAAAATTCAACATCCTTTCATGATAAAAACTTTCATCGAACTAGGTTAGAAGTAAAATACTTCAAAATAATGAAGATCATGTATGACAAACCCTAGGCTAAAATCATATTGAATGGAGAAAAGCTGAAAGCCTTTTCTCTAAGAACTGGAACAAAACAAGGATGCCCACTTGCAGCACTTTTATTCAAAGTTGTACTGGAAGTACTAGCCAGAACGTTCAGACAAGAGAAAGAAAGAAAAGGCATCCAAATTGGAAAAAAGGAAATCAAATTGTTCCTTGGTAGTGCTGATAATATTATCTTATATCTAGAACAACCTGAAGACTCCACCAAAAATCTCTTTGAGCTGATAAATGGATACAGTAAAATTACAAGATACAAAATTGATGTACAGAAACCACTAGCATTTCTTTTTCTTTTTCTTTCCTTTTTTTTTTTGAGACAGTGTCTCATTCTGTTGTGATCATAGCTCACTGCAGCCTCAAATTCCTGGGCTCAAGTGATCCTCCCACCTCAGCCTCCTGAAGAGCTAAGACCATAGGCATGTGCTACCATGTCTGGATAATTTTTATTTTATTTTATTTATTTTTTTGTAGAGATAGAGTCTCACTGTGTTGCTCAGGCTGGTCTCGAACTCCTGGTCTTTAGTGATCCTACCACCTTGCTTCCCGAAGTTTTGGGAATATAGATGTGAGCCACTGAACCTGGCAGGTAGCATTTCTGTACACTAGTAATGATCTAGTCCAGAAAGAAATAAGGCAATCTCATTTACAATAGCTCCAAAAAATATATACCTAGGAATAAATTTAGCCTAGGATGTGAAAGTTCCCTACAAGAGAAACTGTAAAATATAGATGGAAGCAATTGAAGACAACACAAGAAACAAAAAACATCCCGCAGTCATGGATTGGAAGAATTAATGTCATTAAGTTGACCATATTGCCCAAAGCAATCTATAGATTTAGTGCAATTTCTATCAAAATAACATCATTCTTCAAAGAATTAGAGGAGACAATCCTACAATTCATATGAAAACACAAAAGTGCCCAAATAGCCAAAGCAATCCTGAGCAAAAAGAGCAAAGAGGCATCACATTACCCGACTTTAAAATATATTATAAGACCATTGGAACCAAAATAGTATGCTGTTGATTTAAAAATAGACATATAGACCAATGGCACAGAATAGAGAACCCAGATAATAAGCCACTTATTAGTATCAGCCACGTATACAACCGATTTTTAACAAAGCCGACAACTTACATTGTGGAAAAAACATTCTCTTCAAAAGTAGTGCTGGGAAAATTGTATTACTGCATGTAGAATAATGAAACTGGACCCCATCTCTCGACGTACACAAAAATCAACTCAAAATGGATTAAAGGCTTAAATTTAAAACCCAAAATAAAAAAGCTCTAAAAGAGAACCTCAGGTAGACTCTCTTGGACATTTGTCTAGACAAAGAATTTATGAATAAGAACTCAAAAGCACAGGCAACAAAATAAAAAATGGGCAAATAGGACTTAAACTAAAAACCTGCACGGCACTAAAGAAGTAATCAACAGAGTAATCAGACAACCTGTTGAATGACAAAATATTTGCTAACTGTTCACCTGACAGGGAACTCATATCCAGGATGTTCAAGGAATGCAAACATCTCTGCAGAAAAAAAAACTTTTATTAGAAAGTGGGCAAAGTTTTTTCCCATTTTGTGGGTTACCTCTGCTAATGGTTCCTTTTGCTGTGCAGAAGCTCTTTAGTTTAATTAAGTCCCACGTATTTATCTTTGTTTTTGTTGCATTTGCTTTTGGGCTGTTGGTCATGAAGTCTTTACCTAAGCCAATGTCTAGAAAGGGTTTTTGATGTTATCTTCTAGAATTTTTATAATTTCAGGTCTTAGATTTAAGTCCTTGATCTGTCTTGAGTTGATTTTTGTATAAGGTGAGAAATGAGGATCCAGTTTCATTCTCTTAAATGTGGCTTGCCAATTATCCCAGCACCATTAGTTGGATATGGTGTTCTTTACCCACTTGATATTTTTGTTTGCTTTGTTGAAGATTAGTGGGCTGTAAGTATTTGGTTTATTTCTTCGTTCTCCATTCTGTTCCATTGGTCTGTGTGCCCATTTTTATACCAGTAGCATGCTGTTTTGGTGACTATGGCCCTATAGTATAGTTTGAAGTCAGGTGATGTGATGCCTCCAGATTTGTTCTTTTTGCTTAGTCTTGCTTTGTCTATGCGGGCTCTTTTTTGGTTCCATATGAATTTTAGGATTTTTTTTTCTAGTTCTGTGAAGAATGATGGTGGTGTTTTGATGGGAATTGCATTGAATTTGTAGATTGCTTTTGGCACTGTGGTCATTTTCACAATATTGATTGTACCCATCCATGAGCATGGGAGGTATTTCCATTTGTTTGTGTCATCTATGATTTCTTTCAGCAGTGTTTGTAATTTTCCTCGTAGAGGTCTTTCACCTCCTTGGTTAGGTATATTCCTTAGTATTTTTTTTTGCTGTATAACAATCTATACATCTGACAGAGGACTAATATCCAGAATCTACAGGGAACTCAAACAAATTAGCAAGAAAAATATAAACAATCTCATCATAAAGTGGGCTAAGGACATGAATAGACAATTCTCAAAAGAAGATATACAAATGGCCAACAAACATGAGAAAAAATGTTTAACATCACTAATGATCAGGGAAACACAGATCAAAACCACAATGAGATACCATCTTACTCCTGCAAGAATGGCCATAATCACAAAATAATGGATGTTGGTGTGGATGCAGTGAAAAGAAAACACTTCTATACTGTTGGTAGGAATGTAAAGTAGTACAACAACTATGGAAAACAGTGTGGCAATTGCTTAAAGAACTAAAAGTAGAACTACCATTTGATCCCGCAATCCCCACTGCTAGGTATCTATCCACAGGAAAATAAGTCATTATACAAAAAAGATACTTGCACATGCACGTTTATAACAGCACAATTCGCAATTGCAAAAATATGGAACCAGCCCAGTTGCCCATCAGTCAATGAGTGGATAAAAAAATTGTGAGATATATATATATATATTTTTATATATATATATTTATATATATATATATATATATGTGATGGAATACTACTCAGCCATAAAAAGGAACAAATTAATGACATTTGCAGCCACCTGGATGGAACTGGAGACTATTGTTCTAAGTGAAGTAACTCAAGAATGAAAAACCAAATATTGTATGTTCTCACTTATAAATGGTGGCTAAGCTATGAGGAGGCAAAGGCATAAGAATGATACAATGGACTTTCGGGACCTGAGGGAAAGGGTGGGAGGAGAGTGAGGGATAAAAGACTACAAATTGGGTTCAGTGTATACTGTTTTGGTGATGAGTGCACCAAAATCTCACAAATCACCACGAAAGCACTTACTCATGTAACCAAATTACCCCTGTTTTCCCCAAAACCTATGGAAATAAAAAATTTTGAAGATGATATGAAATTCAAAAAAAAGAGGTGGGCAAAGGACATGAGTATACATTTCTCAAAAGAAGACCGACAAATGGCCAACGGATATATGAAAAAGTGCTCAGCATTACTAATCATCAGATAAATGTAAATCAAAACCAGAGTGTCATACCATCTTACCTTAGAATAGCTATTATTTTTAAAAAACAACAAGTAGCAGATATTGGCAAGGATGCAGAGAAAAGAGAACTCTTATACTGTTGGTGGGAATGTAAAGTAGTACAGCCACTAAGGAAAATAGTATGGCAATTCCTCATAAACTAAAAATAGAGTTACTAATTGAACCACTAATCCTACCAGTGGGTCTCTATTCAAAGGAAAAGAAATCAATATATCAAAGGAATACATGTGTTCCCATGTTAATTATAGCACTGTTCACAAAAGCAAAGATATTCGAATCAACTTAAGCTTTCATCAATAGATGAATGGGTAAAGAAAATGTAGTATGTCTACAATGGAATACTATTCAGCCATAAAAAGAATGAAATCATGTCATTTCCAGCAACATGGATGGAACTGGAAGTCATTATCTTAAGTGAAATAAGGTAGGCAAAAAAAGAAGAATATCACATCATCTTCTCACTTATGTGTGGGAGCCAAAAAATATGATCACATGGAAGTAGAGAGCAGAAGGATAAGAGATGGAATCGTGAGTGGAGGGGAGGAGGGAGGATGAAGAGAAGTTGGTTAAAGGGTACAATACAGTAAGTTAGAAGGAATAAATTCAGTGTTTGAGAGCAGAGTAAGGTGACTATAGTTAACAAAAATGTGTTGTAATCAGGTGACGGATACCCTAAATATCCTGACTTGAACACTAGGCATTATATATGCATAATAAAATATCACATGTATGCCATAAATTTGTACAAATAAAAAAAAGTAGTTCTTTAAAAAAACCTGAAAATCAAATTTATTTTGCAAAATGTGATTTTAGTGGTGAAGATGTATAACGTGTAAACATACAGGGTTTTTTTTTCCCAAAAGTCAAGAGTAAAAGGTCAGAATTAAGAAAAGTAGACTTGTCTGAGTCTCACAAAATACTGATCAAGGAGAAAATTTTACACATAAAACAATAAAAGATAGCTAAGTAGTATCAGCTTTCTAAAATGCGTCAGATTATTTTACACCCTCAAAAAGGTTACAGTTAAGACAAATTCTCAGTTTGTAGTAAGTTATATAAAACATTCTTCTATTTTTTTTCATTTATTTAATAGTTGTATCTCTTCTGTGACTTTTTTATTATACTTTAAGTTCTAGGGTACATGTGCACAATGTGCAGGTTTGTTACATATGTATACATGTGCCATGTTGGTGTGCTGCACCCATTAACTTGTCATTTACATTAGGTATAATGCTATCCCTCCCCGCTGCCCCCACCCCATGACAGGCCCCGGTGTGTGATGTTCCCCTTCTATCATTTTTAAAGCTTTAAAAATTTAAGATAATCTATAAGTGTTTTCTCAGTTCTGTAAATTTGTAACCTTCATTTTAAGAGGCAATCAGGCGAAAACGTCTTTATTCTACAATCAGGCACATCAAAAACATGACAGAGTGCCTGTCAGAAAGTGAGTTATTTAACAAATGGTAGCTGTTGCTTATGCAGTTTTTGTTATGACTCACAACAAAACTCAAAAGAGCAATGCCTGAGTAATAACAAAAGTGTCAAAGGCATTGGTTTAGGTGATGCAGTTACATATCATTTACTTCATTTATTTGTTAAGATTTCTTGAGACTAGCCTCTGTTGCTAAGACTTTTTAAAAACAGCACCAGCTGTCTTCCTCTACTCGTCTCCTTTTTCAATTCTAAATATTACCTTCCATCTGGCATGCCATTGAATCCTAAGGAAAGGACACTTGCAGTGCAAAACAACAGGACATCAAGCTCCTTTGAGTAAACAAATCCTTTTGTCTTGGCTTCTTGGCACCTCAAACTGTATGTATTCTGGAAAATTGCATTTGAGGTTTAACCAATAAGGCAAAGATAGCTGGCCACACATCAGTTTGTTGAGTGGCTACTCAGCAGATACCTCCTTGCTGGCATTATATACATGATTGTGTATTGAGAAGGCATGAGGTGATTTTAATGTTGTCATCACTCATGCTTATTTTAATATCAGTATAGTGCTTGCGAAGGTTCTGATTGTTCAACTGAAAGAACAAGTATTTAGGTGAGCAAATGAATGCAAGAATAAAACAAATAAGAACAGTTGCAAGAAAGCGTGCTAGTAATATATACTCTAAAATTTCAAAGTGCCTGTGGTTTTCCAAGTCATAACTTCTGGAAAATTCTTAGAAATTCAATGATAATATAAATAGAAGAGGAGCCAATCTGATGAGAAGTAAAATTAGACTAGTTTCTAAAAAGTAAGAATAGCAATAAAACCTTCTAACTAAATGAAACCACCAAAAGGCTTTTGGCTGCAAGAAAGATAATTCAAAATAAAGCATGAAGAACTTCCTGCCAGCATGGGATAAGCCCACTATAGCCTACCCCTTCTGCTGATTAAAACGAAAAATTCTGGACAAAATATAAAAGCAACTAAGTAAACAAAAGCAGTCAGATGGTGGTGAGGAGTCAAAACTTAAAGGGGCAACCTGTATGGAAATGAGTTTCCTAGTTTGGGAAGTTTTTCTTTTCTTCTTTTCTTATGGTTTTGCCTTCAGCTGTGAAGGCAGCAGTGTGGCACTGGAAACTAAAACTGATAGAAACCTTATTTTCTTGCACCACAGGAACCAAGTAAATGAGCTTAGCATTCCAAAGAGTTTGGGGGCAGTTTCCAAGTTTTGTCTCCCTTTACCAGCTTTAACCCAAGACAGACCCAGTTGCAAAGGTGCATCTGCAGTGCCACAAGAGGAACCAGGAAAAGGGGCCCTTTGGGCCACTGAGTATGGGGAAATGTCAGACAAGAAAGCTCTGGAGAAGGGTGTTCCCTCATTTTGTGTATGGGCAACACAAGTACTATGCTATGTATGCACAAAGCAGACCCAAAGCATTATAGCAACGCTTTGAGAACTGAACTGAACTCAAATTAGAACCACTGCTCAGAGGTGAGAAAGAACTTGTGGTGTAAACCAAACTTACTTGATTTTTCTGCTAAAACAACAACAAAATATGCTCTATAGGATTATAGCAAGTAATAGGACCCACAGTCTGCACAACATAACATTTTAAATGTCCAGGATATAATTCAAAATAGTGCTACCTACAAAAACAAACAAACAAAAAAAAATTATAGCCATCTCTCTAGATAAAAGATAATTAAGAAATGTCAACTCCAGGGTCAACCAGATTTTAGAATAATCAGGCAAAGACTTTAAAGCAGCTATTATAGCAGTTATCCATAGCATAAAGGTAAATACACTTGAAATTAATGGATAGAAGTTCTCAGCAGAGAAATAGAGACTATAAAAAAGGACTAAATGGAAATTTTGGAACTGGCAAATACAATACCCATAATGAAAAAATTCAGTGGTGGTTTAATTGGTAGACTGGAGTAACAAAGGAAAAAGTCAGTAAATTTGAAGATAGGTCAATAGAAACTTAAAACTGGATACAGTCTTAACAAGGGGAAAAAGAGAGGAAAAAAAAGTTACCCAAGAGCCCTAAGGACCTTTGGTATAATAGCAGAGGTCTAACTTTTATGTCATTGGAGTCCTAGAAGGAGAGGAAAAAGAGATTACATAAACAGAACTAGGAAAGTATAACCAGTTTCTCAAGGGAAAAGGCAACTTCTGCAAAGAGTCCTCTTGAAAAGTTCTTCATAAGACACAAATGAGGACACACCTTTTAAAAATCTTAGGAGCATCTGCAAGTATATAGTCAAGAATGTTAATTTAAAAGAGTAGAAGAAGATTGTCTTGAAAATAAGGTACTGAAACACTTTCTGTGACAGAGACCGCCATTTTCTTACCTATTATCCATTTCTTTACTATCTTTCTTTCTTAATGCCACTGTTACTGGGAATAACAGTGTCCCTAGTTAAAACCTACATTGCTCAACCTTCTTTGCAGATGGGGTGGCACTGAGGTACAGTTCTGGCTAGTGAGATGTAAGAAGTTGTTCCATAGGCTTCTAGGAAATCGCCTTAAGAGGATAGAGGGCCAGGGAGAGGGAGTGGATATAGCAGGCACCACTGTCATTCCTCTTTTTGTCTTTTGTCCATTCTCTTTTTTTCTCCAGCAGCTGTCTCAACTAGGGGTGATTTTGACCCCCAGGAGAAATTTGGCAATATCTGGAGACATTTTTGGTGGTTAAACTGGGGGTTACTATTGTCACCTAGCAAGTTGAGGCCAGGGATATTGCTAAACATCCTACAGTGTGCAAGACCATCCACAGAACAAAGAATTATCTGGTCCAAATATCAACAGGTCAAGTTGAAAGCCTCTGTTTTGTGGAATGTTGTTCTACTGATTGAGCAACCATTTTATGAATATAAGATGGATAGTCTGTGTCTGAGCCAAAAGATAAAAGAAACTGAAGTCCCTGATGGCATTGTAAGGCTGCTGAAATAGCCCCAGATTGTGTACTTCCAGAGACTTCATTACAAGGAAAAGAAAATACCTGTACCTAATTTGTTTAAGCCAATGAGTTTCTCTTCCCATACATAGTTCCTAATTATCTGAGAGTATTTATTCAGAAAATGTTAGTCATAAAAATTAGGCAGCCGAAATAGAAATTCTTATGAAAAGGACTTAGGCATTAGAAACACTAAGGAAAAGCTTACCACGATATAGCTGAGCAAAGAGGCATATCATGGAAAATATACTTGCTGAGTAGAAGAGCATAACATCTTGCAAAATATCAGAATTTCTGGGCTACAGTAATAAATTTGCCTCTTGCTTAGAGAATAAAGATATCTTAAGGCTGGGCACAATGGCTTACCCCTGTAATCCCAGCACTTTGGGAGGCCAAGGCGGGCGGATCACAAGGTCAGAAGTTTGAGACCATTGTGGCCAATATGGTGAAACTCCATCTCTACTCAAAATACAGAGATTACCTGGGTGTGATGGCGGGCACCTGTAGTCCCAGCTACTCGGGAGGCTGAGGCAGGAGAATCACTTGAACCCAGGAGGTGGAGATTGCAGTGAGCTGAGATTGCGACACTGCACTCCAGCCTGGGCGACAGAGTGAGACACCATCTAAAAAAAAAACAAAACAAAAAAAAAAAACATATCCTAAAAGGAATTGATACCATTTTGTGGATCTCTTTAATGAGGCAATTTTCTGTTGCTATTAAATGTATTCATTCTGGTGCCAGAATTTGGTCACTCTACTTAGCTTGGATCACATAGGGACTTAACAAAGTGCTTTAGTCTTCACTGCAGATCCACTAAAGGGAAGGTGATGGAGATAAGCATTGTCTGTACTGTGGAAGAATAAGAGGTAATGTTGGTTGGGCTCTTTGAGATCCTTTCTGATTACTGAGGCAACATCAAAGCTAAACATTATGTTTAACCTTGGAACCTGATTAAAATGATACCGTCATTTGAGATTATACCACACTGTGACTTAGGGAATTAAAATTGTTTGTCTGATTTAAGAGGATAGAGGTATATATAGCAATAATTGACAGAAACAAACAAAATGAAATATTCAACATAGAAAAATTTTCTAACCATGAAATTGCTTCATACTCTCAAGAAAGTGGTAACATTTTTTGGTTATATGCATGCAGTACCATAGTCACTTAAATTATAGCTACCCTACAAGTAGCCATTTGTGAGATACAAGAAGCTTAGTGCACTTGTAAATTTACAACTGTGACAGCCTAGCTTTCACTGCAGAAATTTAGGGGCTGAAAAACACCCCCAAATCTTCTAATCTTTTCCCTTGCTATTATAGGAAACCATATATTAGTAAAAGATATAGATTCTGCCCTAAAGGGTTTCAGTCTAATTAAGGAAACAGTGCATATGTGATCTGTCCACTAATATCTCAAACTTAGCATAGCCAAAATTGAACTCTTGATTTTCCTCCCCAACCTGCCACTACATTACTTATCCACCTCAGTAAATGGCATTCCCTTTCTTTCTATTTCTTAAGGAAAAAAAGGCTTTGGAGTCATAATTGACTTCTCTCCGTTCTCACACTCCAGATCCAATCCATCACCAAATCCAGTGCACTCTTCATTGCAAATAAATCCCAATTCCTACCATTTCTTACCAACTTCGCTGCTCTCATCCTAATCCAAGTCTACTTTTCACCTGAATTAACTTGTAGGTATTTACCCAAATGAAATGAAAATCTATCTGCACGTGAAAGCTGGTATGTGACTCTTTTTAGTGGCTTTATTGATATTCACTAAAAACAGGAAATAATTTAAATGATCCTACACAGCAATAAAGGGAAATAACTTGGCACGCACAGTATACATACATGAATCTCAAATGCTAAGTGAAAGAAGCCAAACTCAAAAGGTTATATACTGTATGAATCCATTTTTATGACATCCTAGAAAAGGAAAACTACAGAGACATAAATAAATGGGCTGAAGTTGGAGGAGAGGTTGATTACACAGGAGCATGGGTAATTTTTAGTGTGATGGAATTACCTTAATTTTTGTGATGATTATTATCCAGTTGTATTTCTCAAAACTTGAAAAATTATACAGTAAGAAAGATGAATATTACTGTGTATAAATTGTACCTGAATTTAGAAAAAGAAAAAAAAAGGCCACATTTTTAGTAATATCAAAAGATTGTCAGTCAGGATTCAGGATGGGAAATAGAAACTACCTTTGTAGGTATTTTGACAGGAAGGAATGTAATACTCGAAAATAAGTATATTAAATCTTTGAAAGGAATGAAGAAGTGGGTTCTAGGTTAGACCTCCAGTAGTGACTTCAGAACAATATAGAACTAATATACTAAGAGGGTAATTCTCTGAGACCAACACTGAAGCTATGTTGGAATCAGAAGCAATCTATTTGCCACTGTTACAAATGTTTCTGAACACCCAGGAAACTAGAGAATAGACTCCCATCCATGAAATCTAGGCATTTAGAGGCCAGACCAACAAGTCATTGGTGTTTCTGCTGCTTCCACAACTGCTTCTTCTTACCCAGAAAACTAAAATGTATTCCCTGGGATGTCACTGCTGGGAAGAATTTTTGTGTTTTCACCATTGTCCTTGCCAGTGGTAACAAAAAGGAAACCTCCAAAATTATGTGAAATAGGCAGAACCTAATTGACATCCACAGAGCTCTGGCTGCAAGGAAGTGTGGAATATATGATTTATAGATTCCCAGATTTTATAATTATATGGAGGGAAGTAGAGTGAACCAAGCCTCAGTAGTCAACGTAGTATCTAACTTTGCATTAATAAGTGACTGTTTAAACAAATTATGGTATCTTACACAGTAGATTAATGATTTAACCAGGCTGTGAGTGTTCTGTAAGCTAGAGACTAATTGCACTCTGGAGTGTAGTTTAATAAATTCTGGTTATTTCAACATTGGAACTCTTAAATGTATCCTATAGCAAAGCTAATAATCTATATTGCAGTTTTTGTAATACTAATTTTAAATTTGTGCTAAAAGCGTAGCTATTTCTTTCTTTTAATTTCCCTGAAAATTGTATTTTATTGTTTCAAATTGAAAAGTTTATGTCCCTTTTTGGGACAGCATGGGGGTTTATACTCAGTGGAGTATCAAAGGCTCATAACATTATGAGAAATGGAGTAAAAATAATAGAGAGGTAATTCTCTATATTGTTTATTTCTGCTGACATTAATAACTCCCTGGGTGGCAATCACATATATTTAGAAATTTCATTAACATCCTAAGGCCATTTTGGTGCTAGTTAATAAATTATAGTTTTATCATATTAAAATAGCACCTGGATGGTCAGTCCTGTGGACTTTCAGAGACAGGATAGGGTAGCAAGGCACTAGTATTTGGAATTACGAACAAGAGCTCAACTAGGGAGTTAGATCATCTAGGTAAAATATTTAGTGCCACAATTTACTACTTATATGACCTTTAGAAAATTAAATAATCTATAGGCTTCCTCATATATAAAATGGTAATCAACATAGAACATAGAGCTTTTTGTTTTCAACTTTTATTTTTATGGGGTACATGTGCAAGTTTGTTATCTGGATATATTAAATGATGCTGAGGTTTGGGGTACAAATGATCCTGTCACCCAGATATTGAGAATGGCACTTAACAGTTTTTCATACCTTGCCCATCTCCCTCACTCCCCACAGTAGTCCCCAGTGTCTATTGTTGCCATCTTCATATCCATGAGTGCCTTATATTTAGCTCCCACTTATAAGTGAGAACATGTAGTATTTGGTTTTTTGTTCCTACATTAATTCACTTAGGAAAATGGCCTCCAACTGCATTCATGTTTCTGCAAAGGATATGATTCCATTCTTTTTGTGGCTATGAGGTATCCCATGGTATATGTGTACCACATTTTCTTTAATTCACTATTGATAGGCATCTAGGTTGATTCCATGTCTTTGCTATTATGAATAGCTCTGTGATGAACATGCAAGTACATGTGCCTTTTTGGTAGAATGATTTATTTTCTTTTGGATACATACCCAGTAATGGGATTGGTTGGTTGAATGGCAATTCTGTTTTAAGTTTCTTGAGAAATCTCCAGACTGCTTTCTACAGTGGCTGAGCTAATTTACATTCACACCAACAGTGTATGAACAGTCCTATTCTCCGCATCCTCGCCAGCATCTATTGTTTTGTTTACATTTTTACTAATAGTCATTCTGACTGGTGTAAGATGGTATCTCATTGTGGTTTTGATTTTCATTTCTCTGATGATTAGTGATGATGTTAATTTTTTATGTTTGTTGGCCACTTGTATGTCTTCTTTTGAGAAGTGTCTGTTCATGTCTTTTGCCCATTTTTTATGATGGCATTTGGTTTTTGCTTGTCGAATTAGATTCCTTACAAATTATGGATATTAGACCTCTGTTGGTTGCATTGCATGCAAATATTTTCTTCCATTCTGTAGATTGTCTGCTTTCTTTTGATAATTATTTTTGCTCTGCAGACGTTCTTTAGTTTAATTGGATCCAACTTGTTGATTTTTGTTTTTGTTGCAATTGCTTCTGAGGACCTAGTTATAAACGCTTTCCCAAGGCCCATGTCCTAAATGGTGTTTCTGAGGTTTTCTTCTAGGATTCTGTATTCGTTTTTTCTCGCATTGCTATAGAGAAATACCTGAGACTGGGTAATTTATGAAGAAGAGTTTTAGGTGGCTTGCAGTTCCTCAGGCTGTACAGGAAGCATGGCAGGACCTGCTTCTGGGGAGGCCTCAGGAAACTTACAATCATGGCAGAAGATGAATGGGAAGCAGGCACATCTTAAATGGCCAGAGCAGGAGCAAGAGAGGGGTCAAGGGAGGTGCTACACACTTTTAGACAACCAAATCTCATGAGAACTTGGGACAGTACCAAGGGGGAAATCCATCCCCATAATACAATCACCTCCCACCTCCAACGCTGGGAATTACCATTCAATGTGAGATTTGGGTGGAGACACCCAAACTGTATCAAATTCAGATCCAAACCATGTCGGATTCTTACAGTTTGAGGTCTTACATTTAAATATCCATCTTGAGTTTTTATTTTATTTTATTTTATTTTATTTTATTTTTTTAGACAGAGTCTAGCTCTGTCGCCAGGCTGGAGTGCAGTGGCACGGTCTTGGCTCACTGCAACTTCCGCCTCCTGGGTTCAAGCGATTCTCCTGCCTCAGCCTCCCGAGTAGCTGGGATTACAGGCATGCACTGCCACGCCCAACTAATTTTTGTAATTTTAGTAGAGTCGGGGTTTCACCATGTTGGCCAGGATGGTCTCAATCTCCTGACCTCGTGATCCGTCCACCTCAGCCTCCCAAGAGTTAATTTTTGTGTACTGTGAAAGGTAGGGATCTAGTTTTGTTCTTCTCCATATGGCTAGTCACTTATCCCAGCGCCATTAATTGAACAAGGAGTCTTTCCCATTGCTTGTTTTTGTCAGTTTGTCGAAGATCAGATGGCTGTTGTTGTGTGGATTTATTTCTGGGTTCTCTATTCTGTTGCATTGGTCTATGTGTCTGTTTTTGTACCAGTACCGTGCTATTTTGGTTACTACATCCTTGTAGTATAGTTTGAAGTCAGGTAGTGTAATGTATCCAACTTTGTTCTTTTTCTTTAGGATTGCTTTGGCTATTCAGGCTCTTTTTTTGGTTTCATATGTTTTAGAGTAGTTTTTTTTCCAATTATGTGAAAAATGACATGGCTAGTTCGGTACAAATACTATCTGTAGATTGCTTTGGGCAGTATGGCCATTTTAACTATATTGATTCTTCTAATCCATGAGCGTGGAATGTTTTTTCATTTGTTTGTGTCTCTTGTGATTTCTTTCTGCAGTGTTTTGTAGTTCTCCTTGTAGAAATCTTTCACCTCTTGGCTAGATGTATTCCTAGGTATCTTTTTGTGTGTATGTGGCTATTGTAAATGTGATTGTATTCTTGTTTTAGCACTCAGCTTGAACATTGTTGGTGTATAGAAATGCTACTCATTTTTCTACACTTATTTTGTATCCTAAAACTTTGCTGACGTCATTTATCAGTTCCAGGAGCCTTTTGATGGAGTCTTTAGGGTTTCCTGGATATAGAATCATATGGTCCATGAAGAGAGAGAGTTTGACTTCTTTTCCTATTTGATTGTCTTCTATTTCTTTCTCTTGCATAATTGCTCTGCCTAGCACTTCCAGTACTATGTTGAGTAAGAGTGGTAAGAGTGAGTATCCTTGTCTTGTTTCAGTTATCAAGGGGAATGCTTCCAGTTTTTGCCTGTTTAGCATGGTGATAGTTGTAGCTTTGTCTTAGATAGCTCTTATTATTTTGAAGAATGTTCCTTCAATGCCTAGTTTCTTTAGGGTTTTATCATGGAGTGATGTTGGATTTTATTGAAAGCTATTTTGCATCTATTGAGATGATCATGTGGTTTTTGTTTTTAATTCTGTTTATGTGGTAAATCATAGTTATTAAATTGTATTTGTTGAACCAACCTTGCATCCCAGGAATAAAGCCTACTTGATCATAGTGAATTAACTTTTGTTATGATTTTGTTGAGGATTTTTATGTCTGTCTTCATCAGAGACTTTGGCCTGTAGTTTTTATTTTTCATTGTATCTGTATCAGATTTTGGTATCAGGATGATACTGGCTTTGTAAAGTCCCTCCTCCTTGATTTTTAGTAAAAACAGTTTCAGTAGAATTGGTACCAGCTCTTCTTTATATGTCTGGTAGAAATCAACTGTGAATCCTTCTGGTCTGGGGCTTTTTGTTTGTTTGTTTGTAGGCTTTTTATTACTGATTCAATTTCAAAACTCAATATTGTTCTGTTCAGTGTTTCAGTTTCTTCCTGATTCAATTTTGGGAGATTGTGTGTTTCCAGGAATTTATCCATTTCCTCTGGATTTTCTAGTTTATGTGAAAAGAATTGTTCACAGTAGTCTCTGAGGATCTTTTGTATTTCTGTGGTATTAGTTGTAATGTCACAATTGTTGGTTCTGATTGTACTTATTTGGATCTTCTCTCTTCTTTTCTTTATTAATCTAGCCAATGTTCTACCAATCTTGTTTATCCTTTCAAATAACCAATGTTTGATTTCATCAATTTTTTGTATGGATTTTTGAGTCTCAGTTTCATTCAGTTCCACTCTGATTTTAGTTATTTCTTTTCTTCTGCCAGATTAGGGATTAGTTTGCTCTTATTTCTCTAGTTCCTCTAGGTGTGATGTTAGATCATTAATTTGAGATCTTCCTAACTTTTTGAGATCATTTACGACTTTAAACTTTTCTCTTAACATTGCTTTTGCTGTGTCCCAGAGATTTTGATATGTCTCCTTTTTCATTTATTTCAAAGAATTTTTTTATTTCTGCCTTGATTTTGTCATTTACCCAAAAGTCCTTCAGGAGCAAGTTGTTTAATTTCTATGTAATTGTGTGGTTTTGAGAGGTTTTCTGATATTACAATAATTTCTGTTTTCATTCCACAGTGGTCTGAAAGTATGGTTGATACGATTTCAATTTTTTTAATTTATTGAGACTTGCTTTACTGTTAAGAATGTAGTCAATCTTTTAGTATGTTCTGTGTGCAGATGAGAAGAATGTATATTCTGTGGTTGATGGGTCATGTACTCTATAGATTTCTATTACATCCAATTGTTCAGGTGTGAAGTTTAAGTCCAGAATTTCTTTGTTAGTTTTCTGCCTCAGTGATCTGTCTTATGCTGTTACTAGGGTATTGAAGTCCTCCAATACTATTGTGTGACTGTTTAAGTTTTTTCATAGGTTTAGAAGTACTAGTTTTTGTGAATCTGAGTGCTCCAATGTTGTGTATGTCTATACTTAGGATAGTTAAGATTTATCTAATTGAACCCTTTATCATTGTAGAATACCTTTCTTTGTCCTTTTTTAGGATTATTAGTTTAAACTCTGTTTTATCAGGTATTAGAATAGTGACCCCTTCTCTTTTTTTGTTTCCTATTTATGTGGTACATCTTTCTCCAACCCTTTACTTTGATCCTATCAGTATCATTATGTGTGAGATGGATCTCTTGAAGACAGTAGATGTACAGGTCTTGTATTTTTCTCCAACTTTCCCACTCTGTGCCTTTTAAGTGGGTCATTTAGACCATTTATATTCAAGGTTAATATTGATATATGAGGTTTTGATCCTATCTTGAGGTTGTTCAGCTGGTTGCCTTGTACTTTCTATTGTGTTTTTGGTTTATAGTTTCTTGGGTTATGTACTTAGGTGTGTTTTTGTGGTCACAGGTATCTTTTCTTGTTTCCATACTTAGAACTCCTGTAAGGATCTCTTGGAAGGCTGGTCTAGTGGTAATGAATTTCCTTAGTGCTTGCTTATCTGGAAAATATTTTATTTCTCCTTCACCTCAAAAACTGAAGTTTGGTGGGATGTCAAATTCTTGCTTGGAATTTTTTTCTTTCCTTAAGAATGCTGAAAATAGGCTCCCAATCTCTCCTGACCTGTAAAGTTTCTGCAGAGAAGCCCACTGTTAGCCTGATGAGGTTCTCTTTTTTTGTGATTCATTCTTTTTCTCTAGCTGCCTTTAAGATTTTTTTCATTAGCATTGACCTTGAACCTTCTGACTATTATGTGCCTTGGTGATTATTTAGTATAGTATCTTCCAGGTGATCTCTGGATTTCTTGTCTGCATGTCTACCTTTCTGGCATAATTAAAGAAGTTTTTTTGAACTGTTTCCTCAAGTATATTTTCCAGGTTGTTTCCTTTTTATCCTGTCTCAGGAATGCTAATAATTGGAAGGCTTTGTTTCTTTACATAATCCCAGGGTTCTCACAGACTTTTGCCACACTGGGTTAGTTAGAAAGATCAGTCCTCAATCTCTGAAACAGTTTCTTCTGCTTGGTCCAGTCTATTGATAAAGCTTTCATTTGTATTTTGAAATTCCTTAAGTGAGTTTTTCAATTCTAGAGGCACTGAATGATTTTTTCATGATTTTTATGTCTTTTTTCATTTCCTAGATTGCTCTAGAAGTTTCTTTGTTTTCATTTTTAACCTTGTCTTGAATCTCATTGAGCTTCCTTGCAAGCCATGCTTTGGATTCTTTATCTGCCATTTCTAAGTTTCTGTTTTGGTTACGGACCATTGCTGGAGAGTTAGTTCAGTACTTTTGTGAGAAAATTCAAATTTTTCATGGTGTGCAGAATTCACACTCTGATTCCTTCTCATCCGATGATGCTGGCGCTTCTAATTTTTTGTAATTATTTTTGTGCAGGCAGGATATTTTCTTTTTTCCTATGGTGTCATTGTTGTTTTATTTTTTTCTTTACCTTTTCCTGCCCCCACCCCCCCGCTTCCCTGGGAGTGTGACTGTGGTGAATGCTGAGTAGGGTCTTTTGGCTTTTGGCTTTGCTTCAGTAGCCCTATGCACTTCTTTTGGCAGGTTTTATATTTGGCTGTGCAGTTCATCCTACAAACCCATAGATGGCACTGACAGGTCAGAGCTTGCTGCAGCCAACATGACTGAGCATATACTTGATCCTTGTTTACTGGCAAAAGTTCTCTGTTGCCTTAGGCAATGAGCTGGTTCATGGAATGCACAGTGGTGTGAGCTCCCTGATCAACCTCACGGGGCTGGGAGGCAAGAACCAGGAACAACAGATCTGGACCAGGCAGGTACACCTACAGATCCCCTGATGGCAGGCACAAGCACCAGTGCCTACGGGGGTGGCCACCATACGCCCAGAGGTGTGCCTAGGCAATGAACTGTGAAACCTCCTTGGCTCCAAGTTCTCTGCATGGGGATGGGCAGCAACCTACACTCTTAATCCAAGTGGGTGTTCCAGATGTCTTGACCATCCACCTGGGCATGGAACAGAGAAGGCCCCATGCACCAAGATCTCTGCATAGGAGGTGTGGAGTGTCTCAGACTGCTGGAAGAGGCAAGCAGTTTCTTTGAATGCCTGGAGATCTGCCTGGGCATGGAGTGTAGAGGGTTTCACTATACCATGGCGTATGTCCAGGAAAGGTAAGGTGGCTCAGGCTGCTGAAACAGATGAGTGGGTACAACAAATACCTGATGATTTGCCTGGGCATGAAGCAGAGAGGGTCTTCCTGTACCAAGATGTTCACACAGGAAGGGTGGGGGATGAGGGCCAGTCTACTGGTCCAGGTGAGTGATGCTGCAAATGCCTGGAGATCTGCCTCAGCACGGAGCAGAGGGCCCTTTTGCACTAAGATCTCTGCACACGTGGGGTGGGGTGACTAAGGCTGCTGGACGCAGCTAGCAGGTGAAACATACGTATTTCTTTTTTTTTTTTTTTTTTGGAGACAGAGTCTCACCCTGTTGCCCAGGCTGGAGTGCAATGGTGCGATCTCGACTCACTGCAATGTCTGCCTCCCACGTTAAGCGATCCTCCTGCCTTAGCCTCCCAAGTAGCTGAGATTACAGGCACATGGCACCACGCCTGGCTAATTTTTGTATTTTTAGTAGAGACAGGGTTTCACTATGTTGGCCAGGCTGGTCTTGAACTCTTGACCTCAGGTTATCCACCCACGTTGGCCTCCCAAAGTGCTGGGATTGATTACAGGCGTGAGCCACCATGCCCAGCCAAAACACAAGTATTTCTTAAAAATAGTTAAATAACTTCTCTCATGCAAAATTAACTTGAAAGTTTACAGCGCATGTTAGATTTCCTGATATTCAGAATACTGTATATAAATTTAGACTAATAGGAATTTTTCAGAATGGTAAACAGTATGTAAGGGAACTGTAACAGCTTTCTGCGTAAAAGAAATCAGCTACAGATAAATGATCAATTTTATGTAGAATCAGTGGCAAATATGTAATAGAACATAATCCTATCTCTTGGCTGTGAAATGCAAACATTGCTTTCCAGAAGGTGTACGGATCACCTTTTAAAGGAATGGCCTGATGGCATCCTTTCAGATATCATCTGCTCGAAATAGTTTGTGTATGTCTGTGTTCCTGTTTGCACATACGCACATAGGAATGACTGAGTTGGCTCATTCAAAACTAAATCTTCAGGGAAAAGTACTTTAGTCTGTGAACACAAGTCTTATGTTAATTTCTGCCCTTCTTACCCCCACAAAATAAAAATTCAACTTTTAAAGTATTTTTAAATAAAAAATAAGCTGCCTCATTTTAAAGTGTACCTTTAATGAGATTAGAGTGAATTGCCTGAGAAGCTAAATGACCAGACTTTCCCTAACAGATTTTAATTATTTGTGTAGGATTCCCTAAATGAAGACTCACAATAGCCATTTTAACTATACTAGAGCTGCTCTTTCATCTTCATTGCAAGCTTCAGACCCTAAACAAAGCATGAAGCTGGGCAGTGCACTGTTTAATTTCAAATTGGATTTTTCATTATGTTTTATGATAACTTTTTATTTTTATCAAGTTGCATCTCAGCCTTCTGTTTAGACTCAAGAAGATTTATAGCATATGATCTGTGTGCTTATTTGGACAAACAAATGCAATAAATCAGCCCATTCTTTTCAATAAAATGTTATTAATAGAACACATTATTCTGTTCAATATTATGTTATCTTTAAAATTAAGCAGAACATTAGTGGCAGTGAAACTAGTTTCAATCAATATGTTCTTATAACGAAACCTATTGTATGAGAAACTTTTCTTTTTAAAGAAGAAAAATGCCCTTAGCACAACAACCAAGTTCTGACTCTCAATATGGCATTTCACAGCTTCTATGAATTATTTATTAGGATTTCTTTGCATTTGTTTTGGTATTTAAAATAGCTTCTTCAAAGTTACCATGAAGCAGTTAGAACATGAATGTTCCTTAAATGATGTTTTTTTAATTGAGGAATTGGGGTCTCCTGTCTTGGCTTTGGAGCCCCCCTCCCTCTGTCTCTGTACAGGGGAGTGTCTTCCTTCCTTTTTCTCTTTTCTTTCTTGTCTATTAAACTTTCTGCTCCTTAAAACCAAAAAAATACCCAGCACTTTGGGAGGCTGGGGCAGATGGATCACGAGGTCAGGAGATCGAGACCATCCTGGCTAACACAGTGGAACCCCGTCTCTACCAAAAAAATACAAAAAAATTAGCTGGACATGGTGGCGGGTGCCTGTAGTCCCACCTACTCAGGAGGCTGAGGCAGGAGAATGGTGTGAACCCAGGAGACAGAGCTTGCAGTGAGCCGAGATCATGCCACTGCACTCCCGCCTGGGCAACAGAGTGAGACTCCATCTCGTAAATAAATAAATAAATTAATTAATTAATTAAAATAAAATAAAATAAAATAAAACAAACAAATTGAGGAATTTACTTTGCACTTGACCTGGCAGGAACTTTAGCATGTGCCTCATTGAAATTAAAGTGGGAGAGGATTTTAAGAAAGGCAGACCTGCTGTTAACGCTCAGGAGCACAAGAATTGTCCATTTCTCTGTTAGTCTGATAGAGTGTCTGGTTAAATTTCTTCATGGATGAAAAATGAGTAGTATTCAGATAAGGAAGGTATAGATTTTAATATTTTAAAACTCATATAATAAGAAAACTCACCGGGATTAGAGCCGTGGTTTAGACCCTAATCACCCACTTATACTCCCAGTTTAAATTTTAGAATTTTGGCTTTAAAAGGAAAAGTGTCTGAAGTCTCAGTATAGCATTCTAGTTTTAGGAGACCTACATGATCCTTTTGGAAAACTGAACAGGCTGGTGCATTGTTCTATTACTGGTATGAAAGCAAAGTTCCCTTACAGAAGGCTGATATTTAATAATATGACCTGGAAAGTGAAGACCTTTGGGTGTTAAATTGCATATATCTTCCAATAAAAAAACTCTAAAAAACAATTTATAATTCCTTTTGCTTCATACATTGTATTTTACATGGCTGTTTAAGGAATCTAGAGACCTATCATAGTGTCAAATTTACTCCCATACCTTCTGCAATTTCTTATATTTAATCTGAAAATAAGAACTAGAGACATTCTACTGCAGTTTTGCTCTCTTTAAATTGTTAAGAAATTGTTGTATGGACAGATGAGAATCATATTAAGATGAAAAAATATTTATGAAAATTTAAGCTATCACACATTCTGTTGGCTTTAGGGTAGAGTTTCCTTAGTCCCTCAGGAAAATAATTTGAGTATATTGCTATACAAGTCTCTTACAGTAAATAAGTAAACTCTACAGTCACTGAATACCACTGCTAACATCTTATAAACAATCACACTCTCCTCATCTATATTTTTTCTCTTCTTATTTTTTAGAGACAGGGTCTCACTCTGTGGCCCAGGCTAGAGTGCAGTGGCACACTTATGGCTCACTGTAGCTTCAACTTTCTGGGCTCAAGTGATCCCCCTGCCTTGGCCTCCCAAAGTGCTGGGATTACAGGCATGAGCCACCACACCTGGACTACTTCTGTATTTTATTTTTATTTTTATTTATTTATTTGGGACAGGGTCTTGCTTTGTTGCCCAGGCTGGTGTGCTATGGCATGAGCAGGACTCACTACAGCCTTGACTTCCTGGAGTCATGTGATGCTCCCACCTCAGCCCTCCAGGTAGCTGGGACTGCAGGCGTGTGCCGCTATGCCAGACTAATTTTTTTTTTAATTTTAGAAGAGAGAAGATCTCACTATGTTGCCCAGGCTCCTCTTCTGTATTGCAAATGTAGAAGATCGTCGTATTTTTTTCATACAGGGAGAGACTGCTTAGAATCTGTTTTGGAGTTTTAGTGTCATTTTACTGCATAAGATTGCAGTAAACTTGATTGTAGCTTTTTCCATTCTTAGTTCTACCTCAAAGCTATTAAATATTACATTTCTGAAAGAAGATTCATTTTTGTTTTATTCACATCTAGGAAGACCTGTCAACCATTGGGTTTAATTTCCGTACAGCTGACAAGGATTGTATATGGAAACTTTGGCAGCAGAGTGGCAAGAAGCAACTGATTACTTCATTATCTCTGCAATGTCCCCCCACAACAATTGAACATCATCTGTATTTATTTATTTATTTTTCCAACTTATATTTTAGGTTCCAAGGGTACATGTACAGTTTTCTTACGTGGGTAAATTGTATGTAATGGGGGTTTGGTGTACAGATTATTTTGTCACCCAGGTAATAAGCATAGTACCCAACAGATAGTTTTTCAATCTTCACTCTCCTCCAGTCTTTCACCCTCAATTAAGTCCTTGTTTCTATTATTCCCTTCTTCTTTGTGTATGAGACAAAGTCTTGGTCTGATGCCAGGCTGGAGTGCAGTTGCATGAACACGGCTGACTGTAGCATCAACCTCCTGGGTTCAAGCACTCCTCCTGCCTCAGCCTCCACAGTAGCTGGGACAGACACATTCCACCATGCCCTGCGGATTTTTTAAATTTTTTGTGGAGTTGAGATCCTGCTATGTTGATCAGGCTGGTCCTGAACGAATGAACTCTTGGGTCAGGCAGTCTTCCTACCTTGGACTCCCAAAATGCTGCAATTACAGGCATGAGCCACCATGCCTGGCCTGTTACTCTTTTCTTTGTGTCCATGTGTTCTCTTTTTTTATGTATATATTTATTATTTATTTATTTTATTATATATATATATATTTTATTATACTTTAAGTTCTAGGGCACATGTGCACAATGTGCAGGTTTGTTACATATGTATACATGTGCCATGTTGGTGTGCTGCACCCATTAACTCGTCATTTACATTAGGTATATCTCCTAATGCTATCCCTCGCCCCTCCCCCCACCCCACAACAGGCCCCAGTGTGTGATGTTCCCCTTCCTGTGTCCAAGTGTTCTCACTGTTCAATTCCCACCTATGAGTGAGAACATGCGGTGTTTGGTTTTCTGTCCTTGCGATAGTTTGCTGAGAATGATGTTTTCCAGCTTCATCCATGTACCTACAAAGTGCATGAACTCATCATTTTTTATGGCTGCATAGTATTCCATGGTGTATATGTGCCACATTTTCTCAATCCAGTCTATCATTGTTGTACATTTGGGTTGGTTCCAAGTCTTTGCTATTGTGAATAGTGACGCAAAAAACATACGTGTGCATGTGTCTTTATAGCAGCATGATTTATAATCCTTCGCGTATATACCCAGTAATGGGATGGCTGGGTCAAATGATATTTCTAGTTCTAGATCCCTGAGGAATCTCCACACTGTCTTCAACAATGGTTGAACTAGTTTACAGTCCCATCAACAGTGTAAAAGTGTTCCTATTTCTCCATATCCTCTCCAGTACCTGTTGTTTCCTGATTTTTTAATGATGGCCATTCTAACTGGTGTGAGACGGTATCTCATTGTGGTTTTGATTTGCATTTATCTGATGACCAGTGATGATGAGCATTTTTTCTGAAGGGATCAATACAACAAGAAGAGCTAACTATCCTAAATATACATGCACCCAATACAGGAGCACTCAGATTCATAAAGCAAGTCCTTAGAGACCTACAAAGAGACTTAGACTTCCACACAATAGTAATGGGAGACTTTAACACCCCACTGTCAACATTAGACAGATCAACGAGACAGAAAGCTAACAAGGATATCCAGGACTTGAACTCAGCTCTGCACCAAGTGAACCTAATAGACATCTACAGAACTCTCCACCCCAAATCAACAGAATATACATTCTTCTAAGCACCACATCGCACTTATCCCAAAATTGACCACATAGTTGGAAGTAAAGCACTCCTCAGCAAATATAAAAGAATAGAAATTATAACAAACTGTCTCTCAGACCACAGTGCAATCAAACTAGAACTCAGGATTAAGAAACTCACTCAAAACCCCTCAACTACATGGAAACTGAACAACCTGCCCCTGAATGACTACTGGGTACATAACGAAATGAAGGCAGAAATAAAGATGTTCTTTGAAACCAACGAGAACAAAGACACAACATACCAGAATCTCTGGGACACATTCAAAGCAGTGTGTAGAGGGAAATTTATAGCACTAAATGCCCACAAGAAAAAGCAGGAAAGATCCAAAATTGACACCCTAACATCACAATGAAAAGAACTAGAGAAGGAAGAGCAAACACATTCAAAAGCTAGCAGAAGGCAAGAAATAACGTAAGATCAGAGGAGAACTAAAGGAAATAGAGACACAAAAAATCCTTCAAAAAATCAATGAATCCAGGAGCTGGTTTTTTGAAACGGTCAACAAAATTGATAGACCACTAGTAAGACTAATAAAGAAGAAAAGAGAAGAATCAAATAGACGCAACAAAAAATGATAAAGGGGATATCACCACCAATCCCACAGAAATACAAACTACCATCAGAGAATACTATAAACACCTCTGTGCAAATAAACTAGAAAATCTAGAAGAAATGGATAAATTCCTCGACACACACACTCTCCCAAGACTAAACCAGGAAGGAATTGAGTCTCTGAATAGACCAATAAAAGGCTCTGAAATTGAGGCAATAATTAACAGCGTACCAACCAAAAAAGTCCAGGACCAGACGGATTCACAGCCAAATTCTACCAGATGTAAAAAGAGGAGCTGGTACCATTCCTTCTGAAACTATTCCAATCAATAGAAAAAGAGGGACTCCTCCCTAACTCATTTTATGAGGCCAGCATCATCCTGATACCAAAGCCTGGCAGAGACACAACAAAAAAAGAGAATTTTAGACCAATATCCCTGATGAACATCGATGCAAAAATCCTCAATAAAATACTGGCAAATGGAATCCAGCAGCATATCAGAAAGCTTATCCACCATGACCAAGTGGGCTTCATCCCTGGGATGCAAGACTGGTTCAACATATGCAAATCAGTAAACATAATCCATCATATAAACAGAACCAAAGACAAAAACCACATGATTATCTCAATAGATGCAGAAAAGGCCTTTGACAAAATTCAACAGCCCTTCATGCTAAAACCTCTCAATGAACTAGGTATTGATGGGACGTATCTCAAAATAATAAGAGCTATTTATGACAGACCCACAGCCAATATCATACTGAATGGGCAAAAACTGGAAGCATTCCCTTTGAAAACTGGCACAAGACAGGGATGCCCTCTCTCACCACTCCTATTCAACACAGTGTTGGAAGTTCTGGCCAGGGCAATCAGGCAGGAGAAAGAAATAAAGGGTATTCAATTAGGAAAAAAGGCAGTCAAATTGTCCCTGTTTGCAGATGACATGATTGTACATCTAGAAAACCCCATCTTCTCAGCCCAAAATCTCCTTAGGCTGATAAGCAACTTCAGCAAAGTCTCCGGATACAAAATCAATATGCAAAAATCGCAAGCATTCTTTACACCAATAACAGAGAAACAGAGCCAAATCTTGAGTGAACTCCCATTCACAATTGCTTCAAAGAGAATAAAATACCTAGGAATCCAACTTACAAGAGATGTGAAGGACCTCTTCAAGGAGAACTACAAACCACTGCTCAACGAAATAAAAGAGGACACAACCAAATGGAAGAACATTCCATGCTGATGGATAGGAAGAATCAATATAGTGAAAATGGCCATACTGCCCAAGGTAATTTATAGATTCAATGCCATCCCCATCAAGCTACCAATGACTTTCCTCACAGAATTGGAAAAAACTACTTTAAAGTTCATATGGAACCAAAACAGAGCCCGCATCTCCAAGTCAATGCTAAGCCAAAAGAACAAAGCTGGAGGCATCACGCTACCTGATTTCAAACTATACTACAAGGCTACAGTGACCAAAACAGCATGGTACTGATTCCAAAACAGAGAGATAGACCAATGGAACAGAACAGAGCCCTCAGAAATAATACCACAGATCTACAACCATCTGATCTTTGACAAAACTGACAAAAACATGCAATGGGGAAAGGATTCCCTATTTAATAAATGGCGCAGGGAAAACTGGCTAGCCATAGGTAGAAAGCTGAAACTGGATCCCTTCCTTACACCTTATGCAAAAATTAATTCAAGATGGATTAAAGACTTACATGTGAGACCTAAAACCATAAAAACCCTAGAAGAAAACCTAGGCAATATCATTCAGGACATAGGCATGGGCAAGGACTTCATGTCTAAAACACCAAAAGCAATGGCAACAAAAGCCAAAATTGACAAATGGGATCTAATTAAACTAAAGAGCTTCTGCACAGCAAAAGAAACTACCATCAGAGTGAACAGGCAGCCTACCGAATGGGAGAAAATTTTTGCCATCTACTCATCTGACAGAGGGCTAATATCCAGAATCTACAAAGAACTCAAATTTAGAAGAAAAAAACAACCCCATCAACAAGTAGCTGAAGGATATGAACAGACACTTCTCAAAAGAAGACATTTATGCAGCCAACAGACACATGAAAAAATGCCCATGTGTTAGCTCCCACTTGTACGTGAGAACATGTGGTATTTGGTTTTCTGTTCCTGCATTGTGTTCATTTAGAATAATGACCTCTAGCTCCATCCATGTGTTTTATCGTTCTCATAGAGATCTTTTACCTTCCTGATCAGCTGTATTCCAAAATATTTTATTTTTTGTGTGTGGTTTTTGTGATTGGATTGCATTTTTGATTTGGCCCCCAGCTTGGATGTTGTTGGTGAACAGAAATGCTACTGATTATTCTATATTGAATTTGTATCCTGAAACTTTGTTGAAGTTGTTTATCTATCTCTGCTTTAGGGCGGAGACTAGGGTTTTCTAGATATGGAAACATATAGTCTGTGAAGAGAGATAGTTTGACTTCCTCTCTTCCTGTTTAGATGCCTTTTATTTTTTTTCTTGCCCAATTGCTCTGGCTAGTGCTTCCACTACTGTGTCAAATAGGAGTGGTGAAAGTGGACGTCCTTGTCTTGTTCTGGTTTGCAAGGGTAATGTTTCCAGCTTTTTCCCATTTAGTATGATGCTGGCTGTGGGTTTGTCATAGATGGCTCTTTTTATTTTGAAGTATGTTCCTTCAATGCCTAGTTGTTGAAGGTTTTTAAGATGAAGGGATAAATTTTATTGAAAATCTTTTCTGTGTCTAATGAGGTTATCATGTGGTTTTTGGTTTTAGTTCTGTTTATATGATGAATCACATGTATTAATTTGCATATGTTGAACCAACCTTGTATTTCAGTAATAAAGCCAGCTTGATTGTGGTGGATTAGCTTTTTGAGGTGCTGCTGGATTTGGTTTACTAGTGTTTTGTTGAGGATTTTTGCAACTATGTTCATCAGGGATGTTTTCCTGAAGTGTTTTATTGTTGTGTCTCTGCCAGATTTTGGCATCAGAATTATATTAGCCTTATAGAGTGAGTTAGAGTCAAAGTCCCTCCTACTTGATTTTTTGGAATAGTTTCAGTAGGATTGGTACCAGCTCTTTGTATGTCTGGTAGAATTCACCTGTGATCCATCTTGCGCAGGGCTTTTCTGGTTGGTAGGCTTTTTATTAATGATCTAATTTTGAAATTCAATATTGTTTTTTTCAGGGTTTCAGTTTCTTCCTGGTTCAATCTTGGAAGGTTGTATATTTTCAGGAATTTATCCATTTCTTGTAGGTTTTCCAGTTTATGTGCCTAGAGGTGTTTGTAATAGTCTCTGAGAGTTTTATTTGGGGTTGGTGGCAATGTCTGCCTCGTCATTTCTGATTGTACTTATTATTATTGAGACAAGGTCTCACTGTGTCACCCAGGCTGGAGTGCAGTGGCATGATCCCAGTTCACTGCAACTTCCACCTCCCGGACTCGAGTTATCCTCCCACCTCAGCCTCCTGAGTATCTGGGACCACAGACAAGCACCACCAGGAGTGGCTAATTTTTTGTAGAGACAGGGTTTCACCATGTTGCCAGGTTGGTGTCAGGTTTTTTGAGAATTGTTTTATGTCTGAGTGTGTGGTCAGTTTTAGAGTATGTACCATGTGCAGACATCTATATTTATATGGGATATCAATCTGTAGTTCTGTTTTCTTTTGGTAATTTTGTCTGGTTTGGGATGAGGGTAATTCTGGCTTTGGTAAATCTGTTGGAAACTGTTTTCTCCTTTTTTTGTATTCTCAGTTGATCCATGACCTTTTCTTTTTAAAATGATTGATATTCACCACTGAAGCCATCAGGAATGGACTTTTTTTGTGAGAATATTTTTAATTATTACTTCAATTTCTGTAATTTATGTGGGATATTAAGATTTTCTATTTTGTCTTCAGTCAATTTGATAGTTTCTGTCTTTCAAGGAATTCGTCCATTTCATTTTGGGTGTTATATGTAGTATAATTCAGCATTCATAACATTTGTTTATTATTTTAATGTCTGTGGCACTTGTATCTATTTGCCACTTTTTCATTTTTGATTTTTATTATTCACATCTATTTTCTGAATAAATTTCATTTTTTTTTAACAGAACATCTTTTATTAGATTTTCTCTTGTTTCTTTTCTGTTTCATTTGTTTCTGTCCTTATATTTATTTTTCCTTCATTCATATTTTTTTCAGTTTTAATTTGCATTTCTTTCCTAACTTGCTAGGATGAGAATTTAGATTATTGATTTGAAATCTAATTTCTTTTCTAATATAAACATTTAAAGCTATTAATTTCCCTCTGAGAACTCCATTAGCTATATTTTATTGTGTTTTAATTTTGATTAATTTCAAAATATTTCCTGAGTATTCTTGTTATTTCCTCTTTGAACAGTTTATAGTCATAAGATTCTTAATTTCCAGATACTGCCCAATCTCTGAAAGCTTTCTGTAAGGTATTTCTAATTTAGTTACATTATTGTCAGAAAATGTGTCTTCCACAATTTCAATATCTTGAAATTATTGAGGCTTGAAATTATTCACCGTATCATATGATATGGCCAATCTTAGTAAATCTTTCATCTGCATGAAAAATAATATAATCAGCAATTATTGGATACAGTGTTCTGTTTATCAGTAGGGTCAATATTTTTCTTTTTATTTATTTATTTATTATACTTTAAGTTCTAGGGTACATGTGCACAATGTGCAGGTTTGTTACATATGTATACATGTGCCATGTTGGTGTGCTGCACCCATTAACTCATCATTTACATTAGATATTTCTCCTAATGCTATCCCTCCCCTATGCCCCCACCCCCCGACAGGCCCCAGTGTGTGATATTCCCTGCCCTGTGTCCAAGTCTTCTCATTGTTCGGTTCCCACCTATAAGTGAGAACATGCGGTGTTTGGTTTTCTGTCCTTGCGATGGTTTGCTCAGAATGATGGTTTCCAGCTTCATCCATGTCACTGCAAAGGACATGAACTTATCATTTTTTATGGCTGCATATTATTCCATTGTGTATATGTGCCACATTTTCTTAATCCAGTCTATCATTTATGGACATTTGGGTTGGTTCCAAGTCTTTGCTATTGTGAATAGTGCCACAATAAATATATGTGTGCATGTGTCTTTATAGCAGCATGATTTCTGTAGACTCAAGTAACTGGTGTAATTTCTTTCTAACCTAAAAGATTTTCTTCAGTGTTTCTTATAAAGGCAGCTCTACCAGCAGCTACTCTTTCAGTCTTTTTGTCATTGGTTTATTTTGTTTTTAAATATGTGGATGTCTATTTTGCCTTCATGCCTTCATTTTTGAAGGTTAGTTTTGCTGGATATAAAATCCTTAGTTGACAGTTTATTTTTTTCAGCACTTTGAATATATCATCCCACTGCCTTTTGGCTTCATTGTTTCTCATAAGATGTCAGCTGTTAAATGTAATGTTCTCTGTGTGTGAAGAGTCATTTCCCTTGCTCCTTTGGAGAATTTCTCGTTGTCTTAGCTTTAGATAGTTTGACCAGGACTTATCTAGGTGTGGATCTCTTTGTGTTATCCTACTTACAATTTGTTGAGCTTCTTGGATGTGCCGATTAATGTTTTTCTGGTCAAAATTAGGATGTTTTTGACTATAACTTTTCCAAATATTTTTCTGGCCCTTTATCTCTCTCCACTTCTTCTGGCTCTCACGTTTCATGTATCTAGATATGCTTTGTCTCCCACAGGTCTCTGAGACTGTTAGCTGTTATCATTCTTTTTTCTTTCTACTCTTTAGATTAAATGATCTCTATTAATCTGTTTTTAAGTTCACTGATTCTTCTGCTGTTTCACTTCTGCTGTTGAGACCACCTTCTGAATTTTGCACTTAATTTTTTGTACTTTTCAATGCTAGCATTTCCATTTGGTTCTTTGTTGTAAAAAAAAATTCTGTCTCTATTGAGATTGTCTATTTGTTGCCATTGTTGTACTTACCTTTAATTCTTAAAATGTTTTCTTTTAGATCTTTCAACACATTTATTATAGCTGCTTTGAAGTTTTTCTTTACAAGTCCAATATTTAGGCTCCCTCAGAAGCAGTTCCACTTTCTATTGATTGGCTTTTTTCCCCCCAAGTATGGGTCACTCTTTTCTGTTTCTTTGCACTTCTTGTAATTTTTTATTTGAAAACTGGACATTTGATGTGATATATTATAACATCTTAGGCTTCTGGTTCTTTCTCTTGAAAGTTGTTATTGCTATCGTTTTGTTGTTTTAGTGACTCGCCTGGATTCATTCTGTAGAGTTTGTCTCCCCTGCAACATATGTCCACTGATGTCACTACTCAGCCTTTTTTTTTTTTTTTAAGCCTAGCTTCATAGAGGATTGCCCTGAGTCAGCATAGCTTAATTTGAAAACAGATGATTATTGTTTTGTTTTTTTTTTTTTTGAGACAGAGTCTCGCTCTGTTGCCCAGGCGGGAGTGCAGTGGCGCGATCTCAGCTCACTGCAAGCTCTGCCTCCCGGGTTCATGCCATTCTCCTGCCTCAACCTCCCGCATAGCTGGGACTACAGGCGCCCGCCACCATGCCCAGCTAATTTTTTTGTATTTTTAGTAGAGACGGGGTTTCACCGTGTTAGCCAGGATGGTCTCGATATCCTGACCTTGTGATCCGCCCGCCTAGGCCTCCCAAAGTGCTGAGATTACAGGTGTGAGCCACCGCGCCCGGCCCAGATGATTATTGTTAATAAATTTTGCTCTAACAACTCAAGTCATTCTGGCTTCAACCCTTTGTCACTGGTCCTGTCTGTGAGTTGAGCAATGCCTTTACTTTCTGCTATACCTTCTCATGTCTTCTCTGTATTTGAGCAAGATACCATGTTCAAACAGAGATACTTAGATAATTAAGGCCCTCTTTTAGTCTGTACTGAATGTGCACACAGACTTGAGCATGTATTCCTCCTTCTATGCCACCCAGTATATAGGAAGCTTATCAAGGCTCCCTGTTGCTGTCTCATTCCCCAGTGTCCTTGTTAAATATCTGACTGCCAGACACCTACTTGCCTCATCCAGTCAGTTCTGCTATAAGGTAACTTAAGTATTTCTAAAAGTAACCATGGTATACAAAATCATACAATAAAAACACAGGGTTTATGGGGGAAAGTACCATATTTTAAGATATCTCAGATGTCAAACATCAAGTGTAATAGTGTTCACTTTTAATTTAACAAACCATAGACCAAATACTTCAAGTTTTTGCTTCTCAACTTTACTTAAAGCTCCGTTTAGCATTCACTTTTTGAGGTTGGGGTTGAGGGAATTCCTAGACCATTGTTTGATTACAATGTAATTGTTTTATTATAATTCTCGGGAATTTTAGACTATTGTTTCAAAGTGTTCCTTTTCATCTTCATTAAGATTTATAGTGGTAGTTCCTGGAATTATGGGGAATGCAGACATTTTTTTCAAGAACAGTAACTAGGGATCCTATCCGTCATCTCCCTTCCTTTATTGGGAGTTGGAGCTGATAGGAACATGGTAAAGGAAAGGAGTATATTCAGGTCTCCTATAAGATGACATATGTATTTCTAAAAATAACCAAGCTATGCAAAACCACATAGTAAAAAACACAAGGCTTGTGTGGGAAATGATATTGGGCCAAAAAACTCAAAATTTTAGGCCAGACATGGTGGCTCATGCCTGTAATCCCAGCACTTTGGGAGGCCAAGGCGGGTGGATCAACAGGTCAGGAGTTCAAGACCAGCCTGGCCAAGATGCTGAAACCTCATCTCTACTAAAAATACAAAAAAATTTAGCTGGGCATGGTGGCAACACACCTGTAATCCCAGCTATTCAGGAGGCTGAGGCAGAGAATTTCTTAAACCCGGAGGTGGAGGTTGCAGTGAGCCGAGATCGCGCCACTGCACTCCAGCCTGGGCGACAGAGTAAGACTCCATCTCAAAAAAAAAAAAAAAAATTTTCAAAGCAACACTTTAAAAAAATAAGAACCTTATAAAAATAGCAGCAAAGTTTCACACTTGCTAACTGTTAAAAATAAATACAATAAATATATATATAATCAGTATGGCAGTCCACCTTGAAAAAGACTTGAGGTTTAAGTGGGTTTCATAAGAGTTGTATCTTGTAAGTTATTGTCAGGTAGTGGAAGTTGGGTTTTCAGAAAGAAGGAAACTTATAATACCAGATTTGGAAGATTGACTTGGGTTAGGAGTTAGCACTAAAAACCTCAGTAAGAATTCTTTTGTCCTTAATTCCTGAGGGATATTTTTTTGAATTTGAAATAGAGGTCTTTTGAGGTATACCTTTATAATAAATACCTGTTTTAACAAAATGGAAAATTTAATCCAACGTGTAGCCTTCTTCAATTAACTCCTGTATGGCTGCTAGAAATTTTTTGCAACTTGTCAGCTACACTTGTGGCCTTACCAAGCAGCTGCAGTGCTGTTTGAAACCACTAATCCAGGTATTACTAGCATGAAAAGGAGCCACTTCTATTAAGATTAATGATTTACATTTAAGGTCTTTCTGTGTAAATAGTGCTTCCTTTTTGTGAAATCAATTATTTTGTTCTTTCGTCTTCATTTCAAATGCTTACCAAGCATTCCGTTTCTTTTTTTTTTCTTTAGGCTGCTTTCTTTTTTAAAAAATTTTTTGTTCTGTAAGTTTCCATCATCTCATAGACTGTTTCCTTATTGACTTCATAGCACTTGAAGTTATATCAGTCATAATGTTAAAACAAATTTTTGCTGAGTTGTCTGATAATCCTCAATGCAGATTCCTGTTTATTGCTCAGGAGATATCAGATTCTCCTGTTTCTTTCAGAATACTTTACTATTTCAGGCTTCTCAATATTTGAAGCCTTCCTTTTACATGTACTGTGTGATGGTTTTGACCAAGATGTTCAGGCATTTGGGAGATGTTAATTGAGTATTTTCTTACATTCCAGAGCTCACAAATGTGAAAGAATAGCATGATATGACTTTGTAGTATAACACATGTGAGGAACTGAGATAAATGTTGGTTGTTTCAGATGTGCAATTTTGTAAATTTCACTGTGGCTCAGATCAGGTGGGTGCAAGTCTATGTGTTCACCTAGTGTTTTGCACAAAAAGAATTGTGTTTAAGCAAACATGAAATTTGCATCGTGTTCAGATTTTTCCCGACTATATGAATCATGTTGAAACAGGTCCACCTTTTCAGAGCAATGTTACACCTGAACTGACTGTATTCTAGATAATTTAGGTCAGTGCATCCCAAACTAAATTGTCTGTGGTGAAGGGCTATGTTTGGGTTTTTTTGTTTGTTTATAATCTTCATGGACTGAAACTTTTGTAAAAATTTTTGTTAATAATTTCAACAGCCATAAATTATATTTCAGTTAACAGTCTGGCTGTTATCATTGAGAAAAATGACTAACTCAGTCAGGGACTGAATGAATTTAATGTTTGATGTTAGTTTTTATGAGGGCTTTTCTATTTTTTATTTTATTCTTAGATGGCTTTTCATCTAAGAATAAACCTGAAAGCCTTGGGTTTTTGAACAGGTTCTCTCTTTCTTGGTAAGCCCTGAAATCCAAATGTTGTTTCCAACCCTGTGAGACTGCTTAAAGCTCCTCTTGGCTCCTCCACTAGCACTTCTTTTACATTTTAAATTAAATTTCATTTAAAATGTCTTGAACAGAAAAGCAACGACTAATGTTAAGGTCATCTTTTTTTGTTTACCTTCTAACTGAAATCTTTAAAAATTTTTAAAAATATTTTTTTCCTGTCATTCATTCTTGCAGGAAATATGCAAAAATTGCATTATTATCCACAATAGATTCTGCCTAAACATTTTGAGAATTTTGCTCTCCTAGACCCTGAAGAAATTTTATAGAGTACTTAAACAAATTTTAGAAAGGTTGTTGGTGCCTGATTTTTACATAAAAAGGTAGTTCCAGCCGGGCGCGGTGGCTCACACAGGTAATCCCAGCACTTTGGAAGGCCAAGATGGGTGGATCACCTGAGGTCAGTAGTTCAAGACCAGCATGGCCAACATGGTGAAACCCCATCTCTACTAAAAATACAAAAAATTAGCTGGGTGTGATGGCACATGCCTGTAGTCCCAGCTACTTGGGAGGCTGAGGCAGGAGAAACACTTGAACCGAGATCGCGCCACTGCACTCCAGCCTGGGTGACAGAATGAGTGGTTCCTTTTTGTGCCTTGGCTAGGTATCTACCATCTGCCTAGTCTCCTGGATCTCCGAAGATTGTTCAGTATAACTTGCAGATCAGAACACTTTAATTTTAATACAATTATTTCAGTTTAGGCTGTTGGTTTTGTGGTCTGTTGTAGGCCTTCCTTCTTGTCTTCTACTATCTCTCCATGTAAACTTCATGTTTTGATTCCTTTGGGTACTGAGATAATCTGTCCTTTATTATTTCATTTCCTTCCACTGACTATCACTTGGCTCATTGGCCATCTACTATATTAGATGGGCATAAGAAATTAAAAGTGAAACTTCTTCCATGGCACTGACACCATTTTTATACTGGCTGCTTCCTGAAATTTTGGCTGCATCTATTTGCCACTGCCCTGTTCACTATGCTCTGGACTCCCTAGAGTTCAGCCTACATATTTATTTTCATCATCCCTGTCTTAAACTAATATTTTCCACTCTGCCAGAAATGTCCTATACCTCACAGCCTCACATATACCTTTATTATTAATTCCAATTTGTCTTCCAAAATTTCACATAAATGTCAACTCTGCTGTGAAACTTTTTCAACTTCCTTGCCCTCACTAAAGGCAAAACTAATTCCTCTGCTGCTGCTGTTTACATACAGCACTCTTGATAGACTTTATCACGTAAAATGGTTTTCCCCTCTTGCCAAAATTTGAAGGCTGTGAGGGTTGGGACTCTGACTTACCAAGCCTGGCACCTAGCACAGTATCCAGCAGATACTTTCAGATCCCCATCCTGCCCGCTCATCTCAAGGTGGCAGCCTATACTTTTGGATAAAATTTTAAAGAGGGAGTATAATAACACCAAATGTGTTTATTCATAATATTTTGGTTAGACATACTACTCCCTTATAATGTTAGCCAAGTATACAAGTTTTGGCCTTTGGCTACAAAACTTTTGGCTATTCCTATGTACCTTCCATTTAATAACTTGAAAAAAATCATTCCTTCCAAAATGTCCAGCATCTTAATCTTTTCTTTTCCTATTTGGTACTAGAGCAGCACTCAAATCAGCAAACAGAAGGAAAATATTTATTTTTAAGTATTTTTGAATAGCTATAAGACTGTATTTGTTTGGTAGTGTCTTCTCACACATTGGATAACGACATTAACTGAAAAAGGATTTAGGGGAAAATGCAATTAACTTTACATTTCCTAAAGCCTTGCTTGTCCCAGATTTCCATAAATCTCTCTTCTGAATGTAATGCTGTATGTCTCCAAATGTGCTATCCTTCTTTGTGATGTGAGAGTCACTTATATTAAGGCTGATTTTTTTTTTTAACAACTCAATCAAAGTAGGAGTCCTGAGGCAGTTGCCTTTTATTCAAGTATTATGTCTTACAACCTGTCTATTTGCCTATCCTTACTCTAGGTTGATACAGCACATATTTTTTAGTAGTCCAGCACAATCTCTAGTTTTAAACCCTTTTCATGGAACATTGTAGAAGGCAATAGAATAATGTGTGCTTTATGTTTAAATTCTCATTTCAAAAGCTAAAATTGCCCTAGTAATTTGCTATTTTACTGATCTAAACTAAAAAGCCATAAAGATCCCTATTTTAATGGCCTCTGTTTAAGACAGTTGAAATTTTCCTTGTGTTCATAGAACTTTTTATCAGTCTGTAAACACTTGGACTGAGAAATTATAAACTGTGAGTGGCTGCTGGAATACACTAAATACATTTTAAGATACGTTACCTATTAAGTTCCTTAGGATACAAGTTAGTCCATTTAGCTGTTGCTGCTCCTGCTTCCTGCTTGTTGGTTCTTTCAAAAAATATTCATTAACTTAAGTGTCTTTTAATTGTAAAGAATGGTGTTACTGAAATATGAGGTTGAAAGTAACATTTTCTTTATCCCCAAGTTCCATACAGTATATTGGAGAGGGGCCAAAATCTATGCAAAAACCATTATTTATTGTGCATTGTGCACTTGCTGTCTCTTACTGGGGATAACACAATGAATAAAACATACATGGTCTGTGCCCTCAAAGAGTTCACAGTTTAAGATAACTGTAAATAAATACTTAAACATTACAAGGAAAGTTAGAGATGTGAAAACAGCTAACACTTAACTATCATAGAACAGGATGAAAATAGTTCAACAATAAAGGAATGAAGTGCTCTTGCGGTGCCTGGGAAGGCACAACTAGTCTGAACTGGGAACATAGGAAAACCACAATGGAGGGAAATGATGCCAACTCAGCTTTGAATCATGAGTAGAACTTTAAAGACCAGAAAAAGAAGTTAGGGCATTTGAGCACTAGGAAACTCATTTTATTTTTATTTCTAAATAAAATATCTTCTCTTGTTTTTTTTACAGTAAACCAAACTAGCTAATAAACAATACTCTAAATTTTTAAAAGTCAGGATTTGTCACAATGTTAATTAAAAGATTAAGATTTCTAAACCATCTCGAGACCCCCAAGGAAAGGCTAACCTTCCAAGGACGGCCATCTTAAATCTCTTCAGCTTGGTAGTTCTCTGTGCCTTCAGAAATGCTTCTCACTCAGTCTCTTTAATATCCCTGGTCTATAGCCACCTACACAAGGAAGAAATGAACATACAGGCTTAAGAAAGACTCTGATCTTTAGTAATAAGGCTGTGATTCACCTTGGGAAATCTTGGTATAATAATAGTTGGGTCTTCTGTCTCTCTTATTTGTCTACAAATAGAGTGTAGGTTATACTTTTTGGTATTTCTTAAATACTGTTTTTCAGAGAGTTTATTTTCACTTGTTTGCCTCAGAAATACAGTGTACGTACTTTTTCCTTAACCAATAGCATAAATGCAATATAAACTGTGATCTCCCCTGCAGGGACAGCTGGGTTTGTGCAGATAGTGTTAATTTTATGTTTTCTAGAAAATGTATAAGAATTTTTTGTTAAAATTATCTTTCATATGACACAAATTCATCTTTGAATGAATTTAAAAGAACCCCATTGAAACATCTGTCTATACCGAGTTCTGGTTTCTATTCCTGAGCCTGATTGTTACCGGAGGACATAAAAGAGGTCAGTGAATGGTCCCTGGGAGTGCTGCTTGGTAGCCTCAGGATACTCTCTACGAACAAAACCAAGAGGGTGGCACCAAAAAAAAAAAAAAAAAAAGAGAAAAATAAAAAAGGCCTATACGTCTTATAGATCATTTTTTTATGTTGCATCCTTAAATGAATCTTAGTATTAGTTGGCTTTATTCTCCTTTATGTTTTGTTTTTATTTTATACCTCTGAAGATTGTTCTCACCACTTCTTCCATGGGGTTCCCTTGTCTTTGCCTATGTCTCATTTTCTCTTTAAAATTATTTCACCTTTTCCTGATCTGCATTAAATAATTCAAACTAGCATTATGCTTTTCTTTCTCATATACATTTAGAAAACCATGTACAAGACTGCTTTTTTTCTTTTAGCAACTACATTTATATATGTGAAAATGATTTGAATCAGTACCATTGTTACATATTTCTGTGGTAAATGGTTGTCCCTTTTAAATCCCTTCAAAATATTTATCAAAAATAAATATCCTCACAATTATACATTTGTCTTCTTCAACTTTCAGTTGTGTCTCTTTCAGGTTGAATGACAAGATACATAAGTTGAGATGCTGATTTAAGTTATTCAGCATGTGAATCACATAAGGCAGTAACAGAGTTAGAGGAAATAGAACCAAGACACATTCAGTAATTTGCTCTAAGTCTGTTCGTTGATAGCTGAATGTTTACTGATTAGTATGATTTCTCATCTAGCCTTTTTCTTTTCTGTCCTTTCCTTGATGTACAGCAACTTAATCCTGGTGTTTTTCAGCTCTTAAACATAGCATAAACCATAGAGATAATCAAACCCAACCCTCTCTTTTACAAATGACTAAACATGCTTAAGAGAGGTAAACGGACTTACCTAAAACAGCAGAACTCCTAACTAATAGTGTTAGAATTATAATCAAGTCTTTTGACCCGGCATTGAGTATTCTGTCAATTGTTCCATGATGTCTTGTCATTTTTATAGCAACTTAAAAAATTTCAACTTTCACGAAATATAGTAATGGTTAAATAATATAAGGTTTAAAAGAAATAACAGATTACAGCAGAACTAAATGAAATTGAGAGCAAAAAAAAAAACATATAAAAAGGGTCAGTGAAACAGTTGACTCTGAAAGGATAAACAAAATTGACTGACCACTTGCTAGATTAATAAGGAAAAAAAAGAAGATTCAAATAAGCACACTCAGAAATGACAAAGGTGACGTTACAGCTCATACCACAGAAATACATATGATCCTCAGAGATTACTATGAACATCTCTATACATACAAACTAGAAAGCCTAGAGGAAATGGATAAATTCCTGGAAACCCACACCCTCCCAGGATTGAACCAATAAGAAGTTGAAATCCTAAACAGACCAAATAACGAGTTATGAAATCGAATCAGTAATAAAAAATCTATCAAAGAAAACCCTGTACTAGAGGGGTTCACAGCTACATTCTGCCAGATGTTCAAAGCAGAGCTGGTACCAATCTTACTGAAACTATTTTTAAAAATCAAGGAGGAGGAATTCCTCCCCAACTCATTCTACAAAACCATTATCTTCCTGATACCAAAATCTGGCAAAGACACAATAAATAAGACTACAGGCCAGGCTGGGCGCAGTGGCTCCCACTGTAATCCCAGCACTTTGGGAGGCCAAGGCAGGCGGATCACTGAAGTCAGGAGTTCAAGACCAGCCTGGCCAACACTGGTGAAACCCCGTCTCTACTAAAAATACAAAAATTAGCCAGGCATGGTGCTGGGCGCCTGCAATCCCAGCTATTTGGGAGGCTGAGGCAGGAGAATCACTTGAACCTAGGAGGTGGAGGTTGCAGTGAGCCAAGATCACGCCACTGCACTTTGGCCTAGGTGACACAGCAAGACTACGTCTCAAAAAAAAAAGAAAAACTACAGGCCAGTATCCCTGATTAACATAGGTAGAGAGATTTTCTTAATGAAATATGAGAAAACCAAACCCAGCAACACATCAAAAGGATAATTTATCACAATCAAGTGGATTTTATTCCTGAGATGCAAGAATGGTTCAACGTATACAAATGAATAAATGTGATTCACTCCATAAACAGAATTAAAAACCATATGATCACCTCAATAGATGCAGAAAAGGCTTTCAATAAAATCCAACATCTCTTCATGATAAAAACCCTCAACAAACTAGGTGTTAAAGAATATACCTCAAAATAAAAAGAGCAACTTATGACAAATACACAACAAACATCTTAACGAATGGAGAAAAGTTAAAAGCATTACCCCTAATAACTGGAACAAGACAAGTATGTTCACCTCACCATTCCTGTTCAACATAGTACTAGAAGTCTAGCCAGAGCAATCAGACAAGATAAAGAAATAAAAGACATCCAAACAGAAAAAGAGGAAGTCAAATTATCTCTGTTCGCTAACGACATAATCCTATATCTAAAAAAAATCCCTGAGGATTTCTCCAAAAGGCTTCTAGAATCAATAAACAAATTCACTAAGGTTTCAGAATACAGAATCGGCATTCAAAAAACCAATAGCATTTCTATACACCAATAACTTTCAAGCAGAGAACCAAATCAAGAACTCAATGCCATTTACAATAGCCACAAAAAAAAATGAAATACGTAAGAATAAAGCTAACCAAGGAAGTGAGATCTCTACACAAACTAAAAAACAATGCTGAAACATAACAGAGATGACAAAAACAGATGGAAAAGCATCCCATGCTCATTAATGGGAAGAATCAATATCATTAAAATGGTCATACTGCCCAAAGCAATTTATAGATTCAGTGCAAAGCCTATCAAGTTACCAACATCATTTTCATAGAATTAGAAAAAGCAATTCTAAAATTCACATGGAACCAAAAATGAGTGCGAATAGCCAAAGCAGTCCTAAGCAAAAAGAACAAAGCTGGAGGTATCACATTACCTGATATGAAACTATGCTACAAGGAAATAGTAATCAGAATAGCATGATACTAGTACAAAAATAGACACACAGACCAATGGAACAGAACCCGGAAATAAGGTTGCACATCTATAACCAACTCATCTTCATCAAAGTCAACAAAGCTACACAATGGAGAGAGGATACCCTGTTCAATAAATGGTGCTGGGAAAATTGGCCAGCCATATGCAGAGGAAAGAAACTGGACTTTTATCTTTTACCATATATAAAAATACACTCAAGATGGACTAAAGACTTACATGTGATACTTAAAACTATAAAAATTCTAGAATAAAATATAGGAAAAATACACCTTGATATTGGCCTAAGCGAAGAATTTATGACTAAGACCTCAAAAACAAGTGCAACAGAAACAAAAATATATGAATGGGACATAATTAAATGAAAGAACTTCTTCTGCACAGCAAAATAAACTATCAACAGGGTAAAAAGACAACCTAAAGAATAGTGTATTCGTTCGTTTTCACACTGCTATAAAGAAATACCCAAGACTGGGTAATTTATAAAGGAAAGAGGTTTAATTGACCCACAGTTCCACATGGCTTGGTAGGCCTCAGGAAACTTACAATCATGGTGGGAAGGAAAGCAAACATAGCCTTCTTCACGATCTTGTGAGAACTCACTCACTATCACAAGAACAGCATGGGAGTAACCACCCACCATGATCCAGTCACCTCCCACGAGGTTCCTCCCCCAACACGTGAGGATTACAATTCAGATTACAATTTAAGATGAGATTTGGTTGGGTACACAGAGCCAGAACATGTCAAATAGAATACAGTATTTGCAAAGTATGCATCTGTCAAAGGTCTGGTATCCAGAACCTATAAGGAACTTAATCAGATCAACAAGAAAAAAAAAAAAACAAAAAACATTAAAAAGTAGGCAAACGACATCAACAGACACTTCACAAAAGAAGATATGTAAGTGGCCAAGAAACATGAAAAAATGCTCAACATCACCAGTCATCAGAGAAATGTAAATCAAAACCACAATGAGATACCATCTCACATCAGTCAAAATGGCTATTATTAAAATGTAAAAAAATGTAAAACCCAGATATAGGTTGGAATGCAGAGGAAAGGGAACAGTTATAACTTGTTGGTGGGGATGTAAATTAATTCATCCCCTATGGAAAACAGTATGGAGATTTCTTAAAGAAGTAAAAATGGAACTAACTTTCTACCTAGCAGTCTCACTACTAGATATCTACCCAAAGGAAAAGAAATCATTTTATCAGGAAAGACACCTGCACTTATATGTTTATTGCAGCACTGTTCACAATAGCAAAGGTGTGGAATCAACCTAAGTGTCCATCAATGGTGGATTAGACAAAGAAAATTTGGTATAGATACACCATGAAATAGTATGCAGCCATAGAAAAGAATGAAATCACATCCTTTGCCGGAAAATGGATGCAGCTGGAGACCATTATCCTATGCAAATTAACACAGAAACAAAAAAAAAGTCAAATACCACACGTTCTCACTTTTAACTGGAAGCCAAACAGTGAGTACACATGGATATAAAGATGGAAACAGTAGACACTGGGGACTCCAAAATGGGAATGGAAGAGTGGGGAAAAGCATTGTAAAAGCTGCCTGTTGGGTAGTACATCCACTATTTGGGTGATGGATTCACTGGAAGCCAAAACCCAGCATTATGCGATACATCCACGTAACAAATTTGCACATGAACCCCCTGAATCTATTTTTTAAAATGATTATGAGATTTAGCCTTTTCTGAATCTGGTAGTTACTGTTAAAAATGTTGACAGGCCAATGGTACACATATCCTAGCATCTATTCTGACATTTGGTATGTGTTACTAGTGTTCTATTCTGTTATTTACACTTTATTGTGGGCCTTCTGTGTGCCTATATTCTTTTAAATTCCATAATTATTGACTTTAATGTCTCTTAGATTCAGTATTCCTAAATTGTGCTACAATCCCTATGGGAACTAGAATAAGTTATGAGAGCCTTGAAAATGTTTTTGACTGCTCCATTCTGTTATTTTCTCTTCCATTGATGGCCTACAGCTTCAGCTGCTGGGTGGTGAAGGAGCTTAAACCTCCTGGGTCCATTAGATCTAACTTGTTTACTGCATTGATATCTATATGTTAAATGACAAGAGAGTTCAAGTTATTGAATAATTTAAAATTCAGCTCTAATTGGTGTCATATGACCTGGAAAAGGCCATGGATGATGCCAGGAGCATGCTGTGAATTTCTTATAAATAATTCATGAATTAGATGATTCATTTGCTTGGATGTCTTGCTAAATGCAAAAGTTTGTAAGTTACAACTGATGATATAACACCTGTAAGTATTTAGTTCATATGCTTAGAAGGTAATCTACCTTGATGATCTTCTAGCAAAATCTGCCAGTAGAGGAGAGTTAATTGCATGGGGGAAAATGAACATTTATTTGGGATGAGACTTTGGCAAACCACACAGCACAGCTGTTGCACCACATATTTTCTGTCAGCTTGACAACTGGTCCATATATGCCCAGTGTTAAAAATGCATCATGTCATTCTGTGCCTTCTTTTACATTAACTCCAGATGCTCTGGGAGATACAACGACCTGGCCCACACAGTTTAGGTTTAGAAATATTTATTTAGGTCTTGAAATACTGACTTCTCAATCGAATAAAGAGCAGAGAGGGAAATTTTGAAGTTACAAAACTGAGATTTATTCATTCTTATAAGGCTGCAAGTGGGAATATGAGGATTGTTATAGGGTGCTTGTCAGGATAGGAAATTATTATTTATCATCAGAGAATGAATAGCAATAAGACCTTTTGGTACTAGTGAGTAATCCTGTGGTTAACAGCTCATAAATGCATTGGAAGTAATCACATCCTAAACATCTAAAGTTAATAACAACCTGTTGTAAGAAATTATTACTGCAGTTTAGTTCACCTCTTTCTTTATGAGACTGGCCAGGCCTATAAAAATGATTTACAGAAACTTATAGAACATCACTGTTTACTTGTTGATGGGATTTCACAAAGTAATACTGCAATTTTTTTTGACATGTGAGAACATGAGAAAATCCTGGCTTATCATAAGAATAGCATGTGATTTTTGGTGTGTGTTCGTGTATGTGCTTATGTACATGTGTATGTGTTCATACATGTATACAAGATCATATACATATTTATAAATAGGCATTGTTTTCTATGCAGTCTTTAAAATGTTGTATTTTTAAAATTATCTTAAAGATTTAGAAAATATTTTTCTAACTCAGAAATTTATTTATCTTCAATATTAGAAAATCCTTCATTGTATCCAAACCAATTCTCTCACAGGTTTTTTTTTAATCCTTATTCTTTTGTCGTTAGTGTCTTTTATCTAGTCATTAGCCTATGCCTACCCAAGTTATGGGATATTATGCTTCAATTCTGTCGTAAACCAAAGATACCTTCATTTTCTCCTCATCTTTGCTTTATGCTGTGGATTCCATAGCACACCATGTTAGAAGTGGCCCTTGATGGAAGTTACTTTTAGTAGCCAAAAATTGTCGTATCTTTAGTATAAGACAAATCCTTTTCTCTTTTTTTTGAAATGGAGTCTCCCTCTGTCACCCAGGCTGGAGTGCAGTAGTGTGATCTCGGCTCACTGCAACCTCTGCCTCCTAGGTTCAAGCAGTTCTCCTGCTTCAGCCTTCCAAGCAGCTGGGATTACAGGCGCATACCACCATGCCTGGCTAATTTTTGTATTTTCAGTTGAGATGGGGTTTCACTGTGTTGGCCAGGCTGGTCTCAAACTCCTTACCTCAAGTGATCCACCCACCTTGGCCTCCCATAGTACCGGGATTACAGGCGTGAGCCACCACGCCCAGCCTATATAAGACAAATCCTAATATGCTACCACTGTGAACTTAACCTTTTTATCTATTGTAATCTATAGATTTTTTTCTTATCTAAATACAGTTTGTTTTTGTAGCCTATGTATATCCCCCTACATGCTTTTCTGCTTAATGTCATTTGTTCATTCATCTAGCTCATTTTTATTACATAGAAAAAAATGTAAATATGTAGTACATTTCAAGTCATATTGTTCACTTTTATTATTGGGTTTTGAGCATATTCATAGAATTATTTAATGCCTATTCATAGGATTCTTCAATTGAAAGAATATTTAGTATAATCATCAAGTTCAGTTGGCAAACTGCAGCAGGTCATATATAGCCCACTGCATGATTTTGTACAACCCATGAGCTAAGAATGATTTTTACATTTTTAAATGGTTGGGGGGAAAAGGATATTTCATGAAATTGGAAAATTGCATGAAATTTTTTTTTTTTTTTTTTTTTTGAGACAGAGTCTCGCTCTGTCGCCCAGGCTGGAGTGCAGTGGCGCGATCTTGGCTCACTGCAAGCTCTGCCTCCCGAGTTCACGCCATTCTTCTGCCTCAGCCTCCTGAGTAGCTGGGACTATAGGCACATGCCACCACGCCTGGCTAATTTTTTTTTTTTTTTTCGTATTTTTAGTAGAGGCGGGGTTTCACTGTGTTAGCCAGGATGGTCTCGATCTCCTGACCTCGTGATCCACCCGCCTCGGCCTCCCAAAGTGCTGGGATTACAGGCATGAGCCACCACGCCTGGCCTGCATGAAATTTAAATTTCACTGCCCATAAATAAGGTTTTACTGTAACAGCTACAACCATTGTCCATGTGTTATCTCTCTTGCTTTTGCACTACAAAAGCAGAGCTGTGCAGCATGGCCTGCAAAGCCAAAAATATTTATTGTATGGCCCTTTACAAAAAAAAAGTTTGCTGACCTTGTCATAGTTGCAGTTGGCTGAGGCCAGCATCACAGGCAGTGAAGGAATTTACCAAGATAGTCATAGGTAAAGAGAGGCAGATTTATTAGAGAAAGTATGGATATATGTTGCAAGGGTGCAACAGACAGCACAACAGAGAAGGGCTGTCTGCAAAGAGGCAGGGACTGTAGGGAAGCTTTCTAGGGTTGTTCTGTAGGGGCTACATGTGGAATGAGGTTGTGCAGCTTGGGTTATGTGCAGAGCGATGTGGTTAACCCAGCAGCTTGTTTGTGATTAGCTGTCTCTCAGAGCAATTGTTTTCCCCCACCTGAGACCCCTTCCTCGTTGTTGCTTACTTATCAAGACTCCACATTCCTCTGCAAGATAGGTATAAAAATGAATAAATTCTAGCTACATGCAACATCATGGATAAGGTTCACAAATATAATGTTAGATGAAAGAAGCCAGACACAAAAGAATATATATCATATGATTCCATTTATACTTAAAAAATAAACAAGTAGGCTGGGCATGGTGGCTCATGCCTGCAATCCTAGCACTTTGGGAGGCCAAGGCAGGTGGATTGCCTGTGCTCAGGAGTTTGAGACCAGCCTGGGCAACACGGTGAAACCCTGTCTCTACTAAAATACAAAAATTTAGCCAGGTATGCAGCGTGCCCCTGTAGTCCCAACTACTTGGGAGGCTGAGGCAAGAGAATTGCTTGAACCCAGGAGGCAGAGGTTGCAGTGAGCCGAGATCATGCCACTGCACTCCAGCCTGGGTGACAGAGCAAGACTCCGTCTCTAAAAAAAAAATTTTAATAAAATAAATAAACAAGTAAAACTGAACTCAAGTATGGATGTTTAAGCACAAAAAGTTCAAAGCAAAGAAGTTACTCCCCTAAAAGTCAGAATAGTCATTCCCTTTGACTGGAGAGGTAGAGGGTACTAACTGTGTGGGGCCGGGAGGGTCTTTTGTGTGCAAGTTGTGTTTTTTTTTTTCTTGGATAGTGGTTACATGAGTATTGCCTTGTGATTATTTACTGAGCTGTTCATATTTGTTTTGTAAACATTTCTCTGTTTATTATATTTCACGTTAAAGAAGTTGGGTTTTTTTTTTTTTTTTTTAGAAGGAACAGTATAGAGTAACAGAAGTAACAGAGTGAGATATTCCCATATCTCACATGCAATGTTGATGTGACCTTGGGAAAGTTGTATTGCTTCATCGAACCTCATTTTCCCATCTGTAAAATGGTAATTATAATAACTGCATTACAGAATTAAGGTTGAATATGTGAAACATTTGGCATACTACATAGTAAGTTTTGAGTTAAGAATAACCTAAGTGCAACCTACAGAATGGGAGAAAATTTTTGCAATCTATCCATCTGACAAAGGGCCAATATCCAGAATCTACAAGGAACTTAAACAAATTTACACGAAGAAAACAACTCCATCAAAAAGTGGGCAAAGGACATGAACAGACACTTCTAAAAAGAAGACATTTATGTAGCCAACAAACATAAGAAAAAAAGCTCATCATTACTGGTCATTAGAGAAATGCAAATCAAAACCACAATGAGATACCATCTCATACCAGTTAGAATGGCGATCATTAAAAAGTGAGGAAACAGCCGGGCGTGGTGGCTCACGCTTGTAATCCCAGCACTTTGGGAGGCCAAGGCGGGCGGATCACGAGGTCAGGAGATCGAGACCATGGTGAAACCCCGTCTCTACTAAAAAAAAAAAAAAATACAAAAAATTAGCCGGGCGTGGTGGCGGGCGCCTGTAGTCCCAGCTACTCGGAGAGGCTGAGGCAGGAGAATGGCATAAACCCGGGAGGCGGAGCTTGCAGTGAGCCGAGATCGCGACACTGCACTCCAGCCTGGTCGACAGAGCGAGACTCCGTCTCAAAAAAAAAAAAAGTGAGGAAACAACAGATGCTGGAGAGGATGTGGAGAAATAGGAATGCTTTTACACTGCTGGTGGAAGTGTAAATTAGTTCAACCATTGTGGAAGACAGTGTGACAACTCCTCAAGGATCTAGAACCAGAAATACCATTTGACCCAGCAGTCCCATTACTGGGTGTGTACCTAAAGGATTATAAATCATTGCTATAAAGACACATGCATATGTATGTTTATTGTGGCACTATTCACAATAGCAAAGACCTGGAACCAACCCAAATGCCCATCAGTGATAGACTGGATAAAGAAAATGTGGCACATATACACCACGGAATACTATACAGCCATAAAAAAGGATGAGTTAATGTCCTTTGCAGGGACATGGATGAAGCTGGAAACTATCATTCTCAGCAAACTAACACAGGAACAGAAAACCAAACACTGCATGTTCTCACTCATAATTGGGAGTTGAACAATGAGAATACATGGACACAGGGAAGGGAACATCACACACTGGGGCCTGTTGGGGGATGGGGGGCTAGGGGAGGGATAGCATTAGGAGAAATACCTAATGTAGATGATGGGTTGATGGGTGCAGCAAAACACAATGGCACATGTATACCTTTGTAACAAACCTGCACATTCTGCACATGTATCCCAGAACTTTAAAGTATAATAATAATAATAATAATAATAATAAATAGCTTAAGTGATGACAGGCTGTTCTTGGAAAATGTAGGGCATTCAATGGTCAGTGAAGGTGACTGTTTAGAGAAATAATTTGTACAAAGTTCTTCCTTGACCTTCATTTTTTATTTTCCATCTCTTTAACACTTATTTTGAATTATTTAAAGGTCTTGTTTTCACCAAGCATGTCACAAAAGAAGACATTCACATGACCAAAAAGCATAAGAAAAGTTGTTCAACATCATGACGTATAAGAGAAATGCAAAATAAGACCACAACGAGATTTCACTGCACACACACCAAAATGGCTAAAAATAAAAACACTTACACTACCAAGTGTTCATGTGAATGCGGAGCAACTGGGACTCTTACACTTCACTTGTGGGATATGAAATCAAATAACCACTTCAGAAAACTTATTGGATTGGCAGTGCCTAATAAAGTTAAACATATGCCTACCCTGTGGCCAAGATAAATAAACGCATATATCTAAAAAAAAGACATCATTACTTTTAATGGCAAAAACGCAATTACTTTTGCACCAGCCTAATATAAGACTATTCATACATGCTTTATTCATAATAACCCCTAAATTAGATACAATTTTATATCCGTCAACAAGACAATGAATAAATTGTGATACATTCATACAATGAAATACTATGCAGCAGGCTGAGCACTGTGGCTCACGCCTGTAATCTCAGCACTTTGGGAGGCCGAGGCAGTTGGATCATGAGGTCAGGAGATCGAGACCATCCTGGCCAACATGGTGAAACCCTGTCTCTACTAAAATACAAAAATTAGCTGAGCATGGTGGCGTGCGCCTGTAGTCCCAGCTACTCAGGAGGCTGAAGCAGGAGAATTGCTTGAACCCAGGAGGCGGAGGTTGCAGTGAGCCAAGATCGCGCCACTGCACTCCAGCCTGGGTGACAGAGTGAGAGTCCATCTCAAAAAAAAAGAAAGAAAAATACTATGCAGTGATAAAAAGAATGCACTATTTATTGAAACACACAACATAGAAGCAGCTAAAAAATTATGTTGAGCTAGAGAAACCAGGCACAAAAGAGTGACATACTCTATGATTCCATTGATATGAGGTTTAGCGTAAGCAAAATGAATCTGGTCATAGAGGTCAGAATGATAGTTATCCCTGGGAGTCTGAGGAGGTGCTATCGACTAGAAAGGGCACAAGGGAACTTTCTGGGGTAATGGAAATGTTCTATAACTTGATCTAAGTGATGGTTACACAGATAGATACAAATATAAAAATTCATCAAGCTGTACACTGAAGATCTTTGCATTTTATTGTAAATTATGCCTCAATGTTTAAAAAAATTTTGGTTTCTAAGTTACTGTTATATCTTGGAAAACAATCACATTAAACCCATATGTCAGAGGCAGCCATTTGGGAGTTTGTGTTGGTTTAAGCCTTAGTTAAGAGAAGTTGTATTTGCAAGTATAGAAATCTTGGAGCAGCTCCAGAAAGAAAAATACATCTATTTCATTCAGGCCCATTGTTACTTACTTGTGTCCTAAAGGCAACATCTGTCTTCAACTCTACTAATAAAATAGCTTAATTTTTTATATTCAGATTCTTACAGGGGTTTTCAATTTCTATTGTCTTCCTCTTCCTTTAGTTACTGTGACCCATACCCCATCTTGAATTTTTCTGTTAAGCTTATATAGCAGACCATATGCTTGTTGAGAATGTCTGTGTACAAGCCCTAGTGCAGCGCATACAGAGGGATAAATATACCTCTTTCCTTCAAAATTATTGAGTCAGAATTCAATGAGAAGAATCATACTAATAATAATAATGGGAAACATTCTTTTGAATACTAACTTTATGTTAGATATGGTCCAAGCGCTTTATATGAATTACTTCATTTAATCGTTACAAGAACCCTAAAAGGCAGTGCAGGATGTTAGTGTAAGAGTGATATCTTTTGTATGAAAGAGAAAAATGAATAACTTCTCTGTTAAGCAATTCAGTTCTGGCCTGACTTGCAAACTCAACTTTAGCAAAATAAAGGTAAGTTACTGAACTCATTCACTTTAGAAGAAGTTTAGATATAACCTGTTGTAACTGAACATGGCCTTTGGGGATTTTTCCCCCACCTCATCTTCACACCACATACAATGTTCTCCTTGAAAGAAATATGAGTGGGTTTTTTTCTTTTTTGTAAATTGGACTTTTATAAATTGGTGCCCTTGATAACTGCACATCTTTCTCACCACCACATTCAGTTTTGAAATAGATGCATTTTTTTTTTTTTTTTTTTTTTTTGAGACAGTCTCACTTCAGAGTCGCCCAGGCTGGAGTGCAGTGGCGCAACCTTGGCTCACTGCAAGCTCCACCTCCCGGGTTCACGCCATTCTCTTGCCTCAGCCTCCGGAGTAGCTGGGACTACAGGCGCCCGCTGCCACACCCGGCTAATTTTTTATATTTTTAGTAGAGACGGGGTTTTACCGTGTTAACCAGGATGGTCTCAATCTCCTTACCTCGTGATCTGCCTGCCTCGGCCTCCCAAAGTGCTGGGATTACAGGCGTGAGCCACTGCGCCCGGCCAATAGATGCATTTTTTAATCCCTGTTTTACTGGTGAGGAACCTGAGGCTTAGGCAATTTGAGTAATGTGCTATCTTAGTTTTATAGTGCCGTGTAACAGATGACCACTAACCTGATAATTTAAAGCTACACAGATTTATTACCTCACCACAGTTTCTGTGGGTCATGAGTATGGGCACAACTTAGTTTGGTCCTCTGCCTAGGTTCTTAACAATGCTGCAATTAAAGTTCAGCTGGGCTGCATTCTTTTTTTTTTTTTTATACTTTAAGTTCTAGGGTACATGTGCATAACGTGCAGGTTTGTTGCATATGTATACATGGCTGCATTATTATCTGGAGCTCAAGGTCCTCTTCCAAATTCACATGGTCATTGGCAGAAGTTAGTTTCTTACATCTATATGATACATGTCCCATTTACTTACTAGCTGTTGGCCGGAGACTGCTTTCTGCTCCAGATGTTTTTGCCACTTGATTGGCCCTCCTACAACATAGCAATTTATTTCTTCATGGCCAGCAGACGAATCTCCAACCTTATGTGGGGTGGGGGATGAGGGAGCAGGATAAGACCTTCTTTTAAAGTGCTTACCTGATTAGATCAAGCACACCCAGGATAGTCTCCCTTTTTATTAACTCAAAGTCAACTGATTAGGAACCTTAGTTACATATGAAGTCTGTTTTGCCATAAAATGTAATATAATCACAGGATTTACATCCTGTCATATTCACAGGTCCTCCCTACACTCAAGGAAAGAAGATAATAAAGGTTGCGTACACTAGGGGGTGAGAATCATGGGGAGCATCTTAGAATTCTGCCTATTACACATGCACAATAACCCAGCAGGTAACTGACAGAGCATTGCTCTCTAGGCAAAGCATGCATTAAAACCATTAAGTTGTACTACCTCTCAAAAATAGGAAACATTACCTGAAAAAAATTTTTTTTAATTATTCCAAATACTTGATTTTGTGGATAATTTCACAGCTAGTACCATTAAAGTAAGTGTAGAATATGTCAGTATCTAAAAATGGACATATATAAATAATGTTATGAAACAAAAATTAGACTATAAAACATGGATTTGAATATATAATATAAAATATTTAAGTTTCTGGATCTTTTAAAAGCTTAGCTGTCATTTGAAATATATATACATATATATGTATATATATATGTATATATATATATGTATAGTAATTTCTGACCTTTTAGTAAAAGATAGTTTACCATACTAAGTAGCAGGTGATAAATGTTAAATGTTTGTACTGGCAGTAAGTACTATAGAAGTTCAGAGTAGGAGAGATGAATGTGGACTAGAGATTCCCTTTAGATATAAAATAAATTAATTTTTTTATGAAGTAGCTTATTAGAAATTTTGCCTAGCACTGGTTCACATTCTATTGCTTGTAATCTGGTGTACAGGATTGCATGTGTTCTTTGAAGAAGAGCAAGTCTTCTCCTCATTCTGATTTAAATATAAATCCTTTAGCATTACTACAGTCATTCAATTAAAATCTGAATCATTGTAATACCCTTCATTCTTTTATCATAGGATAAGAAACATGATGTTGCTGTGTATCTCTGTTAGTTGATACTTTTTACCCATCAGTCCATCATTTGCAACTATTGCGAAATAAATTGGTGGGATTTTTCTCCCCTTATATTAGGGATCTCATTTATTCTCATTCATTTGTTTTATGTCTGTGGAGTAGCTAGCTATTTCAATTGTTGTAAATTACTTTTTATTTAAAAATAGGCATGGTAGACTGAAAATACCCCCCCCCCCAATATGACCATGTCTTAATTCTCGAATATCACATTATGCGTCACAAGGGACTTTGTAATGCAAGAGACTTTGCAGATGTGATTAAGGCTCTTGAGAGGGGGAAATTAACTGTATTACCCAGGTAGGCCCAATCAAATCCAAGCGGTCCTTCTAAGAAGGAGCAGAAGTAGTCAGAGGAGAAGGCAATGTGTGATGATGATGGAAGCAGGAGTTGGAGTGACACACCGTGAAGATGGAGGAAGGGCTATAAAAGTGAGAAATACAAGTGGCCACTAGAAGCTAAAAAAGGCAAGGAAGCTGATTCTGTCTTCAGAGCCAAAGCAACTAGCCCTCCCAACATCTTGACTTTAGCCCAGTGAAACAGATTTCTAATTTCTGACTTCCAGAATTGTAAGATAATACATTTGTGTTATTTTTAGCCACAAAGTTTGTGCTAAGTTGTTATAGCCACAGTAGGAAACTAATACAGTAGTTGTAATATATTTGTTTACTGAAAAAGTCATATTTCTGTTGCAGCATTGAGCAAATAAGCTTCCCTTAGCATGTAAATAATTGTGCGTGAAAAGTGAGACTATTTCAGAGGATATGCATAGAAGATTAAGAATTTTTGCTTGTTTGGTTAATATAAGTGTTCAATACACGGAAGATTTTTTGGATTTGTTTGAATAGGAATAGAAAATGGCAAGAAAGTACAGTGTTAACATAAATGGGCTTTGAATGAAAGCCTGAGGGAAGAGGAAGTGTTAGTGGAAGCTGTCAGATATTTCACTTGTTTAGGTCTGCTTAGTTTCTTTCTCTTATCTTCTCTTTAGCTTTCACTAAAGACTGAATCTGTGTATCTAGAGTAAATAGGCCTTGGAAAACAAGGCCTCTCCACAAGTGGATTTGTTCCTTTCAGATTTGTGTTAAAGGTTATACTCTGGCTGCTCAAAAGAAATAACAGCTGCTAGGAATAACACATTTTCAAACAACCCATCTTGCTAGTTAAGTAGCTGGACTTGGAGGCCCTTTTTTGCCGTGCTCCAGATCTAAATTGAAGGGAAGTTTTTATGTTATAAAGGGCTACCCTTGGAAGAGTCTGATCGTTAGCTGGATTCATTTTCAGAAATGCACCTCTTTCAGTTTAGTTTGATTAAGTTTCTTTCTTACACATTAATATCTTTCATTATTTTGTTAATTACAAGTGTCTACCTTCATGGGCAAGTTGCTCATCTGTAACACATGCAACATTTACATTAAACTGTAATATTTCTGTTTGGACAACCTGGAATCTAGATGCGCCATGTTTCTGAAATACACTGTGAAGAAAAGCTGCTTAGTTGTACTAACTCAACGATGTTCAGAGATGAGCTTAGTATAACAACTCAACCTTCCCAGACCAAGCTCAACAGTAAGGCAGATGGAGGCGTTCCATGATATAGACCAATAGTTTTCAAAGTGTGGTCCCAGATCAGCAACATGAGCAAATTCTCTGACTCTGCTCCAGACAGAAAGATTTGGAAACTCTGGGGATGAAGCTATAGTTTCATGTTTAACAAGCACCCTTCAGTTTATTCTGCTACACATTAAAGTTTGAGAATCATTGATATAGATTAAGTTTTGTTCTCGCTGACAGAACAGACTTACAGCTAAAATGTTGGAAAATCTGACTCTATTGACGTGTCAGAGATAATTTGCAACTGCTTCCTTTCTGCCCGAGTTCTATCAGACTAATCACTTGAATAGATTGGAAAATCACTTATGTTTGTAGATGAAATTAAATATTTTTTGTATTTAAATAATGCTTTTGATTAGAATCCTATTTTGTGGAAAGTGGTTCGTTTTATCTGTGTTCTCTAAAGATATTTATAAAACCTCATCAAAGTTCTACCAGTAAATCACATTCTATTCAGTATAAGGTGAAATGTTTTACATCAAGTCTCGTGCTGTGTAATGGCCAAAGAGTATTTAAAGTGACTGAATGGATTCCTTGGCTCAGTATTCAAAAGCGAACATTTTAAGATGTTAATGTTTAAGGCTTTCACCTCTTCTCAAAATTAATTTTATGTAACTCTCTTTATTTGCAACTCCTGAAATCACCAAAGATCATGCTTAAGCAACATGTAGCAGCAACTTATTTTTCTTATCTTTATATAGATTTACTGAAGTGTAGGTTGTTTGAAAATGGATGTAGCTTTGGGGCACAAGTCTGATTGGCTGTCTGAATGCTATAATTTAATATTTAAGACAAAACAAAAGCTTTGGGTTGGTAAATATATATCACTAATTTCTGAAAAACCAAACGAAAGAAATTGTTTTGTTGTGTTCTTATTTGACAGGTGATCTTATGGTTCTTTCTAGGTATCCAGTAGAAAAAGCACTCTCCAGTGTTCATCTGTGGAACTGGATGGTTCCTACTTGAGTGTAGCCAGACCACAGACCTACTATCAAACCAAGCAAAGACCTAAGTCTGCAGTCCAGGATTCAGCTTCAGAATCCCTTATAGCATTTAGGAATAATTCTTGGAAACCAGTAACCCTTCATCATCCCAAAGATGATCTAGATAAGATACCATCAGAGACCACAACATGTAATTATGAATCTACAGGGAGAAAACCAGTAGATGCAGTCCCAACAGAGAAAATGCCACAAGAAGAATTGCACATGAGGGAATGTCCACACCTTAAGCCTACTCCTAGTCAGTGCTGTGGTCATAGACTTGCTGCAGATCGTGTTCATGAGACCCATCCTACAAACATGGCCCATCAACATCCTAAGACACATACAGAATCATGCAGTTATTGTCGGCTTTCTTGGGCATCTCTGGTGCATGGTGGAGGGGCACTGCAACCCAATGAAACTTTGAAAAAGCAGATCTCAGAAGATAGAAAGCAGCAACTGATGCTTCAGAAAATGGAACTGGAAATTGAAAAGGAGCGCCTTCAGCATCTGCTGGCCCAGCAGGAGACAAAGCTTCTTCTAAAACAGCAGCAGCTTCACCAGTCTCGACTGGATTACAGTTGGTGAGTACTGCCTGTTCTTTCTTTTTTTTTTTTTCTTTGAGACGAAGTCTCGCCCTGTTGCTCAGGCTGGAGTGCAGTGGCGTGATCTCAGCTCACTGCAGCCTCCACCTCCCGAGTTCAAGCAGTTCTCTGCCTCAGCCTCCTGAGTAGCTGGGATTATAGGCACCCGCCACCACGCCCAGCTAATTTTTGTATTTTTAGTAGAGATGGGGTTTCACCGTCTTGGCCAGGCTGGTCTTGAACTCCTGACCTCATGATCCACCCGCCTTGACCTCCCAAAGTGCTGGGATTACAGGCGTGAGCTACCGCGCCTGCCCAAGTCCTGCCTGTTCTTTTAGCAATGTCTGTAGTTTGGAGAGCACAGTGTAAAATTGTTGTATTACTATAGCAGATGTGTAGAACCAGAGGTTTTTCTGGATCTTGGCTTGCTCAAGATGCATATCAGTTATGTCTACTAAGTAAATTCCCCTTTATTCTTTGGAAGACTTCAAAGATTACCTTGTCTTCCAAATTGATAGCTTAGAATATCTATTTCTGAGCAGTCTGGTGTAATTTTTGCTGGGTTCCAAAGACATTTTAAAATGATCTTGCCATTATGCAGAATCCTTTGCTGTTTGCTATCATTGTGGACAATATTAGGCATTAAGTAAAAGCTTGAGATTTTGGGGTGTGGAATTAGATTGTAAAGCAGTGAAATTAGCTGTCATCATTCCAAATTTATGTCTACCCACCATAATATAAAATATAACAAGTGATGGGAGTCTTCTAAATTCAACCCTTTCTGGCCATGAAGCATGACCTGTTGAATGACAAATTCTCATAAACCTATCCACATGTAGGCTGTTCTTCCCTTAACAATTCTTCCTAAGAACAGTGCTTCAAAAGATAAATTGCTGTTTTATTATTATATAGTGTTTCTTTACTCCACATCCTTGTTGGCATTTGGTATTGTCATTAATTTTTATTTTACCTCTTCTAATATGTGTATAGTGACATTTCATTGCAGTCTTAATTTGCATTTCACTAATGGCTAGTAATGTTGAACATGTTTTTGTGTGTGTGCATGTTTGCCCTCCTATCTTCTTCAGTAAATTCTCTCTTCAGTATTGCCCATATTCTAATTGGATCATTTGGGTGTTTTGCTGTTTGGAGAGTTCTTCATATATTCTAGATATACGTCTTTTGTCAGATATGTGAATAGCAAATATTTTCTCCCAGTCTGTAACTTGTCTTTTCTTTTTTATCTTTAATTTTTTTTTTCTTTTGGTAGAGACAGGTTCTCACTATGTTGCCCAGGCTGGTCTTGAACTTAAACAATTCTCCCGCCTCAGCCTCCCAAAGTGCTGGAATTACAGCCACTGCTGGAATTTGAGCCACTGCTCCTGACTCTGCCTTTTCAATTGCTTAATAGGATCTTTCATAGAGCAGAAATTTTTAATTTTAATGAAGTCCAATATATCTATTTTTTTCTGTTATGGATTATGTAAAGTTTTATCATAGGTGTTGAATTTTGTCAAACACCTTTTATGAATTTTGTCAAATATCTTTTATGATCATGTGATTTGTCTTATTTGCCCTGTTAATATGGTGAATTACATAGATTTTTAAATATTAAACCAGCCTTGCATCCCTGAAATAAACCCCATTTGGTCGTAATGTATGATTTTTTAAATGTTACTGAATTCCATTTACTAATACTTTGTTGAGGATATTTGCATCAGTTTTGTTTTGTTGTTGTTTTTTTTTTTTTTTTGAGACAGAGTCTTGCTCCATCACCCAGGCTGGAGTGCAGTGGCGTGATCTTTGCCCACTATAACCTCCACCTACTGGGTTCAAGGGATTCTCATGCCTCAGCCTCCCAAGTAGGCTGGGATTACAGGCGTGAGCCACTGCGTCTGGCCTATTTACATTAGTTTTGATGAGGGATATTGTTCTGTTTTCCTTTTTCTTTTTTCCCCTGTGTCCTTGTCTTGTTTTGGTATCAAGGTAATGCAGGCCTCATAAAATGAATTGGAAGATGTTCGCTCTGCTTCTACTTTCTGGAAGAGATTGTGTAGAATTGATGTTAATTCTTCTTTTTTTTTTTTTTTTTTTTTTTTTTTTTGAGTCTGAGTCTTGCTCTGTCGCCCAGGCTGGAGTGCAGTGGCCCAATCTCAGCTCACTGCAAGCTCCACCTCCCGGGTTCACGCCATTCTCCTGCCTCAGCCTCTCCGAGTAGCTGGGACTACAGGCGCCTGCCACCACGCCTGGCTAATTTTTTGTATTTTTAGTAGAGACAGGGTTTCACCGTGTTAATTCTTCTTTAAATGTTTAGCAGACTTCTCCAGTGAAACCATCTGGACCTGGAGATTTATTTTTTGAGACTTTTTAAATTCCAAGTTTAATTTCCTTAATACTTACAAGGCTATTCAAATTTTCTATTGGATAATCTGCCTTGCCACAGGTTTGTTCACTTTAATTATCTTTCAAATAACTGGCTTTTTGTTTCATTTAATTTTTGTTACTGTTTTTCTGTTTTCAATTTCATTGGTTTCTGCTCTTTATTATTTTCTTCCTTCTGCTTGCTTTAAATTTACTTTGTTCTTCTTTTTTCCTAATTTGTTAAGGTGGAAGCATATTGGTTTGAGAGTTTTTCACTTTTCTACTGGAAGCATTTAGTGCTCTAAATTCCCTTCTCGGCACTGATTCAGCTGTGTCCCACAAATTTTGATATGTTGCATTTTCATGTTTATCCAATTCAGTGTGTTTTTGGGGTATCTTTTGAAACTTCATATTTGACCCATGGGTTATTTAGAAGTGTTATATTTAGTTTCCAAGTTCTTAAAGATTTTCCTGTTTTATTTCTGTTTCTGATTTCTAGTTTGATACCACTGTGCTCACATAACACACTGTATGTTTTTCATTCTTTCAGACTTATTGAAGTTTGTTTAAGGACCCTAGGGCATGTTCTATCTTGATATATGTTCCATGATGTTTGAAAAGAATATGTATTGTGCTGTTGGGTGGAGTGTTCTGTAAATTGGATCCTATTATTTGACAGTATTGTTGAGTTCTTCTATGTTCTTGCTGATTTTCTACCTACTTCTATCAATTATTGACAGAGGGGTTTTGAAATCTCCAAGTATAATTGTGGTATATCTATTTTTCCTATTAGTTCTATTAGTATTTGTTTTATATATTTATACCTCTGTTCTTTGCTGCTTATGCATTAAATTTGCTATGCCTTCTTGGTAGATTGACCATCTTGTCACTATGTAATGTCTTTCTCTGTCCCTAGTAATTTTTTTTTTTTTTTTGAGACGGAGTCTCTGTCGCCGAGGCTGGAGTGCAGTGGCACCATGCTGGCTCACTGCAACCTCCATCTCCTGGGTTCAAGCAATTCTCCTGCCTCAGCCTCCTGAATAGCTGGGATTACAGGTGCCCACCACCATGCCTGGCTAGTTTATATATATATATATATATATATATATATATTTTTTTTTTTTTTTTTTTTTTTAGTAGAGGTGGGGTTTTACCATGTTGGCCAGGCTGGTCTCGAACTGCTAACCTCAGGTGATCCACCTACCTCGTAATTTTTTTTATCTAAAGTCTCCTTTACCTGATACTAATATAGCCATTCTTACTTTCATTTTATTAAGGTTTCCAAGATGTGTGTTCTTCCATCCTTTTACTTTCACCCTATATATGTTGTGATTTTGAATTCAGTTTCTTAGACACAGCATTTATTTGAATCAGCCAGTTTCTTTTAATTGGTATATAATGTTCAGATATTTCCTTTTTTGTTTTTGACTTTTTTCTTTCTTTTTTTTTTCTGTCTTTTTTCTTTTTTTTTTTTTTTTTTTTTAGTTCGACAGGATCTCACTCTGTTGCCCATGCTGAAGTGCAGTGGCACAATCACGGCTCACTGCTACAGCCTTGACCTCCTGGGCTCAGGTGATCCTCCTGCCTCAGTTTCCTGAGTAGCTGGAACTACAGGCGCGTGCTGCCATGCCCAGCTAATTTTTGCATTGTTTGTAGAGATAGGGTTTCGCCATTTTTCCCAGGCTGGTCTTGAGCTCCTGGGCTCAAGCAATCTGCCTACGTCAGCCTTCCAAAGTGCTGGGATTACAGGCATGAGGCACCACACCCGGCCCAGACACTTACTTTTAATGTAAATTGTGTATGATTTCCCATATGGTTGGCCCCCCATATCCCTGGAGTCAACCAACTGTGGATTGAAAATATTTGGGGGCAATAAGTAATGCAACAATAAAACTATTACAAATAAAAAATATAGTATAGCAAATATTTACATAGCATTGACATTATAGTAGGTATTACCAGTATTATAAGTAATGTAGAAATGATTTAAATTATACCAGAGGATGTGCAAAGATTATATATACGTACACATCACTTGAGCAAATCTGTGGGATTTTGGTATGAGAGAAGGTCTGGGACTAATACCCTGAGGATACCAAGGAACCACGGTAGTGTTTTTGAGTATATTTCTTTGAATAGATTTGTTTTATTGTTTGCTCTAAGTATTCTGTTATACACACATAACTTATCAAAGTCTATTGGTGTCATATTTTATCAGTTTAAATTAAATGTAGAAATTTGATCTCCCTTTAAGTTCCCTTGCCCTCCCCCATTTATAATTGTCTTAAACAGTTTCTCATTGAGAATAGAACAAGAGAAATTTCACGATCTGAACAACAGAAATAGACTAAACCAAAAAAGCCTAAACAGAGTCTCTCATTGAGAACCACATCATAAAATATTGTAAGTTTTGCTTAAATCATCAAATTTAAAATAAGTTACAGAATAATTTAGAAAAGTAAAGAGAGGAAAAATCTATTATATTTATCTGTTTCTGTTTTTTTTCTATTGTTCTTCCTTTCTGATGTTCTAAGATTTCCTCTTTTATCTTTTTGTTGTTTTGTTTTTAGATCTCTGTTTATTCTTTAAGGTGAGCCTGCTGTAGTTTTGCTTCATATGAAAATGTTCTTATTTTCACATCATTTCTAAGGGGTATTACCATTGCCGAATATAGGATTCTGAGTTGACAGGGTTGCTTTTTTTTCTATCAGCACTTGACAAATGTGGCATTTTCTTCTGTCCCCCGATGTTTTCCACAGTCATTTGCATTATTTTTCTCTATACGTAAAATATAATTTCTCTTTTGCTTTTTAAAGATTTTTTTTGTCTTTAGTTTTAAGAAATTTCACTGTGATGTGTCTTGACATGGATTTCTTTGTCCAGTAAGGACTTTGATTAGCTTCTTGATTTATAGTTTTATGTCTTTTGCCAAATTTAGGAAGTTTTCTATAATTATTTTTTTCTAATACTTTTTGAACCCCATGCCCTCTTCTGGCTAGCTAATGACATAAATTTACAATCTTTTGTTATGGCTCCACATTTTTTTAAATTTTACTTAAATTTTACTGTAAGTCCCTAGAGATTTTTATTAAATAATGGAAAGCAAATACATATGTAAAAGTTCAGGCCGGGTGTGGTGGCTCACGCCTGTAATTCCAGCACCTTGGGAGGCCGAGGTGGTGAATCACCTGAGGTCAGGAGTTTGAGACCAGCCTGGCCAACATGGTGAAATCCCATCTCTACTAAAATACAAAAATTAGCCAGGCATGGTGGTGGGCACCTGTAATCCTAGCTACTTAGGAGGCTTAGGCATGGGAATCGCTCAAATGCGGGAGGTGGAGGTTGCAGTGAGCTGAGATTACGCCACTGCACTCTAGCCTCGGTGACAGAGCAAGACTGTCTCAAAAAAAAAAAAAAAAAGCTCAATAAGTCTAATGATTTCTAATTTTCTTCCAATTTCATTTATGCAATAACTATGTGAATTATATTTTATCAAGTTATATTTTATTATTTTTATTCAAACATTAGATTTTTGTGGATTGAACAAAAGTACTTAAGAAAGCAAGATGACCAGGAGGGTTCACAGTGTACTCTGGTGATGGGCAGAGAATGCCTGTTTTCTGTCATTACCTTTGAAATTTGTTACTTGTTGTAACTTCTTAAAATGTATACCATCGGAAAACTACTCACATAAAATAGCTTGAGATCTTTCTGGAACCCAGTTCTCTTTATGCTAATTGTCAGTTTAAGCTGACCATGTTCTCATCTTGTGTGTTGAGTTCCTTTACTTGAAAGTGGTTGGCATTTGACTACAATGCAACCTTTCGGTTAGATGGGAATTATCCTTGGGAAGAGTTATTTGCTTTCCGGCTTTAGGAGCCCCAATGTTTCACTTTATTTACTTTGGGTCATTTTCAGTCTTCTTGGTTAGCCTTTGTGAAGGAAATATATCCAAACCATCAGACAGTACCCAGCTGTAACACTGGCCACCTTTAGAACTAGTCATGCTGGGCCAGGCGTGGTGGCTTACGCCTATAATCGCAGCACTTTGGGAGGCCGAGGCAGGTGGATCACGAAGTCACGAGGTCGACACCATCCTGGCTAACACGGTGATACCCCATCTCTACTAAAAATACAAAAATTAGCTGGGCATAGTGGCAGGCACCTGTAATCCCAGCTACTCGGGAGGCTGAGGCAGGAGAATCGCTTGAATCCGGGAGGTGGAGGTTGCAGTGCAGTGAGCCAAGATCACGCCACTTCACTCCAGCCTGGGTGACAGAGCGAGACTCTGTCTCAAAAAAAAAAAAAAAAAAAAGAACTAATCATGCTGGTATCTGGTGCCTTTGTTCATCCCAGTTATAGTTCTGCCATTCCATGTATCCTTATGTTGCTCTTATCCTAAAACAAAGTTCTTTCCAATTGAGACAGTAAAAAAAAAAAAAAATCCAAATCCAAGTGCGATGCCCAGAGAAACAGACTCAAGACATACATTGATTGATTGATTGATTGATTGATTGACGGAGTTTGGCTCTGTCACCCAAGCTGGAGTGCAGTGGCGCGATCTCGACTCACTGCAACATCTGCCTCCCAGGTTCAAGCAATTCTCCTTCCTCAGCCTCCCCGAGTAGCTGGGTTTGCAGGCATGCACCACCCCAACAGGCTAATTTTTGTATTTTAGTAGAGACGGCTTTCACCATGTTGGCCAGGCTGGTCTGAAACTCCTGATCTCAAGTGATCCACCCTTCTTGGCCTCCCAAACTGCTGGGATTACAGGCGTGAGCCACTGTGCCTCGCCAAGACATTTTTAATTGAACAGCTTTCACCTCTAGTTATCCTGCCTACTGCCACCATGTTTTATCATAGTTAGCTGGTGAAACCCACAACTAGGACCATAAATCTATCCATTTAATTAATCAGTATCACAATTTATATTTCTAGGCTGAAAGTTGCTGTACTCTCTGGCCTACTTTTTAGGTTTATGTAATGTTATCACTTTTTAGTCATCTGAAACTCAACCTTCTGCACATTAGTATCATATAACAAGAATATCTATCTCAAATGAATCCTCCTAAGACATTGCTTTTATTGTGCCACTTCTGAATTTTAAAAACCCATGATAATTTTGTATTAGATTATGTTTATTCAACCTAGTATTTGAAGGCTTTTTATAATTTGGAACCACTTCTCTACCCATTTGTCCCACTTTTCCTAAGAAATAAAGTTTTTTTCCCAAAAGGCAGATTTGTTTCTTTGAGATCTTTTCAGTGTATCCTTCATGTTTCTTTCTCAAGCCATACCTTTTCCTCTGATTTAAATATCTCTGTCCTACTTTTCCGTTTATCCACACCCCGACTCTTCATATAACACGGTCAGAATCCCACTACTTAAAATTTCTAGGTCTGGTTTCTTTTTCACATAACTAACAATTTGTTATTGAATATGTCCAAAATTAGCACCTTATTGTTTAATGTGTAATGTTGTTCTGTAATTCAGTTTCATCCTCCTTGTCTGAGCACATATTTACTAATCCCTCTACTCTGCACAAAACTGTATGTGAGGAGTATTAAAATGAGCAAGACTTGATCTTGGCTCAGTATATTACACATAATCTCACGCTTTTATATATATATATATATATAATTTTAACTTTTATATATCTTTTTTTTTTATACTTTAGGTTTTAGGATACATGTGCACAATGTGCAGGTTTGTTACATATGTATCCATGTGCCATGTTGATTTCCTGCACCCATTAACTCGTCATTTAGCATTAGGTATATCTCCTAATGCTGTCCCTCCCCCCTCCCCCCACCCCACAACAGTCCCCGGAGTGTGATGTTCCCCTTCCTGTGTCCATGAGTTCTCACTGTTCAATTCCCACCTATGAGTGAGAACATGCGGTGTTTGGTTTTTTGTCCTTGCGATAGTTTACTGAGAATGATGGTTTCCAGTTTCATCCATGTCCCTACAAAGGACACGAACTCATCATTTTTTATGGCTGCATAGTATTCCATGGTGTATATGTGCCACATTTTCTTAATCCAGTCTATCGTTGTTGGACATTTGGGTTGGTTCCAACTCTTTGCTATTGTGAATAGTGCCGCAATAAACATACGTGTGCATGTGTCTTTATAGCAGCATGATTTATAGTCCTTTGGGTATATACCCAGTAATGGGATGGCTGGGTCAAATGGTATTTCTAGTTCTAGATCCCTGAGGAATCGCCACACTGACTTCCACAATGGTTGAACTAGTTTACAGTCCCACCAACAGTGTAAAAGTGTTCCTATTTCTCCACTTCCTCTCCAGCACCTGTTGTTTCCTGATTTTTTAATGATGGCCATTCTAACTGGTGTGAGATGGTATCTCACTGTGGTTTTGATTTGCATTTCTCTGATGGCCAGTGATGATGAGCATTTCTTCATGTGTTTTTTGGCTGCATAAATGTCTTCTTTTGAGAAGTGTCTGTTCATGTCCTTTGCCCACTTTTTGATGGGGTTGTTGGTTTTTTTCTTGTAAATTTGTTTGAGTTCATTGTAGATTCTGGATATTAGCCCTTTGTCAGATGAGTAGGTTGCAAAAATTTTCTCCCATTCTGTAGGTTGCCTGTTCACTCTGATGGTAGTTTCTTTTGCTGTGCAGAAGCTCTTTAGTTTAATTATATCCCATTTGTCAATTTTGGCTTTTGTTGCCATTGCTTTTGGTGTTTTAGACATGAAGTCCTTGCCCATGCCTATGTCCTGAATGGTATTGCCTAGGTTTTCTTGTAGGATTTTAATGGTTTTAGGTCTAACATTTAGGTCTTTAATCCATCTTGAATTAATTTTTGTATAAGGTGTAAGGAAGGGATCCAGTTTCAGCTTTCTACATATGGCTAGCCAGTTTTCCCAGCACCATTTATTAAATAGGGAATCCTTTCCCCATTGCTTGTTTTTGTCAGGTTTGTCAAAGATCAGATAGTTGTAGATATGCGGCATCATTTCTGAGGGCTCTGTTCTGTTCCATTGATCTATGTCTCTGTTGTGGTACCAGTACCATGCTGTTTTGGTTACTGTAGCCTTGTAGTATAGTTTGAAGTCAGGTAGCGTGATGCCTCCAGCTTTGTTCTTTTGGCTTAGGATTGACTTGGCGATGCGGGCTCTTTTTTTGGTTCCATATGAACTTTAAAGTAGTTTTTTCCAATTCTGTGAAGAAAGTCATTGGTAGCTTGATGGGGATGGCATTGAATCTATAAATTACCTTGGGCAGTATGGCCATTTTCACGATATTGATTCTTCCAACCCATGAGCATGGAATGTTCTTCCATTTGTTTGTATCCTCTTTTATTTCATTGAGCAGTGGTTTGTAGTTCTCCTTGAAGAGGTCCTTCACATCCCTTGTAAGTTGGATTCCTAGGTATTTTATTCTCTTTGAAGCAATTGTGAATGGGAGTTTACTCATGATTTGGCTCTCTGTTTGTCTGTGATTGGTGTACAAGAATGCTTGTGATTTTTGTACATTGATTTTGTATCCTGAGACTTTGCTGAAGTTGCTAATCAGCTTAAGGAGATTTTGGGCTGAGACAATGGGGTTTTCTAGATATACAATCATGTCATCTGCAAACAGGGACAATTTGACTTCCTCTTTTCCTAATTGAATACCCTTTATTTCCTTCTCCTGCCTGATTGCTCTGGCCAGAACTTCCAGCACTATGTTGAATAGGAGCAGTGAGAGAGGGCATCCCTGTCTTGTGCCAGTTTTCAGAGGGAATGCTTCCAGTTTTTGCCCATTCAGTATGATATTGGCTGTGGGTTTGTCATAGATAGCTCTTACTATTTTGAGATACGTCCCATCAATACCTAATTTATTGAGAGTTTTTAGCATGAAGGGTTGTTGAATTTTGTCAAAGGCCTTTCTGCATCTATTGAGATAATCATGTGGTTTTATATATCTTTACTAAGCTTGTCACTTACCTGCCCCAAGGAATTTTTTTTTTTTTTTTTTTTTTTTGATACAGCGTCTCACTCTGTCACCCAGGCTGAAGTGCAGTGGTGTGATCTTGGCTCACTGCAACCTCTGTCTCCCGGGTTCAAGCGGTTCTCCTGCCTCAGCCTCCCAAGTAGCTGGGATTACAGGCACCTGCCACCACGCACAGCTAATTTTTGTATTTTTAGTAGAAATGGGATTTCGCCATGTTGGCCAGGCTGGTCTCAAACTCCTTACCTCAGGTGATCTGCCCGCCTCGGTCTCCCAACGTGCTGGGATTACAGGCGTGAGCCACTGCGCCCGGCCCCAGGGAATTTCACTTCAACTAAATTCATGAATGAATATCTGCTATACACAAGCCATTGTTTATAGTGCTCAGGATGTTCAGGAAAAATATTGGGAAGGCAATCTAATTGAATACCAAATGAGTAGCACAGAATTGTTTTAGTAGTTCAGAATCTTGGGACAAGCTTGTCATTTTAGAATAAATTTGGCATGACATTGGCATTTACTTGAATTGTAATTAATGATTCATTCTGCCACCTTGTTACTACATGATTGCCAATAACAACTTTCGAAAGGGTATTATTTTTGTGAGTACTTTCCAGATTGATCAGGAAATTTATCCAGAATATTATTCATGATTGTGCCAAGAACCACCTTAAATCATTTTTGGAGCAAAGTAGTGTTTGTATAATGAATAAAAATCAAGGCTAATTATAAATATTTGCCCTTTTCTCCCACTCTAACAATATGCCTTAATACATGTACTCTCTATCTAACTATGATAAAATTCAGTGTTCACCAGTGAAAAACGTGTCACCTTGAGAGAGTTATGTGCCTGGCCCAGCCCTCACTTTAGTAATTTATAAATAGATAATGGTAAAAGTAACTATATCATAGAGTGGTTGTGAGGATCAGTACAATAGTATATATAAAATGCACTCCTTAAAGGTAGTTGCTGTCATCAAGATCATCATTACTGCTGTAGAGGCTACTGTGACTGATACTATTGCTGCTTTGTTTTCACTTTTCTTATAATTCCCTGATTTGGGCATTTTGCTTCTACATTTACCTGCCTATGTGTCACCACCAAATATTAGTCTTAAACTAAGTTCCTGAAGGGAATTAATCCATGTACTTTGTACATTAATTCCAACCAGTTAGTTGGAATTATAGGAATGTCTTTTGACAATGATGAAAATGACAATATTGTTTTAATAATGTTTTTACACTTCAGAGTTTGATTTCATAGTTAAAGAATGTACTTTTACAGATAACCAGAGAACATTTCTTAAAAGCCAAGAGAATAAGTGTCACATATTTGATACCAGTGATTAACACTCAAACTCCCAGTAGAAAATCTTTTTGCTGAGTTTTTCCATGGCTTTCCCTCCTCAGTACATGTCAATGTAGGGCTAAGTAAGCGTTGATGGATACAGTGTCTTCCAATTCTTTTGGAAGAATTCATCTTTGACTCAGGGAAAATATGTTGGTTAGTGAGCTGTACCCCTAATTATTTGAAGTGTCAGTATGAGAAGTGGGTGCTTCCCATATAAATGTTGGTGAGAGTCAGTGATAGAGTTACTAGAATTCACATTGAGACACTGGTGATCGCAGTACCGTTGCTTACAATGAAGACAGGGAAGAATTAACTTTCTACGGCAGAGATTTAAAGTGCTCCTATTGAAGTATCTATAATTTTGAATTTTTAAATGATATTCTAACCAACTTAATCTTCCCTACCTTTAAAGAAAATTTAAGTTACTGTGAAATCAATTTGTGTTTGTTTATGTATATTTAAGAATTACTCATTTATTTTTGACTGAGTTTTAATTGGAAAATAATTTCTGGGGATCTAGCTGAAAGAGCATGGTTTTCCAAAGTTTATCATTCAGGTTATCAGGCTTCACAAGATTAGAAATTTTTTAAATTAATTTTTACAGGTTAAGAGCTCAGGCTCTGTTTAAGTCGAGAGAACTGGTTGCTGAAAAAGAGCTTACTAAACCCCAAGAACTCAAACTGGATATGAATGGCAGTGACTCTGGACCAAGGTAAACCTGAAGTCTCAGTTAAAACAAGAATATTAAGGGCATAAATATTTAGGATATGTTTGGTATACTTTTATAGCTCTGTGTTGATTAATAAAGTTTTGTGACCATATGAATAAGTACATTCCTGTTATAAAATTGTGAAAAATATAGAAAAATACGAAAAACAAAATAAAAATCATTCATAATCCTACAACTTTGAGAGAATCTTTTGAGCCCTTTTCTACTATTTCTCTTTTGGTTTTTTTTTGGTGCAGTATTATAGTCTATATTGAGTGTTAAGGATTATGCTTATACAGAATTTTATGTTACTTTTTTCACTGTATCATATTTTCTGATCTTATTAAATACTCTGGGAAAACATTAATTCATTCGACAAATACGTATTGCTTGGCAGCTGGGCTCAATATTTATCTATTAGTCTGTTACCGGATAATACAGGGTTTTGCTATTATAAATTTTGCCTTGAAGAACATTTCTCTAAATAAATGTTTTAAGTTTATCTCTACCTATTTCCTTGTTATAGATTCCTGTAAGTGGAATTACTAGTACAAAGTATCTATGAATCTTTTTATGATCCTTGATTCATATTGCCAAATTGTTTTGTGTGATTGCTGGACTAGAGGCTAGGTCTGCAACAATCAATCTGGATCCTGGAGCTAAAGGATAGGCCTTGAACCTGGGTCCTGGATCCTGGGTCTGTGGAGCCAGCCCAGCACTGGATTCTGTGGGGTCAGGCCTAGGTCTGCCTCAGGATAGGACTATAAAGACTGACCTAGCATGGGGCAGGCCTGGTGCCTGAGGTCAGGGATGCCAATCTAGGCTGGGGCAGGGGTAAACTCGGGCTTTGTGGACTGACCTGGCTCTGGGCTGGTCTGGAATCTGAGGCAGGCCTGGAATTTGGAATAGCAGGATCTCACCTGGTGCTGAGGCAGGTCTGAATGCTCATTATGTAGTATTGGCCTGGAGTCTGGAACCAGGATGGGCTGCCCAACGCTAGCTGTTACTGAGGTGGGCCTGATGTTAGCATCTGAGGCAAAGTCTGGTTCTCACTTCCCTCTCTTCCCTGCCCAAGCAGAGGGTATCCCTCTCTACTGTGTTGCCAGAGTTTGGGGAAAGGGTGCTGCCAGTAATGTAAGTCTGTTCTTCCTACCCTTTTCAATACATTCCTTCTTATTTTTGTGCTACAGCCTGGTGCTATAATCTCTCACCTGGCTTGCATAGCTCTCATAAAGGTATTTTTGTAGGTGGATACTTATTCAAATTGATGTTTCTGATGGGGGAGATGGGAGGGGCTGGGACGAGTCCTTGAAAGTCCTATTCTGCCATCTTGCTGACGTTCCTCTTCCTACAAGCAGTTTTGACTGTTTTAGATGTTTCCTCTTTTATCTGTTCCTTCTAGTATTTATATCCATATTTCTGAATAACAGACTTATGTAGTCATTAAGTATTGACTTTCTGCTATGGAAATTGATGATTTAGCTCTCACTGATAACTATCTATTTGCTCCCTGCTTTTCTCCCTTTTATCTTCCCTCTCTTTACCTTTCTTTCTCCCTTTTTCCCTCTCCTCCCTCTCTCCATATTTCTCTTTACATATATAACATACCCCCACACGTGCTATTTCCTTCCTTCTGTCCTATCAATATATCTATATCAAAATATTTATTACTGTAAATATTTTTTGCACAGCTGAACTATCTACTATTCTTAAATTTAATTTTGTATAATTATTTTCTCTGGAGTTTAAAAATGACTTATTCAGCACAGAAAGACAAATACAGTGTGATCTCTCTTATATGTAGAATCCAAAAAGGTTGAATCAGTGGTCACCATGGCCTGGGGGGTTGGGGGCAGGGGCAGGGGCAGGGGGCGGAATAGGAAGATACTGCTCAAAGACTGCAAAGTTTCAGTGAGCTTGAATATGTTCTGGAGGTCTGTTGTATAACATGGTAGCTATGGCTATAATAACGTATCATATAGTTGAATATTACTAAAAGAGTAGATATTAAGTGTTCTCACCACAAAAATATATAAATATGTAAGGTGATGGATTTGTTAACCAGCTTGATGTAATCATTTTGCAATGAATACATACAGTATATCAAAACATCACTTTGTATACAATAATATATACAGTGTTTACCAATTACAATTTACAAGATATCCCTCCTGGAGACTTCCATAAAATCCTGCTCTAGTATGAACTTTATTATTCTCTAGGCATTTTGTCTAGTGATTTCATCTGAAATTTGCTTACCTATCATCCTGGAGATTTTCTTTCTTTTCTATCTTATATTCCTTTTTTCCTGGATCACATGCTATCCTCTTTTTGGCTTATACCCTTTCCTCTTACTAAAACATGCCCTGCAGTAGCTTACTGTAGGAGTGCAGAGGCAGTAAGTTTTTTGTGTCACACCTCTGAAAAATGTCTTTAGTCAATCTTCATGTTTAATTTATAGTTTAGCTTTATATAGCATTCTGACTTAGTAGTTTTCCTCAGAAAGGATTGAAGGTTGTATTCTATTACCTTTTAGTTTCTAGTGTTGCCATTAAGAAGTGTGTTGCAGTCTGATTCTTGATCTTTTTATGTGACCTATTCCCCGTCACAACTGTTAGGGAACTTACCACAACTTATCTTTCTCTAAAATTCTAAAAATGTATGCTGATATGCATAAGTTACACCTTTTTCCATTCATGCAGAATCTTTTAACTGGGAAACTTTCTTCAATTTAGAGAAATTTCCTTTGCTAATGTATTGTCTCTTTCGAGAACTCATCTTACTGAGATGTTGACTCTGTTAGAATAAACTCTGATTTTCTTATTTTTCTCTCCTATATTTCATATCAGGTTTTTTTGTTTGAGACAGGGTTTTACTCTGTTGCCCAGGCTCAAGTTCAGCGGCACAATCACAGCTCATTGCATCCTTGATCTCCTGGGCTCAATGATCTTGCCCACTCAGCCTCCCAGGTAGCTAGGACTGCAGGTGCGTGTCACTATACCCAACCAATATTTTTGTTTTTTTTTTTTTAGAGACAGGGTTTTGCCATGTTACCCAGGCTCGTCTCAAACTCCTGGGCTCAAGTGATCTACCCGCCTCAGCTTCCCAAAGAGCTGGGATTATAGGCATGAGCTACTGCACCCAGTGTTATAATTCTTAATTTCTGAAAACATCTTATTCTTAGAAAGGCCATTTTTTAAAATAAGAACCCATTCTCATCTTACATATGCAATGTTTTTTTTTCTTATCTCTGAGAATATTTGTAATAATTTGTGAAGTTTTATCTCTTCCTGGTGAATTGTGTCTATTTTCACCAAGTTCAAATTACCTTCTTCCACAAATGTCTGATGATCCACCTATATTGTGAAGCAAAACGATAAAAAACTATGGAAAGCTCTCAGTATATTTTGAGCAGAGCTTGTCAGCTAATGGACTTCACCATGATCAGGTAGGCACGCTGGGGACTCTTACTTGCTACTATCCATAGATTTTCTTCTCTTGGGATGATCAGTTTCCCTAGGGATAAATCTCTTGCAGGTGTGAGAATAAGGGATAGAAGCATTATTTAAGTTTCATGCCAATGTGGGGAGCCAGGGGGAGTAAAAAAAAATGGGCTCATCACTTGTTACATAGGCTTTCACTTAATCTCCCTTTTAACTGTATGGATTTCTGCCCTCAATGTATTTCAGGCCCCAAGTTCAGGGTCATTCTTTTTCAGCCTCTCTTGGGGGATAAACCTCCAGTCATCTTCATACAATGGGGACAGATAGAGGAGGACACGTTGGCTTTTCACTGCTATAGAGACTTTAAATCAGCTGTGCTTTTAGTACCATCTGCATTTCTACCTGCTTCCTCCAGTCCCTGAGCCTTTGAGGAGTTCTCTGACATGTTTCAGCTTACAGGATCTTTCAACCCCAGCTAGCAGATATTTCAGTTTTGACTTTTCTACTTGGCTAGTTGAGTTTCAACTGATACACCTGCTTTCCAGCCTTCTAAAATTCTGTAACATCTCTTCTCTGTTGTACTGTCTTCACTTTGCAGCTTCATAGGTTTTATAACTTTTTTGTTATTTTAATATTAATTTTCAGTGGTTTTAGAAGAGAATAGAGATATGTATTCAATCAGTCATGTAAATTAGCTCTCCAATGTTTATTTGTATATTTAAACCATATTTGACAATTTAGTAGGCAGAAAGATGGAATCTTGTAATTTGCAGTCACTCTGTATTCAATTAGAATGAACACTTTTCTATGTTTATTAATGCTTTGTGTTTCTTTGTGGAATTTTCACTTCCTATGCTCATATTTTTTATGTAGGGACATTATAGTTCTTCTTTAGTTCATATGTATTTTTTAATTTAATTTTTTTATTTTTAATACTATTCATGTTTATCTGTATCTTTACTGATTCACTTTCTTACTTGCTTATGGTAGAAAAAAGTATAAAATGCTGATAATACTAAAGAAGAAAACAAAATGTACCTATAATCTCATCATCTGGAGGTAATCTTTGTATGTATTACCATTTCTTATTTATTCATGGGTATGTATTTTTATATTATAAATTTTGTTTCATAAACCACCTTAAAATTTTTTAATTGAACTTTAAAAAATTTTTAATGTCAACATATCTCTTGTAAAAAGTAAAACATCAAAGACATATTAAGAAAGTATCAGTCATTTTTCATTTTCTATTCTGTTGTCTGTCCTGACTGTCTTGGTTGAATTAGAGTTAGCGCTCTAATATGTATCCTTCTAAACCTTTCTTTATGCTTACAAATATATGCAACATGTGTATATATTTGAAATCAAATTGAACACTTTTTTCTCATTTAACAGTACATAATGGTTATTTATCAGAGCTATAGTAAGCAGAGTAATTCTGCCCCAAAGGTATCTATGTTCTATTAATAATTTCCTAGGAGGGTGTAGTGGGGGAGGGGACGTGTATATGTGTGTATGTGTGTGTTTGAGGTAGGGAGGATAGGTCCCTATCTCTAGCCTATCAAAATTCTATACTGTCTTTTGTGACTTATCTCAAATAGTACCTCTTCCAGAAATATTTTCTTTGCATTTCTTTTATAGCCCTTATATTATGTATAGATGATAAATATTTGTACATTTGCCTTATTCTACTATTAGGGTACTTGAAGGTAGTGGCTTTTTTTTTAGATGAAGTCTCATTCTGTCACCCGGGCTGGAGTGCATGTCACAATCTCGGCTCACTGCAACCTCCACCTCCCAGGTTCAAGCAGTTCTCCTGTCTTGGCCTCCCGAGTAGCTGGGACTACAGGTGCACGCCACCATGCCCGGCTAATTTTTGTATTTTTAGTAGAGATAGTGTTTCACTGTGTTGGTCAGGCTGGTCTTGAACTTCTGACCTCAGGTGATGCACCTGCCTTGGCCTCCCAAAGTGCTGGGATTACAGGCGTGAGCCACTGAGCCCTGCCTGGTAGTGGCTTTTTATATCATCCAAAGCACTTAGCAAGGTAGTTTTTCTTTTCTTAACAATAAAAATTTTTGTTGAATTGCTCAGTATTATATAAAAGTACAAAAATGGTCACATCTTATTGGAGTATGCAAAATTACAAAACTGTTCATTTTTAAGGGTCATCTTTGTATAACCAATAAATTAACATCAAACAAACTAAGTAAAAAAGAAACCGGAGGACGTAGAAACAACTTACGACTTTCGAAATCATTACCATCTTTCATGTGATAATTATCTTCCAATGGTTTGGCTCAGCTGTGCCCTACCATTTGCTCTTGTCATTAAGGCCTCACATATTATTTATTTTCATTCTGTAGCATTTATGCAGGAAGGCAGCAATGTAAATTCCCTTGCCTGGGATTCTTCCCACAGACAATAGGAAATAAGTTGCAATTAGATTTTGGTAATTGTATATAATTAACTCAAAATGAACTTTTAATTATAAAAAAAGTTTTCACTTTCTCATTATCTCATTTATTTTAGTCCCAAATTCTTAATGCCTCACTGAAGTTTAATATTTTAAAAACAGAGTATTTTTAATACTAAGATAATTTAAATATCCAAATAAATAAAATTTGCTTAAAATTACATTTTATTTAGGGAGTTCTAGTGTTAAAGCCAAAGAGCCTGCAAGGTACAAAGTAAATGGATCATTCTCATAACCATTCTTGATTGTATTTTCTAAAATTAGTGGGCATTTTTGCTTAATAATTCTACAAAGCCTTCTCAAGGCTCTACAGTATTCTCCCCTGACTTATCTCTAACTGTTCCTGGTGTTAATGGAGACAACATCATTTCCATAGCAAGTGAAATCAAATAGACATTAAATTCATTGTCTTTACCTCTTTCAGCCTCATATTAGATGAAATAAAGACTGATGTGTGAGAATTCTTGGCTTACCAATGACTGTCAGACTTGGAAGCACTTGCCAGAGTTTCTTGAAATCCTTATAATGTATGATTTTGAAAGGTATATGGTCTTCTCAAAGGCATTTTAGGACTTTTTTTTGGCAGCAGTGTATAGTCTTATATTTTTGTCATAATTATTTAAATTTAGGTCATGCATGCCCAGATGCCCCTAGACCTTAGAGCATGTCCATCTCTTTGACTGGAGCACTAATCTTTTTAAATCTCAATCTTTCTCAGTTAAGTATGAAAGGAAGTCATCTCCTAAGAAAGATGGCAATGAGGAGAACATTGGGGAGGAGGATGCTGATAAACTCGAAATAGCCTCAACTGAAGATATAATAAGAAATCATCAGAAGATGATGAATATGAAGTAATACATCCAGAATATAGATGTTCTCTTGAATCAATAAGATAAACTACCTTAAATAGGCAACTCTCAGAAAGGTAAATCCAAATAGTAGGTATATAATACCTTCCGCAACTAATCAGGGAAAACAAAACACAAAAGAATAGTTCAAAATGAATACCTAGAGTCACCCAGAACTCACTTCCTCTACAAAGAAGGATCAAAACAGTAAATAAATAACCAAGTGTCAAATAGAGCTTCTTGGAGAGAAGCACTGGAATTCAACAGGGAAGTCACAGGGAACCTCTGAGGCACAGAAGGAGAGAGAAGCAAAGCAACCAGTCTGGCCGGCATCAGCTCATACCAGGAAGAACTCCTCATTGGGAAAAAAAGTGAAGTAAATCACCACCATGTTCTTTAAGTTCTGCCTTTATTGTAGGGAAATAGTTAGCAAGTGATTTCCAGTGGTCCACATTCCCACCATGGACTCCTGCAATTCTAGCTATAGGAGAGCTCTTCAGTTCTTATGGGCTTTGAGACTAGTATAGGCAGCTACCTGGAGCCCATGCAACAGCATTGTTCCAGCAAGAGAGTTGATACTGGGTCCCACCTACCCACTGAGACTCAAGCAGCTACACCTCCCTGCCATTTTAGGAGATCAGCCTCCATCAAACTACATTCTGCATTAGGTCCCAACAACCCCTGCATCTTCACATCTCTGGAGCCCTGCTGACATCCCTCCACATCTTTCTAGAGGGCTAAATTGTCATGATGCTGGCTGGACCCAGTAATAAAGCCAGATATCCAGCACTCTTGTCCACATATTGTCCTACACCCTAGGGAACAGGCAGTTCAGCATACCAAGGAAGCTGGCCTCAGGACAAAGGGAGCCAAAGCATGCGCTCCCCATAGCCAGAGAGCTGCCTATTGAGGCATGCTGCCACTGACAGCAACCTTGCTTCCTCCAACAGCAGGACCACAGAACAGCACATGCCTTCAGGGAGCCTGGAGACTGGCCCACCGTATGCCATCTGGAACCTTAGGATAGACCCATTCTACCCACTACCAGCAGTGCCCAGGCATGCCATCCGGTAGCCTGGGGGCTGACCCACCCACCTGTCACAGCTGTTGCCAACATGCACCATTGGGAGATCTGAGGACATGCCCACCCAGCCCACTACTGCTGGCACACATGTGCATTCTCTAGGGGCCCAGGGATTAATTCACCCTGCTCACTGCTGCCTATAGCCAAGTGCACCATAGGAAGGCCTAATGAGAGGTCCACCCTACCTGCTGCCACTGGTGCCTGCACTCACACCCAGGGGCCTAAGAACAGACCCACCCCATCTACCACCCTTGCCAGAGGCACTCTAGCGTACCATTTGTCAGCCTGTGGATTGACCCACCCCACTAATTGAAGCCAGTGCCCACATGTGCCACTGTGAGTCCTGCAGTCTTATTCTGCTTGCAGCTGATGGCACTTGTGCACACAATCTGGGAGACTTGGAGATAGACCCACCCCACCTGCCACCACTGATGCCCATGCACACCTTGTGGGCACCTGAAGATAGGGCTCTCTTTGCCTACTGCCACCTGCACACAATCTCCAGGGTTCTGGAGATTGGTCTACTATACCCACCACTACTGTCACTCACAAATGTCATCCAGTGGCATAAGGACAGACCCATCCTGCTCACCACTGGCAAATGTGCACATATCCCAGAATCCCAAGGACTGGCCTGCTCAGCCCATCACTGACACCAGTGGCTATTGGACACAACACTTAGGGGCCTGTGGATTGGCCTACCACTGCCAGTGCCAGACATGCTGCTTGGGGGCCCAAGGACCTGTCTGCCTGCCCAAATAACTGTTGCCACTGTCAGCACCAGAACAAGCCACTTGGATGCTCGAGGTATGGCCTGCTTAGACCTGCCACTCTCACTGCCTGAATAAATCACTGGGGAGACAGACTGGCACACTCACCCAGCCACCACCAACACTAATCCCTTGCCACAGCTTATACTGACAACCACAGCCTAAGCCACTGAGGAACTATCAGATACTGCTGACACTTACAGCTAAAAATCATGAAGACTACACTACTGCACTCACCCAGAATCAAAGCCAAAGCACCCTACTCAGCCAACACTATAAATATATAGAAAAAAAACCCTTTTCTTATAAAAGTGAACCCATAGAATTAGAAGAAATGACTATTAAACCAGATGCACAAATATCAATATAAGGACACAAGAAATGTGAAAAAGCAAGGTAATATAACATCTTCAAATGAACACAATAATTCTTCGGGAACAGATGCCAAGGAAAGGAAATTATGAAATGCCAAAAAGGGAACTCAAAATAATGATACTAAAGGTACTCAATGAGATACAAAATAATACAGACAAACATACAAAGAAATCAGGAAAACAACTGATGATATGTGTGAGAAATTCAACAAAGAGATCAGTATCATAAAAAAGAACCAAGTAGAGTTCCTGGAACTGAAGAATCCAATGAATGACATTAAAAATACAATTGAGAGCTTCAGCAATAAACTAGATTAAGCAGAAGAAAGAATTTCTGAACTTGAAAACTGTCATTGAAATAACCCAGTCAGACAAAAAGGAAAGAATAGAAACAAGTTAAGAAAGCCTATGTGATGTATAGGGCCACATAATGGGACCAAATATTCTAATTTTAGCAGTTCCAGAAATAGAAGAGATGGGCAAAAGTATAGAAAACTTATTTAATGAAATAGTAGCTGAAAATGTCCCAAGTCTTACAAGAGATTTAGACATCCAGATTTAGGAAGCCCAAAGTTCCCCAAATAGATTCAACCCAAAATGGTTTTTCCCAAGGCATGTTATAAACTATCAAAAGGCAAAGGCAAAGAATTAAAAATCCAGTAAGGTAAAGCATCAAGTCACATATAAAGGAATCTCCATCAGACTAACAGTGAGTTTCTCAAGGGAAACCTTAGAGCAGTGGTCTCAACCATTTTGGGATGAGGAAATGGTTTCATGGAAGACAGTTTTTCCACAGACCAGGGTGTGGAGAGGATGGTTTTGGGATGAAACTGTTCCACCTTAGATCATCGGGCATTAGATAGGTTCTCATAAGGAGCACGCAACCTACATCCCTTGCATGCACAGTTCGCAATAGGGTTTGCATTCGTATGAGAGTCTTTTATTATTATTATTATTATACTTTAAGTTTTAGGGTACATGTGCACAACGTGCAGGTTTGTTACATACGTATACATGTGCCATGTTGGTGTGCTGCACCCATTAACTCGTCATTTAACATTAGGTATATCTCCTAACGCTATCCCTCCCCCCTCCCCCCACCCCACAACAGGCCCCAGTGTGTGATGTTCCCTTTCCTGTGTCCATGTGTTCTCATTGTTCAATTCCCACCTATGAGTGAGAACATGCAGTGTTCGGTTTTCTGTCCTTGCGATAGTTTGCTGAGAATTATGGTTTCCAGCTTCATCCATGTCCCTACAAAGGACATGAACTCATCATTTTTTATGGCTGCATAGTATTCCATGGTGTATATGTGCCACATTTTCTTAATCCAGTCTATCGTTGTTGGACATTTGGATTGGTTCCAAGTCTTTGCTATTGTGAATAGTGCCGCAATAAACATACGTGTGCATGTGTCTTTACAGCAGCATGATTTGTAATCCTTTGGATATATACCCAGTAATGGGATGGCTGGGTCAAATGGTATTTCTAGTTCTAGATCCCTGAGGAATCGCCACACTGACTTCCACAATGGTTGAACTAGTTTACAGTCCCACCAACAGTGTAAAAGTGTTCCTATTTCTCCACTTCCTCTCCAGCACCTGTTGTTTCCTGACTTTTTAATGATTGCCATTCTAACTGATGTGAGATGGTATCTCATTGTGGTTTTGATTTGCGTTTCTCTGATGGCCAGTGATGATGAGCATTTTTGCATGTGTCTTTTGGCTGCATAAATGTCTTCTTTTGAGAAGTGTCTGTTCGTTTCCTTCGCCCACTTTTCGATGGGGTTGTTTTTTTCTTGTAAATTTGTTTGAGTTCATTGTAGATTCCGGATATTAGCCCTTTGTCAGATGAGTAGATTGCAAAAATTTTCTCCCATTCTGTAGGTTGCCTGTTCGCTCTGATGGTAGTTTCTTTTGCTGTGCAGAAGCTCTTTAGTTTAATTAGATCGCATTTGTCAATGTTTGCTTTTGTTGCCATTGCTTTTGGTGTTTTAGACATGAAGTCCTTGCCCATGCCTATGTCCTGAATGGTATTGCCTAGGTTTCTTCTAGGGTTCTTATGGTTTTAGGTCTAACATTTAAGTCTTTAATCCATCTTGAATTAATCTTTGTATAAGGTGTAAGGAAGGGATCCAGTTTCAGCTTTCTACATATGGCTAGCCAGTTTTCCCAGCACCATTTATTAAATAGGGAATCCTTTCCCCATTTCTTGTTTTTGTCAGGTTTGTCAAAGATCAGATGGTTGTAGATATGCAGCATTATTTCTGAGGGCTCTGTTCTGTTCCATTGGTCTATATCTCTGTTTTGGTACCAGTACCATGCTGTTTTGGTTGCTGTAGCCTTGTAGTATAGTTTGAAGTCAGGTAGCGTGATGCCCCCAGCTTTGTTCTTTTGGCTTAGGATTGACTTGGCAATGTGGGCTCTTTTTTGGTTCCATATGAACTTTAAAGTCGTTTTTTCCAATTCTGAGAAGAAAGTCACTGGTAGCTTGATGGGGATGGCATTGAATCTATAAATTACCTTGGGCAGTATGGCCATTTTCACAATATTGATTCTTCCTACCAATGAGAATGGAATGTTCTTCCATTTGTTTGTATCCTCTTTTATTTCACTGAGCAGTAGTTTGTAGTTCTCCTTGAAGAGGTCCTTCACATCCCTTGTAAGTTGGAGTCCTAGATATTTTATTCTCTTTGAAACAATTGTGAATGGGAGTTCACTCATGATTTGGCTCTCTGTCTATTATTGGTTTGTAAGAATGCTTTTGATTTTTGCACATTGATTTTGTATCCTGAGACTTTGCTGAAGTTGCCCATCAGCTTCAGGAGATTTTGGGCTGAGATGATGGGGTTTTCTAGATGTACAATCATGTCATCTGCAAACAGGGACAATTTGACTTCCTCTTTTCCTAATTGAATACCCTTTTTTTCTTTCTCCTGCCTGATTGCCCTGGCCAAAACTTCCAACACTATATTGAATAGGAGCGGTGAGAGAGGGCATCCCTATCTTGTGCCAGTTTTCAAAGGGAATGCTTCCAGTTTTTGCCCATTCAGTATGATACTGGCTGTGGGTTTGTCATAGATAGCTCTTATTATTTTGAGATACATCCCATCAATACCTAATTTATTGAGAGTTTTTAGCATGAAGCATTGTTGAATTTTGTCAAAGGCCTTTTCTGCATCTGTTGAGATAACCATGCGGTTTTTGTTGTTGGTTCTGTTTATATGCTGGGTTACATTTATTGATTTGCGTATGTTGAACCAGCCTTGTATCCCAGGGATGAAGCCCACTTGATCATGGTGGATAAGCTTTTTGATGTTCTGCTGGATTCGGTTTGCCAGTATTTTATTGAGGATTTTTGTATCGATGTTCATGAGGGATATTGGTCTAAAATTCTCTTTTTTTGTTGTGTCTCTGCCAGGCTTTGGTATCAGGATGATCCTGGCCTCATAAAATGAGTTAGGGAGGATTCCCTCTTTTTCTAGTGATTGGAATAGTTTCAGAAGGAATGGTACCAGCTTTTCCTTGTACCTCTGGTAGAATTTGGCTGCGAATCCATCTGGTCCTGGACTTTTTTTGGTTAGTAAGCTATTGATTATTGCCTCAATTTCAGAGCCTGTTATTGGTCTATTCAGAGATTCAACTTCTTCCTGGTTTAGTCTTGGGAAGATGTATGTGTTGAGGAATTTATCCATTTCTTCTAGATTTTCTAGTTTATTTGCACAGAGGTGTTTATAGTATTCTCTGATGGTAGTTTGTATTTCTGTGGGATTGGTGGTGATATCCCCTTTATCATTTTTTATTGTGTCTATTTGATTCTTCTCTCTTTTCTTCTTTATTAGTCTTGCTAACGGTCTATCAATTTTGTTGATCTTTTCAAAAAACTAGCTCCTGGATTCATTAATTTTTGAAGGGTTTTTTGTGTTTCTATTTCCTTCAGTTCTGCTCTGATCTTAGTTATTTCTTGCCTTCTGCTAGCTTTTGAATGTGTTTGCTCTTGCTTTTCTAGTTCTTTTAATTGTGATGTTAGGGTGTCAATTTTGGATCTTTCCTGCTTTCTCTTGTGGGCATTTAGTGCTATAAATTTCCCTCTACACACTGCTTTGAATGTGTCCCAGAGATTCTGGTATGTTGTGTCTTTGTTCTCGTTGGTTTCAAAGAACATCTTTATTTCTGCCTTCATTTTGTTATTTACCCAGTGGTCATTCAGGAGCAGGTTGTTCAGTTTCCATGTAGTTGAGGGGTTTTGAGTGAGTTTCTTAATCCTGAGTTCTAGTTTGATTGCACTGTGGTCTGAGAGACAGTTTGTTATAATTTCTGTTCTTTTACATTTGCTGAGGAATGCTTTACTTCCAACTATGTGGTCAATTTTAGAATAAGTGCGATGTGGTGCTTAGAAGAATGTATATTCTGTTGATTTGGGGTGGAGAGTTCTGTAGATGTCTATTAGGTCCGCTCGGTGCAGAGCTGAGTTCAATTCGTGGGAACCCTTGTTAACTTTCTGTCTCGCTGGTCTGTCTAATAAAAAAACATTAAAAACATCATACTTCCACGTAACATGATACAACTATCCTGTATACTCCTGAAAACATGCTAACCCTTTCCCCAGAAAAGGACGCAAAGTCCTTGGGTGATGCTTACTCTTGTCCTTGATATCCTGTAAGTAAAATGCTGAGATATAAAGTTAACTTTTAATGCATCTCATGTTAAATGATAAAGGGATATGAAAGGGAAGAAAATGGAAGTAGTTGGTTTAAAAATATATATAAGTACTAACATATTCATAACAAAGAAGAAAGAATTATTTATGGCTCTTATAGTCCCCATCTCTGCAACTGGTCCCATTGCCATAGCTGGTATTTATAATTGCTTTCTTTCTTTCTTTTTTTTTTTTTTTTGAGACATGTTCTTACTTGGTTGCTCAGGCTGGCACAAACACAGCTCACTGCAGCCTTCACCTCTTGGGCCCTAGCAATCCTCCCATGTCAGCTCCCCAAGTAGCTGGGAATACAGGTGTGCACCACCACACCCAGCCAATTTTTGTGTTTTTTGTAGAGACGACGTTTTGCTATGTTGCCTAGGATGGTCTTGAACTCCTGAGCTCAAGTGATCCACCCACCTCAGCCTCCCAAAGCGCTAGGCTTACAGGTGTGAGCCACTGTGCCCAGCCTATAATTACTTTCTTTCACTACCTACTTCATATTCCCTTTGCCATCAGCAAGCACCTCAGCTTGTCATGGTTCTTTGTCTAGTGTAGTGACCCAAACCTTTATTCCTGAAGGGGCTGGGTCATTCATAGTCCTGGCGGAATTGGGTTGTTGTAGTTTCCCATTGACTTTACTCACAGAACATAGAACTAAGAGATGTCCTAAGGAATCCTCCTGTATTCCAGACATACTCTTCCTTTGTGTAGTAGCAACCTATTTCCCTCTTGATTATCATGATCAGTCACCCTAGCCATTATAGTACCCTCTTCTTTGCCTCTTAATGCAGAGACTTGAATTGATCAAAGTAGCTGGGTAGCAGTGTCAACTTCCAGTTCAATGGAATCATTGTTGTGTCTCCTGTTGGAAGTATTCCTCCCTTTGGAACCTCTAGACCAACAGACCCTAAAGTCATTGAGAAGAGAAGCAAAAATTTTGCTAGCAGGTCAGCTGGGGAAATGGTTAGTTGGAGCCATTTCCATTTCCACCCTTTCTTTCTTGGGCCTGTGAACCTTAACTACGGAGGAAACAGCACCATATATTAGACAATGATTTAGAGCATCCCAGAGGACCTTTCCCTAGTCCCACAAGCCATTGCCACCTAGTTGGCACTGTTGGGTCTTCAGAAAGACATTTCACCATTCTCTCAAGACAGCTGCTTTGTCATGATGGGGGATATGTAAGATCATAAAATTTCATGAACATGAGTCAATTCCCATATTTCATTTTCTTTGAAAGCAGTTTCTTGATCAGAAGCAATGCTATGTGAACTACCAATATGGTGGATAAAACACTCTATAAGTCCATGGATGGTAGTTTTGCAAAAGTATTATGTGCATAAAAGGAAAATCCATATATAGAGTAAATGTCTCTTTCAGTGATAGCTACAGCCTATCAGTTTGAAAATAAAATAAAGGAAAGTTACAGATAAACAAGGAGATGAAGCTTGAATGAATGCTGTGGTACTAGGTTAGAGAAAAGACATTATATGTACTCATGTTTATATATTGTCTTAGTCGGCTTGGGCTTCCACAACAAAAATGCCATATATTGGGTGGCTCAAACAACCCGAAATTTATTTTCTCACAGTTAGGCAGGTTGGAAGTACAAGATCAGAGTAGCAGTGTGGTTGGGTTCTGACTGGGGCTCTCTTCCTGGCTTGTAGATGGCCACCTTCTTGCTGTGTCCACCATGGCTGAGAGAATAAGCAAGCAAGCTCTCCAGTGTCTCTCTATATAAGAACACTAATCCTGCCACCACCTCCCCATGAATTCATCTGAATCTAATTACATCTTCGGACCCGTCTTCAAATACCATCAAATTGGAGGTTAGGCCTTCAATATATGAATGAGGATGGGGAGCCCACAATTTAGTCCATAGTGTGTGTGTTTGTGTGTGTGTGTGTGAATGTATGTATAAAATGACAGTGGTCATATACAACAATAAGTATAGATTTGTGTTAATATGCATGATATGTATTTCCTACCTTTGTCTGCTGAGAGGGCCTAGAAGCAGTCATACCCAGTTGCAGTGAGTTCACCTAGCACCCAGATACCAGTTTCTAAATACCATTCTCCAGTAAAAGAAGCTCTTAGAGAAATGGTTTATTGTAGGAATGGGGCAAAGAAAAGGAAAGATGAGCCTGTAAAAATGTCATTAGTTTTGACAAATGTAGTACTGTAAGATATTGACTTCAGGGGAAACTGGATGAAGGGTATATGGCAACTCTCCTGATTATCTTTGAAACTTTCCTGGAAATCTAAAACTCTTCTAAAATGAACACTTTATTTTCAAAAACCAAAGGTGTAAAGACAATATAATATGCAAATGAATCAGAGGCAAGGGAAGCATAGATTTAAAAAAAAAAAATCATCTTGATTTTATAACATACCAATTAGTCTGTGACTACTCAGTGTGATCTAATGGTAGCTACAATACTTTAGCAGTAAGAAATTATAGGATTGTAAATAGAATCTAGTTATGCTGACTCCCAGTGACATTTACTAATGCCCTGCATGAGAACAGTAATGTCAGGTGTTTTGTCATTTATTTGGTTATTTGTTTCCTTGTAAAATGATACACAGAAGTTACTTTGGCTGAGATGGAATGGGGAAAAAAAAAGCAACTTGACCTTATAGCAAAGAAAGGGGAATGAGAAGAGATGAGTAATTATTTAGAATTCCTGGTAGTTTGATAAAGAGATTACATAATCTTTGTCACCTTGTTAGTAAAGTTGGTAAAGAAGTGCTGGATGGTGTAAGAAATGATGAATAGTTTTACTTAAGACAAAGAAGTTCTGGTAGTTCATCCAGAGAACCAGCCCAGAAACTCTCAAGGAGAGCCAGAGAGGCACTAGTTCTGCCTGAAAGTGAAATTCCTAGCTGTGAAGTAGTTTTCTATTCTGATTTCTATTACTACAGAAGTTTTGCTGTATTGTTCTTTGAATCATAACTGCTTTATGTGCAAGTAGGTGTCTTTCAGAGAAAACCAAAAAAAGGATACTTTTTAAAGCTCCACTTTATTAGAAAGTTTGAAGAGTTTCTAGAGAGAATGAAGAAATCAATATAAAAGGAATCTGGAAAGTATAAGATTCTGAGAAGCATCTAGATTTTAGAAATTTCTAGCTTTCTTAAGTGGGGAAAAGCACTGTCAGGTAAGTGGTAAGTGGAAAATATGACAGCTTAAAGAGAGGAAAGACAAGCTCTATTCTATCATACTTACATTTTAGAGATTTTGCTTCTTGAAAAATTATAATGAAAAGAATAAAAACCAAAACCATGAAGTTGGATTTTTAAAGTTTTAGAGTTTAAAGAGCCTATAAAGGTATAGTCCAACTCTCTCATTTTATGAATGTGTGAACTAAATAAACATATGTAAAAGAGGAGGAATAGAAAGAGAATAAATCTAATTAGCATTATGTATATATCCAACCATTTGAAAAACACGAAAACGGCAAAGAAAATGTCTAAGTTATTGTAAAATCAAGGAAATCTATTGTCTTCTATAAGAAGAATTCATCAGGTTAGTTGATGATTCGATTATATCCATTTAGAGATAATCTAATGTAGACCTGACATAATTCTAAAGAAAGTGTGCCATCATTTTAGGACTTCTATCTATCTATCTATCTATCTATCTATCTATCTATCTATCCATCCATCCATCCATCCATCTGTCGTTACAAATAACCAGTTGAGACTCTTCAAATTTAATAATTCTCTGGGAATCACGATGTGACTGTATATCACAAACATAGATTTAAGGTATAGGATCATGTCCTCAGACAACTAGAAAAATGATTTTTAGCTGTAGGTGAATTACTTTATATAAAGACTGGAAAGAACATCAAAAGCTAGCTTTCCTAGTTAAGAGAATGTTAAAGTGAATATAGAAGAGCTAGTAGGTTAAAACTCTGAACATATTATTTAGGATAGTAGACATGTTGAAAATAAAATGAAAACACTTTCACTGGACCTTAAGTTTTTTGAAGAGATGCAGGCCTCCTATTTGTTATTTAGGTGAATGCGTGAACGAAGGAGATGTTTGACAGAGAGTGTGTGTGTGTGTGTGTGTGTGTGTGTGTGTGTGTGTGTGTGTAAAGCATATGAATGGCCATTGAAACCAAGGATACCCAAATAATTTCCAAGAGAGATTATTACAGAAAACTGAAACTGGTGGCCTCGAGGCTGAATCAGACTTACAGGCATAGTATATAGTATTTGGTTGGCATGATGTTTTTAAACATTTAGAATTTGAGTGCATTTAGATGACATGACATGAGGCTAAAATAGAACCCCAAATAATAGCAATATTTCAAGAATTAGCTGTGAAAGAGGAGTCTGCAATGGAGACTAATACAAGCAGTAAGAAAGACTGGTAGAAAACCAAGAGAAAAATTGTGTCATAAAAGTCAAAGGGAAAAAGAATTTCAAGAAGGGAGTAATAATTATTGTGTCACGCTTAAAGGGTTATGTGATAAGGATGAAAATGTGTCCATTGAACTTAGTAACAGAGATAGTGAGAATGGAAGATAATGGGCTTTGGATTGAGTGGGAGGTGAGGAAGTAGTAATGACAACGGGACTTAGCCATGAAGGGGAGAAGAAGCAGGGAGTTGTAGCTGCATGCAGACTTAGAGTCAAAGGTGGGTTTTGTTAAGCCAAGTAAGTCACAAAGATATTTAAATGTAGATGGCAAGGAAGCAATATGAAGATGTTAAAAATACAGGAGAGGGTATTATTGATCAAAGGAGATCCCAGTGATATAGGACCTAGAATCTGAATCACAGGTGGAAAAATTATCGTTAGTCAAGAGAAGGAAGACTTTACTACTGTAATAGGAGGGAATGTGGAAAGGGCAACTATGTTGCAGTTGATGGGTTTGGCAGCAGGTAGTAAGAGTATTTCCATGTGATATTCTCAGTTTTCTCTGTGAATCGGGAAGTGAGATGGTCTGCTTACTATAGTATGGGAGGTGAGGAACATATGGGGCTGATGGGTAGTGAGGTTGAAGGTTTGAAACAACTTCTGTTTAGAGCTTGAGAAGTGAAGGAAAGAGTGATGACCAGGAAGACACGGAAGACATACTTGATGATTTTGTGTTTCTAGCTGATTTTAGAAATAATGAATTTGTACTGCCTCTTTAGAAAGCAGACCTGTTAGGGTATTGAAGTAGTAATGTATGTTATAAGACAGTGCAGTGCAATGATTTAATAGCTCAAGCTCTGGAATGAGACCTGGGATTACCTCTCAGCTCTGCCAATAGCTAGTTGTAGAACTTGAGCAAATATTTAACCTTGCTAACCCTTGGTTTCCCCAGCCTTTGTAAAGAAAACTTCACAGAGTGGCTGTGAGGCTGAAGAGAGAAAGCATTCTCACTTTTTAGTATACTAGAGAGCATTTCAGCAAAATCAAAGAGAGAAGAAAAACTGAATGTCTTATTCTACTCTTAAGAATTCTTGACTGCCTTTTGTTAGTTAGCATTTCACGTTCTAAAAGGAGATGAGGGCAACCAATAGAGTTGTCATGTTCAGCCTAGTTATGACAAACAAATTAAAAATTGATCATAATTAGATATGTAACCAAAACTTTTTAAAAAGTAAAAAAAAAAAGAGAAGCTTGATTTTCTGACCCGCATCTCAAAGGGAGAAAAGTCAGTAGAGCTGACAAACTATCAAAAGTATACTTCTAATCATGCAAATACAATTTATTGAGAAATGAAGAGAAAATTTTTAGATGGTGGTATACAAATAAGATGTGCATAAGGATGGACATAAAAGAGTTTCAAAAAACAGAATACATTAAATTTAATAAATCCCAAAATAAGTTTAGGGTTTTAAAATATGACATGGATGGCTAAAATAGAGTATGTGATTTGGTTTAAAGGATTAATAACAAACTGAGGATAGGCGTCAAAGAGAGTGAAACAGTACTCAATGTTTCCTTTTCTTTCAAGAAAATGATCTTTGGTCTGGAAAGAGTGGAACAACCGTTTGTACAAGAAAACTAAAGCAGAAGATAGGTGAGGTGTTTATTTAAAATACACACACACACGTAAATAAGATATATAAATTTAATTATTGCAGCTTAGTTTACATACATGTCAGGATAGTAAAAGTTCCTGTTAATAAGCTTGCTAATCCTTTATTAGTAACCTTGAAGATTTGTGGAAAACCATATAGGTGCCAGGAGGCTAGAGATGTATAAATTTAAGAGAGAGATTCTGTATACTATATGCCAGTGAACTAGACATTAATTCCAAACATGTTGGTTGGTTATAAAATGATTTATGATCTGAGAAGGCATATTGAACACATATGGTTACCATTTTCTTCTCCAGAATACCTGGTTGCCTAAATACTAAGGTTGCAAAATGCTAAGCTAAGACAAAATACAGAATATTAGTGGACAAAAATAAAAAATAAAAAGAGATGTTTGGAAAATCCAAACTTATACCTTTCTTCTCACTCATTTCAAATAGATTTGTACCCAGTTGCTCAAGTAAATAATTTTATGAACCACCTTGACTTAATTCCCTCCTTCCCTCACCCCTTACCATACAGTTTATAGTAAGTCCTGTTGACTCTATTTCCAAAATTATCTAGCTTCTGTCATCCCTCCATTATCATGACTTCCATTCTAATCCAAGCTATCACCATTCCCACCCAGATTATTGTAGTTTCCTGTTGACCAATTTTCCTGTTTCTACCTGTAACTCCTACAATCCATCCTAGACAAAGCAGTCAGAATGGTCATTTTAAAATGTGCATCACGGTCATGTCAATTTCAAGGATTATTTCTATTTCAGTATGTTTTACATACTTCTCTATTTCACATACTTGAAACAGAAATCTGAACTCTATCCTAGTTTACAAGTCCGTACATGTTGTGACTTTTGCATACCTCTCTGACCTCATTTTATTCAACTGCCGTTCTGGCTCAGAATGTTCTAGCCACAGTGGTCCTTCAGTTCCTCTAATATGCTAAGCTTATTATCATTCCAGTCCCCTCGTGCTTGTAGTTTCCTTTGCCTGGAATGATCTATCCCTACATTCTTACATGACTGGCTTCTTGTGCATCAAGGAAAATAGCAGTGAGATGTCACTTCTCATTCTTCATATTGACAAAAATTAAACAGTGGCAGGAAAAATGGCAAAATGTTTATCTGTTAAAATATATTTTGTAAAGCAAGCTGGCTCCACAGTTAAAATGGAAAACATATGACTTAATGAAGATGAAAACACAACATATAAAAACTTGTGGGCTGGACGTGATGGCTCATGCCTGTAATCCCAGCATTATGGGAGGCCGTGGTGAGTGAATTGCATGAGTCCAGGAGTTTGAGACCAGCCTGAGCAACATGGTGAAACGCTGTTTCTACAAAAAATTAGCCAGGCATGGTGGTGCATGCCTGTAGTCCCAGCTGCACAGGAGGTTGAGGTAGGAGGATCAGCTGAACCCGGGAAGTCAAGGCTGCAGTGAGCCATGATCACACCATTGCACTCCAGCCTGGGTGACAGAGTAAGACCCCGACTCAAAAAACAAACAACCTTGTGTGGTGCAGCTAAAACAGTGTTTAGAGGGAATCTTCTAGCATTTAATGCTTATATTAGAAAATTTAAAAGGTTTTAAAGTGGTGATCTAAACGTCTACCTTAAAAAACTAGAAAACAGCAAATTATACACAAAATGAGCAGAAGTTAATAATAAAGTTAGGAGCAGAAATCAGTGAATTAGAAAACAGGATAATAATAGAGAAATCAATGAAACCCAAAGCTAGTTCTTTTAAGGTATCAATAAAATTGGCAAACCTATACTCAGAACAATCAAGAAAAGAGGGAAATGACAACAAATTACCAATCTCAAGAGTGAAAGCAGAGGCATTTCTACAGATATTACAAAGTTAATAAGGAAATACAGGTTGGTCATCCCTAATCTGAAATGCAGAGTGGTCAAAAATTTGAAACTTTGTGAGCTCTGAGATCAAGTGGAAAATTTTACATCTGACCTCATGTGACAGGTTGCAGGCAAAACACAGGCACACACAGCTTGCGGTTGCTATTGTTGAACAGTTGGTACAGATATTCTGATGTTGCTACCGTGCTGCTTAGTTACCCTGAACATATTAATTTTTCCCTGTGTTAATGGTATGTCATATTTTTTTACTGTTAAGTACTTGTGCATGAATGTGTGCAAAAAATGATTGCTTATCAGTAGCATATAAATTTCAGAGTCAGAAATGATAGTGATGTTAACCACAGATTGATTTCATAAGTAGCTGATGCCTTTGTTTTCTGATGGTTCAGTGTGCACAAATTTTGTTTCGTGTGCAAACTTATTAAAATGATTGTATAAAATTACCTTTAGGCTTTGTATATAAGGTATATGTGAGCCATAAATGAATTTTATTTGGATCCCATCCCAAAATATCTCATATGTATGCAAATATTCCAAAATCAAAAAAACTCAAACACTTCTAGTCCTAAACATTTCAGATAAGTGATACTCAACCTGTCATGTAAACAACTTTATGCCAATAAATTCAATAACTTAGATGAAATAGAAAATTTTCTTGAAAGACAAAAACTACCAAAAGTAGCTAAGGAAAGAATTCATAGTTTTAAAAAACCTTCCCCCAAAGAAAACTTAGGTCCTAGAGGGCTTAGGTCCCAGATGGCATTACTGTCGAATTCTACCAAACATTGAAGGAACATATAATAAAAATGCTTGCAAAAAAATGAAGGAAGAAGGAATACTTTCAAACTCATTTTGAGGCCACCATTACTCTGATACCAAAATCAAAGATTATAAGAAAAGAACACTACATACCAATATCTCTCATGAAAATAGACACAGAAATCCTCAACAAAATATTAATAAGTTGAATCCAGCCTTGTATACAAAGAATATTTTATGACCAAGTTGGTTTTATCCAAGAATACAAAGTTAACTTACCATTTGAAAATCATACATATGATTTACTATATCATCAGGCTAGAAGAGAAAAACCATCTGATTGTTTCAACAAATGCAAAAAATTGACATCCATTCATGATAAAAAAAAAAAATCTCTCAAATAGAAGGCAACTTCCTCAACTTGGTAAGACTAATCTATAAAAAACCTGCAGTTAAAATATTTTGTGGTAAAAGACTTCACCATACCCTACTAAGATTGGAAACAAGGCAAAGATGTTCACTCTATTGACTTCTATTCAGCATTGCACTAAAAGGAAAGGCAAGAAAAAGAAATAAAAGGCTACATTACTGGAAAGGAAGTAGAACTGTCTTTGTTCGTATATGATGTTATTATCTACTTAGAAAATTCTAAGGAATCTGCAAAAAAAGCTACTAGAACTACTAAGTGAGTTTAACCAGGTTGTAGCTAAACAACCTTGAATACAAGAATATACAAAAATGAATTGTATCTCTCTGTCCTGGCAAAGGGCAATTAGAAGTTGCAGTTTTTTAAAAAACACACACGTTCATAATACCATTAAAGAACATAAAATACATACAGATAAGTCTAATAACATCTGTGCAAGAACTGTACACTGAAAATTACAAATCAGTGCTGAGGTGAATGAAACCCATGGCCAGGTGCAGTGGTTGACACCTATAATCCCATCACTTTGGGAGATGGAGGCAGGAAGATCCCTTGAGCCCAGGAGTTCAAGACCAACATGGGCAACGTAGGGGGACCCTATCTCTACAAAAAACAAAAATAATATAAAATAAAAATTTAAAAAGAAACCCTGAATAAATGGATAGAAATGTCGGGTTCATGAATCAGAAACCCAGTGTCATTAAGATGTCAATTCTCTAACAAATTGATATGTGGATTCAATGCAATCCAAATCAAACTCCTAGCAAGTTTTTTGCAGAAATTTAAAGCTTACTGTAAAATTTATGTGGAAATACAAAGGACTTTAGAACGCCCAAAATAAATTTTTTATAAAGAACACACTACATGATTTCAAGACTTGCTATAAAGCTGCAGTAATAAAGTTCGGTACTGAAATAACAGTAAACATATAGATCAGTCGAGCAGAATGGAAGTTTCAGAAATACGCCCACATATATATGGTCAATTGATACTTTTTAAAACAAAAGTGCCACAGTAATTCCATGGAGGAAAGAAATGATGTTGAAGCAATTGGATCACTGGATTAAAAAAAAAAAAGTTGACTCTTAACCTGACATTATATACAAAAATTAACTCACAGTTATATATTTAACTCACACTTAAATATGTAAGCTAAAAGCTATAACAATATAGTTGAAGAAAATATTTTTAAAAATCTTTGTGACCTTGGGTTATGCAAAGATTTTTTTTAACACAAAAATCACAACTTAGGCCGGGCATGGTGACTCATGCCTGTAATTCCAGCACTTTGGGAGGCCAAGGTTGGTGGATCACTTGAGGCCAGGAGTTCAAGACCAGCCTGGCTAACATGGAGAAACCCTGATTTTACTAAAAAAATACCAAAAAGATTAGCCAGGTGTGGTGGTGCACACCTGTAATCTCAGGTTATCGGGAAGCTGAGGCACGAAAACGCTTGAACCTGGGAGGCAGAAGTTGCAGTGAGCCGAGATCATGCCACTGCACTCCAGCCTGGGTGACAGAGCAAGATCCTGTCTCAAACAAACAAAAATCACTAACATACCACACCACGTGCCATGAGGATGTGGAGCAATCGGAACTCTCATATGTTGCTGATGAGAATGCAAAATGGTACAGCCACTTTGTAAAATAGTTTGGGAAGTTTTAATCAAATAAAACATACTCACCTACTACCCAACAATCTCTCTCCTAGGTATTTCCCCAAGACAAATGGAAAAACAAGGGCAGAAAGACCTGTACATGAATATTCGTAGCAGTTTTGTTTCTAATAGTCAAAAATTGGAAACAAGCCAAATGTCCATCAACTGGCAAATGTATAATAGACTAATAGACTGGTTCATCCATACAATAGAATACTTCTTGTATCAAAAAGGAACAAACACGTAATACATGTAACAACATGGGTGAACCTCAGAAGCATTATGCTAAATGGGAAAAAAAAGACAACAAAAAAGACCATATATGGTATGATCCATTTATTGGCAATTCTAGAAAAAGCAAAACTATGCAGACAGAAAACACATCAGTGCTTGCTAGGAGCTGGGGATGGAGTAAGGGAAATGACTGCAGAGGGACCTAAGGGCACTTTTGAGGTGATGGAAGTATTTTGTACCTTGATTGTGATGCTGGTAACATAACTGTATACATTTGTCAAACTCATTGAACTTTGTATTTTAAAAGGATAAATTTTATTAATTTATTATACCATACCTCAATATTAAAAAAAACCTAAAGATGAATCTGCTTATTGACCTCAATTCCATTCCTATAATTTTTTCCTTGGAAGTAAAATTATGAAAACAAAATATGTGGATAAGTATTTTTATGGCAGCATTATTTCCAGTGGAAAAAAAAAACACCTGAAAAGGATCTGAATTTCCATCATTAGGAGAATGACTGCATAAATTACAGTATGTCCATTTTATGGAATGCAACCTACTGCAAAACAAACAGCATAGCAATATATACGTGATAAAAAAAAGTCAATAGTTATTTTCATTTTGCTTTTTTAATTAATATTTAGTAAGTCCAATGAAAACAAAATTTAAAGAAAAGAGTGTACAAGTATGAAACAACTTAATTTGTGGCATGATTCTGATAAATTGAAGGAGTATAGGAATAGAGAGCCTATTAGACCCTAAGGTTGTGATTTCTTTCTTCCGGTGGAAGAGATTGAGAAGATTTGATTACATTTTCTTTTCAGAGTTAGCCACCCTAATTTCTTCAATAGTGAATATTTACATAATCATAATATGGCAAATGATATTTATTGGTTTTTAGTTTCAGAGTTAGTCTATAGACACAGGAGAGAATTGTATGCAGAATGGAGAGTAAATGTGAATACCAACAATGTAGAGTTGATGCTGTAGCTGACAGAAGGCCAGAGATGAAGTCTGTGAAGAAGGGTGGAAGGAAGTGTGGAGAACGAATTTCTTCCTTCTACCTAGTGTGGAATTAAGAGAGAATTTCACCAATTAAAGTTGATGAAATAAGAAATAAAGGGTTCAGTATGTTACTGAAGTATGTCTTGTTAACTAATAGAATTTAAATGATATAATTAGTAAAGCGATATATGAGGAGAGGAGGGAGAGGTCTGAGCTAAATACTCATCTTTCCTATAAAGAAATGGAAAGCCTCCTAAGCTGATTAAGAAATAGAGGTTTATGGATAATATATGGCATTGTAGTTTTATGTATAATATATAGCATAACCACAGGAAGAACTCGCAAGGAAACGAATGGGAATAAAATTGAGCATAGGGCAGGAAAGTTAATTTCATTTATGCTGTGCTGTAGTGTTAAAAGTTTTTAATCATATACATATATTACTTATTTTTTAAATGATTTACCACCAAAAGAAATGTTAACCTAGTCTGCCGGGTACGGTGGCTCACGCCTGTAATCCCAGCACTTTGGGAGGCCGAGGCAGGCAGATCACGAGGTCAAGAGATCGAGACCATGCTGGCCAACATGGTGAAACCCTGTCTCTACTAAAAATACAAAAATTAGCTGGGCATGGTGGTGCACACCTGTAATCCCAGCTACTCAGGAGGCGGAGGCAGGAGAATGGCTTGAACCTGGGAGGCGGAGGTTGCAGTGAGCCAAGATTGCGCCACGGCACTCCAGCCTGGAGACAGAGTGAGACTCCATCTCAAAAAAAAAAAAAAAAGAAAAAAGAAATGTTAGCCTAGTCTCAGTTCATTTTTACAAGGTTTCTGAACTGGGAGATAAGAGAAATATGTTAGAAAAAAATAATCCCGATTTCACAAAGGCATTTGAACAAGAGCTCTTAAAATGCCCCATGGATAAGAAAAAAAGAGTATGTGTCTTTTCATAATACAATTAGAAGATTTCATCTCTGGAGCCCTGTGACTCAAACGATGCTTACACTGATTTTTTCTAGGTTTCCTTTTAGGGTTTGGGGGGTTGGTTTTGGCCATATGTTCCAGGGCTTTGTGCTCCATCCTGTCCTACTTGTCATAACCCCAGTATCATTTTATTGGGTAATTAATAATATGAATTTATATAAAATTTTAGTACATTCCTAATTGCATTAACTCATCACATCAAATCTTTAAAATAATAGATTAAATCACAATAGGGGTAGGGCCTGGGAATGTGTATTTTCAGAAAGCTCCCTGGGTGATTCCGATAATGTTTGGGAACAACTAGACAAGATCCCTTCTATGCTTGGGTTATACTTGTGTGATTTAATTTGTGAGACTTACATGTTCTGTTAACATATGACCATGTTCAGTAAACATTTGATTGTAATGCTTTTGTCATTATCTTTAGCAAATAGTTTTGCCTATCTTTAGGGCCACTGGAGATTCAAGGTATTGTCAAAATTTCCCTTGCTTTCTAGAGCAAGTATGTGCCAGTGATGGCTGAGTAGTGCATCTGAAGTCAACCTTATGGACCATAGTTTGTGATCCTTTGATTCTGTGTTTGTAGCACCTTTCAACACTGTAAGAGAGGTTTGCATCTCCAAATGAATGAACTATATAAACTGCAGTCATAGTTTGTTTTTTCATGCCTGAGTGATTATTACATATATTCATATTTAGCAACCCCCTGCATCTACCCAATAAACAACCCAGCATCACACCTAACAGTGAGCATTTTTTGGTGAAATACACTTGCTGCACAGACACAGAAGCCTTTTTGTACAACAACACAGCTCAACAGATAACAGTTTCAAATTGTGGAATTTTAAAACTATAGTTCATTTGGCAACTATACAGTAGTGCCTGTAGCAACAAACATTATATGAGAAAAAAAAAGACTATCATGTAAATTATATATAACTGTTAACATTAAGGTAGCATGATTGATTTACTTTAAACTAGTCACACTCAGGGGTAACTAGAGACTCTCATTTTATCCTTATTCATACTCTGAGGCTTTTCATACTGTTGGAGGGTTCTGGGGTCAAATGAATGCCAGGGCATACATAGCCCATACAAATGACAAGAAATCCAGGATTTTACAGCTCAAAGCTGGCTGCTCTAATTATGTGTCCTTTTAAGTGTTTTCTTAAAATCTCTCTAAAATGCTATTAATTTATTTTTGCCCTTCTTCCTATTATATTCTTATTTACTTTTAGTGGATGATGGTTTTATGAATAGGACCCAATGGCAAAAAAAAAAAAAAGGAGAGATTTCAGAATTGCTGTTTATTTACCCAAAGCTGCCTTCTATCAATGTCCAAGGGCCATTTTTGAGGCCCCTGTGATGGAATATGGTGTGTATATACTCATGGTCATATTGTGTGTCCAAAAACAAAAGGTCTTGTAGCATGCTTTATTTAGGATTTTTATAGAAATTTCTTTGATTATACCTGTTACTTTATCAGCTTGGTTGTTGTTGTCAAGTGTAATAACAAAAGCCCTACGGAGAGATTTTTGGTACCGCTTGTTCCAAGGAGACAAGGAATCCTCTTGCTGGTTGCTTTATTTAGTAGTCAAAACATAAAACATTGTTCTGTAAATGCCAGAGAATGGGTTGTTTTTGTAATGCATATTGGTCAGGTGAGGTTTATGTCCATCTATTGCATGGGCAGAAGAGAAGGGCCAATTGGAATTGGAACTCATAGTAAATTATCAAGGAGCATATTGGAAGGTAAGTTGACTTTTCTTCAGTAAATGGGGAATATGCATTCCCGTAAGGTAAATTACGTAGTCTGATTTAGGGAACTTCGGATGGTATTTTTAAAGTTTATCACAAGACTTTTATTGATAATACAGGAATAGGGCTCCTTTTCAAACTGCTATTATCAGTGGTAAGGGCTGGAAGATTTCTTACTTTATCTTTGACTGAAATGTTAAGAGTTTCCTTTAGTTAATTGAATGCTCATAGCAACTTTATTTGCAATAGCCACAAGTTGGAAACCATACAAATGTTCTTCAATGGGTGAAGGTGAAATAAACCATGTAAATTTATGCAATGGAATACTACTCAGCAATGAAAAGGAAGTAAATATTGATACATGCAACAACTTAAATGAATCTTACAGACATTGTGCTGAATAAAATAAGCCAGTCTCAAAAATTCTATCCTGTTTGGTTCCATCTCCATGGCATTCCAGAAAAGATAAAACTAGCAACGGTGGCCAGGCGCGATGACTCACGCCTGTAATCCCAGCACTTTGGAAGGCTGAGGCGGGTGGATCATGAGGTCAGGAGTTCGAGACCAGCCTGGCCAACATGGTGAAACACCATCTCTACTACAAATACAAAATTAGGTGCGTGTGATGGCGCATGCCTGTAATCCCAGCTACTTGAGAGGCTGAGGCAGGAGAATCGCTTGAACCTGGGAGGCAGAGGTTGCAGTGAGTGGAGGTCGCACCATTGTACTCCAGCCTGGGCAATAAGAAAAAAAAAAAAAAAACTACCAATGGAGAAAATAGTGGCTGTAGGTGTTAGGGTAAGGGAGGGGAAGTTGTGACTACACTGGAATAGTAGAGGTTTTTAGGGTGATGGAATTATGTTGTATCTTGATTGTGATGGTTAAAAGAATCTATACATGTGTTAAAATTCATAGAACTATATACCCCCCCAAAAGTCAATTTTTCTGTATACTAATTTTTTTTTCTTTTTTTTTTTGTGACGGAGTCTCGCTCTGTCACCCAGGCTGGAGTGCAGTGGCCCGATCTCAGCTCACTGCAAGCTCCGCCTCCCAGGTTCATGCCATTCTCCTGCCTCAGCCTCCCAAGCAGCTGGAACTATAGGCGCCCGCCACAACGCCTGGCTAATTTTTTATATTTTTAGTAGAGACAGGGTTTCACCGTGTTAGCCAGGATGGTCTCCATCCCTGACCTTGTGATCCACCCGCCTCAGCCTCCCAAAGTGCTGTGATTATAGGCGTGAGCCACTACTCCCAGCCTCTATATACTAAATTTTAAAATTAAAAACATTCGCATGAAAAGTTTTTCTTGCCATTGATCTCTGACATCTTTCATATTGATGCCATATTATATTTTCCAAAGAACATATTGGTAATTATTTCTATGAACTCATCATTTATCATGCTGTAGAGTAGCAATTCTCAAGCGTTGTGGTCTCAGGACCCCTTTACATTCTTTTTTTTTTTTTTTTTTTTTTTAAGATGGAATCTTGCTCCATTGCCCAGGCTGGAGTGCAGTGGCATGATCTCGGCTCTCTGCAATCTCCGCCTCCCAGATACAAGCAATTCTCCTGCCTCAGCCTCCCGAGTAGCTGGGATTACAGGCACGCACCACCACACCTGGCTAATTTTGTATTTTCAGTAGAGACAAGGTTTCACCATGTTGTCCAGGCTGGTCTCAAACTCCTGACCTTGTAATCTGCCATCCTCAGCCTCCTAAACTGGTCTCAAACTCCTGACCTCGTGATCTGCCATCCTCAGCCTCCTAAAGTGCTGGGATTACAGGCGTGAGCCACCGCGCCTGGCTACATTAAGTGTTATTGAGGACCCCAAAGAAGTTTTATATAGGTCGTATCTGTTTAATGTCATATCTATTAATGTTTACTGTAATATGTAAATATTTATTAATTTAAAAGTAATAATAAACCTATTATAAACAATATATTTTTATGAAAAATTGCAATATTTCCTACAAAAACTTAGAAAAATATCATTGTTTTATATTTTCGCAAATCTTTTTAATCTCTGGCTTAAAAGAAGACAGCTGTATTCTCATTTCTTCTGCATTCACTGTTCTGTGATGTCGCATGTTGTGTACCTCCTGGAAAATCTCACTATATTCTCATGAGAGAATGAGAATGAAAAAGGCAAATGACACCTTCATATTATTGTGAAAATATTTTTTTAATTTTTTAAAATAATTTCAACTTTTATTTTAGATTCAGGGGCACATGTGTAGGTTTGTTTCCTGGGTATATCTTGTGATGCTGAGGTTTGGGGTACAAATGACTCTATCACCCAGGTACTGAGAATAGTACCCAATAGTTTTTCAACCCTTGCCCTGTCCCTCACTCCCACCTTCTAGTAGTTTCCAGTGTCTATTACCTTCTTTATGTACAGACTACCCAACGTTTAGTTTCCACTTACAAGTGAGAACATGTGGTATTTGATTTTCTTTTCCTGCATTAATTTGCTTAGGATAATGGCCTCCAGTGGCATCCATGTTGCTAAAAAGGACATCATTTCATTCTTTTTTATGGCTGTGTAGTATTTCATGGTGTATACTTGCCATATTTCCTTTGTCTGGTATACCACTGATGGGCACCTGGGTCGATTCCATGCCTTCGCTATTGTGAATAGTGCTGTAGTGAGCATGTGAGTGCATGAGTCTTTCTGGTAGAATGATTTGTTTTCTTTGGGATATATACCTAATAGTGGGATTGCTGGGTCAAACGGTAGTTCTGTTTTAAGTTCTTTGAGAAATCTCCAGACTGCTTTCCACAGTGGCTGAACTAATTTACATTCAAAATAGCAGTGTATAAGTGTTCCTTTTTCTCTGCAATCTCACCAGCAACTGTTGTGTTTTGACTTTTAAAATAGTAGCCATTCTGACTAGTGTGAGATGGTATCTCATTATGGTTTTGATTTGCATTTCTCTGATGATTAGTGATACTGAGCATTTTTTCATGTTTTTTGGCTACTGTCTGTCTTCTTTTCAGTTCCTGTCTTTTGCCCACTTTTTAATGGGGTTGTTTTTTGCTTGTTTAACTGTTTTAGCTCTCTATAGATTCTGAATATTAGGCCTTTGTCAGATGTATATTTTGTGAATATATTCTCCTGTTCTGTAGGTTGTCTGTTTACTCTGTTGATAGTTTCCTTTGCTGTGCAGGAGCTCTTTAATTAGTTCCCACTTGTCAATTTTTTGTTCTGTTGCAATTGCTTTTGAGGACTTAATCATAAATTATTTCCCAAGGCTGATGTCCAGAATGATATTTCCTAGGTTTTCTTCTAAGATTCTTATAGTTTGAGGTCTTACATTTAAATATTTCTTCCATCCGTCTTGAGTTAATTTTTGTATATGGTAAAAGGTAGCCAGTTCCCCAATCATCATTATTGAACCAGAACTCCTGTCCCTATTACTCATTTTTGTTGACTTTGTTGAAGATCAGATGACAGTAGATGTGTAGCTTTATCTCTGGGTTTTCCATTTTTTCCATTGGTCTATGTGTCTGTTTTGTACCAGGACCACGCTGTTTTGGTTACTGTAACCTTACAGTATAGTTTGAAGTTTGGTAAGAAAAAAGTGAAAATACTTTTTGCATCCTTGTACCACACTTTAAGAAGCACTGCTTTTGAGATAGACACGTAGGCTGGTCCTTACCTTGTATCTTCAGTAGCACTGGCCGTGTGTTGATTCACCAGTGGACCTTGGTTTTCTTAAAGGAGATTTCAACCACAATCTTTAACTAACCAACATGAGGTTCTTTGACATTTCCAATAAATTTATAGGACTTTGGTACCATATATTGGACTACTCTCAGTTCTAAAATCTTGTATTATATTCATGGTTCATTTGCAAGATATTTTTTGGCATACTGTAAATATATCCTCATAGTGTCTTTCTCGTCTTGTGCCAGATTTTTGAAGCTTCATAAGTACATGCTTGAATGAAATTAAAATATGGATTATAAATCTAAGAATGACTGTGAATGGTCCACAATACAAGAAAGAGCTAACAACTAACTCAGAGTTCTGTTGTTCTAACCCCATAAATGTCCTCCAAATTATACTTGTTTCATCAGTATATGTATGTTGGGCCTCTTATCTGTGTACCTCCACATGGAAGGCATTGCTGGGGATTCAGAGTAGAGTAAGGCCTGGTCTCTGCCCTTAGGAAACTAATCATGTAGTGGACAATCTTCGTACTTTGGTTTATACCTGTCTTCCTTAGTTTATATTGAACTGACGTTTTTGTCTTCCCATATGTTTACCTTGTCTTACATTAAAAAGTTAAAAGGACTTATTCTACATTGAAATAGACATTAACTGACTTAAAGAGCTATTTTATTTGTTGAAGATCATACAGAAATTCTCAAGGTCCTTCTATGATTTGAGCAATAGAACGCTAATTTAGCTGTTTAGTGATCAGTACAGTAGAGTGTTTTATTTAGCATAGCTTCATCATCATCCTCTTTTTTCTTAACTTTCCCTCAATTGCTGCTGCTTCTGGACAGAATTGAAGATATTTTAATTAATGAAATTCCAGCTTTTTCTTTTTTAGTAAAGGAGCAAATTAAAATCTAGTAATACCTTCTAGTATGAAGTGTACCTTTACTCAAAATGAGATCTGCTCTAATCTCTAATTATATAGCAGAATCACATCTTTGTGTGAAGCACCAGCCTTTCTCTGGAGTTCATGTTTTAATGTGCCCATCAGGGAATACTGCTTAGAGGTCCCCAGAGATCTCAAATCCAAATGTCTCCTGCATCAGTACCTCTTACATCTTCAGGCCCTTCCTCTCCACTCTCATTCCTTCTCTTCTGCCTGTAAGCTTACTCAGGGATCCTTCTCCTTAAAACAAAACAAAACAAACACTCATTTTTGCCTTGCTATTGAGCTACTGCCCTATGTTTTTCTTTTTTCCATATTTCTTGAGAGCATAAGCTGTATTTTCTGTTTCTTTACCTTCCATTTATTCCTGGTCTGCTGTATCACTCAACTAAAACCATGCTCCCATGGTCACTAATATCCTGCTAATTCTCAAATCTTTTTACTTTTTAATCCTCATCTTACTTGACTTCTCAGTAGCAGGTGACATAGCTAACCTTTCTGATATCTCTCTCGTTCCCATGTTTTCTTGACACTATTCTTTCTTTCTCTGCTTATCTCCCTATTGGAGATTATTTCTCTGTTGGATTTTGCTTCCTTTGCCTCTGCATACTGTTTAAATATTGACAGTTTCATCCTCTTTCTCCTTCTCAATAGACCTCTTTCTCTGTGGGAAACTTAATTCATTCCCATGACTAGATCACATCTCTATGCCAATAACTCTACAATCTTTATCTCAGGTCCCAGCTTTTCCCTCCGGAGGTCCAAACCTGTCCTTATAACTGTGTGATAATATAACTAGCCCAAGTGATTTACACATCCCTCAAATTCAATATCTCCAGATCCAATCCAATTATCTCTACCCCCCCATGACCTACTTTTTCTCTATAATTCTCAGCAATTATAACATCTACTCTTCAGCTAGTCTATAATAACTTATTGAACACCTTCTATGTACTAGATATTGCTCTAAGCCTTTAAAATGTTTCCTCATTTAATAGTAACAAATAATGATAATCATAGAAACCAGCATTTAGGTAGTGTATATGTGCTGAGCATTCTTTTATACATCTTATGTTAATTCGTTTAATCCTCACAACAACTCTGTGAGTTACATACTATTAATAAGTTGTTTTATAGATGAGGAAATGAGGCCCAGAAAGGTTAAGTAACTTGGTTAAGAAATTACATCTATCAGAACTTGGAAATAACTATAGAATATCCAGTTCTGTCTGACACCAAAGCTGATGTTCTTAACCACTCTGCTGCCCTTAGGGCTCCTCGGGGTCAGACTCTTCTCTTTCCTACACCACACATCTAAGTTACATCTTTCTATCTATTGTTGTCCAGAGACCGTTATTCTACCCAGTACACCTAAGGGATTTGGCATAAGTAAATTAATCACTATGATGGTCACATGTTTTGAAGCCAGGGACCATGCCAGTGCCTTTGCATAATAAATACTAGTAAATTATTATTCCTTTTTACTGACTTTTCTTACCTCACTCCCTTCATGACCCTGCCTCCATTCTCCTCTTCTTGCAAGCTTCCTGTTTTTGTTACCTGCTTCATGTAGCGCTTTGCATACTGCCATCGTAACACCTGCCACATTATGTATTCATTGTTTAGTTGCCTGTTTCTTCCTTTTTACCTGTAAATATCCAAAGGTAGTCACTTACTCCTTTGTGTACCTCCATGCCTGAATACAGAACTGACACATAGTAGGCTCTCAGATAATATTATTGGATATATGGAAATAAAATTTATATTGATAATTTTGGAGTTGGAAGGCAGAAAGATTTGACAGTACATGGAATATTTCATGTATGAAATTTTGTTCTTTTTTTTTTTTTTCTTTTTTTTTGAGATGGAGTCTTGCTGTGTCACCCAGGCTGGAGTGCAGTGGCGCGATCTCGGCTCACTGCAAGCTCCGCCTCCCAGGTTCACGCCGTTCTCCTGCCTCAGCCTCCCTAGTAGCTGAAAATACAGGCGGCTGCCACCATGCCTGGCTAACTTTTTTTTTTTTTTGTATTTTTAGTAGAGATGGGGTTTCACCTTGTTAGCCAGGATGGTCTCGATCTCCTGACTTCGTGATCCGCCCGCCTCGGCCTCCCAAAGTGCTGGGATTACAGGCATGAGCCACCACGCCCGGCCGAAATGTTGTTCTTTAAACACTTTGGTCTCAAAATTTTTGTTCATTCACAGGTCCATTGCAGAGAAATATGAAGATTTAGTTGGGATGTTTAGGAAAATTATCTTTAAGACGAGTTATAAGCAGTATGGTATGTGACACCTGGCTTGTATTCATTGGCAGCCAAGTACGCACAGAAATGGTAACTAGAAAGTGGTACAACCTAAGAAATCATGAATTCTTCCTTTCAAATAGCAGGTGGAATTTAAATGCTAGTTTATGGTTATTATTGGACCTGCCTTTGCTACTTGAGTCACTTAGCACATCATTTACAGACCAAGTAGACAATTTTTGCTAGATTGATTTATTGAGATGAGCAACTAGCTAAAACAAGTTAAATCCCATTGTCTCATCCCTGCATTAATTTTAACGTGAATTTAGTTGGTGTTAAATGGACATTTGTTTTTATTGTCTCAAAGATGAGACTTTTCCTCCAGTAAAGCAGAATAATGTATCTATATGGTGTTCTAACTTGAACAGTACATAAAGATTAGTAAATAAGGCCCCATTAAAAATACTTATAATGTAAGTAACATGAGTCCCAGTAGCATTTCTAATGTCCATTAATGCTTATTCGGAGGATCAGAGCTCATTTTACTGAGCCATTTAGTCAAACCGTGTGATTATTTAGAAAGTTAATTCATGCATACTAAAATCTAGCTTAAGTAATGCAGAGGGTAGGAGGTAAAACTCTATGGAGATGATAGTCCTTTTTGTTATTTAATGATCAGCCATAATTAACTTGCAAATTTGAAATAATTAGAACAAATTAAAGGTATTTAACTTTGCCTCCCTAAAGAAAAATGCAAATTGCACCAAATGCAGCTTTAAATTATTCAAGTCTCAGAGGTCTAGGCTAGATTTTTTTTTTATAATGCCTTTTCTATGATGAGAATACCAATCTGCTCTTTGTCAGAAGGCATCCTATCAAGTAATTGTTCTTTGTGTTAATAAATGACAGCTATTCTTCTTTGTAAAAGTATTTCAGTCTCCCAAGACTACAACAGCATTTCCATGGCATTTTAATTCAATAAAACAAAAGGTTAATGTTTTTCTACTTTTTAAGGAATGCAAATACATATGGTATTCAATTGGTCCTGAATGACATTTAAAATTTACCATTCAAGCTCAGACAGACTATCGCGATATAAGATTTGGGCAAAATAGCAAGAAAAGTTCAAGGTGCTCTGAATTACCAGAATTTCATTAAACTTCAAGAACTGAGAATGTTTTTTCTTTCCCCACCCTAAATCAGGGCTACTCAAAGATTCTCATTTAGTATTTTATAATATTAAAATATGGAAATAGAGTTCAGTAAAATCTTAGGAACTTAAGGGTGACTTACAGTGTAGCAAGCCTAAATGCTAGGGATTTAAGCTGTCTGCCGCTATCTTGATTTTCATTATTTTTTCATCACTTTTAACAGCTCTATCAGATGCTAAATAAGAATGACAGAAAACTATTTCTAATAATTCCATCCATAACAGTGAATGATGTTGTTCTATTAACAAATAATTCATTGTATGCATTTTATCTAGACTGTGTGAACTGATAAGAAACACTGATCATCTGACAATTAGGTTTTGACTTTATGGTGCCTAGCACAGTGAATGGTTCAAAGTACGTGGTCAGTGAATGTTTCTTCAGTGTGTTATCTGGGTGCTTTTAGTTTAGGAAATAACTTACATAGTTCTTAATTTTGATACATCTCAGTATATTTAAAAGTTCTTTGGTGAAAGTTTTTCTACATTTGTCTTCAACTTTATTGTTAATCAACTTTATTTAAATATAACTTACATTCAGTGAAATGCACATATCAAGCTTGATGTGTTTTAACAAAGGAATATACTTGTGTATTTAACACAAAACCCCAATTACAACAGAAAGTATTCATCACCCCACAAAGCACCTTATACCACTTTTTGATGAGTTTCCCTCCAAAGATCCCTAGCCCATGCAACCAATAATCTGATATATATCACTTCAAATATTATTGCGTGTTCTAAATCTTCATATAAATAGAATCATACAGTATGCATAAGTCTGATACCTTTTACTCACCATAATGTTTTGGAGATATAGCCAAATTGCTGCATGTTTCAGTATTCCATTACTTTTTTATTCCGTAGAAGTAATTCATTGTATAAGTATATTACAACTTGTTTATCAGTATCTGTTGATGGACATATGGATTGTTTTCAAATTTTGACAAAACAGAAAACAACTGAGCTGCTGTGAACATTTGTGTACATGTCTTTAGTGGACATGTTTTCTTTCTCTGAAGTAAATATCTAGGAGTGAAATTACTGTATCATATTGTAAGTTTATTTTCAACTGTATGTGAAACTGCCAAACTGTTTTCCAAAGCTATATAACAATTCTATCAGCAAAGCAGCAGAATTCCAGTTGCTCCATGTCATTGCCAAGGCTTGGTATTATTACTTTAATTTTAAACATTTTAATGGATATGAAATAGCATCTCATTGTGGTTTTAGTATGCAGTTCTCCTGATGATGTTTATTGGCCATTCATATAACTTTTTGTGAAATATTTGTTCAAATCTTTTAACCAGTTTTAATTGGATAAACAACTCAATTATTGAACATAGAGTTCTTTGAATATTTTGGATACAAAGTCTTCATCGGATGTATTGTGAATATTTTCTCCCAGTATGTGACTTGTTATTTCTTTAATGATGTTTTTGAAGAGCAGGAATTTTTAATATTGATGAAAGTTAGAAAGATATTCTCTTGTGTTTTGCTATAGAAGTTATATAGTTTTAACTTTTACATCTAAGTCTATGATCCATATTAAATACATTTTTGTGTGTAGTATGATGTAGGGCTCAAGGTTCATTCTTTTTCTTTTTTGTTTTTGTTTTTGTTTTTTTGGGGATGGAGTCTCACTCCGTCGCCCAGGCCGGAGTGCAGCGACATGATCTCGGCTTACTGCATCTTCCGCCTCCCAGGTTCAAGCAGTTCTCCTGCCTCAGCCTCTTGAGTAGCTGGGATTACAGGCGCACACCACCACGCCTGGCTAATTTTTGTATTTTTAGTAGAGACAGGGTTTCACTAGTTCGGCCAGGCTGTTCTTGAACTCCTGACCTCAGGTGATCCACCCGCCTTTGGCCTCCCAAAGTGCTGGGATTACAGGCATGAGCTACCGCACCCAGCCCCGTTCTTTTCCATACAGATATTCTGTTTCTCCAGCACCATTTGTTGAAAAAAACTTTTTTCTTCATTGAATTGCCTGATACATTTTCAAAAGTCAGTTGAATGTGTACACACACACACACACACACACACACACACAGATTTATGGACTTCTGTTTCATTGATCTGTATGTCCATTCTTATGTCAATGCCACACACTCTGGGTTACTTGAGCTTTATAGTAAATCTTGAAATTAGGTATAGTAAACCTTCAACCTTACTTTTTTATTAAAAATTATTTTTTCTGTTCTAGGTTCTTTACATTTTAGATTTAGTTTATCAATTTCTATTAAGTAAATTGAATTATGATTCAATCAATTTGGGGAGAACTGACACCCTAAAAAATATTGAGTTTTCCAGTCCATGAAAATAGTTTATTTCTGGATTTACTTTTTTTTTTTTTTTTTTTTTTTTTGAGGCAGTCTTGCTCTGTCCCCCAGGCTGGAGTACAGTGGCGTGATCTTGGCTCACTGCAACCTCTGCCTCCCAGGCTCAAGCAGTTCTCGTGCCTCAGCCTCTGCACTAGCTGGGATCACAGGCATGTGCCACCACAGTTGGCCAATTTTTGCATTTTTAGTAGCAATGGGATTTTGCCATGTTGGTCAGGCTGGTCTCGAACTCCTGGCCTCAAGTGATCTGCCTGCCTTGGCTTCCCAAAGTGTTGGGATTACAGGTGTGAGCCACCATGCCCGGCCTACTTAGATTTTTTTTTTTTTTTTTTTTTTTTTTTTTTGAGACGGAGTCTCGCTGTCGCCCGGGCTGGAGTGCAGTGGCGCAATCTCGGCTCACTGCAGGCTCCACCCCCCGGGGTTCACGCCATTCTCCTGCCTCAGCCTCCCTAGTAGCTGGGACTACAGGCGCCCGCCACCTTGCCTGGCTAATTTTTTGTATTTTTAGTAGAGACGGGGTTTCACCATGTTAGCCAGGATGGTCTCGATCTCCTGACCTCGTGATCCGCCCGCCTCGGCCTCCCAAAGTGCTGGGATTACAGGCGTGAGCCACTGCGCCCGGCCCTACTTAGATATTTTTAAATTTAACTCAGCAATGCCATATAGTTTCCAGTTTACCAGTCTTACACATTTTTTGTGGAATTTAATGATATAGAAAGACTATTGGTTTTTGAAGACTTAGTTTATATATTGCAATTTGTTAAATAGACGTAGTCTACCAGTGTTTATGTTTTTGTAGATTCCTTAGGATATTGAAATTCACAATCACATTGCCTGTCGATAATAACAGCTTTATTGATGCCTTTCCAAGCTTTATGCCTTTTGTTTTTTTTCTTTCTTTTTTTTTGGCTTATTTTATTGTCTAAGACTTTCAAAACAATATGAAAGTATTAAAGAAGACATCCTTATATTGTTCCCAATCTTAGGGAAAAGTCATTCAGTAACTAACCAATAAGTAACATGTTAAATACAAGTTTTTGGTAGATGTCCTCTATAAAATTGAAATAAGTTTCCTTTTATTCCTAGTTTACTGAGAGTTTTTAATCATAACTTTGTCAAATGCTTTTCCTGCATTTATTGATATAATCATATGGTTTTGCTCCTTTTTTCTTTTAGTGGTACCAATTACCTGGATTTATTTTTGAATGTTAAGCTAATGTTATATTTTGAAAAAATACTAACTTGGCCATGATATGGTACCATTTTATATTATTTTATAATAACTTAGGTATTACACAGTAACAAAATATGTTGCAAAGTATGTCCTCCTCTTCTGTATACTGAAAGTTTATGTAGGATTGGCAGTATTTCTTTCTTATATGTGATAAAATTTACCAATGAAGCTATCTGGGCAGTTTTCTTTGTGGGAACATCTTTGATTATGAATTCAATTTCTGTAACAGATATGAAGCTACTCATATTTTCTCTTTCTTCTTGAGTTAGTTTTGACAAGTTATATTTTTTAAGAAATGTATGCATTCATTTCATTAAATATGTTGGCATAAAGTTGTTCATGATATAACCTTAATGTCGTTTTACTGTCTGTAGGCTCCATAGTGATACCATCTCTGATTCCTAACTTGAGTTTTCTCCTTTTCTTAGTTTGTCTTGGTACAGGGGTGTACCACTTGTATTAATCTCTTCAAGAGGCCAATTTTATGTTTCTTTTGTGTTTTTATTTGTCTGTTTTATGGATTTCTACTCTTTACTGTTTCCTTCCTTCTCCTTACCTTGTATCTAGTTTGCTCTTCCTTTTCTTAGAATATTACATCACTGATTTTAAACTTCTTTTCTAATACCAGCACTGAAATTATTTTTCCTCTAAGCACTGCTTCTTTTGTTGTTGTTGAGACAGGGTCTAAGTCTGTCACCCAGAATGGAGTTCAGTGGTACAATCTTGGATCTCTACCTCCCCTGACTCAGGTGGTCCTTCCGCCTCAGCCTCCTGAGTAGCTGGGACTACAGGCAAACACCAACACACCCAGCTAATTTTTGTATTTTTCTGTAGAGATGGGGTTTCACCATGTTGCCCAGACTGGTCTTGAACTCCTGGTTTGAAGTGATCCTCCTGTCTCCGCCTCCCAAAGTGTGGGGATTACAGGCGTGATCCACCATACCCAGCCAGTACTGCTTCTTTATCCCTCAAATTTTAATATGTTATATTTTTTATCATTCCTTAAAAAATATTTACTAATTTATCCTGTGATTTTTCTTTACCTGTGGGTTATTTAGAAGTGTGTTTAATAGGCCGGTTTTGGTGGCTCATGCCTGTAATCTCAACATTTTCAGAGGCTGAGGCGGATGGATGGCTTGAGCCCAGGAGTTTGAGACCAGTCTGGGCAACGTGGTGAAAACCCATCTCTACAAAAAATACAAAAGGTAGCCAGGCATGATGGTACATGCCTATAGTCCTAGCTGCTCAGCGGAAGTGGAGGTTGCAGTGAGCCATGATCGCACCACTGCATTCCTACCTGGGCAACAGAGTGAGAATCAGTCTCACAAAAATAAAGAAAAAAAAAGTATATTAAATAATTTCCAAATACTAGAGAGATTTTTATAGATGTTTTTTATTTTTAGTTTAACTCCATTGTGGTCAGATTACATATTCTGTAAGCTTTTATTCTTTAGAAATGTATTGAACTTTATTTTATGACCCAACATGTGATCTGTCTTGGTCAGTATTCCATATGCACTTATAAAAATGTATAGTCTGCTGTTGAGTGTAGTGTTCTGTACATGTCACTTCGATCAAATTGATTAATAGTATTTTTCACTTCTTCTTTAGCCTGCTGAATTCAGGAGGTTTATTTTTTGGTACTATCAACTGATAAAAAAGAAATGTTAAAATATCCAAATATGATTTTAATTTCTCTACTTTTTCCTTCAGATTTATCAGTTTTATGACATGTATTTTGAAGCATTGTTCTAGATGCATATGTATTTATGATTATTATGTCTACCTGATTATTTACCCTTTTTATCGTGATGAAATATTTCTCTTTATCTCTGGTAACACTCTTGCTTAACATTTAATGTATTTGATATTATATAATCATTCCCGCCTTTCATGTGTATCGTTTTCATGGCCTGTCCCTTTTCATCCTTTTATGTTAACCTATTTATTATTTTATTTTTAAAGTGTTAACTCTTCTAAACAACGTATGATTTTGTTCTGCATTTTTCTCTAGTCTGACAATCTATTCCATTTGAGTGCTTAATCCATTTAAATTTAACTTAATTATTGATACTGTTGAACTTAGGTCTAGCATTTTGCTTCTCCCGCTCCCAGTTTATTAGTTTATCTTTTTTTGTTTGTTCATTGCTGTTTCTCGTTTTCTGCTCCTTTTTGGGGGGAAAGGGGAGGATAATACATTTTTTTTTTTTCAGTTTTTAAACTTGTGCATTCAGGGATACATGTGCAGGTTTGTTATATAGAAACTTGTATCATGGGGGTTTGTTTTACAGATTATCTTGTCACCCAGGTACTCAGCCTAGTACCCAATAGTTATTTTTTCTTCTCCTCTACCTCCTCCCATCCTGCACCCTCAAGTAGGCCTCAGTGTCTATTGTTCCCCTCTTTGTGTCCATGTGTTCTCATCATTTAGCTCCCACTTATAAGTGAGAGCATGCAGTATTTGGTTTTCTGTTCCTGCATTAGGTTGCTAAGGATAATGGCCTCCACCTCCATCCATGTTCCCACAGAAGACATGATCTTCTTCTTTTTATGGCTACATAGTATTCTGTGGTGTATATGTACCACGTTTTTTAAATTCATTGATGGGCATTTAGATTGATTCCATGTCTTTGCTATTTTGCATAGTGCTGCAGTGAACATTGGCATGCATGTGTCTTTATGATAGAATGATTTATATTCCTCTGGATGTATACCCAGTAATGGGATTGCTGGGTCGAATGGTAGTTCTGCCTTTAGCTCCTTCAGGATAATTCCTCTATTATCTTATTAGCTATATGGCTTTGCATTTTCTTTGGTGATTTCTGTAGAGATTACAATATGTTTCCCTAACTTACTACAGTCTACATAGTGTTAATGCTGTGCAATTTTACGTAGAATGTAAGGCCTTTTTTATTGCTAACATATATTTACTTCCCCATTCTTTGTGACATTATTGTCATATACATTAGATCTTAATACTTTATGAATCCCAGTGTTACTGTTTTTGCTTTAAACATTTATATTTCTTTTAAAGAAATTAATAGACGACTAAGAAAATACAGCCTTTTATATTTACACGTGTACTATTTCTGATACTCTTCATTTCTTTGTATAAATTCAGGTTTCAACGTGAAAAAACATTTTATTATTTCTTGTAACACAGGTCTGTTGGCAACAAATTTTCCCTGTTTTTCTTCCTTGGAAAATGGCATATCTCCTTCATTTTAGAAAGATCTTTTCATGAGATGTAGAATTTTGTTTGACAGGTTTATTTATTTCCTTTCAGCGCTTTAAAGATACTGATGTCTTCCGGCCGTCATCGTTCTAAAGACATGTTGACTATCCTTGATGTCATCGTTCTTCTCTATGTAACTGGCATTTTTCTCTGGTTGCTGCCAAGATTCTCTTTTTATTTTTATTTTTGGTTTTCAACAATTTGACTATGATCTGTAGGTCAAAGTTTTTCATCAAATTTGTGGAAAATTCTGCCAATTTTTTAAGACATATTTCTTCAGATTTTTTTTCTATTCCATTCTCCATCTCTTCTCTTTCTGGTACTCCAGTTGTATTTATTAGACAGCTTAATATTGTTTCTGAGATACCTGAGACTTTAATCATTTTTCTTCAATCTTTTTCTCATTTTGTTCTTCAAATTGGGTCATTTCTATTGATTCTGTCATATAATTTATTTTCCCTTTGTTCTTCTGTCTTCGTTTTCCAATTTTTATTTCAGTCAATGTAATTTTTAGTCCTAGAATATCCATCTGGTTCTTTTCTAGACTTGGTATCTCTGTTGAAACTGCCTGGCTGTTCACTCATTAAGACTATGTTTTTCTTTATGTCTGCTATGGTTTGGATGTTTGTCACCTCCAAATCTCATGTTGAAATCTGATCCCCAGTTTTGGAGATGGGACCTAATGGAAGGTGTTTGTGTCATGGGAGTAGAACCTTAATGAGTAGATTAACTCCCTCTGGAGTGAGTGAGTTCTTACGCTGTTAGTTCCCATGAAAGCTGGTTGTTCAGAAGAGCTGACATCTCACCCCTCTCCTTCCCCCCTCTCACCATGTACTCTCTGCACAGTACAGCTCCCCTTTGCCTTCTGCCATTAATGGGCACAGACTGAGGCACTCACCAGGTGCAGATGTCCAATCTTAAACTGTCCAGCCATCAGAATTATGGGCCAAATAAACCTTTTTACTTTAAGAATTACTGAGTCTCAGGTATTCCTTTATAGCAACACAAAACAGACAAAGACAATGGCCAGCAACGTATTTATAATCGTTAATTTAAATAAAGTTCTTACCTGCCAAGTTCAACATGTGGGCCATCTTTTGGTTGATTTTAATTGATTTATTTTTTTTTCCTTGACTGTGGTTAACATTTTGTTTCTTTTCACGTCTGGTAATTTTGTATTTTGTCCTGAATATTATGGATGAAACATTATAGATAGGGGTTTTATTATCATTTTCTGAAGAGTGTTGATTTTTGCCCTCATCTGCAATGTAGCTACCAGTTAGTCACCTTTGAACTTGGATAGGTTTGGTTTTATGCTTTGTGAGGGCAGATCTCTGGAAAGCCTGGGGTGTTTTCCAAGCCCCTCTAAATTGATAGGACTCACTCTCCGAACTCCTTCTTTGTATATTTCACTGAAGCTTGATTTTGGTCTTTGTTAGAGAAGTTTATGATAAGCCTTCTTCTAGTATGTGGGCTTTCTAGTATTCTTAGCTGAAGTCTAGGACATTACGATATCCCTCCATTCTATGTCAGAACTTAAAATTTCTCGTAGTATTGCCCAATTTGTAGCATTTCTATATAGTTATGTGTCAGTTAGTGATAGGTATATGTTCTAAGAAATGTCTTAATAATTATTGTGCAGACATCATAGAGTATACATATACAAACCTAGCCTATTATAGACCTAGGCTATATAGTGTAGCCTATTGCTCCTAGGCTACAAACTTGTAGGACATTTTTTTCTTTACATTTTTATTTTTATTTTAAGTTCTAGGGTAGATGTGCAAGTTTGTTACATAGGTAAATGTGTGCCATGGTGGTTTGCTGCACCTATCAACCCATCGCATAGATATTAAGCCCAGCATGTATTAGCTATTTTTCCTAATGCTCTCCCTCCCCGCACCACACCTCCCAACAGGCCCCATGGTGTGTTGTTTCCCTCCCTGTGTCCATGTGTTCTCGTTGTTCAGCTCCCACTTATAAGTGAGAACATGCAGTATTTGGCTTTCTGTTCCTGCATTATTTTGCTGAGGATAATGGCTTCCAGCTCCATCTGTGTCCCTGAAAGGACATGATCTTGTTCCTTTTTATGGCTGCATGGTATTCCATGGTGTATATGTACCATATTTTCTTTATCCAGTCTATCATTGATGGGCATTTGGGTTGATTCCATGTCTTTGCTATTGCGAATAGTGGCACAGTGAACATACGCATACATGTATCTTTGTAATACAATGATTTGTATTCCTTTGGGTATATACCCAGTAATGAGTTTGCTGGATCAAATGATTCTAGATCCTTGAGGAATCGCCACACTGTCTTCCACAATGGTTGAACTAATTTACATTCTCACCAATAATGTAAAAGCGTTCCTATTTCTCTGCAACCTTGCCAGCATCTGTTGTTTCTTGACTTTTTAGTAATAGCCATTCTGACTGGCATGAGATGGTATCTCATTGTGGTTTTGATTTGCATTTATCTAATGATCAGTGATGTTGAGTTTGTTTTCGTATGTTTGTTGGCTGCATGAATGTCTTCTTTTGAGAAGTGTCTATTCATGTCTTTTGCCTACTTTTTCATGGGGTTGTTTGTTTCTTTCTTGTAAATTTGTTTAAGTTTCTTATAAATTCTGGATATTAGACCTTTGTCAGATGGATAGATTGCAAAAAGTTTACCCCACTATGTAGGTTGCCTGTTCACTCTGATGATAGTTTCTTTTGCTGTGCAGAAGCTCTGATAGAAAGAATCAATATTGTAAAAATGGCCATACTACCCAAAGTCACTTATAGATTCAGTACTGTTCCATTAAACTACCATTGACATTCTTCACAGAATTAGAAGAAACTATTTTAAAATTCATATGGAGCCAAAAAGAGCTTATATAGCCAAGACAGTCCTAAGCAAAAAGAACAAAGCTGGAGGTATCACGCTACTGCACTTCAAGGCTACAGTAACTAAAACAGCATGGTACTGATACAAAGACAGACACATGGACCAATGGAACAGAATAGAAGACACAGAAATAAGACCACACATCTACAACCATCTGATCTTCGACAAACCTGACAAAAACAAGCATTGGGAAAAGGATTACCTATTTAATAAGTGGTGCTGGGAGAACTGGCTGGCCTTATGTAGAAAACTGAAACTTGACCCCTTCCATACACCTTATACAAAAATTAACTCAAGATGGATAAAGTCTTAAATGTAAAACCCAAAACTATAAAAACCCTCGAAGAAAATCTAGGCAGTACCATTCAGGACATAGGCACAGGCAAAGATTTCATAACGAAATCCCCAAAAGCAATTGCAACAAAAACAAAAATTGACAAATGGAATCTAATTAGAGCATATTACTGTACTGAATACTCTAGGCAGTTGTAACACTATGGTAAGTATTTGTGTACCTGAATATGGAAAAGGTATAGTAAAAAATTGATATTATAATCTTGTGGGACCACTGTCATATATTTGGTCAATTATTGACTGAAACATCATGATAGAGTCTGTGACTGTATTTCTCTTCTGCTTTCAACCTTGTAGCAGCTACTCTTTTGTAAGTCATGCAGTGAAAAAGAAAACCAAATAAGAAGTCAACAACACTAAAAGTTGATTCTTTGAAACTGTAAGTAAAATTAATAATCCTTTTCAAGATGATCAACCTCCTATGAAAAGAAAAAAAATTACCAATATCAGGACTGAAAAAGGATATATCACTATGTGTTTTAATTATATTTTTAAGTAATGAAGGAATGTTATGAACAATTTTTTGCAAGCACTTTTGACAACTTAAACAATATAAATTCCTTTAAGTCAATAATATACCAAGATTGGTACAAAAAAGTAGAAAATTTGAATAACCCTATATCTGTTAAAGAAATTTAATTTCTAGTTAAGAACTTTCCCATAAGTAAAACTACACACCCATCAAAACTTCACTTGCAAATTCTACCTAGTATCTATAGAAGAAATAATATCAATCTTACACAAATTATTTCAGAGACTAGAACAGCGTGTCTCAGCCTTGGTACTATTGATGTTTCAACCAGGTAATTATTTGCTGTGAGAGGCTGTCCTGTGCATTGTAGGATGTTAAGCAGCATCCCTGGCCTCTACCCACTAGATGCCAATAGCATCCCCGAGTTGTGACAATCAAAAACCTCTGCAGACATTGCCATATGCCTTCTGTGTGGCAACATTCTCTCCTCCTACCACACTTGAGAACCACTTGGACTATAGGAAGAAGGAACTATTCTCAACTTCTTTTATGAGGTCTGAACCTGGTAAAGGCATTAGAAGAAAAGAAAATGACAGGCCAATCTTCCTCATGGACATAAATTCATGGACATAAATGCGGAAAAAAAAACCCACAAAAAAATCCTTAAGAAAATATCAGCAATTTAAGTTCAGGAATATGTAAAAAGCATAATACAACTTGACTAAATAGGCTTTATCCCAGGAATGCAAAGTCAGCTTAACATTTGAAAATCAATCAATATAATTTGCGATATTAACATAATAAAAAGATTTTAATCCTTTTTAAAGATTAAAGAAAACTTCATCTCAAACAGATGCAGGAAAAGCATTTGACAGAACTCATCCAGTGCTTATTCATTATAGGAAGAAAAAAAGACCTCTCATCAAGCTGGAAAAATGATAGTGTCAACAGAGATACATCTCTTTAATAATAAACACTTTTAGGAACAGGGTAAAGATGTCCACTCTTACCACTTTTATTCAGCATTGTCTGGGAGGTTCTAGTGTGATCAGGCATGAAAGATATTGGGAAGAAGTACGCGAAACTGTCTTTATTCTCAGATAACATGATTGTATACATGGAAAAATACTAAGGAAGCTACAGAGGCAAGTACTAGAATTAAGTGAATTTAACACAATCACAGAATACAAATTCAATGTATAAAAATAAAATTTATTTCTATGTAGTACTAGAATTAAGTGAATTTAACACAATCACAGAATACAAATTCAATGTATAAAAATAAAATTTATTTCTATGTAATAACAGTAATTAGCATAGAAAATAAAAGCATTTATAGTACCATCAAAACCATCAAATAATGAAGAATAAATTTAGCAAAAGAAGCAAAATATCCCTACATGATAACCACAGAATACTGCTGAGAGAAATTTAAGAAAACTAAATGGAAAGAAAGATATGCTCTTGAATTTGACCAGTCGGTATTGTTATAAATATCAAAATTTTTTTCCAAACTGAGTCTTAGATTCAATGCAATTTCAGTCAAAATACCAACATACTGTTTTATAGAAGTTGGCAAACTTATTCTGAAATTTATATGGAAATGTGAAAGGACTAGAATAGCAGTGACAGTCTTTGTTATTCTAGAAGACTAAATTGAAGGACTTATGCTACCTAATTTTAGGTATGTAAATTAAAGTTATATAATCAATACAGGTTGGTATTCACCTTAAGATGAATAAATAGATCGATGGAAAAGAATGGAGTCCAGAAACAGACCCACACACTCATATGCTCAACTGTTTTTTGACAGTGGTGCCAAGCAATTCAGTAGAAAAAGGAAAGTTTTTAAACAAGTAATGCTAGAAATATTGGATATAAATATGGGGAAGAAATGAATCTTGATCCCTACCTCACATCCTAGCCAAAAAATAATTTGATCTTGAGGCATTAAAGTGTGAGTGGTATGAGAAGGGCATCCACAGAAGAGGGCAGCTAGGCATAGAATATCAGAACTTTTGCACGGTGAGGAGGGCTTCTGTATGGGAACTGCACTGGTGTTGTGTGTTGGAGCTTAAGCAGAATGAGAAGGAGGTATCCATGTGGAGTTTGGCCTTGCAGGGGGTCTCGTTACCCAGAGGGATGAGGAGAGCTTCCTTAGGAGTAGCCCAGTCATGGCTAGGTGGGAATGGGTTGTAGGGGAAGAATAATTTTTTCTTCAATCCTCATAGGTTCTTAGTTGGAATGGACCTATGTAAAAAACAAAAACAAAACAAAAAAAAACACAGATTAGCAAGAGAAAAACGAACATACATTAACACGTGTGTTTCATATGTACATGGAAGAAACTCGGAAAATTAGTAGTTCTCAAAGAGGTAGTTTTCATTCCAGCTTTTATAGCATCTTCAACAAAGAACAGTAAAATTTTAGAAAAGTAATGAGACAAAGGTAAAGGACTTTAAGTTCCTAAAGGTAGCAAATTGAGTCAAGGAAACTAAATGGCAGATAAAGGTTAGTTGGTAAAGCCTGTTAATGTAGATTCCCCTGGTATCGTCTCCAGATGATAAGGGTCTAAAGTTGCCTTCAGTGTTTAACCTTTGTTCTCCCTAGTAGAAGGTGAGCAGGGTACCTTTTGTCTCTGTAAATCTGTGTTCAGCTTTTAGGCAGATAAAGGGAGAGCAGAGAGCTTTCCTGTGTTTGCTTTTTCTTAATTGTCCTGAGCCCAGCAATCCTTCGTTTTGTTGGGTAGCACATTTTGTCTCCTGCAGTGTCCAGAGTGTCCATACAGAGGCGTGTTGGCAGAAGCAGCCCAGAAGCATGTGGTGTGAAAGGAGTAGGCTGGTAAAGGATGAATAGCTGTGGTGACAGAATATTATTTTAATACAAAAGTATTAAGTAAGTAATTATGGTACAGGGGCTAAAAAGAAATTATTTAAGCAGTTAGAGAGGGTAAGAGAGTCCTCAGTAAGGCTTCCCTTTTAACAAAAAGCAGCCCCCAAATCATTTCTTTTCCAACAAAGAGCAGCCTGAAAAATCGAGCTGCAGACATAGATAACCAAGCTGGAAGCTTGCACAGGTAAATGCTGGCAGCTGTGCCAATAGGAAAAGGTTACCTGGAGGCCAGGCATGTTCAACATGGAGGCTCCATCTTTCCTTTTCTTTATCAACCACATGTACAGCAAAGGAACAGGCAACATGGTGCTGGCAAGGTAGAGAACCCATCTGCATAATAAAAAATTAGGGTGGGGCAGCCACCTTCTTCATGCACTGTGAAAATGGCACACTTGGTCCGACCAATCTTTTGGGCCCTATGTAAGTCAGACACTGCCTCCTCAAGCTTGTCTATAAAACCGCATGCATTTAACCATGGAACCAGAAGACCCACACTCAGGATCCCCTCTCTCTCTGCAGGAGAGAGAGCTTTTCTCTTTCTCTCACTTGTTAAACCCCCACTCTTAAACTCACTCCTTGTGTGTCTGCGTCATTGATTTCCTTGGCTTGGGGCATCAAACCTTGGGTATTACCCCAGATGAATGATGCCACTTCAGTTATATTACAGAAAATGGCAGCCAGTTTTTTTCATTGTTGGAGAAAGGATATATCTATGGAAAGAGAAGAAGCTAAAATGAACCCTGTTGGTTTAGAGTTGGAATTTTGAAGATATTAGTATAAACTCTGTATAAATGCATGTTTTACTCTATATGTATACCTATATATAGAAATGACTACATAGGTACATACATGTATTCTCTTTCCATGTTCACAGGAAGGACTTGGGAGCTGTGGCAATCCAATACCTTTTTTTCTTCCCCCCTCAATACAAGGTACCAGACCTTTTCAAAGAAATGGCTGATTCCCCAGACTGGTTCAGAAACTGGACAATATAGCAATTGTTTAGGTATGATATGGCCAGCACCTGAATCAGGCCATTGGAAATGAACGGAGGAGTTAAGACGTATCTATCTGTTTCTCCAGCCTAGATTTTATGGTCTTCTAAATCAAAGACTTGTTCTTTTTCTTTAAAAAAAAAAAAAAAAAAAAAAAAAGACTCATGCCAAAATTTGAGTATTTCATGTGCTATTTTTTCTCTTATACTCTCATTCCCTTAAATGTCTACCTTTCCTCCCCTAGTTTTCCTCACATCACTAACACCCCTTTCCCTCCTGCTCTCTCCCGAGGATTTCCTACAGGTGCCTTAGAGAATCCATGTTTCATAGGAAATGCACGCTTTTCATCCTGCCTTTTTCTAAAAGAATGTTTTCTCCCACTCTTCACAATAACTCAGTAATTTTCAATCCTATCTGGACATTAGAATCACCTATAGAGCTTTTTTAAAAGGAAAGGAGAGTGAGAGAGGGAAGCAAATAATATCCAGGTCCCACCCTAGACTGATTAATTCAATTTCGACAAGTGGGTGGGACTCAGTCCATCACTCTTATTAAAAATTCCCCAGATTATTTATAAATGTATTGCCAAGCTGTGAATCACTGCCTAAAATCAGCATCTTTTCTGAGAGCACCACTTCTAATAGAGGCCATTCTTTCTGTCACATTTGATAACAGAGAGAGGAGTGCCAGCATTTTTCTTGCATATCTCTTTATTTATGTGAATCTAAATATATGTCTAGTTTTACTGAAGCAGTCCATCCTTTTCCATCCTTTGTTTTCCATCATTATCTCACTAGGACCTTGACGTCCCACTTAAAGTCACTTTCTCCCCCGTAACTCCTACCATCATTCTGTGAGATCCCAATATCCATATGGTTGATGTATCCATTGCCATAGCTAAAGAATTTCTGCATTCCTCAATTCACTCCAGCATCATCCATGGCCACACCCAGAGCTTGCTATCACCCACTATGGTTTCATCAGAAAAATCATTGACTCTGCCATCCCAGCCTCTTCCTTTACAGCTTATGTTCCCATGTTTATCACATACACCATACCAAGGGTTTTTATATTTGTGGCATTGTTGCTGTTTTATTTTCGCTTTACCTTAAAGGGATATCTAAATTATTTATTTCCCCTCATTTTTCTGCCAGTCTTTTCAGTCCCTGCTGCCTCACTTTCTTCCTGGACTGAATGGTTGACCTAAACTACATTAATATATTTATTTCCCTTGACCCCCAGTCTGCTGCATTGTCCCAGTAAAATCCTAACCCTAGATCAAGCTCTCACGCCGCTTTCTCTGCTTTTTAATCTCTGCACCTGAGCCCTGCTACAAATGGATGATTTCTATTTCTGTTAGGGCCTCAACATTTCAGGAAAATCTTTTTCTTTTCATTTCTATTTCGAATTCCCTCAATACATACTCCAAACCTTCACCTCTCCTCTCAATACCCACTTTACTCACTCACAAGAATAACTGTATCTCCTCCTACACCAAGGAAATTGAAATTGAAGCATATTCTTTCTCAACTCTGCCTCCCTTAACCCTACCACCTCTAAACTCACTTAGCCAATAGCAAAAAGCCATGGAGTTACTGATCGAATTACTTTCTTGAAATAATCTTCTCAGATGTTCCATAAGCACCTCGAGCTGCAGTTAATTTTTCCCACTCTTCCCCAATCCTCCTCTGTATTGCTTATCAACCGACAATTCTGGCAGTCATTCTTGACTTTTCTCTCCCTCTCTTTTACATCAAGTTCTGCCCTTTTTAAATCCTAAATATTTCTTAAACTATGTTTTTCCATTCCTACTACTGCTTCTCTATTGCAGACCTTCATCTCTCACCAGAGCTGTTTCAGCAGGCTTCCAACTCATCCAGTTTCCTGCAGCCCATTCTCTAAATGGTGCCAGAGTAATTTTTCATAAATTCAGGTTGGATCATGTCATTTTTCTCCTGAGAGCGTTTCAGTGACTCCACCTTGGCCGCAAGATAGAGTTCAAGCCCCTCAGTATGGAAAACGCAACCTTTCATGATCTGACCTGCCCTGTCTCACCTGCTTCATCTCCATTCCTCCCTACCACACACCCAAAATTTAATGCTGTAACAATACCTAGCTATTTAACTTTCCCAAAATATGAGCTGAAGTTTCATTTGTTGGTATATTTGCTAATACTGTTTTATTTTACCTAGAACATTCTTAACATTTTTCCTTATCTTCCAAGGTTAAGTTTGAGTATTTCGGGAATCTCCCTTCTGTTATGCAAATAAAGTTAGGTGCCTTGCCCTTGCACTCTCATAACATCCAGTATATTCCTGAATTACTGCATTTGGCATATGGTATTAAAAATTGTTTCCACGTCTGTCTCCCCCACTAAAATCTCTTTAAGAATAGGAACCAGGGCTGGGCCGGGTGCGGTGGCTCACACCTGTAATCTCAGCACTTTGGGAGGCCAAGGCGGGCAGATCACCTGAGGTTGGGAGTTCGAGACCAGCCTCACCAACATGGAGAAACCCCGTCTCTACTAAAAAATACAAAGTTAGCCGGGCATGTAACAAAGTTACAGGCATGGGATTGCATGCCTGTAATCCCAGCGACTCGGGAGGCTGAGGCAGGAGAATTGCTTGAACCCAGAAGGCAGAGGTTGTGGTGAGCCGAGATTGTGCCACTGCACTCCAGCCTGCAGGTGACAAGAGTGAAACTCCGCCTCAAAAAAAAAAAAAAAAAAAAAAAAAAAAAGAAGAGAAACGAGGGCTTTCTCATGTTTGTATACCCAGCACCTAGCATAAAATAAGTCCTCTGTCAATGTTTGTTTTCCATTTTGCCCAGCCCAGTCCCACAGTACATATCAGGCCCATAAAGTGTGTTCTTCAGTCAACATCTGATGAATATATAAGTGAATGATTGATTAGGAAATTTATTAAAAAGGAATAAGGAAAGCAGAAGTTGAGACAACTGAGATTTCTTATGAGTGACTGGGAGGGTGGTGATATCATTAAGTGAGAATGGAAACAGAAGGAGGAAGTAGTTTCAAGATAAAGATACTGGATTGCTTTAGCAAGAGTTGGTTTGGGAGGCAGGAATAGACATCGCTTTACAGCTTTTCATCAGATACTTGATCAGGTCAGCAGTTTTGGCAAGCACTGTGAACTAGAAGAATCTATTTAGAAATCATACTTGCAGATATAGAGGTGTGGCAAGGATCACCAGGAAAGTACTAAGAGGGAAGAGGACAGGGACAGACTTTTGGAATGTCTACATCTAAGGGGAAGGAAGAAGTCTCCTAAAACCAGAAAACCAATCAGGATAATGTGTTATGAAGACCAAGGGAGAAAACATTTCAAGAAAAAATGTTTTCTTGAATTTCTTGAATTTCTGTAGGGTGATATAGTAACAAGCAAGACTGTTCAAAGAAGAAAGGCCTTTTGATTTGTTCTTTAAAAACAAGTTCTAGTCGGTATGTCTGTTAGAATAAATTATTGTTTTCTAGACATTCAGCAGACAAGGACAGAGGAGATGGTAATGGAAGGGACATGGTGAGAGTTTTTTGTTTGTTTTTAAATTATAAAATGCATGCCTATTGGAAGAAATTAAAACATTCAGAGGTATATAAATTAAAATATAAAACTCTTCCCTCTATTTCTTCTACCCCCTTCTAGTTTGACATTTATCCATCCAGAACTTTAAAAATATTTTTGTATATTTTTATTTTTATAAAAATGAGATCACATTATATACTCTATAATTGCAAATTGCTTTTATTTTAATAGCATGTCATGAAGTTTCTTCTCATCAGTGTAAAGAATTACCTCATTCTAGCCAAGCGTGGTGGCTCACACCTGTAATCCCAGCACTTTGGGAGGCCAAGTGGGGAGATCATGAGGTCAGGAGTTCAAGACCAGCCTGGCCAACATAGTGAAACCCCATCTCTACTAAAAATACAAAAATTAGCCAGACATGGTGGTGTATGCCTGTAGTCCCAGCACTCGGGAGGCTGAGGCAGGAGAATCGCTTGACCTGAGAGGCAGAGGTTGTGGTGAGTCAAGATCGCGCCACTGCACTCCAGCCTGGGCAGCAGAGTGAGACTCCTCTCCAAAAAAAAAAAAAAAAAAAAAAGAATTACCTCATTCTTTTTAATGGCTGAATAGTGTTCTTTATAATGAATATATACCATAATTTATTTATTCATTCTCTTATAGAATGATATTTGCTTTCAGTTTTTCACTATTACAAATAATTCTCCAGTGATTATCCTCAAATGTTCTTATGCTGTTGTTCATATAATTCTGTAGGAGAAATTCCTTTTTTTTTTCTTTCTTTTTTTATTTTTTTTTGGAAACAGAGTCTCACTCTGTCTCCCAGGCTGGAGTGCAGTGGCATGGTCATATCTCACTATAAGCTCAAACTCCTGGGCTCAAGCTATCCTGCTGCCTCAGCTTCCCAAGTAGCTGGAACTATAGGCACATGCCACCATGCCTGGCTAATTTAAAACAATTTTTTGCTTTCATGATGGGGTCTTGCTGTGATGCCCAATCCGATCTCAAATTTCTGGCCTCAAGTGTGGGATAAAAGTAGAACTGTTGAAAGAGGGATGCATTTTCATTTTGTGTTGACAAGTCACTCACAGAAAGGTGATACCCATTTGTGGTTCCTGCAATAGGTATTAAAGTGCTCTTGTCCCCACACGCTCACTGACACTGGGTATTAATGGAGGATCTGCTCTTGTTTGTAGCCCTAGGAAAAAATCCAGTTTAGAGGAGGAGTTTGTGAGTTATAAGAAAAAGAGATGATTGACAGGCCATAGTCACAGAAGGGGTGGGTCAAGATGGTATCAAGAGTGCAAATAAAAGGTAAAATTTTTTGAGACATTAAGAGAGGACGAGTAGATGGGTGAATATGCAAATAAATACAAATGAAGAAAGAAATTTTTCTTTTTTTTTTTTTGAGACAGAGTCTCGCTCTGTCACCCAGGCTGGAGTGCAGTGGCGCGATCTCGGCTCACTGCAAGCTCCGCCTCCCGGGTTCACGCCATTCTCCTGCCTCAGCCTCCGAGTAGCTGGGACTACAGGCGCCCGCCACCACGCCCGGCTGATTTTTTTTTTGTATTTTTAGTAGAGACGGGGTTTCACCGTGGTCTCAATCTCCTGACCTCGTGATCCGCCCGCCTCGGCCTTCCAAAGTGCTGGGATTACAAGCGTGAGCCACCGCGCCCGGCCGAGAAATTTTTCATGTAGTCATCTTTATTTTAGGGAAATTAGAAGCCAAGTTCCCAGTTGTGATGGAGGATTACCAAGATGGAATTTTGAATAAAGGTACAGAAAAGCTTCTGTGAAAATGCTGTAAAGAAGCAGAAGGCAGTCAGTTTTGGGAGTTTGGCTGAGCTGAGAATGAATCAATTTTGGGGAAGCCAATGATTGGGGTCACATTCATTTTTCTACAGAACAAGCAGAGATGTAGTCATTGGGTTTGCCTGGGTTTGGGGCCTCTGGGTTGACGTAAATTTATATAACATTCGCAATAAGGTACTTTTATTTTCCGTATTTTTGTGTTCCATGAATGCAATTTGTATAACCCTAAGTTATACATCTTCTGGTTGGTCTGCAGAGGAAAATGGTCTCTGTGTTCTGATTAAAAAAAAAAAAAAAGGAGAGTATCACTTTTATACATTTTCTTGTGCCTACTTTGTAAAGCCATATAACTAATGATTTTATTTTCTTTATATAATTCTGAACATAAAGCCATTTACTTTCTTGGTTTTTATTAATAAATTATGATATGAGCAAACACTGCTAAAAATTCTGATCAATATAAACCAGAGATATTTATAGAAGATTATGTGATTTGAATCCTGGTCAAAGGCTACCTAGAATAAGTGATAGACCTGGCAACACTCCATTCAGCTTATTTTTGTCTAGAGATTCCCTCTGCTTCTGGAGAGTTTAAACATTTTAATTTTAAAATCTTGTTTTTTGAGTAGCTGCCTCTATGCATTTCCATGTCTTTTTCTTTAATTTTCACATTGTTTATGGGCATGGGGAAGACAAAACCAAAGTGTCATGAGTTTGTTGTGAACAAACATGAAGAGGGAACACTGGAATAGTGAGAGATAACACATCATTAGAATATTTCTCCCTAAAATAAGAAAATATTATAAGAGGAAATGTGCTAATGGTGGGAACACAGTTTATTAGAGAAGAAAATATGTACATGGGTTCATTTTCATTAAAATGCCTTTTATTCTATATTTGTCTTGTTGACCTTTTAATGAAACTAGGTAAGTATGGAGTCTAGTTCTACGTGCACTGTTACACTACTCCTTACATACTCTGGGTACATAATAAATACTAATAACAATTGAAAATTAGAAACACAAACGCATTTGTGTGAGGCACATTGGTGATATTTTAATCCCTAGTGTTCATTTTTAGTACTTGGAAAACATCTTAGATATGCAAGTCCTGTTTTAGCATACTTTTTATTTCTATAGATAGCCTGGTTCTTAGTCATACTCTGTGACTTTATTAGCTGTTTCATCAGTTTGAATCTTATTTCCCCAACTCCCAGTGTAAGCTTTTTGAGAATAAAGACCATTTCTTTTCCAAAATTGTTGTGACAGGACACAAAATAGACATTGAGTAAATTATTTAAATTAGACCTCAATAAAAGGTAAGATAAAGAGAGTTCTTAATGAATTGCATTTCAACCCATACTGAATTTAAATATCTGTATGCTCTATGTCCCCTTCTGTGCCTTCAACAGTTCATTCATTGTTGTTCTTTCAGTTTATTAAAGTCAAACTGTGATGGCTGGCAGCTCAGAACATCATCATCTATTAAAAAGCACCAAGACTCCCCAAACAATGGAGAGAATAGGAAGGAGAAGAAGACAGTTGGGTTTCATTCGCATATGAAAGATGATGCCCAGTGGTCATGTCAAAAGAAAGATACATATAGACCCCAAAGAGGTAAGTTTAACAACTGTAGTGGCAAAATGAGAAACTGATAGGGGAAGGTAGTTGCTAGCCAATGAATTTCAGATGATTTCCTACAATGCTGAGCAAAAGTTAAATGTTTACACACTGAAGTGTGCCTGCAAGGCCACAGGTAACACATTTACTAGATTAGTGAATTGTGTCTGCATTTTTCTTAGAATACTGTAATGAAAAACTGTATCCAACTTGTCCCTCTTTTTGCAAGAAATAACTGTTAAGAATTAGTCAGCAGTAAGTATGGTCATAGACTAAAATAATGTTCCAAGTGAGTAAAGAGGTCAAGATATTGAACATAAATCTCTCCTGGAAAAATAAACCCTAACAACTACAGTTAATCCTCAATTGACTGGAAACATGGGGAGGGTGGAGGAGAGGTCATGGACAATTCCCCATATTGTGACTAAAGCAAAACCTCACAAGTCTAAAGCATTTTTTGCCTAGCAGTCTTTTAAGTGTCAATAATACTTCCTGTTATATGTGGTAGATTTTAAAGAAATCAATTATAAGTAACTATGTTAAATGTTGAGTGAAGCAAATTTATTTGTTCCCCAGTTGTTCCTGGAGAGGCTTTTGGCTTAATCTTTCCTGGCATCCTTAAAGGAACGACTTTGGAAAAGAATGGAGCAAGTCTGAGCTTTATTGTACAGAAAAGATGTACAGGAAACAAAGAGCCAAAAAGACCTCTGAGCCCTCTCCTGCTTACACCTCTTTCCTAGTGTCTTTTTTCCCTTCTCAAAACCATTAACCCTGATTTCCTTCTTATTTACCTGTTTTCCTACTGGGCCAGCACCTTTCTACCTCTGGTGTCATGCAACCTACTTTTCATAATCTCTGTAGCCACCGTCACATTTATTTATTTGAAAATTGGGCAGTGCTTTGTGAGATCTTGCAGGTGTATGTCTCCCTGCCTCTCTTCATCTGCTACTAGCTCTGTCATGCTTTTTGGGTTTGATTATGATTCATCTAGAAATTGTTTAATCCTCTTCCACATAATTGAGAAATGATAATTAGTTCAAATTTTGGGAGGGAGGACTATCCACAATTTGAAATAAAAGCAAAAGGGACTATCCACAATTTGAAATAAAAGCAAAAGTACATTTTGTTAGATGTAAGGCAAAGAAAGATTTTGTAGAATTCCATTGCTTTAGAACAATTTAGAAGCTTCTTTTTAGACATTGCTTCCAAAAGTAAAAATTAAATTGAAGAAACTTTATGAGGTAGAATCTTTACTTTCTCTGTTAGCAGTCCTTCAGAAATGGAAAACTCTTACCTCAGCTTCCTCTGTTCTTAGTCATTGCGCTTTGGAGAGTGAAGAACTAGTCACAACTGGTGTGGTGGTTACACTGCAAGGCTTAATTAACATAGTCTTCAGTTAACTTGTCTTCAAATTTGTGTTGTGTGGCAGCACTAAGATAAAATGGCAAAATGAGAAAAATATAGTGTAATAGCAAAAGAACAAATAACTTGTATTATTGGTTAAGACCACAGCAACAGTAGAAAGCAGCAATTGAAAAGGCACTTTGAGAAAGATATCATCAGGCCAGCCCTTGCTGTGGTGGAGGTTAATCTCTCCTGGGCCTAGCTACAGAAGCCAGAAGCCTGAAAAGGGCTTATGTCCAAAAAAAATCAATTTCTAATTTGAAACAAAATCATTTTTGACTAACAGGGGTTCAGAACCCATTACTTTTTGCTGTATAGTCTGCTGACATTTCAGCACTTTCTGTTGTGCACAATGAATCCTAATAGTCATTTTATAATGTTGCTATACCAATCAATTTAACCAAGTGAAAGCTGTTACAATTCTGCAAAGTTTTCAGGAATAGTTTTCACTCATGGTTTTATTTTTTCTTCCATTAGGTTTTTTTTCCCCTTTTTTTGTGGGGTTGGGGGAAGGTTGTAGTGTTGCAATAAAAAAAAAAAGAATAGAAACTTTTTCATCTTTTTAAGAGTTTTTATTTTAAGGCATTCACAGGAACTACTGACTTTCTTTTCTACTCATGAAAAAGACCATCTTGTATTTTCCTTTTCTTTTATTCCAATATGGAGCTGTTAGCAAAATTATGATCTACATGACCATTAAAGGGACTAAAGTTGCCCCTTTGAGCCATTCTGCCCATTGCACAGCTAGTGTATGCAGATTATAGTACAGGGCAAAGTTATTGCATTGGCATTTACTGTGGCATCCAACCAAATGGGAGATATAAACTTTCCATGGGTGCGCAGTAGACTTGGAAACCCTGTTTATCATAAGGCTGATGACCTAGCACTAATCACCTAAGTTACACTGCTTGGTTTATCACCTTCTTAATTGCTTTACCCTCTTTAGTGTGTCTGAATTTTTTAATATACTTTTCTTCTGTCTTATATCTTTTGTTTCTTTTGCTGTTATCCTTTACTCATTAAGTACTACACAGGACATTTACTACAGGACCATTAATCTTTATTACCAGTCTCTTACTCCCTTACCTCTCCTATCCTCCTCACCATTCTGCCAGCTTTATGATGCTAAACATGTTAAAAAAAAAAAAAAAAAAGACCAGACTATTGTCTCAAGAAACAAATTTATGATAGCAAAGATATGTACAGTATTGTCAAAATTACACTTAAGATATATAAACTTGTTCATCAGTTTTAGTTGCTTTTATTGAGCAATGTCAAACAGGGAGATAATACTTGGGAAAATCTAAACTTGAGTAAGAACTTTTAAAAGGCATAAATCTGGAAACATCTGATTTTCATTCCTCTTTTTTCCTCCCTTGTAGCCTCAAAACGTTTTCTACCAGCTTGCCTAGAACCTCCCTTTCCTGAGCAATCATCGATATTCCCTTTTATGAGAGCCCTCAAAACTGAGGGCATTTTTTTCTTGTTATGTTGATGGGCTAGCAGAGGCTGTGAAGCCACTGAGCGCGCAGTTTCCAGAACTGAAATGTTAAACCTCTGAGCTTGGCACTGCCTATTCCTAAGTCAGGCTGTAAAACCTGACTTTGGCCGCTCCCTTCCTCCTTTTAGTTCCTCCTTCATGAATCTCTAAATTCCCTTAAAATGTTGGCAGAGGCTGAACCTAGCGTAATTTGGATTTACCTGGTGGTATAGATTGTGCCCTTCATTTTGTCTTTGGGGTTTTCTTAGGTTATATGATTTTATATAGCAGCTGCCACTGGTTGAGGTCCCCTAGTAACTCCCAAACACATATTTTGTCTTACTGGAAGATGATTATTCTAGACTCATCTGAAGTAAAGAATAATCTCAGAAGCTCCTAGTTGTTCCTGTAAGTGAGCCTGTGCTTAAAATGATGTGAGTACTCTTCATAACCCCAGGTGGATTAAAGTAGGTGACATTCTTAAAGAAATGAACAATTGGAGTGTCCAAAGTACAGAAATCATTTCTATCTTGCCTCTAAGGAGCATTTCTCATGTTTCTTTTATTATTACCATCATGAGCATTATTATTTGTTCGTCCATAAGGGTACCTTAAGATACTACTTCTGATTCCCAGAAATCTCAGCTGAAGACATGCTAAAAGTTGATGTCTTTATCAACAGCACATAGAATGCAAGCATAGTACAGGGCTATGAATAAACCCAGATATGTAGAATTAATTCTCCTGGCTAATTCCACTAAAAAAAGGAATTCAAATATAACAGACTAGTGTTAAGAGTTAATGTTAATATATATGAAATATTGTCACCTAAACCAGAGGGTCTACATTTCCCATTCTCTAAAATGGAAAGAAATTTCTCAAAACACCGTATGGTTTACTTATTTATTATATATGTTTTGTATCTTCTCCGTCAGAATATAAGTTCCATATGTTCACTGTTGTATCCCCATCTCCTACAACATTGCTTAACATGTGGTGTGGTAGGTACTCATTATACATTTGTTGAATGAATTAACATAACATTGTATGTATTGATTTTTCTTTCGATGCCCTTATCCTGTTTCCCCAAAATAAGGACCTACTCAGGTAGACTTTTTCACCTCAGTACCTGCTGTGATTTAGTGATTTAAGCAAAATATATGTTTGTCTCTTCAAAGTTCTTATGGTGATCAATTGGTAATGTCAAAGAGAAATCAGTAGAGTGGGCTTTTAAACATAGCACTGGCTGGGTGTGGTGGCTCACGCCTGTAAGCCCAGCACTTTGGGAGGCTGAAGCAGGCGGATCACCTGAGGTCAGGAATTCGAGACCAGCCTGGCCAACATGGTGAAATCCTGTCTCTACTAAAAATAGAATTAGCCGGGTGTGGTGGCACGTACCTGTACTCCCAGCTACTTGGGAGGCTGAGGCAGAAGAATTGCTTGAGCCAGGGAGGCAGAGGTTTCGGTGAGCCAAGATCGCTCCACTGCACTCCAGCCTGGGTGACAAAGCAAGATTCTGTCTTAAAAATAAAAATAAAAATAAAAAAGTGCTGCCTTAGGAGTCAAGAAAATATGGGGGGGGGGGGTTCTATTGTCTTGTATTCTAATTGAGGTTTAATGTATATACACTAAATTGTAGAGGCCTTAAATGTATAGTGTGATAAATTTTGAAAATTATATATACCCGTGTAACCACTACCCCAATTAAGATATAGTACATTTCCATTTTCAATAAATCCTCATACTCTTTTCTAGTCAATCCTCCTGAAGCCTTTCCTCTTGGGTTGCTGATGGCTGCCTTCTCTGTGCATCCTCACATGGCATTTTCTGTGTGTGCATCCCAGGGAACGCTTCCTCTTCTTATAAGGACACCAGTCACTCTCAGGCCCACCCCTACGACCTCATTCAACTTAACTACCTCTTTAAAGGTCTTGTCTCCAAATATGTCTCTGAGGTGTCCTGGTCTTTAGGACTTCAGATTAATTAGGGAAGGCACAACTAAATCCATAACAACCACTTTCTTTCTAATTTTTGTGCCTTAGACCATCTAGGGGTTTTATTACAATATAGAATACAATGAGAAAAGTAGACTTCCATGCCTTGTTCCCAACCTTATAGGGAAAAGATAGTCTTTCACCATTAAGTGTGATTTTAGCTGAAGGTTTTTTTATTTTATTATTTTATTTTATTTTATTTTTATTTTATTTTATTTTATTTTATTTTATTTTTTTGAGAAGCAGTCTTGCCCTTGTTGCCCAGACTGGAGTGCAATGGTGCTATATTGGTTCACTGCAGCCTCCACCTCCTGGGCTTAAGCAGTTCTCCCACCTCAGCCTCCTGAGTAGCTGGGATTACAGGTGTGCGCCACCACGCCGGCTAATTTTTTTTTTTTTTTTTAGACGGAGTTTTTGCTCGTTTCCCAGGGTGGAGTGCAATGGCACGATCTCAGCTCACCACAACCTCCGCCTCCCGGGTTCAAGCGATTCTCCTGCCTCAGGCTCCTGAGTAGCTGGGACCACAGGCGCTCACCACCATGCCCGGCTAATTTTTTGTATTTTTAGTAGCAACAGGGTTTCACCATGTTAGCTAGGCTAGTCTCAGACTCCTGACCTCAGGTAGCCACCGCGCCAGAGCAGCTGGAGGCTTTTTGAAAATGCTCTTTATCGGGCTGAGAAAGTTTCCTCCTAGTTTGCTGAAAGTCTTTGTCATAAAGGGGTGTTGAATTTCATCAAATCTTTTTTTCTGTACTTACGATCATGTTATGTTTTTTCTTCTCAGAAGGTAGTTTAATGATTACACTGATTGGGAGATATTGGGGTGGTAATTTTTTTTTTTGATAATGACCTTGTCAGCTTTGGGTAACAGAGTTATTCTAGTGTCATAAATGCATCAGGAAACATCAGTGGAAATGGTGTGATAGGTACCTTCAGGGCTTCATCTCTCCCAAGAAACACTGAAAAATCTTGCAAAAACCGTCAGAAGCTGCCTTATCAGAACTCTGGAGGCTAGTGAAAGATTTACAGAAACAAAACCAATTCTTAGCCAGGAGAAAGGCTACTGAAGCATTGTAGGAGGACTTTAGTGTTAACTTAGTCTTGCCCTACCCCAAGCTTGCCCAACCCGCAGCCCGTGGGCCATATGTGGCCCAGGACAGCTTTGAATGCAGCCCAACACAAATTTGTAAACTTTCTTAAAACATGAGATTTTGTTTTTTTGTGATTTTTTTAAGCTCATCAGCTATCATTAGTGTATTTTATATGTAGTCCAAGACAGTTCTCCCAAGGTGTCCTAGGGAAGCCAAAAGATTGGGTGCTCCTGCCCTCCCCTCTTCCCAGCGTGGCAGCAGTCTAAAAGATGGCAGCCTGAGTTCCAGGTTTTAGTATCTGCCCTCTGAGGAAGCAAAGCAGACCGTGTTCTCAAGGGATTGTTTCTCTATTTTAACCTGTCTGTGGATTCCCTAAAGGGCTGACACATGGAGCCTGCCTTTGTTTTGTTTGACTAAACTTTCTCTGGGCAGAGAGTGGCTACATATAGGACATTCCTTGAAAACACTGAAAATCAGATGAACACACCACTGGCACCTGGGGTTTAAAAAAATAAATAACAATGAGGCAAACAATAGACACACCAAAAAGTCAAATAATCTAGAATAAATAGAAGATCTGAATAGACCTATATAACAAGTAAAAAGATTGAATCAGTAATCAAAACCTCCCAACAAAACAAGCCCAGGACCAGATGGCTTCACTGATGAATTTTACCAAATATTTAAAGAATTAACACAAATTCTTCTCAGACTCTTCCAAAAAATGTAAGAGGAAAGAATACATCCTAATGAAATGGGAAAAGTTCCCCTATCTCCTTTGCAGGGTGTGCAATGGGGGAGTGGCTCGCTTCTTCAGTGCCCTGCTGCTCAAACCTCTAGGGGGAGCATGCAGACGGGCAGGTTGTGGGGCTCCGACCACAGGGCAGTGTCTAGGGGTAGATGTTTACAGCTCCTGAAGCACCAGTGGGCATTTGCTGCCGTGTGCCCTTTTAGTTTTACCGTCTATAGGTGGCTTGTGTTAACCAGCTCAATTAGACCCTCTACCTGTCGCAAGGACAGAGGGCTTTCTGTATCTCGGGTTCTTGCCTTAGTGTACTGGAAAAACTGGATCACACGTGGGCTTGGAGAATGAATGCAAGGTTTTATTTAATAGTGGGAGTAGCTCTCAGCCGATGGATGGGGAGTCAGAAGGGGGATGGAGTGGGAAGGTAGTTTTACCCTGGAGTTGGGCTGCTTAGTGGCTGGACTCTTTTCCAACCGCTTTGGCCAAATTCTCCTCACTGTCTGCATCGTTCCACCGGTCAATGGCCTGCCAGTGTCCGCTGGTGCCTGTTGGTATGTTCTTCTGCTCCTCTCAACGTCCAGCTGCTTGTGTGCTCTTCTGCCGGTGTGTTCCTCTTGATATCCATCAGCTTCTGTCCCTTCCCGCTAGGGTCTCAGGGTTTTTATGGGCACAGGATGTGTGGGTGGCAGGCCAGGGTGGTCTTGGAAAATGCAACATTTGGGTGCCAGGCAAGAGTGCTTGTCCTCACCTTGGTCCGTGGGCACAGGCCCGATGGTGGAACCCTCACCAGGGACCCTGCCGTTTTCATCCCTGCACTTCCCTGCCCCCCTCCCTGATATCAAAGCCAGAGACAGATGTCACAAGAAAAGCAAACTATAGGCCAGTATTCTTTATGAGTGTGGGTGAAAATACGCTTAACAAAATACTAGCAAGCTGAATACAGCATATTAAAAGGATTATACATCATAACAAGTGAGATTTAGCCCAGGAATACAAAGGCAGTTCAACATACAAAAATCAATCAATGTAATACACATTAATAGAATGAAGGAATAACCACATGATCATCTCAGTTTACACAGAAAAAGCATTTGACAAAATCCAACATTCTTTCATGCTGTCTGCCCAACTTTATAGGAAATTGTTTGTTGACTCTGCCATAGTAGATCACCAAGGACAAGGAGAGGTATTGGAAGAGTACATATGAAAAGTTGTTATAGGACAGAACAGAAGTGGCACATATAATGTCCACTGGCTTCCCACCTGACCACATATAATTACAAGGAGGATTAGGGAATATAATCTAGCTGTGTACCTAGGAAGAAGGAAGGAGTACATTTTGGTGGATAACTCACAGCATCTGCCACAGCAGCGTTCTTCATAGTAGCCCCAAACCAGAAATACTCCAATGTCCCTCAATAGCAGAATGGATAAAAAGTCATAAATGCATACAATGGAATAGTACTTAGCAAAGAAAACAAAGAAACTGCAGTACATAAAAATTATCAGCATAGGTAAATTTTGCAGACAATTTAAGCAAAAGAAGTCTCAAAAATAATATACATAGTATGTTTCTAAAGTTCAAAAGCAACAAAACTAAATGACATGTCTAACCAAACACATAAATGGTAGAACTATAAAGAATAGAAGCAAATAATTATTAGAATAGTTGGGGCCCCTGGAGGCAAGAAGGAATTGTGACTGGGGATGGATATTGGTATTGTATCTGGGTGGTAGTGCTGCCAGGGCTTGCTTTCTTGAGCTGGGAATGGGTGACACTGGTTTTGTCTGTACAATTTATTCTTTAAACTGAATAGATAATATGGCTCAGCCATTTAAAAAATATAAAATAAAACAAAGGGCCCAGAAACAGAGTTTTCTTAAACATTGAGCTCTAAGAAAAAAAAAATTGCCATGAAATATACCCAGTTACATCTAAATAGGACATGATCCATTATAATCAATTCCATCTGTGCATGTGAAAATATATGTGTGTGTTTATGTAAATGCATTCACATATATTACGTGTATATAAACATACACATTTGTGTATGGAATCAATTAGCCTAGTAATATTCTTACCAGCATTTTATTTATTTATTTATTTTATTTATTTATTTTTTTTTTTGAGACAGAGTCTGGCACTGTCACCCAGGCTGGAGTGCAGTGGCACGATCTCGGCTCACTGCAGCCTCTGCCTCCTGGGTTCAAGCAACTCTTCAGCCTCAGACTCCTGAGTAACTGGGATTACAGGTGCCCACCACCAGGCTCAGCTAATTTTTTGTATTTTTAGTACAGATGGGGTTTCACTATGTTGGCCAGGCTGGTCTCGAACACTTGACCTCATTGTTCACCCGCCTCGGCCTCCCAAAGTGCTGGGATTACAGGCCTGAACCACGGCACTCTGCCAGCATTTTTTTTTTTTTTAAGCATATGTTGTTATTGTGTGTGTGTGTCTGTATTTGTGTGTGTGTGTGTTTAAATATACAGGAATATAGAGTTCCATGAATATGCATAACTGTAATTGTTGGTATACTTAATATTAAATAAAATTTATAAAGGGAACAAATACAATTAAAAGCTGATGTATAGCTTTCTGGAAATGCAATAAGGAATAGAGCTTAGAGAATTAAGAAAAAAGAACAGTTAAATTTGGTCTGTGCTTTACAGCAATCATTCTTATCCTTTTCAGGGTCCCATACCCTTTCAGAATTTGGTAAAAGATATGGTTTCTTTCTTCAGAAAAATAAATGAGCACACATATATACATTGTTGTGCCTTACAATTATGAGGTATTTATACATTCCTGAAGTACATTCTTCAATTATAAAAATCCCTGGACCATCTGTTAAAATTCCTTCTTTAAATTGTCCCCAGGTATTCTGTGACAGTGACCGAAAATATATTTATATTCTGTCACTACCAAGCATTTCTTCTTCCCTTTCACCTCACTCACAAATCCCTTTCAGTTGTTTCTGCTCCTATTTGTCCGTCTTAATTTCCTCTTACATCACCCAGATTCTACCCAGACAATTGTATTAGTAGTGAACTGCTTTGCCTGCCTTTGTTCTATCTGTTCCACTCTATTCTAAATTCTGCCTCAAAATTAATCTCTCCAAAGACCAGTTTGGTATTTTTTTTATCATTGTTGTTACTGTTTTATTTTTGAGTCCCTCTAAAATAATGCTTACAAGTTTGCCATACAGAGCCAAACAGACCTTGATTGCATTCAAAATCCAGCTTTGCTCTTACCAGCTGGGTGATATTGGACATGCTGCTTGATCTTTTTACAATTTCCACTTCCTTATCTATAAAATAAGTACAATAATATAATTTAAAGACTGTTGTAAGGATTAATGAGATAATACATTTAAAGTGATTAGCAGGGTTCAAGGACATAGTGATGTTCAATAAATATTTCCTGACTAAATGAAATATTTAGCCTTGAGGTTTTCAATTTAATGCTTTTGCTAATGTAAGTCTCTGTCTCCCATTTCATGCTCATCATTGTTTCCTAACAAAGAATCCTACCTCCTGCGTCAAATGTTCCCCAAATCCTATAGCCAAATGTGAACTCTCCCATTTCTTAATTCCTCAGACTTTTCATAGTACTTATTACAGCAGCATAGCGTAATGGCCAAAGCTCTCAGGTCATCTTGGACATAGATACTAGCTCCATCACTTATAGCTCGGTGACCTTGGGCAGGTCACATAGGCTCTTTATGGCTTATTTTCCTTATCTGCAAATTTGTTATAAAAATATTGTCGCAAAGAGTTTTTATGAAAATAGAAAATAATTTCTAAAAAAGGTAAAACAATAGAGATAGAGAGGGGGCTAGGACCAGACTAAGGCCGGGAGCAGGTATTACCTACAAATGTGCAAGAGGGAACCTTCTGGAACAAGGAAATATTCTAAAACTGGATTTTAAAAAGAAATATCTAAGTACCATGCAAATTTAAAATAAAAACTGGCTTGTAGCCATGCTTTCATAGCTATATAAAGTTACTATTTATCAAACTCTACAGTTAAAATAAGTAAATTTTATGATACTCAAATTATACCTCGATAAAACTTACATATACACTAAGCATATTGTATGTTTTAGCAGTCACTACCTTATACTGCCTTGTGTTATCTGTGGTTTTGGTTTCGGTTTTTTCTTGAGACAGAGTCTTGCTCTGTTGCCCAGGCTAGAGTGCAGTAGCATGACCATAGCTCACTGCAGCCTCAACCTCCTGGGCTCAAGGGATCCTCCTGCCTCAACCTCCTGAGTAGCTGGGACTAGGACTGCAGGCACATGCCACCACACCTGGCTAATTTTATTTTTTATAGAAACAGGATCTTGCTATATTGCCCAGGCTGGTCTCCAACTCCTGGCCTGATCCTCCTGCCTTGGCCTCCCAAAGTGCTCGGATTACAGGTGTGAGCCACTGAGCCCATCCTCTATGTCTCTTTATGTGATTGTCAAGAGTGTCTTGTGTCCTTACTCTCATACCTTCCTTCCCCTCCCTATAAACTAAGCCTGAGCTTAAACCTGGCACTGGCCAGTATTAATATGTACTTGTTTGGGTTGAGGGTACCACAGATTTCTATATATAAAGAAGAATGAATTGTGCATTTAGAGGCTGGTCTTTTATATCTACACATAATAGATTAGTGGGACCCCATCTCTACAAAAATAAAAATAAAGAATTAGCCTGGCATAGTGGCACACATTTGTAGTCCCAGATACTCAAGAGGCTGAGGCAAGAGGATCACTTGGGCCTAGGAGGTCGAGGTTGCAGTGAGCTGGGATTGCACCACTACACTCCAGCCTAGTGATAGAGCGAGACCCTGTCTCAACCAACAAACAAACAGAGTACAGAATAGTTGACATAAACAGTATAGGTTTTGAAGCCAAGGATAATGGTGATCATTTAGATGCTAATTGCTATAGCTGTAAGACTCTAGCCTTCTCTATGCCTGATGATTTCAGGTTGCATGCAACCTGTTGCCATTTTCAAAGTTAGCATACTGCACTCCTGGCATTTTAGGGTCTGGTATTCCCAGCACTCCAAAGCTTTTTGTTATTTGAATACTCTCCTTTTCGTCAAAGAGTGGATCTTCCCAAATAACTTCATGCATCCCGGATAACAGTTTTCAAGGAACCAGAAGAAAAACTGCATGTGATTCTTACAGTCTTCCAAGATAAATATAGCGATATTTTATGTTGTTTAGAAACTAATAATAACTGAAAAATAAAATAAAAACAATATTTCTGTCCATACCATCTTTTTATGTAGCACTCCAGAAGAGAAAAGTAATTACAAATTAAACATTGCTTGTTGGAAAGGAATTGAGGCCAAGTCAGGCAGTTCCTGGGAGGATAAACTATTGCTTAGGAACTTTCCCATGGCACTCGAATGAATATTAGTTGAGCATATCTTCCAATTAAGACATGTGTTTTAGCCAATGTTGAGTTCTCTAAAAGAAACTTTCAAGAGTTACATATATCTTGAAAGTGTTTTAAAGAGGATCAATTTAATTTGGAGGGTTTAGAGTTACAAAGTGCTAGAATCTTTCTTATGAAAGTTAAAGAGAGCAAAATAAAACATCCCACTTCCTTGGGCATTTTCACAGTAAACCGAGATCAGCAGGGGCTTGCTAGGCAATCAGGTTTAAAAACAAAATCTCTAGTTACTCTGTCACTGCACAAATGTATTTTCTTAAAGTACATTATAGATTTCCCATGTTTACAAAACTGAAGTGAGTTTTTCATATGCCATTGTTACATTTCAGGGAAACAAGTGGCTTACCTTTGAAGCTTGGACATTCCTATAATGTCTTATAAATTTACTAAGAATGAACTTTTCCATTTTCTTTTATTGAATGCCCAAATTATTTTCTTTATTGTTCGTATAGGGACAATGACAGGAGTTAGAAAAGATGCGTCTACATCTCCTATGCCAACAGGAAGCCTAAAGGATTTTGTCACCACAGCCTCACCATCATTACAGCACACCACCTCCCGGTAAGCTTCAGAGATTCTTTAGTTTTTAATATTCTCCCTATGAGAGCATTTTTTTGAAGTTTATTTAATAAGGAATGGAAAAATCTTGACAACTCTTAGTGATTCTTTCTCAAGAGAGTTCCTTCTTTTGAAGCATCTAGATTTGACCAGTTTGAACCACATGGAGTCCTTTTCTTTATACATGCACTTTCTTAGTTGATCTTGGTAATGGGTAAGGGCTTCCATAGAAACCTAAAGCTAAACCTATCCTTCACCAGAAAGTCTGCTTAGCAGCAGGGCTTTCCCAATTTATCACAGAAAAGTTATACATTTAGACTATAAGTTTAACTAGCTGAAATCATTGATATTGAACATTATAGTGGCTTTTGTACTAGTTAAAGGAATACCAACATTTACATTTACTTATACCAGACACATTTGAGGGGTTAAGCATTTGATCAGCCTTTTCTGGAGTCAGGGAAAGAAATATCTTATTTTAAATTTCCCATGTCTAATAAACCAACTCCCACATTATGCAATTAAGGCTGAATATATAAACATCAGTACCAAAAGGGCTTGGTTTATGTTTCCTCAGGGATATGATTGGTTTTGAGCACTTAAATTCATAGCAGCTTATCCGATGAATTGAATATAAATGTTAAGACTTAATTTGTAGTTAATTTGAAGTCCATTGGCTTTGCAAAGTAGAAATGCCCAAATTATAAGTCTCAAGTCTGATGATTTTAAAGATGTACTCTAAAATGTATTATTTTGGTTTGAGGTAATTTCAAAGGGAAGAGAAAGATTATTTCTTCCTCCTCTAAAAAGTTGTATTCCAGTCCAGTGCCTATAGATATGCTGTTCCACAGAAGCCAAACCTAGGAAACAGTGTGTTCATCCTATTTTGGCTCTTTTTGTCATTCCTTTAATTCTGGAGCTGGAAAGGCAAGCATCTTAAAGAACTTTTGAGAAATGACTCCAACACAAAAGATAATAACAATAGCTACCATCTATTAAGTATCTGCCATGTCCCTAGCACCTTGCCAAGCCCTTTATATGCATTGTCTAATTTAATCTTCACAACCTTATGAGGTGGTACTATTATCCCCATTTTTAAAATTAGGAAACTAAGGTTCAGAGATATTGAAGAACAGTCTAAGGTCACATAGCTAACAACAGGCAAAGCCAGCATTTCAGACTCCAAACCTCATAATCTTAAATATTGTAATAGTTGACAATGACAACCTCTCTATTTTGGAGGCCACACACAATCAAAAAGAGAATTTAACTGTTTGCCACATCCTTTCACTGTTGCTGCTTTCTTCTATCTCTCTTTTTTTTTTGTTTTTTTTGTTTTTTTTTTGAGACGGAGTCTCGCTCTGTCGTCAGGCTGGAGTACAGTGGTGCGATCTCAGCTCACTGCAACCTCCACCTCCCGAGTTCAAGCAATTCTTCTGCCTCAGCCTCCCAAGTAGCTGGGACTACAGGTGCCCACCACCACACCCAGCTAATTTTTTTTTTGTATTTTTATTTTATTTTATTTTATTTTAATTTTATTTTTTTAGACAGAGTCTCGCTCTGTCACCCAGGCTGGAGTGCAGTGGCACGATCTCGGCTCGCTGCAAGCTCCACCTCCTGGGTTCACGCCATTCTCCTGCCTCAGCCTCTCCAAGTAGCTGGGACTACAGGCGCCCGCCACCACACTTGGCTAATTTTTTGTATTTTTAGTAGAGACAGGGTTTCACCGTGTTAGCCAGGATGGTCTTGATCTCCTGACCTTGTGATCTGCTTTTTTGGTATTTTTAATAGGGTCAGGCTTTTACCATGTTTGCCAGGATGGTCTCGATCTCTTGCCCTCATGATCTGCCTGCCGTGGCCTCCCAAAGTGCTGGGATTACAGGTGTGAGCCACCATGCCCGGCCACTTTCTTTTATTTTTAATGCTACTATTGTTGGCATTCTTCCAGAGATCCACAATAAGTTGTGATTCTGAAATGCTGATGGGGCTTCCTCTTTGGATCACTTAACGTTGTGGCTGAAGGCTTGTGCTCAGAGGGTTTCCATCCTAGCTCACCTTGAAGGATTCATTTGGAGGAATTAGAGGTAAAGAAGGAAGATTATCTGGATTTTCAATCGTAGTGAATTTTCCTATTGTTAAAGATTAAAATGAGATCTTTAACACCACTTTAATATATTGTTTTTGATGGTTGCATTTCAGTTTAGAGGGAAGTATGAAAAAATGGAATAAAATGTTTCTCCAGTAAGAGTTTTATAAAACATCCTCAGCACATATTTTTTGAATGGATCATATCAACATTGTAGAGTTTTATAAGCCCAGGTTAAAACTGCTGTGAAGAGTCATATTTACAGACTTTAAAAAAATATTATCTATTTGTCCTTAATACTGCAGATCAGCTAAATATAGATTCTCAGAAGCTTCCTATGTAATGAGCATTTGGCTTAATAAAACAACATGTAGCACACTATATTTTATCCTTAGAAATGCATGACGACATCATATAGGTCTCTTATACGAAGTGCAGAGTTAAAAAAAAAAATCAGTACTATGAAAATCAGTTACCAAGAAGTCATAGTGGTGGCTTTCCAGATTTCAGAATCAGGATTATTTGAATTGTTTTTATTTCAAAGTGTAGAAAAGGCATTTTTTAAAATAGACTACATTATCAGTCACATGCAAACTCTTAATGTAAGAGAAGAGCCTATTGTTCTTTATCTCAACAAACCTTTGAAAGTACCAAAGGGAACAAGAGTAAAAGCTCTTCCCCTGTCCAACTTAAATTCCAAGAATTTTCAAGACCTGCAAACAAGGATGGGGGTGAGACAGATGCCAGTGGGAGACAGGTTTTCCTTTGTTCTCTGAAAATACCTAGAAGAGTTCCATTTCATTCCATGTGCAGGTGAACAAAACAGGTGTGGCAGAGTCATCTTTCTCATTCGCAGTGTTGGCTGTTAATTGTTCTCACTGCTGGCTGTCAATATTATGTAAAATTTTCATTCCCCATTCAAGATGGAAAAAATTGTGGCTGAAAATGTTAACATTTGCATTTTTATTTGTTGATTTATTTAAAGGACAGCCTCTCCTACAGCAATCCATCACTTGGTGACACCCCAAATATGAATAATGTATTGTAGACTTGCAGTTACAATGTGTAATAAGTGCTAGAGACAGTAAAGGAATGTTAACTATGTTGCAAATGTAATATTTATTGACTCATAAAGTTTATTGCTTTTAAGGTTCAATAATACTGACCATAAGACATTAATATCACTTATCCTGATTTTAGCTGGGCACCTTTGTATGTAGAAATATTCATCTATCTCATGCTAACAAAATAAATATGTAATTTACAGCATAAGCAAAGGGGGCATTATAGTTTTCTGTGCTGAAAGCTGCAGTGTTTCTTTCTCTCCATTTCACTTCTGGTTCTCCACACTGATCTCACACCCCTAAGCTGCCTAAGAGAATAAGCATAGTGGTCATCTTGGCACAAGAGGGTGGTGAAGCTGAATTAAATGTACCATTCATTTCTGCTTGAATGGAACAAGTAATGCCTCACAGACCACTCCACCTGGAAAGAGGAGTTGAGGGGCTTTCTCCCTGTCATTCTAAACACCTCGAGGTAGGTGAGCCTTGGCTCTAAAAGAAACTTAAATAAATACCTTTCCTACCAAATGAATGAGTCAGAGTTTACCAAGTCTACTTGATCCTGTAGTCTCCAGTGTGAAGCCAGAGCTGGGCAAGTTACCATTTGCTTCTCAAATGAATGTGTTATGAGCACAGATAGAACTGATAATTAACCATTTTGTGCCTTCCAGAATTAGGTACGTCCATTGTCAACAATAAAGATCATACAGGAAATATCTAACACTCAAAGCAAAAGAAGTAATGATAATTAGGAACCATCAGCTATAATTGTCATCTACATTTAACATGCAGAATTATGTATTTCTTCATTATAAATAGCCTTTCTAATTGTACTTGATGTATGCCAATTTAATCAAAAAGTATACTTGCAACAGGCAGAATTTGCATTAATGTAGCTTTGGATCTTCAGGTCTTTTATTTCAAATTTGACTGGGAAAGAAGGCCTATTACAGCTGTATATCCTTGATATGTTGGTGTCTTTTTCTATTCAGATGTGTAGATCTGATACATTTTATATTAAAATGAAGATAGTATCTTCTGAGATTGCTCAATGCAACAGAAATCTTGTCACCTTTAAAAATATTGGTGGAGTTTGTATTTTTCAGTCATACGGTGACACAGTGATTGTTGGACCCTGATAAACAGAGGCACACCAGGCCTACAGTAGCAGGATTAGATTCTCAGTCCCTGAAGTAAAAGGTTACTGAGGTCACTTCTTTCTGTTCTTCTGTGACTTCTACAAACAGTTATAGCTGGTGCTCTTCCTGTGCCTTTGTGTGTCTGTGTGTAAGATGTGAAGAAAGAAAGGGAGATTTCACCAAATCATGCCCAACTAGTGAATTTTCAGAACTGGAACTGGAATTAGCCTGTTTCTAGGATGTACTGTTCACTTTTTTAGCCTTTTTTTTTTTTTTAAGAAAGATGAGTTTTTAATGACAACACAAAAGCGTCAAAGGTTTTTGTTTTGTTTTGTTTTGTTTCTTTTTGAGTTACTGGTGGGGAGAGGTGTTGATTTTGTGAAGCTTCTTTTTTCTTGACAGGATTTGGGAAATACTTGAGTACATACTTTGAGGGACTTGATAAATTATTTGGGGGCTTTTAAAAAATAGTTTATTTTTATTAATTGACACATCATAATTATACATATTTATGAGGTACATGGTGGTGTTTCAATACATGTATATATTGTGTAATGATCAAATCAGAGAATCTAGCACATCCATCGCCTCATAGATTTATCATTTCTTTATGCTGAGAACATTCAGAATCCTCTCTTCTAGTTATTTTGAAATACATTAGGTTAGTGCAAAAGTAATTGCAGTTTTTTTCTATTAAAAGTAATGGCAAAAACTGCAATTACTTTTGCACCAACCTAATACAATGCAATATTGTTAACCATAGTCACCCTACTGCACAATAGAACATCAGAACTTATTCCTCCTATCTAACTGTAACTTTGTACCCAATGACCCCTCTCTCCCCATGTCCCCACCTCCCACTCTTCCTAGCCTCTAGTAATCACTATCGTACTCGCTGCTTCTATGAGATCAATGTTTTTAGATCCCACATACAAGTGAGATTGCTTGTTGGAAAGCAATTGAGGCCAAGTCAACCAGTTCAGTATTTGTTTTTTGTGCCTGGCTTATTTCACTTGACATAATATCCTTCAGGTTCATCTATGTTGCCACAAATGACAGGATTTCATTCTTTTTTATGGCTGAATAGTATTCACTGTGTATATATACCACATTTTCATTATCCATTCGTCCATTTATGGACACTTAGGTTGATTCCATATCTTAGCTATTATGAGTGCTTCAGTAAACATGGAGTGCAGATATCTCTTTGACATACTGGTTTCATTTCCTTTGGATACATACCCAGCAGTGGGATTGTTGGATCATATGGTAGTTCTTTTTGTAATTTTTTGAGGAACATCCATACTATTTTTCATAATGGCTGTACTAATTTACTTTCCGACCCAATAGTATATAAGAGTTTTCTTTCTCCAATCCTTGCCAACACTTGTCTTGTCGTTTTGGTAACAGCCATTCTGACAGGAGTGAAGTGATATTTCATTGTGGTTTTGATTTGTATTTTCCTGATGATTATTGATTTTGAGAATTTTTTCATGTACCCGTTAGCCATTTTAATGTTTTCCTTTGAGAAATGTCGATTCAGGTCTTTAACCTATTTTTTTAGTCACTTTATTTTCTTGCTATTGAGTTGTTTTGGAGTTCCTTATATATTTTGTATAGTAACTCCTTATCAGATGGATAGTTTGCAAATGTTTTCTCCCATTCTGCAGGTTGTCTCATCACTCTGTTGTGTCCTTTGCAGTGCAGAAGCTTTGATGTAATCCCATGTGTCTATTTTTGTTTTTGTTGCCTGTGCTTTTGAGGCTATATCCAGGAAAGCATTTTCCTGACCAATGTCATGGAGCTTTTCCTCTTGTTTTCTTCCAGTAGTTCTATAGTTTCAGGACTTACATTTAAGCCTTTAGTCCATTTTGATTTGATTTTTGTATCTGATTAGAGATGGGGGTCTAGTTTTACTCTCTGCATGTCTGCATGTGGATATCCAGTTTTCCCAGCATTGAAAAGACTGTCCTTTTTCCATTGTATGTTCTTCACACCTTTGTGAAATATCAATTGGCTATAAGTACATAGATTTATTTCCATGTTATCATGTTAATAGTTTAGTTTGAGTTTTTTTAAAAACCTTGCTTTGCTGTCAACCATATGCTTAATGTGTTCTGAAAATTTTGCTGTAAGCTTACGCCTTGCTGAGCTTTCTATAGTACAGTTGCCTGTGCACAGCCATGCTCACAACGCAGCTGTTTAAACACAGCTGACTGGAAGGTGGCTTGTGTGATGTTTGGCCCACTGAGACTGAGAGCCAGGAACTAGGCTCAGAAGTATCTGAAACCTAGGACCATACTCTACCAATCCCAGTCTGGAAGGAATCTTCTCTCTGTTGTGAATACAGTATTTATTTATCTTTATTGTTATCTTAAGTAACTTAACATGAAAATCCAGTTGCTTCCAGCTCCAGATATGATGGCACAGCCTTTAAAGTACCAGAACAAGTGATGGTGTTTTGTTCCTTTGCTGGGCCAGAAAGAGGATGTTCCTCTTCATTCTCTGTAGGTTATAAACCAAGGCTTTAGCCCAGAGAGCAGGTCAGACACTATTTTGTTTCCCATATCACACTGCCAGTAACCATTCAAATTGAAGAGAAGGGAAAGTCATATAAATATGATCTGCCTGATTGTAACAGTGATCTATTTTATCTCAGCTGCAGAATTCTGGATTGAGAGCTGCCATGGGATTCAAACGCCACACACACACACACACACAAACACACACACACACACATTTTTATACTGGGAACAAAAATACAATACTGAAATTTATAATTGCCTGTTCACAATTCTTAGCATAGTACTTTAGCATTGGCAGAATGATTTTAGGTACATTATTTCATTTAAATTGCATCACAATCCTATGAGGTAAGTAGTGGTATTATCCCATTTGACAATGAGGAAATAAGAACTAAAGGAGACTGAGTAACTGACCAAGGTCACATAGTAGGAAGCAGAAAAGAAGACATGAATCTAGCTTTTCTAATTGCAACTTTCAGAGTTTTTTCATTCTTCCACACTGGCTGAAACTTGGATTTGATTCTGAAGTGTAAGCACTGAGCTGATAAAATTCTGGTTTGGGGTAGGAATCAGACAAACTTACTTTAACATTGGAATTTGTTTTGTTTTTATAACTTGATAGAAAGAAGCTTAGTTACACAGAGAAGTGGAGGGGTTGTGGTTCGATTATGCGTAGCAGTCAAATTGCAATATTTGCTTGCATTTGTGTCCAGAATCCTAACAGTAACAAAACCATTTTTTTTTAATGAGACTATCTTCTCACGTATACATTTACCTAAATATTTTAAACACTCAACCAGATTTTCTGATGTTCCTAGCAGAGGAAATGATCATGTATTATCCTCCCAGCAGGAGAGAGGGATAAGATAAACTAAGATCACAAACCTCTGCTGGGGTTTTCATAGTAGGTTTGAATAGCGGACCTTGCTGCGTGTATATAATAGAGCATATGAGTGATGACCCTATGTGATGATAGTGGCTATTATTCGTTAAATGCCAGTTATGTATCAGGTATTTCATTGGGCATATACAGATATATCCATTTATAATATATGTTCATACAAATTGCATATTATTGTCAAGATTTTTAATGGCTGTTAAAGCTCAGCTTCAAAATATCGGATAGAATTTATTCTCATTTTTCCAAAATGACTTTTTAAAGTATGAGCTGTAAGGCTGAGAACTGTAATTTTAGCTTTCCTTGCCCTCAGAGTAACAGTTTATTCACTATACACAAAGTAACATTAACCATAACTTTTCCATTTTGAGTATCTTGTAAATAATAAAATTAAAACCAAATGAAATGGTGCACATAAATGGATTATAGTAAAAAGGACTAATCTGGAAACTTCAGAAAATAATGTATTGAGCATGTAAAAGAAAATATGAAGCTATAAACATGCCTGTCTCCCATGTTTAACCAAGAGGGTAAAAAGCCCAGCGATTCAAAAGGATTTTCATTTAGTTGGGTTGACAACTTGGAATTCCAGGCCACTGCAGTACCACCAAAAACAATAGAACGCGTGGAAATTCTTAGGTGTTTGATGAAAAGATACTGCTTTTAGTTAAGTCATGATGTTGGGCTAATACTGTAATTCCCACTGTTAAAAGCCATTAATATAAGAATCCATTCTTCTTACACACACTGGTTTATAGTGTGTAAGTTAGGAAAATAAAGACAAATAGGCCAGGCAGAAATAATAACGATGTAGCAAATTCGAAGAAGTGAATTCAGCTTGAAGAAGCTTGTCAAGACATTCTATAGAAAGAATATGTTGTACTTGGGAAAATGTACATTACAACAGCTTATATTTACTACTCACTTAGATAGAATTCTACTCCTTGGCTTCAGGAAATCTTTCTAAAGATCTAAGTTCTGGTGAGGAGGTTGTAAGAGCTATTTTACTTTTCACATGATTTTTCAAATGTTCTCCAACCATGTTATATTACTTCCATAATTTTAGAAACAATGTTTAAAAAGAAGACAAAGGGAACACATTTATAGGAGACAAACCCATTTCAAAATTTTACACTCAGTAGTTCCAAGTAGTTGCAAAAACCCTAAAGTTACTCTTGGCCCATGTGACATAAATATCTTATTTCCTTTGTCAACCCAGCAATAGATGAGGATTATCCTTCCTTGTTGTGTCTTCTCCAGAGTACTGAGCTCTGAAAACTGCTATGAATGGTGACATCTGTTCAGTATTGCCAGTTCTTGCTGTCATTTCACAGCTTTTAGCCTCATGAACTGCCATTTTAGAGTTGTTCATTTGGTCCAAGGTTATCAAATTCCCTTAACTTCAACTTTAAGAAATATTTTTAATGTCTCTTCCTTAGGCACTTTAATGCTTTTATAAAAATTACTTTATATGTTACCTAATGTAATCCTTACAATCACAAGAAAGTAAAGCTCCAAGAGACAATTACAGAACAATTAAGAGCCCAGGTGTAATAACTATAATTCTGTGGTTTATAGGCCTAGGTTTGAATGCTAGCTATGTGGTTTCGAACAAATCATTTAATTTAATCTATAAAATGGGAGTAATAATATCTCCCTCATAGGCATGTAATGACGATTAAGCAGGATAGTTTATGTAAAGTACATAGCACAGGCCTGGTGCATGGCTAAGTGCTCCATAAATAGTAGTTGTCATTATAGAACCTCCCAGGGTCACTCAAGCAATCAGGAACAAGCTAGGATTTGGACCTTGCTCTTGTGATTCCAAACTATGAGTGTATCCCCTAACAAAGAGTTAGGAATAGGGTTAGGTTCATCTCAGAGGTGGGCAGTTTGATTGTATTTTTTATATTGACCTTGCAGACATGCCTGTTACTTTACCTCCATTTGCCCAATTCCTTATGTGAAAATATGAATATTAATAGCTATTTTATAAATTTGCTCAGAGGATTAAATTCGACTATGTATGCAAAGCCTTTAACTTGACGCTTGTCCGTATTGGGCACTCAGTGTTAGCTTTCTTCTGTGCTCTGGGAAACAAGACTTCTTTGGGCATCTAAAACAATACATGTGATATGATACTGGCCCCTCTGCCAAATGCCCTGAGTGACAGTGCCCCTGCCAAAATGTGGCTTAGAAGCAAGCCACATGTTTATGAATGACCCTGCATTCAAAGGATTTTCCTTATGCAATGTTGGCAAATTTTCCAACGTTTTGAGACTTCCCCTCCATTTGTTTTTCTTCTAAACAGAGGAGGGTAGGAAGTCAGATTCTTGTCTAGATGATAGGGTTAAGATTTTGTGTGCGTTTTTTTTTAGGATATCTGTTTCTAGGGTCACTCGAGGACTGACCAAAGTTACTGATAATTGATTTTGTCCTCATAATTAGCCATTTCATAAGATTCTGAAAGGATTTAATTCCCTTCAGAGCAGTGGTTCTGAAATCTCTCTGCATATTGGAATCACTTAGGAATGTTTAAAAAATACCTATTTCTAGGCTTCATCCTAGATTCATTGAATCAGAATTGCCCATAATTGGCTCCAGTGATGTGTATTTTTGATTTTTCAAAAAGACTCTGATGCACTTTGTCTAAAGACACATATTTGGAAGCCCCTGCTCTGGAGCTGCACATCTCCTTACTTCTTAACCCCAGCACACCAACATTCTCCCTTTCTTTTTTCTGTCCCCTACCCAAGCCCAGGGCCTCTTCTTTCCGTTAGCAATTTTTATTAGTCATCGTTATCCTTCTCCCAAGGGATTATCAAAATATATCAATAAGCCTGCAGTGAAAAAACTAAGAAGCCCTTAAAGAACTTGACTTATCAATTTAAATTGTTGAAATTGGGGATTAATTACTAAGACATATTGTTGGTGTCAGTCTTCTCTACGAAAAGCTTGTATGGACCCATCATCTGTGAGGGAACTCTCAGCAAGTTTTAAGAGAAAATTTCCTAAGGAAACATTCCTGATACTTTCTACCTCTCTTTCTTATCTGTGCTTCATCTTTCCCCATAGTACTTAATCACCTTCTAATATGCCATGTAATTTACTAGAGTGTTTTATTTATTGTTTGTCTCTCCCCTTCCCTCTCCTGTCCCACAAAGGATGTGGACGTTATGAGCACAAGTACTTTTTCTATTATTTTCTATTCCTTTCATCCCTGCACTAGAGCAGAGCCTGGCTCATAATAAACATTAAATAAATATTTGTTCGTTGGATGAATTAGTGAATGGTCATAAACAAAGTGAATGTTTCTTTTTAACTTACCAGTTCATGACATTCCAGTAGACATCTATTTTGCTTTATGTCTTCACCACATCTGCAAAAAATCCATTGTTTCTGCCCAGCTTATACATCTAGTTGTACTTCTTTTATATCCCAGAACTTCCTTGTATTTTCTCCTATTTTAAGGTTTTTCCATTTTGTAAGGATTAGAAAACATCTTGGCTTTCAGGGTATTTCCAGACAAGATAATAGCAGATTCCCGAGTGTGAGCAGTGTCAACATGTTGTTTGCATTGGAAGTTAATTGCATAGACAATGTCGGTATCAGTGAGGATATCAGATATGCTTTGCTTAGCCATTCCATTATCTTATGTTCAGCCCTATCACAGAGCTTTTCCTCAACCTCTGCTTTGGTCTGCAGCTAGTTTATTGTTTGGATTTTCTCAAGTTAAAATCCTTGCATGTTGACAGGCAGCAGAGCTTAGAGGAAAGGGCATTAGAGTTAAAGTCTGAAGATCTGGATTTATCCTGCCTCCACAGCTTGTTAGCAGCAAAACTTTGAAAAAGTCCCTTCACATGGAACCTAAGTTTTCCAGGCTTCTGTCCTATCTGTCTGAACCTTACCCTTTGTTTAGAGGTAAAAATCAACACAAAAACTGGTACATCTGTCTCTTGATTTCAGAGTAATTTACACATTTGGAGAATAAAGTAGGAAGAAATGAACGTTTCCAAAAATAATTAAATAATTGATTTCAGAATGACATGGTTTAAACTTCCCATTAAAAATGTTTGGGTTGGCCAGGCGTGGTGGCTCATGCCTGTAATCCCAGCACTTTGGGAGGCTGAGACGGGCAGATCACAAGGTCAGGAGATCAAGACCATCCTGGCTAACATGGTGAAACCTCATCTCTACTAAAAATACAAAAAAAAAAAAAAAATTAGCTGGGCGTGGTGGCGGGCACCTGTAGTCCCAGCTACTTGGGAGGCTGAGGCAGGAGCATGGCTTGAACCCAGGAGGCAGAGCTTGCAGTGAGCCGAGATCGCGCCACTGCACTCCAGCCTGGGCGACAGAGTGAGACTCCGTCTCAATTAAAAAAAAAAAAAAAGTTTGGGTTTTGTGCTAGTCAGTAGTTTAGAGACACCATGTCATTCACAGCATGGCACAGAGCAATTCCGTGGGAAGCACTGCCCCGTTGACAAGGCACCCAGTACAGTTTACATGTCTTGAGATTATGCTCTGTGAACATACTGAAGGTTTACTTTTTAAATGTTAAACAAAATCATGTCTGGAAAACATCAAATCTTACTATATTATAGGGACGACACCAACCGAAAGACATAGAAAAAAAGATAATACCCTTGAAGTTCAAATTGAGGTTTCAGTCACATAGAAAAACATGACCGTATATTAATGTAGGCTACATGCTTTGCCTTGAGGAAAGAATGTTCAGAACTGTGCCTAATAGTACCCAAGAATGCTACTGTGTAAATCAAAGACTATCAGCAAGACTACTTATAATGGAGAAGACATAGAGTAAAGTAGTTAATGGTAATTGGCTAATGTATCTTCAGCTCAGCTGGACATTTTTGTATACACTGTTGATATATTTAAATATATATACACATATATACCTACTGATACACACACACACACACACACACACACACACACACACCACTTTTAATATATTTAACATTTTCATCTTAATGGGCTATGCCCTCCCCACCAAAAAAAAGACAGTCTGTTTTTCTCCTTCAGCTTACTTTTTCTTTATTTCTTGTGGGGAAATTCATTTTAGCATTTTATATTGTCTGTAACTGTTTATGAGTTTAACCATAAAAATTATCGTTAAACAGTTATATTTGAAGGTTATTTGTTTAGTGGCATTCTTGATACTATTAGGCACAATTCTGAACATTCTTTCCCCAAGGCAAAGCATGTAGCTGACATTAATACATGGTCACATTTTTCAGTGTGACTGATGACCTCAATTTGGGCTTCAAGGGTGTCTTTTTTGTTTTTTGAGACAGGTACTCGCTCTGTCCCGCCGGCTGGAGTGCAGTGGCATGATCTCACTGAAACCTCCACCTCTCAGGTTCAAGGGATTCTCCTGCCTCAGTCTCCCGAGTAGCTGGGATTACAGGCGTGTGCCACTATGCCCAGCTAATTTTTGTCTTTGTAAGCATAAAAGGAGGCTGAGCGCAGTGGCTCACGCCTGTAATCCCAACACTTTGGGAGGCCAAGGAGGGCGGATCACTTGAGCTCAGGAGTTTGAGACCAGCCTGGGCAATGTAGTGAGACCTTGTTGCTACTAAAAATTTAAAAAATTAGCCAGGCATGGTAGCATGCGCCTGTAGCCCCAGCTACTCAGGAGGCTGAGGTGGGAGGATCACTTGAGCCCAGGAGTTAGAGGCTGCAGTGAGCCATGATCACACCACTGCACTTCCAGCCTGGGTGATAGAGCAAAACCCTATCAAAAAAAAAATGGAAATGCATGAACATTGTTATTTTCATTAGGCTTAAGATTTCTGGATCTATGTTCTCATCAAATCATCTTTACTATGCCTTTTTAGAGGATATAAATTAACTTTTTGGTGTACAAATCCTAATGAAAGAAAGAATGATTTACCATGAAAGAAAGATTCCAAGTTGGTTTTAAAGCTCAACAGCAATTGGCCAACACATTTTCTATTTGCTTATTAAGTCTTTCATTGATTTTCTTGTTGTCATGGGTGCATATTGGAAAAAGTATGACTATTACTGAGATTAAAAGCCTATCATCGGCCAGGCACGGTGGCTGACACCTGTAATCCCAGCACTTTGGGAGGCCAAGGTTGGCGGACCACCTGAGGCCAGGAATTTGAGACCACTCTGGCCAACATGGCAAAACCCCATCTCTACTAAATTAGCCGGGTTGGTGGTGGGTGCCTGTAGTTTTAGCTACTCAGGAGGCTGAGGCAGGAGAGTCACTTGAGCCCGGGAGGCAGAGGTTGCAGTGAGCCGAGATCGTGCCACTATACTCCAGCCTGGGTGACAGAGTGAGACTCTGTCTCAAAAAAAAAAAAAAAGTTTATTATCATGTTGCTTGGAACCCACCCCCAAATCCTAATAAATGATCAACGTGGTTGGAACATAAGCCTCTTAGCAGACAAGGGAAGAGTGATTACTGTTGTACGTGAGAGGCTGTTTCTTCCGATGGGAAAGCTGGGAGATTCTGAGGTGGGTTGGGATTTGTATTAGAATAGGGACCCTGCATCAAGCTCTTCTCACCACATGGGCTACTTGAAACCCAGAGCCAAAAATTAGAGTGAAAAAGAAAATTTCAAGCCCAATACCTGCACAGCAAGATAGAAAGCAGACAAAAGTGTATACAGTTGCATGTCTTGTACAAGCCTTGTATACAGTTGTGTTTCTTAACATACATGAATAATCCATCCTTTCTACATTTTGACAGTTGAAAGATGTTCTGGATTAATGCTCATATTAAATAGTAATATATAATAAAGAAGATAAGATAAAAGCCTTCCTTAGCTAGGAGGATTTTTTTAATGTTTTACTTTGAATAAATAAAAGGATGCTACGAATTGTACCTCAGGGTTTCCCCCCACCCACCTTGGGCTCCGAGCAACCCTGATGAAGCATTTTTAAGAGCCAAGATGGAAGCCAATCCCTGCCTAGGAAAGGGATGTTCAACTTGTTTCTTACCAAGGGCTGTCTCTTTCCTATGCCCTGGAAGATGTCTATCTTACAGAAGTCACCACAGTCATGTACTTAGTGCTTGGTATAACCTAATGAAGTCTGGAAGCATCTGCCTGGGACACATGACCTACCAGACACTGAATGGACTCACCACAAATGGTGTTTATAGAATATAAATGAGCTCCTTGGTATACAAATCCTAATGAAAGTAAGATAGATTACCCATGAAAGAAAGATTCCCAGTTGGTTTTGAAGCTCAGGAGCAATTGGCCTTGAGCTTCAAATGAAAGTATGGACTTTCAATCGAATGCATTTAAGTGTTCTCCGTTAATGAAGTGATGCTGTCTTGGCACAGATAGGCATAAGTGCTGTGCCAGATAGCTCAGACAGGAGTCCTTAGTCAGTGTCCCTTCATTCCATCCAGCCTGTGTCTGCTGTCTTCACAGTCTGGCTCATGACTGAGAAATGTGCTGCCTCTAAAATAAAACTTCTCTCTAGACCAGTTGATAATACCCCACAGCCAGCTCCTGTCTTCTGGGTGAAATAGACTAGTGGGGGAAGAACCAGATTCTGGTAAAAGCTGAAGTGATGCATCATCTCAGGAGTGGATCATAATTGTAATACAAACCACCGATATACAAATGAACAAGATAATTAGTGGCAGAACAAAGACTGGAACTGGCCTAAAACCACTGGAACGGTGGAACCTCTGTGGCCAATGGGAGGGTTAGGAGTTGCTGGGAATTGCTGTGATGCTCCTAGAGGGGCCTCCTCAGCCAGGATTACAGTTTCCCTTTGTTCCTGCTTCAGCGCTGCTAGAGCTTCATCGCTTTTCCAGAACTGTCTCCTTCAGTAAGTTTATGCCTCACCACAGTCCTCGCCACAGGTTTCCCTAATTCTTTTGTCTTTTTCCTTTGGATAGAAATATTTTTGTGAACAGCAAAATGTTTCTACTGCTGTATCAGTGTTAGGTCACATGGCATTGACTTTTATTCAGACTGGAAGATTCCATAGCAGGATTATCACATTATATCATTACTTCAGCAGTATCTTTTGTATCAATGTGAAAATTTTAATTTCACGCCTTGCAGACTTCACAGTCTTTTATGCTCTCTCTGCTGCTGTTGTTGCATGAAGAGTAAATCCCTGTATCACATTCATTTGAGATTGAAAGAAACTAAATTTGATCCATTTGAGATCTCTAGAGTTAAGTAAAAATCTGTTGGCAAAAGCTGCTATTAAAGGAGAAAAAAAAAAAGAATTCTTTTCAGCTAATATGGCTTTCCATATGGGTGAGGATAGTCCCAAGGCTCAAAAGAAGAAAACATTTCTCTGTTAACCCTGGCTACTAGGACTGTTTCATTAGCACAGATTATCATACATTTCTTGATTGTAACACAAGATATCCTCAAGTATTTAGGTATGAAAAGCAATCTCTCCTTCACACAACTATTTATTTGAAAGAGAGAAGCAAATGTAATAGGGAAAGCTATCAGTATAAGGACAAGTCTAGAAAAGGTTAATAGCAAACATGGTAGGAAAAAAAGTCAGACCTTATTATTTAAATTGGATATTTGGTTAAAATAAATTATTTTTAAAATGAAATCAAATGCCTGTATACAGTTTTTCATATCAGAGGTTTAAGATGAAGATAGTATAGAATTCAAATTATAACTTAATACCATAAGCTATTTAACATTAATTTCTAAGAAATATATTCATGTAGCCTTTACAAAAATTATGAAATACTGTATGGCCTATTACAAACTATTTCAAGTTTACTTTATTGCCACCAATTTCAGCCCATGGTACCCAAGTCAGGTTTAAACTGCTGAATAAGATTAATTAGCTAAGGCATGGGCACCCAGCATTCACCTCATAAAACCAACTATAATCTCTCTTTAGAGGTCTATTTATATGTGTTAGGGAGGGTTTATTCAAGAATCTGTTTACTCATGAGTTTTTAAGGAAACTGATACCAGTGATTTGTTAGCAATCACTTAAGCACTTATATTTATTTGGGACAATTGCAGTGGTACTATAGATTTTTTTAAAGTAACATTTAAGTTACCTATAATCCTACTCCCCCCACTGTATATACTGTATCCACTGTATATACCACTGTTAATATTTTAGTATTTAGTATATTTCCTTCCAGTTATTTTTTCTTTCACTTTTTATGCACTTGTCTTTCTTTAGATAAAGTTTTCCTAAGTTGTGAAATATCTGGAAACTAAAAAAGCAAAAAGTCTTCCTTATGTTCGCCATTCTATGAATAAATAAGAAAGAGTTAGGTGGGAATTCAGTATGCTAAATAAAATTGCCTAGATTGGCCTTTTAGGGGGATCTGTCTGGGTCTTTTTACTGCCAGAGCACTTGGGAGAAACCGTAGTTGATCCCCCAGTGTTGAATTGTTGGAATGAGAATGTACATGTTTCTCTCATAACTTACCCTAGGAATGCTACAATATGAATATATTTCCAATTGGATCTATACAGAAATTTAGTCTGTGTTAAAAATCACTGCTATAAAATATGTGCTGTATTCTAAAAATGACTCCTACCTGTATTTTCGAGGTGAGAAAAATATATATTAAAGTTAAATCAAGCAATTAGAATGAATTTCTTTGTAGAGGAAGAAATGGTTAAATGGAATCTTTCTGGTTAGGAGTAATGCAGAACAAAGGCATTTCCTGGAGGATGCTACTCAAGTTTTCTGGTTGTCATTCTACTTTGTCAGTTTCCAGAAACACAGACAGCTTTGGCAAACCACATTTCTTCACCCTTCTGGGATCCAGAGTTTGAGCTAAGAAAGAAAGAAAGTTATTATTCTTTCTCTGAGCCTCTTGTGAGACACCAAAATAATGTTGGATTTTTATCTCAGCATACCCCATTTATTCATTCTTTATCCCTTTCCTTCAATTTATCATTGATTTTGACCCAAACAAGGGATGTGAGGTTTAATTACTATGCTGGCCCAGTGCCAGCTATAATGAGCCAGGAGACCCTGGCCTCCCCATTGATCTTCATCAAATTCACTCCTTCCTATTGACACCTCTTGTGTTTCAATAACAAATTCATTGGGCTTTTCTTTGTTATGAAAGTTTCTAAATTCTTTCAAAGTGGGATAGATAGTGAGTCTGTCTGGGTCTTTTTACTGCTAGAGCACTTGGGAGAAACCCTAGTTGGTCCCCAATCTTGGTGATGCTCCATTAAAACTCTGGTTTCTTTCCCATCCATTCCTGCTTTATTCATTTCTTGTTTAACAACAATCAATGTATCTCTACCTATGTGGCTACACTTGGTTTCTCTGTTGACTCCCGTTCCCTTCCTCCCTGTCTGCAGAATCATTCTAATTTTCTTAGCATCAGTAAAGCCTATGAAAGGAAATAGGGACAATAAATCAGGTCTAGTTTCTTGCACTATTTATTCTTTTTTTAAACTTAACTTCTTGTATACATGTGCATTTAAACACTTCATTACATACGTTACATTGTATTTACCATATCCATTCACTGAAATACTACTGTTCTCAAAGTGGCAAGCAAGTAGCACTTTAGAGTTTTCTTTTACAGGTACCTGCACTAATTCTTACTCTCTCCCAGTCTTAAAGTATCCTGGGAGTAACATTAGGTACAATCTAGTCACATCTTTTATCATATTTGAGTCAGAGGCATATTCCTTGGGAGAACATCCTGGTTACTGTAAAGCCAATCCATCATGGCTTGCATTCATAGTATATCAGCTGCTTCACTCACGGTCTTCCATTTTTCATTGAATAGGGAAGTTGGGTGACTGCCTTTTCCAGGAAACACACTGTATATGATTGACCTGTATATGGTTGATCTTATCTATCCCAAAAGGCTGCATGTTCCCCCATCTCTAATTTTCATCTGATGTACTAAGTGGAATCATTAACTGTATTAACCCAAACGTACAGGTGTATCAAGAATTAGGGAAACAGTCCTTGAGTTCACAATCCTGACCATCTGTTTAAATAATGGCTCTTCTGGGAGCCATCTATATTTATCAACAAAGGGGGTGAGCTCTTTGTGTATTCACTAGTGTCTCTTTCATGATTTTGCCCTTTGGCACCTTCTGTCAGCTTCCTTGTGACCAGAGGGCAGAGTGGTATAATCTGCTCTATTAAATTGGACGAATCTCAGGTCTTTTCCAAAGAACTCTGGTTTCAGCTTGCCCACAAATCAGTTCTAGTCTCCCAGCTTCAACTGTGGCACTAAGGCCAAGCAAAACACCTTAACCTCCAGCTCATCCTGTCCCCACTGAAACAGCCCTGAACACCTGGTTTTACTTACATCTAAAGATAAGTCTATGGCACAGACAAGAAATTGTGTGTGTGTGTGTGTGTGTGTGTGTGTGTGTGTGTGTGTATGTGTTGTGTGGAGGGGCAAGGGTATTTCTTGTCTGTTGGGTTGTTCTCTGTGATAGGTTTGTATTAAACGTTATAATGTCCATCTATCCATATTGTCTTTCTCTTTGAAAGTGTAAAAAGTTGTAAAATAGAACACTACCATTCTATTTTGTAATCTTAAACTTCAAACCGCACTGATGAATTATTTATGTTATGGAATGTGCTTTCAATAATGTGTAGCATAAAATGGAATGGATGTATATCCATATGCACCCTAAACTTTCTAAAGTGCACACTGATGAACAGAGTAACTAGCATCATTTTGACCTGGTAGAATTTACAAGGCAGGCACTTCTTTCTCTTGGTTTTGGTTTCTGCATTATGTTCTCCAGCAGTCAGCTTACGGCTTTTCCTACTGGAGCCTAGCAAGTAATATTCTCTGAGTCCAAGCTGTCCAACAGTGCGTGTCTCTCAGTACCATCAAGGTTAGGGTCTGTAAATTTCACTTTTCATACTGCCTTCCAGCCATACTAATTAGGCTTTAATTAACAATTAGTAGGAAGTTAGAATTCCATAGAACATCTTATTAAATGGCCATTATCTAACATCATAATTTCACAAAATGATTAAGATGCTACAAAATGATTAAGATATCTTAAGTTTCCCAGTATTTGGAAGTACAGGCATCGGGATCAAAGGAGGTAATTTTAAAAAATGTATCTGTAGCTTTGTCTGCACACAGGAAGAAAAGAAATAAATGAAAGGAAGAAAAGAAATTCTTCTTAAATAATTTTATTTTTATAGTTGCACAAATTATCAAATTTGCCCAAATTTGCTTTTCATATCAAAATCTCTGAGATCAAGTTTATTGTTGCACAGTGATAGTCTTTCACCAAACCTCCCAAAGAAAAACAAAAAAGCCAAGAGTAAGCATGCCGTGAACCTTGATTGGTGGGCATTGTTGAAGAAGAGGATATAGTAACTTTTGGAAAGTTATTTCTATTAATGATAATATGTATGAAGACTTAACTTGGGACTAATAGCCAGGGGTAAAAAACGATACAGGCCTACAGTCCCTCATCCAAAACTCTTGGAGCCAATCAGTTCTAGTCTCTAGTCTAATTTTGAAATATATTTCAGAATTCAATTTTTAAAAGGTAGCATATACATAAACCATATGGGGTACAGCATAATGTGTGATTATTCATATTAAATGGAATAAACAAAGAGTATAGTGTCATCAGTTTGGGTCAGATTTTGTTACCATGTAAATTAGAGTTAGGTCAAATGTTGCTACCAAAAAGGTTAAGAAAAAACTTTGAGACTCCGGAAAAACTTATACAGTTTCAGAATTTCAGATGAATATTAACAACCTATTTAATCCTTGAACCACTCATGGACATTTTAATTTATTTATTCCTAGCCCAGGAATCTCCACAAAGATCTGCTTCCTTTCAAATCATTTCTTCATGTTGTTATCCTAGACAAAATGCTAGGCTATGCAGATTATGGAAGGAACCTATTAAGGTATTTCATGTCCAGCTGGGTTAAATACTCACTTGTGAGAAACAGAAAACTGAATTGTTTTGAAAATTATTGCCTTATTTAAAAAGAACAAATTCATAGGGTATATTTTGTGAAAAGTGGGTTTCCTCACATCCCAGTCTCTCAACCAAGTACCCTCCTACCCTTCTTGGGTATAACTACTCCTAGTTCCCGCATGTCCTTTCAGGGATAATTATGCATATACAGTCTTAGCTGTATATATGAATGCATGTACCTCATTCTTTTACATTGCTGCACAGTGTTCCACTATATGCATGTACCACAGTGCAGTTAACCAGTCAACTAGAATGGATATTTGAGTTATTTCCACTTTTTGTGATTGCAAACACTACTGCAATGAATATTCCTATATATATCATTTATACATGTGTGAGGATATCTGTAGGATAAATTCCTAGAAATGGAATTGTGGGTCATAGATAAGTACATTTTAAATTTTGATAGATATTGCCAGATTGTTTTAATAGAGGCCGTACAACTCATGTATCATCTACAATATTTGAAAATGTCTATTTTCCAACACTGTTTACAATGTAATCAAAAAGTTTGGTACTTTGCCAGTCTGAAAAGTGAAAATAGTATCTTGTAGTTACAATTGCAAAGAATAAACTTTTATATTTGAGTCATTTATATTTTCTGCAAAGTATTCTATTTTTGTCCACTTTCCACTGTTACAAGTCTTTTTCTTTTTTATTTATAGGTGCTTGTTACATATGAAGAAAAGTAATCCTTTTTGTAATATGTCAAAATGTTTTCCCCAGCTTGTTTTTAGTCTTTTAACATAGGTCATGTAGCATTTTTTCCAGGCAGAAAATTCTCCCATACAAATGATTTTTTAGGTCTTTTAACTGGTTCTAGATTTCTCTTTAATTATTTCACTCTGCATCTATTCCTGTAATAGTTTGTTATGGTTGCTTTGTTTTGTTTTGTTTTTGTTTTGTTTTTTGAGACAAAGTCTCTGTCACCCAGGCTGGAGTGCAGTGGCACGATCTCGGCTCACTGCAACCTCCACTTCCTGGGTTTAAGCGATTTTCCTGCCTCAGCCTCCTGAGGAGCTGGGGTTACAGGTGCGTGCCACCATGCCCATCTAATTTTTGCATTTTTAGTAGAGATGGGATTTCACCCTGTTGGTCAGGCTGGTCTCAAACTCCTGACCTCGTGATCCATGCACCTTGGCCTCCCAAAGTGCTGGGATTATAGCATGAGCCACCGTGCCCAGCCTATGGTTGCTTTTTTATTGATATATCATAGTTGTACATATTTAGGTGGTACATGTGGTATTTTGGTACATATATACAATGTATAAGGATCAAATCAGCATCATTGGGATATCCATTACCTCAAACATTTATCTCTTCTTTGTGTTGGGAAAGAATTCCCAATTCTTTTCTTCTAGCTAGTTTGAACTATATTGTTGTTAACTATAACTTCCCTACTGTGCTATTGAATACTAGAACTTATTCCTCTATCTAACTGCAATTTTGTATCCATTAATAAACTTCTCTTCATCCCGCTCCACCCTCTTCCCTTCCTAGCCTTCACTTTGTTGTTTCCTTTGCTGTGCAGAAGCTCTTTAGCGTTATGTAATTACATTTGTCTATTTTTGCTTTTATTGCTTTATGCTTTTAGGTTTTGCCCAAAAAGTTTTTACCCAAACCAATGTCCTGTAGCATCTCCTTAATATTTTCTTCTAATAGTTTCAAGTTTCAGGTCTTACAGTTAAGTATTTAATATATTTTGAGTTGATGTTTGTATATGGTGAAAGATGGAGATCCCATGAACATCCAGTTTTCCCAACACTGTTTATTAAAGAAACTGTCCTTTCCCCAGTATATATTCTCGATGCCTTTGTCTAAAATGAGTGGCTGTAAGTGTGTGGATTTATTTCTGGTTTGCTATTCTGTTCCTTTAGTCTATGTGTCTGTTTTTATGCCAGTACCATGCTGTTTTGGTAACTATAGCTTTTTAGTACGATTCAAAGTTAGATATTGGCTAGTCATGATCCCTCCAGCTTTTTGTTTTGCTCAGGCTTGCTTTAGCTATTTGGGATCTTTTGTGGTTCCATATGAATTTTTGGATTTTTAAAAATTTCTGTGAGGAACATCATTGATACTTTGATAGGGATGGCATTGAATCTGTAAATCACATTTAGTAGTGTAGACATTTTAACAATATTAATTCTTTCAATCCATGAGCATGGGATATCTTTCCATTTATTAATGTTCTCTTCAATTTCTTTCATCAGTATTTTATAGTTTTCCTTATAGAGATCTTTCTTTTTTTGGTTAAATTTATTCCTATTTTTTTGTAGCTATTGTAAATGGGATTTCTTTCTTAGTTTCTTTTTCAGATTGATCACTATTATAGTGTGGAAACACTACTGATTTTTGAATGTTGAATTTGTATCCTGCAACTTGACTAAATTTGTTTGTCAATTCTAAGAGTTTTTGGTGAAGTCTCTGGATTTTTCTAAATGTAAGAACATGTCATCAGTGAACTAGGTGAATTTGATTTCTTCCTTTTCAATTTGGATGCCCTTTATTTCTCTTGCCTAATTGCTCTGGCTAAGACTTCCAATATTATGTTGAATAAAACTGGTGAAAGTGAGCATTCTTGTCTTGTTCCAGATCTTAGTGGAAAGGCTTTCAGTTTTTCCCATTCAGTGTGATATTAATGATATTAGCTGTGGGCTTGTCATATATGCCCTTTATTAGTTTGAGGCATGTTTGACACCTAATATGTTCAGGGTTTTTACCATGAAGAAATGTTGAATTTTATTGAATGCCTTTTCAGCATCTATTGAAATAATCATTCAGTTCTTATCCTTGATTCTGTTGATGTGATATATCACATTTATTGAATCAAGTATGTTGAACCATCCTTGCACCCCTGGGATGAATTTCACTTGATCATGGTGAATGATATTTTTAATATATTATTGAATTCTGTTTGCTGGTATTTGTTAAGGAGTTTTGCTTCTATGTTTATCAGGGATATTGGCCTGTAGTCTTCTTTTTTGGCTGTGTCTTTGTCTGGTTTTGGTGTCAGAGTAATGCTGGTCTTGCAGAATTACTGTAAATATTTTCTCATCTTCAGTGTTTTGAAATAGTTTGAGTAGAATTGATATTAGTTCTTCTTTAAATGTTTGGTAGAATTCAGCAGTGAATCCATCAGATTCTTGGCTTTTCTTTGATGGGAGACTTACAAAAAGCCATATAAATATGGCTTCAATCTCATTAATTATTATTGATCTGTTCAGGTTTTCTATAAATGGTTTAATCTTGGCATGTTGTATGTGTCCAAGAACTTCTCTATTTCTTCTAGATTTTCTAGTTTATTGGCCTATAGTTATTCATAATTGTTCTTAATGGTCTTTTATATTTCTGTGGTATCAGTTGTCTGTTTGGTTTTTTCCCCCAGATGCAAAATGGGATGCAAAATGTTTCTTTTTTCATCTCTGATTTTATTTATTTAGGTCTTTTCTCTTTTTTTCTTAGTTAATCTAGCTAAAAGTTTGTTGATTTTGTTTATCTTTTTTAAAAACCTACTTTTTGTTTTGTTGATCTTTAAAAATTTGTTGTCTCAATTTCATTTATTTCTGCTCCGACCTTATTATTTATTTCCTTCTACTTAGGAGCAACATGAACAATGGAAAGTGTGAGGTAGAAGCAAAAATGGTATGAAGTGGAAATTTAAAGCAAGAATCAAAAAATCCAATACTGTTGCCACTATGGCCATTTTCCATTCCATATATGGGATATTAGTCCCAGGCAGAATATTAATTTTCTGGAGAAACAGAGAAGAAAAGACTCAGGAATGTTGTGTACTTTGGAAGATGAGAGGGCTGAAAATTAGATTAATTCAAAGTCTATAAATCGAAAGGTTAGCTTCCTTCCCTGTTGCAGAACTAGACCACATCTTCCTCTCATGCAGAATACTGAAGGATTCTTTTCTAAAGAAGCTTAATGGTCCAAGAAAAACATTTCCACATAGTGATATTTATAGGTCCCTCATACACTACTGATGAGAATGTAAAGTGGTACTGCCACTTTGGAAAATACCCTGGAAGTTCCTTAAAAGGCTAAACATAGAGTTACAATGTAGCCCAGCAATCCCACCCCAAGATGTGTACCCAAGAGAAATGAAAATAGATGTCCATGCTGAAACTTATATGTGAATGTTCATAACAGCACAATTCATAGTAGAAAAAAGGTGGACACAACTTAATGTCCATCATGTGATGAATGGATAATAAAATGTGGTATGTTCATACTGTGGGATATTATTTGGCAACAAAAAGGAATGAAGTAATGATACATTCTACAACATGGATAAACCTTGAGTGAAAGAAGCCAGTCACAAAAGGCCATATAGTATATGATTTTATTTATATGAAATGTCCAGGCCAATCTGTGGAGACAGTTAGTAGTTTAGTAACTGTCTAGGGCTGAGAGGGGCTTGAGAGTAAGGAATGACTATTGATGGGTACAAGGTGTCTTTTTGGGGGCAGCGAAAATGATCTAAAATTAGATTATGGTGATAGTTGCACAACTCTAAATAAACTAAAAATCACCAAGCTGCATACTTTAAATAGATATACTTTTCTCTATGTTTTACTGCAACAAAACAGTTTAAAGTTCATAAGATAAAGAAGTGATGCAGCCACATTGTATGCTGCAGTGTCATGTAAGATAAGGACTACAAAAAATCCATTGGATTTAGCAGCAGGGAGGTCATTGGTGAGTTTGATAATTTCAGTTTTATTGGAGTGGTAGAAGGTAGAAGCCAGATTGGAATCAATTGAGAAATGGTTTGGTTATGGAAAGGAGAGTACTTCTTAAGTGCTCTTGGTTATCCAGTAAGCAATAGAATATTGAAAGTTCTAGAGCAGATATGCATTACTAAAACGTTCCTAAGAAGTAGAAAGAAAGTGGTTGCCCTTATCTAAGAGAAAGATCATGTCCTTCAATGTAAAAGGAAGAAATGATGAGTGCCGAAATGAAAGACTTGTAAATTTGATAGTGTAACAGCAATTTCTGTTTGATGACCTCTGTTTTCTCTGAAGTGGGAAGCAAGGCCATCTGTTTAGGGTAAATAGTGAAATGGGGAAATGAGGAGAGCAAAACAGCTGATTCAAGAAATGTAGTCACTTTGTCTGAAACTGTTTAACACACACACATAAGATTGGTGACTTTGTGTCTATATTGGGCCTGATTTTGTTTGCATGTTTTGTTTTTATTTTATCTGCACTAACTTACACAACTATAATTCACAGAAAAGAAAGATATTTGGATTTCTCCAGTGTTGTGTCTTTGCCATATTTGGGGGAGAGATCAAGAAGACAGAGGACATGTTTTTTGTTTTTTAACTTTTAAGTTCAGGGGTTCATGTACAGGATGTACAGGTTTGTTACATAGGTAAACGTGTGTCATGGGGGTTTATTGTACAGATTATTTTATCCCCTCGGTATGAAGCCTAGTATCTATTAGCTATTTTTCCTAATCCTCTCCCTCCTCCCACCTTCTGCCATCTGGTAGGCCCTAGTGTGTGTTGTTCCCCTCTATGTGTCCATGTGTTACCATTTAGCTCCCATTTATAAGTGAGAACATGAAGAATTTAGTTTTCTGTTTGTGCATTAGTTTGCCAAGGATAATGGCCTCCAGCTTCATCCATGTTCCTGCAAAGGACATTATCTCATTCCTTTTTATGGTTGCATAGTATTCCATGGTGTTTATGTACCACATTTTCTTTTTCCAATCTGTCATTGAGGAGCATTTGGTTGATTCCATGTCTTTGCTATTGTGAATAGTGCGATGAACAACATATGCATGTGTTTTTATAATAGACTGATTTATATTCTTTTGGGTATATACCCAGTAATGGCATTGCTGGGTCAAATGATATTTCTGTCTCTAGGTCTTTGAGGAATCGCCACACTGTCTTCCACAATGGTTGAACTAATTTACACTTCCACCAACAGGGTAAAAGCATTCCTTTTTCTCCACAACCTCACCAGCATCTATTATTTTTTGACTTTTTAATTACCATTCTGACTGGTATGAGATGACATCTCATTGTGGTTTTGATTTTGCATTTCTTTAATGATCAATGATGTTGAGCTTTTTTTCATATGATTGTTGGCCACAGGTATGTCTTCTTTTGAGAAGTGTCTTTTCATGGAGGACATGTTTTTAAGAACATTGTTAAAAAGAATGACTGGAATGCTGAACTGTGAAATTTAAGTTAGATAAGGGATAAGTTGGATGAAGGGTTGAGAAGAAAGTATGTCCCAGTGGGAGAGATTTTGGCTATCCTGTTCACCAGTTTATTCCCAGTTTTTAAAACAATCTCTGTTTGAATTAATGCTGCCAACCTAAAAGGAAGAGCCTGAGGCACAATGTACAATTTAAAGAGTTTACTTGAGCCAAGTGAGGACAGCTGCCCAGGACACACCTCCAAGTTGCCTTGGGGAGTGCTCCATTATTATTTGTTACAGAAGGTTTTTAAAGGCAAAAGAAACAATGAGTGGGCTGATACAAAGTTGTTTGACAGGAATTCTCATTGGTTTACATTCTCATTGATAACATCGAATAGTGATTGACTATACATTGTTGAACTGTAGGGTGTTAGTTATGGTCTCCAGTGTATAGCATTTTATGGCTTCTTGGTGTCTGTTAATTTAGAGTCCACCTAGCAAGTGGCTTTAAGGGATGATTATTTAGCCCAAGGGTCACATGACTTCTCTTTCATTCCAGTGCCTCTCTGGGCCTGATAATTAAAAGGAGCTGTCATTTCTCAGATGAAAAATTCTTGTCTTCTTTCCCTCTCCCTCCCCCAACCCACAGTTCCCCCTTTTGATCAAAAATCTTTCTTCTTGAAAGCATTGATTGTCAAAATATTAGTATCAAGGTGTCTCTTATAGCCAGGAGGGCTCATTTCTGATTAGTCCCATCCCAAGTCAAGGGGGAAGGGGAGACGTCTCAGTGAGGAATTTTTAGGAGCACCCAAAATCTAAATTGGGATGACATTACAGAGTGGCAAAAAGATCTTAGTGAAATCTTTGATCTATATCACTGCTCTTGCTTGTTGAATCATCTTCAGTCTTTATAATTCCATGGTTATAATGTTCTCAAAAGTAAAACAATGAGAGATACATAACATTAGTAATTTGAATGGTAGTAATACATTGCACACAAGGTTACAATCAAAAAGAAAATCTGTATGCTAAAATGGAAAAATAATGTATTATACTAGGGTGCCAATGAAAAAACATCGTAAAGAAAATTTAAATCAGGTTCTTTTTTTTCTAGAGACTTGTAGCCAGGAAATAATTCAGGATTCAGTCTAAATTGTAGAAAAATAATAAAAGCAGGGCTGGAATCTAATAACAGGTATGTTATAGTTTTCTTCTGAAATATAATTTTTCTCTCTCCAGTTCCCCTTTTTTACCAAAGAGAAGTCATAGTAAGGCCAGCTTATTTGCAAAATAAGTTTTAGTCTTATTATACCTGGCATGATTGTTTCATAAAGGGCAGTAAGAACAGTGGTTGGCCATATAGTATTCTTTTAAGTTGGCTTTACTGGAACTTTTTAATAAGGTATTTTAGATTAGACTTTTAAAAACCTCTCAAGGCTAAGAAACAAAGCCAAGGATTCACCATCAGACTGTGCCTGTAATACATGTACAAAATAGGTGAACTCTTCTTGAGGTCCCCAGAATATCTTGAGATTCCTGGCCTATCAGAAAGTGACATTATTTACTTATCTCAAGGTCAGGAACCTTGTAGGGATTCTGTATTGTATCAGGGAACTGTATTGACAAGGTACTGGACCAGTCTTTTACCAAGTCTGTTGGCTTTCTAAAAGCAACCTCATTTCCTCAAAACAGTATGGTCACATTTAAAAATATGATATTCGTCAAAGCCTTGGTGAAATAACCAGCATTTCCAATTGTGTCCTGTTACAATAGAGAACACATTCTTACTGAACTTATGTGAACAACTATATTGCCATAAAATAAGAATACTCATGAATAATTTCCAAATTCTGGAGAAATCAGGCCTAGAGAAAGGTAAATGTTTCCATTTTTTTTCACTAAAGCATACTTTACCCAGTTGCTTTAAGCTATGAATGGCTCAAAAGAAAATTTTCTTGATTCCAAAAAAACAAATATAAAAAGAATCAGAAGTGTTTCAAATGAAAGGTTATAACAAAATTATTTCAGTCTTCTATCAGTTCAGTCCTATGTAATTAATTCTTGTTCTGCTTTATATTGGGTTGGTAATCTTTGTAAACCCATCAGTTTGTTGTAGTTATTGTTTGTTTGTTTGTTTTATTTAGAGTTCTGAAGGGTTTTACCTGGTCCAATGGTATGATCTCCAAAGTTATCACAAACTTGTATTCAAGAGTACTTGTCAGTGTCTTTTCCATGAATTTCCTTGAAGAAAAAGCAAATTTTGGACTGTAGCTAACTGTAAACCACTTTTTGGGAAGAATCATAGTAAAACAATAATTGTCACTGGATGATGAAAGACTTAGAGTAGCCGTGGTTAAAGACACAATTAACAAAGAAATTTGATGATTTCTGTGGCAAACAACAGTTTAATGTAATCATCACCAATATGATTGATGGCATATACCAAGACATATCAGAATTTAAGAATATCATACAATTTTGGAATGCATATTAATAACATGTTTATATAAATATGACTCAAGGTTAACCACCATTATTATTTGACAATGTGTCTTGCATAATTTTAACATAAATTTGATTTGGGGAAGTATGTCAAATATCAAAGGTTTAAAACATTTGATATCAAAAGTAAGATCACAGGTCATTATAAATTAATGATTATTCATTTAGCCAAAGTTATAATTCAGAGATTTCAAAAAGCAAAAACCTTTACTCTTGGACAGAGAAGAGACTCAGTTTTCCCAACAATCATGAGACCTAATAAATACAGCATGACACAAGCAGAATCTGTTTCTCCCCCTTTTCCTTTTTTTTTTTAAAGTTTACTCAAAAGGTAAACCAAAGTCTTTTATTATATCTTATTAATACTATATGAAAATCTTATTCAAAAGAGAAAACTAAATTCTACCTTTATATCAATGTATTGTTAATATTAAAACTAATTTTAACAAAACCTAATAAACAGATCCACCCAATCTCAGTCAGCTCTGACCACACAAGATAAGATTTTCATAAACCTTTTATAATCTTTTATAGTTTTTTCCATTTCATAAACATTTTATAAACTTTTATAGTTTTTCCTATTCTCTTTCCCCAACTTTCTATATCCATTTGGTTTTATCTATCATTCCTTTTTTATCGTTTCAACTTAAAGTAACCTTTAAATAACTTATAAATTACAAAAAAAATCCTCATGTCTTTCTTATAACCTTTCTTACCAAAAACACATCTGACTTTTCTTATATATTCTGTATATAGAATGTTTCTATTTTTTTAGTAGTTTTAATTACATATATTAATTACAAGGTTAACTCCTAGTAACCCTAATTTTCAGTGAAAAGCCTAGGAAATATGCAATTTTAATGTTAAGTGCCAGGTACAGAGCCCAAGACAAAAGATAGGTCTGTGAGGATAACATCTGGTATATCTGACCCTTCCCAGCATGGCCAGGAGGCACAGCCAGGCCAGGGAGGGCATACTGGTTTGGCTTTGCCCTGCAGCTGTTGGCCTAGGTGCTGTGGTCATACATATATCCTCAGGCCTTTCCATGGCTACCTGCCTAGAACCCAGATTCTTTTTTTTTTTGAGACGGAGTCTCACTCTGTCGCCCAGGCTGGAGTGCAGTGGTGCAATCTCGGCTCACTGCAAGCTCCACCTCCCGGGTTCACGCCATTCTCCTGCCTCAGCCTCCCCAGTAGCTGGGACCACAGGCACCCGCCACCACGCCTGGCTAATTTTTTGTATTTTTAGTAGAGACGGGGTTTCACCATGTTAGCCAGGATGGTCTCGATCTCCTGACCTCGTGATCTGCCCTCCTCGGCCTCCCAAAGTGCTGGGATTACAGACGTGAGCCACCGTGCCTGGCCAGTGAACCCAGATTCTAAGAGAGCTTTAAGACATAATAAGCTCACAGACAAGGAAGTATCTAAAAATGTCAGAGAAGCAAGAGTTTTATGATCTTAAAACATCTAGCAGAGACAACCTAAACCTGTCAAACCAGTAGACTCAGGCAAAATGTCTGAATTATATTTAATACTGACAATTCAGAAAACATTCCTATTTTATTCTAACAATTTTTAAACTGGTTTTATTTACCAAAGATTACTAAGTCACGTGAACTTGAAAAGTATTTGGGCTTATTTATGAATGCTCATTTATTTATAAGTCAATTTGGTATCATAGACAATATACAAACAGACATGTACACAGGTATACATAAAAATACAGACTTTATAGCTTTGATTTTAAATTTTTAGTCATAAAACCGTTAAAACTCCCCGGTTTCAAAGGATAGTTAGATTCAAACTGTGCATTTGTAAATGGAACAGGTTAAAGTCTCACATGGCCAAAGCCCTTACTGAGTTTTAGAGCATAAGGTAGTAAATTTATATTTCAAGGCATAGAGAAAGAGCTTAAGCTTTCCAAAAGGCCAATGAAGTTTCATATTTTTTTCTTCACTAAAATCCTATCAATATGAAAGGAAGCAAACAGAGAGCCCAAACACATAATTAAAAAGGGGTTTCAGTCAAAAAAAAAAAAAAAAACAAACAAACATCTCTTAAGAAACAGGATCCAAAAGAGAAAATGCAGAAAGGCCTTTAAAAAAAAGTATACCCTGAATATCAGCTTTTAATTAAGCTGACTTCTGAGCATAGAGCTTTTTTTAAAATTCTTTTAAAATCCCTTTATCAGATTTCAGCCAGGACAAACAACCACTATTTATGGCTTTTGACCTTGGTTGTTGTTGTTGTTGTTGTTGTTGTTGTTGTTTTAAACCAAAGGCACCTTCTCAAGAGACTCAACAAAACCAATAAGCCTTAACCAAGGTTATGCCTTTACCAAGGACGCACAAGTCATCTCCAAAGAGGTGCACTGCAGTCCTCAATAGATCCAGAAATGGTCCCAAAGACAGCTGAAAGAAAGCAAAGTCTTACTAGCCACAAATGTGGTACAACCCACATTTCTGTCCAACCATATCATCTAGGATCTCAGCTCCTCACCTGACTGACTACACATTAAGACCAGAAGGAGGACTGAAAGAGGCAGTAAAACAGGAAAACAAAAGCTGCCGTGGGGATAGTGCCAAAGGTGGGAAAATGTGAGAAGGTAAGTTTATGGGAAGAGTAAAGTCTGCTCCTAGATTCTCTGGGGCTGCCTCTAAGCTAATAAGCAAGCCTTATAAAGGGGTCTCTCTTTAGGTGGGAAAAGACAGGCAACAAAACCCATTTCTTTCTAAATTTCTGTCCTGCCATCAGACAAACAAGGGAGGGGACAGAATGTTCCCATGCATTTTCAACTTTTTTAGCTCAATAATCCCCCGTATTTTAGAGAGGAACAGTTCGGTTTTCTTCAGTAGAAAGGACACAAATAGGCACTCCAAAAGGTCAAAAGTCATGCAAATAATTTAAAACAAATAATGCAAGTTAATTCTCATAAATGTTTCTCTCTTGAACTAAAGATATCCACTGAGGGAAGGAATGTTGTGGTGGCCTAAATAATTTTAATTCGGTTTTCCATCTGATATCAGCTGGAATGCTGCTTAACTAATTCCCCAAATGTTAACGTTTCAAACACATGCTAAGATTTACATCTCTAGGGGACCATGAGGTCCAGCAGGGCATTAAAAGGGTATTGTCTAATATTGGGTAAAGGTTTACTCAGGTTTACTTCTACTTTAATGGGGGTGGTTGAATATATGTTACCAATTTCAGTGGAAAATTGGGACCATAAATGGTCTGGCAAAGCTTGCAGTAAATCATTGGTATCATTCCTCAGTCCTTGCTTAGAAGAATATTTGTTGGATCTGTATTTCTCAGTAACTACATTCTCATTCTGTAGTTGTTCTGTTTGCTCCTTCTGTTCCTAATTTAAATATATTCCCCCTTTTGAGAGAAGGAAATGTGTACATTGTGAAGTTCCAAAACAAATCTCTAAGAGACATCTGGGAGCCAAGGGAACAAGCAGAAAGGAAAGAAGACCACTGAGTGAGCCTACCCGGAATTGTAAGGTTTGGGATTTGTATGTACTCATACATTGAGTAGATACCCCTGCCATTTGTATAATTTCATTACTCTGAGGAAAAGGACGGTTTAAAGTGGTAGGGTTGAGGACAGAAAGAATAGCCCTAAGGTAGTAGCCCTATGGTAGTATCTATGAGGAACATATCTGTTCTCCATTTATAACAATTTCTGTTTCTCCTAGGTATTAGAAATGCAAAAAGCCCCCTTTGGATCCTCAGAGAGCACCCCTATTCATCTTGTGGGGGTCCTATCTTTTTGTTCCTGCTGTCATTTAAGTTTTCTACAATCTTGTTTGAAATGGCCAGGCATTTTGTAATAGAAGCGAACACCTCTTTGATCATTAGAAAGAGGCACCTATCTTTTCTTAAAAGGCCTCATTTGACTAGGCAGTTGTTGTAGTTGCAAATTCATAATCTCTGGGGCATTAGTGTTTTCTTCTTTCTGAATAGTTTTAGAAAGTTGATCTGCCAAGCTTAAAAACTCATGGGTATTTATATATTCACACAATAAAGCTGGTGTCTTTTAACTAAGATAACCAAGTCCTCATTTAGGCCACTGAGGAAAATAGAATTTATAAAGAAATCATTCTGGCGATCTTGGAGGCTAGCACCAGCCATCTAGAATATTGCTTAAAGGTTTTTTCAAACCTTTGAAAATAATAAAGTACAGATTCATCTGGCCTTTGAGTACAATGCTGAATTCTTTTCCAAGCTACATTTTTAGAAAAGACCTGGAGAGTTTCCTTAGGCAGTGGTGATAAGTGGAAAGGCAAATCAGAACAGGGGAGTTCAGATAAGAGAGAATATGATGGCAAAAAGGTAGAAAAAGAAAGAGTAGTTGGAGGTGAAAAGGAGAAAGCCTCTGAAGTCTGTTTTAATTCAGAAATAATTTCAGGTATCCTTTGTTTACCTTGAGTCAATTTTCTCAAAACTTCTTTGAGAAGTTTCTAGATGACAGTGGAAATACTGTCAATTTGTCTGGTTCTAAAACTAGCCTTTTTTCCAATTGTGCATGCAAATAAATTGTTTTAGCCATTTCAAAAGATCCCCATTTTGGCTATTGCACCTTATGACCACCCCTGGTTAGGTCGTTCCTAACTTTCCTAGATATTTACAACATGACATCCCATAAGTGTTATATATAAACCCAGCTAGCGTTTCTAAAAACAGTGCTCACATTTTGAAGCTTAATTTCCCAAATTTAGGAACTTTTCAAAAGTGACCAAGGCCATGTATATGTTTTAGGTCAAAGTGTCCTGCTTAGGAGTATCACTCCTCTAGGTGTCACCCAATAGTTGTAAATTGCTCTCATATGTGTCTTGGGTTTTCTCTAACTGCCAAGTGACAGCAGAATGCTCAGAGGTATGAGGGTCCAGAGTCCCTAAAGGGAGGAGTCCCTAAAAATGTTCGTTTGGTGAGGAATGCCCTGTGAGGCCACTTGACATCCTAGGCTACAGCCCAAACATCTCTGCAAACTCTCCAGTCACCTGGAGCACGTGAATGGGTCAGAGGGAGCAATCACCTGTGGTGCAAGAGAACTCATCATTCATTCATTCATTCGTAAATTCATTTATTTATTAAGATGGAGTTTTGCTCATTGCCCAGGCTGGAGTGCAATGGCTCGATCTCACCTCACTGCAACCTCCGCCTCCTGGGTTCAAGCGATTCTCCTGCCTCAGTCTCCTGAGTAGCTGGGATTAACAGGCATATGCCACCATGCCTGGCTAATTTTGTATTTGTAGTAGAGATGGGGTTTCACCACGTTGGCCAGGCTGATCTCGAACTGCCCACCTCAGGTGATTCTCCTGCCTCGGCCTCCCAAAGTGCTGGGATTACAGATGTGAGCCACCGTGCCTGGCCAGAATTCACCTTTTTAAAATTTAAATTTAAAGGAGCTCACATTCCTCAGATAAAACCTTCTTTTCTTTTTACCACCTTCCCTCCTCCCCCTACATTGATCTGGTGAGACCAGCAGGCAGAGATAGTAGGAATGGCTGAAAAACCAAGCTTGAAGGGTAATCTGTGGGCATCAGAAAGTACTTGGGATATTTGAGTTGCTGAATTCAGAAGAGATGTAGTTTTAATTTATGACAAGCTCTAGGATAGGACTATGGGAAAGGCTTGCCAGTAAAGTCTTTTGAATTGAGAGAAGGTCAAAAAACTAAGACGTCAGAATATTGACTGAGTGTCATTCTTGTGATGCTGACATTAGCAGGGATGATTGTCAGGGTTGAATTGGAGGGGAATATTGTGAATCAGGTGTTAACATCTTCAGTGATTGGGAGAAAGTGTGTTCACAGATGAAGAGAAGTTGAGGATGACAGAGCAGATGACAGGATCCTCAAGGGAATAGTAGTATAATGACAGACTGGGCCAAAAGAAATGATTCCAGTCCTACCTCTTGACCCTGAAATATATAGCACATGTTTAATATAAATGATTTCCACTCAGACGGATGTAAAGGAAGCATTGACCTGAAGAAAGAGCCAGGTTTCAATTAAAACCAGGAGATAGAAGGTATAATCTAAAAAGAATGCACAATATAGCAGTGTATATTGTGAAGCAAAAGCTCCAGAAGCAATGGGAGTGAGGAGGAGGGCTGGGGATAAAGGGAGAGATATTACAGAACATCATGGGAATAGCAGTAGCTTGCTAACCTATGATGGACTGGAATGGGAAGTACCTTCTGGGTATTGGCTGAAGGAACAAGAGACAGTTGATTTAGTCTTGTAGGACTTGTGGACCTAACCTAAGTACTCTTTAACAGAGGATTGGTTGTATTAATGTAAATCAGAGCACATCCAGGAGGCGAAGTAATCTGAAGTCAATAAAGATAATGTAAAAATATCATATGGAAAAATGGTCCCAATATATTAAGTGAAAAAAGTAATTTGCACAAATCGTATGTGTAAGCATCCTTTTTTTGTAAAAGAAGAATTGATGGATGGGTAATACTTTTCAGAATGTTTGAAATACATTGATGAGCTGTCTAAAGATTTTTAAAAAGTTGCCCACGGAAGGTGCTGAGCCTTAAGCCGTAAGACCGTTGTTGTTTGTTTGTTTGTTTGTTTGTTTTTCAACAAATACCGAGCACCTACCTTGTGCCAGATACCATGTTTTGCATGGAGATAACAGCAATAAATAAAATAATGACCCTACCCTTATGGAGCCCATACCATTGGGGCAATAGGCTATATATATATAGTGTGTGTGTGTGTGTGTGTGTGTGTGTGTGTGTGTGTGTGTGTATTGAGTGATATAAAGAAAATAAAAACCATAAAGCAATAAGGTGACTGTAGATTGATGGCTATTTTGGATGGAGTGGCTAAAGAAGGCCTCTTTGAGGAGGTGACATTTAAACAAAGACGTTGAATGGAGAGAGCAAGCAAAGGATCTGAAAGAAGGCATCCTACACAGAGGGTGAAACACATGCAAAGACCTAGAGGTAAGAATTGAGAATAACAGCAGGTTTTTGGCTTGAGCCACTGGGTTGATTGAGAGGAGTGGGATTCAGAGAAAAAAAAAGTTCTGTTTTGGATAGTTTGAGATGCCCATTACACTTCCAAGTAAAGCTATCAGGTAGCAGTTGGGAATGTGAGTCTGGAACTCAAGGGCTAGGTTGATATTGGAGCTATTCATTTAGCCGTCATTAACATATAGATGTTATTAAATCCCATGAGAATGGATAGCATCACCTAAGATATGAGAGCAAAGGACTGAGCCCTGGGGCATTCTTTCATTTAAAAGGCAAGAGAGGAAGATGATGTTGGTGGTATGGAAGGAAAATCAGGAGATGTCTACTGAAATCACAAAAAATCAAAAAAGGAAATGGGAGGGGAAAGGTCCAGTAACGTCGTTAGTTTCTCATCAGGTGCAGTCCATGGATGGACCATGAAATCAGTTTGTTTCTAGGCCATATGCTAATATTCTTGGACACCATGTCAGACTGGTCTTTCTTGAGTTGGTAATGTGGAGTCAAGTCAAATCAGCAGAGGCTACGTCCTCCTCTGGATTTTGTCTTGTTATCTTGCTAGTTCAGAGGCAAATGAAACTAGAAAGAGAGCTCTAGGGAAGACAGAATTAATGCCACTCCAGCTTGGTCCAAATTACCTCCAGGATGGGACTGGCATAGCAGATCAGATAAGCCTTTTGTTTATCACTTCTCCATAATGAGGCTATTAAATTCAGCCTGTGTGCCCAGGTAACTCATGCGTACTGGCTCTGTGAAGTACAGAGGTAAGACAGGCCAATATAGTTAATACCTATGGCTAAAACATCGTCTGGGTTTTTCAAGGGATGGTATTTTATGGATCTGGGTAAGTTGTATGTCCCTTTAAATTATTTGACTACCACACAGCCCCAGCAGGATCAGGCCAAGCTAATCAACTTTATAGTCTCCTATCACTTGTCTCCTTAGCAAAGTAAAACACACTGCTCACAGAAGACACCTGATAAATGCACTGCTCTTTTCTGACATTTAGTGTAAAATCCCATAGGAATTCATTTTTTATTTTTCTTTATTGCATATATAATTCTTGTATTAAATTGGGTCATTTCTCAAGCTTTGGTTTTTGGAATAATCTTGGGTATTTTGTTGCTTCTTAATTGCCAAATCCTTTAGTCTTTCCTGATAGCAAAAGTACTGTCAATAAACTTATTGAACAAAATTAGCAATGAGGTACAACTGAAATCTGACCCCTGCTTACCACACTTTCTGATTCTTCTGCCACAGTCTAATCTATGATTGAATGTGGCTCCTAGAGAGAGAGGTGGAATTTTTATGATAACAGCATAATCATAAAGATAAACATTTGTACTTGAGTAGATTAATTTGTTGGAGGAAAAGATAGCTCAGTTACAACTAGTTATGCTATACTTTTAAAATAAAGTGTAGTTGGTAACAGTAACCTTCTTTTGCTTTTGCTTTAGTGTCATCTCTTACTTTTCTTGATAGAAAGATTGAAGACATTCTAGTCTGGGAAGTCAAGGGGCCTGGGTTAAAAACCACTTGGCTCTGCCACTCACTTTCTCTGTGACTCCATTCAGTTCACTTATACCTCTCTGGACCTGAGTTTCCTCATCAATAAAATAAGAAAATTATTCCAAATTATGTCTAAGACTCATTCCTCCATGGGTAGGCATTAGTAGTGTTTGCCAATATCCAGTTCTCCTCTCCTTCTGGAGAGACATAACTGGGTTCCGGCCAGTCAGATATAAGAAATATTTTGTCACTTGCATGCTATGGAAAGCCTGTGCACAGTTCTTCAGTCTCTTTTCCTGCCAAGACAATTGAGAAGCCCACATTCTAGGCAATGGAACCACTGTCTGCCTGGACCTAGTTTAAGTGTACAGGATGAGCATGAAAAATAATTGAACTGTATGTATTAAGCCATTGGAATTCTGAAGGTAATTTGCTATTGTATAACTTATCCTAATATGTCAGATCTAACTTTCTATAGTTTGTTGGGTCATTATTTCCATGTTATAAATTTTTTTACTATATTTCATAGTAATGAGTACTCTGAAACAATTTGAAGCCCACAGTTCTCTTTCAAATGATTGAATATGTTGGTGCCTATTATATCAGTCTTTAAACTAAACACAAATTCTTATTGTTGCTCTGGATTTCAGTTTGCACCTCTGAAAGGTTTATTTCTGATATATTTACTGTTTCCCAATTATTTTGGCTCTATTTTTTAATAGAGAAAGCAGCAGATTATTTTCTCACTCAGAGCATCCCCCCTAGCTATTTTAAGCATGAAATTGGATAGAAAAGTGTAGATTTTCCATTGTTTGATTTTAAAAAACATTTAATGATCTATATATTAAGAGATGGATATACTACAAGATTTTCATATGTGTCAAAGGAAAGTTCAAACAAAGCTCATTCCTTGAGCATGAAGTAGGTCTGTCCTGCTTATAAGCAAAATTTCCTAGAAGCAGTACTCCAGTCATTGGTTTACACCTTAAACAAAGAATGTGTTGATTGAACACAGAAACCATTGTTTTGAATGACAGATAACTGTATTGAAATATTGCCTTCATTCTGTGACAATAAAAGCTGCAAAAGAAAAATCTGCCAGAAAGGATTTGAATTTACAACTTTTCATACCATAGAAAATGTCATGACATTTCCATGCCTCAGACAGTAGTCGAATCTTGCCTAGGACTTGAGGGCAGGGCCAGCAACATAACTTGCCAGACCAGTGTAAAATGAAAATGTGGGGCCCCTTGTTCAGAAAGAAGAAGGAAAAAGTGCAATTAAAGGTGCTAGAATATAAAGCTTTTTCCTTTAAAAGGACACCGATAAAGCATGAAGGGTAATAGTAATATATGAATGATTAAAAACTACAAATACCAAAAAATTGTATTTTGGGTATCATAATTTTATATGATAAAATCATAATACTTTATTAATGTGATAACTTGATTAACCTTAAGTTTTTCTGGCTCACTTTTCTTCAAATTTATTTATTTATTATTTTCTGAGATGGAGTTTCACTCTGTCGCCCAGGCTGGAGTGCAGTGGCACAATCTTGGCTCACTGCAACCTCCACCTCCTGGGTTCAAACGATTCCCCTGCCTCAGCCTCCCGAGTAGCTGGGACTACAGGCACGAGCCACCACACCCAGCTAATTTTTGTCTTTTTGTAGAGATGGGGTTTTTCACTATGTTGGCCAGGCTGGTCTCAAACTCCTGACATCAAGTAATCCACCTGCCTCGGCCTCGCAAAGTGCTGGGATTACAGGCGTATGCCACTGCACACACTGCATGAGCCACTGTGCCCAGCCCAAATTCATTTATTAAGTCATCAGAATTTACACTTTTAACAACTTTAGGTGATATAATTAAAAGCAACATCAGTCACTCTTAGCAAGTGAGATTACAAAAATTTTTTGTAATTTTTTTTATTATTATACTTTAAGTTCTAGGGTACGTGTGCACAACGTGCAAGTTTGTGACATATGTGTACATGTGTCATGTTTGTTTGCTGCACCCATTAACTCGTCATTTACATTAGGTATTTCTCCTAATGCTATCCCTCCTCCCTCTCCGCACCCGATGACAGGCCCAGGTATGTGATGTTCCCCACTGTGTGTCCAAGTGTTCTCATTATTCAGTTCCCACCTATGAGTGAGAATATGTGGTGTTTGGTTTTCTGCATTTGTGATAGTTTGCTCAGAATGATGGCTTCCAGCTTCATCCATGGCCCTACAAAGGACATTAACTCATCCTTTTTTATGGCTGCATAGTATTCCATGGTGTATATGTGCCACATTTCCTTAATCATGTCTATCATTGATGGACATTTGGGTTGGTTCCAAGTCTTTGCTATTGTGAATAGTGCCGCAGTAAACATGCATGTGCATGTGTCTTTATAGTAACATGATTTATAATCCTTTGGGTATATACCCAGTAATGGGATCGCTGGGTCAAATGGTATTTCTAGTTCCAGATCCTTGAGGAATCTCCACACTGACTTCCACAATGGTTGAACTAGTTTACACTCCCACCAACAGTGTAAAAGTGTTCCTATTTCTCCACATCCTTTCCAGCACCTGTTATTTCCTGACTTTTTAATGATTGCCATTCTAACTGGTGTGAGATAGTATCTCATTGTGGTTTTGATTTGCATTTATCTGATGACCAGTGATGATGAGCATTTTTTCATGTGTCTGTTGGCTGCATAAATGTCTTCTTTAGAGAAGTGTCTGCTCATATCCTTTGCCCACTTTTTGATAGGGTTGTTTGATTTTTTCTTGTAAATTTGTTTAAGTTCTTTGTAGATTCTGGATATTAGCCCTTTGTCAGATGGGTAGATTGCAAAAATTTTCTCCCGTTCTGTAGGTTGCCTGTTCACTGTGATGGTAATTTCTTTTGCTGGGCAGAAGCTCTTCAGTTTAATTAGATCCCATTTGTCTATTTTGGCTTTTGTTGCGATTGCTTTTGGTGTTTTAGTCATGAAGTCCTTGCCCATGCCTATGTCCTGTATGGTATTGCCTAGGTTTTCTTCTAGGGTTTTTATGGTTTTAGGTCTAACATTTAAGTCTTTAATCCATTTTAAATTAACTTTTGCATAAGGTGTAAGGAAGGGATCCAGTTTCAGCTTTCTATATATGGCTAGCCAGTTTTCCCAGCACCATTTATTAAATAGGGAATCCTTTCCCCATTTCTTGTTTTTGTCAGATTTGTCAAAGATCAGATGGTTGTAGATGTGTGGCATTATTTCTGAGGCCTCTGTTCTGTTCCATTGTTCTGTATCTCTGTTTTGGTACCAGTACCATGCTGTTTTGGTTACTGTAGCCTTGTAGTATAGTTTGAAGTCAGGTAGCGTGATGCCTCCAGCTTTGTTCTTTTTGCTTAGGATTGTCTTGGCAATACTGGCTCTTTTTTGGTTCTATATGAACTTTAAAGTAGTTTATTCCAATTCTGTGAAGAAAGTCACTGGTAGCTTGATGGGGATGGCACTGAATCTATAAATTACTTTGGGCAGTATGGCCATTTTCACAATATTGATTCTTCCTATCCATGAGCATGGAATGTTCTTCCATTTGTTTGTATCCTCTTTTATTTCGTTGAGCAGTGGTTTGTAGTTCTCCCTGAAGAGGTCCTTCACATCCCTTGTAAGTTGGATTCTTAGGTATTTTATTCTCTTTGTAGCAATTGTGAATAGGAGTTCACTCATGATTTGGCTCTCTGTCTATTATTGCTGTATAGGAATGCTTGTGATTTTTGCACATTGATTTTGTATCCTGAGACTTTGCTGAAGTTGCTTATCAGCTTAAGGAAATTTGGGGCTGAGACAATGGGGTTTTCTAAATATACCGTCATGTCATCTGCAAACAGGGACAATTTGACTTCCTCTTTTACTAATTGAATACCCTTTATTTCTTTCTCTACCTGATTGCCCTGGCCAGAACTTCCGACACTATGCTGAATAGGAGTGGTGAGAGAGGGCATCCCTGTCTTGTGCCAGTTTTCAAAGGGAATGCTTCCAGTTTTTGCCCATTCAGTATGATATTGGCTGTGGGTTTGTCATAAATAGCTCTTATTATTTCAAGATACATTCCATCAGTACCTAGTTTATTGAGAGTTTTTAGCATAAAGGGCCATTGAATTTTGTTGAAGGCATTTTCTGCATCTATTGAGATAATCATGTGGTTTTTGTCTTTAGTTCTGTTTTGTGATGGATTACGTTTATTGATTTGCATATGTTGAACCAGGCTTGCATCCCAGGGATGAAGCCAACTTGATCGTGGTGGATAAGCTTTTTGACGTGCTGCTGGATTCGGTTTGCCAGTATTTTATTGTGGATTTTCGCATCGATGTTCATCAGCGATATTGGTCTAAAATTCTCTTTTTTTGTTGTGTCTCTGCCCGGCTTTGGTATCAGGATGATGCTGGCCTCATAAAATGAGTTAGGGAGGAGTCCCTCTTTTTCTATTGATTGGAATAGTTTCAGAAGGAATGGTACCAGCTCCTCTTTGTACTTCTGGTAGAATTTGGCTGTGAATCCTTCTGGTCCTGGACTTTTTTTGGTTGGTAGGCTATTAATTATTGCCTCAATTTCAGAGCCTGTTATTGGTCTATTCAGGGATTTAGCTTCTTCCTGGTTTAGTTTTGGGAGGGTGTATGTGTCGAGGAATTTATTCATGTAGATTTTCTAGTTTATTTGCTTAGAGGTGTTTATAGTATTCTTTGATGGTAGTTTGTACTTCTGTGGAATCGGTGGTGATATCCCCTTTATCATTTTTTATCACATCTCTTTGATTCTTCTCCCTTTTCTTCTTTATTAATCTTGCTATTGGTCTATCAATTTTGTTTATCTTTTCAAAAAACCAGCTCCTGGATTCATTGATTTTTTTGAAGGTTTTTTGTGTCTCTATCTCCTTCAGTTGTCCTCTGATCTTAGTTATTTCTTGCCTTCTGCTAGGTTTTGAATTTGTTTGCTCTTGCTTCTCTAGTTCTTTTAATTGTGATGTTAGGGTGTTGATTTTAGATCTTTCCTGCTTTCTCTTGTGGGCATTTAGTGCTATAAATTTCCCTCTACACACTGCTTTAAATATGTCCCAGAGATTCTGGTACGTCATGTCTTTGTTCTCATTGGTTTCAAAGAACATCTTTATTTCTGCCTTCATTTTGTTATTTACCCAGTAGTCATTCAGGAGCAGGTTGTTCAGTTTCCATGTAGTTGTGCAGTTTTGAGTGAGTTTCTTAACCCTGAGTTCAAATTTGATTGCACTGTGGTTGTGATTTCTGTTCTTTTACATTTGCTGAGGAGTGCTTTACTTCCAACTATGTGGTCAGTTTTGGAATAAATGCGATGTCGTGCTGAGAAGAATGTATATTATGTTGATTTGGGGTGGAGAGTTCTGTATACATCTGTTAGGTCTGCTTGGTGCATAGCTGAGTTAAAGTCCTGGATATCCTTGTTAACCTTCTGTCTCATTGATCTGTCTAATATTGACAGTGGGGTGTTAAAGTCTCCCATTATTATTTTGTGGGAGTCTAAGTCTCCTTGTAGGTCTCTGAGGACTTGCTTTATGAATCTGGGTGCTCCTGTATTGGGTGCATATATATTTAGGATAGTTAGCTCTTCCTGTTGAATTGATCCCTTTACCATTCTGTGATGGCCTTCTTTGTCTCTCTTTTTTTTTTTTTAATCTTTGTTGGTTTAAAGTCTGTTTTATCAGAGACTAGGATTGCAACCCCTGCTTTTTTCTTTTTTTTTTTTTTTTTTTTTTTTTTTTGCTTTCCATTTGCTTGGTAGATCTTCCTCCATCCCTTTATTTTGAGTCTATGTGTGTCTCTGCACGTGAGATGGGTCTCCTGAATACAGCACACTGATGGGTCTTGATTCTTTATCCAATTTGCCAGTCTGTGTCTTTTAATTGGGGCATTTAGCCCATTTACATTTAAGGTTAATATTGTTATGTGTGAATTGAATCCTGTCATTATGATGTTAGCTGGTTATTTTGCTTGTAGTTGATGCAGTTTCCTCCTAGCATCGATGGTCTTTACAATTTGGCATGTTTCTGCAGTGGCTGGTACCAGTTGTTCCTTTCCATGTTTAGTGCTTCCTTCGGGAGCTCTTGTAAGGCAGGCCTGGTGGTGACAAAATATCTCAGCATTTGCTTGTCTATAAAGGATTTTATTTCTCCTTCACTTATGAAGCTTAGTTTGGCTGGATATGAAATTCTAGTTTGAAAATTCTTTTCTTTAAGAATGTTGAATATTGACCCCCACTCTCTTCTGGCTTGTAGAGTTTCTGCCGAGAGATCAGCTGTTAGTCTGATGGGCTTCCCTTTGTGGGTAACCTGACCTTTCTCTCTGCCTGCCCTTAACATTTTTTCCTTCATTTCAACCTTGGTGAATCTGACAATTATGTGTCTTGGGGTTGCTCTTCTCGAGGAGTATCTTTGTGGTGGTCTCTGTATTTCCTGAATTTGAATGTTGGCCTGCCTTGCTAGATTGGGGAAATTTACCTGCATAATATCCTGAAGAGTGTTTTCCAGCTTGGTTCCATGCTCCCCGTCACTTTCAGGTACACCAATCAAACATAGATTTGGTCTTTTCACATAGTCTCATATTTCTTGGAGGCTTTGTTCGTTTCTTTTTACTCTTTTTTCTCTAAACTTCTCTTCTCGCTTCATTTCATTTGTTATAGCCACAGGAGTTAGAGAAAATGCCACACTTTGAGACAAATTAAGAGTCCTTTATTTAAGCCGGCAGCCAAAGAGATGGCTAACGCTCAAAATTCTCTCGGCCCCTAGGAAGGGGCTTGATTAACTTTTATACCTAGGTTTAGGAAGGGGAGGGGGACTTAAACGCAATAATTCTACGGAAGTAAAAACGTGCAAGAATCAAAAGAAGCAAATGGTTACAGAGAGATAAACAATTTAAAAGACAAATGGTTACAAAAAGAGCAAGGGTACCAGGTGCAAGGCTCTAAATCCTTCATTATAGTTAGATATAAATGCTATGTGGGACAGGAACTCAAGGCTTTATGTTGTTATCTCTTTGAGCAAAACCCTGGGAACTTCATACATTGTTTGCTCCACTATCTTATCAATTAATTGGGCTCCTTTGAAATGCTGAGGATCTGCTTACACAGGTTAACTCCTTAAGGAAGGGGGTTGGGTAAGGAGCCCTTAATGTCTTGTAAATCAAGAGGTCAAATGGAGTTTGTCCGGCTTTCCCAGCCAGGGAGAGTCTATTCATATGGGAAACATGGCTGGCAATTAAGGAGACAGAAAAAGGAAAATTTAAAGTAGTGAGCTAGAGTAAAAAACAAGGTTAGGTATTACACATTCATTTGATCTTCAATCACTGATACCCTTTCTTCCACTTGATCGAATCAGCTTCTGAAGCTTGTGCATGCATCACGTAGTTCTCCTGCCATGGTATTCAGCTCCATCAGGTCATTTAAGGTCTTCTCTACACTGTTTATTCTAGTTAGCCATTCGTCTGATCTTTTTTCCAGGTTTTTGGCTTCCTTGCGATGGGTTCGTACATCCTCCTTTAGCTCGGAGAAGTTTGTTATTACCAACCTTCTGAAGCCTACTTCTGTCAACTTGTCAAAGTTATTCTCTGTCCAGCTTTGTTCCATTGCTGGCGAGGAGCTGTGATCCTTTGGAGAAGAGGCGCTCTGGTTTTTAGAATTGTCAGCTTTTCTGCTCTGGTTTCTCCCCATCTTTGTGGTTTTATCTACCTTTGGTCTCTGATGATGGTGACCTACAGATGGGGTTTTGGTGTTGATGTCCTTTTTGTTGATGTTGATGCTATTCCTTTCTGTTTGTTAGTTTTCCTTCCAACAGTGAGGTCCCTCAGCTGCAGGTCTGTTAGAGTTTGCTGGAGGTCCACTCCAGACCCTGTTTGCCTGGGTGTCACCAGCAGATGGCTGCAGAACCACAAATATTGCAGAACTGCAATATTGCTGCCTGATCCTTCCTCTGGAAGCTTCATCTCGAGGGGCACCCAGCTGTATGAGGTGTCAGTTGGCCCCTACTGGGAGGTGTCTCCCAGTTAGGCTACACAGGGGTCAGGGACCCACTTGAGGAGGCAGTCTGTCCGTTTTCAGAGGTCAAACACCATGCTGGGAAAACCACTGCTCTCTTCAGAGCTGGAAGGGATGTTTAAGTCTGCAGAAGTTCCTGCTGCCTTCTGTTCAGCTGTGCCCTTCCCCCAGAAGTGGAGTCTACAGAGGCAGGCAGGCCTCGTTGACCTGCAGTGAGCTCCACCCAGTTTGAACTTCCCGGCTGTTTTGTTTACCTACTGAAGCCTCAGCAATGGCGGATGCGCCTACCCCTGCCAGGCTGCTGTCTCGCAGGTTGATCTCAGACTGCTGCACTAGCAGTGAGCAAGGCTCCGTGGGCGTGGGACCTACTGAGCCAGGTGTGGTTTATAATCTCCTGGTGTGCCGTTTGCTAAGACTGTTGGAAAAGTGCAGTATTTGGGTGGCAGTGTCCCAATTTTCCAGGTACCGTCTGTCATGGCTTCCCTTGGCTAGGAAAGGGAAGTCCCCCGACCCCTTGCACTTCCTGGGTGAGGCAATGCCCCGCCTTGCTTCGGCTCACCCTCTGTGGGCTGCACCCACTGTTCATCCAGTCCCAATGAGATGAACCAGGTACCTCAGCTGGAAATGCAGAAATCACCCGTCTTCTTCGTCGATCACACTGGGAGCTGCAGACTGGTGCTGTTCCTATTTGGCCATCTTGGAACTATATCCCCCAATTTTTTCTAATTTTTAATTTTAAGGAGGATCTTTCTGTTGATGCAACTAACAGTGGAGCTGCTAAGAGTATTTTGTAGGTTGTGCCAACATTTGCATAGATTTCTAATAAAATATTTCCAAATATGAATTTTAGTTTATATAGAGGTGATTATTCTTGGGGATCAGATTTTCTAAAAAGATTTAACTCTTCATACACATTAGTTTCATACATGTTGGAATTTAGTTTTAAATACAAATCTCTACAATGTCATTTTAATGTTTTCTCTAGCATGTTCAGTAACATATAAAGATCATATAACAAACCAAAAATCACTTAATGATTTGTCTATAATTCACAGTGCTTATTTATGCTTTCTATAGCAGCATCTTCAATTACAAAGACAAATTAAATTTAAAAATTGTATTCCTCATTAATAATTGGTTCATTAGAAATTGCATAAGAGAATAGTGGGTTTTTTCCTATCAAATGCAACAATCCTTAATTTTTATTTCCAAACCTGTGGATATTCGCTTGCAGTGTTGTAGCAGTTTTTAAAACCAGAGATTCTAAACTCTTTGAAGGCTTCTAATATATCTCTGATATGCTTCATTGTAATGTCCACGTGTATGTTTTTATTTTCTAATAATGTACTGGCATTTATAGCCTTAATGGTAGCAGTTCCTATCCCAGTTCTCAGGCCAGAAAGATGACATTTTTGCCACAGGGATGGGCTTGGGAAACAGACAACCCAGCCTCTCACCACTGCTGCTTCTGCCATTGTCACCACCATTAATTTGGAGCTAGGTTCTGGCCCCAGCTATCCCCTTAGGGCCTTATGTGGTACTCCAGACTGTTTTTGTTTGGTTGGTTGGTTTTTTGCTTGTTTGCTTTTTGTTTGTGTGTTTGCTCTATTGCCCAGGCTAGAGTGCAGTGGCACAATCTGGGCTCACTACAGCCTCCACTTCCCAGGTTCAAGCGATTCTCCTGCCTCAGCCTCCTGAGTAGCTGGGACTACAGGCACACACCACCATGCCTGCCTAATTTTTGTGTTTTTAGTAGAGACAGAGTTTCACCATGTTGTCCAGGCTGGTCTTGAACTCCTGACCTCAAGTGATCCACCCACCTCGGCCTCCCAAAGTGCTGGGATTACAGGCGTGAACCACCTCGCCCGGCCCCCAGACTGTTTCTTTACCTCTAAGCTGCTCCGCACTTACCCTTTCTGAAAAGAATGCCGGACACAAGGCAGTCTTTCTTTGGAGGGATGTCTTTATAGATTTAGAATCTTTTCCCAAACTTCTAGAAAAAGTGGAAGGGGGTTAACAGGAAGGAACTAACATTTATTCAGTGCCTATTATGTATTCATTTATATCAGTGAATTCATTTAATCCTAACTGGAGTTTTGCTAGCCTCTTACACATGAAAAGACTGAACTGAGAGACTGAATAACTTCCCCAATATTACACAGCTTGCAAATGATAGAACAGAGATTTGAACCAAGCCTGTCTGTCTGTGAAGATTTCGACAGGCAGCTTTAGTGTCCTGGATGAGAGTGCTGGAGACAAACCACCTGGGTTCAATTCTAGACTCTGCTGTGTAATTGCTTTCTGTTAGATGAGTTACTTCCCTGAGCTTTAATTTCCACATGTTTATAATGGAGATGAGAGTAGTATAGTACCTACTTCCTAGGGTTCATTAGAGGATTATAGGAAGGTCAAATATTTGTAGTGTTAGGAGCAGTGCCTGGTAGTAAGCCTGCAGTAAATGTCACTGTTAATATCATTACTGTTATCATGATTACTCTTCCCACTCTACAATCTCTCTTCATAAGTTATAAAGGAATGTTAGAGGTCAGCAAAAGAGAAGAGCTTATGGACAGGCAGCAGGGCCTAGGTTCTTCAAGTCCTTATGGTGTTTACCTTCACAAAAGTTCCCTTAAGCAGCATCTTACACACGATGTGATCTGTGATCTGATTCTTGCCCTGGACAGCCCATTTCTGCTGGGCTTCTTGGATTCTCATTTTCTAATAATCTGATCCTTTCCTGTCTGGGTTATATGTCTTACAGGTATGAGACATCTTTGTTGGATTTGGTTCAGTCTCTGAGCCCAAACTCTGCACCCAAACCTCAGCGCTATCCCTCCAGAGAAGCTGGGGCCTGGAATCATGGTACTTTCCAACTCAGTCCTCCAAAATCGACCCGGAAGAAGATGGGGATGCACAGAACCCCTGAAGAGCTGGAGGAGAATCAGATTCTGGAAGATATATTTTTCATTTGACATATTGCAAAATTTTCTTAGGATTTTAAAGTATTTCATCGCAAAGTAATTGTGTCTCTCCTTTCGCGGAGACCTGTCTCACTAGCATCCTGTTACATATTGAATACAGAAATCATTCTAACAACCCAGGGTGTTTTCAATCAGACCAGGCATTCGATAACACACTAAGGGGGTAGGAATGGAAAATGGTATCTTGTATATGCTAAACAGATTAGAAAATTAACATAGGATACTTTCTGTGTGGTGGAAACCATTGCATATTCAGCCTCATTTCAAGAGTGTTTCCTTCTCAAACTTCTGCTAGAAAAGGCTGACTCACTTTTATATACAAGAAAAACCTTTCCACTGAAAAATCCCTCTAATTTAAAAGTAACCCCTTTGAAACATAAGCAGTTACAGAAAGGCAGACTCTCTCATCTTTCTCATCCTGTTCTCTCACTACTACATCTCTGTAAGTGGTCCTTTAATTATGAAGTTGGAGTTGGTGCCCCTGCCATCACAAACAACACTGAGAGCCAATTGTGAGTCAGTCTCAGTAGCCATCAGCCTGGCAGCTGCCCATCCCATAACCAAAGAGCTCAGTGGGCTAGAGGGTGAGACCCAGCCAATCCTTGGGAGCAAGCAGCACTAAATCACGTCAGGGAGTGCTTAGCCCTGGGGAAATTCAGTGGAGGCACAAGCCTGAAGCACTCTTCTACCAATGTTCAGGTGACTACCCCTCCAATATCCCAGAATGAATAAGAACAATCTCTAGGTATTTTTATTGACCCAAGTGTTCAGCTTATTCACCCCACCCCCCACCCCCCATCACATGCGCTCCTGTGAACTTCCCATGGTTATGTCTAGGTAAAATGCCACTAGAGAGAGAGTGATACCAGCTGCTGCAAGCTGATGGACTTCCTCTGGCCCTCCCTTTTCCTCCATGAGGATTAAAGGATATGAGCTGACCAGGCCTCGCAGGTGCTCTGCTCATGGTCCCAAAGAACCATCTCTACTTGCCAGAGTATGTTCCACCACCCAAGCAGGGTCTCCCTACTTTTTCTCACTGGGCCTCGTTTTGACCCAGAGAGAGCCTATGGAAGTAATACAGTGCAGACCTCATCCTGTCTGCTGTCTTTTCTCCCACAGAGCTCTTGAGATGGGTCCTTCAGCTTGTAGTGGTCCCTAATAGCTTCTCAAGCTAATGGGGATGATCAGCCTGGTTTAGCCAGAGTTCAAAACTCTCCCAGTCATTGAAAGCAAGGGGAGGGTGTGTTCCCAGATGTGTATTACTTGGGAATTTTATTTGATCTGGAGGGTGTGGCTTTTTTTCTCTTCTTTTTACCAACCCCAACTAAACTGGGAGAAAGACTTAGTCAGTGTTGGTAGACAAAGTCATACCACCCAGGGCAGCCTGCATGCAGCGAGTCTGCGTGGCTTCCCTGAATTATTGTTTTAATTAAAACTAGATTATTTCAATCTAGGAAAGCTTTGTTGAGCAGCCTCCTTATCCAGATAGATCCAAAGCTCATGTCTCTTCAGGCTGAGCCTGGCGCTCAGCCTTCTTTCACTTGGGATTTTTTATTCTTTGGAGTAGAAAAGAATGGAGCCCACCAATATTATATTTTTCTTCTGAAATAAATATAAAGTCAAGACTAACTAGTTATAGTCATTCCCTTAAAAAGTTGGAAAATCAGTACAGATTAAAATTTCCTTATAAAGTTCACCTCTGAGAGTAACTAAATCGGTTTCATCCCATATCAAAAAGCCTTTGGAGTGTGGAGCTTTCTATGGTATGGCAGAAATGGGTGGATGGCAAACTAAGAGCCCTCAGCCATTTTTTCAGTTAAAGTTAGGTTGCCAGAACTTTCTTTTCCTTGCCCCCTGTGTCATGACTAGCTTAAGTGTACTTGACTCTCGTAGACTACTCCCATGCCCACAGTCACCCATTCCACACTCCAGCGTCCTTAAAACTCTGGAGTGAGAGGATGCCAGAGGATCAAGAAAAGGATCACAGTTTCTTGAAGAAGCTTGTTTGCCTTTAGAAGAATTGTAAACGGAGTCTAAACTAAAGGCTTTTTGGGGGTCACAGCCACAGAGTAGTTTTATTGCTTCTTTGCCTCTCCATGAATGGCCAATTTGGAAAAGCAGAGATGGGCTTTCAGCAGAATATCAGCCAATACATTTTTCACATGCAAAACTCATCACCAGTTGCCTTTTTCTAACTTACGGACATTTTGTTGGTGTTGGTGCAAGGGCAATAGGATGTAAATTTGTATATAATGTCTTCATTATTAATTGAATAGTACATGTTAACATTTTAATCTATTTAAATTTACTTTGAAATATATACGTACATATGAATGAAAGGTTGTTACAGAGCCTCAAAGCTGTTGCAGACTATCCCAAGAGAAAGGATCTGGCACAAAGGAATCTGCCTTTCCTCCCTCTCAAGTCTCTCACCCTTGACTGGTTGGGATTTGCTCGTCCAGCCTCTAGACACTTCCTCAGAGCAAGACTGGACACATGCTGAGGGCGTTTCGGATAGTGCCTCAGCATTGCCCACCCTGCTGCCCACCTCCTGTGAGAGAAAAAACAATCAATGTTTACAAAATGGAAAAGGACACAGCACGTACTTTGAACTCCCTAAGTAAGGCCCACAGTGCTTGATACAGAGAACCAAAGTGAATCACAGAAAAGCTTTTGCTAACAGTCTGCTTTCTAGGAGGCAAACTTGTGTTTATCCAAACCTGATCCCCAGGATGGGGACTTTTCTAGAGCACCCCAAATGTCATGGGGAGGGAGGGACTCTTTCTGCTCCCTCAGAGCTACTCTTCCCTTGTCCCTGCTTCCAGCACCAAGTTCATAATAGAGATCTTCTGGCCAGAGAATCAGGGGAGAGGAGAGGCCTGATGGGGCAGAGCTGGATGAAGTCTGCTAAGAGAGATGGAGGCTGTGGCGGACTCCTTCCAACTCACGATTTATCCTCAGCTCAGAGTGTATTTTGAATGTGAGCAAATGTTTATGTACGTATGAGATTTTAAGTTAATAAATCATCTCTATGGCTATTTTCCCCATGTGGGTTTGATATTGAATTGTCCCTTGAACATCCCTCATCAGATCAGTGAGGCATAGCTTGAAAGCAAGTGCAGAGCCGCAGGTTATCAAAATGTTATTTTCCTCAGTACTTGTTAAAACAGCAGGAGCCTGTCGTCGACTGAGAGAAAGGAAATGGTTTGTCACATCCCAGTAGGTTTTTCTGCTGTGGCTCCTGCTCACTCACATCACGTGAACACCAAGCCGCCTCTAGATTGTGTGCTTGTTGGAACAGAACATTCAGTCTCTGTGCACCTGGAAGTCCCTTCTCTGTGCCTACCCCCATAGCTGCTCAGCAAGGAAGAAATATCACAGCACTTTAAGACAAGAAAAATAGCCCTGCCTAGTTGCCTTTAGTTGCTGGAAGAATGTATGTGAGGGCTTCAGTGCCTAAAATGCTCAATTCTGAGATCACACCTGTGGATTCAACTCAGACAGAGACCCTGTCCTGCCCCCTGTTCCCCAAGCCAGGCTGGCACTTGCACCTGAATACGGAGACTTCGCACCTGCCCCTCAGAGGCACAGGTAGCAGGAACAGAATCATTACTCAAACAGCTCCCAAACCGAAAATGAAAATTGCTCATGGACTACTGGTAACACCATTTGGGTGTTTAGGAATCTGGAGACCCAGTCTGGGAATCAAGGGACTTCAATCAAGTGTAAGATCCCCCCTAATTTGAAAAAAATACCCCGTGAATAGCCCAGACTTTCAGCTAACTTTATCATCCCTTCTTTCCACCACTGTGGTTCTCTCTTTCCTTTTGCAGCAAGACTTCTAAAGGGAGCAGTCTTGGATTCATTGTCCCTTAACACCTCACAAACTGGCTTTCACCCAAGCCCAGTTTAAAGAGAGACGAGTCAAAGTCAAGTTTTCACTCTTGACTTTTCAGCACTCCTGGCCAATCAGCAACCAAAGCCCTTTTTTTTATTTTTTTTAATAATAGCTTTATGAGATATTACTCAAATACTGTACAGTCTACCTATTTAAAGTGTACAGTTCAGTAGTCTTTAGTATATTCACAGAGTTGCCTCCATCACCGCAATCAATTTTAGGACATTTTCATCACCCTGAAGAGAAACCCATACCCTTTAGCAGTCACCCTCCATACTGCCAGCCCTAGCCTACCATTAATTGACTTGCTATCTCTATACATTTGCATATCTGGACATGTCATATGAATGAAATCATATTCTATGTGGTCTTCTGTGACTGGCTTTCACAGCATAATATTTTCAAGGTTCATTTATGCGGTCACATATACATGGTTCCTTTTGATTGCCGAATAATACTGTATCATATGAATATATGACATTTTTGTTTATCCATTCATCAGTTGATGGACATTTGGGTTGTTCCCCCCTCTTTTTTTTTTTTGTTATTATGAAGAATGCTGCCATGAAGATCCATGCAAAACTTTTTTTTTTTTTTTTTTTGACAGTTTCGTTCTTGTTGCCTAGGCTGGAGTGCAATGGTACAATCTCAGCTCGCCGCAACCTCCGCCTCCCGGGTTCAAGCAATTCTTCTGCCTCAGCCTCACCAGTAGCTGGTATTACAGGCATGCGCCACCACGCCCAACTAATTTTGTATTTTTAGTAGAGATGGGGTTTCCCCATGTTGGTCAGGCTGGTCTTGAACTCCCAACCTCAGGTGATCCGCCTGCTTCGGCCTCTCAAAGTGCTGGGATTACAGGCGTGAGCCACCACACCCAGGCCCATGCAAAACCTTTTATATGGACACTCCCTTAAACCAAAGCCTAATCCAGAGCAAAGCCCTGACTCTTTTCAATTCTGTGAAGGCTGAGAGAGATGAGGAAGTTGTAGATGAAAAGGTTGCAGCTAGCAGAGGTTTAAGGAAAGAGACCATCTCCATAATGTAAAAGTATAATGTGAAACAGCAAGTGCTGATGTAGAAGTTACGGCAAGTTATTTATCCAGAAGATCTACCTAGGATCATTGATGAAGGTAGCTACACTAAACAATGGATTTTCAATGTAAATGAAACAGCCTTCTATTGGAAGAAGATGCCATTGAGGACTTCTGTAACTAGAGAGGAGAAGTCAATGCCTGGCTTCAAAGCTTCAGAGGATAGGCTGACTCTCTTTTTAGGGGCTAATGTAGTTAGTGACTTTAAGTTAAAGCCAATGCTCATTTACAATTCCGAAAATCCAAGGGCTATTCAGAATGATGATAAATCTACTCTGCCCGTGCTCTATAAAAGGAACAACAAAACTTGCATAGCAGCACATCTGTTTATGGCATGGTTTACTGAATATTTTAAGCACAGTGTTGAGGCCTACTGCTCAGAGAAAAAGATTTCTTTCAAAATATAACTGTTGTTACAATATACTTCGTCACCCAAGACCTTTGATTAATATTTACAAGAAGAATGTTGTTTTCATGCCTCCTAACACAGCATCCATTCTGCAGCCCATGGATCAAGGAGTAATTTCAACTTTCCACATCTTATTGTTTGAGAAATACATTTTTGAGGCTATTGCTACCATAGATAATGATTTATCTGATGGATATGTGCCAAGTAAATTGAAAACCTTCTGGAAAGGATTCACCATCCTAGATGCCATTAAGAACATTTGTGATTCATGGGAGGAGGTCAAAATATCAAGATTAACAGGAGTTTGGAAGAAGTTGATTCCAACCCTCATGGATGACTTTGAGGGATTCAAGACTTTAATGAAGGAAGTCACTGCAGATGTGGTGGAAATAGCAAGAGAACTAGAATTAGAAGTGAAGCTAAAGATGTGACTGAATTGCTGCAATCTCATGATAAAACTTGAACGGATGAGGAGCTGGTTCTTCTGGATGAGCAAAGAAAGTGGTTTCTTGAGATAGAATCTACTTCTGGTGAAGACGCTATGAACATAATTGAAATGACAACAAAGGACTTAGAATATTATATAAATTTATTTAATAAAGCAGCGTCAGGGTTTGAGGGAATTGACTCCAATTTTGAAAGATGTTCTACAGTGGGTAAAATGCTATCCAATAGCATCACATGCTACAGATAAACTTTCATGAGAGGAAGGGTCAATTATGTGCCACACTTCATTGTTGTCTTATTCTAAGAAATTGCTACAGCCACACTGATCAGCAACCCACACTGATCAGTCAGTAGCCATCAACATCAAGGCAAGACCCTCCATGAGCAAAAAAAGATTACAACCCCCAGCCTGGCATGGTGGCTCACGCCTGTAATCCCACATTTTGGGAGGCCGAGGCGGGTGGATAACCTGAGGTCAGGAGTTCAAGACCAGCCTGGCCAACATGGCGAAACCCCATCTCTACTAAAAAATATAAAAATCAGCTGGGCGTGGTGGCAGGCACCTGTAATCCCAGCTACTCAGGAGGCTGAGGCAGGAGAATCTCTTGAACCTGGGAGGCAGAGGTTGCAGTGAACTGAGATTGCACCATTGCACTCCAGCCTGGGAGACAGAGCAAGATTCCATCTCAGAAAAAAAAAGAAAAAAAAGATTACAACCCACTGAAGGCTCAGATGATCCTTAGCAATAAAGGATTTTAAGTTAATATGTATTGATTGTTTTTAGTCATAATACAGTTGCACACTTAGTGGACTATAGCACACTACAGTGGACTACAGTTGTGTGAACATAACTTTTATATGCACTGGGAAACAAAAAATTTGTGTGACTCCCTTTGTTGTGATATATGCTTTATAGTGGTGATCTGGAACTAGCCCCACATTATCTCTGAGGTAAGCCTGTATGTCTTTGTGGGGTAATGACCTGGAAGTGATAGAGTTAGGAAAGAAGGATGAAAACCCAGACCGTGTGGGAGGAGGAGAGGAATCTAGAATGTTGGGCATGTAGAGTGGAGGCGGGTGGGTGCCAGGCAAGCATCGAAAACTCCTGAAGCACTTAACTGTGCACTAGACCCTTGGCTGGGCCCTGTGCACCATTTTATTCAATCCTTATGAGATGAGGCCTTTTTTCATAGTTTTCAAAATCATCCCATTATATGGGTTATTCTTGTAAGCTACATCATATCCTTTATGTAATGAGGCCAGGTATACATCTATGCACACCTAAAACTTGAGGGTGATTTTTTGCACCAATAATGAAAATGAAGTTTAGCAAAACTTGCCAAGGTCATCAACTAGTCAGAAATAGAATTCAAACTCAGAAACTGGGGCGGGAGGGTCATTTTTTACTTCTTCCCCTCTCTTTCCTATTTCTAGTCAATCTTCAAGAAGTATCAAGTCCGTCCGGGCGCGGTGGCTTACACCTGTAATCCCAGACTTTGGGAGGCCGAGACAGCTGGATCATGAGGTCAGGAGATCGAGACCATCCTGGCTAACACGGTGAAACCCCGTCTCTGTATTTTGTATTTGTAAAAATACAAAAAATTACCTCAGCGTGGTGGCACGTGCCTGTAGTCCCGGCTACTCAGGAGGCTGAGGCAAGAGAATCACTTGAACCTGGGAGGCGGAGGTTACAGTGAGCCAAGATCATGCCACTGCACTCCAGCCTGGACGACAGAGCAAGACCCCGTCTCAAAAAAAAAAAAAAAAAAAAGTATCAAGTCCACTTCCTATTTTCAAACTTACCCACTTCTCTCTATCTTTGCTGATGCTTCTCTAGTACAACAGTTTCTTTATTGGTCTTCCTGCCATATGGCCTGGATTCATGCTAGAACATGTGACTCTCTCTGCCTCACTTGTCTTTGAATGGGGATCATAGCAGAACCTACCTCATGAAGTTATTGTGAAGGTTAAATGACCTAACACAGGTAGAGTGTTCAACATAGAATATAATAAGCACTCAGTAAGGGTAACCTATTCTCCATAAAGCTACCAGGTCATTATATCATGTCACAACCTGGCTTAAAGCATTAGTTTCCCACTGCCCTCTGTGTTTGTACTTCTGCACACACTGCACAAGGCTCTTGGTGATATGTCCCACTGCAGCCTTTAGACCTCTAGCCCCTTCTTTTCCCACTCTATTCCTCTTGACTTCTGTGCTTCAGCCACACTGAGCTTCCAGTAGTTTCTAAAGGCACTGTAATATCCTTTTCCTGACCTTAGGAGCTTTCTCAGCCCTCTGTACATCTTTTTTTATCACAATACTTACTGTGCTGGAATGGCCTATTTACTTTTCTGATTTCTCCTTTAGTCCGTAAGCCTCAGGATGGCCAGAAAAAGATATCAGTCTTACTCATCACTAATTCCTCAGAATTCAGCATGGTTCCTGGCACGTTATAGGCTCCCAAACATTATTTATCAAATAGGTGGATGGGTAGGCACATAGGAGGGAGGAAGAAAATTTAACAATTCTGTGGCCCCAAAGTCCAGTACCCTTTGGACTACTCCAGCCTTCTTGCAGCTCTCTAGAGAAAGTAGAAAGTAAGGGCCATACTCAGAGGACTGAGGAGGGTGGGGCTAGGAGACACCTCCATTGCTACCTCTTGAGTCCTATCTTCCACATTCACTAGCATTTTCTTTCTTACAAATCTAAGATTTGTAACTTCAGTGCTTAAAAGTACACAAGTTCCCCACTGGTTACAGGAAAGGAGTGTACCCTGTAGAGTGGCACACCAGAACTGTCAGCATCTTGCCCCTCCTCCCCTCTGCAGCTCACAACTCTTGGCCATCTCCCAAGGACACGTTGCTGTTTCCTGCCTATGTGACTTTTCCAGGTCCCTCTATCTTGGGTGAATCTTTCCAGACCTTGCTCAGTTATCATCACTTCCGTGGAGGTTTCCTAATCTCTCAGGCATCATTATATACTCTTGGCTCCCATAGTACTCTGTAGAGCCTTTGTTATAGCCCACCTCAATCTGTCCCATATTGCTCTGTGCACTGTTTGTCTGCCCTATTAGAATGTAAAGTGTTCAAAGGGAACATATATTCACTTTGGAGAATGCAGCCTTACCACTTGTGAGCTGTGTAGATTTAGGCAAGTTGCCTGTATTCTCTAAGCCTCAGATATAATAATGCATAAAAATATTTGTTAAGATGAGAAGTGACCATTTCTGCCTTACAGGTTTGGTGCCTGGAATGCTGACCTAGATCTGGAAACTAGCCCAGGTGAAAACAAGAATGATGAGGCCACAGTGTCCATGAAAGTAGGGTGAGGCAGGGTGTCCCGTGGAGCCAGAGGGAGTGCCAAGAGGGAGGTCCTTGGAACATGGAGGAACCAGAAGGCCCAGGAGTAGAAAGCAGTGTTGGTGTTCGTGAGAAAGTAGAAAAGGTGGTTGGCCAGAGGACAGGCCCTGTTCAAGATCTGACCAGGACATCAGAGCTGGCCTCTCCCTCCCTTCTTCCTTGCAGGCCACAGCTGAGCAGCCTTAACTGACACCTCCTTGGCACCAGCACACAAACAATGGCCCATGGCCTGATGTCTGCCAGGATGCCCTAGGCCCGTGCCCTTCACCTGTTCTGCAGCTGTAAGACTGTGGTGTTTGCCCTCCTTGATTCTTCCAGGTACTGCCCCACCCTGTTCTTCTCCCCATTCTTTGAGTGCTGAGATTGGCCAGTCCCGTGCTGAGATGAGGGAGCCGGAGGAGGGGAGACTGGCTCTCACTCCTCACTGCTGCCCATTGGGATGGGATGAACGTCACAGCTCTGGTTTCCTGTGTTCTCCTCTCAGCTGCAGGTGATTTAAGCTTGTTGGATTTATATAACATTGGGAAACGGTAAACTGTGTAAATTTGCTATGTTTTCCAGGGACAGTTATTTATGGAAGGGCATTTTTAACTCGAGTGCTAGAAGTGTTAAATCATTATAATAAATTCATGCTATTCAGACTTTCTTACATTGTAATAAATTTTTTCTAAGCATGAATGAGAAGATCCATGATTTTTCTAATATACCATTATGTATTTCTTCTCAAAATGACACAGCTTACTACAAGTTGGAGAATAATAGAAGAAGATTTACTGTGTTGGAGGGGAAAAAAAAGCAGTTGAGCAGGGATGAGTCTGAGAAAGGACTTGGGAGCAGTGATCACAAGCAGAACTTCTCCCTGCCTCTCTGCTTGCTTCTTAGCCAGATGGAAGGAACAGGCATTGAGGGGTTACATCCCCTCAGTCTCCCACCTGAGCTTAGGGACAGCCTTTGTACACAGAAATGGGGCACCCTAGTTGCCCTCTGTGCTGTCCTGTCCAGGGGCAGGTGTGGAAGTGAGGCTCTGTTAGAAGGAGAAGCTGTCTTTCCGCATGATATCAAAGCCCTGCCAGGAACATCAGTCTGGGCAGAGAGCTGCCCTGCATATAGCACCCTCTCCTCACCTCACTCTTCACCTGAGAGCTCACCTGGATCAGAAGATTCATACCTTCTACCAGATTCTCAAAGGGATCTGTGATCCAAAAAAATTCAGGAATCACTGGTCTTGGGTGAATTCTGAAGCATTTTCTGACTGTCCACTATGTGCTAGCGAAAGTTCAGCAACATAGCTCCAGACTTCCCACAGAGGACAGGGCAGTGAGGCAGAAGGTCAAGTTGAGCTGCAGTTAAGAGTTCCTTGAGGTCAGTGCAGTCACAGAGCCCTGAATAGTAACGTCTGGGTCAGGGTCTTCAATCAGAATTTTCCCAGGCAGAGGAGCACTGTGTTCAAAGGCATGGAGGAAAGAACCCCAAGGTAGTGAGCTCATGGACAGCCTTGAATGCTAGGCTTGATGTTTAAACTTGGAGGAGCAGCAAGGCTCATGCTTGCATAGGCCCATGAGACCTGCATAGACTGCAATCCTTGGCAACAGTTTACTTAGTGTTCCATCAGAGGCTTGGGTTTAAGTTATTGCTCTCTAGCTGTGTGACATTGCACAAGTCCCTTCACCACTCAGTGCCTCTGTCTGCAAAACATAGATAGCACATGTATGCCTGCCTGCCTTGCCTGGCACAGTATCTGTGGGGATCTGATGAAAGGATGCTCATGCACCTGCTGAGTAAACAACTGCAAACCTTTTAATACATATCAGGTGTCTATAATTTATCTGGAGGCTGGCAAGAGGCAGTGGGCCCCTCTGAAGCATGGAGAGTAGGGGATTCCATGATAGCCAGGCAGAGCTGGGAAGCTGGGCCTGCCAGCTCCCAACCATCGCTGCCTCCTGCGCATGTCACCACCTCAGGCAGTGCCTCCATCAGGGCACCCCACTGCCACACTTGCCCTGGTTTGAGAATGTCATTTAACTCTGTTTCTCCCATCAGCCTAGAACTTTGTCCCTCATGCAAGGTCCTGGCTTCTTAAGACACCTCTGCCTCAATGGCCCTGGCTCTCCAGATCTCAGCCTTGAGGAGTGTCAGCATCAGGCAGAGCTGAGAGCCGTTCCAGGGTTGGGACCTCAGTTGTGGTCCACATGGCCATCTGCCTCCATGAGGGGTGCCTATGGGTAACTCCTGCCCTTCTTTCTCATACTCTCCATCCCAGCCTCCATCCTCCACCTCTAGTATTTCCAGATCTGTCCCTTTCTTCAGAACTGAACAACTAGTGATATTATTTTCTTGTTTTGCCAGTCAGGCTGCCCCTGGGATGGGGTGGGAAGGGCATCCCCAATTGTTTCTGAGCCATGGCTAGTGTTTTTTTAATGGGCTGGAGGAGAAACCGTGGTGGCCTGATCATGCTGCTGGGACTGCTGAGGTTGCAAGCTTCCCATGTCTATGTTTGGGGGTTTCTCCTTTCATGTTACCCAGCACATTGTCTGAGGAAGGAAGCGGGTGGGGATTGTTCTCTGCAATGCCCGGTCCACATGGCTGACCGCTTTCCCCAGGCTAACCCAGCTAATGTTCAAACCAGCCATTTTTTTTCATACATTTTATTTTGAAGTCAGACATACAGAGAAGTTTTAGAAATAACACAAATAATTCTTTTATACCCTTTACTCATATTCCCCAAGTGTTAACATTTAACTTGTTTGCTTTATCATACACTCTCTCACACACATATAAACACTGTATTATTACTTTTTTTCTGGAAACATTTGAGAGTAAATTGCTGACCTAATACCCTTATTTCCCCAAAAAGTTCAGCATATATTTCCTAAACAAGGGCAGCCTCTTATATAACCACAGTACAGATAATCAAAATTAAGAAATCAATGCTGACACAGTACCTGATCTTATTTAAATGTTGCCAGTTGTTGAACTAATATCCTCTGTAACCAAAAACAAAAACAAAAAAAAGAAAGAAATTCTGGCCCAGAATCACAAGTTGCATTTAGTTGTCTTGTCTCTTTAAATGAGCACAAGCCATTTATTTCATAGAATATTTTGGGTTTGTCTTGTTTCCTTATGATTAGATTCTGGTTATGCATTCTCAGCAAGAATAAGTGATACTGTCTACTTTTGAACACATCTGACCAGGAGGCCCATGATAGCATTTGTTACATGTTACATTCCAGATGATACTAACTTTGATCACCTGGTTAAGGTGGTATCTGCCAGGATTCTCCTTGTATAATAAAATTACTAACTTTCCCTTTGTAATGTATAAGTATCTTGTGGGGGTATACTTTGAGGCTATGTAAATATTGTTTCTCATACCTTTTTTTTTTACCTACTTGTTTTATCACCCATTGATGTTTCAGCACATTGCAATTAAATCCTTAGTCTTCTACTTTGCCCCTGCCTACTCTCTTTGACCAGCCCACTGCTAGGAGAGAGACTGGAAACAGAGACCATTTACTTCTGATCCTCAGGGCCATTAGCTAGGGCAAGAACTACATACAAAGCAACACACAACAGCATGGGAACAAGAGCCCAGTGAAGTGGTTCCCACTCAGGGCACTAGAAAGTCAGAAAACAGGTTTTCTGTTTCCAGTAGACCCCCTGGAGTAGGTGGACCCTGGACTAGGACTTAAGGACAGGGAGAATTTGGATGGCCAGAAATCTGGAATGGCATGAGAATCTGTGTCCATATGCCATATTTGAGGGCCCCAGTGAGACCCTGCCCCGAATGCCTGTCATGCCAGGAGCTCCCAGAGTACTGGGAAGACCTAAACCACCAGGCTTTCTTTTGATCCCTGTTCAGAGTTAGGGCAACATGGGGCAGAGGGACCCTGCAATGAGTGGGCCAGGCCCAGGGTGCTTCAGAAGAGGCCTGTGGAAGGCATCCCTGCTTCCACTCCCCACCTCTTCTCATGCATTCAGCAAACACTGGTGAGCAACTACTCCATGCCAGATATTGAAGTCAATGCTGAAGACATATAATACTCTCTAAGGGGATGCTTTGAGCCCAGAGATTCTTAAGGTCACTCAGCACTGAGGGCAAGGCAGGAGCTGGCTCCTGCCCAGAATCAAGAGCAGAATACAGTGGAGGATAAAACCCTGTGCCAAGCTCCCTCATTCCAGGATGACTGTCATGCCCAGAGCAAGGATGAGGGTACTCACAGTCACGCATCTCCTCTGACTTCTCTTCTCCAGTGCCCTTTCCCAGCGCTTGCAGAGAGCTTCAGGCACACTGAAGTTGGGCCAAATCCCTGAGACCCAGGCTGCCTGCTCACTTTGCAGAGGAGGCATCTGAGGCCAGAGAGGTCTGAGCCTTTCCAGGACAGGCCTGACTCCACTTTTCTGCCCTGTGGATAGGCTGTGTGTCTCTGTTTGAGGCTTGGAAACACAGTCAGCAAAGAGGCTTTTGAGGCAGGAGCCATTATGCATGTGTCTTGAATAGGTAGCTTTTTCCAGTGTAATATGAAGATTACATACACGGCGTCTGCCATAAGGCAGACCTGGGTTCAAATCCCAGTTCTGGGGTTCACGTGACTTTCATACAGCATATAAGCTCATCTGTAAAATAGGGCCCAGGATTGCTGTGAAGATTAACTGGAATGGTGTCCCTGAAGTAGCCAGGACAGTGTCTAGATGATAAGTAAGTAGATTGTTTTGAAACAAGGCCTGTGTCTTCCCCCAGCATATTCCCAGCCTACCTAAGACATCTTGCAGTTCTTCAGATGGTCTGGGGTCCTTTGTTCCTTCATGACCCCTCCCATGGAGTCCATGTAACACCTGCTCACCCTACAAAACCTGGCCCAGGTGTCTCCACTTTCCCAGACAGGGCCACTTGCCTTCCCTCCTCTGGGCTGTCCTGGGCCCCCAACATAGTTCCCACACGCTAGTGTGCAGTTGTCTTTTGCTTGTCAAGGAACCTCATGGGGGAATTAGTGCAGCTGATTTTGAATCCTGGCTCCATTACTTTCTTACAGTGTGGTTTGGGGCAAGTTACCTACCTTATCCAAGCCTGTTTGTTCATCTGTAAGGTAGGGTGATAGGACCTTGCAGAATTACAGGATTAGAGATAATACCCATAACATACCTCACATTGGGCCTGGAAGGTGCCCAGTGTGTGCTATCTTCATCTCTTCACCTCTAATCCTTAGTGCAGTGCTGTGCTCAGTCGGTACACTATAAATATTGGTTCAGCAGGTTAGGGAACAAATTACTCCCCATGCCCAGGTAGTTTTCATTTTAAAAGCAGAACTAAGGAGGCCCAGGTCTAACCCAAAGAAAAAGGCCTAACAATGGGATCTGAGACCCTGTGTAGGACTGGAGTGCAGTGAGAAGCTTGGGGCATGTGTGTTGGATCTCCTTAGTAGAAGCCCACATCCTGCCCACGCAGGGCGAAAATGACCCACAGTTGTCCTGCTCCTGAAGCCCCTCCTTGGTTCCCATGAAGAGAGCAGGAAATGGAAGGGAAACAAGGTTGACAGCTCCTGAGCCCTCTGGACTTCCTGCCATCCCAATGCCCATGGCTCCCTGAGCTGGGCCCCAGGAATAGGTAAGGACAGAGTGGCAACAGCAACAGTGAATCATGTTGGAGACCCTGAAGACAAGAGGCATCTTCGTGCCTCAATTAGTGAAGTATGGGGCCTTCACAAATGGCTGAATTTTCCCTTTTATTTTAAAAAAGTTTAATTTTTTTTTTTTTTTTTTTTTTTTTTTTGAGACGGAGTCTCACTCTGTTGCCAGGCTGGAGTGCAGTGGCGCAATCTCGGCTCACTGCAAGCTCCGCCTCCCAGGTTCAAGCGATTCTCCTGCCTCAGCCTCCTGAGTAGCTGGGACTACTGGCATGCGCCACCAGGCCCGGCTAATATTTTGTATTTTAGTAGAGATGGGGTTTCACCGTGTTGGCCAGGATGGTCTCGATCTCCTGACCTCGTGATCCTCCCGCCTCGGCCTCCCAAAATGCTAGGATTACAGGCATGAGCCACCACGCCCAGCAATAAGCTTAATTTTTTTATAAGCAAATTCTTAAGATCAATGCAAACCCAGTTGAGCACCCCCAGTTTGCACTGATCTTAAGAATTTGCTTATCATTTTCTCCGGTGTTAAGTGTACTGGGGGAAATGGCTGACACAGCTCAAAAGGCTTTTGAACTTCAGGTAGCTCCATAAAATGTTGTTAAATATTATATTTATTTCAATTTAATTTTCTCTCCTTGTTAATAATAAAAGTTCCTGTCTGTCCCTACAACCAGCAAGTGCTACCAAGGAGGGGGACTTATGTACCCATTAGCAATATGTTTACTCATTTGTTACTCACTCACCTTTAAGAACTCCAGCTCTATCAAGGAGAGAAGATAATCAAGGAGAGAAGGGAAGAAAAGAATTGGTACCTAGATCAATATAGATGCTGTCATTTCTTAAATGTGAAATTGGGGTTGTTGAGAAAAAAAATCAGAAGAAAGAAGGGAGTAGGAGACATGAGAGAAGGGCTGGAGGGGAGTAACTGTGCAGAGAGTTTACAACTGAGAGAGATGTGATGTAGAGATCAAGGGCACAGCCATGCAGATAGACCTGGACTTGAATGCTGATTCTGGGTAATTTAGGTGAGGGACTTAACCTCTCTGAGCCTCAGTTTTTGCATCTGTAAATTAGAGTAATATCATCTGCATCATAGAATTATTGTGAGAATTCGATGAGATTATAACTAAGCAGTTCTTAATGCAGTGGCTAGTACAGAGCAGCACCCCATAAGTGACAGCTACACCCGTGCCTCAATGAATGATGCCCAAATGATGAGTGGAACTGGATGGCCCCGATGCCTCTGCTCAGTCAGTGGGTCCCGAGCATCCCAAGGCCTAGGCTCACCTCCTGGGAGTCACATGGGGCAGCTACAGGAGCCTGGGCACATCACTGCCTGGCTCTGGGTCTCCTCACTGAAAATGAGGATGACAGCTGAGTTCCTTCCACCTGTACACTCCATGCACACACACTTAAAGAGCAGGGTAAACAAGAACTGACAACACAGGCTGCTGCTAGGGAGAGAAATGGATGACTGGATTCAGGGGTGGGAAGAACTTCATTGTTTCCTTTTTCCTGTGTTTTGAATTTTGAAATATATGAATACATTATTCAAAGAAATAGATAAAATTTTTTAAAATGCAAAGACCAAATTAGTATGCAGCCTGAGGCCATGTGAGCCCAGAGGAGGAAGGCTGCAGACAGCAGCAGTCACAGTTGTATTGGGAATGCTCTTGGGAAAGGAAAGGGCAAAGAGAGCAGCAGAGGCACAGGAGTGTCAGCTAATTGGGGTCCCTGGAAAAAAGCAGTGAGAGGCAGAGGTGTGTGCACCTCAGCATGACAGGAATTCTGTGGGAGTGGCATATGCTGACTGGACTTCACAAAAAAATGACCTCAAATGGTCTTGTGTCAAGTTCAAGTTTGCTTGTGTTGGGAGGTGGATTGTCAATAGAATGGAATTAAGAAAAGGGAAGGAGGATGGGATTGCAGCCTGAGCCATTCATTCTGAGTATCTATGCTGTAAGAAATTTGCCACTCTGATAATCCTTGGGGTGGAATGTAGCTGAATGTGGCTGTCTCTTGTTCACTTCTCAACACTCTTGGGGGTAGTATTATCCCCATTTTAGAGATAAGGAAATTGAGGCTCAGAGAGGTTAAGTAATGTTTCCAAAGTGACACAGAAGGTATTAGAGAGAACTGTGATTTGAATCCTGGTCTGAAGTCAAAGTCCATGCCTTTTTCACTCTGATACCCTAATCTTTCCATCTCCTCTGCTAGTCTGGGAAAGTCCTGGTTAGAGCTCCACAAAGGGCAGAAACAGAGATGGAGATGCTCAGAGTTTCCTGAAGAGGCAAACAGGCTGGCAGGAAGAGGGAGAAAGGGTGATATAGAGGGCCCTGGGGAGCTGATGCTGGCTCTCCAGGCTTCCACTCTGTCACTAGCAAGTCCCGGGGCACCTGGTAGTGTTGGGGACCAGAGACTGGGGGGTAACCAAGGGGAGGACTTGAGGAGAGAAATAGAGGGAGGGTCAGTAGGGGGAGGAAACTAGGAAGTTAAAATAAAAATCTTATACTTGCAAGCATTTATCTTGGGATGGGAGGGTGTGTTGACTATACACTTATTCCACTTGCTACCACTACTTAAAGGGCATTTCCAGAACACCTGCCTTGTTGGGACATGCCTTCAGTTGTCCGTAATTTGTCCATTCCTTCCTTCCTTATTCACTCATTAATGCAGGAATGAATCAATACTGACTGAATATCCAACTTCCAGAACTCACTAGTCTGCTGAAGGTAGTACATCAATGGTAGCTAATAATTTTTATTTGGGGGTGGGTTCCATTTGGGTAAATAGTCAAATGGCATTCACAGCCAAGTCTGATGCTGTCACTTTGGGCTGGGCTTCCTAAGCTCACTGCCACATGTCCCTTTTCCACTTTAACAAGTGGTCAAGCAAGGTGGGGAATGTTTATCTGTGTTTTGCCCACTGTAATTCAAACACTAGCCCTGCAGACCCTGTGCTATGGGGATCTGCAGCTTTGCCCAGATGACCAGCAGCAGTCCTGGAGGATGGAGGCCCTGGCAGTGCTTGCATGAGTGGGGACGCTCTAGTATGTCTTGTGTTTCTCTCTACCAGTGCTTAGTGTGAGGGACGGGGATATAATCCTGCTCAGAACAGGAAAAAGGTCAGATCTTTAGAAAAACACAGAGGGAGATGGCAGCATTAAATGAAAAGTCTCAATAAACATAACTTTTTCATACTAGCATCACAGAAATAGGAGGATAGAAGGAGGAGAAGAAAGAGAAAAGAGAGAGAAGCTGTGACTACAAAGCTTTGGAGGAAGAGCTGGAAGGCCTTTGAAAGTGCTGCTGGGAACAGGTGCAGTTGCCCTGGGGAGGTGCTGGAGAGGGGACTGGGGCTCCCACCAGGAGCCAGTTCCACCCCAGGATAAGGCAGTGGTGAGGCTATGAAGGCCAAGTTCCCCAGGGGCTGCCACAGCAAGGTTACAGATGCCCAACAGGCCAGAGCCAGCTGGCAGACATCAATGCAGCATGGAAAACATTAAGGGGAAATGGAGGCATTTAGCAATGAAATGACTTGATACCTGGGATTTTTGTCAAACTGTGAGTTGAGGTATGCTGAAGCTAGGTAGTGAGTACATGGGGATTCCTTATGCAAGTGTCTCTACTCTTGTTTATTGTGGTTGAAATAAAAAGTTTCTAATAATAAGCAAAAGGTCTTTTACAAATAGGGGTGCTATGAAGAAGCCACACACTGCAGATAGGATAAGAGCAAAGGAATAAAAGCCATAGAATAGAAGCAGAAATTAACAAGAATTTTGTCTTGGGTTCTCTTAACTAACATTGCAAATCAGGAGTTCTTAACCAGGGAGTGATGGATGAGTTGCAGGGATCCCTGAGCTCTCCGTAATCATGTGCAAAGTGAGCTAATAGTTTCCAGCAAGTTTTGAAGGAATCTCTTTTCCCCAGAGGTTAATAAATTGTATTCTCTCTTAAGTGTGCTATGCATGTATCAGTCACCTGGTGTGTGGTTTTTACATTGAAGGTTTCTTTTATAGAACTGGAATGTTCATATCTGGCTCCAGTGTTTTCAGCTCCCCTCTCAGTCAGCCATACCCGGAAGAGGATTAAATTGCCTGGCTGGCTTCACAGCCCATCTCTCTGGTGACAGCTCCCAGGGTGCCTACAGCCCTTAGCCACAACACCTTAAGTGGAGGGAGGGGAGGGCTATGTCCCAGAGACAAGGGTACACAGTGGGGAGGTGGACACAAACAGGAGGGGTCTGGGTGGGTCACTTGGGGATCTCCGGGAGGCTTCCTGGGGTCTGAAAGAGTAAGAGGGGGTGCTGGGGGTTGAGGTTGTCCTCTTTCAGCTGCAGTTATGCAATAGAAATCACCATGTTGACTAGTCTGAGGCTCAAAATCTAAAGACACCTCCCCACTCCCCAGAGAATTTCTTAGAAAACACCTTCCATTCTTCTCAGGGCAGAATAATACCCAGTCTGACATCCAGCCCCTTGAAGCTAATTCTTCCAAGAAGTGCAGCTCCCTAGAATGGACACAGCAGGCTGTCACTTGGACTTGCAGCCCTGTTGAGCAGCAAAGGGGGGTTTAGGGGACATTCGGGGTCTCCTCAGTCCCTCTCTCTTGGAACCATGTCCAGATTTAGGTCAAGGCTTGAAGGCCTTCCCTTATTTGCTGATACATGCAGATCTTTCTTTCCAGCCTAATGCATCACAGGCCAGCCTCAGAAGCACAGACTTGGCCCCTGGCCCTGAGAAGAGAGATGGGAGGAGAGGCTGGAGCATGGGGTCCAGGCACTGCTCTGTAGCTGGGGCTCTGAGCTCTACTCTCCATACCCTCCTTCAGAGGAGACAGGTGGGGACCAAAGCCATTTCCCCATCTCCCACAGGGGGGCACAGACTGACAGACAGTCAATGACCCTTGTTTCCAGGGGCTTGTCTTCTCTCCTCCAGGCATCTGAAGGCTTGCAGGTTCCCTGCCCCTCATTTGGCAGCCCTCCTGTCTCAGCAGTGGAGAGAGGTGGGGGCCCTGGGAAAGAGTCACCCATTCCTAGACCAGACTGCAGGGCTAAGGGCAGAGGAAGGGAAGGAGGTGGGAGAGTGAAGATTGAGAAGAAGGTCTGTCCCAGGCCAGGACTGGGTGAAGGCATGCGGCTGGTGTGCAGCTGTCTGGACTCTCCTCTCCAGAGGCCTGTTGCCCCTCTCCAAGTCCTGTGTGGTGTCCTTCCTCCTTCAGAATGCTCTTCCCTCCCACCCTGGCATTCAGGGTCTGGACACCTCTCTCCAGCTCGTATCTAAGTGTAGGACAGGCAGCATGCCAGGAAACCCCCCAGGGGAGGGCCCCTACTCTTCCTTCTACACCCCTGCCCCACCCAGGACCCTGACTGAGGGCCCAGAATCCTGTTTTCTCCATCCCTGCAAACAGCCAAAGCAGCGGGAGGTATGGGGCCAAGAGCAAGATGCTTGCTGGTAAATTTGGAGTTGCATCCTCATCCTTCTTCCTTTATTGTGGCCTCTTCCCTCCACTGCCTCCTTCCCTAAGATGTCACATAACTTCCCCCCAACCCAACACTTGCTCGGCCTTCCGGTCTGGTGGCCTCGGTGGCCTCCTTTCTGTTCTGCTTGGACACTGTGGCCACCTCTGCCAGGAACCCAGAAGAATGAATTTGCAATGGGGACTTTCAGAGACACACACCAGTCCAGAGAGATTCTTCCTAGAGTGGAAAAGGACCTCCTTTTATTGTTCCCATCACCTCCCAGAAAAAGCCTCACATGCTGAGGCTCAGAATGAGGGCCTGTGTCACAGATTCCATAAAGAGGACCAAAGCTACTTCCAGTGGGCAAGCCTTGGGGCTGTGAGGCACAGCTGGCCAGAGTCCGAGAGGCACAGACCAATGAAGAAATCTTTTTTTAAACTGTGCTTTATTTAGGGCTAAGCTGGAGAAAGCGTCATCCAATAGTTACAGAAGGTTACAAGGAGTTTTAGGGAGTTGAGTGTGAAAAGAGCAGTTGTACTGAACTGCAGCTGTTTTCTTTTTTTTTTCTTTTTTTTTTTTTTTTTTTTTTTTTTTTTTTTTTTACATCTGGACATCCTAAAAGGAGGAGTCAAGAGAAAAAAGGAAAATGAAAAACAACAACAACAACAAAATTGACAGAAAGAAAGGAAAGGCAGGAGGCCCTAGAGGAACTGGAAATTTGTTCTTCTAAAGGGAAACAATGGTAGGTCTGAGAACCCCCGGCCTCCAGATGACCTGGACATCAGTGAGAAGGAATCAAGGCAGAATGCCAAAGCAATCTTCCCAAGGGTGCAAATAAATTATAATAAATATGTTATACTTTAAAATATATGTGTTCTTAAATAATTCAGTGTTTTTTCTGATTCTGAGTTTTTTAAGCAATGTCTTTAACTGCTCTAAAGTCATTTACCAAAGATAAATATCGTGCTTTCATTAAATAGTTTTCCTTGTTTTTTTCTCTATCATTACAATTAAAAGTCCTACAAAATATGCAAATTTATTTACAGAAAAACAGAGCCGGCATCATTTAAACATCCCTGTTTTTCAAAATTCCTTGTAAACAGTTTCAGAAATTCTTCAAAGATTGTTTATTTTTCTCTCTCTTTTTTAAGGTTTTGTGTGTGTGTGTGTGTTGTCTAGTTGTTTTAAGATGAAAGTTCCCAGTTCTCCCTTGCCCGGAAAGTCTCTGGAGCAAGCGTGGAAGGCGAGTGAAGCGGAAGGTGAGTGAAGCGCGCGCAGCTCCCAGAGGGAAGCGAGAGGCGAGGACGACGGCGGCGGCGGCGACCTGGGCGACGCGACGCGACCCTTCCGGCCGATGGCATGGCCTCCACCGGCGTCGGGCAGCCAGGCGCCCGCAGGTGTGGGGCGAGTTCGGCCTGGCCCTCAGAGACAACGGCATCCGACAGCACTCGCCGGGAGAAGGGATTGATGCTCTGTCTAAACTCTACAAAAGTACAGTCCTACAACATCTGGGATTTTAGCAGTAATGCTAACTTCTATAGGTTTTTTTTTTCCTTTTTTTTTTTTATTTTTTGCTTTCCTCTAATTTTTCTTCTATTATATAGGTATTTTAAACTTTTCCTTTTTAAAATTCTGTACAACTATTATGATTTTAAGAGGGGGAAGAGTTAGAAGCATTTACAGACTTTTCACAACAATGACCTTGCTTGGTAAGTCCCATTTGTTCCCCTCCTTGTTTTCTCACACTTCACGGGTGAGTTTTAAGATTTGTGTTGCTTTCCCCAAATATCCACCAATTTGTTCATCTTTTAACAGCTCCATCCAGACATAGAATACAGAAAACCATAGGAAAGTGTCATAGACTTGGATGAGGGTCATCAAAGCGCCTCTCAAAGTATCAAAGAACTATTATCTTGCTGTTTTAAAAGCATTGAAGCGTTATTTTTCCTTTTTTTGTTGTTTTTTTGTTGTTTTTTGTTTTTTTTAATTTTTTGTTACATTTTTTCATAGAATCGCTCTAAGCTGTTTCAAGAACAGCCATGAGGCAGGAAGGAGGGGGTCCTCCATTCCCCCTCTATTTGACATAGAGCTACACATCTGCAATAAAAAGTTTGGTCCTTTGGTCCCTAAATAGCTAAAGGAATGACAGATAGAGATGCTCAGTGGCGGCCTCTCAGCCGCCCCTTGGGGACCAGGCCCCACGCACCACTTGCCCCAGCCTGCCTCAGGCGCCCGTGGGCTGGAAAAGCCCCGGGATCGGTAAGCAGCGTCTCCTCCCAGTTCCCAGCCCTTCAGCCTCCCCATCTGGTCTCGTGATTGTTTTAAAGTTGCCTTTTGTGTGTTTTTTTTTCTCATTTTTCTTCATCTTCTTCTTCTTTATGTCATATATATTTTTCCCCCAAACACGTGCCCTCTGAACTCCATAGACGCTATACTTTCGTTGAAGAAATGTTACAGTCACACAGACAGTGTCTGGAGTCTTCAGCTTGATTGATATAGGCTGATATGTCAAAGGTGTCATCCAACAGTTCTCATTTATAAATATATATAGAGAGAGGTTTGTTTTTTAATGTAGCCCGTTCAGCATCCTGCCCTAAAATGAAGAAAATCAGGGCTGATTAAGCCAAGAGGGAAAACACAAACAGCATCCAAACACCAATAGGAACCTGCCTCAGGGGCTAGGATGGGAGCTCTAGGGGATGGTGGGAGGGAAGGAAGAGAGACCAGTATGAGAATTAGTCATGATCATGATACATTAAAAAGAAATATACTCTTCTATTCAGAGTAGAAACCACTGGGAGGTCTAGTGGTGATGGTTGTAGCTGAGGTTTCGTTGTTGGGAGAAGGTTCTTGATTTGGGTTACTTTAGCATTCTGGATTGGGGGTAGCTACATCTAAGGGGAGAATTTGGGACTGCGGGATATGAATTCATAATTAAACTTGTCTCTGAGGGATCTAGCCCAGATACAATATGTATACAGAAGCCTAGCAAACAAGATAGGAAAAATCTAGCAGCCCAGCCCACTCCTCCCAGCTCAAGGGAAAGAAGGAAGACACATCCGTGACTCAAATTTTGTAGAATCCTTGCCCAGCTTCCAGCCAACCACTTCTTTCCCGGGGTCAGTAACTATTTGCGAGGCTGTGTATATATATGTATATCTGGATATATGTGTAGAATATATTCACCTGCACATATGTGGATATACATGGATATGTGTGTATGTATATGCATATATACACACATACACACACATAATACTTTTCCCATACATGCCAGGGAATTTAGAGGAATTCAGAACTTCAAGGGAGTGGACGGGAAAACCTAAAAAAAGGTCAGAAGAGATTTAATTATCAAACTTAAATAAATTAACTCAGACAGTGCTTGATTTTGTTTTGAATGGTGGCTTTTTGGTGTTTTGTTTTGCTTTAAAAAAATCATGATCTGACTAGAATCAGAAGGCGAATGCTTAATCATTGTGACTTAACAAATGAGACTCATCTCCATTCTAGCAAGCAGCTTCCACTTATACATGGGGGTGACTGGTTACATCAAGAAAGTTAGAACTGCAAAGCCCCCACTTGAGGGGACAACGTCATGCGTATATCAATCCATGCTGGCAGGTTTTTCACACTGTTGATTCAACAAACAGCAAACCGTACACAGCAGTCTAAACAATTACAACACCAAATAAAATAATAATAAAATTAAAAAACACTTGTCAAGGACCCTTTTTCAGTTGTAAACAAAAAGGTGCATTTTGCTTTTGTTAGTACTGTTTCTTCCAAACCAACCAAAAAAACCCTCCCGAGCCCCCAGTCCCCAGCCTCCCCTCCCCACATTTAATTTAGCAGAAGTGGTTACAATACAAACCTTACAATTGTTACTGGGCTCTCTTGCAGAGGCCTCTGGCTTTGTACTCTAGTTTTTTGGTTTAGAATTTTTTTTTATCATTCTGTTACTGTAGATATTTTGTTTTTGTTTTTTGTTTTTGTTTTTTTTTTTTTTTCCCTTTGAAGTGAGATTGAAAATAGCCTAACTGGAAAAAGACCAGACCTAGGAAAGTGTCAATTGAAAAAGGCCCCCAAATTTCTAGAAAAAAATAAAATCACAATATTTTCAAGTGCAAGTAAATCAACCACGCATAGATATTTTTAAGATGTTTTCCTTATTTTTAAGAAAAAAATAATGGTTTGCACAGGTAAATGATCCCATGTTTGATAATTCAGGAATTCATCTTTATTTTGACTATTTTTTGTTCTTTTGTTTTGTTTTTTTCTCTATGTGACATCTAGAGAAGCATAAAAAAACGCTGAACAAGAAAAACCAAACAACAGAAAGTAAAACCACTGCAAGCACCAAGAACGAAACGAAAATGAGCACAGCAAAAAAGATTGTGGCAGCACAAAAGTCAAGAAAATGCACGTGTGATCATGACTGGCCAATCATCAACTGATACAACATCCAAGAAAAACGCTCCAATCACAGCACCTCCACGAAACTTGACGGCAATTGTCATGCAACCGATTCTTAGCCTTGTTACATGACGCCATCATGTCACACTGTGAACTTTGAGTTGATTTGAACTTACGGATGGGGGACTTTTCTCCACTCTCATGTGATTACGTGAACTTTATTCCTAGCTCAGCGCGAGACTGTGGTGGATTTGACTGGCCCTGGTTGGGTTGTTGGAATTTGATTGAATGACAAAAGAAGAAAAGATTTATATATATATTTATATATGTAGAGAGAGAGAGAGAGGACAAGAGAGTGTGGGTGGGGGAAGGAAGAGGTGGGGCAGGGCAGGTGGGGTTGGGGAGTGTGGGAGGGCAAGGAGGGCTGGGATTCGGGTGAAGGAGGGCAAGGAAGAAGTTAAAACAAAATTTAAAAGAAAATATATTTATACAGCACCAGACCACAGCATCAATCTAGAAGCTCTGATGAGAGAACAGCAGTCAAATCATAAGAGAACTGAAAAGAACTCAAAGGATGGAGGAAGCCAGCAGACAAACATGGGCACATCAACACACACACACACGCACACACACACACGCACACACATACACACATACACACACACGGTTGTTTATGCAGACACATGATACACTGTGAACAGAAGCAGAACCTCACACAGGGCCACTAAGGGCATCCATCATGCGTTGGGGAAGGGGGCATGGGCGGTTTGGCAAGGGGGCCAGAAAAAAATAAAACAGCCCCTCAAACCACCTTGGCCAGCAAGCAATCTCAGGGAGCAGGCGCTCTGGTTTTCATCACCCTTGATTCTTTCTCTCCCCCAGGGGTGGCGCTCCCCCCCTCCTCAGCTTTCTGTGACTGCAGCCTGTGGGCCAGCAGGGGATGTCTGTCGAGTGGCCCTGGTCAGCTGGGTAGGTCAGAGGCTTGCTATGGTAACTGCTGTGTCCACGGGGTCCATCTACAAAACGCTTTGCTGCCATAGTACCACCCAGGCTGGCAGCAGCTCGGCCCTCCCACCCTGTGGACCCACCCTGGCCACCATCCTAGAGAAGGCTGCAAGGGCACCCACTGTGGAGGTTATGGCCCTCCCTGGCTTCAGCTCCACCTCAAATTACTTTCCTCAGAACCTGGGCAGGGTTCATTTTGAGATTTAGGGTAAAATTCATCAATGTTCTTGGAATTCTAGAAACATGCCTTGGCACTACTGAGTTCATCTTGCATTTGCCTTACCCTCTTTCTTTGCTCACACTCTTTGCCTTGCTCCCAAGTGGCCTGTGTAACCAAACTGAGGCTGCATCTAGGCACATGAAGCCCTTCGAAGGTTCTGCAGCCCTGACCCATAAAATCGTCACATGGAAGGCTGGAGAGTGCCCTGCAGGGGGCCACGTGCAAGGCTGGAGGGTCCCCTGCAGGGGGCACAGAGGTGAGCACCTCCAGCCTCTGCTGCTCCCACTCTTGCTCTGCTGACTTCCCCTGCTCCCTACCCCATCCTCTTTTCCCACCCCCTCACCCCACACCCCTCCATGAACAGCTTTCCAGCCTGACCCACCACAAGGCCCCAACCTTCGGCTGTCTTTCCTGGTGGAGCCCTAAGTGGTTGAGAATGAGTTCTCTTCCCTACCAGGAGTCATCAGATGATTCAACTTTCGGTTGACTTCTCCACCCCTCACCACTTCATAGTCCTCTGCTGCACCTGGGATTTGGGGTCCCTAGCTCCACCCCTCCCCATAGTTCTCTTGAGCTTGCACTGGAGGCCCTCCTCTCCTGTGGCACTCAGGCCTGGGCCAAGGCCTATGTGCCAGGTTGATCTGCAGGCTTTCCAGTCTACAGGCTTCTACATACAGCGGACTTTCACTCTCAGCTTTATGCTTTCCTTCAGGGAGGGAGGAAGGGAGGCCTGGGATCTTAAAATATCACTGTGGATGAGGGGCAAAGAAGCTGAGCCCAAGCCCGGCCTCCAGCTCAGCCTTCACAGAAGCACCCCAGACGACTCCTCTGCAGACCCCAGCCTGCCTGCCCACCAGGGCTGGGTTCTTTGTTCTTCCAACATTGCATCTCCTTCCCCCAGATCAGGGACCGTCCCATGCCCACCAAGTCCTGAAATGCCACTTCCAACTCCTCCCAGAAGCCCTTAGACGCACCCAGGATGGCCAATGGGCAAGTCCCATTGGCACGGGAGAAGAGGCCTAAGGAACTGAGGGTATTGCCATCAGATGGGGGCTGTGGCAACTGCAACTCAGGGACTCCCTGGGACTCTCCTCTTTCTCCCTCCATTCCAGCCCTGAGCCCCTCATGGGCGTTCACTCCTTCCCACTCTGCCTGCTCCTCTCCCAGCTTTAGAGTGCAACTGCTTGTCAGGGCCAGGCACTGTCCTGTGTACTGCAGCATAAACCTGAACAGCACACAGCCCCTGTCCCTAAAGCTCAATCTAGGGAACTTCCTCACACACACCCTCATCTCTCACACATGCGTGGCCCTGGACACATCACACACCCTCACACTCAGTCCCTGAGGAGCCCCCAAGACTCCACGGGCTCAGCTGGCTACTGTCTTCATTAGGAAGCAGCTCCTCTTCTTCCTGCAGGGTGACCCCTTCCCGACCACTCTCGGGGTGGAGGCTCACAGAGCACAGCCCTAGGTATGGCTGTGGGATCACTGACCAGCATGGTGAAGTCCAACTCACCGAGCTGGGTAGGAAATTATGGCCAGGCTGAACCAATTCAGATCTCACGTCCTAAAATCAGCTGGACTCAAGCAAAGGAGGGCCAGGCCAAAAGCCACAGCCTGGCCCTGTATAGGTCAGACCCAAAGCACCTGTGCCTGCAAAGCCTGGACCCGACACTCTCCAAAAGCATACTCGGAGCCAGAGTCACAGGACTCACTGGGGTCAGGACAAGATGCTTGGTGCACTCTCCAGCCATAGAACTGGAGTGCTAGGAGTCTGAGAACCTGGCCTGCTGCTGGGGCCCAGTGTGTCTGGTAAGCGGTGGCAGAACAAGGGGCTCAGAGGCCAATCTCTGAGCTGGGTGGGGCCAGGCTGGGTGTGTTCTGCCAGCTGGCTGTGGACCTGGCCACATGCATGTTTTTGCGTACTCCTCCTGCCTTTCCTTCCTTCCTTATTTAGTTTCCTGGCAAAGATTGCTTAGAGAAACTCCAGTCTTAGCACAAGACAACAAACCCAAGCCGCCAGAGGGGTACGGCAGCGGGGAAGCAGAAAACCAGCCAGGAAGGAGAGTCACTGACTCCAACCCTGATCCCACCCCACTCAGGACCTTCCTTCATGGAACCAAAGCCCAACTGTACTCCCCACAGCTGCCCTGCCTGGGCCCCTCTCCCTCCCCCTGGTCTGCCCCCACTCTCTTCTGACTTGGCCTTAGAAAGCCTGTACCACCATGGGGCAGCTGCCCTAGCCCTGAGGTCCGCCCTTCCACCTCCCACTTTGCTCCCAGCTATGGCTGGTCCCTCGGCCCCTGCTCAGGCTTCCTGCCCTTCTGAGTACCTGGGGCTGCAGCTTAGGCCTCAGCACGAATGAATACCCTTTACTAGCCTGTGATACCAGGCAGTATTTTAGCTGCTTTTTTGTGCCTTTTCCTCCCTCGCTGGCAGTCCAAGGGCAGCCACTTCTCATTGCAGTCCCCAAGGCTGCCTTGAGAAGCTCCCTATCTCTTCTTAGCAACCTCCTTCTATTAGAGCTTCCAACAGTCTTGGGCTGGGAAGCCTGACAGCACCATTTGTTAAAATACTGTCTAAATGAAAATTAAATGTCAACTTTACTGTAGGAGTTATGTCACATAGTAGTTTTTTAAAGGACTGCTTAGTAGAAAGGAGGTGGTTAGATGGCTGACCCCAGAAAAGTGAGGTGTCATATGTGCTCCCTCAAGACATTCAGGATACTCTGGGGTGATAGGTTGGGGTGAGGGTAGGGTGGAGTTTCTCATTCTCCTCACTTGAAGAGGAGTAGGCTCCCTGGCTTCAAAGCTTGGCTCTGCGACTCACTAGCTGATGGGCAAGCTACTTAATCTCTCTGTGCCCCATCTGCGAAATGGAAATACTAACACTACCTACCTTATAGGTAGTTGTAGCTATGTAGTTACATCTCCTAGTTGTTACTTCTCAGAGCAGTGCCTGGTGCGTGGTAAGCACTGTGTGAAGGTCTAGGGTTCTAATCTTTCTGCCCTTTGCATGCCTGGTGGAAGAACCCACTCTGTGTTTTAAACCACTCCTCCCAAGCCCCCACCCCAACTCTGAATGCCAGCTGGTTCAACCCTGTGGGCACTTCTGACCTTATATCCCAAACAATAAACCTGCCTTCTCACTCCTTCATCTGGGAATTCTTCTAACCTAGAGGTTTTATCCTGGCTTGAGCCAAGGAGGCTAAGACAAGCTACTTTCAGGGGTGCCCCTTGGAATCTCGGGGCATGACCCTGCCTGATTCATATCCCCATACCCCCAAATCCTCTAGTTGACTCTAACACCTTAGTCTCATTAATGAGAAAAAAGAAGCCCAAAGAGGACAAGCACCCTAACCCAGGTCACACCTTAATGGCAGAGCTATGCTGATTTAAGAAAAAGTGTCCTATATACAGAAAAAGCTGCTTTCACGAAACCATCCCTCCATTCCTATGGAGATGCCCCCATCTGCAAGCTGCCTCCTGGTGTCTGTGTGTGCACAGAGCCAGAAGCTCCTTGAGGGCAGGGATGGTGACTCATTCATCCTTGCATCCCCCGCACTGAGCCCAGTGCCTGGCACAAGAAGGTGCCCAAACTCTGAATAACATGTGTGTTTGCATCTGGACACAAGCCAGAAATGGGCAAGGATGGGAAACAAGCCAGAAATGGGCAAGGATGGGAAACCAGGAGGCGGGAAAGACTGGTTTTGCTTTTCCAGGATTGCAGAGAGCGGAAGCACAAGTACTCCCCACAGAGAGAAGGCCCCTGCTCTCTGAGGGTGAGAGTTGCTACTTCTGGGTAGAGGAAGGGTGTTCTGCTGGTGTCTGTACCCCAGCACTGGGTGGAAGATTTGAGGGGAGACTTGGAAGCTGGAGACCTCCCTCCCAAACTCTGGTCTCTGAAACTCAACTTAAATGTGTAATTCTCACATGCCTAATCTTTCTCCCAATCCCTCTGTTCTTCCAGTGACTTGGGCCAAAAGCCTAGGACTCATCCTTGGCTCCTCTTACAAAATACATCTAGAAATTAATTCCTTCACATCTCATCAACTGCTGTGACACTGGACTGAGTGGTCAGTGCAGTAGACCTATGCTTTGGCCCCCTACAAGCTATTATCAACACAGAAGCCAGGGTGACCCCACTGAAATGCAAGTTACCCATCACTCTTCTATTCAGAACTCTCCAATGCTCTCTCCATCTCCTATTTCAGAGAAGAGACCAAAGTCCACGCAGTGGCCTTCAAGGCCCCACACCAGGTGGCCTTCCTCACTCTCCCAGCAACCCAGTCTCCTGCTGTTCCTACTCCACTCTGCAGCCCCACCTTGCAGCCTCCATACTGACTGTTCCCTCAGAGGCAGGGGCATGGCTGCTCCCCTCACCTTCTGTGCTCCAATTCACTTCCTCAATGAGATCTACACTGACCATGTGGTTTAACTGTAGGCCAACAATCTCGACATACTAGATCATATTCTTTGATCACATGTCATTGTTTATTGTCTGTCTCCACCTTCTGTCTTGCTCACTGCTGAACCCCAAGTGCCTAACACAGTAGCTGACACACAATACTGCTGAATAAATGGAGGAACATGTGCGGGGACGGGCGGCCATAGGGCAGCAGGGTGCTGAGCTGGAAAGGCCTGAAGGGAGCCTTCACCTCTGCTCTGTGAAGAAGCCGAGGCTGCAAGAGCCACAGCACTGGGGGAAACCATTCTGAAGGTTGACTTTTGATGTCCTGGGGTATCTCCCCCCATTCTTTCTGCAGGAAGCACTTTGCTCAGGGGAACACGTGGGCTGGAAGAGGCGTGGCTGATTGTGTCTTCAGCTCCTAGGCAGGACCCAGCCCAGCAGAAAAGGTAACAACTACCGCTCATCATGACCCATGTGGGGCAGGCAGGGCCCGGGATCTCAGTGCTATACCATCACCCTCCTCAGCTTTCCTCCCATCCTGCTTTGTTTCTTAGTAAAGTTCCCTTTGAAAGATCCTGTCCTTCCTCTCTTCACTGAGCTATGGGGAAAGACACGGCTGCAGGGGTCAAGTGTCTAAAGGCTACCAGCCCTCCTGGGAGAACTGGGAAGGAGAGAGCCCGGGGTCTGGGAGCAGGCCCCGCGGGCGGCTGCAGCTCTCCTGGGTAGAGCCTGTTCTGCCCCCAACCTCTCTCAGCCTGAGCTTGCCACCTGTTCACCCCAGGGTTCCCTGGCCAACAGGACTGCCAATGTAGACCCGGAGGCGCAGGCCCAGGGCTCGCCTCACCCGCCCGGAGTGGCTCCCTCACTCCTGCCCCTGGTGGCCCTGCCATAGGGAAATGGCCAGGCCCATTTCTGCCGGGGTGACTGCAGCTCTGCGCCTGGCCCGAGGCGCAGGGCGAGGAGCAGGTTGAGCCGGGCGCAGCGGGTCCAAGGCACCAGTGAGGGTCCGGCCCACGAAGGCCGGAGGAGGCGGCGGGTCCGTCTGGTTCCCTCCCAACCCCCGTCCCCGCGCCCCGGCCGCCCCTCGTTACCTGTGCGAGTCCTGGTCTCCCCCGGGGGACGCTCCCGCCGGCGCTCAGTACGGGCGATTGGCGTCTTTGGGCCGCTTCAGCTGCACCTTGAGCCTCTTCATGCCGATCTGGAAGCCGTTCATGGCCTGGATGGCGGTCTGCGCGCTGGCCGGGTTGTCGAAGCTCACGAAGCCTGGCGAGACACGAGGGACGAGGGCCTGGGTTTCCACGGGGCCGCCCGGGGCGCTGCCGGCGGGGAGGGGTCGGGGGACAGGGGGGCGGGGCGGGCCTGAGGCTCTTCCCCATCGGGCCCCGCCCCCGGCCCCGCCCCGGTGCCCGCCCCCCTCCAGCCCGCGCGCGCGTGCTAGGCCTCTCCCGGGGCGGGCGCTGGCGGGGACCCGGCTCGCTGACCTGCGCCTCGTCTCTGGCCGCGTCACTCGCCCGGCGCCCACTCCCCAAGTGAGGTCCGCGGCCGGGCGGCGCTCGGAAAGGCGCCCGCCCCCCACCCCCGCCGGCCCCCGCACCTCAGCCCTCGCCTCGGCGGGAGAGGGCGGACACACCTGCGGGTGGAGTTTATTGGACACTGTCCTCCCTGACAGGAGGGGGCCTGGCAGCGCGCGGGCACAGGGTGCCGGCCTGGGGAGAGAGACGAGTGCGAGGGGCCGGGAGGGAGGCGCCGCCGAGAAACTTCTCCACCGCCGGCCCGGCCGCCCCCCTCGCCAGCGCAGGTGCCCGGCCGTCGGGGGAGGCCCAGAGGCTGAGCCCTCGCGGCCCCTCCGCCCCCACTCCCGGCCCTGCCCGCCCCGCCAGGCTCCGGGTGGGCCCTGGGCGTCACCTCGCCCCGGCACCTCTCTTCTCCACGCCCTGCGCCGTGGACTAAGCACGCACCAGCTGATATGTCCATAACAAGTCACAAGACCATCAGTGCAAATCAGGCCACAGCCCTCCGTGCAGAAGCGCTTCCCACGCGTTCACTCCTGTGCCCAGATGGGATGCAGAACCTTGCAGCTCCCAGGCCCAACCGCGCAGGTCCCAGATGGGCACAGGTCATGTTCCCAAAATGAGGTCAGAAGTCACCTTTGGGGAACTCTGAATGCATCTCCTTATACAGACAACATTTTACATCAGCATTTCCCAAACTGGCCCTAATAGGTGCTCCTCGAGAAAGGGCTTGTGTGGTCAGGAGGTTTAGGGCCAGGCCCACTGGGCCAGTCCAGCATATCAACAAATAACGTCCCCTCCGTCACCAAGTTGTAGTAAATGAACCTTTATAGCTTTGTTTAATCTAGTATTTCCTTGAATTTATTCGACTTTAGAGGCCTTTTCTCCTGTAAAAAGGACTTAGATCCTGCAAAATATATGAAAGCTTGGCGAGACACCGAGGCGTTCCCATGAACGTGCCCGCGGCGCACTGGTCCCCAAATGGCCATTGGTGTAAGACAGAGATGCACAGCCACCCAGGAGTGAAGTAGAAGCCGTCTTCTCAGTTAATTGTCTGTGGTACCTCGGGCCTGCCTTGGGACTTCTCTCCAAGAAAGAGAGCCCTTCCTCACTCTCCCTACCTGCCGGCTGTTTTTCCCTCTTTCTCTCTGCCCAGATGCTGCCTCCATCGTCTTTCTTTCTCTCCTCTCCTTCCTGCCTTGCTCAAGTTTGCTCCTGCAGCCGAACAAGTGCAACAATTGGTCAGAGCTGGGCCCAGAGCAACAAAACTAACCTCTGTATAAATATAGATACCAGAATAAATAGGGAGAATTTCAGCTGATCCATACAAGATTCGCCTCCAGCCATATTTCCACCAGCTCCCCTCAGCCCCTCCTGGCCCGTCCCCACCTCCCCTGACCTGTATGTCTAATCACTAAAGTCAAGTCACGTCAAGTAAAAGTCAAGTCCTTAGTAAACCAGAGCAGTTTTCAAATATGTGAATTGTGTGTTGATACTGCTTTCCCCAGAATAAGGAAGGTGGCTGGACAAAAGCCTGTTCCTGCCAGGACAAGGTAGCCTGACTATGGGGGACATGCTGCCCCTCATTCTTCTCATCATCCACCTGAGCTCAAAGATGGGAGGAGAAAGAAGGTAAAAAGGGCTGGAGGAGCTGTCTAGGGCACAGGTGTAGCGGCAGGCAGAACCACTGTGTGGGGAGGGCAGAGAGGAAGTTCTGGAGGAGGGCAGAAGCCCAGCCTTCCTGGAAGAGTTTAGAGGTCCCCGGAAGCCCGAGAGTTGAGAAGGAGTCCAGGGTCAAGGGAATTTTTCTTCCCTTGAACTGTTATTAACTGGCTAGCAGTCTGAGCAGGGTCCCTCCCCTGTAGACTGGAGGCCCCTGTGGCAGGGCTCTGGGCACTGTCTCCCAAGTTCATGGTTCCAGGACTGTCTTCCTTCTTCCAGAGCTACCTCTCCTGCCTTCCTCCTACCCTCAGAAGGTTTCTGCTCCCAGGCCCTGTGGGAAGGCCCGCAGGTAGAATCCCCCTATGGTATTCCCCCAGCCCTCCTTCCAACATAGGAACATTTGTGCTAGACATGCCCTCATGAAGGTATCTGGAAGACTCTGCTCATAAATTTACATGTGTGCTTATAAAGAGTGAGTGTGGCCTTTGAGGAGTTCACTTTAACACAGGGCCACTTTTACAGCAAAAATAGCACTTTAAGAACAAAGGGGACCTAGCACTTCCTGAGGGTCTGCCCTGGGTAAGCTCCCTCACAGCATCCCTGGGGCGATGATTAAAATCCCCTTTTCACAAAGGAAGAGAGTGAGGCTTACAGGGCTAAATGACTTGCCCATGAGGGAATGCTGAAGTTAGGTATCACTTTATTTTATTTTTATTTATTTATTTTGTTATTTATTTTTGAGACGGAGTATTGCTATGTCGCCAGGCTGGAGTGCAGTGGTGTGATCTCGGCTAACAGCAACCTCCCTTCCTGGGTTCAAGCAGTTCTCCTGCCTCCACCTCCTGAGTAGGTGGGACTACAGGCTCACGCCACCACACCCGGCTAATTTTTGTATTTTTAGTAGAGATGGAGTTTCACCATGTTAGCCAGGCTGGTCTCAAATTCCTGACCTCAAGTGATCTGCCCGCCTTAGCCTCCCAAAGTGCTGAGATTATAGGCATGAGCCACTGCGCCCAGCCTAGGTTTCACTTTAAAGGCCTCTGGGATATTGGCAGAAAGCTCAGCTGCCTGGTGAGAGAGAGAACCCAAGTGGCTTAACCAGGAACAGCTGGGCTGGACCAGCATCTCAGGAGTCTGTCCTTTTTTCAGGGCTGGTATGCTTGACATCAGAAATTTGTTCAAGAGAGGAGAGCTAGATTAGAGGTATACAGAGAATGTTCCTTTAAAAAGCAGGAAGAAAAAAAAATGTAGTCCTGGCTAATTTAAGTGGGCTAACACCATAAAGAGGGTAGTGCTTAGAGGAGACTGCAAGGAAATGCCTTTGGAAAGCCGGACTGCACCCACACCTGGGACGGTGCAAATGTGCCAAGCCCAGCTATGGCTGGAGACTAAACCTGTTCCAGCAGAGGCGCCCAGAGCTTCCTGGGCTGTCAGCAGCGCTCTTCTCATTTACATAACATTTGGGACTTACTTAAAGAGCAGATGCAACTGATTTCCAGCTTGTTGTTTTTATATACATAACTGTAATTCATAAGGAGAAATACCAAAGAGTGGAGGGCTGCAACTCTGTCTTTTGCTTTTGCTTTGTTTTTCCACACCCAGAGAGAAATGAGCTGCTGGGGCAACTCCATGCCATTGAAAGACCACAAGTTTCCTGTGGCAGCTCCAGAGGGGAAGGGACAATGGTGCAAAGATCTTGACTACTTTGGGGAACATGCTCCAAATCCTCAAGCCCTTCATGATTCCAGAAGGTTGGACTCCAGACTGGAAACTCCTTAACATGTGCTTCCTGATGCTGCACTCCTGTCTCCTTTCCCCTCCACCACCCCCAAGCTGTAACCTGGGTTCCCCACAACTCAGCCTCCTACTCTCTCCTCCCAGCCCCAGAATCTGGGGGTCAGCCTGGAGATACTGAGTTTCTGGCAGACTCAGCTCTGGTTCCATATGTGGCTCTCTGGGGACTGGTCTCTTCAGTCCTCATGACTTATGAAAGGGTCTGGCCGAGAAGGAAGGGCTGATGGAGAAGGATGAGGAGGTCGGAGGGCAACAAGGAGGAGGGGAGAAGAGAGGGTGATGTGAAATTCCAGGAAGAGATCTGACGCTTCCTGGATAGGGTTGCCAGACTTAGCAAATAAAAACATGGGATGCCAGTTACATTTAAGCTTCACATCAACAATAAATACTTTTTACTGTAAGTACATACTTATACTAAAAATGTATCCTTTGTCTATCTGAAATTCAAATTTAACTGGCCATCCTATATTTTATCTGACAGCCATACTTCTGGATGCTTTCGAGTTTTCCCTCTCCCATCTAACACCATGCCCTGGGAACATTTCCTGCAAACTGTATTTTTATTACTCTCAGCTCAAGGACCTCCCACCGTTTCCACTGCCTACCACACCCCGTGAAACATCCCCCTCTGCATAGTGGAAACACCCCAGCACAGACATCACACCCCCGCGCCTGGTCTCGCTCTCACTGTCCTCTGGCTCGTCTCACCCCAGCCCCATGCCTTCCTCATCCAATTCTCCCCACCTGGAGTTCCCTCCCTTCCTTTTTGTGTATTTACAGCCATCTACCTTTCTTGTCACTTCATTATTAGGTGCCTCGCAGTTTTCACTGCTATAAACATAATTTTCATCTAAGCTCAGCGCTTAGGCTTCCTGAGGGCAGGGACCAGTCTCCTCTTCCTGACTCCTCAACAATGCCCAGCTCTGGTGGCCTGAGGCAGGTGAGTGGGGAGGGCAGGAGGGGAGCAAAAAGCAGGGTAGACAGAGAAGGAGTTGGGGCAGGACAGAGAGCTGGAGACAGGAGGCGAAGGGGTGGGCAGGAGAGGGGCCTGGCTAGGTGACTGCCCTGCCCAGGTGTCACGCTCTGATTTGGCCTCGGGCTCAGGCCAGGCCACTCTCACCATGAGAGGAGAGGGGCTACTGGGGCAATGGGTGTGGCTGGGCTCTGCCTGCTGCCCCTCCTACCCCTGTCAAGGTGGCCCCTTTCCCTTCTCAGTCGGTTGGAATTTGGCTGGAAGAGGAAACCCATTTCTTGGACTGGGAGTGGGAGATGGGGAGCCAGGTTGGGTGGGTAGGGAAAGCCAAGAAGCAAAAGGAGTAGTGGGAGAGAGAAGGGTGAGATGAGGCTGGCGAGGGCCATGGAGCAGCTGGGGCGGGGGCAATGTGAAGGAGCAGGTTAAAAGCAGTCGGACACCGGTAGGTTGGTGCGAGCACCGCCCTGTCCTAGGTGAAGCTAATTGGTTTGTTATCTTTACCCACCAAAGCATTTACTTTGGTTAGTCGCCCGATCCACAAACACTTTCGAGGAGATGACATTACCGAAAGGGAGGAACATCTGCATCAGCTCAGCGTCCCCAAACTCCTGGGGCAGATGGTAGATGAACAGGTTACAGCCCTCGGGCCCTGCGGTGAGGGGAGGGGGTGGGCGGGGGAGGAGGGATGGCGGGGTGGGGGAAGAGAGAGACAGAGGAGAGGTGAGCGAGTTAGGCAGCGCAGCAGGGAGGGGTGGGGGCAAGGTTAGGAGGGGGGGTCTCATTCCAGATCCAAGTGCGCCCTGGAAGAGGCAGGGATGCTGAGCCCCGGGTCTGAGCTCCAGTCTCTGCTCTGCTCTTGGGCAAGTCACTGAACCTCGCGGTGCCTCAGCCGCCTTTTCTATAAAATGGATCCATAGCAGAGGCTTGGAAACCCTAGGGCTCCAGAGGCAGAATCAACCTACTGCTGTGTCTCTGGAAACCAGGTGCTGAAGATAGGGAAGGCCCGGGAGATCCGGGAGGCCTCCCTCCTGCCCAGCTCCTGCTCTGGGGGGACCAGGGCATCACCTGGGGCAGCCGTGTCCTGTGCTGGGGAGACACCCCACTTTCCCCTCTCACAGGCCAGGCTCAGACCCTGGGATTGGGGTGCCCATCCTCCCCCTGGCCTGCAGCCTCTCTTTCTCATCTGCTCCTGATGGCCCAACTGTCCTGCCCAGTTCCACACACCCAGGAAACCAAGATTTATCCTGCCTCCTCCTGGGTAGGTGCGTAGGAAGGGCTGCAACCGAGGCTCTATGATTAGCCAGGGAACCCTCCAGCCTCATGACATGAAGGTTCTTCATTTCGTTACCACAGTAACAACCCTGCGACTTCAGCAGCACAAACTATGTGTCAGGCTGTTCTGAGGACTTCACATGTCTCTAACTCACTTAATCCTTACAGCAACCCTGTGACGTTATTATCATCATTGCCACTTCACAGATGAGGAAGTGAGGCCCAGAGAGGTTAAGGCACCTGCCAAAACACGCACAGCTGGAAGGGGCCTGGAACCAGGACATGAGCCCAGCCTGCCTGTCTCCATAGTGTGAGTTCTCTCCCTCTTGCTACCAAAAATCTCAATATCCCAGACCCCCTGAACACTATGCAGGGCTTTAGCTTTCTAAAATTCTCAATAACTAACTATTTACCTGTTCCTTTTGAAATAGTCAAAACGCTCAATTTTAACTCTTTGAAACTGAAATCATTCCACGATGCGTCTTAGATAGCATATGCCACATATAATTTCATCTTTTAAAGTGACTTGTGGTCATTTCAATGATGGTGTCCAAGCTGTGGTGGGAATGGGAGGGAACCAGCTGCACCTAGTGTTGTGTAAGAAGCAAGGTTCTGACCAGAGGCTGCTGGAAACCTAGGCATGAGCTGAACAGTAAGGCACCAACATGGGCCGCTGCATGGCTTTCACAGCAAGAGCCAACTGTCCTTGTTCTCTGGGAGCCGTGAGGCTGCCAGAGAACCCAGTTCTGGAGTAAAGGTTCGATTTAGAGACTCTGCACCTTCTCTTCTGCTCCTCTACCTTCCACTCTCCTCCTTTTCTCCATCTATCTCTACTCCCTCGAGGTCCACAGCCTAGAACAAAAATTTCCCCAACCCCTAAAGCTACCCAAGGAGCCACTGGCCTCCTCCCTCCTTGGTGCTCACCCTGTGCCCTCTGCCCACCCCAGCCCTTCGGCCTCCCCTCCCTGGACTGCTGGCTCCCAGGCATCCTGCTGGGGGACGGCGCATTCAGAACCGGGTACAAACGTGCTCCCTCACCCCCTTGCAGGGGTTCCTGGTGCTGGATACCCCCGAGCTCTGATGGCCCTCCCCTCACCCTGTCCCCTCCAACCATGCTGTCTTCCCACTGGTTCATGCCCTGTGAATGTGCCCTGGATGGCCCCCAGCTCCCCATACCCTCCCTCTCTGAAAGAACCTCCAGCCTCTCCCTGCTCGTGCCCGAATCCACACTTCATCCTCTAGGGTGGGGCTCTTTCTCTTTTATGTCTGGAGGTTTTTCTCTCCAACCAGACTGGCTGCTCCCAGGGGCATGCTCCTTCTTGTGTCCTCCTGCCCGGCCCCCTCCAGCCCCACAGACACCTTCCTTCCTCCTTCCATCCTCACTCTTCCAGGCCCTGACTGCTCCAGCCCATGCTGACACCTGCCTTGACTTGGGGCCCTGGCTCCGAGTTCAAGTTCTGCAAGCTGCTTTATGTGGAAGCTACATCTGTTCTCCTTAGAGATAAGGAGCCTTCACAGATAGGGCCCACAGGCTCAATCCCACATGCGTGGTGTGTGGCGGAGCCCCAGGAATGACTCTCTAGCCCAGGCCTGACGAAGAAGCCAGGGCAGCAGCTCTAGTCCCTTCCCCTGGACAGTGAGCCCACACGCTGTCTAACTCCAGCTACCGCCAAGCCCTTCTGCACTCCCTCATTCACAGATTACAGAATATGCAGATGGCAGAGCTGGCAGGACTTTAGAGACCAATGTGGTCCAGCCCAGCCTTCTGAGAAATGGTGAAGCGGAGCTGCAGAGACAGAAAGCGGCTACCCCTGACCACCTTGCAGCCTTGGCAGAGCCTCTGCGGCAGCCATCCCTGAGGGCAACCTCATCCCATCTGTGGGGCAGATGGCCCTTGGGGAATTCAGGCATCTGTCTGTTTTCAGGCTCAGCTCAAAGATGAGGAGGTGGCAGAAGGGTCCTCCCCTGCGACCAGAATATCCTGGTATTTCCATGACATTCCACATGGGGAGGGGACTATGACGGAAAGAAGCCAACTCTTGGCAGGGCTGGAAGAACACAGCCTTCTTTCTTGTGCATGACTTGGACAACTCTGTGGGACACAGCTTTGGCCAGGCTCCAGCCCACCTTGCGCCTGTCTCTCCCTGGCCCCATGCTCACCTTGGACTCTGCAGCAGCTGCACTTTTGCTCCTGCTGTTCCCCCTGCCTAGACCTCCTGCCTCCCCAGCTCTATGTGCTGCCAACCTCTGCTCATCCTTCCAGACCCATAGAAGCCTTCCTGACAAACCACTCCCAGTGCCACGCTCTCACCCACCCATGCTGTGCGGCTCTGTTGGTATCGTGCATTACTCTTCCCCATGCCCTGCATCCCTGGGGTGGCTCAACCCATGCACCATGGCTTGGGAGAATGGGGACAATAGCAGCAGATCCTGCCACCCCAAGGAGAGGCTGGAGCCAGGATTGGCCACAGAGGGCCTAGACTAGGGAACAGGGTGTGTGTAGGGGGGCAGGAACTGCAGCTGCTCAGAGATGGAGAGAAGGAATGAGGAGGAGTACAGAGCTACGCACATGGGATGGTGCAGAGTGTAGGGTGGGAGAGGGGCAGGAGGGCCCATGGGGGCCTCAGTTTAAGGCCTGCAGTAGGGGCTGTCATGTGTGTTGGGCAGGGTGCCATTGACCTATAGCTGTGTGAGGGGTGGGGCAGGATTTAGAGACCCCTGAGCCAATAGGCCAGAGTGACTGGGGGAGCTGACAATGGCATCAGTGGGAGAAAAGATATCAGGGCCTGCAGGCACAGCTCTCTGTTCTGGACCTGGAGCAGGCAACATGGGGAGTCCTGGACCCCACCCCTTGTGGCCCTGGTCTGACTGATGAAGGCTTGGACTGTGGGGAAGGCAAGGGCAGGGCAGGCCCAGGGCTGCAGCCTGATGAGGGGACCACCCCCACCCCCACTTCACCAGTGGTAGCCCAGTGTCCCTCAGCTGCAGCAGCGTGAGGCAGGGTATGGGCTGGGACTTCCTGTGCACCCCTCTGGGTTCCTGTAACTTGGCTTTCCTGGGCATGGGAAGCCCTGATGCCCCTGATCCCAGAAGTTGCCTGCTGGGTGTAAGCTGGGGCGGTATGCCTCATGCACAGCCTTGGAAGGGGTGGTAGCTTGGTAAAGGAAGGGCAGTGTGCACAGACACTTGCAGAATGGAGTTCGGGGGCAGACTCAGCCGGCTTGGTCCTCACACCCCTCCAGAGAACGCTCCCCACTCTCCTTACTTTGCTGTGAGGACACTGAGGCTGAGGGGATGGAGTGATTTGTTCAGATTCACAGGGGAAGGAGGTGCCAGAGTCCCACCCAAAAGGGTTTTCTCTGAAGGCCAGGCTCTCAGCCAGGCAGGCTGTGGCACCTGTTTGGGGTCTGAGGGACTCGTCTGGCACTGGGGCCTGTCAAATGATGTTGGACCAGCAGACTCTTGAGGCTCTTTCCAGGACTAACCTACATCGGAGGGCTCCAGGACACTGTGCTGCAGGGGCTATGAGTCAGGCTTTTGGAGGCCACCAGAAGGCTCTGACCACACGGGCTGCAGGGGCAGATTTGGTGCCTCACTACCCAGTGACTGTTTCCATAGGGGTAGAGAGGACGGGACCTTGTTAGTGTCCTGCCCACTCAAGCTGAGCTCTCTGTGGCAGGCCCACAGAGTCCCAGAGGGTGGGCCTGTTCATCCAGCCTCCTGTCTTCCTGCTTATGTGGGTACCTAGGCACTGGGATGGGAAGACACTGACTGGCATTCTGAGGTCCCTGGCATCTGACCCAAAGATCTTGCTGTCCTGCCCTGTTCACACCAGGGCCTTGGGACACAGCCTTCCAGGATCACCCCCTTCTTCCACTAGGCCTGCACTGGGGCATTCTCATCTCTTCTCATCCTGCCCACGCAGTCCTGCCCTGGGAGCTCCACCTGCCTCTCCTGGTCACCCAGAGGGCACAGCTTCTGTGGGTGATAAACTCATCTCCCTCTCTCATTCCCCTCAGCCATGAGCACTCCTACTTCTCCCCACCCTCCCCACTGGCCAAATCCTGCCCACCAGAGGAGGGGGATTCTTAGACCCCACCTCCTCTGGGGCTTCCCTTCCTGACCCTCTCAGCCTGATTACCATCTTTTCCTCAATGTGCACAGCTATCAGAGCTGGTTCTGCAAACCACCATGTTGTTGGAGTCTCATCTCCCAGCTATTCTCTCTGGGAGCACAGTGGTGGGCCCTCCAGTGAAGACCCCAAGGATGGGCCTCTATCTCCTCTGGAAGACCAGAAGCTCCCTGGGTCAAGGACAAGGCCTCCACTGGTACACACAGGCTTAACCTCTGCTAGGTTCTGTTTAAGGGATGGTTCAAGGGCTTGCCATGGAAGAAACACAAACCCAACCATTCAGAAGGGGTTCTCATAGACCAAGGTTTTGATATGTGAGCTCTGTGTCAGGCCAGCAGCAATGATTGAGGGGAGTAGGAAAAGCGCCTCGTGTGGGACCTGCCAGCCCTCAGGGCATTCTGTCCAGGCCCCTGCCCCTGGGCCAGACACCACTCTGGTGTACAGAGCTGCCCACAAGAAGCGGACCTCTAACCTTAAGTTGGAGAGCACCACTCCTCACAGCACTGCTGTCTTCCCTTGCCCACCTCAACACAGCACACAAATGTGGTCACTTTTCCAATGCACACCCCAGCCCAAGGCCCAGGTGAGCAGCCTCTTTGGGGACAACAGGGGGAGGGAGGGGCCCAGGAGCTGGCCTGCAGACTCACCTTCTCTCTGCTGCTGGGGGATCATTGGAGGCGGCTGAGGAAAGGCCTGGCTTATCTGACCATAGGCAGCAGGGTAGGCGGCTGCTGGAGGCCCAAGACAAGAAGCAAGAGCCGGCGACAAGGCAGAGAGTGGAAGCAGGAAGAAAGAGAGAGATTTCAGTGCAGGCAGTAAAAGCAGATCAGCCAAAAAGCGCCCTGCCACTCAGCCACTTAGGACAAAGCCAGCTTTCAGTTCCCAGACTAACAGAGGAGTTGCGAGGTGAAGAGTGGAAATGCGTGTGTGGGTGTGTGTACGTGTGTGTGTGCGTGTGTGTACATTACATACATACATGCATGTACATGTGGGGATGTGTGTGTGTGTACATTACATGTGCACATGCAAGTGTGGGTGTACGTGTGTGTACATTACATGCGTATATGCATGTGTGTGGGTGCATGTGTGTGTACATTACATGCATACATGCATGTGTGTGGTGTGTGTACGTGTGTGTGTACATTACATGTGTGCATGCACGTGTGTGGGTGTGTGTACATGTGTGTACGTGTGTGTGCACACACTTGTGTACATGATGTTAGTGCATGTGTGCATACATTACATGCACACATGCACGTGTGTGTGTATGTTTTGGGGGAGGCAAGTTGAATTTGAAATAGTGGATAAACCACATGTGTGCATAACACACAATCATGGATAATTAAAAACACCAAAATGGCCTGGACAGGATTACCCCAGACCACCTGGAATCCACAGGAAGGATTTCCCACTTCTCTGAGCCACATCTGACTCCAGCTGGAAGGCCCTCACTCCCACTCAAATGGCACCTGTGTGGGAGGTCGGGGGCCACCTGAGGTGTGGACTTGGCTTCTGGGAAGGCTGCCAGGGGGTAGTCCCCAGGGGCAGAGGACTGAGTTGGATAAACCTGATTGTCCAACTGGAAAGGGCCCGAGGTAGGACAGGAGTGGCCGGCTCCCTCCTCTGCCTGGCCTGGCTCCCACAGCAGCAGAGCCTGAAGTCAGAGCTCAGGGGACCCAAGAGGTGACAGCACCTCCTCTGGGCTCCAGATGTGCCAGGCCGCTTCACCTCAGTCCCCTCACCCCTTGCCAGGTAGCCCCACTGCACTCATGGGAGACAGCACTGGCTCTTCTAAGCACAGGGAAGAGAGACCCTGATCAGGTCAGGCAGTAGGACACAGGCTAGGCAGGGATAATGATGGGGTGCTGTGTAGTCCAGGGGTGACAGAAAGAGAAAAGCCTGGCTGACAGCTCGGCTTGGGCTCAGTGACCCCAGGCCCTCTGCTCACTCAGGGCTGTCCCTTCCCACCTCTCCTCCTCTGCTCCCTGTCACACCTGCTGGGGCCCCATCCTGCTGCCAGTGTGTGAGGAAGGGAATGGGGAAATGGCATCTCTTCTAGAGGCCCTCCTTCTCTCAAACCAGGCATCTGTGCTTCCTGGGCCAGTGACTGTGGCCCACGGTGGGCAGCACCCAGGTCCAGCCTTGTCTGCGGTGCTGGTGTCAGCACCCAGGTCCAGCCTTGCCTGCGGTGCCTTGCCTGCGGTGCGGCAAAGTGGCCCTGGAAGCTCCATGGGGAAGGGAAATCTGGCCTCAAAGACAGGTAACTGCCCTGCAATGGCGAAACTTCCACCTGGCCTGCCCACTTGCCTGAAGTTCTGCCCAACCCCACTGCAGGGGCACTTTCTGTGGCCCGCTGACAAGAAGGCAGCCTGGAGGGTCTCTGCCAGCACAGCCCTCCCTCTTTCCACTCTCTCTCCCCACCCCATGCAGTGCTGGCCCCAGGTCTGAGGGGGCACTGGTGTCACAGGCGTGGAGAGATAAACGGAGTTGGGGAAGGAGCCGTGGGGACGCGTGGATACTAACGACCTGCATACTGCTGCACTCCGGCGTAGGCCTGCTGCAGGGGGTCCGCGGCGGTGGGGCTCTGCGCTGTAGGGAGCCAAGGGGACAGAGGTCAGCAATGCCCACCATACTGGCCCTTCCCCTCATGCCCATGGGGACAATGATGTAGCTGCACTGCCTTTTCTGGCTACTGCAGGCTCTGCCCTGGGGCAGGGCATCTGAGACAGAAACCCTGAGTGCCTGGACTCTCTGGGGGTCACCTTCCCTAGCCCAGGGCTCTTGGCAGGTAGACAGTTGCCCATCCTGGCTGGGGGATGCAGGCTGCAGTTGGCCTAGGGTTGGGGTAAGATGGGGGCTCATGCAGAGCACTGTGGAGGGTTGGGGAGGAGATGCCAAGGAAGCCTCAACACTGAGATGCTGGTGGGGGGCACACACAAGGGGCCCAGGCCTGCAGAAGGGCTGTGGGGAAAGGGGAGGGGGCTCGCAGCCCCCAGTGGGTGAAAGAAAGGGCAAGAAGGCCTCACACTACCACTTTGTCCTCCTGGGCCACTGTGCCTGCTCACACAGAGGGACACGCCCTCACTGTCAGGGAAGCTGCACGAGGCATGGAGGTCTTCCACCCCCAGCCCATGGCTAAGCTCCTCTCAGCAGGGACCAGCTACACAAATAGGGTCTTCCCAGCAAACTGGGAGAGGGGTGCTGCCCGCAGAACCGAGGAACGGGAAGACCAAGGACCTTCCTCCTGTCTTCCGACACTGTGACCCTGGGATGTCTCCTGCCCAGTGGGAAGAGAGGTCCCCTGTACAGATACTTTGGCAAGAAACTCAGGGAAGCTGGGCCGAGAGAAAGGCTTGGTTCCCTTCTGTTGCCTTTGCTGTCTCTGCAGAAGCTGTAGGCAAAAGCCTGAAGCATGGGCCAGCGGTAGGCACTGGTTTTGGCGACCAAGGCTGGTGGTGACTAATGTGGGAGTGGGCTGGCCTTGGAAGCCCAGAGAGGTGGTAGAGGCAGGGACTGCCCAGAGGGAGGATGGAGCCCTAGGATGCTTGAGGGAAAACTGGATAACACGAGGTGGCAGGAAGAAACCATCTGGGCTTATCCGCCTGTCAACTCAGGCCAGCTAAGCTAACTGGCTATGCCAGGCTTTGGGACCTTTAGTCTAGGGAGAGTGCCCCAAATTCCCTCCTGAGCACATTTCCCTGAGTATCTCAGTAAACCTCCAATAGAAAAAGAGCACCTGGGCTGGGCACGGTGGCTCATGCCTGGAATCCCAACACTTTGGGAGACCGAGGTGGGTGGATCACCTGAGGTCAGGAGTTTGAGACCAGCCTGGCCAACATGGTGAAAACCTGTCTCTACTAAAAATACAAAAAAATTAGCGGGCATGGTGGTGGGCACCTGTAATCCCAGCTACTCAGGAGGCTGAGGCAGAAGAATCACTTGAACCTGGGAGGCGGAGGTTGCAGTGAACTGAGATCATGCCATTGCACTCCAGCCTGGGCAACAAGAGCGAAACTCTGTCTCAAAAGAAAAGAAAGAAAGCAAAAGAGCACCTGGGCCTGAGGGGTGCCCAGGGAAAAGCCTGGGGCAGAGGTCCCTAGAGACAGTGGGACAGTAGGTTCCATAGCCCCCAGGAGCAGGATGCGGCAGGGGCTCTGCTCAGATGGGGGGAGCTGAAGATGAGCCACAATGCAGGCTCCTTCCTGCCTGGGGCTGTCCCAGTCCCACACCCTGTCCCTCTATTTCCCCCGTGGTAGAGACTGGCGCTGAGGGCTCTTCAGTGTGATGTGCTTGGGAGGGTGGTCTCCTCTCTGCCTTCCCTCTGCCCCTGTCCTCTGCCAGCCTCTAAGCTCTATGGAAGGAGAACCACATCCAGATTGTGCTCTTGGTCTTTCCAGCTATTCAGCCATGCAGTGTCTTTATGCAAATTAGAAAAGAGTGCCCCTTCCTTTCGGCATACAGTTTGGCACCCTCATGCAAAATATAACCTGCACGATTTGCATGGCAGCTGCCAGCACAGTGCCGGGAACGTCATAAGCATCTGGCAAAGAGTATGATGAAAAGAATGAATGAACAATCTTTAATGTTTGCAAGAGCCACCCTTTCAAGGGTGTTTATGTGACAGTAAAGGCCACACTGTGTGTATCCAGCAAGAACCCAAGAGGGGAGATCAGAAAAGCTACCTGGGGCTGGGAAGCAGAGAAAAGCATTTATGAGGCCTTTCTCTACTTCTCTGCCTAACGACCTCATTAGTAACTGCCAAAGAGTGAACATTTTGAAGGATCTCGCTCATTACGGCGGGTCCAAACTCTGCATTTAAAGATGGTAAATTAATTTTTTTAATGTACTACTTTTTTCCTTTCCTTCCCTCCATCCCTCCCTCCCTCTTGCTCTGGCAGGGAATTGTTTATGAGATGTGGCAGATTGTTACAAATAGGGGAAGAAACATTTCCAAATTCCATGAGGGAAATAGCTCACAGATGCCAGGGGGGTTGGGAAGGAGCAGGTTTATCAGGATCCAGAGATCCAGATGGGCTTGTGGGCAGGAAGGGGTGGGAAATGAAGCCACCCAGATGTGCTGGGGATGCCATCTCCCAGCCCATGAGCCTTAGACTGGTGGGATCTCTTCCACCCTTAGCTTGCATAGCCCCAGCCTGCCACCCTACCAGCTTGGGGTCATCATCCTTAAACAACACTCCAGATCATTAGAGCCTCATCACTTCACTCTCTAGACTCCTCTGGCCTCTTTTTGGTGGACTGAGGGATACATTACGGGGCACGCTCTGGAATGGGGAATGGGATCAAGGACAACTCCAAGTTCAAAGTCAGGAAATTCTCCTCTATTTCCCTCTAGTACAGTGACCTTGCACTCTGCTGCTAGTGGGACTTTTATATACTACAAATGCCTGGTCTGCACTCTAGACAGGGAAATGAGAATGTCTGGGCTTATGTGGTTGTATAAAGCCCCACAGTGGATTCTGATGGGCACCCAGAGTGGGGAACAGGACCCAGCCCCTGCTGCCAATCCAACTTGGGCTGGCCTGCCTGCCCTGTGTACCTATCTCCTTATCACCTCCACTCTTGCCAGGCAGGTCCCTCCAAAGGAGGGTGTTCCCTGTTCATCTTCACCTCTCCAATTCCTGCCCATCTGTTAATGCTCGATGGTAGTTTCCTCCTTGGGAATGCTCTTTTGGGCTTCTTTAGCCTGCAGAACTCTCCATTCATTGGGATCTTTAGCATTTCAAGTCTGAGAACACTCACTCATGATCAAACTTAATTCTGCTGTATTGTCTCATCATTCTGCAGACTTAGATTGTGTTCCCAGTGGACTCTGACCTCCCAGGTGATAGGTCCATGTCCTGCTCTCCTTCTTGGGCCCCCCTTTCCCAGCACAAACTGAGTACTTACTGATACTTATGGGGACTCTAACCTCATCCTCTGCCCTCCAGGAAGTGGGGCAGCACTCCACATCTGGAGCACATTGCCCTTGTAGTTTACTAGAGGGCTTTGGGCCCAGCTTGCCTGCCCTGATAGCAGCCCGTTCTCCAGACCAGAGAGAAGAGCTGCTTCAGGCCAACTGGACACTCTCATCCTGTGAGGACGACTAAGTTTGAGGAACAAAGTTAATCAGGAGCAGGCCTCCTGGATCTTTCTGCGTGCCAGACTTTTTGAACATAGTCTAAGAGCTGTCCAAGGTGCTAGGCTGTCTGTGGTGCTGAGCTGTCCAGGGTGCTGATCACGCTTTTGCGTGCACCATGATCGCGCTTTTGTGTGCACCAAGGGACGGACTGGTCTCTACTAGACAGACTGCCAATCGTTATACCTCTCTCCACTCCTTCCCAAAGAGTCTTTTCCTACTTAACACTAACCTGATTGTTCTAGTTTCTATCCCCTTACTTCTTGTAGGTTAAATTCACATTCAATTATTTTGCACTTACTGGCCTCTCTACATGGTTGTACAACTGCACCCAGTCTCCTTTCTTCCCTAAGGGAGCACCTGGAATGGGGATCTGTCTCCCAGATCAGAATGACACATCCCCAAGGGCAGGATTTTGGTCTCATTTTTTCCATCACGGGTTCCCTGAAGGAAGACGGGAGGCTGGCCCTCTCTGATCACAGTTGGGTTTTCATCAAGGAATGGACAGAGGGCAGGAGCCACATCTTGTTATAACAGCAAGGGCAGGGACAGCATGGATAAAGAATGTGCTGCATAGGGAAATAAGTGCTAACAGATGTGCTTACCTGGGTAGGGGTGGATGCCATTGGCGAACACAGCTTCCGCAGCAGGTTGCCCATTGGCCTGTGGGGGGAGGCCAGTGAAGCCATTCACCCCAATGGGGGATGGGATGCTAGGCACGGCTGGTGCAGTGATGCCCGGAGGGGTGCTGCCACCTGGTTCCAGGCATATGGAAGGGTGGAGGAGGAGGGGAGGCAAGCAGAACAAAGGTGAGGAAGGCCCACCCATAAAGCTTCACTCAACTGTTTCCAAGGACCTGTGGATAGACTTGGACCTCACATACCAGCTCAATCTTATCTATGACCCATGCCTTGGCTTATTTCCCTATATGAAGTGACTTCACCTATCCCAATTGTATCTATCCTTCAAGGCAGAGTCCAAATTCCACCTGCCCAAATATGATTTCTCTGACCCTGATGGCTTGTCCTTAGACAGCACATAGACTACTCTCAATGCCCTTGACTGTAACCACACTTGGTCTTCCTTCAGTCCTTTTTTTTTTCTTTTTTTTTTCTTGCTCTGTTGCCCAGGTTGCGGGAGTACAGTGGTGCAATCTCAGCTCACTGCAACCTCCGCCTCCTGGGTTCAAACAATTCTCCTGCCTCAGCCTCCCAAGTAGCTGGGACTACCAGCATGCACCACCAGGCCCGGCTAATTTTTGCATTTTTTAGTAGGGTTGGGGTTTCACCATGTAGGCCAAGCTGGTCTTGAACTCCTGACCTCAAGTGGTCCACCCTCCTCGGCCTCCCAAAATGCTGGGATTACAGGCATAAGCCACCGTACCTGGCCCTCCTTAAGTCTTTTTCAGTGCTCTTACTCTCTTCAGCTAAGGCTGGATGAGATGGTCTTTACTTGGTCATTGGAGGGCTGATATGCCTCTCCAGGAAGTTTTTCTGCTCAGATGGAGTAGGTCTTATTTCTGGCATTCTCTTGTACTGAGGCAGAGAGGTTATTATAGAGCCCAGACTCAGCTCTAGCTCATACACAAAGTAGACACCTTGGCCTCCTCCAGTTGAAGCAATAGTAGTGGTCATGATGGTGAGAATAAAGTTGGGGTCAAATGACAATACCCTGTGTCCTCTCTATGCCAGGAAGGTGGAACCTGAGATGTGGATATTATGGTGATTGTACTGAAAGCCCAGAGGGTGGAAAGGGCCTTCCTCTCATGCAGGAAGCAGGGTGCCTCTGAGAATGTGGACCTGAGGCTGGCCACTGCCTGGGCTCATGTGTATCCCTTGAAGTTGGGGATCAGAGGTGAAGGGTAGTGTTCAAGTTGAGCCCAGAGATGGCACAGTCTTTTTGGCTTTCATCTGGGAAAGGAACAGCTCTTGGATGTTAGGAAAGTTGCTGCTGTGGCTTGGGCACAGAGAGCCAATGAAGCTCAGTGAATGAGAGCCTGGGGTGCAGGACCAGCCCTTAGGACTAGACTAGTGTTTCCCAACTTTGACACTATTACCATCTGGGGCCAGATAGTTCCTTGTGGTGGCTGTCCTGTGCACTGTAGGATGTACAGCAATATCCCTGGCCTCTACCCACTAGATTTCATAGCAATCCCCACTCCCAGTTGTGACAATCAAAAATGTCTCCAGACATTGCCAGATGTCCTGGGGATTTGGGGGCATAACTGCAACAGCTGAGACTCACTGGACTGGACAATAGCCAAGATTCAATCAAAAACATGATATGTGAGCTGGGTTCTTTCCAAACTCCTGTCCCTTGATAACTCTTGTGGTTCTCTCTAGCTTGTTGCATAGTGGTCTTAGAAAAAGCCAGTGAGTCTAGGTTGGGTTAAAGGGAAATGAAAAAAAATAAAAATAAAAAAGACGACACCCAAATGAGTTCCTTCTGTGCTTGGGCCAGGGGCTGAACAAGGCCACAGAATGGCCAAGGCTCTTTTCGTCATAGACACCACAGGGAGATGTCTTCATGTCAATTTCTTTCCAGGTCTCTCGTTAGTAGAGATCAAGATATATTGTTTCCTGATAAGGTTAAACAGCTTGAGAGAAATCCGCCCCACCCTGAAATCACACGGTAGACTGCATGGGTCCCATATCTCATCTTCCCTTGGATCCCCATGGATTAGAACATTTTTGAAACAAACTGCCAGAAGACAAGGCCTCTTGGGCCCAGACACTATGTGCTTTTGCCACAGAATGGTCTGCTGGTAGCCGAAATTAGGTCCCAGCCTGGGGCCAGCTGTTCTCCCACCAGGCCAGACCCTGTGTTGGCACCTGCCAGCTCACCTGAGGTTGGGGTCATAGGTGCGGCTGCCAGGCCATTCATGTTGAGGGCCGCCATCTGCTGCATCTGGGCGGCAGCGAAGGCAGCCATGGGGTTCAGGTAGCCGCCCTGCGCGACTGATGCCATCAGGGCCGCTTGCTGCTGCATCAGCTGGGGCAGAGGGAGTGGAAAAAATATCACGTGCTTCTAGGGGGCATCCCTCCCCGACAGGGGCCTCAGCTCCTGGAGACCAACCTCCCAGGCTTTGAGCCCCAGAAGCTGCCAGCTGCCACTCCAGAAAGCCCTGATGCCTCTCCCATTCTTGCCCTGTATCTCAACGCTATTAGAGTCCACCGCCCTGAGAGATGACTGTATTTAAAAGTAATGCTAGGGTCTTTGGAACTCAAAAGTTGTTGCTAGGGGCAGGGGAGGAGACTGGCTCTGTGGGTGCTAGTCAGCCCTGTGTACAGCCTATCATTCATGGGGAAGTGACATCCAAAGCACTAGAGACATGCTGGATGAGCCTCTGCAGAACTTACTTAGCACAGGTTTCTGTCCAGAATGGTTTTAATTTGGAGTCTGTTGGTAGAAGTGACAGGAGAATTATGAATAGAACCCCAGGCACCCCTAGTGTTATCACAAAGGTGAGTGCGGACAGGGGAGGCTGCGGAATGTGGCCAAGGCGGACAGTGCTGCAGAAGTGAGGTAAGCCTGCATTTTCAGACCCAGAACCGTGGACTGCCTCAGTGCCACCCACATAGGGGCTGTGGTTACCAGTCTGGAGGCAGCTCCGGGAGAGGCTGACAGAGTGGGCCCCCATGTGGAAGAAAGAAGTAGGTGGGCCAGAAGTCTGAGGGGATATCAGAAGTGTGGGTGTGTAGGGCTTTAGGGCGCCTCACAGGAGCCCTGCCAGGAGAGACCAGAAGGCCTGAAGTCACCGTTCCATGGGGTAGGGGTGGTTTGCAACCAATGACCTTAACCTCCCCCTCTCATCTGTGCTTCCTGGGGTTCAACGTTGATCTGGCTGAGGGGAAAAGGCTCAGGGTAACCCACCTTTCTGTGGGGCCTCTCTCAGCTCTGCCCCTTAGAACCAAGACAGCAGCCCACCTCCTCCTGGCAGCCACCCCAACTGGGCCAGCCTTCTTTCAAACCCTTCTGAAGTTACACCCCCCAGGTTCATGGGTTCATTCCTGGCCCTTCCTCACTCTGGAGGGAGAGGGCAAGGGATAGAGTAGTATTTTCGGTTTCATGTCCCGCTCTCTGAGGCTCCCAGGGGAGTGAGCTTGAGAACCGCTGCCCCTGCACGCTGCCACTTACTGCCTGAGCGTAGGCGCCGTAGGCCCCGAACGGGATGGCCATGGGGTTGAACATGCCCATCTGGCCAGCCATCTGCTGCATTCGCCGCATCGTGCGCTCCTTGTCGGTGTCGGCGAACTTGACCACCAGACTGGACGAGGCTCCCTGTGGCCGGGGCGGCGCGTGAGACCCACCTGCTCCAGAGCCTCCGCCCGCAGCTGTCGGTGCCTCTGGCCTGCGCCCACCCCGCCCGCTCCTCGGGGCGCTTTGGAGGGGGCGGCATCGGCGCTCGCCCAGGGGAATGAGGTGTGAACCCCACCGCGGGCATTTTCTACCTGGGTAATCTCAGGCCAGTTCCTTAACATCTCTGGGCTTCCGCGTCCTTGTCTGAGGCCCGGGGATAAGGGTCATGCTTTCCTGTCTCTTGGGGAGACTGGACAGCCGGCGGGGCGTGGCGGGTGCTGGGGTCTTGGCCCACCGCTGCCCTCGCCCCCGCCCCAAGGGGCCAGCACTCACCGGCATGGTCTGGCTGCCGTGTAGCGCGTTGATGGCGGCCTGTGCCTCGGCGTGGGAGGAGTACTTCACAAAGGCGCACCCTGCGGGGACGCGAGAGGCCGAGCTGGGACCCAGAAGCAGGGCCAGGGAGGGGCCGGGAGGAGAGGGCGCATCCCAGGTGAACGCAGACGGGTGAGGCAGAGATTGAGAAAAAGACACCAAGAAGCCCAGAGACAGACGGCGACGGACCCGGAGACTCAGAGGAGCCCTCAGGTCTCCCTCCGCCTCGCCCCTCCCTCCGGGGCATCCCTCCCGGCCCCGCCCCGCGCACCCTTGCTGTTGCCGTCGGGCCCGCGCAGGATGGTGCACTCCTCGATGTTCCCAAAGGCCTCGAAAAGGCGGCGCACGTCGTCCTCGGACTGTTGCTTGTTGAGCATGCCCACGAAGAGTTTTCTATCTTCTAGAACAAAATTAGGAGATGCTTACCCGGGCCAGGGACCGGGTTGCGCGGGAGCAGGGCACGGCCGGAGGGGGAGGGCGGCAGGGAAAGGGAGGAGCCGGGGAGGCGGGGCTGGGGCTCGGGGCCGGCGGGGGAGAGGGGCGGGGGAGGGGGATGGGGGCGGGGCTTAGTCGGAGCGGGAAGGGCGAGGGAGAGAAGTGGGTGGGGTAGGAGCGCACAGCCGCAGGACAGGTGCGGAGAGAGCTGTGGCAGGCGGGAGCTGGATCGCAGCGACTCGGCCTCCTCCCGCCTGCAGGGCAGGCTGCACCCTGAGGAGCAGAGCCCCTGGGCTGGCCCCTCACTAGAGCACACGGGCAGCCTGCGTTCCTCTCCTTCCTCGTCTCACGCGCTATCCTCTACAGGCTCCAAAATGAATCACAACTGGCGGCTCTGACGTCGGGCCTTTGCAGATGCTGTGCCCCTGCCTGGAGCGCACTTATCACAAGGTCCAGTCCTCTTCTTCTAGGTCTCAGTTTGAGTATTGCCTCCTCACCCATGCCTCTTCTTACCCCTCCCTTACTCTGTCTCAGGCCCCCATCCCTGTGGCCGGAATGTCAAAGGACAATGACTACTTTGTGGGTTTCCGTATAGCTCTCCTTTCCCACCCATTCCCTGGGATGCTCACTGGGGAAAGAGACCAGGCCTCTCTGCTGAAGCAGCAGTGCCTGGAGGACAGGAGGCCCTCCATTCAGTGATGAGGTGAATAAAGAATGAATGACTGCCCGCCCTGTGCCATCCCAGGGCACATCTCCTTGGTATCTCACATATTTTTTCTTCCATCTGGATGCGCCCTCCTCGGTCTGGCTCTTCCTATTTCTTCACGCTGCAAAATTCGACCCTGGGCACTTTGGGGGTGCCTGTTCCTGAAGATGCCTCAGCAGCCCCCACACACCTGGGATGAGTATCAAGTGCTTTGTTGACCCCACGCTGTGTGCCCGGGGAGACAAGGCATGCACACACGGGGCTGTATCCACCTGCAGCAGCTGGTGAATGACAGCAGAAGGCACCCCCAGCCCACAAGCTGCTACTTCAGTGTGACTGCCACTCCTTTTACTGAGAGTTGGGGGGCGTATTCCTTCCCCTTGACTGCTCTAACAAATAAAGAATGGCAGAAGTGATGCCAGGTGACTTCTGAGGTTGGGTCATAAAAGAGATCAGCTTCCACTTGCCTCTCTTTTGGGGGGGAGTGTTGGCTCTGTGGAAGCCAGCCACCATGCTGTGAACCCCCAATTAGCCCATGCAGAAGAGTCCCCATGGAAAGGAACTGAGGCCCCAGCTGACAGCCAACATCAACCACCAGACATGTGAATGAATGAGACCTCAGATAATTCCAGCTCCCAGCCTTTGAATTTTCCAGCTGAGGCCCAGACATCCTGGAGCAGAGACAGGCCTTCCATGCTGTGCCCTGTGAATTCCTGACCCACGGAATCCATGAGCAAAATAAACGGTTGTTTTACACCACTCAGTTTCGGGCTAAATTGGTATGCAGCCATAGGAACTGGAACAGAGTCCCAGGGGTGGCTGCACTCAGCAGGCATTCGCTAGATGTTTGTGGATGATTACATGATTGACACACAGCCAAAGCTGCAGAAATGCAGACCCCAAAACTGCAAATGGCCATGTGTTCATGGTTTCCTCTGAACACATGGGCACTCAGGGACCCTGTGTCCTTCTGTATTCAAGGTGGTTGGTACCTTCTCTCCCAGAGAACCCCCATCTTGCCCAAATTGTCAGGAGAGTTCACTTAGAGCTGAGGGTCTGTCCCGGGTTCTGAAGCAAAGCAGAGGAAGCTTCCAGGCCCCTGTACTCCACAAGCCACCTGCAGAGTCCTCCTGCCTTCTGCCCTGCTGGTACTCCTCAGTCCAGATGCACTCAGCACTGGGCCAGTTCTCAATGATGATGTGATGCCGGGTCCCAGCTCCTCCCATAACCTATAGGGCACAGTTGCTGGTCCCTGTTACCACCTGTGGGTCAAAAAACACTAGCTGGCCCTCCAACAGGGTGGGCCTCAGCTAAAGCTCTGGACCCCAGAGCCCCGGCCCCACTATCTGCCTCAAGCTGCTCTTCTGGCTCCTTTGGCTTGGCAATACTTTGGGGCACACCCCCACCCCATCTCCAGGGTTCTGTGTGCAGCCCTCCCCTACTTACTCCAGGCTCTGGGGAACAAGGAGAAGGAAGAGAGAGAGGGAGAGTGGAAGAGAAAAGCTGAAGTGGGATGGGAGGAGATAGAGTTCAGCGCAGAAAGGGAGCGGGGGAGAGAAAATGGCAGGAAACATAGACAAGAGAATTAGAGGCAAAGAGCTGGGAGAAGAGGGCAGGGGGGAAAGATGACAGAGACAGAGGAAAGACTGGGGAGCCCTTATGTTTCACTCCTGGAAGCAGCAACAGCAATTTACTGGAAGTGAAATGGGAGCTTTTCCTTCTTTTGTGGAGTAATTAAAACTCTTCTCTCCAGGCACAGCCCCCAGTGTTCCCCCTACCTCCCCCTCAACCTTTAGTGCCTTTTAAAGGCTCAATCGAATAGGGTTTCCAGAAAGACTTAGAAATGAAACCCCGCCCCTGCTAATCCCTGGCCCTCTTGCTAAAAATTCCACTTCCTCACTTGGACAGAAAAAGGAAAGAAAGAGAAGGCACCTCCTCTGCCCAAGCTTGATTTACATGCGGAGACTGCAGCTCCTCGCCTTCGCCTCTCCTGACGTCTGAATGCATTCCTTTATTATTGCTATAACAGCTTTCTGATTGCATTAAAATTCATCCACATGTGCCTTTCTATCCAGCCACTTCCTTTTTTGCCGGTTTTGGGGTTTTTTTGTTTTTGTTTTTCCTAATTCCTCGTTCCCCTCCCCTGAAATTTCCCTTTACTGTGCAGTTCTCAGTTAAGCGCCTCCTTCTCGAGGCCTTTCTAAACATATAAGCTGCCAGGCTCCCCCTCTTCCTCCCCATCTGGATTTCCCCAGGGAAACTACAGCCACCCTTACCTTTCTGGAGGGCTGCAAGATACCAAAGAAACCCAGCTTCAGACTCACTTCCTCCAGGTAGTCATGGATTGACCGCACCCAACTCAAATGTCTACTTCCAGGATCCTCAAATGTGTTCAGTTTGCACCGTCCTCCAGCTGGGTATTGTGACTTTTGCAAGTGATTCTAAGGCTTGTCTCTCAGACCAGGGGCTGGAGGGACTTTGAGTTCATGAGTGGACTTCCTTCTGGGCCAGGCCCACTGACTCCCACTCCCGTTCTCCTGCTCCACACCTGAGTTTTGGGATCTATGAAATGGATATGATTAGATGCTCCTATCATGGCGGTGGCTAGGGTCCCAGCGCCTGCCAAGAGGTAATTACCATGGTGATGGCCCCTACTTAGGTTTCTCCATGCAAGAGGAAGAGGAAATGCAGTGCTGTTTTCCCTTCGTTTGCCCTGCCTTGGTTTTGCCTGGAAGGTCACCCGTAATGTGAGAGGGCAGAGGTCAAAGAGGGAGAGAGGAGAAGTCAGAGGACCCACATCTCATGATGGGGAACACACTTGAAGCAACAGGTTGGACTAGATCCTGAGGCTGTGGCTGACCAGCTGAGATTGACAACATCTCCCTGTCTCCTACCCACTCTGCCCACCTCCTTTGTATCTACTTTCCTGAGGCACTGTCTCAAGCTGCATCAGATAACCAACGGTACCATTTCGCTGGCATCTTGGGTCTGATGCCAATTTCGCAAGAGTCTTGGAGAATGACTGTTTCCCCAGCCCGTGCCCATCCTCCTCCATCCACACAGCCCCTGACTACTGGTACAGGCAGAGCAGGCCCTGGCCGCTGCCCAGCTGCCTAAGCTGGGACCCTTGGTAATGGAGAGGCTCTGGTGGTACCCATGTTCTGGTGAGCCCTCAGCCCTGAGCCTGTTGCTTCCCATAGTCGGGTTATTGGGGGGCTGCCCCTCTGAAGACACATTCAGGCGGGTGCTGCTGGGCTGGGCCAAGGTGTTGAGGCAAGGAGTGGCCTCAGAGTTAGTGAGGGGATGGGCTGAAGAATGAGTGAGAGGTCGCTGAGACCCCCTGGGGGCCCAGAGATGTGGTGAGCAACTGGAGGCTGGCATTAGGAGCCCAGAATTCTCTTGACAGAGCCCAGCTCAGGTCAGGGGCTCAGCCCTGGGAGTTGGAAACTGAGCACAACAAAATCCGCTGACCTGAGCTGAGGAGACTGAGGCCTCATGGGTTCCACCTGGTCAAGGGGCAGAGCAAGGGGAGCAAGCATGTTCTACAGTCTCTCAACAGCTGTTCACTGGGCACCTTCTCTGTGCCGGACACTGTTCCAAGCATTGTTTCTACAGTGGTAAACAAGAGAGATGAAGCTGCTCATTGGAGCTGGCATCTGGGTGGAGAGACAGGCCATCCACAATACACAAGTCCCCAAACAAGACAAAGGCCAGCAGTGCTGGCACACTGTGGCCTCAAGAACTGCTGTCCCTGCACCTGGAAGAACAAGGCCATAGAGTGGCAGAGGTGGGCAGGGCCCCGGATAACACCAAGGGTTTCATGCTTTTTCAGATGAGGAGCCTGGGGCAGAGAAGGAGCCCAGGATGCACAGGAGGTTGCCCATAGCTGGAGCCTAGACTCAATCCAGCCTCATGGGGTCCCCTGACTTCATGATCACAAAGCCCTTGCTGCTGCCATCTGTTCTTCTAAATCGTGTCTGTGCCTGCAGGTGTGAGGGAGCATCTGGGGTTCTGTGGAACAGGAGTGTGACTCCCCAGAGGGCTGGGCAACAGGAGGTGGGTGCTCATCCCAGCCCTGCTTGGGCCCAGAGAGGGCAGCTTGGCTCTTTGTTCCCAGATGTCTAACCACCATAGGGGAGTAGGCAGAGTCTGTACTCACCACCCCACCTGTGCAGGAGCTGGGGCTGGGGGAAGACGATAAAATTGTGGACAGGAGAAGCTCCCAGTTCTGTGTCAGGTGAAGGTGCTTACAGCCACCTCAGGAGGGGCTGGACAAAACCCCTGACATACTTTGCGTCTCCCCTCTGGCTGCCCCTTCAGCAAGCATTGATTGAGCACTCACTGTGTGCCTGGGAATTGTTAGAACAGAGGATCTGAGATGAGTTTTGGGAGCGCTTCTGGGTTTTCTCTTTTAAGGGGTTGGGGTGAAAGAGTTGTGCATGGCTCTGAGATTCCTGGAGAGTCCAGAGTCTTTGGTCTATAGGCCCAGAGCCTCTGCATTGGAGCCCCTCATGAGAGAACAAAGGCCTGATAGATACATCCAGTAACTCTGGGATAAAGGCCAGAAGAAGCTAGAAGGGGGAGGAGGAACTAGCTACGCCCTGATGGCTTCCAGGAGGAGGTGGGCTGGATTATGAAGTGCATGGGACATATGCAGGGACTACAGGCCCACACAAGAATTTGAGCAAAGGCGGAGAGGTGGAGGGACACCTTTGGCTGCCCTTTTCACCTGTTCCAAGTGGTCCCTGCCTGTGGCAGCTTTGCAAGAAGGGGACCCTGAGGAAGCTTGACTTTGCTTCTTCACCTGCCTCCTGCCTGCTCTCCTTTCCACCAACGCATACATCACCCATTCCTCTGACTTCAGGACTCTTTTTAATTTTCCTTAAACCCCAGTCTAACCGTGAGCTCTGGTTCACAACCTGTAAAAAGCACTGGGTGACACCCGGGGAAGTGATAGGTGCTAACGAAAAGACAATGGAATCTGGCTGCCAGAATCTCTTGCATCCTCCCATGGGTCCCTCCATGAGGGAGACAAAAAATCCTAAGCTCACTCTATTCAGGGTGTCAGGGAAGGATGGGGCTCGGGCTGAAAGGATTTGTATTTTAGAAGGAGAGCCCAGGGCACCCTCAGTGGAACCTCAAGATTAGCCCAACCCCCTACGGGGGATGTTTCAGGGCTGTGCCTTCTCTGCTGCCCCACGCTAGCCATGTGGGAAGCATCTTGCTGGCCGGGCAGGGTGAGTGGGCCCCTGAGTGGTGAGGAGGGAGGTAACAGCAGTACCACTTGACTCGCCAAATGCCAGCATCCTGGCACTAATGCTCAAATTCCAGTTTAATTTTCACAATTTGATTCACTCATTACCATCAGCATTAAACAATATTTCTTGCTTAAGGATAGACGGTTGCAGGGGCACTGTGGGCGAGTGTTCAGATGGTTAATGCCTTTTACTACCACAGTAGATTTTTACTATTCTCTTCCCTCCAGCTGCTGAGGGAAGGTTAGGGGGTACTGAGCTGGGGAGAACGCTGGGGTCAGGGACCAGGGTGGGGAGTACATGGCTTTGAGGTCTAGTGGCTGGTGGGTTGGGCAGAGAGGCTGCTAGGAGACCTGGAGGCTCAAAGGCAGCAGTTTGGGGGTGCAGAGAAAATGCCAGATATTCACGATGACTGAGCTGGAGGCCTCTTTCCTGCTTTGGAGTCTTTGGTCTTGGGGAGTGACAAGGACTGGGCAAGAGCCCGGAGACCAGAGCACCCCATGAATCTGCTCCTCAGCTGCCAGGCAGAGGCTGGAGCCCAGGCTCATCCCATGCAGTGGCCCCCCAGGGTGCCTCCTGGATCCCAGGGTCTTCTACTCTCTTTGGGCCCGCAGGCAGTGACTCTGAGGGTGAAGGACATGCCCCCATCTCTAACTTTACCTGTGGATCAGGGAGGACCTTCAGTAGCAAGGGACGGGGAGACACACTTGACTCAACAGGAGGGCCAGGCCAATGGTGTCCTCCAGATACTAACTGAGGCTGTTTGTCAAATCCTGGTTCCATCACACTTTGGCTGTGCAGGCTCAGGCTAGGCATATAACCCCCCAGGCAGGTCTGGAATTAAATGAGGTTTTTAGCACATGTGTGGCACAGAGAAAAGGCTCAATAAGTGCCAGCTATTGTGAATGTTGTAACCATTAGTACTGCTCACCCATGGGGACCCCAGCTGGCAGGAGGGTGATGCCCACTCCCACCACTGGGAGTGTAGAGAGGACCACCAGGGACATCAAACTGAGCAAAGTCGTGCCAGCCCAGGTCAGTCAGAGAAGCCAGCAGCATTTTGAGAACCACTGAGATGCTCTCCAGCCTCCACCAGGAGGTCTACATGGGTTGTGCAAAAACAGACATTTCCCCTAACGGTACTGAGCATCCCTACATGCCATTTCCATGAAGTCTCCCAAACCAGATCTGTCAAGCACCCATGGTTCCTAAGGGATGAGCGACTCATCTGAATCTACATCTGTGCAGTTTTCACGGTTGCCTGAGCACTCTACCCGAAAACCCAGAGGCTTCCTTTTCTTCCCCTTTGCCAGCCCTTGTAGAGCCACCTCACTGCCCCAGGGGGCAGCATACAGCAGCAGAACTGCCTTCTAAGTAGGGATGCAGTGGATAGGGACAGGGATCTGCACTCCCATCCTTGAAGGCTGAGAACCCAGCAATTACCCCTGATCAGGTCAGCGCAGACAGTTTCCAGCACCACTGTCCACACTGGAGTCAAGAACCTGCAGCTATGTGACCAGGCTGGCCATCCTCCCAAGAGCCAGTTCCTTCACCTGGGACACAGGGTCACCACGGGCCAGGTCTCAGGAGGGCTCTGAGCCTGAGCCAGTGGAGAGCTATGCACTCCCCTTCCCTCCACCACACTGTGCTAGAGCCAGCTGGGCTGGGAGCCGCCTCTGAGGATGAAAGCCTTCCTGCTTGGGAAGAAGGCTGAAGGAGACATCAAACCAGATCAAAGGCTGCTGGGATCAGGACGTGTTTGGGGGCCTGCAATGGGATGCAAATGAAGACCCTCACTCGCTCTGCCCCGCCCCCAAGGGGGCAGTGCTGGCCTTGATCTGCTTGGCTCCCTCCAGGCCTGGTGCTGTTTGATGTTGGAGTGGAAGAGGCAGGAGACGGGAGTCACCGTCACTTGCACTCCTTCGCCAGCGCTGCCTTCCAGATATTTCAGGGTCCGCCATCCCTCCTCCTTCTCCCCTGAGGTTGGAGCCACCCAGGCACAACGGTCACCTCCTCAGTGCTGACACCCAGCAAGCCCCTGCTGTCTGCTCTCCACAAAACAGCAGAGGGGGGCGTTAAAATCCAGGGCAGACCCTGTCTCTCCCCTGCTGAAACCCTGTGGTGGCTCCCCCTCACTCTGAAACCAAGCCAAGTCTGGTAATATCATGTAAAGGGCTACACAGGCACCCACACTCCATGCCCCCTGACCTCTCTCCTCCATGAATGAGATGTCCCTGTTCGTTCATTCATGCAGCAAGGTCCAATTCTTAAATGGCCGGGCATGTAGTAGACGCTCAATAAATACACATTGCCATGAATAAATGAATCTATTTGCTCAATGAGCGTTGGGGATGGGGCTGCTATAAACCTGGCATGGTGATGGGTGCAAGGGACAAGGAGCTGACCTTCAGGAATCCTCAGAAGGTAGGAAATGAGTGTTCCCTGGAGATGAGTGGGCACTGGACATACTGCAGGCACAGAGCATGGAGTGATGAGCCCTGTAGGTATGAGGGGCTGAGAAAGACCTAAAAGGCCTGCGCTGGACCCTGAATGATCCATGGGCAGGGTTTGCATTGTGGGAGAGGCAAGGGGCGGGCATTGCGGGCCAGGGAACAGCACGTGCAAAAGCAGGGAGTGTGAAAGGGTGTGTGGTAGGAGGGAGCAGCAGCACACACACACACACACACACACACCAGTACATGCACCATGCATATACCCCAACATACACACACACATACACCACAATACACGCACCATACATATACCCCAACATACACACATACACCAATACATGCACCACACATACACCCCAATGCGCACACACCCCAAACATGCACCACACATATACCCCAACACACACACACCAATACACGCCCCACACATATACCCCAACACACACACACAGCCCAGTACATGCACCACACATATACCCCAACACACACATACATATACACACATCAATACATGCACTACGCATATACCCCAACATACACACACACAGACCCCGCAATATACGCACCACACATATACCCCAACTCACACACACACCAATACACGCACCATGCATATACCCCAACACACACACACACCCTCAATACACTCACCACACATATACCCCAACACACACACACAATACACGCACCACACATATACCCCCAACACACACACACACACACCAATACATGCACCACACATATACCCCAATACACACACTCTCACACACCAATACACTCAACAGGCATATACCCCAACACATACACACACACCAATACATGGACCACACATATACCCCAACACACACATACACACCAATACACGCACCACACATATACCACAACACGCACACACACACCCCAACATACACACCCCAATACACGCACCACACATATACCCCAACATACACACACACACCCCAATACACACACCACACATACACCAACACACACACACCAATACATGCACCACACATATACCCCAACACACACACTCTCACACACACCAATACACTCACCACGCATATACCCCAACACACACACACCCCAATATATGCACCACACATATACCACAACACACACACATACCAACATACACACCCCCAATACATGCACCACACATATACCCCAACATACACACACCCCCAATACATGCACCACACGTATACCCCAACATACACACACCCCCAATACATGCACCACACGTATACCCCAACACACACCCCCCAACATACACACCACACATATACCCCAACATACACACACCCCCAATACACACACCACCCATATACCCCAAAACACACACACACACCAATACGTGCACCAACACATATACCCCAACATACACACACACCCCAACATACACCAAAGCATATATGCCAACACACACACACACACAGCAATGCATTACCCCAACACACACACACAGACACACACAAATACACACACCAATACACACCAATGCATATACCCCAACATACACACATACAGCAACATACACCCTAACACACATACATACACATACACACACCAAATAGACACACACCCCAACACACACAACCAACACCCCCACACACCCAACACACACACATACACGTACACACACATCAATACATAGCTACACACTCCAACACACACACACACACACCCAACATACACACATATACACATACATACCCCCAACATACATAGACACACACCCAACTCACATCCCAACACACAAACCCAACCACCCAACATGCACACACACCCAACACACACACACCAACACACAAAGACACACACCCCAACACATACATAGACACACACACTAACATACACACACCAATATGCACACCAGCGCCCACCCCTCAACACGTAGATACACATATACACACACACATGCCCATACACTCCAACACATACACAAACACATATGTGCAGATACACACCAACATACACACACAGATGCACATACACATACACACAGATACACCAACACACACCTCAACATACACACATAACACACACAGACACACACCCCAATGCACATACACACACACACACCCCTTCCTCCTCTCCCACCCACCCTGATCTAAGCACCTCCCCAAGGTGAAAGGCCTGGCCCCTCTCCTCTGACCTCTGGAAGCCTGGACTGGGCCTCCAACCCTGGGCCCATTCTTCTTGCCTGCGCCTGGCCTCACAGCGCACCATGCCCTCCCTTGGCTCCATCTGGTTCCTCATCCACGGCACCCATGGCTGCTCCTGTGGCCCAACACAATGTCACCCAGGCCCTACATGACAAGAGCCTGCAGGACCCAACTCCCACATCACAGAACCCCTACCGCCCTAGCCAGCGCTGCTCAGCCCAGTCAACTCCACCTCCCTCCCCCAGGCTTGAGATGCCCTGCCCCTGGCTGTGGCTCTGACTCAGTCCTCCAGGTGGTGGCTGTAAGAGCAACAAGAAGAATCACAATGGTTCTCATTTTGCCCCCAGTTACTATGATCCAGACACTGAGAGCAGCACTTTACAGGTATGGCAGGTATTTGATTATTTCCACTGTTCAGATGAAGAAACTGAGGCACAGAGAAGTTAAATATCTTTCCCAAGAACTCACACCCAGTCACTGGTGAAGGCAGGACTCAGCCCCAGGCGGTCTGGACCGAGCTGAGCTTTGGGGGTCTTCCTTTTCCCCCCGGGCAGAAGAGGGTACCGCCTGGAGTTCTCACTCCCTCTCTTCCCTCTCCACCCCTCCATCTCTGCACAGACCGCTGGCAAAATGCCCAATAACCACATTGCTTTTTGAGGGCTAGGGCTTTGGTTGAGAGCCCCAAGGGGTGAGTGGGTGGGGCACCCATAGCCTGCTGCTAGCTGCAAGGGAGTGGGCTCATGGGATTCCCCATTGCCCAGGGTCCCAGTTAGGCCTCACAATCCCTCCCCAGTCCTGCCCTTCCCTCTGATCACAGCGTGCCTGTCTTGAAGTCCCCTAGGTGCTCGAGGAGGTAGTTTTTCCTTTTGAGTCCTCTGGCCTTCCCCTCCCTTGAATGTGGGCTGAAAATGTCCTCTCTCGTCATCACACAGGAAGTCTGCCCTGCTGGCAGAATCTCCTCTAACTGCACTATCCCCTCTATGCCCGAAGCCCCTCCCTGGCCCCTGGGGCCTGTTCTGGGTAGGGGTGTGGCACCTGAGAAAGGGGTTTGTAGGGGTGCCTTTGAGGGGCTTGCAGTATGTTTGCAGAACCAGAGCCAGAACTTGGGGTCTGTTGCTACCCTCTGGGGGGCCAGGAATGGCTCCTTCACTCTCATCTCTTGCGCTCTGAGAGGAGATGAGCTGGCCTAGGGACCCTGAGTCAGGAGAAGCTGAGCCTTGGGATTCAGTACAGGTGAGGGGTCTGGGAACTGTCCCCACCTGCCCCCTTACTGCCTCCCTCTCTGGCCTTCGGACCCTTGCCCTATGAGTTTGAGTCAGGCCTTTCAGCAGGAGCCTGGGACACCACAGTGGCTCTATGTAGAAGTCACCTTTTGCTGGGGTGGTGGCGCGCAGCCGTCTCTCCAGGTAACTGATTATACATTTGATCTGCTACATTATCCTTACCAGGCACACGGCACACGACAGACGGCCCTGGAGTTCTGTGGGGACTTTTCGCAGCCGAACTCTGTTGTCTAATGGGGTTTCCGCTGGCGTCTGGCACACTCTCCTGCATTTCACCCATCGCAGGATAATTTATAACATAATGGGGCCTTTTTTTTCCTTTATATCACGCGGGAGCATAAATTATGGCCAGTTTGTCCTCGGCTTTCAAGGAGACAGACAAAGCAGGGCTATTCCAGCATGGGCTGGGGGAGGTTTCTGCAGGGGAGGAGGAGGACAGGGTGGTCTACAGGGCAGGAGGGGCAAGAAGAGGAGAGACCAAGGAATGGTGTTAAAAGCATCTCATTGACAGGGCAAAGAATCTACTCCAGGTGGCCACAAATGCTGGGGAAGAAATAAAAGACTCACTTAAAGCTGTTTGTCTCTATTAACCGCGGAGCGGGGGCTCGTTAGCTGGGCGCAGAGCTGCACAGTGATAAGGCTGTGTGCGGGGCGGTGGTCGCCGTCTGCAGACCACCTGGCCACAGGCCTTCCAACATTAGCCACAGGCTGACCCTCATGGGGCCTCAAATCCTCCCAGTTGTGATCCAACTTTCCACAGTCGCACAGAGAGGGTGAGTGGGCATGGGTCTCCTCGGTGCCTCCCGCCATCACCAGAGACACAGTGAAAAACTCGGCGCCGGGGGCAGCCATGCAAACCCCCTGCCCCTGTGACCCACAGCCCATTTTTAATATCGACAGTGGGGCTTGGCTTTCTGTGGATGGACAGCGATAGAGAAGCTGCCTACCAGCCCACTGGCCATCTTCCCGGGGAGGTGCAAGGCCTCAGCATCTTCCTTACTTGTCTAACCTGGGAGGAGTCACACTGGAATCAAAAGAGACTGACCCAGTGGCTGCAGCCACCACGTGCCTTCCCCACACCTGAACACTGTGCCGAGAACCTCTAGCGACCCTGGGTTGGGAGTGGGTCTTCAGAGGCCACCTGGCCCAGCCTCCTCCATTACCACCCAGTTGCAGGAATGATGCTTCCTGATCACTTGCGGAAGGCCTGCTGGCCTCCCTACGAGACCCAGGAGGGAGCCCAGAAGAACGTTGTCTTATGTGCCTCCAGAGCCCAAGTCCTGCCCTGTAGCACCAGCAGCTGCCCCTGCGCCCTCAGGACAGCCCTTCAGGGATGAACAACAGGTGTCTTAGATCTCATGGGACAGAGGTCCTTAGCCCTGGCCACCATAGAAATCACCTGGAGGCCTTCGACAAGCCAGGTGACTCGGGTTGGCCCCCGAGATACAGATTTGAGGGATTGGTTGGGAGCCCAGATGTCAGTATTTCTGGTTTTGGTTATTTAAAGCTTCTCAGGTGATACCAACATGCAGCCAGGGAGGGAAGGGATGCAATGGGATTGGTCTTCTCCAGGCTGCTCGTCTTTCCTCAGGCACTGCATCCCTGGCCCTCCACTGGCCTGCTGGGATAGAGCCCTTCGACTGCAAAATTCTGGGCCCCATTGGTGCAGGGACGGCAGCACCCACCTTCTATGCCCTGACACCTGCCTGAGCCTGGCCATCCTTCCCATTGCTCAGGAGTCACCCTGTAAAGCAATTGAACTAATTTCGGGAGGCGGGGTGAGGGGACTTCTCTAGGTCAGCATGCGGCTTAGCCCCTGAGGGCTTTGCAAGCCCCCTCTTCTTCCTCCTCTCTCCTCTCCTGTGCCCCTTCCCCCTTCATCCACCAGCCAGCCCTGCTCTGAGTGGGGAATCCCAGGCCCCTGTTTCTCAGGCCTCCGGGTTCCTTTCTATCCCACTTTGTTACAGCCACCATGGCCCTCCTGGATTCCCTGCTGCCCACCCCCAAGGAACGCAGAGGGCCCATGCTTAAGTACATGGTATATTAACTCATGACTGATAATGGACTGCAGATAGACATAGAGGTGGATGGATGGTAGACATGATTAATAGATGCTAGATATCCAGATTAAATGTTAGATGATAGATAGATACACAGATGAGAGAAAAATGATTGCAGAAAGCAGATAGATTTATGATGGATGACACATAAATAGCAATGGGTAAATGTGGATGGATGGGTGGCCAGGATGCTTCTGAGGACTTCAGGTAATGAGGTCTAAATGCAAAGGTCAGAAAATCAGTCACAACCAACCACACCTGCTGGGGTGCTGACTCTCAAAATAACAAGGAACGCTGCTCTGTTCAAGACCTATCTTGAACCAGCTTCTCTTTCAACACAGGTCCCTGCATCTCTACATTTGCCAGTGGGTTTGCAGTTAATATAGGTTGCAATTGGGCTGGTTTACTGTGGACACCCGAAGATTCTCTTTGACATTTTCCTGAACCTACTGGCAGGCTGAAATGACCTCTCAAGCCTCCACTGCACCCAATGAGGTCCTCTCTTCCTGCATGGAGGGATGTCTCCCTTATAGGTGCCTGCTCCTAAGGGAGCACTGCTCCTAAGCCCTGCGGTGAGATGGCAGGTGTTGGCCCACATGGTTTATGCAGAGCTCCATGCATTATTCTCTTGGTCAAAGACCATGCCCTCAGAGAGGATGACGGCAGCACACACCATGGGCCAAGCACAGCTCAGAGCACTTTAACCTTATGAAGTGGGCACCACTGTTCCCCATTCTACAGATGAGGAAACGAAGGCACAGAGATGCTTGGCAACCAACTTGCTGGGGATCCCCAAGCTAACTCACAGCAGAGCCAGGCTTTGAACCAGGTGGCCCAGCTCTCCAGCTCTCATCTAACACGCAGAAGGCATCCCGCTGCCCTGCTTACCAGAGGATGGTCATGAGGCCCTGCTGAGCTCAGGAAGGCAGGCGGCTCTGGGCACCTGGAAGGGCTGCACCATCTGCAAGCCTTGATTCTTTCTAATGACTAATGAGATTGTGAAGGGGAGAGTTCGCTTTCTTGAGAGAACAAACTATTTTGAAGGGTGGCTACATATTATCTGTTGGTATGTGACTGGCATTGCTAACAACAGAGGAGCCTGCTCTCTGTTGTTAGAGAACAGAGAACAGAAATATTGCCTCTTAAGGGTGGCAATATTTGGTTACCGTGAAATTCCTTTAACAGAGTGGCACAAGAGAATTTTCTGTCTCAGAAACCTGCATGCCAGCTCTGGGGCTGCCCTGGACCTCTCCTGCTTTTCACCACTCAGTCTGGCAGTCAGTATTCAACAAACTATGCACAAGGGACTGTGTCAGGAGATGCAGGAAGTAGACTTGATCCTTCAGGAAAAGTGCTTCCAAATTAGGGCCTGAGTGGCCCAGCTGTGGAGGGCAGACCATGATGGGGGATCCTGGGGTGAGAGGGGATGGGGGCTGGCAGAGGGGCCAGTACACGGTGGAGCAGCAGGAAGAGTTTGCCATGCTGCAGTGTCCTCATGGCTGAGGCCACAGGGCACTGAGGTCAGGCTGCGCTGCCTCTCTAGGGAAGGGTGGGGAGAAGGATGGAAACTTGGGGATGGGAGCTCAGAGGACAGAATGCAAAGAGCTTCATTACTCAGCTCAAGTGCTCAAGGAGAATTGTATTTTGAAAATCAAGACATGGTCCTCCCACCCACAAGTCTCCAGGGAGTTCTGGGGATGACAAGCACTGTGGGGCTGCTCTGCCGGGAGCAGGTGGTCTGAGAGTGAAGGAAGCAGGGGAAGGCCCCCGCTTGCTAGCTGGTATGCCCCAGTTTGTCCCCCCACCTCCCTTCCCCTACAGCCAGACTCTGCTATCAGGGACACTGTCAGCTGCCCTTTGGATGTCCTGATGGTGGGCTCTGTGCCAGCTGGCCATCTCCACACATCCTGTCCACTTCTCACTACCATGCTCCAGTAGAATATGATGAGAGTCCTGTTTGATAGATGAGTTAACTGAGGCTCAGACAAGCTAAGAAACTGGCAGAACCTCCCCCAGGCAGTAAGTGGCACAGGTGGGGCTGGACCGGGTATCTGTGGTGGCTGCACTGCCTTCTCTATTGTGTGACATGGAGTATTACACAGCCCTGGAGTTTCATCTTTTGGGTTCTAAGCCTGCAGACTGGGCATTGCCCTCTTCAGGGAAGTTTTTGAAATGTGATGGCTTGGTCACCTCCACATGACTGATTTTGCCAGAAAATGTCCTTTGTGATCAAAAGGACCTGATAAGCTTTTACGCCTTGAGTGCCTGAGAATGGAAGAGAAGTGGAGGAGGCAATATGGAGGGGCATGGCTGGGAGAGGGCTCGATGCTAGGGAATTGAGGGCAGCCTGGTGTCTAGGAGGTGGGTGGTGACGGTGCTGAGCTGGGGAGGCCAAAGAAGGTGGCTGGGCTGAAGGGAATATTCCCTGCCAGCCCCAACTCTCCTTCCCTGTCCATGCACAGCAGCTGGATGGCCCAGGGCAGTGGAGCCCCCTGAACATGGGTCCCAGGCAGCTCAAGCTTTGTCTGCTGACTGCATCAGAAAGCTTCATCCACAGGTATATGTGACTATTTTTCAAATGCATCTAGATGCTGTTGTGATTTTAAAAATACAAATCCATTTAAAAGCATTGCTGAATTCAAGGTGGAATTTTGTCATTTTGCATTCTCTCAAACAATGGATACTCAAAGTAAAACATCTGTCAAGGGGGGCACTGATGAATTTTTGATGTTAAAAATGGCTCCTTAACCTTGAGAAGTCTGGAAATGCTGATCCAAGAAGGGCAGCGGGAGCTTGAGCAGGAGAAAGTGCCGCAGCTGAATTCAGGCCTACCGCATCTCACCCACAAGAGCACACATTAACTATCTAGAGGGAAGGATCGTGGTGGGAGGGAAGCAGGGACCATCCCAGACTTACAGTTAGTAAACTCACCTCAAACTACAACCTGGGCCTAGTTTCTGCCCTCCTCTGGGGCTAATCCTCAAATTTATCCTTTGATTCGACCAAGATAGTAATAACCAAGAGAGTGAAAATAATCACCTGGGGACCGAGACTGAGAGCTATGTCTTCCCCTCTTCTCCTTCTCCTGTCTGTCTTTCTCCATCAGCCTTTTCAGCCTCCTCTACAACATGATCCACAACAATTTTCAGTTTTGTTTTTTTCGAGATGGAGTTTTGCTTGCTCTTGTTGTCCAGGCTGAGTACAATGGCATGATCTTGGCTCACCGCAACCTCTGCCTCCTGGGTTCAAGCAATTCTCCTGCCTCAGCCTCCTGAGTAGCTGGGATTACAGGCATGTGCCACAATGCCTGGCTAATTTTGTATGTTTAGTAGAGATGGGATTTCTCCATGTTGGTCAGGCTGGTTTCGAACTCCCGATCTCAGGTGATCTGCCCGCCTCGGCCTCCCAAAGTGCTGGGATTACAGGTGTGAGCCACCGCGGCTGGCAATTTTCAGTTATGGACATGAGTCGGCATTTCTGGTGATGTGAGGCTGGGAGTTGTGCGTCTTCCCACTGCCGGGAGGCCCTAGTGTGATCCCTGCCTCACAACACAAGCTCGGGAAGCACTGTGAGAATGAATAGTGACTGTAACCCATGTACTCAAGAGGAGGGTTCATGTCAGAAAGTTCAAGGTTGGGCAGGGAGCCTGGACGTGCAGATGCATCTCTTTCTACCCCACAATCTGGTGTGGTCAGGGTCTGCCTTCAACGAAGATAAAATGTGAAAATCACCTTGGATTTAGCGGCTGGAGGCTTGGATTTGGTTTCCCACCAGCCCTGTGATTGGGGCAGGGGTTCAGCCTAGTCTATCTCCTCAGCTAGAGAATGGGATGATCAGGCCTGCCACAGGGCTGACCTGAGGGCCTGGGCATGAGGCCACGGGTTTTTAGAATCCTTTTGATTTGTAGAATCCTTTCAGTGGCTGCTCACAGGGTGGTTCCCTCTACTCATCAACCTCCTCTGTCCCACCACACTGGGGACATCCCTCTTAAGTCTCCAGGGTCCACAGCTGTCCCTTAGAACATCTGAGTTTGGCCAACTCTACTATACTCATAATCAGATTCAGCCTCTTTCTAACCCTCGTGGAACTGACCAGTTCCTTGTCCCAACACAGCAATGCCTATGTTCCCTGCTGTGGTCTGGATGTGTGTGCCCTCCCCAAATTCACGTGCTGAAATTCTAACCCCCAAGGTGATGGTACTAAGAGGAGGAAGTTTTGGGGGGTGATTGGATCATCAGGACAGAGCCCTGGTGAATGAGATTAGCACCCTTATACAAAAAAAAAAGAGGCCTGAGGGAGTTTGTTCACCTCTTTTCCACCACGTGCAATTACAGCGAGATGTTCTTACCAGATATGGAATCTGCTGGCATCTTAATCTTGGACATTCTGGCCTCCAGAACTGTGAGAAATCGATTGTTGATAAGCTACCTGGTTTATGGTATTTTTGTTATAGCAGCCTAAATGGACTACGACACTCCCACTGAACACCTTGTCAGTTCCAGGCACAATGGTGGATACTGCGTCAATGAGTTTTTCATTCCAGTACAGGTGCATTTTAACAAGACCGTCCAAAGCCTTAATCCAAAGAAGTGGAGGATTGTGGTGACATTTGGGGGCAAGTGGGGGCAGATGTGAGATGGCTCAGGGCAAGGAGACCTTCCTGGGGCCCTCAAACCACCCCACAGAAGTGCCCACTCATTCAGCATTGGGAAGACTGTGGGTGGAGGGGGTGTCCCAGGAGAACTTCCTCCTGCCTGGCTTTTCTCCCTGCCACCGGAAGTGACCTGGGCAGGCCAGGTACTTAGCACAGTCCCTGGAATGGAGGAAACTTGCTGCAGTTATTAGTGGTGCCTAATGATATTTGCATAGATTAACAGACTTTAATGCAATCAGAATGCCACAATCCCGAGAAAATAATGAAGAAATCCATTACAAAGTCATAAAGTAACTAAGTCAATACAGTAATAACTTGATCCTGTGTTAGTAATAATTTCATCTCCTGCTGCAAGGCGATTTTGCAACGTGCAGCGTTTCTGGACACTTTTATAAATTTCACCTTTGTTTGAGATAATTAATTAACAAAATAAAAAATACACTGCTGTTATTTTATACAGTAAATTAGTCATTAGTCTAAACTGGCAGGCTGTAATAAAACTTATTATGATGGATGTGCTGGGATTTTTAACTTCTCTTCAAGTGGCCTGTAACCCTCTCATAGGCAAAACTCAGGGCTGTCTGATGACAGTGGTTCAGGTGGATAGAAGGACCAGCAGGACCCCACAAAAGGGGGCTGGGGTGAGAGAGGGGTGGAAGCCTAGACGTGGGCCCACTGGGCTCGTGGAAACCCCTTGGGGACCTGCATCCTCAGCCCAGGCTCCTTCGGGCACAGTCTTAGTTTCCCAGGGCTGCCATACCAAAATGCCACAAACTGGGTGGCTTAGAGCAACATGGATCTATTTTCTCACGGTTCTGGAGGCTGAAAGTCAGAAATCAAGGTTTTGACAGGGCCACATGATCTCTAACGTCTCCAGTGGGGGTTCTTTCCTTGCCCCTTCCTAGCTTCTGCTGTTTCCCAGCAATTCTTGGCTTTCTTTAGTTGTAGCTGCGTCACTCCAGTCTCCGTTTCTATCCCTACGTGGTGCTCTCTCTGTATGTTCTGTGTCTGTGTCTAAATTTCTTTCCTCTTCTAAGGATGCCAATCATATTGGATTTAGGGCCAGTATGAATCCAGTATGACCTCATTTTAACTTGATTACATCTGCAAATACCCTATTTCCAAATAAGGCCATGTTCACAGGTTCTGGGTGGATGCAAATTTGGGGAGAAGACAACTTAACCCACTCCAGACACTGTAGGCTGTGAGATCACTGTCCTTATTCCTGCAGGAAGGAAGGGACAGACCAAGTCATGCTGAGGTGCGACGACTTCCAGGTGAGTTGCCTAGCAGGGACTGGCTATTAGAAATCTATGGTATCCTAAGAGGTTATCTGATGGGCTAGAGGGGACTGTGAAGTCTTTGAAACGGTCAGCACCATTTCGTGTCTATGGCTATTTCTCCTGGAGAATAGATTCAGAGCTTCCATCAGATTCTCAAAAGAGCCTGGCACCCCAAAGTGTGCTTATCTCTTTACCACATCAAACATATGGGGGTCAGGGAGGAAGGGATCACCAAAACCAACCAACTAACAAACCAACTAGCTAACCAGCTGACCCACCAACCACCTGACAACTTCCAGATAAACAATTTTACAACTTCCAATACCCCCCCATCCCAAAAGGAGTGCAGATTCTGGGGCTTTAGAAGGGAAGCTGTTGAATATCTGTACTTCCGCTGTGGCACGGGTGAGGGTTGGGGCAGGCCGGGGGACTCCCATGGTTCTGTGTCTAGAATGAGAACTTTGCTGGGGGGATGTCTTTGGATTTTGAATGTATTGTCCTTCATCTCATCCTCCGGACCAGTTTCAGGTCATCAGCACATTTTAAAATCAGCTTCTAAGTCTCCCACCTTTGAGAAATTCTTGATCAAAATGTTCAACAGGAGGGTACCAGAGACAAGGGCCATGGCCATAGATGTCACCAGGAACCTCCCTTTCTGTCCAGCCAGCTCTGAGTTACCCTGGTCAACTTTGCCATCTGCCCCTAGTTGGTGACATGATGCCAGCTTAGGCCCTGCTCCTATGCATGGGGCACCCACTTACCAACACAGACACCCAGCTTCCCTGCTGTGGCTCACCCTGGTGAACCATTGTGGTTCCTAAGTCACCATCATTTTCCCCCAAATGCTCTCAAGCCATCAGTTTGACAAATTTATTCTAGAACTTGGCCAAAGGTTGTCTTAAAGATCGCCAGCCTGCTAATTTTTAGAATCCAGCCTCTTCACCTTTTAAAAACTTGGACCTTTGTCCATTTCTTGTCTCTACAGTGTCTCAAGTGACCTGCAGCAGCTCTGTCAGTGGAATACCTGTTTCATTTGTCCACCTGAGGCCATGGCTCAATTTGCTCTGTCCTAGAAATACAACCTAATTTATGGGGCCAGATTTGATCTCCTTGACTTGTTTGGATATTAATTCTCTTTTTATGACATTTATCTACATTTCCCATCCTGAAGACCAGCCTCTTTGCTAGAGAAGATGGAAGAAATGCAGAAGGTAAACTTCTCTGTTTTCTGCTAGTTTATAGTCTGCTTTTCAAGCAGATAGAATTGATGGGTCTCAGGCAGGAAGACATGCAATGCGTTGTTTGTCTTTCTGGACCACGTAGGTGAACTGCAATTCTCTTTCTGTCTCTGGGGCTCTGACTTGAAAGCAGGGAGGTGGCATTTCCCCAAGCTGTGCCTCACCTCCCTCCAGGAGGGGGCGCCCTGAAAGCACCAGTCCCTGGGCCTCTCCTGGATGCTGGCTTGACTCGTCCCAGATCCCTGCCTCTGCCCGAATGAATGAGGAGGGCTGCAAACGTCCCCTTTTCCTCTTATTGTTTTCCTCAAAGATGTCATCCAGTGGTCACTGGTGCCGAAGGCCTGGCTGATGCCTGAGAAGCCCAGGTTTGGCAGATCTTGAATCCAGATTGGGATGGTGTGGCTAACAAGCTGAAAGGATTATGGGTTGCAGGTAGATAAGGGGTTAGTTTTTGAAATGAGACATAAATTATCCTGGAATTCAGCAGCAGTAGATCTGTGTCAAGTGGTGATAAGTCTAAACATACTGGCCCAGGTCAGAGACCACTCCATGCCAAGAGGGCTCAGAGCATGCTGGAAGCAGGGAGGCATCTGGGGAGAAGACGACTTCTATTTTTGGAACTCTTGCAATGCACCAGTCATCAGAAATAATATTATTGTTATTGCTACTTTACAGAGGAGGAAATGGAGGCACATAAAGAGGTTAAGAAGTTCACCTACAATCAAACACTTAGTAATGGGTAGAATATGATCTGTACTTCACATCCCCATTCGAAATCCTGGTGTGGGCATGGGGAGTCTCCAACATACAGCATCCGAAGGCAGGCACCCAGATGAAAACTAGAGTTGATCTTTCCAGCATTGGCGGCGAGAGGAAGAGGAACTGCACTGGGGGTCAGGGCCTGGGTTCTGTCCTGGTTCATCAGCAGGCTGTGTGACCTGTGCCCAATGGTGTCACTTGTGTGGGTCTTTGCTTTCTCTTGCAGATGTGGTAGTGTGAGATTGGTGTGTCCCACTGAGCTGGAGAGGAGCTCTGTGAGGAGCTCTGAAGCCCTCCGCATGTGCAGACACCCTCGGCCCTGTCCCTTTCCTCTCTGCTATCTCTTTCCTTTCTCCTTGTCCCCCACAAAAATCCTCATTCCAGTGACTTGGCACACCCATGTGCATCCCTGCCTCTTGGCATGGCCATTCAACTATCTTTTTTGTTTGTTTGTTTCATATTTTATTTTGAGATAGGGTCTGGCCCTGTCACCCAGGCTGGAGTGCAGTGGCACGTTCACGGCTTACTGCAGCCTCTGCCTTCCAGGCTCAAGCCATCCTCCCACCTCAGCCTCCTAAGACTATAGGTGTTACAGAGAGACTATAGCCTCCTGAGACCACAGCTGGCATTACAGGTGCATGCCACCATGCCTGCCTAATTTTTGTACTTGTTGTAGAAACAGGGTTTTGCCCTGTTGCCCTGGCTGACCCTTGAACTCTTGGGCTCAAGCAATCCACCTGGCTTGGCCTACCAAAGCACTGGGATTACAGGTGTGAGCCACTGTGCCTGGCCTGTTTGTTTTTAATGTGTTGGGTGACCATATAATTTATTGCCCAAATTGGGACCCTTGGGACCCTCACTGGTTTGAAAGGGAACACTATTAACAATTAGTCCAGGACAACAGGCAACTCTGGCCTTGTTCTGGCACCTTGGGACTTGTGGGCATCCTAGTTTGGCTCTGTCACCCTTCCCCTGCTGATGGCAGTCCTCCCCAATCTTGAAACGCTAACAGCCCTGCCTGTTGCTCCAGCCCACATCAGTGCCCCACCTGTGGGCCCCATCGATGGTCCAGCATCATTCCATGTCCTCCTGTTTCCTAAGGGAAGCTGTTGAACTGTCAGTCTTGGCTAGGTGGCAGTTCTGGGGCTGGCAAGTTAGCAGTGAACAGGAGGACACCCCTTCACCCCCAAGGGCCAAACCAGGGAGCAGAATCTCCCTTCCAGCCTTTTCCCACCCAAAGGCCTTAACTGGGCCAGGTGAGGAACACACCAGAATGAGGCCAGACTCTGCAAGCAGCTCAGGCCTACAACCAGAAATCAACTAGGGAGATGTTGACAGTGAGCAGGGAGAGAAGAGGGGAGCAGGGGAGATTGAAGGCCAGGCTAGGCATCAGGGGGTGCAGTGAACTGGGAGGCCAGTGGAAAGGCCACTGGAAGGGGTGGAATGGGTATAAGGTCTCTTTCCCTCCCTCTCCTCTCCCTGGCCCTTCACAATTATGAGCAGATCACCTGCTATCAGTGAAATGTAGCAGGTGGCGAGGGCACCGAGAGGCCACTACCCACCATCTGCCAAGGGGCCTTGAATCCCACCATTAGAGCTTCATCTCTTTGGGGTAAGCATTGCTGTCTTCAGAATTCTCTTTTAAAATGCAAGATCACTTTATCCAAGCAGTCAGACTCTCACGCTTCCACATGCATTCCTCATCGGAGCACGGTCCTCCCGCAGCAGCTGGCTCAGAGCCCTTGACAAGGTGCAGGGCCACTGTCCCCAGAAGGAAAGGTCCTCCTAGGCAGCAAACTCTCCTAGCGTTATCTGGGATATGTCATCCTTTTTAGGTCTATTTTTTTTTAAGATAAAATTTACAAACAGTGACATGCATACATCCTAAGGATATAATGTAATAAGTTTTGACAAATGTGGACACACACCCCTGTGAAGATATAGAGCATTTCCGTTTCCCCAGAAGTTCCCTCATGACCCTTTCCAGGCAGGGTCCCCAAAGACAGGTTCCTTAAAGGCGCCCAGTGCTCTGAACGTCTTTCACCATTTTTTGGTTCTGCCTGTTCTAAAACTTCATACATTAATCTAGTTGTCTGTGCCTGGCCTCTTTCGCTCATTGTAATCTCTGTGAGATTCATCGGTGGGGCCTGGGCCATGTAAAGGCCCAGATGCCAGACCCCGTGCCCTCTGGCCATCAAGTAGCAGGCTGCCTTCTCCAGGCATTCAGCAGAGGCTGTTGGGTGTTTGGGAAGCAGGAGTCCCTTGGCCAGAAGCGCAGCCACCAATGGTGCATGGTTCTACTATTAACTGTCCTCCTTCTGTGGTCTGCACTGGGCTCAAGGGATCTGCTGGCCACAGCTCCACGAATGGGCTAAGGATTAAAGGTGTCTGCTAGAGTTAGGGTGAGAGGCCCAGGAGGCTGGGGTCTCAACCCAGGGCTGCAGGAAGGAGTGATGGCTGAGCCTTGGGGCCCAGGAATATCTCGGGAGTGTGTATAAAATGGCCCAAGGATCTACAGATGCTGGTTCTTCCAAGAAGGATCATAGCTTTTCTCACCGTGACAGCCACCACTCTGGTCCCAGCCATGTCCACCTCTCCGGTGTGACTGCAGTGACCTCCTGACTGTCCTCTGTGTCCACACAGCAATCAGAATGAGACAGTGCATGTCACTGCTCTGCTCAAGGCCCCTGGTGGTTCCCTGTTCCACTCTGAATAAAATCCAGTTTTGGCTGGGTGCGGTGGCTCACACCTGTAATCCCAGCACTTTGGGAGGCCGAGGTGTGTGGATCACTTGGGGTCAGGAGTTTGAGACCAGCTGGGCAACATGGCGAAACCCTGTCTCTACTAAAAATACAAAAATTAGCTGAGTGTGGTGGCACACACCTCCCAGCTACTCGGGAGGCTGAGGCAGGAGAATCGCTTAAACCTGGGAGACAGAGGTTGCCGTGAACCGAGATTGCACCATTGCACTCCAGCCTGGGCGACAGAGTGAGACTCCATCTCAAAAAAAATAAATAAAAATCCAGTCTTAACAACAGTCTGCAAGATCCGATAGGTTCCTCCCCTTCTCTCCTGCTACTCTCCCCTCACTCCCAGTTCTGCTCCAGCCAAGCGGGGCCCAGTCCTGACCAGGAACACTGGCTAACATGCTGTAGTCATCACTTTCCTTTGGGATTGTAGCATACTTTCTGATCTCTTCCCTAGCTTGTAAGTCCCAGGAGGGCAGAGGTCACCGAGCACTTAGCATAGGACCTGGCAGGTGGCTGTGCTTGCTAACCTTCTGTGGAACAATTCAATGGAAGAATGAAATGCTTCTTCAGTCCCCCAAAGGGATCTGTGGCCCAGAAAGGCTAAGAGCAAGTAGGCAGGATCCAAGCAGGCAATGCTGGGCCAGGCAGAGAGGGCTCCTGGGGTGAAATCCCTCCCAAGCCCCCACTCAGTCACCGCGCCATTGGGGAGGGCCCTAAACAGAGGCAGACCAGGAGAGGCACTGCAGCAGGGGCAGGGCTCAGACCATGAGCTAGGCTGGGGGCTCCAGAAGGCAAGACATTTGTGTCTCTTAAGCCTACTTGTTGCAAATATTTTCTTGATTTATATGTTGTTTATATGTTGTTTCACTGTGCCCATCCCTTAGAAGCGAGGGGAGGAAAATGGGATGGCCTGGGCCCAGTCACCTCTGGGCAGGGATGCTCCTGGGAGTGAGGGTCCTAGGGGTCTGGTATGGGGACCAGGCAGAACTGGGACAGGATGGGAGCCTTGGGCCATGTGGAACCCTCCCACTCAGAATGTTGGGCTCACAGGGACAAGGGATCCAGGCCAGAGGCCCCAGGAGGAGGGTGTGAGAACCAGGAGAGGCTGGCACTGTGGGCTCGGCTGTCTCCTGCGGCGTGAGCACTGCTGCCTCTCTCTTCCCTGTGTGTCACTTAATGTTTGCAGTTAAGTATTTACAGATATGTTCCCATGGCAACCAAGGCCTCAAAGTTACTCTCACAATTCTGTTTTCTCAAATGTGTTTCTCTGGCTGATTGCACAGGGTTTTCTGGAAACCGGCCAGGCTGAGTGAGTCACATTCCCTGCCCTGTGCTCCCATGCCTTCTCCCTTCCCCCTCCAGGGTCCAGCCAGCCAGCATGCTCCCCACCCCCATCTCTCCCGCGCTGAACAGAGCTCCCGGGCCCATCCTCCCCAGCTTGGTCAGGTTGTCCCAGGGCCTGGAGTGCAGAGCCACAACCCCCACCATCTAGACCCTCCAGCTCTCTGGATCATTGCAAGCTTCCCCTTCCAGGTATCCTCCAGCTTCCCTGGCCCATGAGGCAGACCTGAAACTGCCCCCACCCCATGCTTCTTGAGGTTCCTTAAAGGTGGGGCCTTCTGCCTTCACTTCTGACCCTGGACACCTGGCCTGGGGGCCGCATTCACATAATCCCTGCTATTGTAGGTGTTCACTGAACACACCACGCTCCCTTGTGCCTGCTTGTTGCATGTGATCCCACGCTCCAGCACTTTTTTTTTTTTTTTTGATACGGAGTCTCGCTCTGTTGGCCAGGCTGGAGTGCAGTGGCATGGTCTCGGCTCACTGCAACCTCCACCTCCCAGGCCCAAGCAATTCTCCTGCCTCAGCCTCCTGAGTAGCTGGGATTACAGGCACCTGTCACCGCACCTGGCTAATTTTTGTATTTTTATTAGAGACGGGGTTTCACCATGTTGGCCAGGCTGGTCTCGAACTCCTGACCTCAGGTGATCCTCCCGCCTCGGCCTCCCAAAGTGCTGGGATTACAGGTGTGAGCCACTGCGCCCGGCCTCCAGCACTTTCTTATGGCACTGCCCTGTGGGTCCCTGTCCTGCGCATTCAGCCATTCATTTCCTGAGCTCCTGCTCTGGGCAGGGCACTGTGCAAATTGCCAAGATACAGAGAAGAACAAAGAGTCTCTGTCTGCATGGAGCTCATCTCTAAGTGGCAAGGGGTGGATAATGAATAAGAAACAATCAGGGTAGTGATATATGCCATGAATAAAATAAAACAAGGAAGCAGATGGAGGAGCTGGGGCTGCATTAGGTTGGAAGTCAGGACAGGTCGTGGGTAGAGGGACACAGAAGCTGAGACAGGGTGAGCAGCAGTGGCATCTGGGGGTGCCTGGCAGAGGGAACAGCTAGTGCAAAGGTCCAGAGCAGGTAAGTTTGAGCAACAGCCATGAGGCCAGGGGCCTGGAGCAAGAGATTCAGGCAGGCACTAAGGCAGCAGGGCTGGGAGCGGTAAAAGGCTTGGACTTTCATGTAAGTGAGGATGACCAAAGCCTCTGATTGGGCCACTGCATAGAGAATGCAGTGGTGGGGTAGGAGACACAGCAGGAGGCAGGCAGATAGAAAGGAGGGGGGCAGTTGTCCAGGAGACAGAGGATACTCCAAGTGGGCAGGGATGGAGGAGAGCTCAGATGAGCAAAACTGTGGCACCAAAGCAGCCAAGCTTGGTGGAGTGTATGTGGGAGGTGAGGGCTGGAGAGGATGTCAGTGCGACTGCCTGGGGTCCCGGTGGGTCCTATTGCCCCAGCTAGAGTGAGAGGCCACTGCAGGTGCTGCCACAGCCCCCTGTCCCTGCCTGATTCCTTGTTTCTATCCTCCACCAGACTGGACACTAAAAAAAGGCAGAGATGGGGGCATGAGTCCCTGTGATGGCTCAGTGTCCAGCCCAGCATACCCGGCAAAGAGGGCTGCCTCCCCGCAGCCCCAGGAGTAGCCCTCCCCCAGCAGAACAGCTACCACAAAGTCCCGGGCACAGGTGTCTCCCTCCATCTGATTGCACTGGGGGCTGCCTCGTGCCAGGCATGGGGCTGGACCATGTGTTTCTCCCAGCTCAACCCTGCTCCAGGTTTGGGGTTCTCCTGCTCTGGGCTGCCCTTCCTCAGGTTCCATGAGCCTGGAGGTGCAGAGGTGCTCAGAGCTGGAGCCCAGGCTGAACCACCGCTCTCTGTTGGACCCTGCTGAGAGTGTGAAGGCTCTGAAGGTACCTCCTTTAAAGAGCCAGAAGGCCTCACTCTGCTAATGGCTCACTGAGTGGCTGTTTCGCTATCGTAAGTGATTTCAGTCACTAGCCCTTAATTGATGTTATCCACACAATACATATGACACAGTGTGGGAAAGTTCCTGTCCACAGAGCAGGTAGGTCTCTGGCATGGCATGCCATGCCACCCACCTTTCCCCTTCCCCCTGCTCTGCTGGCCTCACCACCACTGTCCAGACCTCCCGCCTGCTCTGGGCAGGGGTCATTCAAAACTGGGGAACATCGAAAAACTCAGGCCATCTGAAGGGTTGAACAGCATGCAAACCACTTTAGTTGGCTTTGGAGTATATGTTGACTTTCATAGCGAACAAGTTGGATGCTTATAGGAATTTGAGCCATATTAATAAAACTCCCAAAAATACACTGGAAGAACTGTCCAGAATGCCCACTGGCCACCCTTTCCTGGCACAGGTGGATGGAGTTACCTGTCCAATGCCCCACCTCATCAGAGCTCCTCCCCTCCCCTTCTCCCGTCCTCTCCTGCTGCTGGAGTTGGCTAAGCCCCAGTGTGTGGGGAGAATAGGATTCCTGTCTGTATCCACACAACTTGAGCCCCCAAAATGCTTCCTTTAAGCGGCCAGAAGGCCTCACACTGCCTCTGTCCCCTGATCACTGGTGCAGGCACTCCTCTTAATGGATGGGAATTATCGCCCCCAACATGAACCAGCAACATGGCCCCTGGGAGCCCCTTCTGATGAGGACACAAGCTACACAAAGGGAAGACAGACCTGAGGACACCTACAAGGGAGGATGCACATCAGTGACCACATCTGAAGATGCTGGGGTGACACTGGGAAACACAGCTTTCCTGGAGGTGGGGAGGTGGAGGGAGGGAAATGGATGGGTGAGGATGGACGCCTCCCCAGGCTTCCAGGTGGGAGGCACAGCAGAGTTTCCTGGGTGCTGCAGGGGATGGAGAATGTGAGCCTGAAGCTTTATTAGGGTGTGTGGTGTGTTCTGAAAGTCAGACTTTCTCCCAGACCGGCAGGGTGAGCCTTCAGGAGGCAGAGGGTGAGGCGGGGGGCAGGGTGGCTGGTCGCAACAGCTCCCTCCAACAGCATTGCTTCCTGGCCCACTTTTTCCTTCAGAGTGGCCAGGAGCAGCCAGGAGCACAGGCTGTCTGAGGGACAGGGTGCACTAGCCAGGCCAGACACAGAGGAGGGGTGGGAGAGGAGAGTGGGAAGGGGGCTCCACCTCCTGCAGAAATTGAGGACCCCTGGATGGTGCTTAGCAAGCAGGGAACTGAACATTGTAGGAGGGGAGAAAGAACGAAGCAAAGATGGTGGAAGAGAGGAGAAGGAACAGGCATGAAAATACCATTGTTCTCAGCACTTCCTTTGGCTCTTTTGAACCCCCTGGGTGAAGGCTTGCTCTGGCTAGAGGCATGACAGAAGTGCAGCAGAGCCGTGGCCCCCCGGGAGGCCCAGAGCCCACAGGCATTGAGGGCTAAGGGGATTTGGCTCTGTTCCCTCCTCCCACCTACCCAGGCCCCATGCAAAGCTTGCTCTGCAACAGGGAGAGATTAACATTTGAAATCCTGGTGGAGGGCTCCTTCCTCCACTCCCCACCCTTCACTTCCCCACAAAAAGGAAAACAGTCGTTGAAATTGAAAAATGGTGCTCAGTGAAGGGTTTAAAGACATTTTGAATTTAAAGTATACTTTAAAGGTCATTTTCAGCAGTAATTATGTTATAATGGCGGGGCTCTTAGCAAAAGGCGGTCCCCACAGTAATATCAGACCAAACGGGAATCGGGGAGAGCTTGGATCTCCTGCAGCCCTCAGAACTAGGCTGGGCAGAGGTGAGGTGGATGGGGAGAAGAAAAGGGAGGCAGCACACCCTCCTTTTTAGAGCCACATCTTGGTCACTGCTGGCTCTCCAGGTCCCCAGGAACAGGGAACTACATAGTTGAATTTGGCCCTGGCATGGAAGCATCCTCCAAGATCCCTCCCAGGCTAGCCTTGTGGGCTTTGGGGGATTCACAGGACCCTCTGATGAGGCGGGTCTGGCCTCCTGTCTGACGGGACATTCTACCTGCTCCCCACCCCACCCCATGTCCTTTCCTTCTGTTTCCAGACACTGTCATTCTGTGGCCCTCCTGGCTGCAGGCATCCCAACCCCTCCTGGAGACAAGTCCCTGGGGCTAGCATCACAGGAGAAGGCTGCCCTGGGCCCCAACCCCATGGTAACTGCCAGACACCTGCCTAGGCCTATACCCACTGCTGCCTGACCCAGGGCCAACATTGCAAGGAGCTTTCATGTGGCATTTCTTGCCCATCAGTTGTGCTCTGAATTTTTTTGAACAAATTGGGACATGAATACACTGGCTACTTGTCTGAACGTCACCATTTTCTACCCTATATCCCCAACTTACAAACCCACGCACCCTGGGCTCACATTCTCCCTCAGTGAGGGCATCCATTCTTTGCCGGAAGCATCGCCCACACAGACGCTTCACACAGGCTTGTGGAAGCAATGCACCGAAAACACATGCATGAGCACCTGCTATTAATCAGACTCAAAATATTCTAGAAGGGCTGGCTGTGGATGAGACACTGACCAGGCCCCAGGGGGTTCCATGAGACAGCAGGCTTCCAGACTATGGGGAGAAGACACTGCAGAGGGCGGTGAGGAAGGAATATAGCTGGGATTGTAGGAACAGCCAAAAGGGCCCATGGTGGGGCAATGGGTGGAGGTAATCTGGGAGGGCTTCATGCAGGAGGTGTGTGGGGCATAAATTCAAGGACAAACCGACCAAAGAATGAAGAACAAAGAGCCAAGAATAAAGAAATGTGCTTCAGCTTCAGCTTCTTTCAAGCCTTGGCCACTGCCAGTCCACCTGGGGAGAGGCAGTTCATTTTTAGGCTTCTGCTGGGTCCCTCAGCTCAGCAGAGCCCTAGAGGTGGGGTGAGGAGCACAGAACCAGGCCTGGGGACAGCAGTGTGTGGTGTCTCAGCCACCCTGCCGCTATGGGCTTCCTTTCGGGGAATGTAGAGGCAGAGCACCCAACTAGGTAGTGCTCCCCCTTCCACCAGCCCTGAGGTGGCTCTCCGCAAAAGGGAGGCTGTCCACAAAGAAAATTGAGGGTCCAGAAGGGAGGGGAAGAAGGTGGGGGCTGGAAGTCCCAAACAGGAGCCAGCAGCTGTCCCAATTGGCCTCCACAGGAATAGGGTTCCCAGATGGGAGCATGGCTCAGGGATGGTGGTGGCAAAGGGACTGGTGGGGATGTGGCCCAGAGCCTTGGAGGTGGCCACAGCGTGGAGGGGAGCAGGAGGAGAGAAAGGGGTGAAATATAAAAATATCCGGGAGAAGCGCAGCGCTGGGCTACAGTGTTATTAAACTAAAGCATCTTATAAAACTCGAGCCATTAATAACAGGCTGCAGCCACGTTGGGGTAATTTATTCAAATTGCGGGTCCAGGATGGAGGAGCAGATGTTTCAGAGCTGCTGGTGTCACTGAATGAGTTTCAGAGGAGGAGGGGTGGCACCAGCATTCGCGGGGGCTTGGGGCACCGTGCACCCTCCTTTGTCCCTCTTAGCGAATGTCTCCGCTCCACATTCCACAACACAGTGGAGACTCACCCAGTCTGCTGGAAGGGAGGAGGAAAGATCGGACTGTGGACAGCTAATTTATGTCAGCAAGTGCTGGGATAGAAAACTAGGGTGTAGGACAGGCAGGCAGGTTCCTCTGTCTAGAGTGTAACAGCTCCCATCCCGGCCTCTGCTGGCCTCTGTACCCTGCTATCCCCTCCAGTTGAAATGCGACCCCTACACAAAGTCACCCATGGTTTTCCCAGACCCACAGTGGGGTGGTGCCGGCAGTCAGATGGCCTGAGAATCAGTTGGGCCTGGGCTCCTTCCTAAGTGCACCACCCACCAGCTGGTGACCCCAGCAAGTGAGCTTATGGGCCTCAGTGGCCTCATCTATACAATGGAGCAATGATACCCAAGTCATGGTCTGGGGGAAAAAGAAACACATTGACCCACAGGAAGGCCTTGGCCCATGCCAGGGGACTACTAAGGTAGGTTGGTGTCTGGTATTGAACCTGATGGCCCTCACTGATGGTCAACTTACTGCTTTGATTCTAAGTCTGTCCCTCTCTTCTAATTATTTCCTTGGTTTTACCCTTGGCTCCAACCAATTGTAAACACCCTGAGGCCGAGAATCACGTTGGCCTGGGAATCGGTGGGGGTATGGGGCACCCACTCTGCTTACAGCTGAGTTGGTGCACTGGACAGAAGGACAGGACCCAGTGGGTTTCTGCCCTGATGGGGAAGAGGCATCAAAGCTCGCACAGGCCTTCCCTTAGACTCAGCGCAGCCCCCTGGGTTTTGAGCAAACCTGGGTCCTGGTGGGGGGCCAGGGCCTCAGGGTAGGGATGTGGCCACAGTTTCTAGGACAGAGATTGTCAGGCAGTCCCTGAGGACTGACTGTCAAGCCCTGGGGCAGAGGGACTTCTGTAGATGGAAGCCCTCCTGCCAGATCTGCCTTCAGGCAAAGCAGAGGCGCCCTGTGAAGTCGTCTTGGACTCTGTGTCACTCCCCTCCTCGCGTGTCTAATGCTGGGGCCGGGGACACTGCTCTGCTGATGTCTTCATGCCTGTAAGTGGCTCCACCTGGCTCGTGGGTGACTTCCTGTGGATGTGTTGATTTTTACTTCTTACCTCTGCCCCAGGACAGGGGACACAGAATGGGCCCAACACATTCAGAGTGCTTTGACTCCCAACTTCAAATGTGTAAAAGGAGATTTTCTCCTCTGTCTGCTTGGCAGAGCTGGGTGGCTGCTCACTGAGTGGCTTTGGGTGTGGCCCAGCCCAGTCAAGAGGTGCTCTGTGCTGCCCCCGCCTGGGGGTCCCAGCCTTGTGCTTGGACTCCGGCCAATCACTGACAAGAGCCCTTCAGTGGCCCCGATGGCATGCCATGGTGAGCGGTGAGTGGATAAAAGGAAATGTCCCAGTTGGAGGCCGACACGTCTCTTCCCATGGGGCCCAGTGCTGATGGTGCCACCAAAACGTAAGGAGAGGAGAATGGGGAGGGCCCTCCGTCCCCAACACAGCTCTGACCTGAAATGACACCGCTACAGTGATACTCCATCAGGGCAAGATTGCTGAAGCAAATTCTGCACTTGACAGGACAGCGTCGCTGCATTTCTCAAATGCTGGGGTCCAGGGAGAGGGCAGAGGAGCCACCTTTGCCACCTCTGTGGTCTGGCCACTCTAGGCATGGGGGCAGGTGGGAGAGCTGCTTGTCAGAAGCCTTGGGTGAGACAGAGGGGGCCACCAAGACCTCCCCAGGAGTGGTGAGGGAAGGTAGGTGGCTGTGACGGCAGAAGGGGGCTTGTCCTCCACTCCCAGCCTGGCTGTCCCCCAGGGTGCTCCCGGCCCACCTGGCTGTGAGGGTCAGTGGCAGCCGCCTGCCCTGTGCCTCTGCTCTGGGCAAATTGGACCTGCTCGTAGCTCAAGGTTCATTTCAAATGAAGGAGAAATCGCAGCCCCACACTCGCGGGGCAATCAGCGTGCTCTGTGATGAATGGAGCCTGTGTCACTCAGCGAAAATGAATATTTCTTTGTGATAATGGCCAGATGGTAGCAACTCTCTGATCCAAATTAAAACATGCATGATAAATGCCAGGAAAACAGAGGAAGACAAAACCCCAACCTGGAGTGAATTCTCTCTATAAATCTTCCCCCCGTCCCCCACTCCCCCCCACCACAGCGGCCCTGCTAATAGCCATTAAATTATTAAGATGTGCTGCAAGGAGAATGCCAATGTCAATGGCATCGGCCCCACTGCCCACCCCATGCCTGTGGGCCGGGGGGTGGGGAGAAGACAGACGGGGCTACTTTTAGACCGGGAGAGAGCCTGAAGGTGGGGAGGACGTCTGCGTAGAGATGGGCCTCATGGTGCAAGCACAAGGAGGCTGTGGGGCCTGGTGGCCAGCCAGGTTCTGTGGAGGGCCAGACCTGGCTGCCCTCAAGGAGGGCAGTCTCTGTGAGAGACAGGAGTTAACTGACATAAAGGCTCAGACAGAGGGCAGGGAAGGGGTTAGGAGCTGGGAAGGCCAGTGGGGACCCGCTGGACAAAGCATTGCAGTGGGGTGTGCCGTGACGAAGGCTCTGACCAACAGCGTGGAGCTGGGCAGGCGGGAAGGGTCAGAGATGACTGTCTGAGGATAGACATGTGCCTGAAAGTATGCGTGTTCCCGGAGGTCTGGAGGCAGCAGGTCCTGGGCAGGGCAGGGATGGCTTTGGGGCATACATTTCATAGCAATGACGGGCTCCTGAACCTATAGTCTAATTCTCCTGCCCCCTGCCCAACCCCTCATGGCTGGAGGCTGCATTGGTCTCTGGTTGGTCCCTCTAGTTCCCTTTCCAGTGCTCCCTGCAGGCGACCTGTCTTCCTAAGTCCAGCTTCTGTCAACCACCAACTCCCTCTCTGGTCTCGAAGACTCCCCATCGTCTTCTGGAACTGCCTCCCCACCCCAAACTCCTCTGCCTGGCGTTCCCTGAAACCTCTTCTCTGGCCAACTGGTTTCCTCATTTTGCCCTGGGCAGGCTCTAAGCCACGGTGTCTGCATTCCTGGTCTCAGCAGCTTTTCAGCCTGGAACCCCCTCCAGCAGACACTGTCCTCCAGAGAGCCTTCCCTGACTGCTCCAGCGGGGATAGGCCACCTCTCTGCCATGCACGATGTGCTGTCTCCCCTACTCATCGGATGCTCAGCATGCTGCCGGCTGATCTCCCTGCCCCCAGACTGTAAGCTTCTCTAGGGCCCAGAGCACAGAAGAGGCTTGAAGACATCTCCTCCATGTACCTGTCTGTCATCACCCATCAGCTCTCCAGGAGCAAGGACTGTCCCTCGAAGTTTAAAGTTATTTGCAACTGGCCATTTATGTGCAGGCCTCAAGCCTCCTAAGACATCTAGGCCAGTCACCCAGTGCCAGGATTTGGTGTCTAGGATGTTGGGATCATGGATTTTCCCCGATAAGGGTCCCGGCTGACCTCTAGATTTCTGCAAAGCCTTTGTCATTGCCAGGCCCTAGACAGACAAGGCCATGACTGGTCAGGTTGGTTCTCAACCTGGGCATACATGGAGTTTCTCTACCTGCTCCTCCCAGCTGACCCTCCACACTCAAATAGCACAGACAGACTCATCCTGCGGCTGGCTGGGCTTGCACCTGGGCAGGTTCAGCTTCAGACCCTCTTTGAGGACCCCTGGCTGGGCTTTGACCTGGGCGGGTCCAGCCTCAGACCCTCTCTGGGGACCCCTACTACCCACCCATGCCAAAGGGCATGTGGGGTGGGGGCACGAGAAGCTAAAGAGCCCAGCCTGAAGACTGAAGCAGGACCCATCCTCATCCTTAATGGATATGATGGTTGGTATTGATGCTGGGAGAACTTCCTCTAGGTGTCAGCACCCCAGCACAGATCCGAGGGAGGACAGCAAGGCTTGGAAGACTGCCCAGAAAGACGGAGGCGCAAAGGCTGATTACTAGCCATGTGGTGTTGTTGAGGAAGTCACCTCTCTTCTCCAAGCTCTCATTTTCCCCTCCATAAAATGGGAGTGCTCCTCAGCCAATTGTGCAGGGCTGCTGTAAGGCTCAAGGCACTCTTATTGGAGGCTCTGGGGTGACTTAATGAGAGGATTGAGGCCCCACTGGCTCTATTTACCTTCCTTCCAGAGCCCTAGCAGCTGCTGCTACAGGCAGTAATTGGTCCCCATGTGCCTTGTCCTGGGCTGGGTAGGGAAAAAGCAGACCCTGCTACAGAGGCAGGGCATGACCAGGAAGACTGGATGGGAGAATGAACTAGAGAAACAAGACTCCAGGATGGGCCTGGTAAGCTTGGGCTGGAGGATGAGAAGAGAAGACGTCCCCCAAAAGCAGATACTGTGCACGTGTGCATGAGCAGAGGTGTGTGCGCCCTGGGATGTCAGTAGCAATGAGATTCATGGTTTACCAAATCTGGGTCTTTCTATTCCAGAAAGTGGACCCTGCTCTTCAGCCAAACCAATTCTTCATTACTTTGAAATATCTAGGATGCCACATATTTGCCTTGCTTGTCTCTGTTTTCATGCCTTTGCATGTGACACAGTCCAGATTTGTCCTCTCAGTAGACTTGTCATTCCCATAATCACCACCCCCAGGAAGCCTTCCTTATCCCATTCCATTCTGGCAATTCACATGCTCAATATAGCTGTGGCCCCAGGCAGTATGATTTCTATTTGCACTTGTCAATCAAACCTTGCCAGAGGTCATCACCCCTGCCACCTCCTCTCTTTTCCCATGGACTGGACTATAAAAATAAAATGACAACTTCAACAGCTGTCATCAAGGAAGATTCCACAGTTCACCAACTATGTTTCTCCTGTGGCAGCTCCGAGGGGGTGTCACCATCCACTTTGCAATAGGACGATGCAGCTCTCGGGGCAAGACAGCACTGTGAGAAGGGGATGGAATTGGGATCAGAGGGCTTGGTGGGCAGTGAAGCCCAGCCGGGTCCCTGCTCCCCACCTGCTCTCGCTCTCTCCCTCTATCCAGTTCAGTAGGCGTAGACGACTGCTTCCAAAACTCCATTTCTATCACAAAACTCCCCTGCCCAAAAGCTTTACATGGCTTCCCTTTACCTAAATGTATCCATTTAAAGCAGCTTCTGGAAATAATTGCTGCCCCCCAAAGTAGGCCCCCCATTCTGGCCTCTTGGGGTCTTCCAAGCCTGCCTTAGTTTGGATTATTTTCCCACTCGGGAAGCTCTGCTCTTTGAGCTCATCCGTGCTCAGATCCTCCTCCCCTCTGAAGGCCAGGCAGGTGCTACCACTTCTGATCTCTCTGGTTCATGCCGTCTCATCCCTCTTCCTGTCCCTCCCCCATGATCACCTGTCCCTGCACACCCCGCCATTTCCGTGTTTTATCAGGCTGTTCCCAATGCGGTGTGCCGGGGCCAGAAGGGCGCTGGATACATCATGTTCAGGGCTCACTCAGTGCTCACTCGGTACACCAGGGCTCACTTGGTGCTGTGTGGAGGACACCGCCTAGCCCTGGGAGGATTGCCTGGGAACTTTCTCTCCTCTCACCCATCTCCCAAGGAAGTGGGGGTCTCCCTCCTCCACATTCACATAGTGGCCAGGCCAAACGGTACTGACATGGGAGTGGCGATGGGATGGGACACGAGAAGGCCGTGGTGCCTTCTCTCTGTCATTCCTATTGCTGGGCACACAGGCATGAGGCAGCTTTTAAATATCATCCAGAAGCCCATTTGCTATGATTAATATCCCATTTCCCCTGAAACAATCCTTTGCTAAATTAGCCGGGGCCAGAGGGAATTTGTCGAGGAGCGGCGAGTCTCAACTTAACTTTCCAAGTGGATTAAAAAAAACTTCAAAAACAAAATGCAGATCAATCAACACCCCCTCCCACAGCTGAAAATCTAAAGTCCATTTAAATTCAGCAGGTTTGCAGTTAATTATATTTTTGCACCTATGGCAGGAGTTACAGACGTATTTATAATGTGTGCCTGCTTTGCTGGCACCTCTGCAGGGCCCTCCCTGGGGACTCTTCCCCACCAGCCACTTCCTTCCCCAACCACGAAGACCAATTCTTCACACAGCTGCTGTTTGGGTCCAGTTGTGTAAATAGAAGAGGCTTCCTGGCTTTTTAAAACTTATTTTTACAAAGGGGCTTGAGAAAGAAAGGAGATAAAGATTCTCTTAAATTTTACGTCAGAAGAGCTGGCCTGGTGGCTCACCCCTGTAATCCCAGCACTTTGGGAGGCTGAAGTGGGTGGATCACGAGGTCACTAGTTCAAGATCAGCCTGGCCAAGATGGTGAAACCCTGTCTCTACTAAAAATACAAAAAAATTAGCCGGGCATGGTGGCACGTGCCTGTAATCCCAGCTACTCAGAAGGCTGAGGCAGGAGAATTGCTTGAACCCGGGGGGCGGAGGTTGCAGTGAGCCAAGATTGTGCCACTGCACTCCAGCCTGGGCGACAGAGCGAGACTCCATCTCAGAAAAAAAAAAAAAAAAAAAAAAAAAAAAATTAAGTCAGAAGGAACAGGGATCGGCTGGGCGTGGTGGCTTACCCCTGTATTTCCAGCGCTTTGGGAGGCCAAGGCGGGAGGATCATGAGGTCAGGAGATCGAAACCATCCTGGCTAACATGGTGAAACCCCGTCTCTACTAAAAATACAAAAAATTAGCTGGGCATGGTGGTGGCGGGTGCCTGTAGTCCCAGCTACTCGGGAGGCTGAGGCAGGAGAATTGCATGAACCCGGGAGGCGGAACTTGCAGTGAGCCCAGATCATGCCACTGCACTCCAGCCTGGGCTACAGAGCAAGACTCCGTCTCAAAAAAAAAAAAAAAAAAAAAAAAAAAAAATAGAAGGAACAGGGATCATTGAGAATAAAACCTCAGGGCAAAGGAATGCTGCACTGTGATCTAGGGAACCTAATGGCTGGAAATGCTAAAGCAAAAATGGCAGGGAATGTGGTCAGATAGGTGACAGAACTTCCTGACCATCAAGGAAGCCATACCCTAGGCGAGCAACTGGGCCTGGCCAGGAGGTGTCTAATCCTTCAGCCCTTCCTAATCTTTCAAACCGCCTGCACAGCGCCTGTCTGAGCACCACAGACTGTCTGGCCATGCTGTCTTATGTCTCATACAAACGTCTTGTGTTGTAATGTCATTTCTTAAACATCAGCCCCCAATAAACCTAGGATTCAAGTATACAAAAGATCTGTCAGGACATACGCTTGGCGCTGGTTGGTGTTCATGGGAAAACATGCCCACCTATAGCTTGAGAAATTCAGGTAGGGGATAGGACAGGACAGGCAGGCAAAGCAGGAGCCCAAGGCATGGAGAGGAGACCGAAAGAGGCTGTGGAGTTGTTTTACTTCTTAAAAATGTTTTAAAATGGAAGCTGGGTGAGAGGCAGACTCATAGGGTGGGGGTAGGGTAGACACAAGGGCTTCTGCCCACCTCCCAGGCCTAGGAGGTGCTGTGTCCTGGCCAAATGGGCAGGTAACTATCCCTCAATCCAAACTCCCCTTGGTTTCCTGTGATGCCTCCCCAGGACCCTTGGCCAAGGACATGGCTATGGAAGGGCTATGGTGATGAGCTGTGGGCGTCCAGGTCTGGAGCAGGGCTTGAACAAGGATATGTAGCCCCCAAAACACATATACAGGGGCCACAAGAGGAGCCCACACACAGCCCACCTTTCAGAGGCCTCTGTGGGACAGGAAGTGTGGAGGCAGGTGGGTAGGTGAGGGTGGGGGTCTCCAGCTCTGAGGGGCAGACTCCTTCTCCTTCAGTCACTGGACGCCTTCTCTCCCAGACTGCACCCTCCATGCTGGGGTGGGGTTAGCTCTGCTCATCCCAGGGTCTCCCAGGCAGAGTCCAAACCAACACCAAATCAGTGGGTAAGGACATGCTGGACCTGGGAGGAGGCTCTTAGTTTCTTATGGACTCAGTGTAATTTCAGATTAATTTTCAATGTGCTGTGGTCCCAGCCCTCTGGATGTTCCTCTGCAGCCTCTCCTGCCTGGGCCGAGGGCTTCCTCAGCAGAGCTCTGAGAAGTTTCTGTGCGCCCAGAAGCTTTTGTCCGGTGGGTCACTCGCTGACTCCTAAGATTGGAAAACTGACACTTCTGTATATTGAATTTTTGTAAAGCAGGGCCAGCTTGCACATCCAGTTCATCTGCACACTCGCTAAACTGCCTTCCTAGTGTGGGAGAGAATAGCTAGAAGAGTCTGGAAGGGAGAAACCCAGTACCGAAAGTCAGCAGTTGTGGCTAGGGGTCTCCCCAGCCATGCCCCAGAGCCTGTCCCACCGCAGCCACTGGACACTGCCCCCACCCAGGCCCGCACTCCACAGCTGGTGGCCTTCAGGCCCTTGAAGCCCTTGCAGACAACACGTTGTCTGTGTCTGTTTAGAAATAAAATAATGCTCGGAGGAGTAATGAGGAATTTAATAGGATTTTAAAAGCCGCAGGAACCGATAGGGCTACAGATGGTGGAGGGGCCGGGAGGATGCAATCGGCCACGAGTTTATGGTGGGGAATGTGGCCTCAGGGAGGGCCTGGGGGCCCAGTCACTGACATTGTGTCCAACCTCATTAGCTGTCCCAGCGGGACTCCGCTACCACATCAGTGCTGGCGCGGTGAGGGGGGACGCCCTGAAGACCCTGTGAAGTGTGCTGGGAGCACCTAAAGGCTGCAGGAACGGTGGACACTTGGCCAACAGCTGTCTCAGGGATGCCTCCCAGGCTGTCACACCTGACCCCAACCCTCTCATGCCTTCCTCGCCCTGCCAAGGTCCCACCAGAGACAGGCTGAGAGACAGGGACACAGAGACACAAGATGCGGGAGTGCAGGGAGGAAAGAAACAGTGGCTTCCAGTCACGTTGTGGCTCACACCTATAATCCCAGCACTTTGGGAATCCGAGGCAGGTGGATCATTTGAGGTTAGGAGTTCAAGACCAGCCTGGCCAACATGGCAAAACCCTGTATCTACTAAAAATACAAAAAAAAAAAAATTTGCTGGGCAAGGTGGCGGGCACCTGTAATCCCAGCTACTCTGGGGGCTGAGGCAGGAGGATCGCTTAAACCTGGGAGGTGGAGGTTGCAGTGAGCCTAGATCACACCACTGCACTCCAGCCTGGGTGACAGAGTGACACTGTCTCAAAAAAAAAGAAAGAAAGAAAGAAAGAAAAAAGAAAGAAAAGGAAAGAAAGAAACACGGGCATGGGCTCCCAGGTCTAGATAGGGAGGCCAAGGGAGGAAGATGAGCAATTCTGCAGGACTTGGGGAGGGTAGGGGAACATAAAAGAGGTTCATTCACCCTCTGAAACTTCCCAGGGGGTCTGCAGATAGCTTACTGCCACCACCCTGCCAGGGCCCCCTTCCTGGCTGGTGCCCCAGGCTGCTCCCCTTTCCGTCCTCCAGCCTCCCCTGCAGCTTGTGGGGGGGACAACAGGACATTCTCAGGGCCTGCTCAGCCCTGCCTGCCTTCACCTGCCCACCTTGCTTCTCCTGGGTTCAGTTCTCAGCTGCCTGCTTTGCTGATCTGCCCTGGGCCTGATAGAAGCCCCTGAAGGAAAATAGGCTTCCGTTGACCAGGGAGAGACTCGGGAGCCCCTCAGTGGTGGAACCTCCAGCCCGGGCCTCACTTGCCACAGCCAGAAGTGTGTCGTCGGCTGGTGGTTTCATCTGGCAGCTTCTCTATGCAATTGGGCCTGATTCTGCTGTGCAGGTGGCCACCTGTGTGTGTCTGTGTGTCGTGTGCTTTTCAGTTCTGGGTTCCTGGAGAGGGTGGCAGACCCTGGAAAGTGGTTTTCTTTCTTGCTGTGTTCCCTCTGGATGGACTCCCCGGTGCTAGACCCGCCCCCTCCCAAGCCTGTGCCTTGGGAGACAAGAGTTGGGCCCATTATCCCCAAGGCCCTGCTGAACCGAGCTTCCACTTGGTTCTCATATGGCCATTGGGTAGAAAGAGACAGAGAGCCCACAGGACAGACAGAGACAGAGGCAGACACAGGCCCAGAAACACGGACAAGATGAGCACGGGCAGGTGGCAGCCCCTAGGGAGTCCTCAAGTCCCCTCTTTCCCAGGACTCTCCTCCCAACTCTTCATGGTTTCTAACTTCTCCCCAGCCAGCCACCTTGCTGGCTTTTCTGTCATTTCGTGTTGATGAGATAAAACCAGTCTGTGCCCCACCCCAGCCAGCATCATCAAAGACCGTCCCCACCTCCTAGCAGTAACCATCACACTGGGGTTTAGCCAAACTGGGCCTTGTCTGCTCTGTGTCTGGAGGAGCCCAGAGTGCTGTCACACAGTTTTCCCATGAAGCACCCCCCAGTGTGCCATGCACTCATGGTCACTGAAAGAGGCACTGCAGACACACGCCCAGTTCCACACACACACCCAGGGAGGTGAGGAAGAAACATCCTCCCCAGGGACACAGGGGAGATAGCACGCATCTGCAGTCTGCTATACCTGACCCGGGTATCAGCCACTCGTCCCCTCCTTCAGGGCCCCTGTCTGGCTGCTGATCTTCTTCGGCCCACTGAGTGGGGTGGGCACACACCTCCGTTCAGCCCAGCAGCTTCCCAAACAAGCTGGCTGCCTGAGGCCATGGTAGTCAGAGCCTCTACCTCCTCATCTCTGACTCCCTGAAAGGAGGCCCTACAACCTGGCTGCAGGAGGTACCTTGGTGGGGGGACTGTCCTGTCACCTGGACTGAGACCTGGGAGGAGAGGAAGTGGTCAGGGCTGCAGGGCAGCTTTCTAGGGACACAGCTGAGCATGAGCCAGCTTTGGGGTCTTGGGGTGGGGTGTGTCTGCCTGCCAGGAGGCACAGGACACTGCAGTGCATGCCCTAGGGAGGTATCATCACCTCTGAGGGGGCCAGCTGCCATGCTCTCCACCTGGCTCTGTCCCTGTCCAGCATCACTGGTTAATGAATTGGTTTGCTTATATTGGGGATAAATCTGAGTTTAAATACAACTTGCTCCAGTGTGCTCTTGGGGATAACTGGATCCCCCAGGCAGACAGGTGGCTCCTGGGGAGGCTCTTCTTTGGCGTTCCTTCCCTACTTAATTGGAACCCCAGCTCCTGGTGGTGGTAGCAGGGGCCCTCTCTTCTCTTCCTGCCCAGGGACATTCCAGCCCTCTCTCTGTGATCTCTTACCCAGGATCAGTGCTCCTGCTTCCAATAGTGATAAGCCCAATCCCTTGGCCTTGTGTTCAAGGCCCCATTTTAACTTTGTGTCCTCACTGTATCCCAGCTCTCCACCTCTTGATCTAATTCCTAATTCCCACTTCCTTCAGGAAGCCCTTCCTGCTTGCTCCAGGCCACAGTGAATTCTCTCTTCTCTGACCCACTCCTACTCTGGTCTTTCATGTCTCATGGGTAGGTCTGGGAGCTCCTTGTCCAGCCTAGCCCTGCCTGCCTCACCTGGAACCCTGCTCCTCTCACTTCAGCCGCCTTGAGAATGGGCCTAAAGGTGAGACAAATGTCTGTGGTGCCTTCCCACTGCTCCTAGGCCACCCAGAGTCCGAGAAGCCCTCCTGGGAGTGAGAGGAATATAGGTAACCTGGGTTCTGGTGGCTGACAGGTAGGAGTTGGAATTTTGGTTCTGCCACTTTCTGTCTGTGTGCCCTGGAACGAGTTATCTAGCCTCTCTGTGCCTTCGTTTGTACCTTTAAGTGGGGCCAAGAACATCCATACCTTGAGGTTGCTGTATAAATTAAACATATTTCCGGCCGGGCACGGTGGCTTATGCCTGTAATTCCAGCCCTTTGGGAGGCCAAGGCAGATGGATCACCTGAAGTCAGGAGTTCGAGACCAGCCTGGCCAACATGGTAATACCCCATCTCTACTAATAATACAAAAATTAGCTAGGCGTGGTGGCGCACGCTTGTAATCCCAGCTACTCTGGAGGCTGAGGCAGGAGAATCACTTGAACCTGAGAGGCGGAGGTTGCATTGAGCCGAGATCGTGCTATTGCACTCCAGCCTGGACAACAAAAGCAAAGTTTCATCTCAAAAACAAAACAAAACCATATTTCCATAAAATCCCTAACAGTCAGTGTTCTGTAAATAGCAGCTTTGTGGATGATGACTCCTGAGACCCCCAGGTAAGGAGACGGAGGCCCGAGAAGGTGGTGTGCCTGAGCTGGAGCTCATTCCGGATAAGAACGTTCCACAAGAACAAGAACTGCATCCTGGACTCTTCCTGGACTCTTCCTGGTGCTTGCTCCAGTCAAGCACTCAGCCAGCTCCACTTCCTTCTGTACCTGTATCTCCACTCCAACCCCTCCAGAGGCAAGGCTGGCACTGCCCTCACACCAAAGACAAAAGAGCTCCCTGAACTGCTCCTGATAGGACAATCAGCCTCAGCCTGTCAGCCTCAGCCAGCAATCCATGCGTGTCAGAGACAGGAGCCCTGAAAGTTACAAAGCTGCTCCTGTGCACACAGACCTGCCAACAGTCCGCCCATGCCCATGCCCATCCCTAGATACCCCCATGCCTCACGCGTGTGGGTGGATGTGACCAGGAATGTGTCTAGAGGCCTGAGATGGGGGATGAGAAGGTGGACCACGATATGGGCATGCAGTGGGCTGCAGCCCGCTCTGTGCCGGGCGAGGTGGAGAGAAGCCTTCCTCCTGCCCCCTAGCCAAAGGTCCCAGCATGTTCCCCAAATCCTAAGCAGATAAGACATCTTTCTGTGCTGCTTATGAGCATTCAAGTACACCTGGAGGGCAGCTGGGGATGGGTGTCCTGTGTCCTCTGGGTTTTGGGGACTCGTAACCTGGCTCACTGCTGAGCCAGGGCTGGGGCTGACCCTCCCCCTCCTTCTGCGGCCACTGCCGGCTTCTGCTCCCTCGCACCACTGTGTCCCAGTCTTCCCTCACCCACTGTCTTCAAGGCCTCGCTCCCCGTCCTCCTCCTGCTGCTTCTCCCCTCACCTCTCTACTTTTCTCACCTCCTTCCCTTCTCTCCTCTCCTCCTGCCCGCTGCCATCATGCCACCTCCTCCATCCCTCTCCCATTCCTTCTCTCCATCCCCCTCTCCTGTTGCCTATTTCTTTAATCTTTTAAAATGTTCACTTCTCTCTCCCTTCTCCTTCTCCCCAGAAGTATTTAATGGCTATTAAATTATTTTAAACTAACTTTCTTCAAAAAAAACCACACAGCTTGGTGATAGTGCTGACTCAGGGCCATCTCACTGTTTAATATTGAATATGCAATTAATAGATAGATGTTCAGGTTTGGCTTTCCCCCCACCTACCCCCACCCCCCACTTTCTACTTCAAGAAGAATAAAAGAGCTGATTAATCTGGTTCGCGGCAAGTGTCAGCCGCAGGAGATATATGGGGGAAAGCCAAGGAGGTTAGCATCCTGGAGTCAGAGAGCTATTGCCTCTGAGGCAAGTTCAGGGAGAGAAAGGTTTGAGTTGGAGCCCAGCACGGCCTTGCTGGGCAGAGCGGATTCCAGACATCCCTCTCCAGTGCTGGAGAAAACGGCTTGGACTGTGACCTGCCTGCTCCGCACCAGATGGCGCCTCCTTGTGGCCCTCAGAGGCCTGGGTCGGTGGCCCTTGTTCATGCCATCCCCCCTTCTCAAGCTCTGGGATCGCCCACCTTCAAGACCAGACGTGCCACCTCCCCTGAGGCCTCTGGCTGCCCCCGCCTGGGGCATCTCCTCTCCGGAACTGCTGCTGGCACCTACTATCCCAGCTTTCCTGCCCATCCGTGAGAGCTTCCCTGTGCCACTGCCTCCTGGCCGGGCCGTGTGAACTGGGGGCTGCAGGTGAGTCACTGTGTGCCTGGGTGATGGTCTCCAGGAGACACCCCTCGCACTGCTGTGGGCCTCATGTGCCCTGGACGAGGCTGAGTGAGGATGGCACTCCTCTCACCGCCAAGGAAGGGACAGGAGCAGGCAGCACAAACCACATGGGCTTCGCTCACGTGGGCCCCTCACACCTGAAGCATCTTTACCCCTCAACCAACTGGACCTCGACTACCCGGGTCCTTAGGACTAGAGCACTCCATGGGTGTGAGGAGGTGTGTCTGTGCCCTGGGGCATGGGATCCCTTCAGGCAGCACCAAGACACCAGCCCAAGCCCTAGTGGGTAGGATCTGAGGTCCAGGTTGGGAGGGGGCCTGAGTCCTAGAGGCCTTGTGCCTGGGTCAGTGCCCTGCTGGGGCCGGAGGGCAGAGGCCTGACTGAGGGGATGAAGGAGTGTTCTGAGCAGGCCCAGGCCCCAAGGATGAACAGATCACCAGCGGCCACACCACAGCACCCTCCAGGACCACTGGCTCTCCAAATTTACAAGTAGCTATCGCCTACTCGACATTTTGCCCTTGATTTCCCGGTAAACTTTCTGAGGAAATGAGGGGGAGAGAAATTCCTCGGTTCCTGGCTGATCCAATGAGCAGGGAGAAACCCAGAGCACTGGGCCTGGGCCTGGGCCTGGGCCAGGGGAGGGTGGTGAACACGGACACTTGGGCCAGAGCCCCAGGACGTGGCAGGGTTGGCAGAAGCCAAGAGCCCCTGACTGGGAGGTGCAGGGCAGCTGTGACTGGCTGTCCTATCTTACTACCTGGGCCCTCATGCTGGACATCCCAGCCCTGGCGGGGGGAAGGGTAGGCTGGGGCCACCTTGGAGGCTGTACCTAATGTCGCCTTCTCAGGGCAACAAAAGGCCCCAACTCCGGCTGGGCGCGGTGGCTCACGCCTGTAATCCCAGCACTTTGGGAGGCCGAGGCGGGCAGATCACAAGGTCCGGAGATCGAGACCATCCTGGCTAACACAGTGAAACCCCGTCTCTACTAAAAATACAAAAATTAGCTGGGTGTGGCAGCATGCGCCTGTAGTCGCAGCTGCTGGGGAGGCTGAGGCAGGAGAATGGCGTGAACCCGGGAGGCAGAGCTTGCAGTGAGCCCAGATGGCACCACTGCACTCCAGCCTGGGCGACAGAGTGAGACTTTGTCTCAAAAAAAAAAAAAAAAAAAAGGCCCCAACTCCTTACCCTCCCCTTAGTGGCCTCATGGGTGTTCTCAATTTTTCTAAACCCTTTCCGGGCTGTTCCTGTCTCTGGCGGAAGAGCTGCCAAGGTCTCTCCCATTGTGGCAGGAGGCTGGAGGTAGGGAGCCACCGCCGGTCTGTCCTCTGGGAGTGTCTCACTTCTGAATGGCTGTTTGGCTCACTGCCCGGCTGTGCCTCTGTGGGAACTTGGGCTGGGGCCCCTAGCTGGTGGAGAGGACAGAGTCTCTACTTGGGGGTCATTCACCTGCTTGGAGCCTCCGTTTGGCCCCCTTCCCCGGGGAAGTGGCTGAGAGCTCAGTTCAGAGCAATGTCTGGGCAGGGCCCAGTGGGGATGAGGCTCAGTGTGAGTGCCGGGGGCTAGTGATCAGGAAGGACAATGCCCCCCTCCCAAGGAGGTGGGCCAGGAAGGGGGCATGTGGCAGGGGCCTGCACATTCTTCTACCCTGTGGGGCTGGTGAGTCTCTTTCTCTGCCACAGGTGAGGTGTGATGGGCTCTGTATCACTGGGGCAGTTTGTTGCGAGAGGAGCTGGTGCCTGGGTAGGGGAGGCCTGATCTTGGATGCTGGATGTATTTTCTTTGCCATGTCCTTCCCTTTCATTTTCTTTTAATGTCAGAGTATGTTTGAATCTCATCTAGGGGAGCCTAGGGCCAGGGCTGTGCCTAGGGTGGGCCTTGGTTACCCCTGTGGCTGGGATCGGGGGGAGAGTACAGACACACAGGCACTGTGCCAAGAGGATGCTGTCACTTGGTGACGGAGCTGCCCCTGGCTGGCCATCTGCCTGACCCTTCCAGCGGTGAGCCTCAAGGTGCTGCATTCCCTTACCCAGGCTCTCCACAGCCAGTCTCCAGTGGGCTCCACATTCTGGGACAAGCATCTGTGGAGTGAGGCTGTGTCCTTCCCTTCTGTCCCTTTCCAGACACCTGTCTGACTGCCTGCCTCTGTCTCCAGGATCTCTGCCTCAGTGCTGGCCTTGAGTGCCCACACTCCCATGGACCACTCAGATTTGCCTCCTGCGGCCTGAATCCTCCTACAGCACAGCTGCGACCACTTCCTATCTCCGTTCTGACTGCACAAGCCCCATCACGGTGGGGTTTTCCTTGGCGACACCGAGGTGGGCACACCCTTTTGGGTGTTTTAACGGAGAGGAGAAGAATATCCTGGGACATGGCACTTGTTTACTCAGAGAGGCACAAACCCCACCGTCTGGAAGACCCCAAACACCCCCCTTCCCTCCTGTCTCTCTCCACACCAGTCACCCAGAGCTCCAAAGCTCTGTCCCCAGCCCTCAGCCACGAGATCCCCAGAGGGGCAAGAGGAGGAGGCAGGGAGTCGCTGCATCACATTGCTGCATCGGGAAAAGGAGGGAGGAGTGAGAGGGGGAGGGGGAGGGGCAGAGACAAGTGGGCCCTCACGTGAAGGGGGCTGGCGCAGGCAGCTACTACCTCCTCGGCTCTCGCTGTCCGCAGGCTTCACCTGGATCGGCCGGTTCATCTGCAACAGAGCACAGGGGGACAGCATTATAGCAGGCCTGCAGGTGAGGGGACAGACACCCAGCACTCAGGTGCACAGGTGGATGTGAGTACACAGACTGCACCCACAGACATGCGCTCCCGCACGCTGCTGCAAGCACACACACTTTCACCAAAGCGCTGCCCGTCTCCCCTCGACGGCACGGCCCCATGGCCCCATTCTTTCAGGGGGTTGTCTCTGGACGGGAGACCTTGAGGTGCCTCCTCCTCCTACTCTGAGCAGCTCCTGCTAGCCTTTGATATCAGAATCTGAGGTTGACAGAAATGCTGGCCTGTCCCTCTGTGTCGCACAGGCCTTCGTGTCCCCAAAGCACACCCTTGGCTCAGCCCTGGTTCACTCAAACATCTGCCTTTATGGAAATGAGCTGGTCGCTGGCTGCAGATGGACCCCACCCAGGCCAGGGCATCCAGCTTCATCCCAGCCTGTACCAGCTCGCAGAAGTGGCCTGTGGGTCAGGCGTGGCCAAGGCTCTGGGCCGTCCAGCTCCGTGGTTAAAGCAGAGCTCAGGGCTGGGGCTCCCGATTGCGGCCAGGGCCGTTCTCTCAGGGAGTGCATGGGGTGGGCACGGCTACTTGTCCCCTGTGGTGTCTGCGTGCCAGGAGGACAGGACAGCAACGCCTGACTCCCCTAGCTGCTGGCCTCTCTCTTCCCTCTCGGGGATCTGTGTCAATGGCCCATTCAGGCCACTAGGGGTCTCTGGACTCCAAGCATCCTGGGCTTGGCTGCCTGGCTTCAAGGCTCACCGGGAGGCACCCAGGGTGGGTTCTACAGCCCGGAGGTCTCAGAGTGTTTTAAGCAATAAACATGAGGAGGATCACGCAAGCGGATTTTGACCTGATGTCTTCATCAGTGCTTCTGCTCTTACGCACCTCCCTGAGCCCTTCTTGCATCTGCATTTCTCTCACAAGCTCAGAGAGGCAGTGGGGCAGGTACAAACACCCCCATTTTAGAGATGGAGAGGCTGAGGCCAAGAGGCATTCAGGTGCTTCCCAAGGCCACCACGTGGCAGGACAAGGCTGGGAAGTGGGGCCTGCGGGGTGATTTCTGCATGTCTGTCCTGCGCTTTGAGACCTTCCGTTGCCAATTCCCTCCCATACAGCGGCTGGACCAGCCAGTCACAGGCTTCCTCCTACCTTCTGGTCTAGGACTTGAAGTGAGTTTTGGCTGCGTCAAGACAACTGGGTGGGGGAGTATGGGTGCCTGTGACTCAGCAAGGTGAGCACAAGGCCAGTGGAAGGGCAGAGCCGCGGCCGGGAAGGACAGAGATGGGAGGCAGGATGCAGCCGACAAGGAAGGAGGCACGGGTAGCCAGAGGCAGCAGGGGAGGATGCCAGCGCCAGCCCACCGAGAGGGGCCAGGGTGTCATTGTTGTTCACCACCAGGTCCCCACTTGACATCCCTTATGGAGTTGGGGGGAAGCAAGGTGCTTTGTTCCCAAGCCCTGGCAGCAGAGAACACTGCCATGTTACAGCAAATTCCAATCACAGGGAGAAGGAGGAGGAACGTAATGAAGTTTCTGGGTTCCCCATGAACCAACTGCTTTCCAGTCTTTGAAGGAAGGATCCAGAAGGCCACCCAGGCATTTGGCTATGGGAGAGGGGCTCCAGGAGGGAGCCAGGTCGCTCCTGGTTCCCTGTCCAGTACTGTTTGGGACTCAGCATCTCACCCTTTCCTAGGCTGCCGTGTCCTCCTGGAATGCCCCGCCCTCCTAGCCTTCCCTTCCCTGAAACCTGTGGCATTCTTCTCCCCCAAACAGGTCTTAAGGACTAACCTGGACCCAGTTCCGGCCCTGATGTTCTCTTGGACAGATTTCTACAGCTTTTCTGCTTATGTAATTTTACAATTCTCTGAGGTAGGGATTATTATATCCATCTTTTCAATGAGAAGAACAAAGCTCTGAGGAGCGGCAGAGCTGGGAGTCAGCCAGGATGAGTAGGCACATGAGTGCTACCAATACAAGGCCTTTGCCTTTGTCATATTTTATCTCAGTTGACCTCAGCTGCTCCAGGAGGAGGGGACCAAGGAGGAAGCAAGTGGGAAAAATACCCATCCCATAAAGGGAGATTGAGGCCAGGTTCTTTGGGCCAGCAAATCAAGTATCTTTTCTGCCTGACTCCCACCCCACAAAATCTGGCCCCACCATGTCTTGCACCACTCCCACCACACATCCCGGCACCTTCCTCCCCCAAGTCCATTCCCTGGGCCTTCAAGCTCCCTGCTGTCCCTCCCAGCCTCCTCCTCTTGACAGTCTATTCATTCTTTGAGCCTAGTCCACTTGGCTTCTGTTATGGACTGAAGTGTGTCCCCCCAAAATTCATATGGTGAAACCCTAACCCCCAATGTGACTGTATTTGGAAATAGTGCCTTTAAGGAGGTACTTAAGGTTGAATGGAGTTATGAGTAGGGCCCTCATCCCATATGATTGGTGTCCTCACAAGAAGAGGAAGAGACACCAGGGACGTGCACACAGAGAGAAGACCATAGGAGGACACAGCGAGAAGGCCGCCGTCTTCAAGCCAGGAAGAGAACCCTCACCAGAAACCAATCCTGCCCACACCTTGATCTTGGACTTCCAGCCTCCAGAGCTGTGAGAAATACATTTCCATTGTTTAAGCCATCTGGTCTGTGGTACTTTGCTGTGACAGCTCTAGCCAACGAATAAGCCCCCTAGTTCATGAAGCCTGGTTGGTACCCCATTGGGAAGGGTACTACAAGGAGCTCCCTGTTTTCCATTAAAAAGGTACACTCAAGGCTGGAAATTGACTTGCAAGTGGGGATGGTGCTTAGGTGGCCCAGGCCTCCCCAAGGATCCATAACACCCCTGAGAACAGGAACAGCTGCTATACGTATCACATTGCTAGATCATCACAACTTCTCCTGTGATGTATGCAAATAGATTATCTCTAACTTCAGTCAAGGAAATGGAGTTTCAGATAGGTTAAGAAGTTAGCCTGAGGTCACAAAGGTTGTAAATGGTGATATCAAGATGAACCCAGGACTCCTGACATCTGCCTACTCATTTAGGAGATGCTGGGAACAGGTGGAATGGGCTTGGGATGGTCCAGGAAAGTTCCAAGCAGAGGCCAGGAGTGTGGGGGAAAGAGAGGAGAGCAGGGAGCCAGATGGGGAATTCAGGCTTCCCCTGCAAGGATGGGGAAGGCCTGGCTGAGAAGGGGCAGGCACAGGGGTGTGAACCAGAATCTGTTGGGCTTTGCCGCTCTGTCCCAACTGGGGAGTGAGGCCATTCCTGGGCAGGAGACTCCATTCCTAGGGCCAGAGCATGCTAGGCAGACCCCACATCCCTAGGGGCCTCATCCTGTGTGGGAGGAAGGCTGGGACCACTGGAGTAGGCTCCTTTCCTGGCACCTCGTTTCTGTGTTTTACGGCCAGTCTTCTCTAGTCGGGCCTGAGAGCAGCTGGGGTGAGTCCTGCAGATTGGTGTGGCCAGGATAGAGCTATTTCTGAAATGACAAGTCCCATTTTCCATGGTAAATTAAACTGGGCAAATGAAATCTCCCTGTGTCTGGAGACTTCCACCCTAGAGGCCACCCCAGTCGCAGGCAGCCAGCCCACTGTCCTTGGCACCTGGGCACCTGTGATGCTTTGGCCTAACATCCCTGCCCCAGGAGCCTTCCCAACCAGACGGGCCCTGGATGGTGCAGGCAGACCTCCTCCATGGTGTGCTGTTGGGCTCACCCCTCACACACTGCTTCTCTCCAGTTTTACTGTGGGCTTTCTGACAGCAGGGACATGGAGTCTCATCCAGCCTCCCAGCTGCCTTCAGCCAGGGGCTAGGCACCTTCGGGGTGCTCTAAACAGATTGGTAAAGGAGAACTGAATTGGTTCCCATGCAGCCATGGCTCCTGGGGTCATTTATCATGTCCCCTTACAATCTGATGGTGGTCAGCATCCAGACAGCCTTTGAGGGTCTTGTCAGAGAGGTGCCGGGCTAGATGGTGAGATAATATACGGCCCTGTGCTTTCTTAATTCTCAGCAGAAATAAAGTGTCAGGCTTGGTCAGGAAGATTTCTCAGCTGGAGCAGGCTCTGTACAGGTGGCCCTGGCCTGAAGAGAAACCTTCCTCCCTCCCCTAGTCCTCAGCCAGCCTCACCCAGCCCTGACTCTGCCCTGAAGAGGGAGGGGGATGGAGCACATCTGTCCTGGGAGAGGAGGCCGGACCAGGCTGTGGAGATCGGGAGAGAACAAGGCAGAGCAGGACGACAGAACGAGGGGAGAGGTGAAGAGAATACCGGAGAGGGCGAGGGCAAGGGAGACCAGAGGGGTCAGGGGAAGGGCCAGGAGAGGAGGGAAGAGCCAGGAGTGAGACCCGGAGGAAGACCAGAAGGCCAGTTGCCATTTCCTTGCCCTTCTTGTAACTTTGCCCCCTGGGACCCTGGCCATGGCCTCAGGACCCTTTTGGTGCTTTTCCTGCCCCCATCTCTGCTCCTCTGTCAGCTACTCCTCTCCACCAGCGCGCTGTCCTCCCCAGAGGGCCCTGGGGCTTGTGGCTGCTGGGAATCTGGGCTGGGAGGCAGGAGCCGTCCTTGCTGATTCTCTTTCAGAGATGTCCTCAGTGTCCCCATGGAGGCCCCGTGGCCTTCAGTCGGTGTCTTCCTCCAGGTGCCTGAAGGGGGTTTGGTGAGCCGGGCCTGCCTTCCCTGGGTCAGGAACAGCTACCTGCAGCTTCCCTGGAGGCTCCTGGGGTCGGTGCTCTGGAGACATCACAAACCCTTGTGACCGTGTTTCTACTTCCAGCCGGGCACCCCTCTGGGGGAGAGAGTGGGCCTGGCCCAGATCTGGAGCTGTCTCTGCTCCTGCCTGCGGCAGGGGGTGGGCAGGTGGATGGCCCCTTTCCTCTTCCGCTCAGGCTCTGCCTCCCTTCCCCCTTCCCATCCCTCTGCCACTTTTTGCATCAACACATATCCATGCATTAAACAAGACATTCCATTAATTTCTTCATCATCATAACTTAAGCTGGGACATACCCTTTAAATATTCATTCAGCTATGAAAACTGGGCATTAAAATTTTAATAATGTCAAGCTCATTTGAACCAGCCTCCTTGGGGACGATTATGATACAATTAGAATAAATACAATGATTGAGCTGGTCGAAAGGCTTCACCTGTCCAGTGTGGCTCCCTCTGGAAGGGGAGGCCTGTGGCTCGTGGGCAGACAGACAGACAGGCCAAGCTGCTCTTTCCTGACTCCCTCCCAACCTTGCCGCTTCCCCTGCCTCCTCTTGCATCTGGTTCTGGTTCTGTGCTGCCAAGTCTACTCCCACCGGCCTCTGCAGGTCTCTGCTGCCTCCTTCCCCAAGCAGCAGGGTGCAAGGGGCCCCTCCCTGTCTGAGAAGGTGGCCCTGATTCACCCCATCAGTTCCTACTACTCCTTTCCTGGTCCTGGTATGACCTGGGCTAGCTCACTGGGCTGGAGAGCGACATTTTCCTGACTATACAAGTCTCTTCTCTCCTACCTTACCGGGGCTCCCCGAGGCTGGAATGAGCACCCTGCCAGAGCAGAGCCAGCCTATGTGTGGGGTGTGGAGCCCAACTGCATTCTGCCACCAAAGGAGGGGAATGTCTTCACCTGGCTTCCCCTTCAGCAGCAACCACTGTCCTGAGGGTTGGCCTGGAGGTTTGGGATGGGGCTGAGCCTCCCTTGTCCTTCACTGCCTGATGCCTGCTTAAAGCCAAAGCTGAAAAAGCCGGTGGGGGGAGAGGGAAGGCAAGGGGGGGTCCACTCCTGCACTCATCCTGTCTCACTCTCCCTAGGGACAGCTGTCACCGCCCACGGGATCATGGGCCCTCCTTGGAGCTGGCCCCTCGTCCACCTCTGTGCCCTCTGCTTCACGCTGGGCCCCAGCAGGGCCCCCTCACCCAGTGCTGTCTCTGAAATAATGGAGTTGACTTTCTCCCCACCTGGAAAGCTTCCCTGTCACTCCTCATTGCACCCAAACCCTCCTATTCCCCCAAAGTCTAGGTTTGAAGCTTGCCTCCTACAGGGAGGCTTCCTGATTTTCACACACGAACCTGCACTACTCCTTTCTCTCTCTCTCGTGCATGTGTGCATGTGTGTGACAGAGAGAAAGAGAGAGGGAGGGAGAGAGAGAAAGGAAGACAGAGATGGAGAGAGACTTACTCCACAAACAAGAGCGGAGATCAGGGGCCCTACTCATGGATCCCCAGAGGCAACCTCAGGACTGTGCTTCTTCCCTGGAGTACGTGTGTGCAACTGATTAGTGCTATGTGACATCACAGACATCCTAAAAGAATTCACTGTGGCAGGAGCAGGGGGATTCGGATTGAATGAGATCATGGAAGAAATGTGCAAGAGCAGGTTCTCAACGAAGCTCAGCCTGCGCTGGAGGGTGGGGACCGATGCCCCGCAGGGAGCTGGGGAGAGGGAGGATAGGTGCTGGCAGCTGAGGTGACTGGGCCATGGGATGGCCAGAATGCTCTCCAGAGTGACTATTCAAACCTCAGAGCTGAGGGTCCTTCTGGTTCCTTTTGGGACATGTTGGAGCCTGAAGATACCTGGCTCCCTGCTCAGCAGAAGGGCTCACCTCGCCAAGCTTCGGAGGAATACCCTGGAGACAGAGATTCGTATCTTCCCCAAACAGACATAATTTGCAGCCTTCACCAGGAAGGCAGCCCTTACCTCCCTATTCCTGTGTGGTCTCTGAGGAGGGGCAGTCCTTGACCACCTACTTGTGAACGTGCTTGTGTGGACTTGGCCCTGCTCGTCATCTACCCTGGTGTTTTAGGACAACACCAATTTGTATCCACCCAGAGAACTCAGGTTTTATGCTCTGCCCCCCAACCCCACCCCAGCACACACGATGGTCATGGAAACAGTGAATCAGCAGACCTGCATGCTAGAGCTTACTGGGAGGGTCTGTGCCCTAATCCCACCAGCATCACTGCTCTAAGAAAACAGACATAAATTGTAGGTCCCCTTGTTCCAAGCGCCAAAATAAAAAGTGTCACGAAAGTACTAAAATATAAAGCTTTTCCTTTCCTTCTTGGTCTTGCTCACTCTCTCAACTTATCATGGTACTTTTTTTATTTGCTATTTGATGTCATTTCAAGTAAAGAAAAGTATAAATTTTAAATTATTAGCACAGACTTTACAGTTCATCTTTATTTTGTGCAATGCCAGTTTTAAATGCAAGTATCAGAGCATTTACCTCCTATGCAGAGTCACCAAAATTTCAGTTTGTATTTTGTGGCTTATGCCTGGAGGGTGCCTTCAGCTGGAAACGCAAGCCAAACTCAGGAAGGCTGCAAGAGAGGTCCCCTAGGCAGAAGGAGTTCCCAAGGGATTTCTGCCTCAGACATGGGGACCCTCGCAGGCCCCTGGAGTCCCACCTGCAACCTGGGATGCAGCTTGGGCCTGAGGACTACGGGGCTCCCTTCTCATTGGCCATGGACTGATGTGTCAAGCCCCAGCTGAGGGTGGGCTCTGAGAAGTCGAGCCAGACATCACCTCTTCCCATGGGCCCTCGGTCCTGACCCATGGTGGACAGAAAACTTTCAAGGGTATTGTAAACTCTGTGCCTGGGACATGCTAGCTATCTGTGCAATAGGCTCATCTTTGCTGAGTCATGGCCTCTTTTGGCTGGCCAGATGTGGCACAGCACGGCAGCCTGGGCTACCACAGAGTGAATGTGACCAACCCTGACCCCCTTAACCTGTGCCTAGGCCACTGCTGGCTGGTACAGCAGTGATTGCAGGTGGGACTCTGGACATGTGGATTGCAGGTGGGACTCTGGACAGGTGGGACTCTGGACATGCTCTCCTGGGCAGGTGGAGAGAGGCTGAACTACGCATGGGCAGAGACTCCAAGCCCCATGGACTTCATTTGCAAAGCACAGGTTCAAAGATAAAGTGTTAAGAATTTCAAGATGGAGACTGCAGAGCACGAAACCCAAGCGTGGGACTCTTCTAAGTGTGGGGCCCTGTGTGGCCACACTTGGTTGCCTGCCCGTGACACTGACCTGGGGGTGCCTTTCTGGGTCCCCATCTTCATCTGCCCATACCAGACATCAGGCGTTTTGTGGATCATCAGGTGTTTTAAGTATTGCCCAGGTCTGTGCATTAGTGCTATCTCCAGAAAGATCATCAGTCCATCTTTTAAAGATAAGCTTTGTGCAATTTTGAGGGGATAGACCAAGAATTTTTAGCCATAGGGATAAAAGCCTGGTGATGCAACCAACTCGATAAGGACAGAGAACTCACCAGTGAGCTTGTGGGGATCAAAGGTGGGTTTGCTCTCCAGAGACCCTGCCCTCCACCAGAAATTTGTCTTCCCGGCGCTTAGCAAATTGTAATTAGCAAATTAATTAATGATGAAGTTATTTGTTTAAAGACCCAGGAGGGCAGGGTCTGAATCACAGGCTCTATTGAATTCCAGGGGCTGTGCTTAGTCGGCTTGGAGTCGCTGTGGGAGGAAAGAATGAACCCTTGCCTGAGGGCTTCTGCAGTCCCCTAGTGAGACTGGATCCCAGGGGAACCGCAGAAGCGGCACACATTATTTCTAGCTTGTTGTAAATATATTAATGCTTTAATTACCTCCTTAATAAATCGCATATGGTGCATTCCATAGAGAGGGGTTAGAGATTCAAGAAATCTCATCTGTTGTCAGCATAAAATTCTGACTCCAGGACACCCTCAGCAGTGATTTCAGAGACACCTGACAGATTATGGATCTGTCTGTCTGTTTGCCTCCACCCTGAGGAGTTCCCGATGCCCACGCAGGGCCCAGCATGGCCCCGATGCACAGTAGGTGGTCAGGAAGTACTGATCAAATGATGACTGAATCCTCCATCACACCCTGTCACGACCCTCGTTCCCTCCTGCCTCATCTGTGCCCTTGCAGCAAGAGTGCCCAGAGGCCAGAAGTGGGTCACCACCGGACAGCCTTGTTTCCAGCCCAGAGAGAAAGGCCCTTTAATCCTCCCTCCTCCAGCAAAGTGGTGTGTTGCACCTTTGGATTAGGAAGGGTTTATTGAAGCGGTGGCGATCATCTTTTAGAGAGACAGCCAGTGAGCACCGACCAGACAGAAGAACCGGAGGTTATTGTTAAAATATGCAAATCCAGAGCCTATTAAAATGCAAACCCTCCAGATAAGATTTTTTAATAAATTTGGTCTCTGCTCCCACTCCCCACTCTGAGGAGGCCATCTGATGCTTGTCGGGTCAGGACACATACTGGCATGTAGGCCCTGTCAGCTCTTCACCCCTCTCCTCATTCAGACTTCCAGCGCTGCGCTGCCTGGGCAAGGCTGGCTGTCCCTTCTTCCCCCAACGCCCTGTCCCTTGAACAAAGCACTTGAGGTCGTGTCAGGGTAATCTGCAGACATGTCTCACCATCTCCCCATACTGGCTGCATTCCATTTTTCACCTCTCCTCTCATAGCTGTGTCGGCAAAGTGAAGTCACAAGCCTTTGCCTCCTCCTCCAGCAAGCCTTCTGTGATTGGGTCCACCCAGTTACACTTACCGCCTTTCCAGTCATCACCTCTGGACTCACTTTCTGTCAAAAGTAGCCCTCAAGGGGACGATGGGAAGGTCGCTGAGAAGCTGCACAGGCTCCCGAGTATGATAATGATATGGCGGGGATTCAGTCTGGACTTGGACCTACCGGCTTTGAGTCAGGGTGGAAGGAGCCAGGTGTGTGGATTGGTGCTGTGTGCCTGGCTGGGCGTGTGCACTCGGGTCTCGGAGGCATGAGCGAACTGCAGTGGGAGAGGGTTTTCAAGTCCTTCCCATGCTCCAGACCTTCTGTTGACCTCATGACAGGCCTCAAGTCCTTCAGTCCTTCCTGAAACCTGATGAATCAGGTGAGCAAACTCATGGGGTGGGCAGGGTGTGGATGGGGTGGGGGCAGAAATAGCCACCAAAGACCTGGAGGAGAGTGGAGGGAAGGGCCAGTGGGGTGTGAAAGTGTGTGTGGCAAGTCGCCGAGGGTGGGAGGACAGGCAGGCAGGTGGAGGCGGGGAGGATCTGGTGTGGCCATGGAGGGCCTGAGCTTGTAGAGTAGGCGGCGGGAGCCCCTGTTAGTTTGCAGACAGCATTGTGCACTAGGACTGCGTTTGGAAAGAGCAAGGAGGCAGCTGTGCGTGCAGGAGGTGCAGGAGGTCAGAGGTGACTGGACGGAGGTGCCCGAGACACCAAGCAAACGTTTGTTCAGTTCAAGAATGACCAGCAGAACTTTGGCACCAGGTGCCTTCCCCACCTGTGGGAAGACAGGAGCCTAAAGCTTGTGCATAGGAGGTGCTTGATGAATGGGCCCAAATTTCCCCAGGCTGCCTTTTATTCTTAGTTGTAGAATGACCCCTCACTCCAGTCCAAGCCTGGCCTTGTCCACCGTCCACTTGCAAAGGGTCTGGAGGATGTGGGGTGGGACGCAGTGGCCTCCGTCCAGGCAGCATCCTTTGCAGCCCAGGTAGCCTCATTGGTCCAGCCCCCCACAAATAGGCCCGGGCAGTTGCTATGCTACAGGCAGCTCTGCTCAGCAGTGTCCAGAAAGAAGCGGTGAACGGCCCTGACACAGCCTGCTGTTGGGCCGGCTGGGGCTGCCTGCTCCTCCTTCTCTCTGCTCTCCCCACTCTCTCCCATCCCTCTCCGAGCCTCCACCCTCTCCTATCTCTCTACAAAATGCTTTCCCCTCACCTAAGGGGCAGGGCTGGGTTGGCACAAACAAAAAAGGTGCCCCTCACAGTGGTCAAAATTCCCTCAAGAGGCCCAGCCCCAAACGCACTGCCGGTTTCCCAGACGGAGGGAGGGAGCCCCTCCCTGCTAGGGGTTTGGAGCCATGTTTATGGGTAGAAGCTTCCCGCGCGTGGCAGGTGAGGTGGAAGGACACGATGAAAATCACCAAGATGGAACTGGTGGACCCGTGACCATGCTGCTGCTGGGCTGACGTGCCCCCACCTCTCAGCCAGAGCTCCCTGAGGCCCTCACCGCCAAGGGCAGAGGGCTCTTTGTCTCCAAGCCCCATGTCCGTCTTGCTGCTCCCGCGAACACGCCAGGGCTGCACTGGCAAGGGTGGGAGGATCCTTGTGGTCTTAATTAAGATCTGCTGCCGTGGCAACCAAGCTAATTAGCCGGCATGGCCGGGCTGGGTCGCTAACCCTCTTCAGGGTGGGGGAGCGAGGGTGTGCAATTTTTTATATAACAGTAGTGGATAGATAATTCTGATGAAACAGGCCCTGATTTAGTTGTGAGGCCTGGATTTCGGTCTTAGCTCTGCCATATACTTGCTCATACAAGGCGGGGCTGTTACTTAACCTCTGAGAGTCGTATCCACGTATCCCCTCATGGGGTGTGGAGGGGATTAAATATGATCCCTCAGGCCAAGCTCTGAACATTGTGCCTGGCACCTAGTAAGAGCCCAGGAAATAAGCGACAGCTACCCTCTCCGTCCTCCCCCTCCACTCCCTCCTCTCCCTCTTCCCCCTCCTCTCCCTCCTCCCCCTCTTTCCCCTCTTTTTATTTCTCCTCCTCCTCTCACATCTTCCCTGCCTTTCTTAGTATTTTCCGTCACTTTTGAGGAATACCTAACATTTGATTTTTTCCTTTCCACTCTGGAACACTCAGGCTCTTTTGGACTCTGCCGAACTGAAGATGTTGGACTCTGTGGGGAAGAGCTGAGAATGGGGTGGGGAGGCCACGCCTCATGGAGAGGCAAGATGCACCCTGAACTGAGGTTCTCATGGCCCCATTCTGCCCGCACTGCCTCTCCTCCACCCTGCCCCAGCTCTGCCCTCTCTGCTTGGTCTACCAGCACTGAAGCTGTTGTTGTGATGGGACACAAACTGCATCCATCCATCCATCCATCCATCCATCCATCCATCCATCCAGTGCTTACTGAGCACCTCTGTGTGCCAGGCCCTGTTCTATAGAATTGGATGGCACAGCAAACATGAGTGGCTCTTCCCTGAGGGAGCCACCACCCAGTCTCCAGAAAGGCCTTGCTGGGAGGGCACCGGGTCCAACCTTCCTGAGCGCTGGCTGTGCACTGTTGCCTGATTCCCTGAATGCCCAGCCATGCACTCCTGCACTTGGCCTCCCACTCTCCTGAAAGTCCCTTCTTTACCTCTGATGTGTGGCTCTTGGGTATTTACTCACACACGTATAGTGTTGGAGTTAGGCTCCCTCCTGCATGGGGCGTCCTAATCCAGGATGGCCAGCTCTAGTGATTAGAAAGGAGGCATTTCTAGCCCCAACTCATCTCCCATGCATTTTCCCTCGTCCACCCTGCCTGGTACCAGCTCCCCACTGGGCAACTCAAGCCCGTCTTCCAGAAGCTGCCCCCAGTGCTGGGCCACTATGTAGCTCTGAGGTTTCAGTGTCTTTCTTCTAAACTCCCAGGCCTCCCTTCTGGGTTTCTAGGCCTGTCACCCTGACAGCTCACAACCATCTAGGAGCCCTCAGATGTGGGGTGCTGGGCCTGGCGAGGGGATCTCTCCAGCTGTGACTGGCCCTTCCCAGCCCACAGTGGGACCACTGCCTTCGGAGATTTAGAGCACACTGGCTGGGTGGGAGTGAGAAGGGGGTGGCATTGTGGCCACTGGCGGCTGGACGGAGACCCTTGTCTGTGTTATCCAGGGCCCAGTCTCCCTTCCCCCTCCAAGCCCTCCCCTGTGTAACTGTTCCCTCCACTCCCCCGGGACTGTGGACTCTGTTTCTAAGCTGAGCCTCTCCACGGCCAGGAGAGGTGTCCTGGTTCCACCCCCACCCTGTCCTGACCCAGGGGGGGACAGCTCCTTTCTCTCTCCTGTGGCTCCCGGGCCTCAGTCTTAGGCCTGGCAAGAGCAGGAGAGAGTCCCCAGGCATGTTAAAAGAAAAAACAAGGCCCACACCAAGTAAATGACAAATCGAGAGGAAATTGCTCTTAATCCCTACGCCACAGCCTGATGATGCCGGCCAAGCGCAAACCTGAGTCATCCTAGAAATGGCACCGACATTTGCTTTTTAGAATTTGTTTTGTCTCTGCGCTTTAGATTTAATCACTCCCTCTCTCCCTCCCTCCCTCCCTCCCTCTGCTCCCCCCTCTCTCCCTCTGCCCCTTGCTCTCCCGTTTCCTAACATGGGCCTGCACCGCCAGCTCGTCCAAGTCTCTTTTCCTGGCCTTAATTAACACAGCTCTCCAGCTTCCAACAGGCTAATGATGAATCGGGTTAAATTCCAGACAACAGCCGCGCACCGCCATCAATTAGCCATCTCCGGGGCAGCTTCATTAATAAGCATCGATCACGGCCCTCCTCCTGGAACACGCCAGGGTCTCTGGGTCACGGGCACTGCCTGCAAGGGTGTCAGGCTCAGGTGTGGGTGTGAGCATGTGTGCGTGAGGGCTGGAGTGTATGGTGAGGGGTCTGCATGTGAGTATGTGTGCAAGGATGCGGGTGGGCCATGTAAATGGGTGACTAGGAGTGTGTGAGGGTGTGTGTTGCATGTGCAAATGCATGTGTATGCATGTCCACGTATGAGTATGCATGTGAGTGCGTGCAGTGTGTGTGTGGAGGTGTGGGGGTGACTGGGTGTAGGTATGGTGTGTGATGTGTGTGCTGTGTAAGTGTGGGAGTGTGGTCAGGCATGGTCCCCTGCTGGCCTCCACTGTGCCCTCTCTAGCTCTCCTCTGAATTCCCTGTCCTCCCTGGCCTGTGTCTGGTCAGGTGGCTCAGGTCCTTCTCGACCCCTGAACATCAGGGTTTTCACAGGTGCGCTGCCCCTAAACCTGCCCCACTCTCCTCTCCCCTTAGAGACTCTGCCTGTGGCTCTCTCTTCAACCTTCACTCCCTTGGAGGTAATTCCAAAATCTCCACCGCCATCCTCTCCCCTTTCCTTAACACATGCTGAATGACTGGTCATTCTCCCTGGCATGGCCTCCAGCCCAAGGCCTGACACCCGCAGCCTGCTGGGGCAGGAACATCACTGCCACTGCCCAGGGGCCTGACTCCCTCCCTCCAATACCTTCTGCTCCCCTAGCTTGGACTCCAACTCTATTCCAGCCATTCATACTCTCAGTCTTGACGGTCCTGCATTCAGCCTCCTCTGACATTCTTCGCAGCGCACTTCTGAGCCCTGAGGAGCAGCCCCCACCTCCCCAGATCCTAGCCCATCTCCTCAGTCTGCTGGCCACACGCCCCACAGCTGGCCCCAGAAGCCTCCCTCAGGTAGGGCTCACAGCCAGAATGCGCCCCTCATGGCTGTGGTGAGTGCCAGTCTCCTCCTCTGTCCTTTTCTCTATCCTGTGTAGGGCCTCACTCTGTCACCCAGGCTGGAGTGCAGTGGGCTGAGGCTCCTGCCTCAGCCTCCCAAGTAGCTGGGGCTATAGGCATGTGCCTCCACGCCCAGCTAATTTTTAAAATAATTTTTTTGTAGAGAAGGGGTCTCTGTTGCCCAGGCTGGTTTTGAACTCCTGGGCTCAAGCAATCCTCCCGCCTTGTCCTCCCAAAGCTGTGATCACAGGCATGAGCCACCCCATGTGGCCTATCCTGTGTAGTTCTTAGCATGGCCTCCCCTCCACAAGCCCAGGCCCCCAGGACACCTCAGTGGGAATTTGTCCACCCGCCATTTCTGAAAGCCTGCTATGAGGGAGTGGCTGGGGTCACCCTCAGACTCATACGTGTAACAGTGTGCCCAGAGAGCCCACAGGCCCTGGCACACGTACATGCCAGCAGGGATGGATGTGGCCTCCTGAGGTGGCCACCAGCAGATCATTTTCTTAAAGGTTAATTAAGAACCTGAAGCTGGCCAGCGTGCGTGGCCGATGACGGTGGATGCGGCGTCTCTCCAGGCCATTAAACACTAATTAGGTTTGGAAAGTCTACCGAGCTCCTGAGGTCTCGTCAAGGCAGGCGCTGGCCCTGTGGTGCCCTTAGAAATGCCAGCGCTGTCACCCCAACCCCCAGCGGGGCTGCCAGGCTGGCCCCATGACCCGGACCCGAGGCTTCGGCTGTGTCTCACTTCATTTCTTTCCATTTTATTGTCCCTCCTGGGCCCTGGCCGCCTCCGGCTGTGCCCCGCTCACCACGCCTGGCGCTCATAGGCCTGGTGGTCTGTCTGTCGACCCTTCCATGCTACATCCTTTCTGCTCGGGCAGCAACTCCTGTCTCTGCTTCCTCCTCAGTGGCTCAGAGACACTGGTCAGAAACAGGCCTGCGGTGGCCCTGGGGTCTGGTGAGCAGGACAGGAAGCTAATGGTGTGGGCCCAACTGGCCTGGGCTCCAGTGTCCCACAAGCGGAGGGAGAGGAGGATGTGGTGGGGAGACTGGTGAGACCCACTCCCTCCCATGGTGAGCCTCACACCCTCCCCTTGAGATTCTCCCCATCTTCAGAGCCACCTGAGGGCCTTTCCTGAGATCGCCTGGCCTCAATACTGCCCACCTTCAGCACAGGTCCTGTGTCCCCAGAGACCCGGCTCTCCAGCTAGGCCCCTCCTTCCCAGGGTCTAATTTCTTCCCCGGCTGCTGAGTTCAGCGGGTGCCACCAGGAGGCAGCTGCTCCTGATGGCATTCATTCATTCCCTCCCTCATTTGTTCACTCACCCATCTGACTGCAGCCCTGGCATGTTCCGGAGGGTCTGCGGAGGAAATGCCCCTGCAAGGAGGTCCCTCAGTGACTGAGGCTTCCTCTCCAGATGGCAGCGTCCTCTGCCTTGGAAGTCATGTTGCCATCACCCGGGCCCCTTTATCTTCAGCACAAATGGTTTGTCACATGGTGCGAGATTTGCCACTCAGTGACAGAAGCATGCTCATGTTCAAGTTTACCAGAAGGAAAGGTCACTCTATCTACTTCCACCTCTATGCTCTCCCAGGCCACCATGCCAGGGACAGGATTCTTGGTTCAGTTCTTCTAGAAAAGTTGTGAAGCAGAAACAAGTTTATCTTCAGTTCTCCCTGAAATGCCTGTCTGTGTTTAACCTGACCTCTGCCCCATGTTTGCAACAAACATCTGGAAAATCACCACTGTCACCACCACCATGTCACTGTCACCATCGTCACTACTGTCACTGCCACCACCACCACTGTTGCTGCCACCATCTGTTACCTTAACCTTGTCACTATGACTGTCACTGACACCATTGTCACCACTATCGTCACCATTATCAGCACCTCTGTCACTGTCACCACTGTCACCACCACCATCATATAACCTGTATGAAATATTGCTTAGCTCAAAGAGATACTGCTAATGATGGGACTCTGGGTGCTGGGGTGGCGGAGGGGTTGTTCTGGGTGGAGTAGAGCCTTCTAGGGGCCCCTCACACCCCATGTCATGGCAGGCCCCTATAATCTTTGGGCTCCACTGGGCACCAGGCCACTTGATGTCATGGGAACAGCATGACTAGCTCGGCCATGACTATCGGTGACCTGAACTCAAAATAAAAAGATTTTAAGCTCTCTGTGCTCTTGCTTCATTTCATAGACTTGAAAATGCAGGAGCCGTGTGTGTGTGTGTGTGTGTGTGTGTGTGTGTGTGTGTGTGTAATCTACCTTCACAGGGTGGCTTTGAGAGCAGAACAAGCCATATGGGCAACCATGCCCAGCGCCGTGCCCCAGGGCCAGCTTGACGTCCTTTTGCTTCCCTCCACCTTTCTCTCTGGACAATGCCCTGAACCCCCACTGCCCCAAGGAAGACCAAGCAAGAGGATGGGCAGTGGCCATCGTTTGGGTCTCTGCATCCATCCTGGTCCCAGAGCCCAGGGTTCCTAGCCTCCTTTGACAGGCAGAGCTGATGTGGGCTGTGTGGGCACAGGAGGCGCAGCCCAATTTTATAAGCACAAAGTATTATGATTGCATTGATTTCCATCATAAATCATATTTCCTATCTCCTGCCTCTCTCTCCTGCACACCCCAAGCTAAGCCTTGGTATTTTCTTTAGCTGCTGCCACTGCCAAGCCTGGAGATGATATTAGGATAATGATGATAAATTTTATCCTGCTGCCAAGCCACTGCTTCTGTATGGGGGAGGGGGAGTGTTTGTCCCCCAAATGGATCCCTTGACCAGAAAGTGGGGGCTTGGCTTGTGCCTGGAGGAAGGAGGATGCTCACCAGAGCTCGGCTATGTGGGTCCATGCAGATGGATAAGTGGATGCATTTGTGTGAGCATGAGTGTGCTCATGCATGTAGTCATGTGTGTGCAAAGGCCTGAGAGGTGGCCAGGCACAGTGGCTCATGCCTGTAATCCCAGCACTTTGGGAGGCTGAGGCAGGTGGATAATTTGTGGTCAGGAGTTTGAGACCAGCCTAGCCAACATAGTGAAACCCCTTCTCTACTAAAAATACAAAACGTAACCAGGTGTGATGGCACACATCTGTAATCCCAGCTACATGGGAGGCTGAGGCAAGCGAATTGCTTGAACCTGGGAGGCGGAGGTTGCAGTGAGTGCACTGCACTCCAGCCTGGGTGACAGAGTGAGACTCTGTCTCAAAAAAAAAAAAAAGCCTGGGAGGCATCTTGCTGGGTTTATTGTGTGTGGACGCATGGTCATGCCCCTGCCAATGAATGAACACCTAGCAGAGGGGGGCAGGGGGCAAAGGCAAGGGGAGAGGGTAGGCACTGAACTTCCCAAGGTGCAGCCTCTCCCAGCCTTGGGATTGCCAGTGACTTGGGATTCTGTGTGTCCCGCTGTTTCCCCCATAGAGTGCACCCCACCTGCTGTCAGCACGTTAATCCTTATTAGCACGGCTGCATTAGGCCCTTTCCTCCTTAATAGCCTCAGCAGCTTCCATTGTCATGGGATTAAAATGGGGTCTCCCCCTTTCCTGACTCCCACCACAATGCCCAGCCTGGGGGGCACTGATAGGAAAATGTCCGCACACATTTTCCTACCAACCCCAGCTTCAGGAAATCTTGCCGAAGTGCAGCTAACACCCAGGGTGGGGCACCCATCCTGACCTCAGAAATGCCACGTGAAGTGAGAGTGAGAAGCTGGTTAGTGGCTCTCTGAGCTCTCAGGCTTGTGCCTTTGCCAGCTGGGCTGAGCTCAGCCCTGACTGAGTGGGGGCTCCTCCAGCAAGTGATAACGTCACTGGCGTACCAGGACCAACATGACAGTGCTCCTCACAAGGTCTTGGGCTGGGTCTTCATACAGTGGGGGAGTCCAAGGGGAGCCTGTAGGTTCTCTGAATTGGGGATGAGCCTGGGACAAGAAGAAGCTTCAGTGGGGACATGGTCTTGTGGCTGATCATTCATTAATTCTCTTGGTCATTCATTAATTCTCTTTGTCATTCATTCACTCAACAGCTATTCCTGGGCTGAGTTCCCTCTCTTGTCTCCCAGTCCCACAGGCCTGAGGGTGGACCCCAGTGGTCAGTGGGCTTTCTGTCTTCTACACCAGGGGCAGCCAGCCTGAGATCCCTGAGCAGAGGTGTGTCGGGTTTTCTCAGATGGTCACAACTAAAGAAGTCTTATTTTTGAAGAACATGTCCACGCTGATGTAGATGACAATGACAGTGAATCACAGACTCAGAGAAGATGCAAGGGCTCTAGTCCTACCAGGCACAAGCTACTGGCAGCATCTCACAGGCAACCCTGGTTTGAATGCCTCTGCTGACCGGAGGCTCACTACACGCATGGGTCAGCTGTTTTCATCTATTCGACATTCTTTCAGTGATACCCAGCTAACGTCTGAGCCACACTTGCAGCTTCCACTGTTCAGTCCCCAGCCATTCATACAGGAAATGCCTAATTTCTCTTCTTTAGAATAATTGCTTAAAGTAGGGATGGTGATGAGAACCACCTTGGTGAGCAGGGAAGGGCACCAGCCACTCAGACTCGCCCGTGTGGGTTCAGTAGGGCACTTGGATAGGAAGTGAGATTTCAGGGCAGGATTTGGCTCCCATGTGCAGGAAATGGATCCATCATGGTTTGAATAACCAGGCTTCATGGGTGTGGCTGTGTGTCCTCCCAGGGGGTCTTGGAGGGGACAGCAGGCTGGGCTCTGGTCTGTGCAATCAGCAACCCTGGGGTCCCAGAGGGGCAGACTGGGAGGAAAGTGCCCACACTGGGCAGCTAGCTCAGCAAGCGACGTGCTGCTGACAGTGCGGGTGGTCTGGGCCACAGCCCACATGGGGACGTGGCATTTAGGTAAAATATGCAGCGTGTTCAGACACAGGAGAAGTATGTCCACCTTACACGAGGAGGGTTAAAGGAGACGGGGGCCACTCAGCCTGAGCAGGTGCAGGGGCATCCCACTGGAGGGCAGCGAGTGTAGGGCATAAGGGCTTTCCACCTGGCTCTGGGGTCAGGACATTGCAGACGGTTCACGCAGGAACTCCTGGTCCAACAAGGGCACAGGCTGCCTGGAAGCTCAGAGTGTCCTCTGCCCCATGACCGTGCTCTATCCAGCAGAACCTGTGGGCTGCTGTCCAGCATGCTCCAGAGGGGACCCTGCATGGGGTGGAGTTGGGCCAGTGACCACTTAGGTTCCTTTTGACTCTAGGACTGTATGATGACGAAAGGAAGTGCTCCTAGGAGCTAGGATGGTGAAGGTTTCAATCCAACAATGCTTGCCTCACAGCAGGCACTTATCGTTCTAATGGATCCCTGATGCCATTAGGCTCAAGATCTTCCTCCTCCAGAAAGTCTCTCCTGATTCATCCCACAACTCTCTGACTCATCTGGGTCTCCTTGCTAAGACTCGCATACTCTCCTTGTTTGTGATCTATCTGTAAATGGATCTGCAGGCTGCATGTCTGTGGTGCTTGGTGTCGTGTGTGTGTGTGTGTGTGTGTCCCAATCTCCTCTCAGGTGGAGGACAGGAGGACAGTGGAGCTCATCCTTGGTGCCACACACAACCTTTTCTTCTCTGCCAGCCCTAAAACTTGGTCTCTTAGAGCCATCCCTGGCAATTGTGTCCTGGTAGGGCTGTGGCCATTTTGTATCCACATAGGAATTTAGACTGGGGAAAGATAACAGCACGTGCACACACATACACACACACACACACACGCTAGGCACACAGCAGCCTCTCCACCTCCTCCCCAGTTTTCTGTTCCTGCCAGCAGTCCCTAGGGCCCCATAAAGATAGCAACCTTCTCTGAGCAGGTTAAGCCTGCAGAGTGCAAGGGTGGAAGAGTCTGAGAGCAGGGCTCAGAAAAAAGTGACCCCATGTTCTGTTTCCTGATGCTGCAGCCTGGTGGGGAAGGGGGCCTGCCTCGGAGGGTGGGAGGCCTGTGAGAGGCAGTGGAGGGCAGGAGTGAGGAGTGGGCACCACCCTCCCCTGTGCTCTGCAGCTGTGCCCCTTCCTCATCCCAGACTGGAAACAGCTCCACTGGGCCTCAGGTCTCCCCAGGGAGTGCAGGCCAGGGTCCAGGCAGAGTGGGGGAGCCGGGGTTCCTGCAGGCATCTCTTAGCTGTGTGACCCTGGGCCAGTTAACCTCCCTGAACCTCCGTGCCTCCATCTGGGAAAGAATGGGGGAAATAATAATGCATACTGAGCTAACGTAGATAAAGATGTGTTGTGAGCTACATGGGACAAAAACCAATGCAAAAAAAGTTGAATCTCACCACTCCCATTAGTGCAAGGAAGCCCCCTGGATTGCAAGGTGAAGGATTCTGTGGGTGGTGCCCCCCCAATCCCTATGTCACGTCCCTGGCAGTCCCCATGACGTGTGGGTGTCTATGGGAACATGACCCCGATGGGAGTTGCCTGCTGAGCCATTCCCACCCTTACACTGAAGGTGGAGATCCTGGAAATGAAACATGTGGGCACCAGGTAGATGTAGGAGCTGGAAGGGTGTGCACCGTGTGACCACAGGTGAGAATCGCTGGTGTGCTGAGAACAGACCAAGGCCTCTGGAAACACAGGGAAGGTCGCTGTGCTTGTGCCTGTGCTGGGCTAGCAGCAGTGTCTTCTACCCTTACTTCCTGAATTTTAGTTGGTGAGAAGAGGTAGAAAAGAAGTGTGCATGGGAATGACTGCGTCTGTGTCCCTGTGTTTGCAGTAGTTTTGTTGTGAGGCCCTGTGTGCATTTGGGTGTAGGCCATTGTGTTGAGAATGCGTGTTGATTCTGTGTGTGTGTGTGTGTGTGTGTGTAGACACGGGGTGGGGTGGGGGATGCCACTTCTGGGTGTGACATCCCAAAGGCTCCAAAATCCTGAAATCTTAGAGGGCGCAGAGCTGCATACAACCACCAGATGGCATCCGGGTGCAGTCTAAGGGTTGCGGGCCAGGCTCGGCTTTGTGTTCAGCCTCCCCACCTCCCACCCCACCCCTGGTATATGTGGTGCATATGTGTGTATATGTGGGGGTGCGTGTGTATATGTGGGAGTGCAGGAAGGGACTGCCTGACTGTAGGCTGGGCACCTGTGCGTGTATTCAGAGTGGCCGGTCTGGGCATGCCGCATCCTCTTCCTTGCCATGACAGCTGGATGCTGCTCGTGTTCCGTGCCCTGCGAACCCTGGCTTTCTAAGAACATGTGTGCAGACAAGTGTGCACATGTGCTGCAGCAGACCCTATCCAGACTCCCCACTCCCAAACCCTCACCTTTCACTCCTATCAGGCTGTCCACTCCCAACTCTCTGGTACCCCTCACCACCGCTGGTTCTTCCCTCCCTCCTTCACCCTGGCTGTTCCCTTTGCCAGGAATGGTCTCTCTGCAACCAAACTCTTCCCCATTTTTCAAAGACTTCTATCTAAGAACCCCCTTCTCCAGGAAGCCCATTAGATCTCTCAGCATCAACCTTTTACCCCCATTTTGCTCCTTTTCTGATCACCCATTGCCTAGGACTGTCAGCTCCACACTGTTCATCCACTGCTGGCCTGATGTGGCTCATTCATGAGCCTTCCTCGAGAGGTTGAGTTCTGCAGGGTAGGATGGGGCTGGGCATCCACAGTAACACCAGGTAAAAACCAGATCATTGAGGAGCACATTTCCCCACTGGCCTGCCCCATGGGGTCCAGAGAGCAAGTGCTGAGGACAGACGTGGCTTACACATGGCAAGCAACCCATGAAACAGAGAACAAGTGACTCCCTGGAAATTTGGCAGGCATTGCCACAGCACTGGGGTGCCACGGGGCAGAGGCAGGGGGTCAGGGGAGAAAGAAGTAACATTGAGTATAGTGGCTCCCTGGGTTTTAAAATCCAAAGGTAAGCCATTTGCTTTCTAGGAAGTATTGAAAGGTAGCATTATACCTTGGCTATAGCAAGAAAAACTACAGGTAGACTCTGGAAGAACTGGTCTTTGCCAAGGTGAGGAAAGGCTCTGGTGTGAGCCATGAAAGCTTGTTCCCTTGGAGTTAAAAGGAGCCAGAGTCACCACGCATATGTGCGCAGCTTTCTGTATTTTTCATCATGTCTTGCTATCCATGCACTAACCCCATGTTACATGTTGGCAGAGGGTTTTCAGAGACATGCAGACACTCGTGAACCTGAAGACAGGAGCTGTCACCATTCCAGTTTGACAGATGACGGGAATGGCTGCAAGGGGAGGGGACACGCCCTGGCAGCCCAGCTTGCTGGTGGCCTTGCAGCATCCTGGATTTCATCCCCCTAGGGATGCACATGAAAATCCTTGCCCTTTTTGCAGACTCTAAGAGGGAAGTGTGCCCTCCCTGATCCCATCAATGCCTGTAGCCCCCAGTTCTGCTCCACCTGCTGGAACCCGCTTCCTCTTTGTCCAGAGATGACCAAGTCCATGTTTGCAGGATGTAGAATGTGCTGGCGGGGAGAATTGGAGAATGGCTGTGGAGGCGGGCAGTAAAGTTTGGGTGCCTTGGGAGGCTCTGTCTCTGGAGGGGCTGGAGTCCCCAGGACTGGTGTGCAGAGCTCCTATAAGGATGGGTTTAATTAAAGGATCCTTAGGTTAGGCCAGGCATCATCTCACCAGGGGCTACCCGCACCAGCCCATTCCCCAAAGAAGAACTGCAAGAAAGCAAGAAGTTTCCCTTCACTCATTTTAATTGTTCCACAAAAGACCCTAAATGCAAGACAGCATCATAAGGTGGAGGAGTGGGAGAGAGATGAAGTGGAGAGACGAGCAGGGAGAGGGCAGAACAGAGGGCAAGACCAGCAGCCAAGAGCTGGGCCCTGGCCTCAGCCAGCCTCTCTGTGAGCCTTGGGTGTTGGGGGTGGGGTGGGGGACACAGGCTCCCCTAAGAGATGGCTGCATGGCCTTAGAGACCTCAGTTGCAGCAACCAGCACATGGTAGATGCTCAGTAGACATCAAAATGAACTGAGTGCTTTGGGGTGGGGTGGGGCAGACTTTCTTATGGGTGGAGTGGCAGCCTGGGGAATTCAGTGGAGGACTCCTTTGGAGTGGCTGAAGGCCTGGGAGGCTTTGGGGGAGGAAGCTGCAGGTTGGGAACCCCACCTCCAGAACCTTTTGAGCAGGTGTCCTGCTGCTTTAGGCTGAAGGGAGAATGGAAACAGGCCCCAGGGAGGCTGGGGACCCCTGATACAGAAAGGCACAGCCCACCCTGAGACTGAGGTCCCTCCAGTCTCCTGGGCCTCTCCTGCACCCCTTGGCACTCCCAAAACCACCCACCTACCCACCCTCCTCAGTGCTGAGATGGCTGAATGGGCTCTGAGGCTCCCAGTACATGCTTGGCCCCCGGAGCCCCCAGGAGTTCTGTCCCAGTTCCTGGAGTGGCAGCTGGGTAGGTTACATACACTTAATTACTAGTAATTAAAAAACTGATTACTCCAAATGGCGCCCTCCTGGGGAGAACCGTGCTGTGCCTGTCCCGCTGGTCCGCCACAGAGGCCATTTCTGGAGTGTGGAGCAGGGACCAGCCTGCAGCCTCTTTCTACGTCTGCTGGCGGATGAGGGCTCCCTATGTCAAGAACAGTGCCTGCCCCCATCCCCTCCAACTGGCCTGCCCCAATGTCTAGTGCAGCCGCATTCCAGCATCACTTTAGTGGATGAGTCACTGGTCCCCGCCAACGTGCATATCCCTTGGGAGGGAACACACCCAGAACGCTATAGGTCACAGGGAAGGAGCCTCTGTAGGGAGCCCAGGGGGAAAAAAGAGCTCTAGGCCCCAGGGGAGAGGTGAGGAATGAATGCAGAGTGTGACAGAGGCAGGGCAGGTTTGCCAGTTGCAGAGCTGGTATCCTAGAATTGACTTGTTTTAGTCATTCTGCGACTAGGGTTCAGCAAGCACCTAGTACATACCAGGTATGGATGGACCACCTAGTCGGGTTCTTTGTGTGGATGAAGACACGCCGGGAGGTGGGGGGCTGGTGCATGAGCCATGGTCAGTTAGTAAAGTGCTGCCGGAACCAGGACAGAGAAGAAGGGGGTGCCCAGTTAAATGGGCAGTTGGAGGAAGCATCGCAGAGGAGGGGTTACTGAGGGCGAGGATTGGGATTGGAGCCAGTGTTGGGGAGGAGTAGGTGGAAGGGTTTTGGGCAATGGGAGCTGCTTGTGCAGAAGCCCTGGGGGATTGGCAGAGCCTGGCAGGAGGAAGGAAGCCTGGGGCAGCCGTGAGGGCAGCATGTCTCATGCTACCGCTGGGCTGAGGAAGTCAGCGGCCCCATGATCCCATTCCAGGGTGTCTGTCTTCTAGCAGCATTGGGAAGTGGTGGATGAGGTCTCTTTGGTGGATCCAGAGGAGGGACTGGCTGACCTGAGCCTCTGAGAACAGGGAGGAGGGGAAGAAGGGGAGTGGAAGAGTGAGGGCTCATATGCCAAGGCTGAAGGGAGTGGGACAGTGGGTGGGTCTGGGAGGTGCCTTGGAGAGGGGGACTCCTGGACCTGCTGATGGAGGGTGTTGGAGGCAAAAGGTCCAAGCTCACAGGAGCGAAGTCTGAACAGACAATGGCCAATACCTCAGAGGACCCTGATGGTGGGAAGTCTGTCTGTAGGCTTGACCAGGAAGAGAATAGGGAGCCCCAGAGCGTGGAGGAGGGTTGCACAGGGAGTCTCCAAGGTCTCCCTGCCACCCCCCACCCCACGCCCAAGTGGGTTGGTGACAGCGGCCACGAAGGGAAGATTCATCCGAGGCCCTTGTGTGGGAGATGCTGACATGCAGCCGTGCCCCTCCATCAGGGGAACGCTGGGCCAATTATTCACTTATTACTAAGGGGTTTGCAGGCCCATCCCCTACCCCTACACTTGGCTCTCTGTGCCTGAGTCTGCTTTTATTCTGGAAAGTGTCCCAGAGAGGCCCTGCCTCACAGCCACTCAGGTCCCTGCCTGCCTCTCTAGTTCAGGGCAGGTCGTCACCTGCATGAAGGACCAAGGGCGGCTGCACACCCTCTGCTGGAGGTTCCTCCAAAGCTCTGCCCCTCACTTCTCTCTCTCCTGAGAACATGTCTGGGGGCATCAAGCCAGCCCCACACCTGTACCTGGGCACCCTGGCAGGAGGAGCCAAGCAGAGGGGTGCCAAGTCCAGGGTACCCAAGGACTTGGGTACACAAGGGGCAAGTCCCACACTACACAGGGGGTTGCAGCAGGTGAGAGGCCAGAAGCCCGCTGCAGGGAGGAGGAGGACGGGCTTGGCTTGGCCCTGCTGGCCTGGCTGCTGTGGCCTGTGTCCTTGGATTAAGGCTCAATCCAAGATGGCCCTCCCAGAGGGCTCCCCTTTATTTTCTTCTTCTTCGAGAGATACCTCCCATGTTCCCAGCTCAGAAGGGGCCAACCAGGTGGCTCAGTTCCCACCCTGAGAAACACAAGCAGGTGGTTATGAGTGGGCCTGGTGCCTGAGGTCAGCAGCTGACCCTCCTCCAGGCCTGGCCTCTGGTCTCCTGCCCACCTGGCCCTGTGCCCTGCATCCCCAGTTCCGTCTCTGCCTCTGTCTACCTCTGCATTTTGCTCTTCTCTCTAAACAGCCTTTTGGAAAAAGCACAGAGATCAGTTACTATTTGACCCCTCTTAGCCACAATTTCCCCACCTGCTAAGCAGGGTCAAATGCCCTTCACCTGGTGAGGTGAGGCTCAGGAGCTACACGCACACGCTAGGCCCCTGAAGAGCCTCCTGGGACAGAGCACTCCCAGCTCACCCAGAAAGAAGGGCTTCTTTGGTCCCTTCCTTTTTTGCCCACTGAAGCCTTCCTCCCTCCAGCCAGGGATGTGAATGCACCCCGGGTCCTGTCCATCCCACATCACATCAGGCACTTCCAGGCACGGACCATCTGCTCCACAACCCTGCTTCTCTATGACACAGCCTCTGGGGCCAGGGGCTCAAGTGGGATCTCCCATTTTCTATCTGCCTGGATTTGGAGAGCAAGGGACAGGACCACGGCCTTGAAAGTCTTGGAGGAGTGAGGTGGGTGGGACAGTGGGGGGATGGGAGCAAAATTCCCTCCTCCTGGTCTTGGCTTTTGCGGTTTCTATCCTCCAAAACAACAACAACCACAACAAAACCCATCAGGGGTCATTCCTGGTCTCCTCACTCCTCCATTACTTTCTCACCCCTCCTTTCCTCCTTTTCTTCCAGGAGCTTTTATTATCACACACTCCCCAAGGCAAGGCCCAGCCCATCCTCTGATTCTGGGAGAGGGGAGAGGAAGAAGCAGTCACTCAAGGCCACCTGGGGGTGCTTAGAGACTCCCCCAGGGGAGCTGCACTGGGGGAGTCTCTGTCCCCTCTCTCATGCCTCCAGGGGGTTTGGGAGAGGCTGCAGGCTGATCAAACTGGCCCCTGACCTTGCCTGCTTTGCTGATGAATGCAACTCTCCAAAGGTGGAATGAGCTGGAGACCGCAGGGTGCAAAGGCGCATCCATGGGGCCTGGAGAGAGCCCTGGGAAAAGTCAGGGATGAAGCACGGGGAGGTGCTGAACACGGTTTGAGGGTAACTCACACTTCATGGAAACAGTGTTCAGAAACTCAGATAGCACAGTAGTTTTGGCAGTTCCCAGTTTTCTGAGGTGGGCCCTGCCCTCCCAACCTGAACTCGCATCAAGGATAGCCACCAGGACGTCCCTCCTATCTGAGGGTATCTGTTTAGGCTCTCAAAGAAGGGGGACAAGTTGGTGGGAGAAACTGGAAACTTCCTTGTCCAAGTCAGAGGCCCTGGAGGGGCCTATCAGCCTGGAGATGCGATGCCTTCTCTACCGTGGCTGGGTTCTTTCTGTAATGGGTTTAGGGAGGAAGGAGGGAACCAGGAGATGACACAATAGGCTTAAATTAAAGCAGGACAGATTATGGCAGGCCTAAAGAATCATTTCTTTTTTTTTATTCAGAAAGCAATGGAAAAGACACACTCATTTACTCCAAAGTACTTATTGTGCATGAAGGACAGGCAGCCCCTGTGCCAAGCGCTAGAGTGTATTTGAATAAGACGCAGGCTCTACCTGTAAACCAATAATGCAGGTGAGCTAAGACCCAGACAGCAGCGTGGGCTAGCCCATCGGAACCACAGAGCTGTGAGTGGCCGAGGATGTGCTCTAGGGTGGCTGGTGCAGTTGATTCCTGAAGGACAAACAGGAGTTTTCCAGCAGCACGAGGCTGAGAAGGGCATTCGGGCAGCAGGACAGCAGGTGCAAAGGCTCAGAGACAGAAGACCTGTGGTAAGTGGAGTGGAGGGTGAGGGGCTCCACTGAAAAGGGGAACCAGCCAGAGTTCACAGGGCAAGGGATGGGTGAGGGGAGAGGCAAGCGGTGGCCCCTTGATCATGTGTGACGTGACTGGGTTTGCTTTTTAGTAAACACTCTGGCAGCCTCCAGGAGGAGGAGAGATAAGCAGGCAAGGAGGACCTGAAGCAGGCTGTGGCAGTGGAATTTGGGAGAGGGACATGCCTGGGACATCTAGAGGAGCAAGAATCCATAGAATTGTATGTCCAGTGAGGTGGATGAGGGGCCTTCAGCAACCAGGGACAGGCACAGGATGGGAATAGAGCCCCATTCTCCCCTGACAAATGCAGACACTTCAGCAAACTGCCTGCAGCACACAGCTTAACGTATCACGACCGAGACTTTCTACGTGAACGTGACTTGACTATCTAGAACATTCTAGTCCAGGAAGCAAAAGATGCAAATAACTTTGTTCCAAGAACATCCTGAAAATCCAAGTTTCTGAGCAATAGACCACGCACGCTCCTCTTCTTAGGACAACAGCTCACTCACCTGGACAAATCTGCTGGCCTGTGAATGGCTGTTTACTCATCCTCACCTGCTGAAACCCTGGCCTTGCTCTGTCTACCAGTTTCTAAAGGATTATGTCATGGAGCCTGTCCGATCCCAATCAATACTGCACATTGCAGGACCCACCTTCAAGCAGACCCCTAACCTCCCCTTTCTGAAACTTCCCGAGGCCACCAAGGTGGGGGGTGCTCTCTCTTACTAAACTAGGCAATCTGAACTTGGCTTTGCTGATCAGTGGATTATTCTGCTGGTCTCTTTGGGAAATGAGGCTAAAATCAGATGACGTCACAAGGGTTCCTTTATCTCTCCGAGTCTAGCAAGCTCCAAATGTCTGATTCTGGGACTGTAGGCTTCTCTCGCCTAAGACCCCAGGATTCTCGGATCCCCAGTTGCAGGGCTCATGGTGCATCTGGCCTGAAGTCCTGAGGGTCACCAAGAGGAGAGGGCATGGTCAGGATTCCACATCAGCAGGGGAGCAGGCCTGGAGCTCTGGCCTGGGCCAGTCTTGGGTCTCCGGGGAGCCCCTACTCAGAGAGCTTCTCATACTGCCTTCAAGGTGACCCAAGTCTCCCTGTCGGTCACATCCCTACCTACCTCCCCCCTTCTTTCAGGGTTTTATTTTTGGCCAGGTAATTAGTATAGCTCTTCTCATTAATATTATATTTAAAAACGCAAAGGTGCTGGTGGGGGAGAGAGGGGGCTGGAAGGGAGGGGCTTGCACATGCTAGTAATTGTCTTGACAGCCAGAGATCCTGGTGCAATGACAGTCTAGTTTAAGTGGCCCAATTAGCATAAGAAACGACTCGCCAAAAGTTCTGAAGGCATCGTGTTGATTAATGCAATTTATCTTGCATACCAGCAGCAGACAGCTGAATCGCTGCTAATGATTATTATATACATTTATACACATTATGTACATGTGGCCTCCTCTCCAAGAAAGGATGCCTCTCCCCTCTCCTCCTGCCTGCCTGCTCAGGCCCACGGGCCCAACATATACCAGAATGACTCTACCTGCCCTGAACCTCCTGCCCAGGTTTCCCATTGGTCATCTGAGTCCTCAACTCTAATTGCCAGGTTGCCTTTGATATGAAGGGGCTGGTTTTACGCTGATATTATATTCAGTCTTGAGCCAGTGTCCAGAAACACAATTTTCAGCTTTCGTTTTTCTTTTCTTTTTCTCTTTTTTTTTTTTGAGACAGGGTCTCACTCTATTGCCCAGCCTGGAGTGCAGTGTTGCAATCTAGGCTCACTGCAGCCTCCACCTCCCAGGTTCAAGCAATTCTCCTGCCTCAGCCTCCCGAGTAGCTGGGACCACAGTTGCATGCCACCACGCCCTGCTAATGTTTTTTGTATTTTTAGTAGAGACAGGATTTTGCCATGTTAGCGAGGATGGTCTCAAACTCCTGGGGCCTCAAGTGATCTGCCCGCCTCAGTCTCCCAAAGTGCTGGGATCACAGGCGTGAGCCACCATGGAACCTGGCCCAGAAACACAGCTTTCAAGAATATTTTTCACTTCTCAGGGGACGCAGCTCTAGGCAGCCAAGGGAGTGGCCAGCAGATGAAGTTAGCATAGTGAAGTCTGTCTGGGTACATGGGTCTCTAAATGTTTGGTCCACAATCACAGTTTAAACGAGGGATGCATGTAATGTGGTGCTGCCAACATCCTCCTCCCTTCCATCTTAAACATCTTGTTATTCTGAAAACTGGGAATTTTTATCCTGGGTGTGCAAGGGCAGAAGCCCAGACCACACCTTTGCAGGTGTCCCTCCTTCTGGGCAAGGCTAGGAGAAGAACATCAGTGCAAGCCACCAAGCAAGGGGACCATGATGGCTGTCAGTTCATGCTGGCACAGCCATGAGAGCTTACACACACTACCATATTTGTCCTCAATGTTACCTCCTCCCCATCCTGCAGAAGAGAAATGTATCACTGCATGTTGTGGCTCATGCCTGTAATCTCGACACTTTGGGAGGGTGAGGCGGGAGGATCACTTGAGCCCGGGGAATTCAAGACCAGCCTGGGCAACATAGTGAGACCCAGTCTCTATAAAAAATAATTAGCCAGGCTGGAGGATCCCTTGAGGCCAGGAGTTCGAGACTGCAGTGAGCTATGATTGCACCACGGCACTCCAACCTGAGCCACAGAGTGAGACCCTGCCTCTAAAAAAAAAATTAAAAAAAAAAATTTTAAGTATCTGCCTTGGAGTCCAGGCAGCCTGGCCCTAGAGCTGGTGTTCCCTTCATCACTATTCTCAGCCACCAATTAGGTCAGAATCTGGAGGTCAGCTTTGGAAGCAGGGGATGAAAGCTGCCACTTGGAGGTGGATGGGGGAATTTAGGTAGGAAAGGCTCCCAGGTGGAGATGCCAGGACTCAGCTGAGAGGAGGCAGCTGGGAATCTGGGGAAAGACAGACACCAAGGTGCAGAGTGGGACAGGGTGGAAAAGCGCCTTGCCATTGGTGCCTGAATGCACCAGAGGCTGGGGGACCAAGAACCCTTTCTTGGCTGGGCGCGGTGGCTCATGCCTGTAATCCCAGCACTTTGGGAGGCCAAGGTGGGCAGATCAGGAGGTCAGGAGATCGAGACCATCCTGGCTAACACGGTGAAACCCTGTCTCTACTAAAAATACAAAAAATTAGCTGGGCGTGATGGCACGTGCCTGCAGTCCCAGCTACTTGGGAGGCTGAGGCAGGAGAATCGCTTGAACCTGGGAGGCGGAGGTTGCAGTGAGCCGAGATTGCGCCACTGCACTCCAGCCTGGGCGACAGACTGAGACTCCATCTCAAAAAAAAAAAAAAAAATATATATATATATATATATGTGTGTGTATATATATATATACGTATATATATATACGTATATATATGTGTATATATATATATATATATATATATATATATATATATATATATAAAAGACCCTTTCTTGAGGGGCTTAGGAACCAGGGGTAAGCTCAACTGGGCATATGGTTTTATAGTTAAACTTTCCGATGAGGTCAGATTCAGCAATCCCAGGGGTCAGCAATGGAGTGACGGGGCTGGCCCCTGTGGAAGGGTCTGAGGTGATGGCGTGGGTACTGAGGAGAGCAGTGGATGTGGGGGAAGGGGAGGTTGGTGTGGAGCTGGGAGAACCAATTGGAACATCCTGCAAAGGGTCTGGAGGCGGCTGGCAGCAATAGGGCATGGGGGAAGAACTGTGGGGACGTGGGTCAGCAAGCAGGAGAGACCAGGAGCCGTTCAAGGGGACTTGAAGATTCCATGACAGCGATGCTGTTGACAGTAATAAGGATGTTAGGTGGGGCTGGGGGAAAGGTAGGGGACTGGGGATGAGGGGGAGCGATGAGTTTACTTTTAACTCTGCCCAGACTTCAGGTAGAAATGCCAAACAGACCAGTGGGCTGGTGGCGGGGGCCAGTTCTTTCTTTTTTTTTTTTTGAGACGGAGTCACCCAGGCTAGAGTGCAGTGGTGCGATCTCGGCTCACTGCCAGCTCCACCTCCTGGGTTCACACCATCATCCTGCGTCAGCCTCCCAAGTAGCTGGGACTGCAGGCACGTGCCACCACGCCCAGCTAATTTTTTGTATTTTTAGTAGAGATGGTGTTTCATTGTGTTAGCCAGGATGGTCTCGATCTCCTGACCTCGTGATCCACCCACCTCGGCCTCCCTAAGTGCTGGGATTACAGGCATGAGCCACTGTGCCCGGCCTGTGGGGGGACCAGTTCTTAGGACAAAGGTCAGAGCCGGAGATGTGAGTTTTTACTTTTTTCCCTTAGGACTTGGGCCCTTAGGGGAGGAAGTGAACTATGCTGAGCACCTGCTGTGTTCTAGGGAGTGTGCCAGAAGCTCACTTCCCTTCCCAACAGCTGCACAAGGAAGCACCATTATCCCCATTTTACAGATGGCCAAACTGAGTCTAGGTGAGTGACCTTCCAGGGCCATGCAGAGTAAGGGAAAACAAGCTCAGCCTTGCCCCAGTGCTGTCAGACCTCCAAGTTCATTGCGGGGGGAAATGAAGCCCATGCTTCTGATTGTGGGGCCTGGTGGGGGGCGCAGAGGGCCTGGGCTTTTCTGTCCCAATCTGGGGTGCCTGGGAGAACTGAGAGCCACCTCTGTGAGTACAAGGCCAAGGAATTTCTTCCACAGACCCATGCTCGGCTGCATACAAATGTGAACTTGAAAACATTCTGGTTCCTGTAGGAAGGTAGAAATGTATTCTCTCAGCAAACGCTTTTGAATTTGGGACGAGGCTCTAAAATTGGAGCCCTTTGGGGTTGGGGTGGCGCCATGTTGGCTTCTGCTCCCCTGACTCCTTACCCTGTGGCTTGCAGGAGAGGTGGGTGCACTCTGGGGTGAGCAGAGGCCCAGGGTGGGGGACTTCAGGAGGAAAAGGGCCCTCTAGGCCTTCCCACCATGCCTTCTCTCCAGCCCTCCTGCCCCACAAGCAGCCGTTGATGAACCTGTTTGCAAAAGTTCTAAATGCTCACCCTGCTGTTCAGATCATTTTGGTAATTCTGGTTTGTGGTGGGAGCCAGGGAAGTAGCACTTAGGCCTCAGTGAGGCCTCTGCCTATGGAGAGAGATATTTCCATAAGGAAGAAGCTTTTGGTTTTCAGCAGCTCTTTCTCCAGACATTGAGAGCAGGGCTCTGAGGGTATGAAGTTGATCACGTGTGTGCCTACTGTGTATATGTGTACACGCATGTGCATTTGTGTTCCTGTGCCTGGAAATGCTTGATTTTGTGTCTGGACACGATGGGATCTGTATGTGACTCTGGGAGAGAGACAATGTGAGCCTGCTTGGGGATGTAAGGTGTGCGCATACAGGACATAGAGTTGTGTCTGTGAATGTGCGCCTTGTTACTGATGTCTGCACATCTGTGAGTGTGTGCACATGTGAATATGTTTGAGAAGATGAGATTGCCTGATTATGTCCAGGAATGCATGTGGTATTGAGTGTGTATTTCTGTGTGTGCAGGTACATGTGGTGTCACATGGAAAGCTACAAACTTTAAACTGAAAACACAGACCTGGCCCGGTGCAGTGGCTAATGCCTGTAATCCCAGAACTCTGGGAGACCGAGGCAGGTGGATCACTTGAGGTCAGGAGTTTGAGACCAGCCTGGCCAACATGGAGAAGCCCTGTCTCTATTAAAAACACAAAAATTAGCTGGGCGCAGGGGTGCATGCCTGTAATCCCAGCTACATGGGAGGCTGAGGCAGGAGAATCGCTTGAACCCGGGAAGCAGAGGTTGCAGTGAGCCGAGATCACACCACTGTACTCCAGCCTCGGCAACAGAGTGAGACTCCGTCCCCATCACCCCACCTCCCCAAAAAACGAAAGAAAAGAAAGAAAACACAGACCTGAAGAGACAGAGTGCCATGATGAAGAGTGGGTGGCCAGTCCAGGCATTCTCCCTGGAGGAGGTAGTTTCTGAGACATTTACTCAGCCATACCTCCAAAACTGGGTTCCCTGGGCTCTGTGCTACTGCCCTTTGGAGTCAAACCAGCCAGGAGCCAAGACTCAGCAGGCCTCTGCTGGGGAGCTGCAGTGGGGATACCTACATGAGATGGGGCCTCGGAATGCCCTGGAGGCGTCTGTTCTGAGCCATCACTGCAGTCTGTCTTCATCAGCCACAGGCACTCAGCCCAGCACAGCCCAGCCCTGGCCTGGCCCCAGGGTCTCTCTGGAAATGGTAGTATGGGTGTGCCAAAGCCATTTATTTTCTGATTCAGGTGACAGTCCAGTGGCCAAGGAAAATACCCACACCTTTCCATTTTCTATTAGGAACCACTGACCAGTGGACAGAACCACCATGGGGCCATCAAAGCCACTCTGTTGAGTTTTTGCTTTTTAATAAGAAAAAATAGTATGTGGCACTCATCCACTTTTAAAATGAAAAACAGTGAACATAAAACTTGATTTAATAAAGACACCAAATAAAATATTCTTCTATTCTGTGTTACAGTAATTGAAGGAAGAGTGACAAAAGGGTGGGGTGGGGGGGCAGCAACGAGAGAGAGAACGGTTGGGTGTGGAATGGCAGCCCAGAAAGAGACAAGGACATGAAAGAGGTGCTGGGAAGGCCAGAGGTGCTGGGAAGGCCAAAGGTGCTGGGAAGGTCAAAGGTGCTGGGAAGGTCAGAGGTGCTGGGAAGGCCATTGGTGCTGGGAAGGCCAGAGGTGCTGGGGAGGTCAGAAGTGCTGGGAAGGCCAGAGGTGCTGGGGAGGTCAGAAGTGCTGGGAAAGTCAGAGGTGTAGAGAGTAAAGAGGGAGAAGTGGATTCAGGTCCCTGGGCACTAGGAGGACCCCAGTATTTGCAGGGACCAACATCAACGAAGGGGCCCCCCGGGCTGGCAGTGGCTATGCTTGACATCTGTTTTTGGCCACGTCCTCTCAATAATCCCAAAAGCTATTAAAGGAAAGGTACATGGCATGCAGCGAGCTTCAGTAACTTGCCTGAGTCCTCAGCTAGGCTGCCTTCTGACCTTGGTCTCTCTGACCCTGACCCAGACAGATCTCTCTACCGGCAGCCCCGGTTTATGCCAGGCACTCGGCACCTTGCTTAGCCTCAGGTGTCCATGCCCCACACTTCTCTTCAGCCTCCCCTGGGACTTCTTCCTACACTCTTCCTCTCCCAGAGGTCTGTACTCTGCCCCTTTTGCAGGATCCCAGGCCCACGCTGCCTCCAGCCCCTCTCCTACCCATTCATCCACCTGCCCCAGGTTCTACCACTCGCTTCACTGGGTCACACCCATGACTTTTAGCCTGAAATGCCCATGGGGACTACATAGGTTTGTACAAAGTCCAGTGGGAGACTTGGAAGAGGGTCTAGCAGCGTCAGCAAAAGTTCCCAGAGGAGCTGAGGTTTGAGCTTGGAGCCCGCAGGCCTGTGAAGGTCTGAGAACATTCCAGGTGGAGGGAACAGCGAGCAAAAAGGCAAGGAGGGTGATATGGTTTGGCTGTGTCCCCACCCTGCATCCTAGCTGCTCCAGCTGGGGCTGAAAGGGGCCAGCGTAGAGCTCGGGCTGTGGCTTCAGAGGTGCAAACCTCAAGCCTTGGAGCTTCCACGTGGTGCTGAGCCTGTGAGTACACAGAAGTCAAGAATTGAGGTTTGGGAACCTCTGCCTAGATTTCAGAAGATGTATGGAAATGCATGGATGCCAAGGCAGAAGTTTGCTGTAGGGATGGGGTCCTCACAGAGAACCTCTGCTAGGGCAGTGCAGAAGGGAAATGTGGGGTCAGAGCCTCCACACAGAGTCCCTATTGGGGCACTGCCTAGTGAAGCTGTGAGAAGAAGGCCACTGTCTTCCAGACCCCAGAAAGGTAGATCCACCGACAGCTTGCACAGTGTGCCTGGAAAAGCCGCAGACACTCAACACTAGCCTGTGAAAGCAGCTGGAAGGGAGGCTGTATCCTGCAAAGCCACAGGGGCGGAGCTGCCCAAGACCATGGAAGCCTACCTCTTGCATCAGCATGACCTGGATGTGAGACATGGAGTCAAAGCAGATCATTTTGGAGCTCTAAGATTTGACTGTCCCATTGGATTTCGGACTTGTGTGGGGCCTGTAGCACCTTTGTTTTGGCCAATTTCTCCCATTTGGAATGGATGTATTTACCCAACGCCTGTACCCCCACTGTATTTAGGAAATAGCTAACTTGCCTTTGATTTTACAGGCTCACAGGCGAAAGGGACTTGCCTTGTCTCAGGTGAGACTTTGGACTGTGGGCTTTTGAGTTAATGCTGAAATGAGTTAAGACTTTGGGGGACTGTTGGGAAGACATGATCAGTTTTGAAATGTGGGGACATAAGATTTGGGAGGGGCCAGGGGTGGAATGATATGGTTTGGCTGTGTCCCCACCCAAATCTCACCTTGAATTCCCACATGCTGTGGGAGGGACCCGGTGGGAGGTAATTGAATCATGGGGGCAAGTCATTCCTGTGCTGTTCTCATGATAGTGAGTAAGTCTCACAAGATCTGGCAGTTTTAAAAACGGGAGTTTTTCTGCACAGCTCTCTCTTTGCCTGCTGCCATCCGCAAAAGATGTGACTTGCTTCACCTTGCCTTCCGCCATGATTGTGAGGCTTCCCCAGCCACGTGGAACTGTGAGTTCTCCATTACACTTTCCTTTGTAAATTGTCCAGGCTTGGATGTCTCTTTATCAGCAGTGTGAAAATGGACTAATACAGAGGATAAGACACTGTGTGCAATGTGGCCACAGCAGGACATGGACGGGTAGGGGGCTGGGGTAAGGCTGGCAGGGAGGCAGGTACCCCCAAGACAAGGCCACCCTGCCCTGTTTGTGTTCTCCTGAATTAGTCCAGGTGCTTTACACCTCACTGTGAATCTCTGCTCAAGGTTGGCACAGGAGCAGGATGCAGGTGCATGCATGAAGGCACGTAGGCTGTAGTCCCTCCCTCAGGTTGCAGGACTGCAGGCTCCAAGAGGGCACACAGTGTGCCGAACTTGTTCCCTGTGGCCTGACACAGAGTAGGAGTTCAGCAAAGACCTATCAAGAGGCTGGGCACGGTGATTCATCCATGTAATCCTAGCACTTTGGGAGGCCGAGGTGGGTGGATCATGAGGTCAGGAGTTCGAGACCAGCCTGGCCAACATGGTGAAACCCCATCTCTACTAAAAATACAAAAATTAGCTGGGCATGGTGGTGTGCACCTGTAATCCCAGCTACTTGGGAGGCTGAGGCAGAATTGATTGAACTCAGGAGGTGGAGGTTGCAGTGAGCCAAGATCGCCCCACTGTACTCCAGCCTGGGCGACACAGCAAGACTGTCTCCCCATCTCCAAAAAAAAAAAAAAAAAAAAAAAAAAAAACCACAAACCTGTCAAGTAAGTGAAAAGGTGATGTCATGTGAAGGGCAAGAAGGGGGCCTGGCAAAGGAATAAGCAAAAGGCAGGTCAGGCACCCTGAAGACTCAGCCCATGTGAGAGGATCTCAGAGGTGCCAAAGAAGGGCTGGTCAGTGGTCACCTCTGGGTGTGGAGCTGAGCAGTGCTGGGCCATCTGGATTCCAGCAAAGCCATCATGAGCCATCATTTGTTGCCTTTTTAGTTATTTATTTTTTAAGGGTCTCACTCTGTCACCCAGGCTGGAGTGCAGTGGCGGGATTATAGCGCACTGTAGTCTCAAACTCCTAGGCTCAAATGATCCTCCCTCCACAGCCTCCCAAATAGCTGGGCTGTGCACTACCAGGCCTGGCTAATTTTTAATATTTTGTAGAGACAGGGTCTCGCTGTGTTGCCTAGGCTGGTCTTACACTCCTAGACTCCTGGCCTCAAATGATCCTCGTGCCTTGGCCTCCCAGAGTGCTGGAATTATAAGCATGAGCCCTCTGTGCTCGGGAAGTTGTTGCCATTCTCCTGTCTCAGCCTCCCAAGTAGCTGGGACTACAGGCACGTGCCAATATGCCCAGCTAATTTTTGTATTTTTAGTAGAGACGGGGTTTCACCGTGTTAGCCAGGATGGTCTCAATCTTCTGACCTCGTGATCCGCCCACCTCGGCCTCCTAAAGTGCTGGAATTACAGGCATGAGCCACCATGCCTGGCCTTTTTTTTTTTTTCTAGAGATGGAATCTCGCTCTGTTGCCCAGGCTGGAGTGCAGTGGAGCAATCTCGGCTCACTGCAACCTCCACTTCCCTGGTTCAAGCAATTCCCCTGCTTCAGCCTCCCAAGTAGCTGGGATTACAGGCACACACCACCATGCCCAGCTAAATTTTTTTTTGTATTTTTAGTAGAGACAGGGTTTCACCATGTTGGCCAGACTGGTCTCGAACTCCTGACCTCAGGCAATCCACCCTCCTCAGCCTGCCAAAGTGCTGGGATTGCAGGCATGAGCCACCGTGCCCGCAGTTGTTGCCTTTTAACCTGCAGCTGCCTGTTTCTGGTTGCTCAGCTTTGCCTGCTGAAGGCCCCTTTGCAATCTCTGGCCACCACCACCATGGACACTAAACATCTGATCCAGGGATGGAGTCTCAGAGGGCCCCAGAGACCTGAGGGCTCTGGGCAAGCACAACTTTATCACTGCTGGGCCAGGGACCTCCCCTGACACTGGCACCCACCAGCTGCACAGGAACCAGCCTGCTGAGCACAACCTGTGAGCAAGGCCTTCTGCGGAGCCCTTCAAGTGGACCTGAGTAGAGGGGATCCCCAGTTAATAACACGAGTGAGCACTTACTGTGTGCCAAGCCCCCTTCTCGCCCTTCACATGACAAGCAGGGCAGTACTACTGAAATCATTCCCAAAATGAGGACAGATGAGGAAACTGAGGCCCAGATAGGTGAAATCACTTGTCCGAAGTTATGCACTGGTCTGCTCAGAGCCTGTCTGGAGGCAGGCAGTCTTGTTGCAGGGCTATGCTCTTTATGCCTGCAGGCTTCTTCTGGGCAGGGAAGACTCCTCTGCTGGCTTGACATTTGGGTTCTGTACAGGCATCTGCAGATGTGTGGGTGAGTTCAGGAGGACCACCAGTGGGACAGAGGGGGAACTGCTTGGGATTTGTAGCCAGAGACGCCCATTACTGAATCTCAGTTCTAACGCATGGAGCTATGTGATTGTGACAAAATCCCTCACCCTTGCTGAGTCTCCAAAGTGGGGTTTATTTACATATGAGCCTGTTATCTTTGTCTTTGTGGGGTTGTCAGGATCAAGGAAGGCACATGTTATAAAACAAGACCTAGCACAGGCATGGCCCATAGTACCTGTTCATTAAACTCTAGTTACTTTTAGCAGCCCTGCCCCTCCCCACTCATGTTGGGGCCCAAAGCAATGCTGGACATACATTAAGCCTTGACAATTCTGCTTGTGAAGGCCATTCATACAGGAAAGCCAGTTGTCATTTGTACAGGTACTTTTGAGTTTCCACAAGGGTGTTGATCTTTGCAAGTGTTGCATTTTCTGCCTTGGATCTGGCTCAGCAAACATATCAACCCAAAGGGCAGAGTTAAACCAAGAGCTAACCTTGGGTATGGAGAGTTAAAGACGCACCAGGATTAAAGTCGCCAACTGGGGTTTTTGGTTGTGCCTGTGGCTCACGGGCTCACCGTAGCTCTTCTCCAATGCATCCAGCTGCCTGATGGGTTCCTGTTCTTCCAGGGAAGCTGGGGTGGGGTTTGGCAGGCTGGCCAGGCTGGCACGCCTGGGGTAACCGCATGCAGCCGCCCCATTAGCGAAGTTATTTAGACTTTTGTGTTAACGACTTCCGAAGGCAGCACTCCTCCTGAATATGCAAATCAAGAGTCTTGGCTGTTAACAAAATTAGCCGCCTCGTTTACAGTTGCACCCCTACTCAGCTCCAGGGTGTGGCCTGGAGCAGTGCCTGGGCCCCACCCAAATGTGGAGGTGGGGAGGCGGACTAGCCCTGCAGCTCCTTTCAGCTTTATTCCGGCCTCTTTCCCTCCTAAGGGTCACTCCTGCTCATCAAGGATATTTTAAGTGGCTTTTAAAGACTGTGCTCCAGCCTCAATGGGAAGACTACCCTTGGAGATGCCCAGCCAGGGGAGCAACCTGGCGCATTAGAGCCATTCTAGTGGCAGCCCCTGCTGGGGAGGCGTTAGGGAGGGGGGCGGGGGATTCCTTCCCAGTGCTTGAGAGCACCGGGAAGAGAAAGGCAGGAGGGAAGACCAAAAGAAGCTTCAGAGGGTACCCGGGGCACTGAGGCCAGGCCAAGAACCTGCCGGAGCGGGAAGCGGATGGTCAGAGGAGCCCTGTGGTCTGACCTTCACCTGGGTCCTGGGGTCCGGCCTGTGCTGATGGAGGCTGTCCCTCAGTCTTGGTGAAATGAGCAAAGGGCCCGGGACAGATCAGGGGAGGAGGGCTGTGAGGAGGGGCAGGCAGCCTGGCCACATCCCCAGCCCTGCCATCACCCTGACCCCCAGGGACAAGTACAGATCTTCAACTTGGTGTCTGAGGTGCAGGCTCCTCAGCCCAGACGCTCTAACCAGCTTTAGCTCCAGCTCGAGCTCCAGCTCCGAGGTTTGTTTGTTCCAGCCCTGCTCCTCCTCCTCCTCTCACCAAATGGCATTTAAATGTTAATCAAGTCAGGGTTGCGGACGCACCACTCCCTGGCGGCAACCGAAGGTCAAGGCCAAGCCTGGGAGGCAGCCCCATCTCTTCTGGGATTGTTGATTCTGCAGCCCTGTTAGCTCCGGGCCTGGGGCTGGCCGGCTGTGGGGCTCCTAGGACAAAGCGGGATGAGGATAGGGTTGGGGGGCTGGGGCACGGGCTGGGTGTGGTCAGAGAGCACGGTGCAGACTCTGCCGGGCTGCGCACCCTTCTGCCAGGACACTGGGAGGGCCATGGGGCTGCTGCAGCCTGGGGAGCAGGCTTGCTCTGGACTTCTCCATGGGTCCCCTAGCTCGAACAGGCCACTGGGGTGCCCACTGGCTGCCCTGCCCGCGCTGAACTCTGAACCTTCCTCCCCATCCTATGTTAACTGTGGCCTTTCTCTCCATCTCTTGCCAGTCACCTGCTCTCACCTCAGCTCTCCCTGCCGATCTGCTGCCTCCCAGGGCCTCCCTCCCATCTCATTCTGACAAATCTGCTCTACACGTTTGCACACCTCAGTTCAGGGGTCAGGTGGTCAGGCGTTGGTTCGGGCAGCTTCTTGGTCTGGACCAGAGAGATGCTATTCCCTCTCAGGCCCCTCAGGAGATAACAGGAAGGACCCTGGCACACAGTAGGGTCTCTCTAGATTCTTCTGGTTTCTTCCTTGCTTTTCTTCTCTGATTCTCCCTGAAACTCATTTCTCCCACTCTCTCTTCTCCCTCTCTGTCTTGGGCACACCCCTGCAGAGAATTCACCCCAGGTGCCTGGCTGAGCAGCCACCAGAGCAAAGACCCTCCTGGTGCACTACAGAGTCTGCTGGGAGGGTCTTGGGGGCTGTGTGGGGAGGGGACGAGGGCAGGGGAGGTTAGGAGGTGCTGAGTAGGCTTTCATGCTCAAAAAAATCCCATTAGTAGCCTCCCGACAAAGGAAGGGAACTTCCCATCAAGGCAATATTTCCATGTACAGAAATTTATCACCTACCAGGACACAGACAAGAAATAGGAAAGGAGGAAACATTTTTCCAGGTATCCAAAATGAGCACGATGAAAATAAGTACAAACATTCTTCATGTGAGAGACTTCTCAGGCCTTCTCTTAGAGCCTTCCAACTCTTACTTTAGGCAGAATTCTAACCCTATTGATGCTGTGTGGTCCTAGTACACAAAATTGGGACACAATGAGGGGTGGCAGGTGGCAGATGTCACTAGAGAGTTATGCTAGTAGAAGTAGAACTTGTTGGCTGCCAGCCACCTTACTTACAGGAGGATGACAGAAAGAACGGTAAGATTTTGTGTCATAGGGTACAGGTTTTCAGTGACCTGAATGATCCTTGGTTAATCAAAGCATGTTATTTAGCATGGCTTCTTCATAACTGGGAGGCAACTCTGAGCTTGCTGTCCTGCAGTGGGCTGAATCTTTGAGCATGCCCCCTGGACAGCGCCTGGTCCCCTTTATGCACGTGCCCCTCCCTCCCACATCTGTGCCTTTCTCTGCCCCACTCCAGCCCCTGTCTTATGCTCAGGACCCTGGGCACTCTCTGGCCTCCTCTGCCTGGTCCTTGATGCACCCATCTGTCCGCAGTAAGGCGGCTAGTGGTGTGGACTGACAGGTGGGGACCACATCTGTCACTGTGTCTCCAGGAACCTATTGCTTCTAAGACCCAGGGGCCCTCTGAGGAGAGGCCTGAAAAAAGGGATAGGGGCACAGCCTCTTTGCCTGGTGGGGGTCTTTGTTCTATGCAATACTTTGTCCTTGGATTCTTTTAAATGGGAATGTTTCCAGGGGATTTCCAATGAGGCACAATGGGAGCTTCTGTTCCCACTTAGGCTTGCGGAGCAGTCAGTGGGTGCACGTGCCCTGTCCCTTGCTGGCCTCCTTCCCTCCTTCCTGCACCCCTGTCTCTCCTCTCCCCTTACCACCAGCTTCTTTACAGACATAATGTTCTTGGTTTTTGCTCTGTTTCTCAACCCAAGGTCCTTTCCCCGGGGCAGGAGAAATGACAAGTGTCCTTTCACTTCTCCCTGGCAGCCACTTCAGGAATTGGCCCCATTCCCAGCCTGGGCTCTAGAACACATGCTGGAATGTCAGGCACTCAGGCCAGGGCTGAGGAAGACAGCATGGAACACAAGGATCCCAAGACAGTAATTTGAGGATCCAGCACTGGGGCTCCAGGCTCCAGGCTGTGGTCTAGAGGTGTGGCTGTGGTCTGCAACCATGAGCCTGGATGGGGTTTCTCTTGGGGCTCCATCTCCCTGGGGACCCCGAACTCAGCAGCGCACACTATCCACCAAGCCCAGGTGTCTGCTCAGTCCATGGAGCAGATTTGCCCAGTCTTTTCTGGTTAGGCCTAAAGAACTTAGAATTAGGAAGAGAAACGGACTGCTTATAAGTAGAACCAAACTCAAATGCTCCATCATAAGGTATTCCAAAGCTAAATATGAATGATTTCTATGCAGTTCAGTGATGGGGTATGGGAAAATAGAAAGAACAGAAGACAGAATCTCTGCCCTCTGTAGACTGGAAGGAGGGGCAGGGAAGGCTGTAGCAGTGACTATGGAGCCCAAGACGGGCAGACAACGGGTGCTAGAGGAGGTAGGAGAGAAGGAAGGTCAGCAGGGACCAGGGCAGTTACAAGAAGTCTCCTGGGGTGGTAGGAATCTGGCTGGGTCTTAAAGGAGGAGGAAGATTTGGGAAGATAGCAATGATGGGAGAGGTTGCTGGGAGAATGATTTATAGGATAGGATGGGAGACAGCAGAGAATGATTTTACTGAAGTAAAGGGTGGGTGCTGAGAAAAAGGGACTTTAAAGGGAGAGGAAGAGTAAGGCTAGAATACCAAAGGCCTTGAAGGCTCAACACAAAGACAATAGGCAGCAGCTGCAGATTCTTGAGCAGGAGAGTAGCCCACAGAAGATAGCAGTGTGGGTCTCAAGCACCCTCAAAGTTGGGCAATGGAGAGTTGATTGAGCCCTTTCTGAACACCTACCAAGCCGGATGGAGTGAATGTAATGAAACCTCATTAGAAGGGAGAAGCATGTCGCCCACCCCCTGTGAATTGAGGCTAGGAGCCAAGGGCTGGGGAGGGATCTAGATGAGGCAGAGGAGAGAGAATTTCTTCACAGATCCCTGAAGGCAGATGGGGCACTTTTTTTTTTTTTTTTTTTTTTTTTGAGACGGAGTCTCGCTCTGTTGCCCAGGCTGGAGTGCAATGGTGCGATCTCGGCTCATGGCAACTTCCGCCTCCTGGGTTCAAGCGATTCTCCTGCCTCAACCTCCTGAGTACACACCACCATGCCTGGCTAATTTTTGTATTTTTAGTAGAGACCAGGTTTCACCATGTTGGTCAGACTGGTCTCAAACTCCAACCTCAGGTGATCCGCCCACCTTGGCCTCCCAAAGTGCTGGCAGTACAGGTGTGAATCACTGCACCCAGCCTGGGATGGGGCAAATTTAAAACTAAGTCAACAGCCGGACACCAGATCAACTCTTGAAAGATGAGGGACATAGTACAATATGGACATAGTGTTCATACTTTACAATAGTAAAATCCTGCCTCTGGGCCCAAATAATCAATTGAGTGATCAGGAACGAGGGCCCCCTAATGACAGTGATTTGTGTGAACATGACCTGGAAGTTTCAGTAGGAATTTAGAGGGAGGCAGGCTTTAGCTCAGCCTAAGGAAGAACTTTCTAGCTCTTAAGACTGACCATAGAATAGAGCATCTTGAAAAGGCCATGATCTCTGTCACTGGAGATGTTCACAAAGGAGAGGCGGTATCTATCACCATGTTCTTCCCTGTGTACACTGTGCTAAGGAGGATGGTCTCTGCTTCCCCAAACAAGGTCTTGAGGCACTCAACAGGGTAGGGCTGGGGCTAGAAAAGCTATAGCGCAGACCCAGAAAGTTGCTATAGCACAGAGCAGCAGTGCGGCCAGGTCTTCACTGTCACCGTAGTTATGTGTAACATCCACAAAGACACTCAAGTCACACCCAGATGTCAGCTCTCCTGTGTCCAGGCCCTCACTTCTCATCTCCACTTGCCAGCTCCAAACCTTACACAAGTCCCACAAGATGGCTCCTATTCCATTTTTGCAAACAAAGCACTGAGGCTGAGAGGTGGGTGGCTCCACTGGTCAGGGGAGGTGCAGGGGCTGCAGTGTGCCTGACTCAGACCCCATTCTTCCCCACACTCCAGTTTGGGGTCCTTGTCTGGTCCTCTCCCTGCTCAGCAGGACCTGAGGCTTGGTTCCCATGGAGATGGAGCCTGGGAGAAGGTGGAGTTTCTCACCTGTATACGAAGCCCCTAATCTCCATTAGGCAAGGAGGGTCAGGGAGGGAGGCATCGCCACTATTGTTGGAAGACAAGAAGACTGGGCTTGGAGAGGGTAAGTAGTATCTTGGGGTCACAGAACACCTGGATTTGAATCCCAGACCTGTCTAACTTCCATGCTTCTATTTTTCCCACTACATCCAGAGCCTCCCTGTCTGGGTGGAGCCCTCCACTCCCATCCCACCTTCTTCACTTCTCTCTGCTTCCACCCGTCTACCCGTGCCCCATGGAGCTCCTCCTCTGGGTGGCCCCTTCTTGGTTTCTCATTTAAGAGGTATTTACAGAAAACACCATTGAAAAAGCCAAGCTCTGTGAGATCATCTTGAAAAGGAGTGGGAGACTGGGGAGGCTGGCATCCCAGAAGCCTTAACCTGGCTTCAGAGGTGAGATCTGGGAGAAGAAACTTGGCAAGGCATGGGGCCAGCACCCACCTGAGGAGGGGGCATTGCAGGGTTCATGTGCTAGGGTGTTTGCAGGAGGAAGAGGAGGAGCTAGGGCTCAGGTTGTGGTGGTGATGGTGGTGGCTACCTGGAGGAGGTGTGACGAGAGAGATGGAGAGCATGGGGCAGGTGGACAGAAAGGAAGCAGTGTTAGTCAAAGAGAGGGGGTGGGAAGGAAGGAACAGCAAGACTGGAGGCAGACACGGGGGAGTGGGGAGATGTCACTGGAAACAGTTCGTTTGGGGCCAGGAGCTGTGGGCTCCTGAGTCTCTGCTTGGTTCTCCCAGCCCTGGGAGGCTGCAGTGGGTTCCCGAGCTGGGGCAGGGGCGGGAGTGGGAGGACAGAGGGAAAGGATGCTCTGGGGAGGCCTTTCTTGTCCTGCATAAGATGCTTGGGACAAAAAGGACAGGAAGGCCACAGCTGACTTTTCCTAATGAGGTCTGGTGTTGGGTCCCCGGAAGGTGCAATGTGCAGGATGGTCTCTACCTTCCCAGCTGTAGGAACAGAGGAATGGAGGAAGGAAAAATGCAAATCAGGTCGGGGAGACTGTGTTTTTTTCTTTTCTTTTTTTTCTTAAAAGAGAGAAAGAGAACGAAAGCACAAGTGACATTTGGAGCCATAATACCTTAAAGTCAATATCATTACCTCTGATATTTACTGTCAGCTCCGTGGCGCCGGTGAAGTGGGAAAGTTCATCCATCTCTCCGAACGCTGCTGCGTTGCCAAGAGTGTCCCTCTCCCCACCCTTCCTTTGTGTGACTCCAGTTAATTGTTTGGCTGTGTTAACACCCCCCACACCCATCCTGTCTTCCAGCAGAGTCAGGGGGAGGGTGGGCTTGCTGAGAGGAGGCGGCACAGTGCAGTGCAGCCTAGGGAGGCAGGAGGGGAACCAGCCCTGGGTATAAAGAGCCAGGTTCCAGCACCAACCTGAACACAGCCTGTGGGTCATTTGGGTCTCAGTGACTCCATCTGTGGAGGAGACCTGGGCATGGTGACACTACATGTTGACCTGGGTATGGTGACACTATATATGTCCCAGGATACAGGCATTCATTCAAGTATTCATCAATCCTTCAGGCAAGAACTCAGCCTTCCCCTGCCCCCAGCCCAACTTTGTGAGGCTTTGGTTTCCTCCGAGCACAATGCGGAGGAATCCGCCATCTGACCCCAACTCCCTTTTCAGCCCCATCCTTCCCTCCTCCCTGCCGGTCTCCCTACTCTAGACCACACCTCAGGGGGAATTCTCTTCAGCTCCTGTTGCCTGTCAGCCCTCCGCCTTGATCCTCCCCCACAGTGATGCACACAGCAGGGGCCTGATGGCTCCCCAGGGAGGGGTAGGGAGGGTACTGTCTCCCTCTCGATTGGTTCCTGGCTGGCCTCCCCTCCCACTGCCCATGCCAAGGTCCCGTCCCATCTTGGCTGCTGCTGTCTCTGACTGAACCTCTTCCCAGGGGCCTGGTCTGATTTCAAATCCAATTTTCTGCCATAAACTTCCTCCTTCTCTGTGTTGGCAGTGAGCCTCTGTCACTTTCAGCCAGCAAAGTCATTTTTCCAGCCTGACCCCAGGGTTTGGGGTCACCTCAGCGTGCAAGGAGCAGGCAGCTACAGCATTCTCCTCCCCTTCCACATGAGCGAATGAGCCCAGGTCTGTCTAGCCTGTGTCCCTATGGAACAGCCTCGTGTGCACACCAGTGAGCTGCCCATGCACACCTGTACAGTCTGTGCCTGTGGCTGTGCAGATGAGCATGCACCATTTGTGTGCAAGCATGAGGACCTGGGCGAACACCTGGGCATCCCTGTTTGGGGGAGATATGTGGTACTGGTGCATACAAGCCTGCACACATGACCATATGGGCACTGCAGACCTCCGGGGGATCTGCCACCTGGGGGCTGAGTGCTTGCTTGGGCAGCTCTAAGGTGGATTCCAGAATGGGGAGGGGAGGAAGGAGCAAGCCTGAATAAGGTTCATTTTGAGATGCTTCCCCAGGGAGATGGAAACCTCCTGCCCCCAGGCCCTCCCATTAGCCAAAAGGCCAAAACTTTTTTCCTTTCCTCATCTGCAGCCTCCACCATGGGGCTCCCAACACCCGAACATGTAAATGTGTAACTGTCTCTCCCAGAACACTGCAGTGTATGGGGGTGCAGCAGGAGGCTGGACTCTCTCTCATGATCTACTGGGACCCAAACCCTCTCCCAGTCATTGCCTCCAGGTGCCTCCTTGCCCCCAGTTTACTGTGGCTACAGTATCTTCTAGAGGATTGGCTCACTGGGTCTTTGGAGGAAACTATGAGTGGCTCTGGGGACCAAATGTCACCTTTGCCCAGGTGGGTGAGGGATGTAAGGATTGCTCCTGGGTTTTCCGAAACCTCAACAGCATCCTGTCCACACCCTCTCCTTGTATACTTAAGGGCCAGGCACAATGAAATAATTTACAGTTCTTTAGACACTCTTGGATTGCTCCTTCCCCTCTAGTTTCACCATCTTTGCCCTCGTTGCTTGTAGTGCTACACCTACACTTGATTCCACCACTCAACAGCTCAAAGACATGCTATGGCTCCCCAGTGCCAAAGGATTAACTTTAAATCCTATGGACTGGAATTCATAGTTGATCCCAGTGACTCTCGTAGAATCCCTGCTGTCTCTAACACCGTTCACTTTCTGTTCCAGCCCGGCCAGGCCATGTGCTCATCTCTGTGTTCATACTCTCTGTGCCCAGCCAGCACAACAGATCCCAAGAGATACTGCCCAGGAAATGTGCCCATGCACTGTGTCCTCTGCATGAGAGCCGTGCCTGTCTCCTCCTGGCTCTGGGGCTTTGGGCTGTGCAAACTGCAGAAAGCCGAAGCTCCCCTCTTCACCTCTGCTGAGCTGACACTGCAAAAGCCTTTGCTCCCTCTCCTCAGAGCCCAGCCTAGTGTTCCTCTAAAGCAGAGGCACCTACAGCCTGAAACCACAGGGACAGGGACAGAGAAATCCAGCAAGCAAGAGACCCTCAGATTGTTCCCAGCTTCCAATCCAATAGGTCCTATCCCAGAAAGGTTCTCTGGCCTTAGTGTCCTTTTATTCCTCCCGAGGGACTAGTTGTCCTGCTTTCCCAAGCCTGAGGGGAAGGAGGAGAGGATGGCTGCCTGGTTGGGGGCCATTTCCCCAGGCTTACATTACTCATAGATCCATTCTACTGCTCAGAAATGGAGGGCTCCACTCTTCCCACCTTGGTCTTGGGTGTTACTGGAATCATTACACTTAGAAGGGGTATGGCAGGCTGGAGGTGCCCTGCATTTCTCCAGACCCAGCAGGAAGCACAGAACCCAGATGTCTCTACAAGGGAACTTTGAGGCCATCCAGCCTCCCTACATCCTGACCACAGTCCCACTTAGTGACCCCTGCTTTGAGGCATCCAGTTTATCTGCCTATGATGATCTAACCCCACGACAGTGGCCACATACTCCTTGCACAGCAATGAAAAGTAGCACGCTTTTAATGTTTGCCTAAAATCTGACTGCTGATTCTTTCTGCAGGTGGCCCTCCTGTCATCTTTTGGAGCCACAAGAAACAAGCCTTTTCCTTAGGACCACCCTGGAGGGACCCTTTTCCCAGTTGGTCCCCGCTCAGCTTCACAATGCTGGCTCTGTGACCACATGTCACGTGTCAAGCAGTAAAATCCTTCAGCGTGCTAACCACTCTCCTCTGAACTTAGTTTTTGTGTAATTTTTACCCAGTTCTTCAATTTTTCCCAGAACTGGTTGAAACAGCAAAGAGCAGACTGTGACTGACACCTCCTCCTAGATGTCACACGTGTCTACAAGCAGTCTCAAGTGCAATTCCATCCGGGGCAGCCAAATGCTGCTGGAGCCTCCTATTGAGCTGTCAGGAGAAGCACTTGCCCGCGGGCACAGCAGCTGTGTTCTTCACCTGTCCCTGCCTCTGTACTTAGATCCTCAGCCCCGAGTGAAATGGCCCCATATTTCTCCCTATTGAACTGTGTCTTGTTGGATTCTACCCATCACGTCCATCTGCTGAGATCTCGTTGCATTCTTTTTCTGCCATCTAAGGATGCACCATTTTTCTCAGCTTTAAGTCATCTGAAGATTCAGTCAATCTAACCAACATTATCTTTAGCCAAGTCATTGATAATGTGGATTATGGCAGGACCAAGCTGAAAAATTCATAGTGCCAGCCCTGGAGCAGTTCACAGGTGGCCAAGGCCCCAGGGTGCTCTGTGGGTCCTTAGGGCCTAACGACTGGCCAGAAGCCCAGGGATCCTGGCCTCAGGGGAGGTGCAAAGACCCTCAAGGAGAAATGAGCCCTTTGTGGCCATCTTGCCCAGCGCCTTCTCTGCAGGAATGTAGCAGCACCTCTCCTAATGGAAAGATCCCTCCTTTCCAGAGACGTCCTCAGACTGAAGAGTGGGGCTTCTCATGATCTGCTTCTAGAGAAGCCCTTTGAGCAATGCCAGGCTCCTAGTGTAGGCTTTCTTGATTCGTTGTTGAGAAAGGGAGAGAAGAGGCATGGTCTTGCCACCAGGAGCTGGGAGGGGGCAGTCAAGGCCCTTGGCTACCCCTGTGAGTGTGACCACAGGGCTGGCCCAGAATGGAATAAAAACAGCCAGAGAGGGCTTGGGGCAGTCATCAAGCAGTGCCCAGGCCCTGGGGATGGTAACAAGGGTGACTGAGGCTTATGCCTGACTCAGGGGCCCAGGAAGAACAAGTTTCTCGGGCCAGAAAGGCCACATGACAAGCCTGGGAATGCATGCAGTTCAGCAGCTCTGAGTACACTCTTCTTAATGTGTGCATGGTTTCTTTTCAACGTGCAGTTGGAGCTTGTAAGAACAACAACATAGACAACCGAGCCTTAGAAAGAGAATGATGTTCTACTTTTATACTATTGGTGGGAGTGTAAACTAGTTCAACCATTGTGGAAGACAGTGTGGAGATTCCTCAAGGATCTAGAACTAGAAATACCATTTGACCCAGCCATCCCACTCCTGGGTATATACCCAAAGCATTATAAATCATGCTGCTATAAAGACACATGCACACATATGTTTATTGCGGCACTATTCACAATAGCAAAGACTTGGAACCAACCCAAATGTCCATCAATGATAGACTGGATTAAGAAAATGCGGCACATATACACCATGGAATACTATGCAGCCATAACAAAGGATGAGTTCATGTCCTTTGTAGGGACATGGATGAAACTGGAAACCATCATTCTGAGCAAACTATCACAAGGACAGAAAACCAAACACCACATGTTCTCACTCATAGGTGGGAATTGAACAATGAGAACACTTGGACACAGGGCAGGGAACATCACACACCGGGGCCTGTCGTGGAGTAGGGATAGGGGGGAGAGATAGCGTTAAGAGAAATACCTAATGTAAACGACGAGTTAATGGGTACAGCACACCAAAATGGCACATGTATACATACGTAACAAACCTGCATGTTGTGCACATATACCCTAGAACTTAAAGTATAATAATAAAAAAAACAAGAAATCACAATGAAAAAATATAACCATATATTTTCAATGGAAACAACCATTTACAAACAAACACAGCATAGATTTAAATGACTTGCTATTATTTATGAGTCTCAACTGGGTAAATGTTTAATAATTACCCAGTTTCCAGATAAGATACTGATTATTTTTAATGAAATAAAATAATTTTTACTTATTAACCTGAAAAAAAAAAGAGAAGGATGTTCTCTGGGTGGGGCAGGGTCCTGCCTGAGCATGTGAATTAGTGTGACCTGTTGAGGGCTGGGGTGAGGAATATGCCAGGGGAGGGACAAGAGCTCCAATCATTAAAATTTCAGCCAAGAAGACTCCATTCGACAACCGACACCTTACACTCCCTTTACCTGGTAACTCTGCTTACATCTCACAACAAGCCAGGAAGATATGCAGGGAAAAGGTGATTCCCATTTTACAGATGAGACGCCAAGGCAAGCCAAGAGAGACTGAGGCTGGAGTGGATGCTGCCCTGGTGAGTGGTGGCAGAGCTGGGGCCACTGACTCTACTCTCTGTCCCATGCCACTGCCAGCTCCGACGTGAGCCAGGCGAAGACGGGCCCCTTCTCACTGCTGGTTCCCATCAATCAGGGCATCAGCAAGCTGGTCTCGACTGAGGGTGCCTCGTAGGCGCAGCCATGTGCCCAGAACCCTGCCCTTCTGATTTCAGATGTGGAGGGGACGACCAGGCTCTCACACACCCTACCTGGCTTGACTACAGACAGCCCATCCTGGCCCATCCCTACCTGAGACCCTGAATGGTGGGGCACTGGGCATACTCAAGACAGAGCCTCTGCTCCCTGGGGAACTTTGTTGGAACAAAGAACATGCTAATGGCAATGGTGATGGTTAGCATCACTGATGACCAGCAGGTGTGTGTATTTCCCCACTTGATCTTCACCCCAGTCCTCTGAGAGGAGCACTTAGGACCTGCATTTTACAGATTAAGAAACTGGCACAGGGAGGGTCAGTAATGTGCCCAGAGCGAGCCAGCTCTAGAGTGGGCTGTGTCCCAAAACCTCCCTGCCAGGTTTCAGACTCTAACAGTGGGAGGGGCTGGAAAGCAGCCTGGGGAGGGTCCGGGGAGGCTGTCCAGGCAGGGCATTGTGCCAGCGACGTGCAGAGGATGGGGGTCCCTCATGGGAGTGCTCCCGCTAGGCACATGAGAGGCCCAGGTGGGCAGGTACAGGACCCATTCCCAATGCCACTGTCTCTGTCAAGCTGCCTGCGGACTCCTAGCAGCCAGATGATCTACAGTTGCTGGCTCAAAGATGTGCTTTAATCGAATAATAATATTGGGGAGTGAGGAGCCACCATACATCAGCTCTCACCAAATGAAAAATCTGAAGGATAATGTAGGAGGTGCGAGATGCACTGGAGTGGGCATTTTACCGAAATCCACAGCAATTCACATGCCAGAAAGGTGGCTACTCCACTGCCCAGCCACTGAGATCACAGGTGGCTACTGTGTCCCAGACCCAGTTTGGGCAGAGAAGTTCCCCGCAGGTCCCCACCTCCTCACTCTCCACCTCACCATGCACATTTAGTTCAGCCCTTTGAAGCCTCAATGCGACTAATCTGTAGAGGCAGGAGGTGAGGCTTTGAGCCCTGCACCCAGCGAGTTTGGGGTCGGCGCTGTCCTTTGCCAATGCACAGGGCAGTCCTCACTGCCTGGTGCAGGGGCTCAGGCAGCTCATCTCCACTCTGACATCCGGCTCTGAACTTCCACAGCTGGGGCTGGGATAGCCACATTCCCTACCCTTCTGGAAGCCTTCTGAGGAGCCCACTCCTCTCTGATCTGTAACTCCACTGGCAACTGAGGGGCTCACTGCCTGTTGTGGGTGGCCAGATCTGCATATTGTCATTGTCAATATGCAGACTGACAATGACATGCCAGTGTGCAGAAGCAGGGGCTCCCCTGGTCTGGCCACCATGTGTACAGAGGGTGAGCACTCCTAGGCACTCCAGAAGACGTGGGGGCATTGTTCTGAGTCAGTCTCTGATGGAAAAGCCTTAGGAAGACCATCATGTCCCTTCTTGCCTGGTTCCTTCACCCGTGGAAGGGAGGCACAGAGCTGATAAGCATTGTCCTTACCCAGAACTGAGTTCAAATCTCGCCTCTGCTTCTTACCAGCTTCCTACTCGCAGCCAGTGGCCCTGCCTCTTTGAGCTGCAGCCTCATCCTCCAATCCTCTAATGGTAGGAGGAGTGAGCCAGTGGGTGGTTATGAGGTCATGTAGTTCAGGGCCAATCCTGGGACAGGGCCCAGGTGAGCAGGCACTCTTGCAGTTGGAGCATGGTGTGTGCATGAGTGTGTTTCTGTCTGTGTCGTGCGGCCTGCCTGTGGTGTCGGCCTGTCTGGCCTGTGATGTGTGTCCTTAGGTTGAGTGTCTGTATGGGGTGAGAGTCACTTTTCCATTGGCTGCAGCTGGCCTGGGCAGGGGAAGCTGTGTCTAGGGTGGGGTGGCGGCATGAGAGCCCGTGGGTGCGTATGTGTGTGCTCATGCGTCCTCCAAAACCTCCTTGCCGCAGAGTATAAATATTTATACAGATACCTGCCATAAATCTGCCTGCCTGGCAAACAAATGAATTGCAAAGGTAACTTTGTGTGTTGGGAGGGGGCGTTTACAAAAGCGCTCAGTGATGGGGTTGAAGAACACCAAAAGAAGTCAGCGATGGCGCCGGCTGGACGGCTCTCGGGGCCAGTACCAGGGCAGCAGCTAGGTCACCACAGGGCCTTCAGGGCTGGTTCCTTCAGCAAGGGGGCAGGGACACATCCTAGGGAGCCCCCCACTGGCATGGGATAAATGCCTGAATCACCCAACCAGAGTCAGCTTTTCCTGACCTCCGATGCTGATGCTGTCCAAAGAGCTTGGTCCCTATAGCTTATTTAACCCTCCCCACCCCTGTGAGATGGAAACTTAATATTCACAGACCGCAGAGAGGGAAACTGAGGCCCAGAGAAGGAAGAGGCTTCCCTAGATGGCAGAGGCAGGACGTGAAACTGAGTCTGAGCTAGAGCCCTGGCTCCTACCAGTATCCTGTACCACTGCCCACCTGGCCTCTGGGAGCTCGAGGCCTGAGTGTGTGGGATGCAGCCGGGCTAGAGCCAACTCCTCTAGGGCTCCTCTACTCTTCCACCCCCAAGCATCTACTTCTAATGACTGCCCTCTCCATGCTCCCCAGTCCCAGACTGTGGCCTGGGGAGCCTTCCCCATTCCAGCCCCTCCCCATGGGCTGGAGGAGGCCTTTTTAATTGGGTCCACAAGAGCTTTATTACTGGGTAACTAGTTCCTTTGTTTTCCTGTAACAAATTATCCTAACGATGTGACCTGGGACCAGATGTTAATTGCAATGGAAAGTAATCAATTTCTTTTACTGAGCACAGGCTCCTGGGCAGGTTTGTCAGGAGCAGAGCCAGGCTTCTTAATGAGGAGGGCACTGGAAGCATCCGTCCCAGGCTGCCTTTACCTTCTCTCTTCCTGACCAGCCCTCACCCTTTCTCATTAAGGGCAGTGCCTGGCCAGCCCTTTCCCAAATGGCAGCCTCCCACCTCTTCAGGCCATGTCCCTTTTGGGCCATCTACCTTTCAAGAGGCCACCTACCTTCCTCTGGCTCCCTATCCCCCAGGAGATCAAGCTTAGTCCTCCCTCCTGGCACACAAGGCTTCTGTAATCCACTCCGAGCCCCTGCCTGGCTTGGTGTTCTTCTCTCCCTAGCTGGGATGGGACACTGCAGCCCAGCCAGGCCACTTTTCTGCCCCTGCAAACCCTGCATCCATTCCCACCTCTTGCTTTCTTCTGCAATTCTGCTCTCTCCTGGGTGTGCTCCCCACTCCTCCCACTCTTCTGGTCCTAGCTCAGTCCTCCTCTGGCCTTCAAGGCTTCAATGTCTGCAGTGCTGAGGGCTTGAGAACCCCAGGAAGGCCCTCCTCCATTTCTGTTCTGCCATAATCCATCATCCTCAGGAGTGTGGGGCTCTGGGTGAATGCAGGAATCTTGGGGTCTGGCCTCACCTTGATGGAAAATAGGCAAGGCCCTGGGGCCCCCACAAAGCAGCCTGCAGTGCTTGCCAGGCTCACCTTTCAGGGTGCAAGGGGAGGGTAGGTCCTGCTTTCCTCTGGCCTGGAAAGGGTTGGGATCATAAACTGGAGTTCAGTTCATGCTAGTGGATGAATTCTGCAATGTGCTCCATTAGAGAAGCTCTGCTCAATTTGAAAGCAGAGCAGAGGAGAGCCCTTCCCTACCTCTGGGTACACCTGGGTTAATAAAGAGTCTGCTTTCAGCAGGTGGCACAGCAGGGAGCATCCAGGGATGGGGGAGTGGGCACAGGTGAGGGTGGAGGGGAGAGGGGAAGGTGAGGTGGAGGAGGGAGGACAGAGGAAGATAACTAAAGCAAGGAGGAGAAATAAAAAAGGAAGAGAAGAGGCAAGACAAAAGTGGAAAGAAATGGAGAAGGAGAGAGAGAAAAAGGACATGTGAGGAGAAAAAGGGGAGAAGGGAGCGGCCAGGGAAACAAAGGCATCCTGAGATGCAGGAAGGCAGTGGTTGGGCTGGTAGAGCAGGGCTGGCAGGTGCAGGGGCTGTCCACTGCCTGGTAAGACTGCCTGAGGATGGCCTCCTGCTTCTGCAGGACCCTGAGGTCTACATGTCCCAAAAAACTGCCTCAGTGGAGTCCAACCCTGGCTGCATTTTAGAACCTCCTGGGAGCTTCAAGGAAAAACAAGAAAAAAGAAAAAGAAGGAAGAAAATCCCCCTTCCCAGACAAATCCAATCAGACCAGTCTGTGGGACCCAGGCATGGGATGCTTCTCACGAGCTCCCTGGGTGACTGTAATGCTCTGGCCCCAGATGCAGGGCAGGCTGGGCTGGTGCCAGCTGAGGGGTCGTTCCTGAGGCTTAGAAATGAGAGGGAAGCTGGGAACACGGTGATGAGAGAACATGGAGAACATGAAGTGAATGCGCACAGATCTGGCTTCTGACCAGAAGCTTGCGACTGGGCTTTCAGGAAGACAGTTGTGTTCCTGGGGACATGTCTTGAGTTACTCAAGTCGAACTCTGCCTTTGGGGTTGCGGTCAGAGGCAGGACCCTTCTCTAGAGTGCGCTTGGTTCCCCTTGGACCCTGCTGGGAAGGATGCATTCGTCCTGGGGCGGGGCTGATGCCACTGGAGGAAAGTGGGTTTCTGGCATACGGAAGGGCAAGGGCGGAAAGGGAGGATAGGCAGTGCTCTCAGAAGGAGATGGAGGACTAAGGGGAACAGAAGAGCCATAGAGGAGGCAACAGGAGAGAGCCTCTAAGGCAGTGGAGAGCAGAGGTCCTGAGTCCAGTGGGGCCCTTCTCCTCCTCCCTGCACCCCTACATTGGAGCTGGCTGGGCTTCCAGGAGCCTCGTGCTGGGTGGGGGAAGATAGTCACAGCCCTGGTCCTCACTGTTAAGACACGAAAGAGAGCAGCTCCCACTCACCTTGCCCACAGGTTGACCCTCTCCCCAGTTCTTTTCCCGTGGTGGACCCCCTCCTCTGGAGAGCAGCACTCCCTGGACAGAGGCTACGAGAGAGGACTGCTCGCCCCACGCCCACCCCAGGAGCGGAAGGTGCTTTCTCTGCCACCCCTTGCTTGTTGCTTGGGTCGCAGGAGGTGGGGTGTGGCCCGATAGTGGCTCCACAGGGCTGGGCCACCCCCACAGAACGGAGGCCAGGGAGCCCAGGGAGGCGGCAGGCACGGAGAGGGCCATAGGGGTGGCCAAGGACAAATTCCCCCGACTTTACAATTTCCCTGTGAGTCTACAATTCTACTAAATAGGATAATGGATTTTAAAATGCCCCGAAAAGCAGAGAGTGCTGTAAGATGGGCGGCATTATTGTTATTAACAACCGCATCCTTCTTAGAGCGTCGAGAGGAAATAAATCAGACAACAGTAGCGACGGGCAAGTCCCGTGGAGGCATTCACTGCCATGAAATAAACACATACATATTATAAACCCCAAATTAAAGGGAAAGAGCATTTGGGGGTAAGCCATGCTTTTATTTTTTAGGGTCTTATTAAAACCCACAAATGCTGGGAAAGCCGGTCTGAGCTGATTGGCTCATGTGCAACCACAGTGGGGCTTGCCCAGGCTCACAGAGGAAGGAGTAGCTGTGGGGGTGCACTGCCCCACGAGTCAAAAGCAGGCCCTGGGGACAGCATGGACGGGGCAGCATGGGAGGGGGCAGGAAGGCCGGGCTGGGTTTCCAGCCAGCCAGCATCCCTGAGCATCTAATTTCATGGTATCAACCAGCCTTTTGTTCTCTGCAAGGCTGATACGTCCCCTTCTCCAGAAGGTCTCCCCGGAGTTCCCACCCTCCCTGGTCTTCCTGTCTGTGTCTGACCATGCTGCTGGCTCTTCCTCACCTGGGGGCTTGCACTGCTTGTCCTGCTTAGGCTAGGAGACCAGCCTCCCTGCAGACCTTAGCAAGGTGTCTGGGGCCTCATCCAGTTATTCACCTGCCTTCCCCGGGGTCTGGCCTAGGCGGGCACCTAGTGGGTGCTGTGAAACACTTAGTTGAATGGAGGATTGGATGACAGCAGGGATAAACAGTGAACTCCCTAAGGCAGAGGCTGTCTTCACTCTGTTTTTCCCCTTTGGCCCTGGCGTGGGGATGCTATTGAGGTGCTAGTGTGGAAGCTCAGGTGGGCTGCCATCCTAAAAGGGACTGGGAGTATTATTTTTTTCTCTCTTACCTCATTAAGCTTAGCTTCCAATTACGTGTTAATGATGCTGGCTGCCTTTTGTAAGCTGGAGTTTACTGCAGTGTCTTTAAATTTAATCACCTTCACAATGGCCAGCTCTGGCATCACAAATAAGAGGCCATGAGAAAAAAAAAAAAAAAAAGTACTATCCTTTGCCCCTGTATATGCCAGCAAGATCTGGGGTCCCACGGAAGCCAGAGAAATCCTTTGATATCTCCCTAGCCTAGAGAAATTCTAAGAAATTCTGAGAACTGTCTTTTGGGACCTCAAACTGGGCTCCCTCTGCTTCCTTGCTCACAAACACACCAAGAGGAATAAAGGTCAGACTCAGGGCAGGACTTCCTGCTTGTGCTGGAACATGAGCAGAGCTGGAGAGGTTCTCCTGAGAGTGCTTGAGAGATCTGGTGACCCACTCCTGCTCTCCCTCCAGCTCCCCATTTTGTGTGCATGGAGCATGGTGTTGGAGAGAGGCAGAGGGGTGGATTAAACATCTGGTATTCAGGGAACCTCAGTGAGGGAGGCCAAGATGCTTTCCTGCTCTGGGGTCCCTCACCCTTAGACCCACCCTTCCACTCAGAGGGTGGATGGGTTTCAGGGACTCATGTGTTCAGGACCAGATCTTCTGTCCATGTTCTTCACTGAACCAGAGCCAGACCCTTTCAGCTTGTGGCTGGTGCCTCCACCCTCCCGTCCAGTTGTCCTGTATTTGATTTGAACCCAAGGTTGAATTACTGGTGCCAGGCTGGCACTCCCAATGCTGTTGTGATTTTTCAGATGCAGAGAGAAGTTCACCTGCCCTCACCTCCCTCTTGGACCAGCTGCCATCCCTCCCACATCCTGACAAGCACCACTCTCCCAACTCCCCACTTTGTTTATCACTGTCCCTCTGGGGAAACTTCCCCAGTGCTTATGTTGTGCTGAGTCTTCTCTCCTATGCCTCAGGTTGAAGGTCTATGTTCAAGCTCTCTCTCCCAACTACTCCTTCCAAACCCATTCTCATGTCTTTGCCCAATTGCCCATTCATGTCCTTCTCTGTACTCTGGCCTCTGGTACTCCTGCCACCCACCTACAAGTAATCCATCAGCCATTCTTCCACCTAGCATCCATGATTAATCCAGCATCCATCCACCATTCATCATCCATCCATTCTCCATCCATCTATCCATTCTTCCATCCATTTGTTTATCCATCTATCCATCCATCCATCCATTCATCCACCATTCATCCATCTATTCATTCCTTTATCCATTTATCCATCCATCCATCCATCCACCCATCATCTATACTTCTATCCATTCCTCTATCCATTTATCCATCCAGTCATCCATCCATCCATCCATCCATCCATCCATCCATCCATCCATCATCCATCCTTCTATCCATTCCTGTATCCATTTATCCATCCAGTCATCCATCCATCAATTTATCCATCCATCCATCCATTCAACATCTATCCTTCTATCCATTTCTCCATCCACCATCCACCATCCATCCTTCTGTCCATTCCTCCAACCATTTATCCATCCATCCATCCATCAATCAATCCACTATCCATCATGCATCCATCCATCCATCCATCAATTCCTCCATTCATCCATGAATTCCTCTATCCATGCATCCATCATCTACCCACCATACATCCTTATGTATCCATTCATCAACCATCCACCATCCATCCGTCTATCCATTCCTCTATCATCCATCATCTATCATCCATCCATCCATTCCTCTATGCATACATCCATCATCCCTCCATCTACCATCAGCCATCCACCATCCATCCATCCATCCATCCATCCACCTACCATTCGTCCACTCAACAATAAGTATCAGGGGCATACTTGATGCCAGGCCATACACTAGTACTGGAATAAGGTCTAGTCCTAGACTGCAGGGGGCCAGGTAGGAGTAAAGAATGTAAGCAATCTATTAGGCAATTATGTAACAAAATCAGAGAAGGCTTCCTGGAGGAGGTACTCTCTAAGTTGGGCTCTAAAGGGCAATGGAGGAGGCCCTCATGTTCTGTTTGTGCTTGACTCAGGCCCCCTGGCTCTGAGCTCTGAACTCCCAGAATGCTGATGCTTGTATCACATTATATGGGGGCTCTGGAAGGCAGGAAGCTCCTTGAGGTGGGAGCCTTGAAGGCACCCTAGGGTAGGGACTGGACACTCCTTCACATGAACATTCCTTTAGAATGGGAGATAGAGGAGAGTTTTGCCTCTTCTATCAACCATTTGAATGGGGTCTCTCTGATGGCAGGGATGGTTTTCTCTGTTTGTCCTCATCTTTCCCACTACCCAGGCCAGGACTCGGATGCTGGAATTTTTTGACTGAGATTGAAGGATGTCTTTAGCTGCTTTGCTGATTAAGGAGACCTCCATGCCTCACTGCTACCCTCTGGGTCAAGGCTCAGATTCCTGTCGGCCCCAGCTCTCCCTCCGGCTTGGCCCACTACCTGCATCTACTAGAATTCCTAGCAAGTTCCTGTGCGGTCCCAGTCTCACCCTGAGTGCTTTACCACTGGCAAGTCTTACTGAATACTTACTGATGGGCCCAGTGGGGCCAAGCAGGGAAGAAGACGCAACCCAGGGATTGTAAAGGGGGCCTTCACGTGCTCTAGGCCTGGGAGGAGGAGCCTTGGACTGGGAAGGTGGCCTGAAAGTAGTAACTAGAGTTAAAGGCTCACTCTTTATGTTAAACCTGGTGGTTCTTAAATTGATCTGGTAGGGAAGCTAAAGCAAAAGTAAAAACAACAAACATTTACTTAGAGCTTATCATGTGCTGGCACTGACTGTTCTAAGTGCTTGACTTCTGTTGACAGAAGTCCACTTCACTATGAGGCAGGGAATGTTACCATCCCATTTTAGAGATGGAAAAGCTGAGGCACAGAGAGGATAGGCAGCTAGCCCAGGCCCACAGAGCTGGCATCAGCAGTCAGCATGTGCAGTTTGGCTCTTGAGCACGTTCTAACCACTCTCCTTCTCTGCCTCTCTTAGCAGGAGCTCTTTTAGAGAACGGGAAACACAGGTCCAGAGAGGTTCAGACCTGCCCTCCTGACACACACAGAGCAGGTCCATAACCAAACCAGGCTCTGTCTTAGGTATGATGTTCCCAGACTAGGGGCTCCTCCCTCTTCACCATGTATCCTGGGCACAGGAGAATGCAGACCTGCTGGCCCACTGCTTCCAGAGCCCCCGTTTACCCCTTTCACCGGGCAAAGGCGGTGAATTCACACATGGGTGCATGCAAACACACATGCCTGAGTCATGCCTCTTCTATATAGAACAAAACTAGCAAGCAGGCTGCCTTTTCCTCTAGAACACAAATGAACACAGAACTGAGAAGTAGGTCATGAAGGCCCTTAGGGTTTATTAATCCCTTCATTGATTCAACAAACGTAAAATATTTACGGTCCATGTATTAAAACTCTTGTGCACTTTGCTCATAGAAAGCCCACTCTAGGGCTATTAACTGCCAGTTTACAAACAATGTTGACAAGCTGCTCACCTGCCCCCCTCCACAGAAACGTAAGCGCCCTGACCCTGACCCTGGATGGAGTGTGGCCCACTCCTACTCCTGTGTGGCCTGATCATTCCAGTTCCCATCGTTAGAGCTGACTTGCCAGCTCTAACAATTTTATTATATACATAACAATATTATATATGTAATAGTACATACATGTATGTATGTATGTATGTATGTATTATTTTTTGTAGAGATAGGATCTCACTATGTTGTCCAGGCTAGTCTTCAACTCCTGGGCTCAAGCCATCCTCTGGCCTTGCAAAGTGCTGGAATTACTTATAGGCATGAGCCACTGCAGCCAGCCACTGATTTAATAATACAGGCCAGGAGGCACTGAGAAAGGCTGAGGCCTGGCAGACCAGGCAGAGCAGCGGCCACTGAGGGAAGCAGGAGGCTCAGGAAGGTAGCAGGGAGACGTGGGTGGTGCTGCAGCAGGAAATGGCCCTGGCCCTGTCCTGGGCATCCTGACAGCACCATCCTGCATGGAGACAAACTGGGGGCAGGAGGAAAACTTGGTTTTATACTGAATAAGGAAACCGAGAGCTTGGAGTGCATTTTAGAAAGATGTTTCCTCCAAGTAGTTAAAATGAAAGTTTAAAAGTTTTGATGCTTAAAGGAGGCAATCCTCAGCCAGCTGAAAACTCTATTATACATAATACTTAATTTCCAGATGGTTCATGTATAATACAGAAGTCTGTAATATGCAGCCCCAGGAATTTTTCCTCCCATGCCAAATGCCATGTGGCATCTGTAAACCACTCCTTTCTTTTCCAAGCACGTCCACATCTCGTTTGATTCCCATGATAGTCTTGTGAGGCAGGGAAGTCGGGTATTAACCCTATTTTACAGAAGAGGAACTAGAGACCCAAAGGGGTGCTGTGTCTTGTACAAGTTGCAACTGGGACCAGCCACAGGGCCAGGGCTCTGGTGGGCTAGTCCAGGGACCCTGCCGACTCCTGAGCTCCTCTCCTTGCTGGCTAGGAAGGTGGCAGACCCTCAGGGATTGGAAAAGCAGGAATTCTCCCTAAATCCACCATGTCTGCCCTGTGGGTTGTGGCGGTGGGGGGTGGGGTGGGGGAGTGAAGGGGGGCGGAGGCTGGTTCTTCCTCCTCCTTCCAGACACCCTGCTTCACTGACTGCTCCTCCACTGCTCCCCATGGTGCTGAGCTTGTCCTGCTTCCTGCATGGCTAACTGGGAGACTGGGCAGAGATGCTCAATGCAGGGTTGACAGAGAGATAGATACATTGATTGATTGATTGATGAGAGGAAGTCGTACAGGTTGGCTAGTGGGAGGGGGACAAATTTGGCTTCCCCAGGCTTGTTATCTCATTTATGGGGCTGGGGGAGGGGAGACACTCTGTCCTTCCTGAGCTGCTAAATGCTGTCACAAAAACATTTATTAATATGCAAATTCTAAGTGGCAATCTGGACCCAGTCGGGTTGTGCTAATTTGCACATTAATATCTGTCTTCAGGCCGGCCTCCGCTCTGGGGAGGGAGGCGGAGGGACTGGGGATGAGGACGGGGGAGGGAGGACACATGGGTGGGGCAGGGTGTAGAGGGGCCCTGTTGGGGGCCTGTGGCTTGTCCAGACAGGGGCGGGCAGGGACTGAAGCCAGCCTGCAGCGGAGGAACTGGAAAGCACCGAGACTCAGCAAGTTCAGAATGTGATGTAGACACAGGCCTGGGACACTGGCCTGGAGGTCCCCTGGGCCATGTTGGGAGCCTTGCCAGGAAAGGGACTCTGCAGAAGCCTTAGCCTACGGAGGATGGTGGTGTCAGGCAGCAGAGCAAAGTGAAGGTGGTAGGAGAAATAAATGGGGAACATCACAGGTCACTTCAGCTGGCCAGAGTGGCTACTGTCATCCCGCTCGACATCATGAGCCCCTTTACTCATGAGCAGGATGGCTAAGGAGCCCCCCCCGCTTTACCTGCTCCTTCTTGGACCAGGGCCCATTCTTCACACAGGTCACCCAGTGAGGTGGCCAGTCCTGCCTGTCCCAGAGCCACCTGCCCTCCTGAGTGGATTCATATCCCTCATTAAACTTACTAATCAGTACGGAACCATACGTCTCAGATTTGTTGGGTCAGTCCTCATTCCAAGCCTTTTCTCCCTTTGTCCTCATAAATACACACTTATATTTGTCAGGCTGTGTGTCTGATTTTTTTGTTAAGAAAATGTGATCACTAGGCTGGGTGTGGTGGCTCATGCCTGTAATCTCAGCACTTTGGGAGGCTGAGGTGGGCAGATCACTTGAGGTCAGGAGTTTGAGACCAGCCTGGCCAACATGGTGAAACCCCATCTCTACCAAAAATATAGAAAATTAGCCGGGCATGGTGGCATGTGCCTGTAATCCCAACTACTCGGGAGGCTGAAGCAGGAGAATCACTTGAACTCAGGAGGTGAAGGTTGCAGTGAGTGGAGATCAAACTGCTGCACTATAGCCTGGGCAACAGTGCAAGACTCCATCTTAAAAAAAAAAAAAAAGAAAAGAAAGAAAATGTGATCACCTCTAATGAGATTAATGCCGTGGTGGTGGCAATGATAAGGATGTCAAGGGAAGTGGGGGTTGCTACCGGCTGTAGTTTCTCCCCATCTTAGCTTGTCCATGCCACCTGGTTAATCAATTAGTCAGTAGTCAATTAGGCCAGTAGTTAACTGAGCCAATGTCTCCCCTCCCCTCCACCTCCCCCAGCCCACAACACCCTCTTGCCTACTGGCTTTATTCTAACCTGATTCATTCTGCAAACCCTGCCTTGGGCATGGAGCCCTCCCTGACATCCTGTCCAGAATGCTTTTTCTATGATATTGTGCCACACACCTACAGTTTTGTTTCTCTAGTGGTTTCAAGTGCGAATCCTGTTTTCCCATCTAATGGGAGCTCTCTGCTCCACAGTACCTGGCAGGGACCCCACATGTGGACTATTTTCAATACGTATTTACTGATTTTCCAAAGTATTTTCATCAGTTAACATATTTTACCTTCATATAAGCCTGTGAAATGACAAGGCTGTTATTTTCAGATACTACACTCATAGTGTTTAAGCGTGATATTTATTGAAACTTCAAAAGTTTAGATTTAAGAATTAATTTAATCCAAATAAACTAAACTTGCAATTCTAAATATGGCCACCAGGTGGTGATATCTACCTTGGTATATTCTTTTTGCTTTGGGCATATTACCTGGATATGATGAATGAATGTATTGATTTTTCTCACTCTTCTGCCATCTTAATTTGCCTACTCTTATATTCCAGGCACATACCCCTCTGTCCTCCTAAAGAATGGCTGCTCTGTGGACCTGCAGATGTACAAAGACGATGACAATTATTAGGTGATGTGTTGAAATAAACAGTGTTCTGGAAGCTTAGGGAAAGGAATAATTAACTCAATGAAGACGAAGCCTTTACAGAGGTGGCAACATCAGAATGAAGTAAGTAAGGAGGAAATAAGGCGAGAGTAGTGGCCTACAGTGGTAGGAGGCTGAGCGAGGATACCTTGCAGTCGTGGGGAGAGACAGGAAGGCAGTACTGTGTGGAGAGGCCAGCTTGAGGGAGAACCAGCTGATGAGAATGAGGAGAGTGAGGCAGAGAGCCGTCCTGATTCGAAGACTGTCTAGATGATGGTGCCATTAACTGAGAGTGAGAACACACGCTTCCCTACTAATTATCCTTAGAAAAAGTCAAAATAGAACTTTTGATTGAATTAAATTAACTTGAACATGGTGCCATTAAATGAGATTGGAAAGTCTTATAAAACAAGCCTATAAAGAAAAAACACCTAGGTACAATTCAGTCCCTTTCTCAATAATCTTTAACTGTTATGGTCCTAAATAGTCTCTCTTTTCCTAAATAGTTTCCTCTCTAGGGTTTCAAAGAAGCCCTTGACTGCATGTTCACCTCTTCACTTTGTTCTCATACCTCAGGGTGTGTACAGAGTGGGGCTCTGTGAATTCTCTTTGCATTAAAAAGGTTTTATTGCCTTCTGTAGGACAAGTTTGTACTCTCTCTCAGTGACCTGAAGAAGAAGAAGCCACTGGCAGGCAGAAATGATGGACTGTGCCTCTCACTGGTCCTGGGGCTCTCTTGGCGATAGAGAGACGGCACGCACGGGGCTGAGCCTGCTTCGCTGTGGAGGTGGCTCCCCAGCCATGGCTGGCCTCAGTGGAGGATGTGGGGCTTTTGCTTTGATCCTTGCCCATGGTACAGATTCTAGCAGTAAGAAGAGACAGATGGCCCCCAAGTTCCCCTGGTTCCTTGTCCTGGGCATTACTTTGTGCTGCCCCTTCCTCCCTGCCTTCTCCCAGCAACCAAGGCCATCCCGAGTGGGGGGCTGGGCCAACTGAACCCCATAGTGAAGCTGAACCCATACCTCTGGGCCAGGCCTTGCTCCCTCCCCAAACCAGCAGAGTGGCAAGGGGCCCTCACAATCTGCCCCGGGACCCTGGCTGGCTTCTGCCTTGGTGGAATGAGGCCTGGATACCCGGAACCACAGGCAGCCAACTGCTTCCTTGACCTCCAGAGCCCCTCTTCTCACGGGAGGCTCTTGTTCAATCCTGGAGATTCAGGATCCAGGGCCCACCTCGTGCCGGGCCCAACTGAGTCCGGCTTGCCAGTCTCCACCCTGAGAGGACTGAATTCAGTTGCTTCTTCCAACTCCTTTGGACAAACCCAGAGTCTGTGTAAAGTTGAGGACTGTGGTCTGGGGCTTTTTCTGGCCTCAGGAGGCTGGTAGAAGAGTCCAGGGCTGGCTGAAGCTGCAGGTTTTTCCTTGTACCCTAGCAGCTCCCCTGCAGGTGGGACTCTGTTTTGCAGCATCCTGAGCAGATCTTCGTGTCCTGCTTTCCAGTCTGACCCTTTGCTCCTTCCAGCTGTAATCTCAGTAGATCTTGGTGCTGGCCCACAGCATCCCCAATCCTGGCAAAGAAGCCAAGGGCAGGGAGCCCCCTGCACTCTCTCATCAGAGCCAAACAGAGTAGGGCCTCATCTTACCTGGCCTGGGGCTGGGGGAAGCCAGCTTTCTCCCTAGTATTCATCCAGACCCTTCTCCTTCCCACCAGCTGATGAGGTTCTGTGGCCCTCTGTGGCCTTTATTGTCATTGTCCCTTCTTTAATGCCACACTCGGTGGAAGGCAGGAGTGGGGGGAGGGGCGAGGGTATTGTACAGCGCAGTGTGATTTGGGTAAGTCCTTTGGGGCAGGTTTCATTGAGGGGAGAGAAGAGGGATCACCTGAGGTGTGAGAGGGGCTTCTCTAAAGGGAAAAAGAAAGGTGAGGCTGAGGGTTCAATGCCAAGCTCAGCACATCTGTCAGGCTTGGTCCTAGTCAGGCTTGGTCCTAATGGTGCCAGAAGTCATGCACCATTGCATGAAGAGATAGGGTAGGGAATGCTGTCCCTTCTCCCCAAACAGGCCACCTGTGGCCTCTGACTGCACTCTGACGCTTCCTCCTTTCCCAGCTCCTCCTCTGTCTCCCTCTGCCCTTTGCTTCTCTTCTTCCCTCCCTTCCCTCCTCCTTCTCCTCCTTTCCCCCCTCCTTCTCTCTCCTTCTTCTCTGCCTTCCTCCTCCAGTCTCTCCCATCCTCCTTCTCTTCCTCCTCTCCCTCCCCAAGGCCAGTGGTGCCCCAGCCCTGGTTAAACCTGGCATCATGCCCTCTCTAGCTTTCCTGTTGCATGGGGTTCCTCTCGGTTACTAATGAGCTCAAGACAGCAGCAAACACCCTTCTAGGTCTGCTGCTGTCATTCATTAGCCTAATGGGCCATACGAGGAGTGGTTATTGCAATAAGTGCGGTGGGGAGGGAGAAGCCAACAAGTGCAACTTACACGGGAGTAGGGGGCCTCCCAGAGCCTCCACAGAACACACTAAGGATGCCTCCCGAGCATGCCCTTCCAGTCTAAGCCCCCACACCCTCTACTTCTGCCTGGAGCATCTCAGCCCTTGTCACTCTGGACCCTCTTGTCCAGGAGACCTTTTGCAGTGTCCTGAAGGGTGACCTGGGCCATGTCATCCATCGGTTAGTTACCAGGGACTTCCTGGGTGCTCCTGTGCACCTCCTGATGGCTCTTCCTGAGGCTTCCAGTGAAGGGTCTCGGAGACACCACCCAGCACCTCATGAACAGACTGGGGTCCTGCCCTGGTGAAACAGGGTGGGAGTTAGCCCCACCCCAAGTTCCTGATGGTTGGCTTAAAGTGAGAAAAAACACAGAGGGAATGAGGGGTCACTATGGCTGAGAGTTGGAGATGCACCTGAAATGCGGAGCAGGCACCAGAGGCTGCTCTCAGGCTGTCGCTGTCTTGCTCAGATGTGACGAGACGGGGACCAGGTGGGGCACGGTGAGATCTTCAAATTGCTGATACCAATCTCCTTCAAGCAGCCCAGCCCTTCCCTGGGCCTCCCCAGATCGGATCAGAGTCCACACCCACAGGGCGGCCAGTCGGGCTGCCAAGCACTGCAGGCCACCGGAATGTAGGGCTCCTAAAATTTATGGCTAGACTTTATGACAATGGAAATATTTTTTTAATTGAGCCTTGCACCACCATTACACTGCTAATTTAATTATTCCCTATATTTCATCCATCACCATCTGATCTTCAGGAAGCAAATAGCTTGTCTTCTTGACAAGAAAGCACCAAATTGATTAAAAGTGTGTGTGGGAGGGGTGCTGGGCTGTGGTCTGCTCACCATGGCTGGACCTCTGGGTATGCTTGGGGGAGGTGGGAAGCATGGAAAGCAGGACAGATGTCCACTCCCCCATGCACACACACACACCCCTGAGGATGGTCACCGCATCCTGCCCTCCCTGCAGCCTCACTGTCACACTAAGTGTCACATGTACAGGAGTGTGAGCATGCACACAGTCAGAAATTTATAGACATAGCCTCCAGTATACTGCAAAATGCTGCCCCCACCCACACGGAATCTGGCACATAAACCCATGCACAGCGAATCCACCCTGGTCACAAACACACACAGGCACAGAGTCACGCACGGCTGTCTCACTCAGGGACACTGTCAGGAAGCAGTCTGGATTCCTCACGCTCACTCACGCTGCACAGATCCTTCAGGGATGGGCCCATGGAACATTCTGGGGCTTCAGGCTTGCTTCTGTGCAGGGTTTGGGGCCTCAGCCTGTTCTGTCCCACCCAGGAGTGAAGGCACAGCAGCTCTCTGCCAATCAGCCCTGTTGGGATGGCCCCTCTGCCCCTGCTAGCTCCAGGATGGCTTCTAGGACACCTCGTCCACGCCCCCTCCCCACCACATGCTGTAGGTGGCATATGTCCATGAGCGTGCGCCACATGGGAGCCTGCAGCGTGGGTTATGGAGGCGCCTGAAGGAGTGTGGCTGTGTGTCGTGTCAGTTTCTCCACTTGATTCTTCCTCTCAGTTCCAGGACGCCCCCGACAGCTCCCAGAGCCCTGGGGATGAGAGAACTGGGAGCCATGTGTGGCAGCCCCCAGCCTGTCACTTTGGCCATCTCTTGGCCATGCCCTGGCTGGGATTTCCTAGTAGTTTTGTGCATGTGGGTCTCCTCACTCCGGCTGGAGGGTAGCTCTTTCAGGGCAGTTACTGGATTTTCTCCTCTTTTTCCCTCTGCTGGGCATGCAGGGCTGGCTAAGGCATGGCTTGTTGACTGGGGCAATCCTACTGTCCAGGTGATGGTGAGAGCACCTGTCATGTGCTAGGGTGGAGGGGCTTGGCAACGGTGCTGGTGAGCAGAATTAAGCTGGGGGCAGGGGGGGGGGCTGGGTAGAAATCTCTGGGGAGTAATCAGTAAATACTTACTGACTGGCTGACTGAGTGAATGGGTGGATGAGTAAAGCAGCAGCCAGAACAAGAGCCAAGCATGGGCAATACCTGAAGGTGGACTACCTGCTGAAGAGCTGGGTGGACGGGAGGGCTGGTGGTGGTGATGGGGTTGGGGGTGGGTGCTGCTGGCTGGCACAGCAGTGGCAGCACTGCCATTAGTCATCGTGAAAGTTCCAGGTGCCCAGTGCAGGCCCAGCAGACCCCTGACCCAGCCTGATCAATCCTAATGGAAAGGAGCAGAGGGGCAGCCGCTGCAGGGAGCGGGCCACCCGTCCTCCCTCATGTCCCCATCCTTGTAACTTTGTCAGCTGTCACAGCAGCCCTGAATGTGGAGGCTGCCCGCCTCAGTCGTGTCTGGTCTCGTTTGGCCGGCCTGAGCTACCACCAGACAGGAGGCGTAGGGCGGAAAGGACAGGGATGGACCCCCTGGGGAGGTGCCCCTAAATCACAGCCTGCAGGTGGCAAGCATAAGAAGCAGGCAGGGAGAGAAGCCTCTTGGCGAAAGGCCCCTGCCTTTAGTTCATATTTGTCTCCTGAGGGGGCAGAGGATCAGGGACCCCAAAACTTTTCTTAATCATCTAGGACACATGGACACATGCCCCGGCAAAGCTGCCCCTCTCTAAGGAGCAGCATCCTTGCCCATGCCTGCAGGAATGGACCCTGGCATCCCTTGCCTAAGCAGCTGTCTGCTCTCTGAAGCTCTGCACCAGCGGCAGCCTGCTCTGCTGGGTCTGAATGCAGGCTGGGCCCTCCTGGCTCCAGGTAGCACTTGCCAAGGTCCCATGTGGTCGAACAGTCTTTGTGCTGGAGTGGTCCTGTCTTCCAGGCTGGGCACCCTCCACCCCATGTCTCTGTCGTTGCCATGATCTGTTCATGTGTCTATCTCCCCCATCAGACCATGTCTTCCCTTGGTTGTCTTGATGTCCTGACCCATGGCATGGCGACCAGGTCAGGGTCCATGCTCAATAAATGCTGGCTGGTCCAAGTAGTGAGTTCTCGCCTGAATCCCCTCAGGGCCTTGCATAGAGCTTGTTTTCTGATTGTCAGAGAGGATGCCACCAAGGGCAGATGGCAGGACACTGAGGGTCTGGGGGGAGATTCAGGACACAAGAGAGGCACAGCTAGGATAAGGCTCTGAGCAGCTCAGAGGCTGCAGTGAGTGTGCTCTGCGCAGACAGGAGCAGGCAGTCGGCACCAGGCGTTTTCAGCTGCGGAGTTTCGCCTGTCTTACCCCACCCTGAGAGACTGGATCCAAGGCACAATTGGTCCCAGGGTGGCTTTTAGTGTGTAAGGCTGAGAACCAGCGGGGTAAACCATGCTGCCTGCAACTGGGTCACCAGAACCAAATTCGGGGAGACCCTGGGGGCTGAGAGCCTCTGTTCCCCTCCAGTGGACACTTCTGTGACAATGACTCAGCTTCATACACCCATATCTGTTCATCACTGTGGTGGGGGAAGTGGGAGAAAGAAAGGTTTTCCCCCAAGAACAAGCTAGTTCTGGGGAAGAGCTGTGAGCTGGTGATCTGGGGCTAGGACGGGCTCCGTCACGGAGACAAGATCTAGTTGCACCCCAGGGTACCTCCATGAAAGCCACCCACAGCCATCCTCATTTTTAGCTTGCGTTGCTCTGTGCTTGCACTGGGCCATCTGTTTTGCATAAGGGGCAACCCCTGAAAGCACTGTTGAACCCTTCGTGTTTAGGTGCACAGCTTGGGAAAGAAGATGTGGTGCAGCCTCTTGCTTAGTGCTCCTCACGCTGGATCTGACCGCTGACCACTCAGATGAACTAGGAACCCAGAGCTGAGATGAGCGGGGAAGAGGCAGCGCTCACTGCAAGGCCATGCTCTGCCTTCCTTCCAACAACAGCCTGTTTCCTTCACCTCCGAAGTTCCTTTGTGCCCACAAGCAAAGTAGAGATGCTACCTAGTGCAGTAGGGCAGCACTCCCTAGCAGGCCATTTAATTCCTGGTCCCCAAAGCACTGGACCCAAATTCTTAAAAAAGCATTCTGCAATTCACAAACTCAGATGGATTTTGTTTGTTGTAGAAAGGAACTAGCCTGTTGTGCTACTGAGCATGCTTCAGTGGTCCCTCAGGTCTCAGCTCAAAGTCACCTCAGTAGAGGCTTCCCTGCCACCACATCTCAAACAGCCCCTTCCCTTTCCCCCTGTCACCTGCTTCATCCTCTTCAAAGCTCTTATCAGCACCTACATTGATATTGTTTATCGGTGGATTATCTCCCTTCTCCCATGTCATTCCATTCCACGGGAGCAGATTTTTTTTTGTCTGTTCCCTGTGGTGCCCCATGCCCAGCACGGGGCCTGACACCAGCATATATCTAGGCATAGTGTGTTGCACAGACACGTGGGCTGCAGTGAGTTGGACAGACACATGGACTGCGGTGAGTTGGACAGACACACGGACTGCGGTGTGTTGGAGAGACACAGGGACTGTGGTGTGTTGGACAGACACAGGGACTGTGGTGTGTTGGACAGACACATGGATTGCAGGGACACGGTACAGGCTTGAGATGGCTTGGTTCCTCTCGGGGATACCCTGATGCCCTCCTGCTACCTCCTGGTCAAGAGGTGCCCAGCTTGGCCTGGCACCCAGTGGGGAAGACCCACCCCAGACACAGACCTCCTGATGGGATGTACCTGGCACTTGCTCAAAGCCACTCAGAGCCATGGAAACAGGGCATGGTGTAAATTTACACAAAGGGGTCATTCATTCGTTGTTCTCCAGGGCACTGGCTGGGGCCCAACTTTCACCCTCAGGAGGGGCTGCTCAGGGACTTGTGGACGCAGTGGCTCAGGTTTTCAAGAAGCAGACCTTTGGACACTTGGGCCCAGGTCTGGGTCGGCAAAGCTGGGTTTGGGCTGCCTGGAGTCCTGCAGGGAACTCATTGCTCACAGAGGGAGGGCTCTGCCAGCAGCCTGGAGCCCCACATCCCCGAAGGGGACCAAGTCCCACAGAGGCATGTGGTGGGGAGAGGAGGTGTGGGCTACACTGGGTGGGGCTGGCTTTTGGAGTTGGGACTTGGTGCTCCAGCCCCGGTACCTGAGTCTCTCTTGGTGACAGGTGCCCATCTAGGCAGATTCCTTCACCTTTTAACTCACAACCCATCCCCAATCTGAGCAACCTCCAAGGTGTGGAGCACACTTGGCAGCGACAAATGCTACACTCAAATGAAATTAAGTGATATTCCTTTACGTGGCTTTTTTTTTTTTAAATTTTAAGCAACACCAACAATTCCAACTGCAAAGGCCAAGGGAAAAAAAAAGGCAAAAACACCCCACCTCCTCCGAGCGGAGCGCCAGCGGCCGGCTCTGGGATTTGCATGACAAAAGCACTCTACAAACAACAACAAATTGCCAGCTTGTTGGGGGCCCGCAGGGCGCGCGCGACAACTGGCGCGTTCCTCTGGGCGGCGCTGGGCTCCGAGACCCGCGGGAGGGGCCCGCGGCAGATGCTCAGGGACCGGCCCGGCGGGGGCGGGGCAGCGGGGTTCCGGCCTCCATAGCAACCGAGCTGTGACCATGGCCAGAGAGATGGCTCGGCAACCGCCACCTCCCACTCAGGACAGGCGCGAGGGGCGGGGCGGAGGGCGCGGGCCGCGCAGAGCAGGGAGAGGGACGCGGGGCGGGAGGCAGGAAGCTGGGGGACGGAATTGGGCGGCTTCTCCCCTCCTGCTCGCGTGCAGCCGCCCTGACCTTAGACCTGGCCGGCGCCCACGGACATACCATGCGGGCACCAGGCAGGCCTTGAGCTGCCCTCAGTCCAGCAGACGGGCCTCCTCCCGGCCGCGCGTGCGTCCAGGCTGGGCTGGGAGGGGGAACGCGTGATGAGGCAGCGGCCGGCTCCCCACCACGTGAGGCCCAGGCAGATGGCTGGCCAGAACTAAATTGATTCCTAATGATTTGTGTCTCTCCCCTGCCCGGCAACGGGTAACTTTTCATTAGAGACACAGATGTCTTCATAAGGCGATGCCAGGGCCCTCCCACGACAGCCCCAGCACCCCTCCACTCCATGCAGACATGGGGGGTGTCACACGGGGGAGAGGGTGGGAGGACTGAAGTGTCCAGAAGGAGGCCTGCCACACCCAGCAGTCTGCTGTCTCCAGGATGCAAGTGTCAGCCGCCCACTCCCCCCAGACCACGGCAGCTCCTGACCTGCTCTTGCAGTGGCCGCTGGGGCCACCTCCTATGCCCTAGGCTGTGTGGGTGCTCCAGCATCACTCCCTCCCTGGCAGGCCTGTCTGGTGGCCATCACTCCACAGCCATCCTACCATGCCCACGACCCCCCGCCTTGGCCTCCACTCACTGTCCCCAGAGTAAGTTTGCCACCCATCCCTACAGATCCAAGTCTTGCCTGTCCACTGCCAACCTTCAAACTCTGTCCAAGGCCCATGGCCATGGGTTTCCCATATCTTCCTGGGCTTCGACCACTATTTCTGTCTATATATCCCCTCACCATGTCACCTCCTCTATGCCATGTTCACTGTCTCCCTGGCAGAGCCTTAGTGGACAGGGAGGCAGAGGCTCACTTTCTCCTGCAGTCCTGTTGCACTTCTCCTGTGGCACTTACAACCCACGGTCCTGGTGAGAATGCTTTTTTTGTGTGCTTCCCCCACCATTTCCTCCTGCACTACTTCATTCGGTGGGTGATGACTGCTCCCACAGCGGGCTGGGCTGTGTGTTAAAGGCCAGACACGTTCCCTCCTCATCCTTCCAGGCTCTTGCAAGCTGCAGTCTGAGCTGACCCCTCTGTATCCTCCCCGTTCCTGTGCCGCACACTTCATGCATAGCAGGTGCTCACTGGAGATTTAGGGGAAGGGAACCGCAGTATCTTGGTGTCCACTACAGCAGTTTGTCATTTTGAGATCAGTAGTTCTTCTCTGGGATCCTCTTGTAAAACACTAAGCCCCTGAGGGGTCAGGTGAGTGAGGGGTGAATGCTAGGCTCCCCATCTCACAGAGTGAATCTGTCATCTTGTTTCTTGCCTGGGGGCATGACTCTGTCAAGTGGTAGAGGTGCTGAAGTCCAATCCAATTGACCTCTTGGTTGTTGGGGAACAGCCCAGCTTGCCAGGTGCTGAGAACTCCAAATAGCACACACAAGTACCAGACCCAGTCCTGAGGCCCCCACACTGCAGCCAGAGGAGAAAGGAGGCTGGCTTTGGGGCACTCAGCTCCCCAAGGTGTGAACTCCCCAGCCTGGGATCCAAGGCCCTCCCAGCCCCATCCAGCCAGCCTGATCCATCTAACTCCCGTGCTCCAAGCCACACTTGCTCTCTTCTTGCCCGGCTCCCTTCATGGACCCTGGCAATTTTGTCTCACTCATTCCTCCTTGGCATCTTTGGTCTTCATAGGTCCCCCCTTCTGATACTCACCCCATTATTGCCTGTCTAGGTAAATCCAACCCATGGTCCCAGACCAGGATAAGGATTCTGTCTAGTCTGTGGGTTCTTTCTCTCTGTCCATGAGTACAAGACTGCAAGAAGACTCTGACTTCTCACATTTCTCTCAGGACTCAGCAAAGATGCATTTGGATGTGCTTGTGGATGTGAGGTTGCTAGTACCTCTGCCTGCCTTGCCAATAGCCACACGACACTGTGGCCCCTGGCCTCAGTGCTCTTGTGCAGCCTGTGACCACACAGTACAGGCTTGTTCAAGCTACAGGGCTTGAACAATGTGTTGCTGCAAGATGGGAGATCCAAATTCTTGTCCTAGCTGTGCTGCCCTTTTTCCATCTGTAAATTTTTGGCTATTGAAAACATGTCTCAAGATGGTAGATGGGAATAGGTTTTCAGAAGGATTAAAAATGGACAAACAGAAACAAATAAAAGAGCAGGGTGAGTGAGTCAGGGATAAAGGCTGATGAGGTGAGCTGCTGTGAGAGCAAGGTATTTCCATTGCTCACAGCTGTGTCCTCTGCACTAAGCTTGGTACATAGTAGGTGCTCAGTAAGCCCTGGTTGAGTGAATGCAGCTGCACTGTCTTGCCAGTGTCCTTATAAGAGACAGCATGGATGAGGCAGGTGACTGGACAAAACTAGGATCACTCTGAGTCTATGATTGGGGTCAGTCTGGGATGGGAAATTTGGATTCTTTCCCCCACACCTTGTAGGGTGTGAACCCATGACCTCAGTCTCAGTGACGGCACAGCCAAGCTACCACGTGAGTTCCTCCCAGACAGCCCTCCTAGAGGAAGCCAAGAACCTATCCTTTCTACCTCCCCAGCATCTTTGAGGCAAACTCACCCTGCTCATATCTTTTGTTTTTCTTAATTGAAGGAGCAAGAGCCAGGATTCCGTCTCTGAGGGTGCAGGCTTGTGTCTGGATGTCTTCATTTTGGCCAAGCTATTGGTGTGCCTGCCTGTGTGGCAGCTGGACGCTGGGCCTCCAGAGCCCAGGGGGGAGGTGAGCGGATTGCGGCTCAGCCCACATGCCTCCCCACTGCCTTTGTCACCCCCAGCTCCCCACAAACCCTCATGCCTCCCAGACATTATAAGGACTGCTGCTGTCCTCTCCGCAGACACAAAGCAGCTGTTCAGAGCTTGGTTCTGCCTCTCAACTCTCTGAACTCCTTGCAGTGCTTGCACACCCAGCCCCTCATCCTCCATTTAAAGAGCCTGGGTGCTTTCATGCACAGGGCATCTTGGCAGACACCTCATTTATTCAGGGAGATTTGCCAGGCCCTGTGGTAGGCCTGGGGCTTGGGGCCAGGCTGGACAAAGCCATGATCCCTGCCCCCCAGGAGTTTCCATTCTAAACTGCAGCTGGGCTGGGCAAGGGCAGGACCAGCTGGGTTGCCCTGGGTACCCGGGACCATCTGGGTAGTTCCAGGCTTTGGTTTTCTCATCTGCAGATTGAAGGGATTGGTTGGGATCCCTAAACTGCACGGAGGAGTCCTGGGGAGTCCATGGGTGGGGAGGGATAGAGGCTGGGCAGGCTGGGCTCTGAGCTACTCCTGGCCACTTCCTCTACAGCTGCACAAGTTATGCTGCCCAGAAACCAGGCCCTGGGTGGGCAAACCATGCCTGACGGATGACCAGCTCCTGGCTTACGGCACACTCTATATTTGTAAGTAGCACTGGCTGTACATGAACCTTGTGAGGTGGGTATGTTGGGTTTTTATCAGAGAAGAAGTCTAGTCTCAGCTGGGGTAGAGTGGAGCTGGGGCTCGAACCCAAATCTCTGTCTCTGAGCTCTGTACCTCCCAGGAATTCCATCCCCAGACCCCGGGTGGAGTGGGCAGGGGGCGGGGGGTGTGGATCCTTGGTTGTGCTTTGTTCTAACACAAGGTCATCTCTGCTCTTTCCAGCAGGGGCTCCTCCCACCCCCTATCCTGATGACAGGGCTGCCTCCTCCCTCTGGTCTCTCCCCACTCAGGCCTGGGTCAGTGGCAACAGCCGTGGCAGTGGGGCTGTAAAGGGGCCCTGAGCCCATCTGGAATGTGAAGGGCAGGTCCTTCAGGGAGGACAGGTGTGTCGAGTGAGCTGCCGGCCCTCACTGTTGGGAGGGAGGGAAGGAGGCAGAAGAGCTTTTACAGCCTGTGAGCCCTTCTCCCATTCCCTTTCAATAATAGTCCAGGCTAAATTACTTCCTCCTCTAAAGTTCTGGAGTTTGGAGTCAGAAGGGAGAGGGGGCTGGAAAAGTGGGCAAAAGAGGGCCAGGATGACAGTGAAAGTCCTGTCCTGGGAGGGTGGGTTTCGGGAGGAGAACTGTTCTATTGTGGACAATGACCTTTAGAGAGAAGGAATTTCCCTTCATGGCCTGTGCCTCACAGACATGGCTGCTCCATGGTGTGGTTCTGGCACGTGAGGGACCTTGAGGAGCAGATATCCTGCTGAACTTGAGGAAGATCCTAGCCTCGGGACAGTGGGAGGAGGCTTCCTGCTGTGGCCCAGGAGTGAGGCCACTGGCCTGTCAAAGGGGCCTTCTGCTGAGACATAAGGCTGCAGCCCATCCCTCCATCTCACCCTCCTCCCTGGCCCACAGAGGTCCTCCCAAGGAGGCCCGTTGGTGAGAGGGCCAGGGACACGTACCAGCCACTGACACTGCTTGAAGCCTCTGGCCTTTGTTTCTCTCCAAGGCGTGGGGGTTCTGGAGAGTGGTGGAGCTTAGTAAGCAGGGCACTGTGTTGCGATCACTCAAGATCACACCATGGACCCAGCCACCTTGGACAAATCCCTTCTCCTGCCAAGTCCTAGGTTCTTCAACTGTAAGATGGAGGTGGCTACATCCCCTTGAGTGGCTGAGAGGATTTACAGAGATCCTGGGGGTGCATATAGATTTCAAACTGCCCATACTTCACACGTGACTGCTTTGTCCTGCCAATTACCTTCCCACCTGTGGGTGAGGCCTGCCCACTGCTTCTCACTCTAGGAAACCCCTTTCAGGTCAGCATTTCTATTGTAGTAGGCACTGTGCCAAATGATAGGGCGCCCAAGGTGAATAACACACAGGAGATGCTCACAAGAAATACTTGTTGATCATTGCTATGGTTTGAATGTTTGTCCCCTTCAAAAGTCACATTGGAAATTTAATTGCCATTGTGATGATATTAAGGGATGGGACATTTAAGGGGTGATTAGGTCATAAGGGGTCTGCCTTGGTGAATGGATTGATGCCGTTATCATTAGAATGTTCCTGTGAGAGTGGGTTCCTTATAAAAAGAATGAGTTTGCCCCCTTTTTTCTTTCTGCCTCATGCACTTGTGTCCCCTTCTGTTTTTCCTCCTTGGGATGATGCAGTAAGAAAGCCCTCAACAGATGCTGGCTCCATGCCCTTGGACTTCTCAGCCTCCCGTCTGTAAGCCAAATAAGACTCTATTATTTATAAATTACCCACTCTCAGGTATTCTGTTATAGCAGCAAAAAATGGACTACGACAATCACCAACACAATGCCTGGTATCCTGTGGGGGCTTTTACTAACAGGCTGAACAACAGTTGCTCTAGAAGGGTCCAAATAAGAGAAACACAAAGTGCCTGAGATACACCCACCAGTTGTCCACTAACCAGGGTTGGTTTGTAACAGCTGCACACCTGTAGTACAGGACCTTGCCTAGACTTGGAGGCAGGCAGGCAAAAATGGTTGGTTCATGTGGCAGGTGAGCCTACTGTGGTCCTGATTCAGGAAGACGCTTGCCCATCTAACTAGCTATGTGACCTTGGGCAAATCAATTCAGTTATTTTGGCTCCAATTTCCCTAAGCACATCCTTTCCAGGGTCTGCTGTGGCTCAATCATTCCTTGATGTTTCGCTTCTCACCCATGCAGATGAGCCTCACTGATTTAGGTCCACTGGGAGAGGAGATGCTGAGGAAAGGCAAATCCCAGAGGCAAACTGATGAGATGGTTTTAGGTATTACCTTGGCTAGGCTGCAGCATGCATCTTATTTAATCAAACACAAATCTAGGTGTACAGTCTACATCTACCAGTATTTGCCTTGAAGTAAAAGGAGGGTATATGGGTGGGCCTCATCCAATCAGTTGAAAGGCCTTAAAAGCAAAACTGAGGTTTCTTTGAGGAAGAAGAAATTCTGCCTCAAGACTGCAGATTCAACTCATGCCTGAGAGTTTCTAGCTTGCTGCTCTGCCCTATAGATTTCAGACTTGCCAGTGCCCCAACAATCACATGTGCCAATTCCTTCTAATAAACCTTTATATATGTGTGTATATATGTATATGTGTGTGTGTATGTATATATATGTATGCATGTACACACACACATATACATACACATGCGCGCACACACACCTATATATAGCTTCTATTTCTCTGGAGAAGCCTGACTGACACACCTGGGCTCAAGAATATCTCCAAAGAAATGTGTTTGTTGCATTCATGTTCTTTCAGCAAATACTACTTAGAAATAGATCAGATGGCCAATTCCAGTAAACGGAGAAGAACCATTTGAAGTTAGGTCCATCCGTTGGTCTTCAAACCATATATTGGAGCACTTAAAATACATTCTCTTCTTCTTCATTGAACCAACTGCCCAGTCCAGCTTCCCACACCGGGCTTTGTGTTCTCAACCCAGCCTGCCCACGGTATTCACAAAGGCAAGCTGGATTCCGTCATCCCAGACCCAGAATGAATGCTGTTCATGGGAATCTCTAGTTTTTGAGAAATTTGACTGGTGTCTATTTTACTGTTATAAGCAGATGATGTTCTTTGTTTATGAGAGAAATTAGGCCAAATCCGAGTTTTCCACAGATGGAGACGCCTGAATTATTGATCAGAGGCTCATGAATTGGGTTCTGGCAAATGACAGGGCTGAGGGCGGCTGATTTGTGTGTCACTATGGGAACAGCTTGATCCCAGCGGGGCCTAGGCCCTTCTGATGCGGTGTTGGGCCTGGCAGGGGCCCCGTGGGTGGCTCTGAGAATAGAGTAGGTGTGGGGGTAGGTGTGGGGGTCCTTCTTTAGCTGCTTCTGCTGGGCTCCGCTGGTTCCCAGAGAGCTGTGAGGCAGGGCCTAGATGGGGGCCTGGACTGGCAGCTGGGATGAATGCTCAGGCTCCAGCGACTCCTCTGCTGGACCCCCAGATGGTTGTAGGTAGGTCTTCTTCACTCAGAAAAGAAAGCAACGGACATGGAGACGTTCATTGCAACTTCCCTTTTCCCACCAGGTCATACTCTCCTTTAAAATTGAACTGCAAGGCCAGCTGATGAAACCTTTCATGTGGTTGGCTGTGTCTGGCAGCTCAGCAAGCACCTACTGTGTGGAGGCCCTGTCCTGGGCTCCTGATGAGCAACACTGCTTCATGGAAGAGGCAGTGAGCTCTGCATTTGTGGGGCAAGGACTCAGGAAAGTGCCTTTCAGAGTGTGATCCGGCCATCTTACAGACCAATACTAACTGAAGTTCACTGAGCACAGGTCAAGGGCTGTCCATGCATTAAATCATTTGGTCCTCAGAACAGCCTTATTAGCCAGTTCTGTTGAGAGTGCAACCAAGACACAGAAACATCCAGGAGCTTGCCTAAGACTTCCCAGCCTGTGAGCCACAGAGCCCAGCTCAGGCAATGTTCTACCCCTCTATGACATGGATCTGAGACTTCCCTGACACCAGCCATGAGCCAGAAATCCTTCAGCCTTTAGCTAATAGTTGAATGGGGAGATAGAAAAGGACACCATCCAGCGTTCTTCCCACCAAAGCATACTTACACAGGGCTGGCCTCTCACTTCCCTGGGGGCTGCAAGGTTACTCAGCTCAAGAAAGGGATATTGCATTTCAAGCCCTGAGTTGGCTTGACCTGGGGCCTGGCATGATCCATAAGGAGGCCTGGGCCACACCCCAGGTCTTCCTGCCTATTCAGGTGCATCAGTCTCTGGCTATAGCCCACTGTCTCCTTGGGGCTGTCTGCCTTTAAAACCTAACGTTGAGTACACCATCAGTTTGCTGGGGAGTTGGGACAAATCGCTGCAGCTCTCTGGGCCTCCAACTCCCTCACCTGAAACCCAGGCATCTGGACTCTGCCTCTGGGCTTCCTTCCTTTTTTATTTCCGAGGCCACCTGGAGGGGACGTGCGCCTTCTCATGCTGAGGCGGCGAACACATGATCCGGTGGGGATAAGCAGGGAGGCTGCTGAGGTGAATCCATAAGCGTTTGGTCTGAACCACTTTAATTTGCATTCCAGTTTAATTACCACCCATCTTTCAGGTTGCCCACATGGGAGAAGAGGCAGTGGGGCCCCAAGGATGCTCGCTCCTGCTCCTAAACTCTCCTATTGCACCTGCCTGGAACATATACCGCTGCCTACCTCCATGGACCTATCTGTTTCCAGGGTTCCAGGATCGGGGGGACCCCAGGGAGCTGCCCCTTCTCTAACCCCTTTGAGCCTGGGTGGACCCCCCCACTTCTTGTCCTTGTGTTCTGAGTGGGAGCCCCTTCTCAATCCTTCTAGCTTGGAGGTGGCAGGTGGAAAGTGGGTGTGGGGTAGGGTGGGGGTAGAAGCTCCTTGTCATTCTTTATTCCAGGAAAGAGCCAGAGTCTGAATGTGGAAAAGGTGAAAGAGAAAGACAATAAGTAAGTCAAAGAGTAAGTAAAAGTTCAAGACAAAAGGAACTTCTGAAATTCAAAATGATCTTTCTCCCCCCATAACAGAGCTCCCCACCTTGCCCACACCTAGCTTACTCTGCCCTGGGGACTGGCCAGGGCTGTTCCTTCTCTTCTGGGCAGCGCTGTGCCCTTCTACAGCCTAGCAAGTTCAAGGTCCCTGCAGGCCTAGCTCAAGGACCCCTCTTCTGAGGAGCCTTCCCTGGGCCCTTCGCCCCCAGCCTTCCTCTGCCCTCCCCACCCTCCATGCATGGCCTGAACAGGCCCCAGTCCTGGCATGCACAGGGCCCCATGCGGCTTCTCATGGCTCCGTGGGGGTGGGCATCTTTTCACTCACTGGGCAGGCTCTCCAGCCCCAGGAAGGAGGGCTGGGAGGAAGGGAAGGAGGAGGTGGCAAAGATGCCTAATCTGAGACAGTGAGAGTGAGGGGAGAGATGGGGCGAGGAGGGGAGAGAGGCAGAGAGAGAAGGAAGAGGGTTGGGGTTGGGGGAGGGCGGGCCAGCCAGCAGTCCTCACCGGACTAAACACAGTCCCAGGACAGCACATAATTCGGGCCTGAGTCAGCAAGTTTCGCCTGTAATTTCTTAAGCATCTGTCAGGCCACTGTCTCCCTGCCCCCCTCCATAAGAGGAGCAGCCGCTTCAAAGGGAGCCTGGGAGCGAAAGCCTCATTTAGCAAATGAGGGGAATGTTTAAAAATAACGCAAGGAGTCACCCTCCATGGAGGCGAGGCCACCCCTCCCCTATGGCTCTCTGTGCTCCTCCTCCAGTCACACAAGGCCCACAGGGAGGGCTGGGGACAAATGGCTGGAGTGGAGGGACAGGGCCATGTGACTCCATGTTTGCATGTGACTCCGTGTGACAGCGTGTGGCGAGGGGGTGGTGGGTGTGTGTGCTGGCAGGGGCCCGGGTTGCTGTGCGGCTTGGCCCAGCTGTGCCTCACTGTGTGCAGTCCTCTAGAGGTGGGGCTGAGAGGGCGTGGGACAGGCGGGACAGCGCAGGTGTGTGTTCCCCTTCACAGAAGGGCGGCCCTAGGCAGAAGCGTGAGTGATACGTGTCGGAGTTTGCATAGCGCACATGAAATGATGTGTGCAGGGTCATGCAGATGCTGTGGCTGGGACAGAGCCACTGGGCCTTCTGGGCTAGTGCTGCTCCTGCCCTCTTCTGAGATGGTCTCAGCTACAGACTCCCCTGGATTTAGCCCCAATTCTCATTCCTATTCTCAGAGGTCCACTTCCTTACCTCAAGGCTCTTGGTGCCCATGGCTGGCCTTGGCATGGCCTTGCCCCCCGCTGTGAGGCCATCTGTCCAGGAGGCACTCAGGGTGCTTTACAGGCAGCATCTTCCACCCAAAGTGGGATCTTTGACCACCATTCCCGGATTCCCCCCTGGGGCCCAGCCAGGCCTTCACATGCCTTGTCACGGTTACTCCTCAAACAGCCCATGGGCAGGTCTGAGCCAGCAAGTTCATTAACCCTACATCATAGACAAGACAGCTACAACTTGGAGATGTTGAGGCACGTGACCTCGAGCACATCCCCCAGCCCCTGAAGCTCCTGCTCAGCTCATGCCCGGTTCTTGAGCCCAAAGGGAAGCCGAGGGTCTCAGTCACATAGTGGAGGGGTTCTCTGCTCTCCAGACTACACCCCACAGAAGAGGAGGCCCCCCATTTCCAAATCCTGGAGTGCCTTCATGCAGGGCGCCTCTGGAGTTAAGTGCTTGTTTTCAGCTTATTAACTCACTGGCAAAGAGGTGGAGTAGGATCTGGGGCATAGACACAGGGCAGAGAACTTGGAAAACAGGAGTCCAGGCCCTGCCTGATGGGGCACGTGCACAGCTGGATGCCCAGGTCCCTCCTGAAGCCATGGGAATCTCACATGGGGGCTGTGCCTGGGCCTGGACATCACTCCAGCCAGGCCCACCTGGCTCGACCTGCTCCAGCACTCTCACCCCATACACTTTAGTTCTTGGGGAGCTCGGCTCACAGAGGACTCAGAGGCACCCCAAGAAAGCACAGACAGCCAGGATGGAGAGTGTACACCTTGTGACCAAGACCAGTGTGGAGGTGTGGCTGCCCTAACAGTGAGGTCCAAGGCACTCAGAAAGCCCCTCCTTCTAGCATCTTCCTTGTTAATCTGCTCTGGAGGCTGGCATGCCACCATTAGCACTCATTTTGGGGTTAAGCACTGCCCATTCCTTGTCGCATGCTTTTCCTTGCCTCAGCATTCTTATTAGTTCTGTCCCACCCTCTAAAATGTCTTTGCTATTTGTCCCACCAAACAAACATTCCTTGTAAAAAAAAAAAAAAAAAAGAAAAAAGTCCATCATACCCCTGCACCCAGCTGTTCACCCATGGGGCCACTCTGCTCTGAGCTGGCTGGGCTTGGGTCTGAAGGCAGGCCCCAACCTCCCCCGTGTCTTTTCCTTCAGATTCCTGGTTCCTCCAGCTATTCCTCCTAGGACATGTTTTCCAGACACTTCTTCCGCATTGTCATCCTGTCATTTTCACTAACAGCTGAATGTCTAGTCATTTGACAGTGTTGTCCACAGGTCCCGTGGAATTGGGCCTCCCTGCGTGGGAGGAATTTCCTCAGGCAGGGGCATGATCCACAGGGATGATCACATCTCCCCCCACCCTCCTGCCCTTGCCCCTTCCTCTGCTAGTTCAGATCTCTGCACCCAAGGCGTGCTCTGCTCAGTCTCAGGACTGGGTAACCATCCCACCGCCGCCTCTGCCCAGTTCTTTCTCTGTGGTGTACATGCCACCTCCTGCCTCTACCCTTCCTTCGAAGGGGGGCTCTGCCCCGGGATGCAGGAGACCAAGAAGGTTTAGAGAACTAGCAGACAGATGTGTACACCTTACCAACAAGGCCAGCAAGGCCCATCTTTGTGCTCCAAAATGCAGGGGAAGCCTTCTCTCTATAACCATCATTTAATTCATTTATAAAATAGGCCTTTAGCTCAACACTGGAGGGTCCCTAAGATTGCTTCCAGTTTTAAGAACCTGTCGCTATGTTCTTCCCGCTAAAAGCAGGAGTCCCCTGTCTACCTGTTGAGGGAAGAGGGTGGTGGGCTGTGGCTGTGGAGGAGAGTGCCTGTGAGATATTAGTGGGGGAGGTCCCATTGTCCCCGTCTGTCCCCTTCACACATCATTTCCATCACTTTAGGCCAGGCATAGGGTGGTGGTGGGGGGCTGGGCTGGCCCCCCTCCAGCCGGGAGTGGAAAAATCCATCACGAACCTAACATATATTTTAAAATAACTTACATGCATAACACCCCCACGCTCCCATTTCTGAGCCTCAGATCTGATTATCTGCAGCTCTCTTTCTCTCTCTCTTTTTTAATAAAAAATTGCTATAAATCTTTTTGTCACAGAAGATAGAAGATGCAGGTTCGCTGGAGAAACTGCCTCACTGAGTTGTTTCATAGGGTGTTTGGTGCCCTGCTCCATTTTTATTTTTTTTTAAACTCCCCTGCAGCCCAAACTGAATTTCAAAGAATATGAGGAGTAAAGGAAAGCTGTCCCTGGTTGGCTTTAAAGGAGGGAAAGCAGTCAGCAGAGATGGGATGACACGCCCATCCCATCTCTATCCTCGGAGCCCCACACATGCACCCCAGTTCAGTTCGGTCAGTGGGACTGCAGAAGAGGGAGGAGAGATTCCCCAGCATAAGCCCACAAGATAGCTCACTAAAAACATGCCTTCTACTGGAAAGGTCTCTCTGCCTCCCACATACATCCCTATCCATCTGGTCTAGGCTGACAGTCCTGCGCTATGGGCTTGCTGGAATGGAAAAGAGGGTGAATGGGCTGCTGGACCTTGGGGGAACCTGGGCAGTGGGGCCAGTGAGGACCTGCATGATAAATCATCTACAGATAGACAACTTGGAAGGTGGCCTTTTGCTGAGCAATTGTTGTCCCAATATACCTGACCCATTTGTTACCCAGGCACAAAGCACATTGAAAGAAGAAAATATTTTCCTGGTTGCTCCATTGTGGGCCAGGGTTGAAGAAAAGGAAGACCCCTAATGTTGCCTGTTATATGCAGCCTTTGAGTGCAGGGCCTTGTATTCATCAGGTGCTCAGCAGCTGGACCTCAGGGAATAGAAGTTGGGTAGGGCAGGTAGAGGAATTGGACCTTTGGAAGAAAGCCAGGAAAGGTATTATGGGATTGTGGGGAAGTGGGGGAATGGGAAAAGCGAGGAATTCAAGGTGGGCCTGTCTAGGAGGGGGTGAAGGAGACCAGTCTGAACAAAATGGAACGTCTGGGAGAGCTGCTGATGTGTCTATCATCCATCCATGCAAAGGTGGAATGTCAGACCTCACTTTGTTAGACCTCAGGAAAGACAGCATGGTTTATGGAAAAAAGAAAACAAACCTTAGGATCTAATAGACCTACTGCTTACTCTTCTCTGGACCTGGGCCAGTTTCCTTACATCTTTGTGCCTCACTTTCCTCCCTTGCAAGACAGAGAGGATGATATTATCTGCAGAACTGCTATGGGGGTTAAAGGCACCAGTATACAAAAAGTTGGGCACATGGGAAACTCTCCAAAAACATTGTCCCTACCCCACAACATCACTCCAGGGGGAGGGCTGCTGGATATTTACTCCAGTTCCTGCCAGGCTCTTTTTAGAACAAGGCAGGTTTTGCCAGCCCAGCATGAGTGAGCAGACATGACACATGCCTGGCCGTTCCTGGGTCCCATCACTTCATGGGCTGTTGCTGGATGAGAGAAATTTTATCTGTGTTTAATAAATTCCAGTAGTGTGGCAGCTGATGAATCACAGTGTAACACAAGAGAATGGATGCCAGATAAATATATGTGTGTGCATGTGTACAGGTGTGTATGTGTGTGTATATATGTATATGTGTATATGTATGTGTGTGTAGTTATATGTATACATACCCACACACATACATACAAATGCACACATTAGGATGTTCAGGCATTAACAACAATAAATATTGTTATTAACCTGGTTCACAGCCTGCAGCCCGGTTTAATATACGAAGTGAAATGGCAGGTCTGCATCTGTCCTTCCCTCCCCTGCTCCTTGCCTTCTGTCTGCTCTCCAGGACAACACTATGCACATGCCGTATTGGATTCCATTTTGGTCCTATTCAGATAAGCAGAAGATTAAATAATGAATGAGATTTCCATTAGCTCAATTTTTGGGGGGTATATTTCAGGCAACTTTTTCCCTTTTTAATCAAATCTGCTCTGTACCACAGAATATTTTTACATTGATTTTGAAAAAAAAAAAAAAGGATTTTTAAAAGGACTGGTTAAATCGCAACACTGTGTGTACCAAAATTTGGCTGGCACAGAATACTGGTGAGGAGAAGCGGCTGGGATGCAGCTGGAAGGCAGAAAGTGGAATTTGGAATAGCTCTGAATCACTGGGATGCTAGCTCTGTCCACCTTTCCTCTTTCCCACCTCACCGCCCTCCTCTCTCCCATTCCAGGGTCTGCTGCTCTTAGACTGATGGGCTGGGGAAGACAGCCTGTTCTTATTAGTAAGCAGGATTATTTATTAAAATTCTATATCCATGATAGGAATTATGAGCAAGGTACCCATCCTTCAGGAAGCCTCCTTCTTTGAGTTGAGGCTACTGCCTTTCTCTTAGGAAGACGCTGAACCATATCTTTCAAAGGACTGCAAGGGACCAAGCACCCAACTTTCCAGGAACGTTAAGAATCTGCTGTTTCTCAGCTACCCTGACTACACACATGGAAAAATCAAGAAGGTTCTTTTTTTTTTTAGTTGGTGCGGGGGGTGTCGGTGGTGGGGGGTGGGCAGGAGGATGTGAGAGGAGGAAGCCTGGAGATTCCATACAAGTTTGGCAAATCTGAAGGCCTCATCACACTTCACTTTATGATTCTTCCTATTTCCTAGAATGGGAGGCAGAGTTGGGAAGACCCAGTTCTCGGCTCCTTTCCCCTTGGCTCTTCTCAGAATTTCACAGCTGCCCTTTGTTGAGTCCCAGCCACAGCTCCTAAGTCTGAAAGTCTGGATTCAGGCCGGGGACACCCGGCGCACCCTCCCCCGAACACGGGCTTCTCTTTTTGGTCCTGTCCCACCGCCCAGCTCTTCAGGGTACAGGTGTCACCGCGTGCTCCGTGGTGTGTGGGGGTCTTTGTCTCCCTCTCCACCTGCCCACCTCTCTCCTAGCTCTGGTCTTAGGAAGCACAGATGCCATGTCCTAGTCCTGCATGGGTCCCTTTCTAGATAGCAGGCAGAGAGGTCTGTCAATTCATCGTGGGATCCCCTGCACTGGGTGCTCAGAACGTATGGGTTGACTGAATGACTCCAAGTGAAGGCCCAGGGGGTGGGGGCAGGGGCCCAGGACTGCTGACTGTCCTCAGATACCCAAAGGGTGGCCATGCGGAAGAAACCCTGAGCCTGACCTACATACCCATGTGCTGGGAAATGTGGCTCTCCCCGGCGATTTGATTTCCCACATGAATAAACACTTTCCCACCGGCTTTCTGGGAGGACTGACCAAAACCTGGAATGGGTTTGGCGCCTCTTGCCCTTTTGATGACTGACCTGAGAACTAGGAGCCAGGGGGCAGCCAATGGGGAAGGCCCCATCAGGATGTGATGCACTGATTCCTACTGAGGGGCGAACTCAGTGTGTTCGAGCTAGGAGGAATCTTGGGGGTATTGTAGTCCCCCAAGGATGCCTCATTGTGGGGGAGGGTTGGGCAGACAGTTACTGCAGAGGAGGTTGCTGTGTTTTGGGACACCCCTTGCTGTGAGCACGCTCTTCACTGAGCTGAAATCTGTCTGCTCATCCCTTGTGTATCTGGTTTACTCTAAGCTATTCTGAAAAGTGGGCTAGGCAGACCCTAGCCTGCACCCTGTTGTCGAGGTCCAGAAAGCCAAGTATGGGGGGCTGCATCAGGGAAGGGAGTGTCCAGAGTGAGGGAGACCCTGGCGGGGGGTGGAGAGAATGGGTGACAGAATCTGGCAGGTGACAAAGACAGGAGGGGGAGCTGAGGGACATGGTAGGGAGGGGACAGAAGTGTCAGGACTCTGGGTCTATACTTGAGACCTAGCAAGGGGACAGGGCTCTGTTTACAGTTGGGTTTCTTGCTTTACCTGCCCAGGCCCAACCACTTGCCATTCCGCCATTCTGGGCTCCCTGGGGCACCGCAGACAGAGTTTGCTTTACAAAGTGACCCTTCACACGCAGCGCCTCAGGGCCACGCACACCCACTGGGCCCAGCCTGAAAGCCCTTCTCTCAGGAATTTTGGTTGGCTGCTAATATTGGGATGAGAAAGGCCAATGAGAATGATGGAGGCAGAGATGGCCTCAGGGCCACTTTCAGGTGTTGACTGGACTAAGTGGCTGCCACTCCCCGCGCCGATGTGTGTGAGGTTCTCGGGAGAGCATGACAGGAAAAGGACAGAAAGAGAAGAGCGAAGCTGGACTCTCCCTACCCCACCCCTGCCTCCCTGGCAGCCTAGGCTTACACAATCCCTGGCTCCTGTTCCAGGCCCAATTAATCTACTCTCTCCCCTGTCTCCTTCCTTCTCTGCTCCTGAAGACAAGGAAAGGAGAGTGTGCCCTTTTGGCTGATGCCTCTGCTGAATTATTTGAGAGATGAGACTTTAAATGGATGTTTAAAGGGCCAGAGGCCTGGGCCTCCACTCCTGGGCACATGAAGGTCCAGGGCTGCAGGCCAGTGTGGGCACGCTGTCCCCCGGCCCACCCACTCCACACCTGGGCTGCCAGAACCTCAGGCTGGCAAACCCGACGATAGGGCTTGACATCATGCCTGTGTGCTCGTGTGTGCTTGTACGCATCCCTGCACACGCTGTGCCAGCCACCTTCAGTGTGCATGCTGGTGAGAGTTGTCTGCACATAGGCCATCTATGCTTTTGGCGTGTGTGTTGGGGTAGACGGATGTGGTGTGTGAAGGCAAGGGTGTGCCCAGCAATCGCATATTGTATGCCTGTGTGCAGGTACGACCAAGTGACTTAGGGCGCGTGAGTCAGCCTGCACACCCCCATCACTGCAGATGCAAGGAGGGCACGCAAGCAGCCTGAGGTGGACATGTGCCAGGGCTGGGCTGCTGTTGGCCTTAAGGCCTGAAGTGGAAATGAATGGTCTGGCTGCCCTGCAGGGGCACTGCTCTCTTGATCCTGGAGTTCTGCATCCATGAGATCCAGAGATGGGGAGAGGCACTGCTTCCCAAAGGCAGAAACCAAGATTTTTTTTGAGACAAGGTCTCACTCTGTCACCCAGGCTGGAGTGAAGTGGCACTATCATAGCTCACGTAGCCTCAAACTCCTGGGCTCACGAGATCCTCCCACCTCAGCCTCCTGCGTAGCTGGGACTACAGGTGTGTGCCACCATGCCAGGGTAATTTTTGTATTTTTTTGTAGAGACGGGTCTCACTATGTGCCCAAGCTGGCCTCAAACTCCTGAGCTCAAGTGATCCTCCCACCTTGGCCTCCCAAAGTGTTGGGATTACAGATATAAGCCACTATGCCCAGCCCAAATAGCCTGATTTTTAAGGGAAGAGTTTTGAAATTTATTTGGAGTTCAGAAGTCTTGAAGAGAGGGAAAGCCCATCCCAATGTGTGGGAGACTTGTGTGTTTATGTGGGCATGTGGCTGCATTGTTGAGGCTGTGTGAGGGTGAGGGAACATGGTCCCACATTAGCCAGTGGTCCCTGGTCCCATGGGTATCTGTGTATGTGTGTGTGCATGGCAAGAAAAATAGGGTCTGGCTTTGGCCAAACCATCTCCAAGAGGTGAGGCCATGGGGTGACTTATTCATGAGGGGCACTGCTGCTACTTCCTTCTCACTTTCTGATGGGTGAAAAACTTTAGGTATTAACTGGCATTTAAAACACACAAGATACCTAAAATCCTACAGAATCCACCAAATCCAGCCTAATCAAAGTTCCCTGAATCCCAGAGAGCAGCCAGCACCAGGCAGGGCTCTCCCCAGGCTTCAGAGATGGGCAGCTCAGCAGCTTATCAAGAAGGGCGGTGGCAGGCAGGAGATGAAGCGGACTGCATGGGGAAGTGGTGCAACTCCCTGCTAGCCTAGATAGGCCCTCTCAAGGCCCAGTTCAGCTGTGCCGACTGTGCCTCCCTCCCAGCCAGGACCCATGTCCAGGGGCTCCTAGCCACTGTTTCTCCTGCAGGGGGGTAACTGTGCCCTCCAGCCGCCTGGCATACCAAAAGCAAGGTCACCTCCCTATCCACCTCTTCCATGGAGCAGATCCTGACCACTCAGCACCCTTTTCTTTGCTGTGGTGTTTTCTTTATTTTCTTTCCTCCTTCATGCTGGGGGATGAGGAAGAATACAACCACATAAGACCTCTGAGTTAGCCTACCAGATTTGAATCTAAACTCATTCAAGTTCGCCAAACATTCAGAGTACTTACTGTGGCTTAGGTGCCAAGAGTCCACTGCTGGAAAGACAGATGTGATACCTTCTGTTACAGAACTTCCAGCCCAGAGAGGGAGACTGCTTATGGCATGTTATAAACCAGAGTGTCTGGTGTTGTCTGAGGATACAGAGGGTACAGCTGGGGTTCAATGAGAAACACATCTCATCCCAATCAGAGTGGAGATTCCAGGGGGCAGGGACAGCATGTTTCTTCTTGCCCTCACCTCCGCAGTCCTTAGTCCAGGCCTGAGTTTTCACAGAATATGGATGGATGGATGGATGCATGCATGCATGGGTGGATGGGTGAACAGATGGATGCATGCATGGGTGGATAGATGGATGGATGGATGCATGCATGCATGTGTGTATGGATGGGTGGGTGCATGGGTGCATGTGTGTATGAATAGGTGAATGGCTGAGTGGATGGGTACGTGTGTATAGATGGGTGGGTGGGTGGATGGATGGATGAATGGGTGCATGTGTGTATGAATGGGTGAATGGATGGATAGATGAGTGCATGTGTGTATGGACGGGTGGGTGGATGGATGGATAGATGGACGGGTGCATGTGTGTATGGATGGATGAATGAATGGATGTTACTTCTGCATCACACCCTGCTCTCTTAGCTTTGGAAATTGTGGTTGGCTGCTAATATTGGGATGAGAAAGGCCAATGAGAATGATGGAGGCAGAGATGGCCTCAGGGCCACTTTCAGGTGTTGACTGGACTGAGCGGCTGCCACTCCCCGCGCCGATGTGTGTGAGGTTCTCGGTGTGAGGTTGGTTGGTGAATTGGGTCAGAACTCAGATCTGAGTAGTAGTAATGATACTCACTGCCTGCTCATGGCTCATAGCAGGCTGTGGGGGCTGGGCAGGGGGGCTCCCCTCCCCGCCCAGGCTGTGCACACACATTATTGGCTCGCTCTTCAATCATGCCTTTCCAGCTAGCTGCTCCTGTCACAGCACATCTTGTTAGCCCTGGAGGCTCAATGAAATGGAAATTCATGTTTAAATTTAAAAACAACATATTGACCCTGGGAGCCAGCAATGTCTACATTTTTAATAACTTACTCAGAATGAAGGCTTGGATGAGTATGCCTGTTTCTTCATGTCTGTGTGTCTGCGTGTGTTCATGTGTGGGTGGACATGTGTGTTTTAAGGGGTGCATTTCTGTGTTTGTTCATGTAGGTTCCTGTAGGTGTGTTCACCTGTGTCAGTGAGCATCTGTGTGTGTAGGGGGTGGTGGAATGTCAGCATTTGCTCTGGAGCTCGGTGGTTAAGGCGGTGTAAGGGTATGTTGTGGGGCATGTTGGAAAGGTTTTGATTTGATTGGGGTGTGTTTGTACAGAGGGCCTGAAAACAGGCCACACAGGAAATGAGACAATTTTTGTTCCCACTCCTCCATGCCCTCCACTCCTGTGACATCTATTTTGGGCATCGCCTGTTCTACAGTTCCTCTTTAGTCTGGTCTCCTAATCCAGATGACCCCATGGACCAGTTATGGAAAAAATCTCTGTCAACTGAAGCTGGTTGAGTCCTGAGAGAGCACCTCATCCTCTTTCATTTCTTGGAAGAATCAGAATTAACCACTTGGGACAGTGCTTTTTTCTTGGTCAAGTCCCACATCCTTCCAGAGCCCCATTCCTCCTCTCCAAGGAGCCTATCATCCTCCCTTATGTGCAGTGCCCTCTGGTGTGAAGGAAGAACTGCAATATGGTGGTCTGGAGACCCAGGATCAGACCCTTCCAACCTGCTGTATGGTTGAGCAAAATGTCTATACCCTCTGTACCATAAGTCTCTTTTGTAGGGTGAGGGGCCATATTAAGGCCTCCAAAAGGCCCATCTTAAGGGTCTGTCAACTGTGATGTCATGATCTCCACTCTCCAACCCAGTCTGATCACCATCATCCTGTTCTAAGCACTCTCAGTGCCAAGTCATTGACACTTCCTCTCTGCTTTCCAACCTGACATAGCAGAGATAACCACCAAGGCAGGGCAGGGATGCGGCAAACACTTGCTCATTGACTGAAAACAGTATAATGCCAGTTTCAAGTTTCTTATTTTTCCATTCATTCATCTATCTATCTATCTATCTATCTATCTATCTATCTATCTATCCATCCATTCATACTTGCATACATGCCTCCATCTACCCATTTACTCTTCTACTCACCCATCTACCTACCTACCCATTCATTCTTTCATCCATCCATCTACCCATCCACCTATCCATCTACCCATGTATACTCTTTCACCCACCCATTCACTCACACCCACTTACCCATCCATTCATCCACCTATCCAACTATCTACCCACCCATTCTTCTATCTATCCATCTACCCATCTACTAATTCCTTTTTTTTCTTTTCTTTTTTTTTTTTTTGAGACGGAGTCTCGCTCTGTCACCCAGGCTGGAGTGCAGTGGTGTGATCTCGGCTCACTGCAAGCTCTGCCTCCCAGGTTCATGCCATTCTCCTGCCTCAGCTTCCCGAGTAGCTGGGACTACAGGCACCCATCACGTGCCTGGCTAATTTTTTGTATTTTTAGTAGAGACGGGGTTTCACCGTGTTAGCCAGGATGGTCTCGATCTCCTGACCTCGTGATCCGCCCACCTCTGCCTCCCAAAGTGCTGGGATTACAGGCTTGAGCCACCAAGCCTGGCCCTAATTCATCCATCCATCCAGCATTCATCCACTCATCCATCTACCCATCCACTCATCCACCACCCATCCACCCACCCACTCATCTATCTATCCATCTCCCCACTCATCCACCAGTGGACTCATTCTACAAATATTTCTCCTTTCTTATTGTACTCGATGTAGAAGACAACTTCCATTCTTGAGATGCTTGCAGTCTACTAGGGAAGATGGTATGTGGAAAGCAGTGTAAGAGGTATGTGTAAGAGTGGGCCCGGGTGCTCTGGGGAGATGTGGAGGGGAGAAAAGATGTTTGACAGGCAGGATCAGGAAAGGTTTCATGAAGCAAGTGGTGGCTGAACTGAGCCCAGAGTGCTGCTTGGGTCAGACGGAGAAGGGAAGAGACATGGAGGGTGAACAGGAGGGCAGGGGCCCTCTCTGTGGTGGCCACGTGGAAGGCATGTTTAGAGAATAGTGAACCAGCTGACTTGGCTGGTGTAGGGCGTGATAGTGGAGAAAATCCAGCCTAGCTATCTATTAGTGGCCTAGAGCACTTTCTTTCCCATCACCTCACAATTATCTCATGACACCCAGGAGAAAAGCAGGGAGGCACCCCTTGTTTAGAGATTGGAGACTTAGCCCAGGATGGTTGAGTACTGGCTCAAAGTCACGCAGCAAGTTTGTGATAAAGTAGGGATCATACCCAAGTTTCTGAATACCTTGAACTCAGGTTTTTTCCCCCCAATGATAGGAGAAAGTGCCCATCTAGAAAGTTTTTTGGAAGTCTTCATTTTTTAACTTTAAGAGAAGTGGGAAAGGGTCTTCAAGCACTTTGTTTTTATTACCTATTGAAATTTGACATAATGCCTTGGCAGTTCCCCCTTAATATTCTGCTGTATATGGAGCCTGACGATTTCTACCATTGAATGTGACAGGTTGGGAAGATTAAAAAGAGGAGCTAAACCAGCAGCAGTTGGAGATGAGGAAAAGTAGCACATTTATGAATAATTTCAGCTGAATCCTCACAACATGACACTCCCTGGACAGAACACATTCATTATCTTATTCACCACGACTACTGCAATATTAGTGATTTGTTACTGAATCAATTATTAATTCATACAGGAGAACGAGGCTCTGTCACTTAACTCTTCTCTGAATGTTGGGCCCAGGGTGGGACAGGGAGGGGGAAGGGTCAGATTTAACCTTCATTCTCTTGTTTGGTATCTTTCAGAAGGTGGCAAAACAGCAAAGGGTGGTGAAAAGTGGAAGAGCGAGAGGTTTGGTTGGGGAGCATCTCGTGCCACTTAGAGCCCTGGCCTGAAACCATAGACACTCAATACACAGGGCAAGGCAGAGCCCAGTGGTCCCTTGGGGCCATTTGAAGTCATCCATCCATCCATCCATCCATCCATCTAATACATTGCCTGCCATTTGAAGTATCTGACTCAAATAATTTGCTCTTGTCTGTAATACTCCCTTCTTTGACAACCCATGCAGATCCTCCCCCTGCCAGAGCCCAGCTCCTGGGTTTCACCTCCAGGAGCCCCCAGCTTTTCTAAGCCTCTAGCTTCCATCCTGGAAATCTCTAGTCCTTAGCTTGACTGCATATGGTTTTCACATGAGTGTCTTGTCTTTTTAGCCCAAGATTCCCCAAAGTATCTTGGTACCTGCTTCATATCATCTGGTCTGCTCTTTAACAAGGAAGATGCTGGAGCCCCAACACAGACATATAGAATCAGCATCCTGGGACCATGGCCTTGGAATCAGCCTTTAAAAAGAGGACCCAGGGGATCCTTGGGCACACTGCTCAGCCAGCCTGAGGGGCCTCTCTGTCTTCTCATGCATCAAGCCCAGGGTTGGGTCTTCAGGAAGCTGGGGGATGGGGGACTCCAGTGTGTCCAGGCCCTGTGAACAGGCTGTGGTCTTCCTCTCCCTCTTTGGGCTGCACGCTCCCTGTTGCATCTGTCCTGTGTTGAGGAGGCAGGAATGCACTTCTGCAATCAGGTAGGTTCAGAAGCAAGACAGGTGGAAATGCTAGAGGTGGTAGCATCTTTCTGGGGAACAGAGAAGGGAAGAGGAAGGGAGGGAAAGGGAAGTAGACACAGGAGGAGGAAAGGAAGGAGGACAAGAAGAAATGCAAAAGGGAGAATAGAAGAGAGAGGAAAGGAAAGGAGAAAGCAGGAAGGAAGAAGGAATGAAAGGAAATCATTAAAGAGAGGAAGGAAGAAAAGAAAACAGAAAAAAAGGGAAAAGAAAATAAAGAATGAAGCCTTCCTGTGATGGGAAACTGCCCAGGCATCCTGACAGGCCTGAACAATTGCACCTCTGTGTAGTCTATGGACAGGGAGAACTTGCTGACTGGGCTCCAAGTGCAGGAGATAGGGCTGCTTGGGAGCTGGGTCTGGGGGTAAACATGCCCATCCATAGGGATGGTTCAGCAATGAGCAGTCATTGGCGAGCAGGTAGCTGCCTCTAACCCCTTCCTTCTGCCAGCCACAGCTCCTTTCCAGCCAATGGCCCAGAGACAGAGCACTGGGCTTCCCCTGCCTTTCCACTTCTCCTGCCTGCCAATTTCTCTGACTTAACCTGTGGGAAAGTCTCCCTTTCCCTATGTTCAGGATCCTTCCCCACATCTTCTCAGGATTCTGCCCAGCAGAATACAGCAGACTCAATGAAGTTCCTCTGTTAGCCAAGTGGTGCTATCTTCCTTTGGAAGCCCGTAGGGCAGGTCCTGCAGTGATCCAGGGAGGTTCTTCTTGCAGCACTGGCCAGTAGCTGGAACCACCAGCTCTCCCAGGAAAAGTGCTGCTCCAGGACCCATCAGGTCAAATAGGAGAGAGATGGGGTCAGTAGGACAGTATCCTGCCGATGCCATCCTCACCAGGACTACAAAGGCCAGTCTGATTCTAATCTTGGCCAGATCATGACCATGTCAACCCCATCCAGATGTCCTGTAGCTGCTGTTAGACCCTCTGGATATCCTAGACTCCCTGAAAAGACCATTCAGAGCCAAGACCCACAGAGGGGTGTGGTAAGAAACATCAACTGCTCGTAACGAGTCATGTGATTGATAGCTTATGGGTCTGAAGGATGTTTGGGGTCAACTGAGCTTCAAGTTCCTGAATACTTGCTTTTAACCCTCAGTTTAAAGACTGGAACCTGCTTACTTTCCTGGTATGCTTGCTTTCCTGGAAGCACTACCAGTGAGGGGCATCATGAAAATCCACCTATCTTTCAAGGCAAAAGTGATCTGATCAAAGGCCCCAATTGTCTTTCCTCCCCAGTTCTCTTTCTGTCCTCTCCCCACCAAGCTGGAAATCCACATGGTTGGAGAAGGTGAGCAGTCCCACTACTGAGCTTTGCTGGTGGCAATTGCTTTTGAATACATATACCAGAGGTGGGCAGTGGGGACATTGGTAAAAAAATCTAATGACTGTAGCATGGAGGTTTCAAACTTGGTCAAGCACAGGCAGGTCTGATTTCCACACCCTTGTAAACCACAAGCAGTCAGCATATCCCCATTGCTCACTCTTGGTGTTTGCCTCCCCAGTGGCTCTGCTGTCTCTTCTCAGGACCACCTGGCCCCCACTGAGCCTCCGCCTGTAGTTTTGGGGCCTTCCTAGACTTGGCTTCATACGCACCCTGCTGCCTCAACCTTTCAATGTCATAGCATTTTCACAGTGAATGACACTTTGGAAATCACCTAGCCCAACCCTGGAAAAAGCAGTGAAGAAGGACCCAGAATGTTTGCGTTCTGGCTGTGTTCCTCCCACAGTGTGACCTAGGTCAAGTCACTTGGCCTTGCTTACCTTTTCCTCATTTCCAAAATAATAACATATACTCTGCCTGTCTCATAGAATTGCTGAGGCTAATCAAAAAATGCTGTAAAGCACATGTCAGACAGGAGGAAGATCATTGATCAGTTTTCTAAGAGGAGAAACTAATGCTCAGAGAGATTCAGGAACTTGCCAAAGGCTCATAGCTTCTCAAATCACTGAATGGGTGCCTGCTGTACTGGATGTGTGCATTCTCTGAGAGCCAGGCTCTCTGTCTGAGCAAAGGTTAGGTGTGCTTGATAATTCTTCTGGAATACTCAGCTGATATTTCATGCTGTGCCTGTGTCTAGTCTAGCATAAGTGCACATGGTAGGTGTACTTCTGGGGATGAAGAGTGGGGGACCTGCTGGTGTCCTCTGGTATGGCTGGAGCTGGGGTGTCCAAAAGTGAACTCATAGATACAGGACCCCATCTTCCTCAAGAGTGGGGAACTGCTCTGTTCCTCTCTATTTCCTCAGCACCTAGTGCAGAGCCAAGCACCCAGGAGGGGCTAAGTCAATGTTATAGACTGATTGTTATTCAATATCGGTTTTACTCTTTTGTTTGATTACATGGATTTTACAAATGAATTGGACTTTTGAGTGGTGAAACTGCATTTCTTTAAAATAATTCCAGAAGTATCTTCAGGGTCACAACTCAAGAAAGATGCACTGAGGAGGAGGTTAGTCCTTCTGGAATGTTCTACTTGGAGAACCACTGGCACTCTGTGAGTCAGGAAAAGAGGCAGGAGAGATGGGGCCAGAGTTGAGGTATGTGACTGCAGGGAAACCTCACCCCTGAGCACCTGCTTTAGGAATGTTGGGAGATGGAATGTGGTCAGGCCTGGGAACTGGCGTTGGGTCAGGAAGGATGGTGGCATTCCTGGAAGATGGATGGGGAGAGGAGCTGCCTCAGGGTGTGGTCAGGGGGAAGCGGCCATGTGGACATACGTTCTCCTATGCTGGTCAGGTGGTCAGCCTGGCCTTCCTCTCCTGCGAGGGTGGAGAGAGCTTAGGGAAGACCGTAAAACCCTCAGGGATGCCCTCTGGTACCCAAAGTAGAGGATCCAGGGGATGATGAGGGTTTGCTCCACCCTTGGAGGGTTCCTACCGGATTTTTTTAAGGACAAAGAGAGAACCAGCCCTGTCTGGGTTAACAGCCCATCTGCTCCTCAGGAGACCCTCAGCTTCAGGCCAGCCTGGCTGACAGCGAGGATCTTGGGGAAGAATCTAGCCCTGTGGTGGCCTGAGGTCGGTGAGAAGGGCGTCCTCCGCGAAGGACTCACAAAACGGCCACTCCGGGGTTCTGGCAGCTACATCTAGTCATCATGTGAGCCATCTGCTCTTGGTATCCAGCAACACATTGATCCACATGCTTTTGACACCCTGCTGAGAGGCTTGGGGGTGGGAACGGTGGACCGAGGCCATCCAAGCCCTGGCCTAAAAGTGGCCTGCTATGTGGTGGGGGGACCTTGACCCTCGAAATAGAAGGAGCTGCAGGGGCTAATTCAGGTCCAGTGTCTGATAGTAGGCAGCAGCTGGGAGAGGCAGTGTGGCCTCATGGTTAGGGTGCAGACCCTGCAGCCAGAACCTGGGGGTTGCAAAACCCGGCTCTACCGCTCACTAGCCATGGAACACTGGGCAGCTACTGAATGTCTCAGCACCTTGGTTTCCTTATCTGGTAAGAGGATGACAGCACTTAGCTCACAGTTCCGATGAGGAGTGAATGAAATAGTGTGGCGTGCTGAGAATGGCTGTGAACGGGAATCCTCAGGAAAGGCTTTGTGTAGGAGGTGGGACTTGAACTGGGTGGCGAGAGAGGGAAATGCATGGAACTGTGTGAGCCAACGTGTGGGGGTGGGACCCGTGCTGGGAGCACTGGGTGGAGGGGCACTCTGTCTACCTCCCGGCTGTGGGGATGTCTGCCTGGCAGGCTGTGGCAGGGAGAGGGTGCAGGTGCTTGCAGGATAGCCCAGCCTCTGCCAGAGAACAGGTGACTGGTTCTCCAAGCATGGGGCCTGGAACCTGGCTAGTGGAATCATTGCTTCACCACACAGGTGGAGCCACAGGCTTCCTGCATCCCACAAAGAGAGCTTTCTGAGCACAAACTGCAAGCCAGGCACAAGCCACCAACCTCTCTGGTGCCCTGCCTTCCTGTGGATCAGAGATTCCCAGCTTCTCGGAAGCCCTGCCTCATGGTCTACCTGGCAGCCTTGAGGGACCAAATGACCTTGCTTTTCCCATTAAGAGCCTCATGCCATGTTTTGTAGTCCTGTTCCCATCCAATTCAGGTAAGAACTTGGCTTGAACCTAGGACATTCCAAGTCTCTGTAGCCAAGGTTCTTCCCTCCTCCTCTTCTTTCCTTTCCAACTACTTGACTCAAGTGTAGGAGCTGCTGGGTCTTTGGTCCTGATCTTTCTGCCTCTTCCTCATCCCCTCCCCAACATCTCTCTCCAGGCATAGGCCCATCCACATCCTGCCAAGTGTCTCACAGTCCCCTGCCTGTGTCATGGGGCAGGGCTAACCCCACACTCTCAGTCTGTAGAGATTGAAACTAAGGCTCAGAGAGATTGAACACGAAGCATGTTATGAGTAGGGCTGGGATTAGAACACAGGGCTCCCAGCTCCCTGGCCAAAGCATTTCCTACTCAGCTGCCTTCTCTCCCTCCTTGCGCACTGGCTGGCCTGGCCACAGGGGCTGTGGGGCTGTGCAGCCTCCTTAAACACAGGGCAGTTTTCTCACTAACACCCTGGGCTCCACACAGCTTTCTTCTTTAGCTGCGGTAGGCCAGCTGAATGCATCTCTGCCTACAGTGAAAAAGGCAGCCTACGAGTCCAACCCCAGCCTCCTGCCCTGATTAACGGCCACCCCTGTCCTCGATTGTGTCATGCATGTGAGTCATGTCTCCCAGCCAGACAGTGACCCGCTGCCTGCTGTCATGGGCACGTGCCCCTCTTCTTTGGGGTCCCTGCGGCCTGAGCACACAGTGGGGGCTCATGGGAGTCCACCAAGTGATAAACAGATCGGAGGCTCAGGCATGAGGGTGACTGAGTTCGATCTTTGCTCTCTCTTTTGAGAGTGGGCTTGTGGAGCAAAGGAATGGCCAAGCCAATTCCAGGACAGTCACGCGCAGCCTGCGAAATGTGAGCTGTAAAACACCGGATGTGAATTCAAGCCTTCCTCAGTCAGCATGGATTAGCATGGCCTGATTCTCTCCTCGGAAGGCAATCCTCACACCTCCCTCTGGTCACCCACGCGGTGTCTTTTTAGAAAGCAGCAGAATGTGAGCAAACACGGAGAAAAGATATTCCTGGAGCCTTGCCCTTAAGAACTCTCATTTTCAAAAGCTGGTCCTTCCTGTCTAACTGAAATCCCTCTTGCTGGAAGACATGGCGCTCAGTTGTGTGCTGGGGCAACAAATTATAACACTGGCTAGACAAATGAGGAAACTGAATACGGTGGGGAGGCGACTTCTCCCAGGAGATCACAGAAGAGGCCAGGGCCTGAGTGGGGCCTGTGTGAGGACCAGATTCCAGGCCCCAGGCAGCTCTTGCGGCCTCCTCTCCTCCCCCTGAGATGGGAGCAGGCAGAATGGCAGCTGCCTCCCAACTATGATGGCCAGCCAGGGGCCACCCTTGTGGCCGAATAAGAAACACAGCTGCATTTCCCTGTTTCGGCCATGTGGTCAATGACACAAACAAGACATTTATCAGGGAGGAAGGAGGAGCTGGTTGGCTCCCAGCTCCCCTCTCCCGGCACACTCCTTGTAGCTTTGACCCCAAGCCCCTGCACTTCTTAATGCAAAACTCAAAAGGCAAAGTCAGCCCTGCAAGTGTCAGGAATAAGTGGGGGAACCAGGAGAGGAGCCTGGGAGCCTGGAGGAGGGAGCAGCTATACTTGAAGAAGAACTGAGAGATGGATGTGTGTGTTAAGCCTGTGGGAGTGAGTGTGTGCCCGAGAAAGAGCAGGCCAGAGTGTGTGCACATGTGTGCAGGCATGCATGTGCCAGCACATGCATGAAAGTGAGAGAGATCCCTGGGTTTAGGGCAAGCTGCCTTTATACAGTTGCTCTGTTACATTCTTGGCCATAGGGAAGCCATGCCTTGTTACTTTCTGCCAGGGAAGCTGGCCAGAGACCACCCCCACTCCTGATTTCTCAATGAAAAGGCTCTGAGGTCATCCCTCGTCCTATTTCCCCAGCAGAAATGACCCATGAATGCTTCTCGCTTCTGCCATGAGCACAACACACCCCTAAATTTCTCCGTTTTCTTCAGTACAGTGCCCATCCCTCCACCTCATTTCCAAAGCCACTTTCTCTGCTTCTTCATGGGGCTGGGTAGGATATGGGAGCAGCCAGTGGTGCCTAAACATTGTGCTGGTTCTACACACAGACACACACACACACACACACACACACACACACAGAGACAGAGAGAGAGAGAGAGAGAGAGTCAGAGAGACAGAGAGACTGGCTCATTAGCTCCAGACAAGTCAATGAAATGCCTAATGCAGTGCTGAGTGTTCCAGGAAGGTGGGTTAACGACAAGGGGCACAGATGCAGGTGTGCCCTGTCCTTGGCTCATCCAGGTCCAGGTAGGCTGCCAGGATCTTTCTCATGAAATAAACAGCACTGGGAGCTTGACCAGGCTCCTCAGGTCTTATGTGGTGCTGACTCCTCGGGGGACTGGCTTTCACAGGGAAAGGAGTCCTTATGGGGCCAGAGTGGGAAGGGAAGACTGCCTGGAGGAGGTGGGGTCAAAGGTGGGCTTAGGAGGAGCTCAGAGACATTGTTGGTGGAAGGAGGGGCCTGAGTGAGGCACCCTTGAAGTCATTCTCAGTGGAGAGCAGGGGTGACTGTCCTCCCACTCCTCCTAGGTCCCTGGCCTGGTGTTCTTCTTCCGGGCCCCAGGGCAACCCAGCAATGGCAGGTGGGTGAAGCTATTCTAGTGAGAAACCAAAACAGTGGAGTTACCAAAGTCCTGGCGACAGCCATGGCCTTGGTCTCCTAAGGCCATCACCTCACTCATCCCTAAGCCCTCTAAGAAAGGAGAGGAAGGCTCCCTATGCTCCTTCTCCTCCTTGCCTCCACTTGAAACCTTCAGGAGAATGGCTTTGGGAGGCTTCAGGGCGATGCACCATAGCTGAGAGGCTCACAGATCTTTGACTGGGGGTTCATCATGCTTTTCTCACCTTCTCACTCCATAAGGAACAGATTTTTGGCCAGACTGGCTGTACGCCATGCCATCTCTTCCTCGTCTCTGAGTTTCTTCCTCCTCCACCCTTCTAAGTCCTGGGGAGAGGTCTCCGCCACTGAGAAGCCTTCTAGGACTCATGCTGTGTGGCCTTTTGAGACAACTTCCTGCTCCACGCACTTGGAATGATCTATTAGGTTGGTGTAAAAGAAATTGTGGTTTTTGCCATTGAAAATCATGGCAATTACTTTTGCACGAACCTAATAGCTCCCTTCTCTAATATGTGGTTCCTGCAAGGGCCTGATTTGCTGTTAGCTCCCTTGGCCTAGGAACGAGAGGCTCTCGACTTTATCCCAAGAGGGCTTATCTAACATGGTGGTAGACTTTACCCTGAATGACAAGATCTCTGTGGAGGCATATGGAGCCAAGGAGAGGTGGGCTATCATGGGAGGGGGCATGGGGCAGAGGGCAGTCTAGAAGGGAATGAAATGGTAGTGGTTTGCCAAGGAGAAAGGGGTGCTAAGAGATTCACAAGAGGTACAGGGCTTGGTGGCAATACCCAGAGAGCAGAAGGAGGGGAAGGAGCTCCGGCCTTCCACCCCGTGTGGCCTTACAGCCTGCCTTGGAGGGTCGTGGCCTAGCTCCAGGACCAAGCACCCCTTGCCTCAGGCACTCTGAGCACCCGATAGCATTTACAAGCAATATTTTGCATGCTGTTACTGGGTTTGTGCAGTTATGCTGTGGCCTGGGATAAGATTTCCCAGTCGCTAGCAGCAATGCCTGTGGTCACACAGGATCAGAGGCCGAGGGAGCACCACTGCCCTTCCCTGCAGGTTCCCCAGCTACGTGGTTACCAGTGTTAAGCCCGGACCAGCTTTGGCTGCCTCCTCCCCCTACCCTCTCACTCGTCCTGCGTTCTCGCTAGATGAGTAGTCCAACCTCCCCATCTAAGCTCCCAAGTCCAGGGGATTGGGCTCCACACACTCCTGACCCTGCCACACTCTTGCTATCTGCCTGCTATTCCTTGCTGTGCTCTTTTAGTCCTAAGCACGTCCTCTCTCCTGAATCTGACCCTCAACCTGCACCTGTTCCACTCCCGCCCCACCCCCAGAGTGCTCTCTGGCCACTGTGGTCCCTAAGGCAGGTTCTTAGCTCTCTGCCCCTCTCTGGGCATTTGGTCACATCCTATCTTGCTGTGGGACCCAATTGTCATTTGTGAATGTGTGACTCCCAGCAGGACTTTGGGATTCTGGGGGATAGAAATAAACTGTTCCAACTCTCTGGGTTTCCTGTTCTGCCAGGCCCAGGACTGGGACACCTGAAGGTGCTCGGCCATGACTGGACAAACGGATCATCTGATCATGATGCTACTGGCCTCGTGTATGGGCTGATGACAGGATCGTAGGCCTGCAGGTTGAAATAGGGATGCTGTGTATGTGTCCATTAATGTATCTGCTTTGGAACAAAGAGGACAAGGCCCCTCCAGGGCTCTAACCCTTCCCTGCTCAGTCAGCCACAGACAGGAAGCCAGCTGCAGGGAGGGTGCCTGAGGGGTCTCTGAGAGGCAGCTGCTGCAGGAAGCCCTCCTGGCTCCCAGATTGCCTCCTAACTGTGGGTTTATTAATGCATGCCAGAATACCTGAGACCCAAAGAATTCATAATCAAATGATTTCTTTAAAAAACATAAAAGAACGAAGGAAAAGGAGAGTGCACTGCCTTTCTATCAAGTCATTCGTAATTACCTCATTAGAGCAGACACTGTGCACTCGTCCACCAGGGAGAAAGCTCATAGAGATTCAAGAAAGAAAAAAGCAGGTTCCTTTGGAGACTTCTAGGGCCAGGAGCCAGCTCCCCGGCACAGACTTGACCTTTGACATCTGCAGAAACTACAGCTGCTTGGCGAAAGCCCCTGGGCCATGGTCCTTGCCATCTGAAGACACCTTGGAAGATGGACATGTTACCATCAAGGCCTGCCTGATGAGGGGACCTTTGGTCCCCAACAGAGTTGGTTCTCTGTTAGGTGCTGGGGGTAGCACCTCCATTCCCCAGAGAGGACATCAGCCAGGGAGGGAGAGGCTTCTCCGCCAAGTCTGCCAGGGACAGTGCCTGGAGGGGAAACAGGCTCATTGGTGGTGAGGGAGAGTGGCCACTGGGATCAGACCAGGACATAGCCCCAGCCCCAGCCCTTGCCCTGGAATCAATCTAGTACCAACTCTGGCTATGGGCCTTTCCCTCCAGTAGCACTGGACAGGTTCCACAAGTTCCAGCTGGACCTGCCCCCAAGCACAGGTCCTGGCCATGGGGACAATAATACGGGGGAAGGGGAAAGTGGACAAAGAACTGGGCAGGGGGAAGAATATCGGGACACTGGTCCTCTGTCTGCCACGGACACTCTAGGTGACTGAGGGTAAGTCATGTCTCCTCTATCAGCCTCAGTTTCCCCTTATGTAAAAAGAGAGCATTGGCCTGGGTGCCTGCCTTGCCAGACCCCAGCTTTGGTCCTAGGAGTTGGTGGCTAGGCCACTCTTCCAGTGGCTGGGGAGGGGACACAGACTGTCCTGTGACAGAGCCTTACAGAGAGGCCCAGGGTCACACAGGACCTTGTCAATGGCCACCCAGGGGCTGAGCTGTGGGAGAGCCATTGGAGGAAGCCACAAATGGCCCACAAAGCCAATAATAAACCTGCAGAAATTGAGTGGGATGATTGCATTTCCTAAGTGGGGTGGGCGTGGGCGGGGTTGATCGCTTCTGCACCAGCCTCCTTCTTCCTTCCAGGAGTGGGACTGCAGAGGGTGTGGTGCGGGAGGGCTGGGGGCAGGGCAGCCTGCCCAGGCGGCCCCGTTCCCTTAAAAGTCTCAGAACACGTGGAAAACAATTTGCCAGGCCATGTTGCGTTGCCGCTGCCGTGTGCGGTTTGCTGCACATTAAATTCATTATTTTAACAGGTCAATGCCTCTGACAGATATGCATTTGTGAGAGATGAGCACGGCTGCTTCTTTAATCCCCATGGATTACTTGGCTCTCCCGAAAAGCGATACCAACGACTTGCAGAGACTTTAATCCCAATCACTCCAGACTGTTTACAAGGAGTAAAAAAAAAAAAAAAAAAAAGACGGTCAAGGGGGCTGAGGCTCAGACTTGGCGGGTGCTGGCAGCAGCAGGGACACGGAGGGGAAGCTGGGCACCCTGGGTGAAGCCCACCGTGGCAGCAGTATAGAGCGCGGTCTGGCGGGAGCCTGAGGAAGAAGGCCCTTGTTCAAATGAAGGCTTCTCCTCTCATCAGCTGGAAGCAGGACTTGCCTCCTCCAACCCAAAACAGAAGTGCAGGATCACTGGCCTGGGTAGGAGGTGGAGGGGTTCTGGAGTGGCCTCCTGAACACATTCTTGTTCTTCTGTAAAGTTCTCAATAGCCCAGGCAGGAAATAGCACAGGTGGCTATGGTTGTGAACAGCAGGGGCCCCCTCCCAATGGACTCCCATAGGCAAAAACACCCAACTCGCCAAACCTAGCTCTCCCCAGGGCTGCGTGGGGGATTTGCTCTGTGGACTGTTCTAGACCTTTCCTGGATCTGTTGATGTCCACAGCTGGGTCCTTTCGGGGAACTGTGGGGGAAGCCAACTTGGGTCTGATTCAAGTGTCCTTTCCGTGGCCTCTGGGGACCCTTACAGCCCTGGCCTGTCCCTCTCTGCAGGCTCCCCAGCCCTGACCCCCAACCTGACCTCATCTCCTCTTGCATGGTTCCCTGCAGGTTCCCCAGCTACATGTGGAGACATCACTCTCTTTGTTCGGCTTTCAAGGTCTTCCCTTCCTGCTCAAGGCCCTGGGTTACTAGCTCCAGCTGCCATCTTTGGGACCTTCCTCGGCCTTAATCACCTCCTCTCGGTGCTGCTGTTCTCTGCACTGAAGGAAGAACAAAGAGGCCTCCAGTCCTGCAGAGTTCTCCACATGGTTGACAGATAGAAAGGGGATGGCCTGGCACTGAAGACCTGGGTCTCCCATGCAATGTTTTGCTGTCCTTCTGGTTCCCAAATGTATGCACAACTGGATTTTACTAGGCCAGACTTCTACTGGGGAAAGTGTCTAGGGTGTGTGTATGTGTGCATGCATGTGCACACCCAGGCATGCATGCTTGTGTGCACCTGTTCTATGTGCAGCTTCACCTACCTGCAAGTATGTCCGTCCATGTTCTGGGGGCAGCGGCTACCTGTCCACTGAATGAGTAATTAATTGGTGGGTGATAAAGCAATTAGCCCTAGAGCTTTCAAAAATAATGAATGAGGGTCCTGTAGATGTCAATATTTGAAAATACTAATTTAAGGCCTATTAGCTGAAGCAAATTTTAATTAAACAGGGAATAATCAGGGTGATGAGAGGAAAGTGAAAAGATTTGGCCAGTGGCTGAGTCCTCAGGAATGCATGGAGAGGGGAAGGAGGGGGCGGTGTGGAACTGGAGCTTGAACCTGACCGGCGACATTTGGATCATGATCCAGGGCAGGCAGGGGATGAGGAAGGAAGGTGAAGTCACATTCCTGCTCTGGGTCTCTGTAAGGAAGGAGGTGCTAAGCAGAGAGGTTTTTCTATGGGAGCGCATCCTTTGGGGTATGGCTGTGTTTCCAAGGGCGTCTACAAGGAGTCACTCCACAGTAGCTGCATCAGAAGTCACACATCCAAAGGGGCTGCACCTACTCCAGTACAGCTAATGGGACACAAAAGCCTTTGAAAGGACTTATGATTTCAGTTTTCCCAAACAGGATCATCGAATTCCCTTTTAGGGAATCTCAGTTATGTACCAACTTTAAATCAGCACTCAGAGGAAGATTTGCTGTCAGTAGGGCTGTATGAGGCAGGAAGACCTGAAGAAGACTCCTAAAGTAGGGCCCCCATGTGTTCTGAGCAGCGGCCGCCCTGCAGGAGGAAGTGTGCCTGATCCCTCCAGCCCACACCCCGCGCTCCCTGGTGGCTGAGAACAGGCCTTCTTTATTTCTGTATCTCTTCCACAAACATCATTTTGACATCCAGGGGGCACACAGCAAGTGCTTGCTGAACCCAGTGACCCGTCGAGGGCATGGACTGTCTTATTCACCTGGGCACCCAGGATCTAGAGTGGTGGCTCCCAATAAATGTTTGCAGGGGCCTGAGCAATTGCATCATAGGGGAGGCATGGATGCCTCTTGTCTCTGCTGCTGTATCATGGTGAGGGAGCCCTCCTTCCTGCCATGGTAAGGAATATCAGAACACTGGGTGCTTGCTCACTTTATAATAGGGGCTGGGGCCATCGCTGGCTACGTGGGAGGTGTTCCTCTGAGTGCTTGTTCTCAAATGTAGTTCTCTCCCTTGACTCCTGACAACCTACCTTCTCTGGTTACAAGGATCCCCTATGGGTGTGGCCAGGAGAGGAGAGCCTGAAGGCTGGGAAGGTGCATGTGTAAGTCTGTGTGTGTGTGTGTCTGTGTGTGTGTGTGTGTGTGTGTGTTGGGGAGCATGCGTATGTGCCTCTGTGTGTGCTCTGTATGTCTGTGTGCATTTTGTCTGCTTCTTTGTGTTTGCTGGTGTGTCTGTGTCTGTGTGTGTCTATAGTCTCATTGTGTGTGCATGTCTGTGAGTGTGTATGTGTGCCTATGTGTGCCAGCATCTTTGCATACCTGTGTATTTGCATGCATTCTGTGTATGTTTGGGTGTGTCTGTTTCATGCAGCAGATGCTGAATGTCTATGTCAGAGGTCCTGCAGTTTCCAAGTGGGCAGTGCTACCCCATGCAGGGACTGCTTCTTCCCTGGGCCTCAGCTCTAGCAGACACAGGCAAGAACTTCAGCACATACCACTGCCTCTTTGTTTGGTTATTTATTTATAACCCACTCCATTTAAAAAATGAATTGAGTGGAGATCTTGATGAGGCTGGGGTTTCCCTTTGGCCTTGTGCAGGGGCTCTCCTCTATAGCCTATTGAGGAACACAGAACAACCTCATCTCTTCTTAGGACTGATCCCTACGGAAGACCGCACACTTGGGCCTCATCCTGCCCTGCCTGACTCCTGTGTCAGGCACACATCTGCACTTCCTGCCTCCCACTTAGCTGCTCCAATCCCTGCTCAGCTCCAATCTGTCTCCTGACTCTGAAGCAGGAAGTCCAGGCCAGCTGGTTCCTCCTACTGGCCACGCCCTTTGTCTCAGGCACCTCCTCCTTCAGCATCTTTCCCTAGGAACAGTGTGGCTCTCACTGCCCACTTCTCTCCTGGCCACCCCTCTTGGGGGAGGTAGACCTTGGCTCTGTACCCTGCCATCCGCCACCCCACCTCAGCCTGAGCTGGCTTTGTGGGCAGGAACCACACAGCCTCCTGCCCAGTCCCATGCCTCCCACCTTTGCAGCTGAGCACAGACTGGGGACCCCATCCACTCAGTCAATGCTGGTGGAATTGCAAGTTGCATAATAACCTGGGGCCCCTTGGAAACTTTTCATCTCAACACGAAGACTGATTAAATAGCAACAAAAATAAATTATGTATACACAGAGTTGTAAAAGCACCCAGAGACTGGAGACTTGGGGTCTGTGCCTCATATAAATGCAAATACTGTAATAGCATTGCAGTGGGCCCTCCACCCCCACTCCACACAAACCTCGGGGCAGGGAGGGTGAAGCCAGCAAGGATGCTGTGTAGCGCAGTAACAGGCTAGAACCTGCTGGGGCTTTAAACAAAACCTAAAGCCAGGCACAAGCCCAACCCAGCACAGAAACGACCAGATAACTGTGGTTTAGGGCCTGGTTTTTGCAAATGACAGGCTGCAGAAGCAGTGTGTGCATCTAGCTTCCTCTGAGCAGAATGGGGGGAGCACTGAGCAGGGCACCCCTAAGTTGCTGTGAGATGCCTCCTTCTGGCTCGGGCCCCCTGGTAGCTAAGGAAGTGGCCCGTCAGGCCCCCTCCAGTTGTGTCTCCCAGGGCTGAGCAAAAGTGCACTCCCACCCCAGGGGAAGTGCTTGCTCCTTCTCCTCACCCCATGGGGATCTGGCACATTAGCAGGTCTCACTTGGTCAGGAGATGGGGCTGGAGCTTTTTATAGCTGTAGGTGTCTCTGGGTAAGGCCGCCTCCCCCACACTCCCATCCATTGCCTGCTTCTTCCCTCCCACAACCCTGGTCTGGGGAACTTGGCCTTAGGCCTGGCTGCTGGGTTAGGCTTGGGTCCTGGGGCAAGTATAGGGAGGAAGGGACTCTAGGTGCTGCTGTGGTTGGGTGTTGTGGGTGAGCCAGAGGTGAGGATGGGCCACTGAGCCCTCCCTGCTCTCCTCTGTCTGGGGACAGCTCTGTTCCTTGACGGTGCCATCTAGTTCACTCCCTGGCGTACAGTAGGTGCCTAATTAAAACTGACCAACTGACTGATTAAAAAGTCATTATGCCAAAAACAATTGCTTCTTTTCCCGGAGGTCTTATCATCTCGTCTTCTTTTCCTGGTAGGCTTATCATCTCCTTATTTTTGTGTTCTTTTTCTATTACACAGCCACTTTCGCCTTTCTCTCCTTTTTTTTTTTTTTTTTTTTTTTTTGAGACGGAGTCTCGCTCTGTTACCCAGGCTGGAGTGCAGTGGCGCAATCTCGGCTCACTGCAAGCTCCGCCTCCCTGGTTCACGCCATTCTCCTGCCTCAGCCTCCTGAGTAGCTGGGACTACAGGCGCCTGCCACCACGCCCAGCTAATTTTTTTTATATTTTTAGTAGAGACAGGGTTTCACCATGTTAGCCGGGATGGTCTTCATCTCCTGACCTCGTGATCCGCCTGCCTCAGCCTCCCAAAGTGCTGGGATTACAGGCGTGAGCCCACCACACCTGGCCCTTTCTCTCTTTCTAAGTTATGTGAAAACTCAATAAGCCACAGTCACCATATGAAGATTAAATTGTTAAACTTCCCTGGCAGTTGAGCACAGGACTTTAGGTTTTTCAAAATGCCATTGTATTAATCTCTCATCTCATCCTCCAAATGCATCTGCAAGGCCGTCTGGGCAGGTACCAGCATGCCCAATCTACAGATAAGGAAACTGAGGTCCCAGGAGGCAGCTTGTCTATGCCCACACAATTAAGCCTCCTGAGTCCTTGGCTTTCGTTCTGTGGAAAAGCTGTAAAAGCGTGAAATAGGTCCCCCCACCTTGAACACTTAATTTTCCACTGATTGCAAGGAGTGTGAGGCATGAAAGATGCCTGTCTATTGCTGTCTCTGGGCCTGAGCTGGGAGGCTGTGAGGCTGGGAGCCCAGGCAGCTTAGCTTTGGGTCCCACCTGGTCCTCTCTTTGGATTCACTCCTGCTGGGTCCTTAGCCTCCAGATCAAACACACTGGCTGAGAAGCAGCCAGCACTGATGGCCTCTGCCCCTCGGGTGGATCCCACCTTCCCATCTGTGCAGCAGAAGGGGTGCTGTTGTGAGGGCCACCCGCCAATGCGGGGGCACAGGCTCCAGAGGCCCAGAGACTGGTTTCCATCTGAGGAGGCCCCCAACTCCCAGCACATCCCACCTGGGCCCAGAGGGGAGCTTGGAGGTGGGATGGGAAAGAGGACATTTGTTCTACCAATTTATTTGAAAAGACCAAATTAGAGAAATAAGAGAACAACAGATAGGAGAAATCATGGTAGGCACACTATCCTTCAACTTTATAAACAACAAAGACAATGAACGCTGCACCCAGACCAAGCAAAGCAAATCCTGGTGGCAGAGAGATTGGGGAGAGCTGTAAGATGCCAAGCAAAGATGTTTGAAATGAAAGATGCCCAGGAGAATACAACATATTCTCACTCATGCGGTTTGGCAAAAACGTCTGTGCAAGGACCTCATCATGTGACCATCTCATAGCTGAGAACAGAGAAGCTGCTTCCTGTTTCAGGGCTAGTGGCATTATTCAAGGCAGAGACCTGGAGAGACCAGCACTGCTGCCCCGGAGACCTGGCCAGTGCTTCACATTTACTGTTTTCTATCCTCCTCAACGTTCTCCTCTTTCAGGAAGCCTTCTTGGATTGAGCCCCTGCCTTGAATAACTTTCTTACTATGCTCTCTCAGCTCCTTCATCCTCTTTCTATTTCATGCTCTTTTGATTTGCTCCTGGTCAGAAGTGAGCTTGCAGTACCACCAGGCTTCTAATGCCTGTCTCCTGTCCCAATCCACGGTATGCGCAACACAGGAATCTTATTGCCACACACACCTATCTCCAACATGATACAAAACCAGTGAGTAGATTGAACGCCTGTGGGAGGTGAGCAGTGGAGGAAAGTGTGGCTAGGATGTGCCCGTGAGTGGGGTGCTGCCCTGTTCACCTCTCTAAGTTCAGTGCCTCCCACCCTGGCCTCCTCTTCCCCAAGAAGTGACTGTGTCCCTAGGAACGTGAGAGCCAGAAAGCACTTATAGGATCATTTGGGCCCACCCCTTTTTTTGCACAGATAAAGTGACTACGGGCCTGCCTAGGGAAGGAGCTGTTTCAGACCTCCCCATGGTTAAAGGTGGCCTGGGGACACTGCAGCCTGATGTCCCATGCCCTGCTCTCTTGCCAATACAATGCAGCAGTTGATGTCTTCTCTGTGGGGTCATCATCCTTTTACTGTACATTTTTCTGGCCCCCAACTACACTGAATGTTGCTTGAGGACAAGGATTTTATCTCTGCCTGTCTGTGCCCCTATGGTGTTCAGCACAGCACAGAGCACACGGTAGGCAAATGATGGCACTATTAACATGAGAACCATTTTCGTTTGAGCTTTTGTTTCTGAAAGTTATCTCAAAGTGCCAGGTCGGGGCCACGATTGTCCTTGTCTTGGAGCATCTTGTCACTGGCCAAGCATGGAATGGGGTCACCTGGCAAATGGGGAGCTCCCTGTGGGGAGGAGTGTGTAAGCAGACAGACAGGGAGAGGGTTCTGAGAGCGGGTCTGAGGACGGACCACCTCTTAGGTGGTCTCTAAGCCTTCATGATTCTGTCACTTGGAGAATGAAAGAAGACGTGGGGAGGTAGACTGGGTGGCAGTGTCTGGAGCCTGGGAAGATGGCTTGCCTTGTGGCAACCAGTCTTTGAGACTGGCTGGCTCCCCAGACCTCGAAATCCCTACAAGAGGCAGAGTTTGGAAGTGTTTATTTTTATTTATTTAGTTATTCTTCCCACACCCAGGCCTGTGTGGCAGAAGTTTTTAAACAGAGAAATCTTAGTTGAGTGCTCCCTACACCTAAGGCCCTACAGGCACCTGGGTGCCAAGGGCTGGACTAACAGGGCTTGGTATCTGACGCTGGTGAGCTGATAGCTTTGTTGGGGAGAAGGGAAGCTGCACATAAACTCTGAAACAGAAACCATAAAAAGTAAATTAATACTCCAAGAGTTAACTAATAGTTCAGAATAAAAAGAGAAGCGATGTTTCAAGGCCATACACGATTAGCTGCCCAATGAGGAGTACAGACAATGAGGGTTTGGGTTACTCTGAGGAGAAAGCACCCACCTCAGGCTGCTGAGCTCATGGAAAGCCCCGGAGGCTGGTTTCTGGCATTTTTGGTCTATTAACTGCTGTTGTGACCACTGAAATTTGACTTCCAAGGACCGGAAGCCCAGAGCTAATTCTGCGGCTTGTTGGTCGGGGGGTGGTACCAGTCACCTTCATGGGGCAAAAGAGCTTCAGTGGCCCCTGTCTAAAACAGGGGGCTGTGCCATCATTTCCCCTGCCCGACCTCCTCTGGGAGTGAGGTGCAGCCACCTTATTACACCAGCGAAGAGCAGCGAGGAGATGGAAGAGAGCCGGGGGTTTGCTGTGCCACCCCTCCCTGGTGGGGTGAATGAGCAGCGGCACCAGGAACCAGGGCCTTTCGGGCTGCATGGGGATTGGCCTTACAGCAGCCACTCTGTTGATGTCAGGAGGCCACAGATGCGATCGGTAAATACCCAGGGCAGCCTGCCTGTCCCACTGCCCTTTCAGCATAGGGAGTAAGGAGGAGACTCTGGTCTCCTCGCCAGCTCCCCAAGTCCTCCCAGTGTTTGATTTGCGATGTTGCCCCTAAGTGCACCCTCAAACACCTTCCTCCTGTACCCCCTCCTTTTCCTAGTTGAAGACCCGAGCAGGGAAAATGGGCATCTTGTCTTCCCTATTGCAGGGAGAGATTCAGATCTTTTGACTACCCCCTCCAAAACTCTTGGGGGAGGAAAATGGCAAGTCCACAGGACGGGGGGCTCCAGGGGATGTAGGGAGGTCACCTGCCCACTCTAGTAACTGTTCTCTTCCAGCCCCTGTCTGGGCTTCCCTGGGTTCCCCTTTGGGGGTAGAGAACCCAGGGAAAGGTGATCCTTGCCCCATCCCACTTCCTAGGACTCACTACTCTGGCCTGACTGTGAACAAACCCCCTTTTTTAGCTCAGCTGAGACAGGTGGAATTTTTCCAGTTCTACTTTCTCTGTGAGTGTCTAGAAGCCACAAGGATTACATATCTTGCAGGAGGCCCAGGGCTTGTTTGGCTGACCTGTGACCAGCCCGCAGGCCATTCCCCAGCCTGTCTGGTGTGCATGTGCACATGTGTGTGTGCCCGCGTGTGTCTTGGGTGTGTCTGACATGTTGCTGCCCTGCTATCGATGGTTCTAGTCTGGGTCTGGGGTGGGGCTGCCCCTTTTGGCTCCTAGCACCTCTCTTCAGGCTTCAGCTCTCTTGACCACTGAGTTTCTCTCTCTTGCTTAGGGTCTCTGATCCCCAGTTTTCTTTGCAGAGCAGACTGAGACAACTGCCAGGTTTTGAACTTAACAAATGATCAAGCTCTTCTCAGCTCAGGATCTCAGCAACACCCACTTCCCTGGATTCTCTGCAATGATTCATCACTCAGGTGCCTTCTTCCTGCCCCCACCTCATCACATCCCAACAAGGCACTGGCTCCCAGGCGACTCTCAGCAGGGGAGGCTGCACCCTGTCGGTTCAGCCTCAGTTGACACCCCAGTCCTCAGCACTGTAGCCCACCCTAGTGTGTCTTCCAGAGGGTCAGAGCCCAGTAGGATGCCACATCCCCAGGCAGAGCCTGGCAAGACCCCAGACCTTGAGAGGGCCTACAGGGAGGAGAAGAGGTGAACTAGTGTGTATAAGGAATAAACCCAGGACAGAGTGGTGTCTTTCTAGGGTCACAGATTGGAGCAGGTTGTGGGCACTCCAGGACCCCTGCTGCAGGGCCCGCACCTCTCTGCTCACCTCACTTGGGAGGGGTGAGCTGGAGGCAGCAGGAATGACTTCACATTTTTGTTGCTGTAGCTGCTGGGCTGAAAATAGTCCTTTCTCGGGCAGGCTGGCTCAGGGTGTGAAAAGCTCCGTTCCCAGGGAGCGGCAGGAACCAGCCAGGGAGAAAAATTAACCATAGGCCTGGCGCTGGCTCGCTTAAGAGAAGAGTGCGGCTCAACTCTCCAGCACTGTATACCGATACGTTTGTTTAAGACGGTAACCACGAACTCGGGAGCAGTTCGAGATGCCCTCAAATGCTCCCTCATTCAGACAGCATCTGCAGGCGTGCCGGTTACCATTTCCTGAGGGCTTCCTGCCCGGGGTGCTGTGCTAAAAGCTCCTGGCCTTGCAGTGTCTAATCCCCTAGAGACCCTGGACAGAGCTGGTATCACATTCATTACACGGATGTGGAAACTGAGGCTGGGGTAAATCAAGCAGGCTGCCTAGGGTCACACAGCAAGAAGCTGCAGAGGTGGGGTCCAGAGCCAGGGCTGACCTCTGCCCTCTGGGGAAGTTTCTGTTATTCCTGTTTGCTTAGGGGGACAGGTGGCCCCAGCACTTCCCTGGCAAACAGCTCAGGCTATACAGAGGCTCTGGTTTTTCACTTCCTAGGCTGCCTGCTCAGGAGAACACACAATTCAGAAACTGTTCCTGGAGCCCTTTGAAGGGATGGTCAGAAATAGAGGCGCCTTCTCCCCATGTTGGAGGGAGTGGCTGGGGCTAGAGGGAAGCCGGGGCACTTCTGTACCTCTGCCCAGGAGCCCCAGCATCTAAACTCCCACATCAGTGTGATCACAGGGAGCTTGTCTATTCCCAGCACGATTCCCAACCTTCATTTCCACCCAAAAGTACACCAGATAATTAAGTCTCTCTCAGGCCTCCTCAATATAATGCAGATTAATTTATTATTTAAATCTGAGTTGAATATTAGCTCATTGTCTTAATAGTGCTGATAATGGGGGGAGCACAGGATAGAAATCATCTCACTCACCCACTCCCCAGCCAGAATGGAAAGACCCCAGGGGCTTGTCAGGCAGCTGGCAGAGTGGCTACATGCAGCATAGCTGGGGGCCAGGCTCCCCAGCAGTGGCAGGTGGCTACAAGTGTGTACCTCCAAATTGACTCTCAGTGCAGGCCCCACCTTGAGCTCTGCCTGCCCCACCCCGTGCCCAAGAAAGAAAGAAGAATGAAAAGGCAGGAGAAGCAGGAACCAGAAGCAATTTCCCAAGCTGGAGGCTGCTGGGAGACCCCTCCTCCTGGCTGATGCGGACTGGGTGAGGATGGGCAAGCACACTGGTGCCAACGTCCGAGTGTCAGGGGCCCTGCAGTCTGAGAGCTGGGAAGTCTTTCAGCATTGCAGTCTTTCTTTCTCAGAAATGGTTCTAGGGATACGGATATCTTTACCAAATGATCCAGAGAGCATTTTTGGTGGGGTTGGTTGTGGGGGAGATAGTATGGAAACTGGGGGAATGGGGGCATAAACGGTTTTGGCTTGGCCAGCACTCTGCTTCCCCACTCCCACACATCTCGTGTCCTGGAGGACCAAGGTAAGGCATTAGAGTGGCTGCCATCTCTTCCTGTGATGCACACTTCTTCCCCATAAAGGATCTCTGGTGAGGATACATCCAGGCAGGTAGGCAGAGGAGTTGTCCTGGCTGCCTCTATTTCCCAGTAGAGTTGTCTTCTCATCCTCCTGATCTCCACAGCCAGAGACAGAGATAATGAGAACTTTAATAGTCAGAATACACATCAGCACTGGGAGCTGTGGACCTACCAGCTAAGTGCCTCTGTTAAAGACTTGACGTTTGCATCCCCCTGCCACCCAAATTCATATGTTGAAACCTGTATTGGGAGGTGGGGCCTTTGGGAGATTAATTAGGTGTAGATGAGGTCAGGAAGGTGAGGCCCTCATGATGGGATTAGTTAGTGTCCTTATCAGAAGAGAAAGAGACCAGAGCTCAGTCTCCCTCCACCATGAAAGGACATAGCAAGAAGGCAGCTGTCTGCAAGCCCAGAAAAGAGCCGTCACCAGACACTGAACCTGCTAGCACCTTGATTTTGGACTTCCCAGCCCCCAGAACTGTGAGAAATAATTGTCGTGTTAGTATGCCCCTCAGTCTGTGGTTTTTGGTATGGCAGCCCGAGTTGCCTAAGACAACCTCACTATGCTGTTGTGGAGACTGAAGCCTGAAAGGTCAAGTGATTGACTGTCAGTGAAGAGTGGGTTGGTTCCAGACTAAATGATGTGACTGGTGTTCCAGATATCAGTGTTACCCCTTGAAATGGACCGAGTATCCGTGGTGGGGCAAGGGGCTTTGTAAGGCAGGATGAAGGTATATAGAAGACTGGGATGTGATCCTGTGCCCAGGATGCTGACAGAGTAGATAAGAGTAGATGCAGTTTAAGCAGCTGTCCTGACAGATGAAGACACTGAGACCCAGGGTTGGTAGCAGGAGGGGCTGACACCCTACCTCTCAATGTCGTGCACCCTACCATGTTTGAAGCTTCCCTGGCTGCATCCTAACTTTGGAATAGTGGTTCAGGGTCATGTTTACCCTGGTGCCTTCCAGGTCTGGAGTGGTGCAGGGGCCATTGGCACAGAAGGTACTGAATCCAGCCAGAAAAAATATACGGGACATGTCGTGTGGCTGTGGTTTCTTCACACCATCTAGTCATACAGCTGGCAATTAATTTCCCCTATAAATGAAACACCTTTCATATCACTTTATCTAGAGAGCTTGAATTGACAGCCGCGGGTGTAATTTATACATACTTTTTACCCATCTGTTAGCATTCAGGCTTCAGGCTGCTTGCGTTTTTTTCCTTCAATTCTCTCCCCAAATTGAAAGGATTAGGTTAGGATTAGGTAAGTGTTTTAACCAGATATTCAGAAAGATGGATGGCAATATTTCCAGATGGCTAATGCCCAGGGGAGGCCTCACACAATGGTGGCCAGGTGGGGCTCAGTGATCTGGGAAATTGCCTCCACCTGAGAGCCCAGCAGCCTCCGCAGTCCTGATGCTGGAACTGCAGAGAGCCCCAGGGACCCTCCAGGCCCGCCCCTTCATTTTACAGATGAGAAAACTGAGGCCCAGAGAAGCAAAGGGACTCTCACTAGGTTTTGCAGCTGGCCAGAGGCAGGCCTGGCTGCAGTTAGTACTGGAGACAGGGTAGCTCTGCTTTACCCTGAGAGGGGCAGGTGGTGGGGTTGGGGGGCATGGATACAATCTGGAAGTACTTGGATGGCCACGGGACAGTTCCTCTCGTCCCTCAGTGTCCATGAAAGTGGGATTTACATAAATTGAAAGTAGAACCAAATTAGGTCAATTTCTGGAGGGCTTTTTTCTGATCATGTGTGTGCATGTATGCATGCATGCATGTGTGTGTGTGCATGTGTGTGTTTGAAATACCTAGGAGCTCATGAGGGTTGTGCCACACCCCTGGAAATCCACAGCCCTGCTATCAGTGTCCAAATGACCTTATTTCCTCCGACAATGTGTGCCTTCTTCTCCTAAGAAATCTTGTCTTCCTGACCACTCCAAGGACCCTGGGGGCTAGGACCATGTTGGAGCCCTTGGGGACCTCCACAACTCGGCCTAGTTGCTCTTCTCTGGGAAGCTCTCCCCCACCAGCTCTCTTGTCCCCCATATCCCTGGAGCTCTCAGGTAGGAACCAATGGAGGCCCCTCAGGCTGGTGTGGGAGGCAGGGCTCAGTTTGTATGGCTGGACAGCATCATGTCATCTCTGGCTTAGGGTGGGCAGGGGCTAGTGTATGCCTGTCTTGCATGTCTTTGGGGAAATATTTGGCCCCAAGACATTTATTTGTGTATTAAATGATGACTGATGTGTAGTACAGCCCTGCCTTAGGCTCCTAGGAGGTAGACGTGAACACTACAGGGTCCTGTCCTTAGAGGTCACACAATGACTTCTGGTCCTGAGGATGGCCCATCCCTGCCACTCAGGGCCACAGCAAGGTGCTGATGGCTGCTGCTTCCTTCATCACCTCCCTCTTGCCCAGGCTGAGCCTTGGAGCCATTAGCCATGTGACTCTGTCTGGTTAGAACGAGTAAAGCAGTTTTGTATTAATGCAGGGACCTGGGGAGATTTGGCCATTAAATGTTACATTAGACCCAAGGTGTCCTGTACACGCTCCCGGTGGAGTTTTTCAGGCAGCATTGGCTGGGGGGCCTCGGTGAGGGGGAACGTGCTGGAACTAACAACCAGGTGGGGAGGAGGGGAGGCTGGGCTGCGCTCTCCCCCTGGAGCTCCGAGGACATCCTAGAGAACTGAGGAGGAAGGGCAGGCACGTCCTTGCTACCATTCAGCCCCACCAGGCCTTGCTGGCCATGGCTGGGTGCCCAGTTTGTCTCAGGCCCAGTGTGGAGCATCCAGGCTCAGCCCGCCATCCCAGGACAGCCCTGATTTCACTCTTCTACCATCTGAGGAACATTTCCTCCATGTCAGACCAGATGTCCTCAGCTTCAGCTCCAAAAATACAGCCACAGGAGGGAAGGGAGGCACAGAGGAGAAGTGGTGTCTCCTTCCTTGGAGGAGGTGGGGCCCACAAGGAATAATTAATAAATGGCACCGGTTCAATTTAAAATACAACTAACTGTATCTTGTGGGGCAGGTGATTATTGCAATGAGTGGCCTGGAGGGGAGAGCGAGGATATTGGCTGCAGTCATCTAGTCTTTCTGTCAACCTATTTACCCCTTGCAATCACCTACTCATCCACGTATCTACCTACTGAACTACCCATCTGCCCAACTAGCCATTCCCCTGCTTATCCTCCAAGGACTTTGGACAAACTACAGACCCTCTGGGCCTTGGTTTCCCTGTTGCAAATGGAGATAACAATTCTCCCCTGATCTCCTGAGCTTGTTTAAAGGATTGGATGGACTTAAAGATGATCTGTAAAGTGGTGCAAGGAATATGAATATTAGATAGTGGATGCATTATTTTTGTTGTCAACATTACTTCCACCACAACCGTATCTGCCGCTGCTGATACCTATACTGTTCTTGTCTTGAGATCATTTTCAGACTGTCTCTCCCCGCTGGACCAGTGACTCTGGACATCCACTGAAGGAAGGCTTGGGATTTGTTTTTAAAGATCTCCCAGCCACGGAGGGTGGGGCAGATCCTGAAGGAAGCTCCAGCCAACCAGCCCTCTGTCTGCTTTCCAGATGCCAGGGAGCTGGCTCCTCCCTACCTCCCAGAACTCAACAATGCTCTGTGTGTGTGTGTGTGTGTGTGTGTGTATGTGTGTGTGTGTGTGTGTGTATACACACGGGGGATATGGGGACTGGGGATCGGGCCTGTGGGGGCTGTAAGTGCATTAGTGGCTGGGATGGTTGCAGGGAGACCGCAGACAGATGCCGGATATGTTTGTATTTTCCAATGTTAAGGCCTCAGAACCAGAAAAAACAAACCAGGAGTTTCAAAATGAGGAGGCTAATTGTTCGGATGGGAAGATATTATTTACAGTAATGGGGCAATTAGGTAGGAGGGGTAGAAAGAGTCAGGGTGGTTTGGCTGCGGCAGCCTAGTCCTGCCCCCGTGGGGACGAGGTGGCAGCCAGGGACTATTATCTTGAGTCAGACCATCTGCTTTGTGGTCACCCTCTATCTCGCAAGATCACCCTCTTTTGGGGAAGGTGCACATTAAACAGAAGGGGACATCTATCCACCCAGGGTTTCAGGAGTGGCAGCCAGCTTGCCTCCCCACCCACCACTAGGCTTGTGGCCCTGGGGAGCATTCTATTCTTGAAGGCCCAGTGCAGCCCTCCTCCCTCAGGAAGTCCTCCTGATGAGTGCAACTCATACCCATTCCCCCTCCTCAGAACTCCCCTGAATCTCCACACCTGAACCGCAAAGACCCTAGATGACATGGTGTGTCACCCAAACTGCAAAGACCCTAGATGACATGGTGCGTCACCCTTTACCTGGGACATTTCCTTTGTTGGGTGCCCCACTGGCTCCTGCTGGCACAAAGCTGGGCCTGGCCAGACTTGTGGACAAAGGATGAATTACCCAGGGGCTTTGGGAGGGTGAATGGAGGAGGAGAAGAAAGGGATAAAAATCATCAGCAGCAGCTCAGTGGAAGGAACAAATTAAAAAAATGACGAACATGGCTTCTGTAGGGACCCATGCCTCCAGGCCCACATTCATCCACCTGCTTGCCAAGTCGTGCCATAAAGAAATAAAGATGGAAGTTGAGAATCCACACTAAACATACACCAAACTCTTAGATCTCAGATTGATTCTCACTAGTCATTTGAGAATACTTAAAAACTAGATCTCAGAAAAAAAAATTTTCCCTTTGAAGCAGAAATGGTCCATTTGCAAATTAATGGCTGGGTGGGCCAAGATACCCTCTAGAAAGGGAGAAGGGATGGCTGTCAATACCTCAGGAAGGGAGGGTGGCTGGGGTGATGGTCATCACAGTGCATGCTACTGCTGAAGGGGGCTTGGCCCAAACAGCACAGTGAGCCCATGGGAAGTCCACATGGTGGCTCCCGGGAAGGTTGCTTTCAGTCCACCGGGCACATTTCCAATACAAGGAAACAGATTGTGCTGTGCCTCGTCTCTGGACAGTTGCTAAGAAGAGGCTCGGCTGCTGGTAGCACAGTCTGCAAGAAGGGCTGTGGAACCCTGAGCCACCTGTATGGGAATGAACAAGATGTCTTACGGAGGCGCCTTGGAATCGTAGAATTCTCTAAGGAACATCTGGGCAGGGCTCCATAATCTCTCCCTCTCCGTCCTGTTAAGCTCTCCCTCCTTTTCTTACACAGTACCTGCTACCAACCACACTGCCTTCTGGGTTAGTTTGCACCTATCTTCCTAGTCTTGTCTGCGCCCTTACTTCCCACTACCCTCTGCTTTCAAAATTCTACCCATCCCTAAGTCTCCCTTGACTTCTGCACGTGTGGCCAAACAAGGGGCGACTTGTTTCCAGTGCGTAGCTTTTGTCTTCCCAAATGGGAGCTCCTGGAGGGTGAGAACCTGATGGGAGTGGGGATGGGATTGGGAGGGGGGCGTGTCTTCCGCGGATTAGAGCTAAACCCTAGGGCCTCACAGGGGGCAAAGCCCTAGCCTGTCTCTGTCCCTCCGCCTCCTGAGACTTATTTCTTCTCCTTGCTTTGCTTATAAAAGTGGAAAAGTAGAAAAGACCTGGACCATCATTCTGTTCGTTAAAAATAAACACAAGGGGCAGGCTCTGGGTTAGATAAACAGGGGAGTTGGGGGAGGGTCTCCCAACTGCACCATCTGCCCTGTGCTACCCCATCCTGATTCTAGCACACTCCCCCTGCATAAAGGCCCTGGGCTGGCAGGAGAGGAGGCCCATGGCCTGCTGCAAGGTTTGAGAGAGCTCCCCACCACCGAAGTGTGTGCATGTGCCGAAGTGTTTTGGCAGAGGGGCTTCAGCCAGCGTTTCTCAAAGCAGGCCAATGACATCATCGGTGTGGGTGGAGGCTTTCATCCCTGAATGGCTGGAGAGTGGCTCCAAGGCTCCCCCTGGAAGGCCTCAGGAAGAGGGTCCAGGCTTCCCGGCCCACATCTTCATTGGTATGAAAGGGTGGGGAGCAGACCCCGATTCCTCGGCTCCCTCTCCCTCTCCCTCTCCCTCTCTGTGTCGGGGCTGGGGGTGGTCACTGACATGGAATCCTGAGCCTCCTTCTGTGTTCCCAAGCTCAATCCCTTTTGGGCACAATTCATCCGCCTTTCATTCGCCAGATATTTACCGCTCACTCTGCCCAGCGAGATGTCAATTCAACAAATATTCAGTGTGCATATTCTGAGTGTTGAGCCCTAAAATAGATGCTAAAAATTTAGAGGTTTCTGTAACTGAATATGGGCCTGATGTGTATCTGTGAGATTCTCCTCACGCTCTGTAATCCTTGGCCTTGAATCTCAGCACTGCTACGTACTGGCTGTGTGACCTGGGGCCAGTTACTAACTTCTCCCTGCCTCAATGTTCTCATCTGTAATTTGGGTTCCTGTGCTGATTAAATGAGTTAACATATGCAAAATGCTGGATCAGAACCTACTATACTGTTATGTCCCAAGTTCCTACTATGCGTGAGACCCTGACCCTGAGTCCACTCTCTTGACCCCAGGGTGCTTACCCTGCATTTGTTATCCAGGCACCTGTATAGACCCCCCGTGTGGGTAGGGGTGGATCCCCCCTAGCATCCCCCTCCTGGACTGCAGCTCAGGAGTCCAGAGCCCGGGATAGGTCCGGTGACACTGTGGGCAGCCAGGCAGGAGCTGTGGCTGGAGGCTTTGACGAACTCCCTGAGAGAGGCAACCGTGGGAGGAGGCAGCAGGCATCATCTGCGAGTCCTTCGGGGATGCTGGACTCCATTTTTGGTGAGGTCACTTATGAATATTAAATTCTTTGCTCCAGGCTCCAAAGATTCCCACTGCCCTGCTCTACCCAAAAGCCAAGGTTATAGCCGTAATAAACAAAGCTGCCCTTCTCCAAGAGAAACATGCTCCCTCTCTCTCTCTCTCTCTCTGGCATGCGTACACACACACACACACACACACACACACACACACATGAACGATGCAGTTTCAGAGGAGGAAGGAGAGAGGTGGGGAGGTGCAGGGGTGGGCTAGTTCCTGGGTATGTGGTGTTTCTCTGCACTGTCCATGGCCCTCACAGGCTCAGGAGGGGCCCTCCAGACGAGGCTCCCCATTCCCTTCTGCCTCCCCGTACTTCCCTCCTGGAGTAAGATTCTGAGAGACACTAGGTATGGTCACCAAAAGCAACTTGAGTTGACTCTCAGAAAATAAAGTGAGTTTCCAGGAGAGGGTGCTGTTGGAACATCCTGTGTGTGTGACGCGGGCTCCTGGGCTTGCGGCCTGCAGAAGGGCACACACAGCCTGCCAGCTTCAGGTGCAGACAGAGGCTGGGTGGGGCTGCTCGGAAAGGAGGAGCGGGCACGTAACTGTAACTTTGGTGCACTTGTTAAAGACATAGCCTGAGGGCAGGACCCAGGAACCTACCTTTTAACCAGCACCTCTAGTGCTGGCTGATTTAGGTGGCCTGATGCTGAGGACAGGCTGAGAAAGGCTGGCGAGAGACTAGGATCCTACATCTTCCCCTCCCCACCACACTGCAGAGACCCTGGGCTGCAGGAGCAGGAGCAGAGGGGCCGGTCTGAGCCCTGTGCTGGACATCCTGCCCCAGAGAGCGTGGCCAGGGGCTTGTTTCTCTATTCTCCCCCAGGGGAGCAGAAATGGAGTCTGGAAGGGTTTCTTGGCGTTTCGGTAGGCTGAGTCCCTGAGTTGGGTTTGGGGTCTGCTGCTGAGTCCCTGAGGGGGGTCTGGGGCCTAAAGCTGGGGTCTGGGGTCGGTAGTCACGGTGCTGGCATCCAAATGTGTGTGTGACTCAGAGTTGTCACCTCGTGGGGTAGTGCTGCTGCCAGACAGCCTGGGGCTGACTTACAAGGACACAATGATTAAGATGATTAAGCAGAGGAGGGGGGAGCAGGGAGAGAGAGGCAGGCACGAAGACAATGCCCGCAAGGATGGGGTGGCAGATGCAGGGAGGCAGAGGCCCAGAGAGGGGCAGAGGGACGGGGCAGTTGGAAAGAAGGCAACTCTTTCCAAAAGAGAAAGGGAGGCATGAGTCGGATGCATTCCGTGTCTCCCATAGAGCTTCCCCTGAGAAGCTGAAGAGGAGAAGAGACAGAGAAGGCAGACAAGGAAATGGCCACGGGAGGCCTGGAAGCCTCACGTCGCCTGTGTGCCCGCAGGTCCCTTTCTCTGTCTCCCACCGCCACCATCCTCTTCCTCCTTATCATCTACCCTTTGAGTGTCTACGCTATGCCAGGCCCCAGGTGGACCCAGCTTTTTATCCTCTTCACAACCCTTCAAGGCAGGTATTAATATCTCCACCTTACAGAGAGTGAGAGGGGAGTCTCGGAGTGGTGAGAGCCCGAACTGTGACCCAGGCTTTGTTAGCGCCATCCTCCCCTCATGCTTGCAGTTGCTGCTCCAGAGAAGGTCACAGACATGGATGCTTTGCCTCAGCAGGAGGGGACTAACGTGGGTGGTGGGGCTCTGTCCAGGTGGGCTGTGCGTGTGATGAGGAGGGTCTGCAGACTGCATAAATGCTACAGCCATGCCACACTTTTGAACCCTCATTACCCACGTGCAAGAGACGGATGGATTTGGAGATCAAGGACCTTGTATTGTAGGCCAGGGGCTCCCCAGGCCAGTGACAGGTAAGGTGGGCTAAACCCACCTTTCCCTTACATAGCCCCAGCCTGGAGGGGTACAGCCAGGCCTGGGTGACCAATGCAGCCCCCCAGGGTCCTCAACTGCGGGTGCTGTTGGGCTCCCTGTGTGAGGGAGGGCAGGAAAGGCTTGGACTGTAGATTCCACAGGTTCATATTTGAGTCCTGGCTCTACCACTCATGAGCTGTATACCCTTGATTAAGGTCCCTGGTCTCTTTGTGACAGCTTCACCACCTGGAAGATGGTCCCAGCCCCCAGTGTGCAGGGTTAAATGAGAGTCCATGTAGTGCACTGGACACAGTTCCTGGTACACAGCAAGCATGCAGTAAATATTAGCTAATATTTCTTTAATCATTCAAATCATCATTTATTCTTCTTTGGTTCTCACCCTTCCTCCTCTCTCTACCTCTCCCTTCTCCTGAGCTCCCTCTCTCCTCTCCCCTCATCCCTCACTGTCAAGCCCGTTTTCAGAGAGTCTATCAGGTGTCAGGAGCCACTCCCGAGAAGACCATGGTGTTGCTGGGCAGCACAATTAAGTCAGTGCCACACTACTGGTCATTTTCTGTGTGCAAAGCCCTGTAATTTGCACAAGACACACTGGCCTTTCTTTTTCCCTCAAGGAGCTTCTGCCAAATAGGAGATCCTTGGCAAGTATAGGAGTGACTTCACTCATTCACTCACTCATTCATTCACCATTAAAATATCCTTCCTTGACTATCCAGCAGTGTGTGATCAGTTGCAGAAATGAGGAGATGCAATAAAATCCTGCCATAGTTGCTAAAAGTGGAGTAAGAAAAGAAAAAAATATTAATCCGATGAAGGGCAGGATCTCATTACTGTGAGGCCAATGAAATGCCACAGTGGGTGCCTGTGCAGCCAACGTGCCAAGGGCTCTGGAGCCCAGAAGCCAATCACCAAACACTTGGCATCCAAATTCATGTGATCCAGAGCGCGTCACGGAGAGGCTCCCTCTTAATTACAAGCCTCACCCTCACATGCTGGTTTGTGAAGGGGCTCGAGTGCATTATCTTGTTGCATCCTCCCCATAGCCCTGGGAAGGGCTTCAGGTGTCACTACAGACACTGCACAGGGAAGGATGGTGACTTCCCACAGTGCCCCAGCACTCACTGTCAGAGTTGGGGCCTCACTCGCACCCCGTGCTCCTTTACCACCCCTTCCAATCCCCATTGACCGGAACTGGGCTTTCCTCTCCTGCAGCTGGAGGGAGCGACCCGTTTTTCTTTCTCTGTGCAGGCTCACTCCCCAGCCTCCAGGAGCTCCCGAGGGGTCCTGGCCCACCCAGCACATCCTTGGCTGCTGGAGGACTCAGAGCCCTCTTTGCAGGTCAGCTGTGATGCCACATGGGCCCTGGGTTGAGAGGTGGGTGTCTGCACCCTCTACCCCTCTGGGGCTTGACTTTATTTTCTGATTCCTACCTGCCCTGGTGTTCGGGTTTGGGCCAATGTTCCTGAGTTTTTATTGACTGCCTGTCTTTTTGGGGGAGATTCATTCACTTATTCAGTCCCTCTTCCCATCTTTGTTCATTCATTCCACATGAGCCAGTGGAGAACCCTAACAGCCAGATGGCCAGCACCACTGGGTGACCATCCCCCAAGCACCTTCACCTCTCCTCCGGGGCCATCCAGGGCTCCCTGCAGCTCCCTTGCTTCCATCCTGCTGACACAAACGGGATGTATCTCTCCTCAGAGCCACATTGGTATAAGCCTAGGTCTGAGTACATGGTGGCATTCAGTGATTCCCAAATTAAAATGATCTAGAGCCATGAGGCAGTCGAATGGCCAGTTGTGCAGAGCATCGCATAGTCATTACAGGTAACTTTTGGATGCTCAGTGGTGCTGACATCAGCAGGAATTTGCTTCCCGGTTCAAACTGGAGGGAGTGGGTCTCTTGTCACTGAGGCCTTGAGGCTTGTGCGTGATGACTGGAGCCTGAAGCCCGGGCAACTCTCCAGGAGTGAGTTCTCTGAGGAGGATGGGGCTAGGGCCCTGGGTACTGGCAGAGGACAGAGGAAGTCCTTCCCTTCCCTACCAGTCACCAGTCCTCTGAGGTGTGCCTCCAGCCCACGGCTGCCCAGAAGCCTCCCTGACTGCAGCCCCACTGACAGCTGAGCCCCCTGGCAAGGCCTTGCCTTCACACGGTATGGCCCTATGCTGTCCCCTCCCGGCTGTGACCTCAGTGCCACGGCAGGGCATGTCCAGCTCTGACGCATTTGCTGACTGGCTGGGGATGGGGAGTGGCAGCCATCCCCACCCTTTCTGTCTTGCGCAGGTGCTGGCCCCTGACAGCGTCCTGGCATCTGGGAGGCTGGCGGGAATTGCTGTGAGCTGCTCTGACCGCCTTCAAGGGCACTGCCAGGAATAGATGTGGCCACCCCACTGCCTGCATGGGTCTGGCAGCCTCGAGTGCCCCATCTCCAGACTCTGTGCTTCCCAAGAAGTGCTCAGCCCGCTGCCTGGTTCCTTGGAGATGAAAGTTCTGTTTGGTACTGGGACCTTGCTCTTCAGAATGTGTCTACTCACCCTCCCATGGCACAGCCCAGCAGATGCCATCCTGCCCACCGTCTGGGCCCACACGCCACAGCCACTGGCCATGCAAGCAGACACAGAGTCAGCTGACTGCTTGATGCCAGCATGGCCAAAGCTTCATGAGCTCCCCCAATGGGTTTGTCCAAGCAGGAAACCCTTAGTGACAGCATCACGCTCCTTTGCTTTTTTGGCCAAGAAACAATGTCAGGGAGATGAAATGACCTGCTGAGTCACAGCTTGCCAGTAGCAAAACCGGACCACCAGCCCACAGCTGGTTGCCCCAGCTCAGTAGTGTTTCATGGGAAAGAGATGGCTTTGGGATTGGAGATCAGGGAGGCCCCCAAGGAGAAGGAGGCATCTGAATGCTTTAGAACAATTTGGGTCCTGAAAGAAGAGGAAAGATGTCATCCCAAGGGATGGGGAAGCATGGGTTGCCTTTGACTGAGAGTGACTGGGCCAGTGTGACTGGGACAGCGGGATCATGGGGGACAGGGAAAGGAAGAGGCGTGCAGCCCAGGGAAAGGGGCATGACAGTGCTGGGAGCTTGATCTCAACTCTGCTACCAGGCTGGCTGTGGGATTCTAGGGAGGTGGGAGAAGTTCTACCACCCACTCATTTCAGCTTGCAGGGTTCTTTGAGAAGCCCTATGCCACTGAGTGACAGGCCCTGTTCCAGATCCAGGGATACATCAGTGAACAAAGTCCCTGCTCCTGAAGCACATGGTCTAGTGGAGGGAGACCAACAATGAACATGCAAGTCAGGGCATAACTGGTTGGATGCTCACAGAAACAGTAAAGCGGAGTAAGGGTGAGGGAACAGCTATTTTAGATAGAATGGCCAGGGAAGGCCTCTCTGATAAGGTGACATTTGAAAAGAAACTGGAAGGAAGTGAGAGAGTGAGCCAAGTGAGCATCTGAGAGCAGAGCTTTCCAGGCATAGGCAGAGCACATGCAAAGGCCCTGGGGCATGTGGGGACCAGACAAGGATTTGTAACCTCAAGGTGTGTCCCTCATTTAGCTGGAGGCCCTTGCCTCTGGCTACCACCCCCTGCCCACCTTTCACTCTTCCACACCCAGGATGCCATGAGCCCGGGACAGGCAGTGAGAGCAGTGGGTGCTGAAGTCCCTGCGCTAACAAGGAGAAAACCCAACTTCGGGAGTTGAGGGACACAGGGTTTTCCCAGAGCCCAGAAGTGCAAGCCTATGGAGGGGCCAGGGTGGGGGAAGAAAATTCCAGGTGGGGGAAGGGGAAGGGAGCAGGGAAGGCTCAGAGGCTAGAGGGTGTGTGTGTATTTATACATACGTGTGGGAGGGTACGAGTTTGTATGGAAGTACATGTGGGTATTCATATTTGCGTGTATGTGTTGTGTATGTGTGTTATGTATGTGTGTGTGCATGTGAGTGTTGGGAGGAAGAAGCAGGCTGAGCGGTCCCATTGTGGCTGGAAAAAAACGCGTTCTCTCTCGCCCTCTCTTTGTGTTATACGTTTCTCTCTGTCGATCTTCTCTGCACCTATGTCTCTGTCTCCCTGTCCAGGTCTCTCTCAGCATCCCTCTCCTCCCTCCCTCTCCCCCGCACCCCCTTCTTTCTCTCAGAACAGGAAGAGGCCTGCAAAGGACTGCCATTTCCCTCTGTCTCCCCGCCCCCTTTCCCTCCCCAGGTTTTTTCTCTTGCTCCTTATTCAAGGCAGATAAAGTGCGCACAGCTGCTCCCAGCTGAAACGGGCCTTAATTGCACCCCCGTTGCCATGGCGATCCCTGATGATCTCCATGGCTGGAATGTTGCCCTCCCGATCTTCCCGCTGGGGCCTCCGGGCAGCACAGCCTCGCTGACCCTACTGGGCACCCGCCTCACCTCATGGGCTTCCCAGATGCCTTCCCCTCCCCCATGGTGCACAGCCCATCTCTGTGCCTGCAGGGCCTCGATGGTACCTGTCACTCCTTGGGACATTCCTGGGTCCAGCGTAACAACGCACAGGCTCCTAGCAAGGGACAACACATTCCTCTGTCACTAGCCTTGGCCCGGTTTTTCAGGAGTGGGAAGGAGGGGACCTGGCTCAGAAGGCTGTGCTCTGGGCCTCATCACTTCACTTGTGGACCTGCCAAAGCCCCACCCACTGCCCTGAGTGTGGCTGTGGGCGCCTTTGTCAATGCAAAGCAGCCCACATGTTGCAGTTTCTACCTGAAGGAGCCCCAGGGACATGGAGATGGTGGCGGCCCTGGTAGAGGGAAGGGCTGCAGAGACCAGGCTCTGCAATGGGACAACCAGCAGGATCAGCTGGCCCCCGTCCCACTGCAGAGGACATGGGCAGAGCAGGGGGCAGAGTGGTGGCTCCTGGGCACCTTGGGAGGAGGAAGGGGACACTGAGGAAATCCCAATGGGGACAGGCCCATCGTGGGCCAGGAATGTGAGCCTGATAAGGGAGGTGGACTGTGTGATGTGGGCTGTGTGTGTCTGTGAGTATGAACATAGTGTGTCTGTGTATACATGTGTGCTTCTGTGTATCCGTGTGTATCTGTACGTGTGTGCATGCTGTGTGTGTGCATGTGTCCCTGTGTATGTGGTTGTGTATGCCTGTGTCTTTTGTGTGTGTGCATGTGCATGTGTAGCATGTATGTGTATGCAGGTATGTACCTGTGTGCATGTGTCAGTGCATGTTTGTGCATGTGTGTGTGCACATGCACATGTGTGTATGTATGTGTGTGTGTCTGTGGTTTGGTGCACATCCCTGCCTTGCACTTCTCTCCACAGGACCCTCTGCTGGCATCCTAGCTGGGCCACACAGTAGCTAGGGTGTGTTCACAGCTCAGTAGCTCTTGACAGGGGTCTCCAGGAGGGCAGTCGTACTTAGCACCCAGTCAGCACACCCTGAAGAGCCATCAGACATGATGTGGGACCGCGCTGAGCAGCCCACGAAGCCCCGCTGCTGGTGCTGTTCCCTCATATCACCCACTCCATCCTCTGAGCAGCCCAACCCCAGCCGTCCATCCAGTGGGGCCTGGAATGGAGTGGGCTTCTCATATCCTAGATCCGATGGGCCTGCTTAATTCCCTCCTCCACCAGCAAACCTAGAGATGAGCCCAGGGCAGGGGATCCCAGCACTTTCTGCCCACCCCTCCATTCTTGGGATCTGAGCCCTCCTCTGCCCAGCACCTGGGCAAGGTTCCCTGCCTCCATGGGCCCCTTCTCTGGGCTGGCATGTGCTGCCTGCCCATCAGCCAGGAGGCAGGGACAGTGGGATGTGGGGCAAGATTTTCCAGAATGGAGCATCTCTGATACCCATCTCTGCCAGCAATGGTGTCGGCTGAATGCACGCCACCCTGAGCCACGCTTGGTAATGTAATAATGGCAATAATAGCAGCAGGAGTAATAACAGTTACTGCTTATTAAGTGGCTGCCACATGCCAGGTGCTGTGGGTAGAACTGCAGAACTCTAACACACCGTGGTGTCTTCTCACAACCCTTGAGGCCAGGACTGTCATTTCTGCACAGATGAGGAAACAGGCGGTGCCTGCCCAGCCAGGCAACTCAGCTCTTGGTGGCCAAGCTCAAGGAACCCCAAGGTGGACCCAGAGGCCTGTGGCTGTCCTAGCCCAGGCCCTGGCAGGCAGTTTCTCTTTCCCTGGGTTGTCAGATGCCAGCACCTCCTGCCTCGGGTAGGGACATAGGCTTGAGGGGCTAAAGTGTCACCTCATGCATGGTTTTGGAAGCAGAACTCTCTGGGAAAGAATTTCTGCTTAAGAGTCTGTGTCACGGTGTCTCTGCATCAGAGCACCACCCCACCATTTCCCCAGGTCCGCTGGACACTGCTCAAGGAATCATCCTCTTTCTTTTATAGACCCTGGTTAGTAGGCTTTCCATACATATTTGTAAATAAGTAAAGGTGTGAAATACGAGTGCTTCATATCTTAATCCATCACTCTGACTTCTCCCTTTTCTCAACCCCCAGTGGTTCCAGAATTCATCTCCTTCGCCTCTGCATAGCCACGTCTCTGGCTGAGATCCCAGCATAGCTTGAGCCAAGTACCCACTGCCCCCACCCCTTCTTAACCCTCACACCCCAAAGGAGTTGAAACTCAGGGCTGGTACCACACTGCTCCATGCAAAAGTCTCCTCCAGCCTGCAGAAAAATGTTGCCTGGCCTTGCCAGCCATTCCAGGCCCTCCAGATGAGGTACCACCCCCAGCTGCCCCTCACACACCTGCCTCAACTTCCTGAATATGCTTCTACATCTGGCCTCTGCCTTGCTTCTGGGTTCCCTCTACCTGGAATGGCTTCCTCCTTTTCTCTGCCTGTAGCAATACCATTCCTTTTACGGTCCAACATATTTGCTCAGACTTCTGGGAAACCTCTTCCCGGCCTGCAAAGGCACGGCGCTCTTTTTACAAAACTGACCACATTATGTGTGCGTTCTTGCCATTTGCTGAATGGATGAATGAATATGATAAGGCAGTTCAGGAAAAACAGCTTGTGTTTGTGGGATACTCCCTAACCTTTAGCCCAATGCTAATTTTCTTGAACATTCTCTAACCAGCCCCAGCAATTCTCAGGGTCACATTTCTTCAAAGCTCCCAAGGAGGGGATTATGAGTACTGACCATGTGACACTCTTGGGGGAACTGGTCCCTGCCGCAAAACTTCACTGGGGCTGGAGGCTGCTGTCCTGACTAAGGGCTATGGGATTTAAGAGAAGGGGGTTGCAGAAAAATCCGACCCTTGAACTGGGAAAGATTTCGATGGAGAGGTCATTTCAGGTGGAGGGAACCTCAGGAGCAATGGCAAGGAGGCGGGACTCAGCACAGAGCATCGGGGGTCAATGGTGAGGAGGCTGGCCTGCCTGGGGTGGAATTCAGGCTGAGGGCAGGGTGCAGATGACCCACCAGGGCCTCAAATGCAGACTGCAGTCACTGGATGCCTGGGAACGGGGTAGTCTGAAAAGAAAATGCCGATGAGTCTCTGTACCACCCTGGCACCTAATAATACATAAGATAAAATAAAGAAGCTTATTTTTCCAGCAGGACTCATGAACTCCCCACAGGCAGCAGCTGGTTTTCTTCTTCCCTCCCCCTGCTCCCTCCACCCCCATCCTGTTTGATCTAACCCAAGTCTTGTTCCTCAGGCTGACCTTGGGTTTTGCCTGGATTTGGACTGAGCTGCCTTCTCCAATGAGCCAGCATTCCTCTCCACTCATCTGTCTTTCTAGCAAAAAAACCCTATTGCCTTGCCTTCAGACAGACCTATCATGTTTGGAAAAAGGAAGTTATAATTCAGGTTAAAAAATAACTAAAAACAGCTTTGCAAAGATTTGTGCGCTGGGAAGCAGAAAAGCAAATCATGTCCCTTTGCATCCCAACAGGTGGGAAGTAGTTTCTCGTTGCCTGAAAGGGGCTGGGAGGTACAAGAGGACGCATTTCAACTCTAAGCATCTCCTCTGTTCCATGCCAGAAGGCAGGTGGGCTCTGTTCTATGAAGGAGGCCTGGGAGCCCAGTGAAGTTTGCCCCATTCAAATGACCCAAGTCAGACCCTTAGGCTCCTCCAGTGACCCTCTCTTGCTTGGATGGGGGACAGCCAACCCTTTGCTGACCCCCTTTACAGGTAGCCCCCACATGATTCTTAGTCATGCATCTTGTGACCTTATCTGTTGTGAGCGCCTTGAAGGCAGGAATGTAGCTTAATTTTCCCTGTGTTCACCCACAGCTTTATTCACACCCCCGCGATAAGCAAGGTATTCAGGACAATCATGCTGATATATGACGGCTGTATTATGACCACCCAACAATACGGAAATGTCCATCCGGCATCAGGAAAAAGAGTCCGCCTGCAAAGCATATTTTACTCCCAACATCACGCTTTGTTTAATTAACTGTCTCCACTGGGGGTTGTTAACACAATAAAATATATTTTTTAAAAATAACATGGTTAACCTTGGGAATTAAAGAGTCAACTAAACACATTGGTTTCACTGTACCAGGCACAGGAACCAGCCCTGGATGTGCTACGGCCCCTAATGAGGAGAGCAGCCTTCAGTTAACTTACAGCCCTTTCCTCTCTGTGACGTGTCTGCACCGTGAGGACATGGGTCCCTATCCCTAGAGTCAGCTCTGCCATGGCCAAAGTCCCATCCCATCTCCTTAGTGAGAGCCTTCTCCCTCAGGGATGCCCAGGCTGTGCATTGCTAAGTGGCACTTTAGGGGAAAAAAAAAATCAACATTCAAATATATTTCTCTCCCTCTCCACTCAAAACCTCTGGGCTTTTGGATACGAGAGCCTTTTATTTCCTTAAAACAGCAGCACCTTCATTTTGTTTTAAGGATTTAATGCATTGAGAGGTGGGAGGAACGGATGGGAAGTGGAGAATTTCTCAGGCCTATCTGCTTACACCTTCTAAAGGATGAACCATACCAAGTGCAGAGCATCCAATATTTGGGCCAAAGTTAATTCTCTCTTCCTTTGTCTTCAGGCTTAATTTGCTCAGAGGGTTCTTGTGAGTGACACCTCCTCTGCTTTTTATTATTCTACCTCTTCTCCCTTCTCTCCTCTTCTTCCAACTCATGTCCACTTCCCACCAAGGGTGTCACTGTACCCTTGTGGGATAGCACAGCCAAGACCTGTGGGGGCAGGAAGGAATGTGCTTTGGGGCTTCCCAGTGAGAAGCCCCTCTCTTTCCAGGCCCATAATTGGGGAGCCAGGGCTGACAAGGCTGAGCCCAGAGCGCCTCTGCCCCGGCCCTGTGACATCAGCGCTGTGGACACAGAATGTGAGCATGGGCCGTCAGGGAAGGATGATGGAGGTGGATGGCAGATCCCTGCAGCAGATCTGCAGGACACACGCTTTTAGGTCATAGACAAGGTCTATGGGCTGGGTCACTGCAGGAAATCATGCCACAGAGAATGACTGATCATACACCCACAGCTGGGACAGGCCGAGGTTTGGGCCTCAGAATTTACCTCACTCTCCCAGGGATCTGCAGAGAGGTCCCCTCACCCTGATGCCACTGAGGGCCAGAGGAGCCTCCACCCCAGAATCTTGCAGCCTCCTTCCTTTGGAGCCTGTCTGCACCCCCAGACGGGAAGCTCCCTGAGGGCTGGGCTTACTCTTCATTCACTCTCCCATCTCCAGCAGCATGAAATGCGCTGAGTGACTTCTTGTTGCTGAATCTGGGCCCCGTGGCTTCTGTTCTCCTGAGGCCTCTGGAGTGTCATACCCACCCTTGGTCACCTGTGGCAGAGGGAACCCCAGAGCCTCGGTCCTGCTTCAGTGCCGGCGCCTTCCTCTTCGGCTGCACAGCTGCCCCTGGTTTCTCCCCATCAAGTTGTCCCTGGGCCTTTTCCCCCTTCTCCAGGGCAGACACCCTGGTCTGGCCTTTTGCTTCTGAGGCCTTGTTTCCATCTCTGTGCCTTGAAAGAACCCTCCATTGTGGGGCTTGGTAAGGACTCTGGAAGTGGCCTCGGTGGGGTGGCCCGTAGTGCTGGCTTGTTGAGCCCCTGAAAGGACAAGCCTGCTTCTGCAGGCCCAGGGCTCTGCCTGCCCTGTATGGATTGAGGAGTGAGGCTTTGCTTCTCTGTGTGCAGGACCTGGGTTAACAACCTGCCTTGTCCTGCTCCGTCCAGTCCTGCATGTCTGACAGCATGTAGTCCCAAAGGGGACTCTGTCAAAGGGCTCAGGGCCACCCAGATCCATGATGAACATGACTGCCTTATCTGCGGGGCCACATCTTTCCCAAAATGCTTCTGCTGCCATCTTCTGACTGAATTCTTTTGGGTCAAAATTAGGATGGGTCTTCCCCATTTATAGCTGGGGAAACTGAGGCCCAGGTGATCAGGTGATACACAGCCATGAATAACAGAGCCAGGCCTGTACCCTCCTGCGGATGCTCAATCTGGGGCCTAATCCTGATGCACTGTGGCCATGCCCAGGTGAGAGGCAGAGATCCACATGCCATTCTCTGGGCTGCCAGTCTAGTGATCATCTTTACCAGGCCAGAGGCATGGCCTGAGACCACACTTCGGGAACTCCTCCAGCCCCAGGCCTGCATGTTTAGAGATTCAGCCTTCATTCCACTTCTCCACTCCCTTCCTCATCTTTGGATGGGACAGCCTGATCTTCCTCTCCCAGGCTTTCTGTCACTGGGCCTCCCAGAAGCTCCCTCCCTGATGACGTCTCTCCTGAGAAGGCTTCTGAGATCTGCCCATCTGGAAGGTTCAGTGGAAGTAGGAGATGGCTGCTTCTATCACTGGGTGCTTGCAGAAGCTGGGGTGCCTCCTAAAGAGCAGGAGGGCCTCTGAGTGTCTCTGGTTCTCCTCTTGGGATGAGGCGCTGGCTCCCTGTGGCCTTTGTTGCCTCCAGAGCCTGACTGGAGCTGTCTTCAGGAGACACCAGCGGCTGATCATGGCCCCTTGCTGTCAGCTAGGCCATGGCTGAATCTACCAGGCCTTCCTCCTCCTCAGAGTGGTCTCCCTGAAAATATCCCAATCCTCCAGACACAGAATCAGCTCTTTCTGGGACCCTCACACCCCAAGATCCAGGGCTGAGAGTGCTGCTGGGCATCTGGGAGTGTGCAGAACTTGGAGAGGGGAGGGGAAAGGAGTCTTCCACCAACCCACTTCCAAGGCAGCTGCTGAACAAATCCAGGGACTTAATAGGAGCCACACAAAGCCCTTGAGTTGCTCCAGAGATCAAGGGTCAGCCTGAATACCTCATTAATTAACCGAGCAAGGCTTCCTGCTATTGACAGGGTCTGGGAGCTCAGCCTGGGAGAAGACCTCACATCCCGCAGCCCGAAGACCATTTCCAGTTCCTCCTCCTTTCCTTTCTCCCACTCACTGGCGCCCACTGGCCTGTTCCATCCTCTGAGCCCAGCTTTCCCAGGAGGCTCTGGCCTGGCAGGACTGTGAAATGTGACCCTTCCATTTTTAAGCCTGATCCCAGGTTGTTTCCCTGTCCTCCATCCCTGCCCACTCCTCCTCCAGTCCTTTCTAGCATAATATCCGATGCTCCAAGGATCCAGCACAATCTGGCTCCCACACACCTTCAAATGCTGCTCCTGGATGTCTATCACCAGGGAGAGGATGTGACGAGCTGATTCACACCGAGGTGTCAGGCTGAGGGTGTTGGCAGAGTGGGTGGGTGGGTGGTGATTTCATTCCAATAAGGGTCATGCGTGAACTCTAGCAGTATAAGTTTTAATGATGGGACTTCGAGCATCAAAGACAGGCCAGACAGCAGGATATTTTGAGCAAGGAGCCTTTTCCCGGGACGGCTAAGGTCATGAAGTGGGGGTGGCAGCATTCTGTGCTGGTGGCTGAGGCTGTCCTGTCTCTGGAGCTCTTTTTCCCATTAGGGCTCTGCTTTTTCTCTGCAGATGTGAGTATCTGCTTTGGCCACTTCCACTGCCATCCCTGGCACCACCCCTGGGTTTTCCAGGTGCACACTAGAACTCTTCCCTCTGGGAGTTTTGTTTGCCCTAGTAAGGATGTACCACTAGCGGAGATTTCCCCATAGTGGGGACTGGCCTTCCATTCAAATGTTGCTGAAGAGAGGGCTCCATTATCACCTTTGGGCTTACGTGGAAGGAGTACTCATGGCCAGGTATTTCACCTCCTGGCATGGAATGAGGTTCTTCAACCTGCTATTTTTGGGGACCAACACATAGGAGACCTTGTTACAGTTTGCGGTATCTCTGTTATAACTTGTAGAGCTCATCCCTGCCGGCTGACATTTGTAGAGCCTATTGCTGTTTGCAGAGCCAGCTGTTTCTTGAAGGGCTCGTCACTGGCTTTAAAGCCTGTGCTGTTTGTAGAGTCTGCTGTTTGCAGAACCGGGCATCACATGCAGAGCTCATCACTATCTGCAAAGCTTGCTGCCACTTATAAAGTTTCTCGGGGTTTGCAGAGCCTGATACTGCTTACAAAGCTCATTAAGGTTTGCAGAACCCATAGCAGTTTGTGGAGCCTGTTGTTTGCAGAGTTACTCCTTGCTTGCAGAGTTCTTCGCTGGTTTTAGAACCAGTTACTCTTTGTAGAATCTATTGTCTTTTGTAGATGCTAAGCTTGTAGGCTGAGCTCATCAGTATCCACAAAGCTTGTTGCTATCTGGAGAGCTTGGCTCTGCTTGCAGAGCCTTCATTTCTTGCAAAGCTTGCCTTGGTCAGAGAACTTGCTGCTATTTGTGAGTCTGACATTGCTTTCAGGGCTCATCACTGATGACAGAGCCCTGGGACACTTTCTGATTCTACCTCCTATGCCTGGACTACCTGGCTTGTGGTGAATTTTCAAGGATGTAGGGCCATCCTTGTGTTTTCTTGCACTCATAGGTTTTTGGATTGAGCTGCTGAGTTCATGCTCCACATCATTCTCTTTGGTCCCAATTTGTCCCCATGACGCTGGCTCCATGCTTAGACTCAGTCACCTCTCTAAAGTCAAAATCCTCTGTGTTCTCTCTCTCCCAGAGCTAGTGGTCTATGTAGGTAACTCTCTCATCTCTTTTGCTCAGAGCTCTTGAACTTCCAGTCAGTTACCTGAATTCTCTTCACCTCTGCCTCAGTAGGATCTTATGTCCTTCCATCTACTCACTCTCTTCTTAGCATGGAGACCTCACGTTTTCATAACCACAGTCATCCACAGGATTCATGGATGTGATGTGCTGGAAGTGGGAGGAATGAGGACTGGACAGGAGTTTGGGTCACACATGAGCTCAACTCCATGAAGCTCATGTGTGACCCAAACTCCTGTCACACATGAGCCTGTGGGCCATGTGACCTTGACCTCAGAGCCTGGAGGGATGCATGCCGATCTTCAGCAGCTCTGTCTTGCAGCTTTTGCCTTGGGTTGGCTGTGCTCACACCCAGTGGGGAGCGGGTGGAGGTCTTGGCACTTGTTGTGCAAGGTTGTCATTGGCCATTACCAGAACACCCCAATCTATCCTCATCGACTTTGGACGCTCAGCCCCTAACACTACACCAACTTGTTTTTGTGTGTGTGTGTGTGTGTGTGAAGACGCATTGTTCTAAATACATATGTCCTTGGAAGGCAGAGTTTGAATGGCATGATGTGCAGTTTATCATATTGAAAGACTTTTCAGAAAACCAAAAGGAAAATCAAATAGCAATTCCCAGGTACTTTTTACAAAAACCTAGCAGTTCAAATTCTGAATGGATGGGCAGTGTTGGCCAAGGGGGAGGAAGTCGAAGGAATAGACCCAATATCACTGGTGCTTCTTCAGGAAGTTTCCTAAGAATCACCATGGCCCCAGGGCTCGCCATGTCTGAACATGAGTGGGTCTGTGTAGAGATCTTAACCCTAAAAGTTTCGGTACTTAAGAAGTCTGTGATATGAAAACTCAAGTCCAGAGATGATCACCCACTTTGTATAAGGAGTTCTTCAGATAACTCCCTGGACACACTTAAAATGGAACATGGTCCTCTCTGTAGTCCAACTAGGAACACAGCTCTTATGCTGAGCGAGGGGTTCCTGAATTACCCTTGTTTCTTTTCCAGGAGGTTGCAGCTGAGGACATCATGCAGCCCAACTACTAGCAGTGACAAGGTCTGGATTTTGCTGACTTTCTCTGCTTCTGTGCCTGGAACGGCCAGAAGTTCAGCTTGTGGAACACAGAATGGTCTGGAAGCAAACTCTTTCCTCTCCTTGAAATCTTGTTTTTCTGTCCTTTGTTCTTAGAAGAAACTGAGCTCTAGATATGTCTCACTGTTGGCTTTGTCCACAGGGCCCCAAGGCAAGCACTGCTGCTCAGGAGATAATTCAGAGTGCTAATGGCATACAGATGCATGCTAATTCATGTGCACACACACAAATTAGGCTGCAATTATCACAGGCACTATTTGCTAATGCTGGTTACCATTTGAACCATTACTCAGCACTGGTTCCCACAGAAGTCTGGTCACTATGGCTCAGCATGAGGCCTGCCTCTCTGGCAGTCTTGGAAACTTGGAATCAACACCAAGTAACAGCTGTGGGTTGATTGGATGTGGGAGGTGGGTCTCTTAAGATTTGCTATGGGAAAGGAAAAAACCTGCTGGAAAATGACACAGATTCCATCAAGGGAAGGAAAAACCAACATCAAAGACAAGGAATGCCATACAATACATCACATGCTAGTGTGGATGGCCAAGAGTGTTATTCACACAGTGTGTCCATTTCACTCAACAGCTCTTCCCTGCTGTCTATTGCATGCCTGCGGTATGAGAGGCTTGGGAGAAGGTATCTAAGACAGGAGCCACCCCACAGAAGCAACTAGTTCACCACAGGTATAGAGGCTGATTCCCCATTGAGTCCTATGGGAGTTATCAAGCCCCAGGGTGGAGCAGGGCTTGAGATTTGCTGTCAAGAGTGCCGTATTAGTCTGTGCTCACGCTGCTAATAAAGACATACCTAAGACTGGGTGATTTATAAAGGAAAGAGGTTTAATTGACTGGCAGTTCAGCATGGCTGGGGAGGCCTCAGGAAACTTATAATCATGGTGGAAGGGGAAGCAAACTCGTTCTTCTTCAAACGGCAGCAGCAAGAAGTGCTGAGCAGAAGGGGGAAAAGCCCCTTATAAAACAATCAGATCTTGTGAGAACTCATTCACTATCACAAGAACAGCATGAGGGGAACCGCCCCCATGATTAAATTACCTCCCACCAGGTCCCTCCCACAACAGGTGGGGATAATGGGAACTACAATTCAGGATGAGATTTGGGTGGGGACACAAAGCCTAACCATATCAGATGGGGTGGATTTTAGTGCTGGTGAAAGGAGGCAAGGCATCTCAGGCAGCCAGAGCTGTCCTGCTAAGCAATGTGGCTGTACGCCAGAATGGTCAGTGGTCACCGAGTCCCAGCAGTAGCTTCTGCTCAGTGAGTGGCTGCCATTACCCCCTCCTCTTGGCAGCCCTGCAAAGGACGGTATTGTCATGCTTGTTTTGCAGATATGGAGGTAAAGGCCAGTGCAGGTAGGAGACTAGCTACAAGGCCACTTGGGTGCTCTGGTTGGATTAGAATTAGAAGCTGCGTACGTCTGACTGTTGGTGAGGATGCTGAGAAGGACAAGGCATGATTGGGAGAAAATGGGAGGGTCAGAGTGGTACTGTTGAAAGGGCTCCTGGGAGGACCAAGTTCATCTTACCCATGAGGGAAATATGGCACAGAGACAGTAATTGATACTTGGTCTACAGCAAATGGGTGGCAGAGCAGAGGAGAGTAGGTGATAAGCTTCACCCCACCGTGAGCTCTGCTGACTCCCTGGAGCACCCTGAGAGCTCAGCAGAGGTAGGAGGATGATCTGGGGGTTGCCCCTGTATCCATTTGCCCACCCCTGACCCAGAAAGGCCTCTCTGGCATTGCCTGGAGGTCTCGAGCAGGGAAAAGGAGAAGCAAGCATCACTGGTCTCCTGGGGGTATTCAGTAGCCTCCAGAGAGCAGTTTGTCCAGCTTCCCTTTAGGCGGCAAGCTGGGCTTCCCATTGCTGCCTCCTGGTGCCACATCTCCTCTCCTCACCCTTGTGTTTGCTCCTCTGGAGGCCTTCCTGTCTGGCTGTCTGTCCACAAGCCCTGCAGGCATTGTCCGATTTTTCTCCTAATCCTTCCCTGGTGGACGCACCCTGAGATCTCTGAGCTGCCAGCTAGGCAGGCTCCTAGCCACCAGAGATTGGAGTCAACAGTGGGGTTGTCAGTATCCACAAGCTGCTGTTGCAGCAGGTGCGGACATCTACTCTTCTATGTTGAAGTGAGAGCTGGGGCCCCCAGGTTTACTGGGAGAGGGGAGTAGGGTTGTTGGAAGATGCTTGCTAGGGCCATGAAGGGAAGTAAAAGGGCAGTGTGCATGATAGATAGACAAGATTTGACTTATTCAAACTTGTCCAACCCTTGGCCCAGCACAAATTTGCAAACTTTCTTAAAACATTATGAGTTTTTTTTTTTTTTTGCGATTTTTTTCTTTTGGCTCATCAGCTATCATTAGTGTTAGTGTATTTTAGGCATGGCCCAAGACAATTATTCTTCTTCCAATGTGGCCCAGGGAAGCCAAAAGATTGGGCACCCTTTTTTTAGACAATGCAAGGTGTACCATGTGTAAGAGCCATTTGAAATGCCTGAGTTCTACATTGAGCACTCTGTGGACCTGCACTCTGGAGGACCACAGGAGAAGACACAGCCCTTGTCCTCAGGGAGCTCCTTTTCCAGAAGACACAATGAATGCACAGAAGTCCCTAGAGAACCTCCTCCATGAGGACAGGGTCTGATGTGATTTGCAGAGGCAAATTGGAAATGTGGAGCCCCTAGTTCGAAAATGATTAAGAATTTCAACATGATGACTGCAGAGCATGAAGCCAAGTGAGGGGCCCTCCTGAGAGTTCAGAGCTTTGTGTGACTCAGCCTCACATGTCCATGGCAGTGGGCATGGCTGCACCGGGCCTGGCTGCAGCAGGTCAGAGAACCAAGAGCCCAAGCAACTCCCCAGAGCCCTTGCTGGGCCCTCAGAGGCACCCGACATGTTTGTGGATTATGTCAGGTAATTCACAAAAAGCTCTTTAAGATCTCTCATTTCATGGGGTCTCTACCAAACCCCGTGATCAACTTTGAAATGATTCTTCCCAGTTTCCAGAAGTGTATCTCAAGTCCTAGAGAGATTAAACTGTCTTCCTAGGGTCACAAAGGAAGCTATAATTGGAAGTGGAAACAGAAGTCTTTGGACCTGGGCCAAAGGGTCCTGCCTGCCCCTGTTCCCTCCTGCACCCTAGGACGCCAGCCCTCCAGGACTGCAGTGCCATCACCCAGTTGGGCCTGAGATCTTTCTTTGGAGGGAGTTTCCCAGGGCAATGATCACTCTTAATGTCACTGCTCCTCTCCAGCCCCAACCTTGCTCAGTGGGTCCCAGCTCCTGGCCTGCGGCATCTAGGCCCTCTAAACACTCCTGCCAACCTGGAGCTTTTTTTTCTTACCTTTGTGGGTGTTTTCTAATCTGTCCCCACCCAACTGAGTGTGACATTTTACAGTCATATTCCTACCTCCTGGCAGGGCCATCCAGGGCTGCTAATGAGGCCTTCCTTGGTTTATGGTAATGGTGCCCTCCTGTCCCCTCTCCCTCATGAAGTGTACCACACCTGCCACCCCCAGACTCCCAGGCCCCTCCTCCTGACCCCGAACTCAGGCTGCCCTCCCTGACAGGCCCCCAGCCTTGTGGCATATTTACAGAAATGCCACTCAGCAGAACAACCCAAATCAAATGAACGGTAACGGGAAAGCTGCTAGCTTCTAAATTAGCGGTGCATAATTAGTTTCATGCATAAACCTCTGGAAAGCACGGGGCTCGGGCTGGTGAGAGAGACAATTAGTTTTTGCGAGGATGAAGAAGAAGAGCAGAAAAGGAGTGAAGGAAGGCAGGAAGGTTGGCTGGAGAGGGGTCTGGGCTGAGTGAGATGTAGATTGCATCTGTACAGCCAAGCTCCACACACTGCCTTTCTGTCTGGGAGGCCTTTCTGATGCCTCCAACTCAGGGCTCCTAAAGACTCCCATCGATGCCCAGCCTCTCCCCTCCCACTGTTCTGGCTGCAGAATGACTCACGCAGCCCTTTCTAGGCCCCTGTCTGGGGCTGCATGGTGGGACACTTGGGCCATATGTGAGCCCTCAGGGGAGACATCAGAGCTTTGTCCATATCTGTCCCATGACTCAGGGCTCTGCCTGGGATGGGCTTGGGTGCCCTGGCTGGCCTGCTGTTTTGGGTGTGGAGGTGTGTTTCTCAGACAGGCCGGCTGAGAATCACAGCCTTTGAATCTCAGAGCCCCTGGCACTGTGTGGGTCACAGAGCAGCCCTGCCAGGGGAGGCATCTCACAGATGGGGAGTGGAGAAGCCCGAATTTTAGCCTGCCCTGGCTGGTTCACAGGGAGCAAGGGCCACAGTGCTATCTTCAGACTTCTAAACTCAGCCAGTTTGGCCCACCCACACTGGCAATGCTGCCTGAAGGGGGACAGAGGAAGAAAGTCCACGCTGATGTTCTCAGATATTCTCCCAGGATAACTACTTCCTTGTGTGCAATCTCAGCAAATGGACAGGTCCGTGAGGAGTCTCCTTGGGTCTCCCGACTCCTCAAGATACTGCCATGTGCTGGATCACCATTATCCTGCTTCTGGGAAAGTCTCTTAACCTCCACAGGCCTTACTTAGTTTCTTCACCTATCAATTAAAGAGGGCAATTCCTGTCAATCTTCCTCCAGGCTCTGGGATGGCCAGTGTCTCTCAGGTTGGGGAGATGCCTGAGGAAAGCTCTTTGCATGGAGGCCTGCAATCTTTATTGCTTATTATATATTATTTATTTAGTCTTAATTTACAATTGCTTGATTTCCAGAGGATCTTAGTGCCATGGGGACAGAAATGTGCTGCCCAGTCCTCAATAAAGAATGCTTTTCCTGCCATAAATAAACAGAATATCCAATCAACCACCCATCAAATTGCCTGGCCCTGGCACAAACAGAATGCCACTAATGAGACACAACATGCATTAGCTTAATGCTCTACCAGGGGAAGAAAGCCGGCCCTGAGTGCCAGCCGGGTTATGGTGGAAGATGGGAATGGGCAGCCTCCATGTGGACACTGCGGGAGGGCTCTGTGTACCAGCACCTCAAGGGCCACTGGCAACCCTCAGAGAGCTGAGGTTTGTCTCAGTGGGGTCACTGCTGTAGGTCCGCTTTGCTTGAAGACAGTGGGGGTTGACTGTGGGCCCACTGTGTGCTCAGAGCTGGGATGGCTCTGTGGGTACCATCAGAGGAGTCTGTGTAGGTTCAGGGAGATAAAATTCGTGATATAAAACAGAGTGCAATGTGGATTGGAGCACTAAGCAAAAATAATGTGGTTATGCAGTAAGTGTCATGGAAGGGAATTGGTATGCATGGGGTAGTCAGGAAAGGCTGCATGGAAGAGGAAGACATGAACTCCTCCTTCAAGGACAAGCAAGAATTGGGGCAGGGGATGTGTTCAGATGAGAGCCACAACATGGGCACAGGAAGGAAAAGAGAGCTCAGTATGCTGGCAGCAGAATCATGGGAGCCCAGGAGCTGGGGTTAGGAATCTGGGCTTTGTTTGATAGCACCAGGGAGCCATGGAGGGTCCTGGAGTGCTGGCAGAGTCAAAGGCCACTGTGGACCACATTTAACCTGGTTCCTTCTTCAGCTCGCCTCTGCCATCCCCCTTTCTAGGCCAGCTGGGATGAGGCTCCACAAGGGGCCGGCTAAGTCGCGCCTGCTCTTGATCACTGTCAGCTGCCTAAAGCCAAGCGCGAGACAGCCACCCTCCCCAGTGGAGCTGAGCTCCCTGAAGATAAGATGAATGTCTGCAGGCCACAGAGCTGAGATGTTCTGAAGGAAGTGGAAGAGGAGGAAGAAGGAATAAACACCCATCACATTAATAAGAGTTTGGGAGAAGTGAGGGGCTGAGGCCAGGAGTCTCCAGATGGTGTTTAGTGAAATGACAGTTTGATGCCTAAGAGGAAAAATGGAACTGTCGTATGCTGGGAGCTTCGATCTTCATGGGGTGGGGGTGGGGATGTGGGCACATGAAGCCTGGTGTGAGATCTGTACTTATACAAGCCTGACCAGAGCCCATTCTAGGTCCCAGCAGAAAGGGCAGACAACTTCCAGGATGTCTGCTTAGGGACTCCCACAAAGTGGGTCTGGTCCCAAGGGTTCATGTACCCATGCAGCCACCCACTGCATTTCAATAGCTTCACAGCTACTGAGAACTTAGGAGGCCAGCCTTGTGCCAGTGCTGGGTCCACATGAATAAGTAGGACCCAGTCCCTGCCCTCAAAGAGAGCACAGTCTAGGGTGGAGCAGTCGTGTTAAACTCTGGTAAACTGAGGTAGGCATAGGAAATTCTAGGCATGCAGGAGAGGGCATCTTATCCAGATTGGGGAAGGCTCCCTGGAGAAGGTGGCATGTGAGCTGAGTTTGGAATGCCGGCCAAGGACTGACCTGGTGGAAGGAGCTTGGGGTGGACATAGGAGGATGCCAGGCAAAGAAAACTAGTGGAGCCACTCAGCGGGTGTGGAGCCACATGCTCACGGGTCAGGGAGTCAGAAGCCAGTGTTGTCCCGGATCCTGAGGTCAGAATGGGAGGCGGTGGGGATTGGGGAGGAGCTAATGGTCACAAGATGAGTGACTGAGTCAGTGAAGGGTATTCAGGAGTGTGAGTCTCAGACCCCCACCTGATCCCATCCCTTGTCAATATATGGGTCATTATGGGGTGTCAGAAAGCTACTCTGGTTAAAACATTCTCCCTGCCCTGCCTGGTACACTGCCTGACATTCCACATCAGAGTGCCCTCCTTTTAGGTTAAATAGAGTACTTCTACCATCTGTCCTTGTTACAGGACAGGTAACTTGTTAGCAGGTACTTTCTCTGCTCTCACCTGGGGAGAGGAGAGATCCCAGAGGGCAAGAGGCCATTTCTGGGATGCAGGCCATGTCTGGAACTTGGCCCTGACCATCCTGCACATGGGCTGGGGCGACTCCACAGCAGGGAGTTTTGGGCACAGCCAGAAGAAGGGTGGTGGCTTTACTTGTTAGCAGTGGGAGCCATGCACTTGGGAAAGTCGGGCAGAGTCAATGGCCACTGTGGACCAGGCTGAGGATGAGGTCGCACAGAGGCTGGTATTGGGTGGAGCCCACAGGGGAGCAGGCAGAGGAGGGCAGTGGATAGAAAAAGGAGAGAGCAAGGGAAGGAGAGTCAAAGAGGAGTCCCAGGCTTCAGAATCCATTCTGTTTCCATTTCCCCCCAAGTCACACAGCTGCCAGAGTTCAGACAGATGCTGTGATTAGCATTTTAATGCATTTCAGAGGACCTTGTCCAAACTGCTCTGGAAATCAGAAATCAAGAGTTTATCTTCAGCTGTCCCTAACGAGCTACATTCTCTTTCAATTCCAAAGGAGTCTGAGAAAGTGTGTGCACCTGTGTGTTCCTGTGCCCACATGTGGACATGTGTAGGATGTCACGTGCCTCTCCCATGTGTGTTATATGTTCACATCACCTGTTATGTACACATACTTTTGTGTGCACCTATATGGCATGCACTCTGGTGTGTGTATGTGTGTGCATGTGTGTGTGTTTGAGTGATGAGTGTGCAGCTGCATCTGTATGTGCACAAGTACATCTTGCACGTGTGTGCATATTCTACATGGGCCTTTGCAAGTACAGGATCGTTCACGTGGAAGAGGGAGAGCTCCATGCTAGTTGAAAACAGGTCAGTACTGAGTGACTCGGGCTGTCAGGGCGCCTGGGCCTTAGAAAATGGGAAATGTATTTCAAATGTGTCTTTGGTTGCTTGGCTTGATCCTGAAGCTGTGTTCCAAACAATGCAGCTGAGTGATATTTCAAGCAAAGTGCATTTCTGGAGTAATAATTCCACTCCCATTGAACAGTGCTGGCCTCAGAGGCCTAGCCTCTGTGAGGGTTTCTGGAGACCCAGAAGAGTGTTGGGGCAGCTACTAGTGGGTCAGGGCCGTGGTAGGGCAGGGGTTGGGAAGCCAGGAGGCTCTCAGGACATCTGTGTGGGGTGAGTTCCCTCTACCTGCCTCCCAAGATTCTCCTCCTGCCACCCCAATCTGGCCACACCTATATCTGCCAAGGCTGTTTTCTGGAAGATGGATGGCATCGGCCATTCAACTAGCTTCAGGAGGAAGGATTTCCTTCTCCTGTTGTATTAGTCCATTCTCACACTGCTATAAAGACATACCCGAGACTGGGTAATTTATCAAGAAAAGAGGCTTAATTGACTTACAGTTCTGCTTGGCTGGGGAGGCCTCAGGAAACTTACAATCATGGTGGCAGGCAAGCAGAGGCAAAGGTACATCTTACATGGCAGCAGGCGAGAGACAGCAAATGAGCAAAGGAGGAAGAGCCCCTTATAAAACCATCAGATCTCGTGAGAACTCACTCACTATCACGAGAACAGCATGGGGGAAACCACATCCATGATACAATCATCTCCTACTAGGTCCCACTCTTGACACGTGGGGATTATGGGTATTATAATTTGAGGTGAGATTTGGGTGGGGACACAGAGCCAAACCATATCACCTGTCCTGGCCATCTTCTCTGGACATACTTCCCTAAAAGTGTAGCACTCAGTTCCAGACTCAGATTTCCTGGGGCCATCTTCCCAGCCTAGGGAAAGTGGGATCATCACTTTCCTTCTTTAGAGGGAGGTACCTGTTAACTGCAAGACTGTGTCAACTTTTAGGGAGCAGGGCAACACCATTGGCTCCTTTGGAGTCTGGGGCCAACTAAAATCTAATCTTCAACCCTTGCCTGACCTGCTTACCCCTTCGTGTCATGACGGCAGGGGCATCTACTTGTAGCTGCATGGGGCTCCTCAGAGTCATTTTCTGCTCCCTCTGTATGACACAGACAGTGATGTGGAGTTGGGGGATGCATCTGTTGGGAGGGGGCTGGGGAAGCAGCAGACAGTTCCTCGTGAATTTGTTTAATGTAAATACATCCTCTATTTATCTTTGGCTGTTAATAAATTCATGCATTATTAGAAAATCCCTCATACCAGCAGACCCGCTGAGTTAGATCAGCTCGTTTTAAGGGATTTCCTGTTGGCAGGATTCAAAGCCCACACCTGCAGCCGGCCCAGGCACAAGGATTTAACTAAATGCCGCAGATAATTAGATCAGTTAACCTTGCAAATTAAAACAAGCACATCGCATTAGCTCAGTTTATCCTAAAAGAAAATATTAAGTTCCCCCAGATAAATCGTTTAATAAGAATAGAAGAAGATGGCACATACTGTCTTCCCAGAACCTCTGGGCAGGAGTGAGGAAGGGCTCAAACGTGGGCAGATAGCTGGTTTGCTTCCATTAATTTATCTATCAGTGATGGATCAGGTTCTTGCCCACTGACTTAACAGGAGTTAGAAGAGTTTGAGGCACATCCAGGCATGGTGCAGGCTGGAGCACACAAATCAATAGCAAAGCTCCATGGGGTCAGAGAGTATTAAGGGGCATCAGTGGGAGGTAGCCCACCCCACCACTTCATAACGCAGGACAGCCCCCAGTGAATCCCTGGGGGACGGCTAGAGAATAAGGGTTCAAGCCCATTAGGAAAGGCTTTCTGCAAGAACTATGACCCTCTGTGCCTTGGCCACTACAAGTTCATTGCATCTGTTAGATGCTGAATACTTAAGGAGTTGGCTGAAGTCTTTGTAGATTTCAACACTACCGAGTCAGAATAGAGGGTAATTTGGACTTTAGGTGTAAAGTTGGCCTTTGAAAAATCTATCAAAAATTTTGATCAGCAAATAAGTAGTGTAGACAAAGTTCTATGTGCAGGAATATGTTGTCAACCTAAGACCAGTGTTTGCAAGTGGCTTACGAATCCTCTGTGTCACTTCATCACTGTGCTAGTTACACAGGCTTTGCATCTGTTCATTAAAGCAGTGTTGGACATTAACTTGGAAGCACTGTTGGGTTGTATACTCAAAAGTAATAAAACTTCACTGAGCACACCCCATAATATGGATGCTAATGGAAATGGGTGTCCTCCCCAGCTCTTCTGAATTAGGGTGGGTTTACTTGTCATCAATCATGGAGCCTTTTCAAGATAAAGGCCATGTTGCAAATGAGAACAGACCCAAATGTGGCATCCCAGCAGCGCTGTGTCCAACTGTCTAGGCGAGTGATGCTTATGTCCCTTCCCTCTCCACTTTTCTGAGGTTCTCTGATCCTCAGGAGGGAAACATAATGGCAGAGTGGGGCCCTCCTCATGGATCAAACTCTTTTAGCCCAAGAGGAGGAATCAGTATTTTCTGACAATGCTGGACAAAGAATAGAGGAGCACACAGGGTTTCTGAAGCTGGAGGAGCAGCGAAATCACCCAGGGAGCATTTGCAACACATGGATCCCAGGCAGATCCTGACTCTTCATGACTCTGTGTGTGTGTGTGTGTGTGTGTGTGTGTGTGTGTGTGTGTGTGTGAGAGAGAGAGAGAGAGAGAGAGGTGGAGCCTCTTTCTTTACATTTATTATAAATCTGAACATCAAAGAAATCCCTACGTGCGGTAGTGAGATGAGGTGATTTGGAAACCTCTCCAGCACTGCGTAGCCTGCCCTGAATGGAGACTTTCTCCTTTAGGTGCAACAAGTGTTCAAGTGGTCAGGGCAATGCCCACTTCCCTCACCAGCCTCAGGGCAGAGAGGGAGCCAAGTTTCCCTTCAGCCCTCCACCAGCAGGACTTGCCCCGAACCAAGTGAGTAGCTCCTGCCAGCCTGTAGCCATTGAGGCTGCTCCTGGAAAGGGATACTGAGGCAGGCTCTCCACTGGCCTCAGCTCCTGTTCCTGATGTCACTTCCCCATCTCAGTCCTCTCATCAGGACTGGCACAGGCCTTCCTCGTCCAGACCATGCCATGTACTATGTGGAGGTGGACACTCTCCTACTCAGGAAGCTTCATGAGCTCCCAAGGACCCAAAGGAAAGGGAACAAGCTCCTCAGTGGGATGTGTAAGGCCTTCCCAACTCGTGCTAAGTCCCGCCCCCAAGCCCTTCCTGAACTCCAGCCAGCGCCCCCTGCCCTCTCCCTCCTCGCCTTTGCCCCTGCTGTCACCTCACTGGAGTGACATCTGGAGCCCCCTCCATCCACCTAGATCCTGCCGATCCTGCCCAGGCAGTGTGACACTCAGTGAGCAGTCCTGCCTGGAAGCGCTCCCAAACCACTCCCAGCTCTAAATTGCAGTCTGGAGTCTCGATCCATTGTCCTCTAATTGCTTGGCGTGTACATCTTCTCTCCTCCGCAGGAGGGAAGCCCCAGGGGCAGCAGGGTTCTTGCCCTCTACTCACTTCCACCTGCCAAGCAGCACCTAGCGTGGGGCTATGCTCCTGGTGGGTGCTCAGGAAACACTTACCGAATTGAATTACAAACCTTCTCCCAGGCTCTGAGCCATTCCAGCTGCTGGATGCCAGCTGTCAGGGCTGCTGGGAGAGGCTGAATGCATATTCATTTCAGACCCTCTGTCTCTCAGTCTTGAAGGGCCTCCTGGACCATCTTAATCCATGAGGGTGTCCAGGGCATGACTCTGCTCCTGCTCTCCCTGGTTAGGGTTTTCAATCTTCTGGGCTGTGCTCACTCAGATTCCAGGGGTGCTGCCATGTTTTGGGGCAAAGAATGGTGAACAGGGAGTGGAGAGGGAGGTATGATGTAGGTCTCATGTGGGGGATTGTGGAAACCATGAGGACAAACTTAACAAACACCTCTTGTGGGGGCATGAAGGTGGTGATCTTGAGCCCTCCTCTTCCGGCACAGCCAGGCCTTGGCAAGGCCAGCTCCAGCATCCTTATGGACCTGCCTGCCACTCTCACAGTGATTTCCATTCAGCGTGGTAGGGTTTGTTGGCCCCTCCCTGCAGCCAGCCCTGCACTAGGCTATAAAGCTGGGAGGTTTGCTGCTATGCATCCTGTGTTGGCTGCCTTCCAGACCTGGGCAGCCAGGGGCCGGGGATGGATCAGAAGAGGCCAGGTAGGAAGATCCACTCCTTTCTTGGAGACAGAATCACTGCAGCAAGAGTGCCAGCTGTAGAGAGACTGTCACTGTGCACATTTCCTGTGTGCAAGAGCAGCAGGGTGTTTGGAGCTTTGCATGCTTCATGCTATCCATAAACTGCTCCTGGATAAAAGAACTATTGGCACCCCAGGGCTGAGATGAGAAAACTGAGGCACAGAGAAGTTAGGTGATTAGCCCAAGGTCACACAGCTCAGAGTGGTGGAGCTGGGAATGGAGGCTAGGTTGTTAAATTTAAGGCCTGAGCCTGCCCACTGGCATGGAGGGTTTGGCCTCTAAGGCCTGAAGATCTTCAGAGAAGGGAGAAATTGGGAGGCCTGAAGCAGAAATGAGGATTACTCCAGGCTAGAGGCTAGGGAATTTGGGACCTAGCCAAACTGGCTGGGGCTGAGGACTGGGACTGGTTCTATGTGGGCATTTATGATGGTTAAGCTAGTAAAACTTAGATAAAATAATGAGATCTTAACTCGCCCCCCAGAACTGATTTGGTCCAATGTTGGAATTACCTGCATCAACCCCCAAACCCCACGACTCAGACTGCTTGAACATGTCTGTGACCAGAGGCTCACTACCTTGTGGGACAGCCCAGGTCACTGGCAGAGGCTATGAGGGAGGGCCTCAGGAGTAGAGGGCAGCACAGGACAGCCTGTGCTGTCCCTGGTCCCCTCCTTCCTGGCTCTCAGCCATGCTGAAGCTTACCAGGAAGGTCAATCCAAGGCAGGCTTTGCACAGAGCACCCCTACCTCACCCCACACCCCTTTACAAAAGAGGTCCTGCTTCAGTCTCTGAAAATAAAGTTGGTGCCATTGCTTCTGGCCCTGAAAGCTGGCCGACCCACTTTCAGAGGGTGTGAGACCACTGGTGCAACTGTCAAAAAAGTGGGAGTGAGGAATTGCCTGTGGAATGCCTGTGATGTGGCACAGCTGTCTGCCGGCATGGCGGCCTTTGATTCTTCAATATTTAAGCCACACACAAAGGCACAGAAGGGCACAAACTTGAGAAAGACACAGAGGACACAAACATGCTACCTAAGGGTAGCTGAAATTTTATTCCCTTCTCCCTTATGAATCTCACAGAATTGGAAACCATGTCAGTAGCTGGAATAAACATGCAGAGTTAGCAGCGCTGCATGAAGAAGCTCCTCTGGTCCACACCCTAAGACTGCTTTCTTGACTCAGCATCCTCATGGAAGCATCAGGGTGTGATCTAAGCTGAAGGCAAATGCGGCACGTGTGTGGGGCGTGGCTGCTGCTCCAGCCAGCTTGCTCTTCTGTAACCCCTGACCATCTCTACCAGGCTGTGTGAGGGCAGACTCTTCCAGGTCCCACCAATATTATCCGGCCTTCTCCTTCACTGAAGAAGCACAGATTTGTTCATGGAAGACATGTGCATAGTCTTTGGCAAGATATCCTCTTTCCCAGACTTCCTTGCAGCTAGGGTGGCCCTGTGACATAACTCTGTCCAATGAGACATATTTAGATGTCTCCTGGAGAGCGGACCTCTCGGAAACCTTTTGCATTCCTGATAGAAGGGACAGAGGCAGCTGGACCTGCTCTGCTTGATGACAGATGCAATGCCCTCTGACAGCGGTGAGGAGAAGGACTCTGTTACGTTGTTGCTGTTGCATGGTTATGTTGCTGAAGCAACACGAGGCCCCAGACTCTGTGACGTGCAAAAAACCCAAAGCGTTATTTGTTGACGCCACTGAAGCCAAATGAATTTCTAAGTGGAAGGGTGGCCACTTAGAAATTACAATTCAGAGAGGTTAAGTGGCTTCCCAAGGGGACACAGTAAGGCTCCAGGCAGAGCTGGGGATGGAATCAGACTCTGCCTTCCATTCAGAACAGGACTTCTGCAATGCAGTGGTAGGCCAGGTGTGTGGTGACACCTCGAGGGCCACTGCCCTGCCCCGCAGGGCCCCCCGGGTGTCTAGCAATCATGCCAGAGTCTCCTGCCAGAAGAGCCTGGTGTGTGGCCTTGGGGTGACGGGGACGGTTCCTGCCCTCATGCAGCTCTGGCTTTCTACAGGGTTAGTGCCCTAGGATGAGGAGGAAGGAGCATGGGCTCTGGAGCCGGATCTCTCCATAGTTTTCTGGTCTGAGCAAGCCCCTTTGCCTCAGTTTCCTCTTCCATACAATAGCACTAATAAGGCCTGGTTAAGACCTAGGTGATGCTGTCTTAAATAAATGAGATAATATTTGTGAAGTGTCTGGCTCTAGCGAGTACACAGTGATTGGTAGCTGTCATCAGGGTTAGAGAGACAAGATTCTTTGATCTGCTCTCTTATTTGGGACGATGCTGCAAGGCTCAATCTGCAGTAGATGTAGGTGGTGTCCTGCCCATGACCCCTTCTCTTCCCACCTCAGTGACAGTGGGATGACTTCCAACTGCCAGCACCGGCACTTCCAGCTCGAGGGCTTCCTTTGACTGTGGAGCCCACTTTGCCCACCCATGCAGCAAGCCAGAAAAGCTAGAGAGCAGAAGACGCCTGGGCAAAACCTTGGCCACAGCCTGGTGGAAATTGGTGCATGAATACCCCAGTTCTCTGGCCCCTTGGGTGGGATGACTCCAAGGAGTATGATTGACATTGGCTCTAGAGTCCCAGTGGGGTTCAGCAACACCCGCAGTGGAAGCTGTTCTGCCTGATAAGACACCCCTTATTGATTTCCTCTCTTCCTTGTCTCCACTATTGACCCAAGTTCCTGGGGTCAACCCCACAAAGAAGCTATTTGCACTCAAATGCTTGTCTAGAGTCTGCTTCTGGGGGCGCTCCAACTAAGACAATATCCTTTAAAGCCTAACTTTAGGCCAGTGGTGGTTGAACTTCTTGTGCCCACGAATCTCCTAGGGATCTTGTTAAAGGGTGGGGGGTGCTGTCTGAGTGAAGTGGCTCAGACGATCTAGAGTAAGCTCAAGACTCTGCCTTTCTAACAGACCCCAGTGATGCTGATCTGATGTCCACACTTTAGCCAGGGTTTAGACTTCCGGTGCTGTTGACCTGCAGAGGCTCAGGCAAGGGCGAGATCAGTGTTGGTTAGAGCAACCTAGAGGAGCAACACAGAGGAAGGGAGCTTGGGGCTAGGTCCTGATGCCCTGGGAGGATTCTGGTGGGTAGGCTGGGAGGAGGCAGGTCCTTTCTAGGGAGCGGGGAAGCTGGAGACTTGCTGGGGCCTGAAGCCATGCCCAGCACGTGCAGGATTTCAGAGCAACGGATCTGCATGGAGTAGATGGAGCCCACAGCCTGTAAGGGGCTAGAGGCTCTCAAGCACAGCAGTGTGAGAAAAGCCTCCTCCATCTCCAGACACATTTGCCCTGTTCTCATCCCCAATTCCAGGAGGAAAATTCATACTGGCCTGGCTCCCCAAGCCTTCCTCTTCTTACTCATTTCCCGAGTTCCTTTCCCTTTACATACACAACCAACTTCTGTCCTCCCCACTCCATGGAGTCTTTTTGGGTCATCCCAGCTCTTTTCTGAAATATAATGGGACATATAGTCCAAACTGCATACTTGAGCCATTCTGTATTTTTATTACCCTCTTAATTATTTCATCTGTGAATTAGGAGTCACAAGGCTTTATTGTGGCAAAGGACTCCGAAGGTCATCCCCACTCACATCATTGTTTTGTCATTAATAATACAAGTTGGATGATTTCTAGCAATCCACAGCATATAAAGGGCTCACACATGTGATTTTCATGATAGAAATTAGGGAACTCAGACCTGGAAATGTTGGGTGGATGCCCCAAGTCGGTTGGTGTCCTCTGCACAGGCTGACAGTGTTCTGAAGGGTGGAGCAGAGTGTTCGGCATCATTGTGCCTCTTCTGTGATGGGCACAGGGTTGGGCACACCAGGCTCACCATTAAACACACTGTGCTCCTTCAGCCACCGGAAGGGGATGCCACCCACATGGCGCCCCCTGGTGGGCTCGTGGGAACATACCACAAATGCCTTTGATTTAAAAAAAGGGTGCTTGAACCATAGTAAACTTCGGGGCCCTAGAGAGACCTTATCTCCTCTGCATTCCAGCCCTTTCGTCTTTACAACAGCTGTGTTCATGAGGAATTAAAGAATAAAGAACAATACCGTTTTTTTCTATTATCACCTAGGCTTGCCCATTTTTGATGGCACGTGGCAGCCCGCAGTTCCGGATCCCTGCAGGTCAACAACAAAGACATGTGTCCTTCTGGTCGCCCACACACATGCGCCCAGCAGAAACCCTCCAATCCTAAAACACATCCATCCCGGAGCAGGAGCTCACACAGACATTCTGTTTCTCAGCCTTATTTTCTGGTGAAAGGTCAACAAACCCTTTGCAGCTTCACACGGATTCATGCAGGCACAGCCCTCGTGGCAGCCTCACATTCCCGCTCCGGTGGACACACACCTCGCTCCACACACGCCCACACTCACACCTGCGCTGGCGGCGAATGCCTGGGCCAAAGCACCTTCCACACAGCACTTCCTTTCTACATCCATGACCAGACAGCGAGTCTTTCTCCTCTTTAAATTTACCCCCGCAGGGTGAGCTAGGCTGAAGACTTTCTGGAGGGGCATAGAGGTGATATGGCTGGAATAGGAGCTGCCAGAATGATCTGTTGGTGCCTCTAGAAATGCCAAGGCCAGCAAGGTCGCTCAGCAGAGGGGGAGCTGCTTCCCTCCCGCCCATCCTTGCTCTGGGCCAGTTCCAGGCACAGGCGCAGAAAAAGAAAAGCAGGTACAGGCTGGGAATCCAAGATGGGAACTCTGGAGTTAACGGCGCAGCCTGGGCCCCAAGGGCAGTGCTGGGTGCTTGGATGGGGATGGATTGGAAAGCTCCCAGAGCGGAGCAGAGAGTTTGTTCAGAGGAAGTGATGTTGGATTTGGGCCTCCAAGGATGAATGGAAACTCGCCAGGCAGAGGGAATGACATGGAAAAAGAGGAGATTGCAGGAAGGCAATGTGCGTCTGGAGGGTTTGTGGCCAGGATGGTGTCTGCCCTGGCTGAATCTTGTGGGTGACAGAAGCCTGGGTGGTTTGCAGGTGGTAGGACCTTTATTTTACAATGACACCCTTGGCCAGCCTCTGAAGAATGCATCAGAGGGGTGAGGGCCTGGAAGCAGAAGGCCACCGTGGTGGTGAGGGCTCCTCCAGGGCATGTTGGCTTATCCTGCCATCTCTCTCATCTGAACTCCTGGGCACTTCCCATCACTACCATTTTTGGGGCCCCTAAAGATATTTTCTGGATCATGAGCTGTCTTCACACTTGCCTCCCAAACCAGATTATAAACTCCTTCTGCAACAGGCCGTGTCTTACTTATTTTTGTCCGATGCCAGACACCCTCCCTCCCACAACCAAACTTCACAGGGGGCAGGCTATCTGTAAACGCTGCTGCCGCTGACTTGGGTGATGGCAACCGTGATCCAAGCCACACTGGGGCAGTGCGAAAATTGCAAAATGCCTGTCTGGTGTCCTTAGAATGAGACCTGAGCAGAGGGCAGGGGTAGGGGTACCATCAGGAATCCAGCCCCAGCCCTGGGGGGCAGGCAGTCTGGCTGCTCTGCGTCAGGGAGAGACATATCTGACCCACGCTTTATTACACATGTCACCAATGGCGTCGGGTAGTGGAGAGCAGGAGACACTGTCGTCCTCGCTCTCCCCCTCTCCTCTCCTCTCCCTGTTGTCTTAAGTAATGTGAGTAATGCTGAACTCATTATTCTTAGAAATATAAAGAATGTCAGAGCTGGAAGGGGCTTGAGTGGTGATCTGGCCCATCATCTCCTTCACAGTCTAGATGGTGTGTCCAGGGAGGGTCCGAGCTCATTGCTCTGCCCAGGCCACATGGCTTGTTGGTGGCAGGCTGGACCTGGCCCAGGTTCCCTCTGTTCATTGTCTCATGTGCCCTCTTGTTTGTTTATTTCCTTCAAGTCATGTATGACTGCAGGGACAGTGGTTCTCTGGTTCTTTCAGATAAACTTGTTAGGGAGCCTTTCCGGGCACAGCCCATGGCAGGCCTGGACTATGTCATGGGGGCCACTGAGAAGATGAGGCCCCTATGAGAGTCAAGAGTCACTTGCTTGAAAAATGGGGAACCCTTAGGACAGTGGTTTGGGCAGGGAAGGAGAAAGTGGGCAGTCCAGCAGGGAAGACTGTGGGCACAGCCCCAGGGAGAAGGAGGACTTTAAGATGTCTCTGTGGGGAGGAGACTGAAAAGATTTTGCATAAACACAGTGGGACATGGGGCTGGGCTAAGGGCTAATGTGGAAGAGAAGAGGTAAGTTTCGAAGGCATCACAGATGTAGCCCCTATGCCCATCTGTCCCTCAGTACCTGGATTTAAAGCACTTTGGACTTCTCTCTTGGAACCTTGGTGTTCCCTTCTGTATAATGAGCCCAGGCTGGTGTCCTGTGGTGAAGGTCCTGTTTGGCTGGAAAGCCTGGCTAGGGCACATGCCTGCCAAGCCTGTTTGCTGTTGGGATGGGGGCTCTTCTGAAGGTATGGGCTGGAGAAATGCCCCACATGAGTGGGTCTCAAGGCCTGGGTTCTGGTTCCAGCTCTGTTATAGCAAAGTCTCCATTCACCTAACCCAGGAGAGAGTTGAGCTGGAGTCGGTGCTGAAACTGCTAAGCCCTTGGGTCAAGTCTGCCCTGCAGACATGAGTGCATGTGAATGGCAGGCGACAAATGATCCTTAATGCCTGGAGGTGGGCTCTGCCCTCTGCTCCTGCCCGTACTCCCCCCGCTACCCTGTGCTTACACCACTGGAGCTTTTGCCTCTTCACAAGTCCTCCCTCTTGTAATACTCTAAGGACCTTCGGGCTTGTTCCCTGAATGAATGAGAACCAGCAAGTAAGGGAGGAACGCTCTGCCCCAGGGCCTCACTGTCCCACCTTCTACCCACCCTAGGCCTGGGATGGGGTTTCTTTACCTTGGCATTGTTGACACTTGGGGCCAGATCATGTTTTGCTGTGGGACTGTCCTGTACATTGTAGGATATTCAGCAGCAGCCCTGGCCTCTACCCACTAGATGCCAGCAGCATCTCCAGACAATGTCAAATGTCCCCTGCAGGGCAAAATTGAGAACCACTGCCCTAAAAGGACAAATACTTCTTTTCGGGGAATATGAGAAAGAAGAAAGATGTATCATCCATTCTCCCAAAGAGAAAGAAAAAAGCATGAATCCAGGTGAGATACAGAGGAAAGGCTGGGCGACCCCCTGAATCAGACACTATTGTAGGCCTTTATCCTCCCTAGTGTGGAAGAGCCACAGGGCAGTGCCTTTCTCAGTGTTATGAGTTGAATTGTGTTCCCTTCACAAGATGCTGAAGTCCTAACCCCAGGACCTATGAAAGTGACCTTCTTTGAAATAAGGTCTTTGCAGATGATCAAGTTAAGACGAGGTCATTAGGGCAGGCCCTAACGCGATATGACTGCTGTCTTAATAAAAAGGAGAAGTCTGGACACAGACAATGTACACTGGGAAGATGATGCAAAGACACAGAGGGAACACCATCTGCAACCGAGGAATGCCTGAAGCTCCCAGAAGCCAGGAGAGAGGCCTGGAACTGATTCTCCCTCACAGCCCTCAGAAAGAACCAACTCTGCCAACACCTTGATTTGGGACTGCCAGCCTCCAGAACTGTGAGACAATACATTTCTGTTGTTTAAGCCACCCAATTTGTGGTGCTTTGTTGCAGCAGTCCCATGCTAATACACTCAGCAAGAGGAAGGACAACAGGACCGGGGAACTGGAAGAGTGTGTGGATCTGGCTGAGATGATCTTTGCAGAGAAACAGAAGGTGGCAGGGGCTGGGAGGGAAGACGCAGGTGCTGATGGGACCTAGACTCACTGTCCAGAGACAAAAACCAACACTGTGCCTACAGGACAAACAAGTGGAAATACATCTCATTTCTAAAATGAAAAGCTTTGATTGCACCAATCACTAGAAGTTGTAAAACTACCCTGAAGAATTAACAGCCTCCATACATGCTAACTACATCCATCATACATTCGTCTTTAGTTTCTGTTATCATATCACTGTCTCTGGGGACCCCTGTCTTGTCATCATTTGCCCTTTATAATTTATTCATCTTGTTCTTGCCTGCGTCCTTTCTACTTATCATTCATCTTTATAGTTGTACATAAAATTAGATGGATCCCTCAATGGCAGGACTGCCAGGGAGGGAGATGGGCCTTGCCAGGGAAGCCCCCATATGGTGATGGGGGCCCCACCAGAGCCTCCTGTGGATGTCAGGGTTGAGGTGGGGTGGGCCAAAGTCGGAAGAGGGAGGGAGGAGAGAGAAAGGAGAGACAAGTCTGAAGGATAAAAGAAGAAAGTGTTGGTGAGAGAGATAGAGGAAAATGTGCAGAGGGAGAGAAGAGAGGAGAAAGTGGGGGCACAAAGAGAAGAAAGAAAAAGAAAAAGAAAGGAGGAGAAAATGGGGGCACAAAGAGAAGAAAGAAAAAGAAAGAAAGGAGGAGAAAATGGGATTAAGAAAGAGAAAAGTGAGAGGAAGGGATAGAAAGGAGAGACAGTCTGAGATAGAGGTGCTAGAAATCCAGTTGAGCTCTCTGAAAAGAATTTTCCCACTTTAACATCTTTCCTGGTAAACTCAAAGAAGGTCACATTGAATTTCCATGGAAGTGACCCATCCTGAGTCGCGGTGACCTGAGTCAGGAGGTGCGATGGCGGGACTCTGCATGTCTGCCAGGCTGACGCGAGGGGAGGGGAAGGGGGAGACAGCAGGGAGGAGTGTGTTAGTTTGCTTTGTATTCAAGGATTGTTGGAATGACGACACAAAAGCCAATCTTTAACTAGTGAGTTGGAACTTCAATGTTTACCAAGGAGATACAGCTCCCACTTCCCCCACCTCCATCCCCGGCCAGCTCTAATTCCCACTGCTTCCTGGCCTCCTACTGGCTGGACCCAGTTTTTCCCCTGCCAGCCCTGGTGAGAAGCCCTTTCTGCCACCAAAGGAGCAAAGTGCTGGCCACAGCTTGTCATAGCACCTGGTTTTCTCTCATCTGAGCATCTCCCTTGAGACCCTGTATTCCCAACCTTGGAAACAGAAGGGCTCTTCCTGGAAGACAATTCCCCACAAAGTCCCAATGGCTGGAGGAGCTGCAACAAAGCTTCAGGGGTAGATTTTAAGGAACAGACTTCTTTCAAGAGGCTTCCTTTGCACACTCAGGCCCCAGGTGGTTCTCAGAGTGGGCCTCTCCTACCCTGTGTGAGTCACCTGGCTTCTGGCCTGTTGTGTGTGCCTCGACTCTGGGCCGTTTCTTGGACCGGTGCTCCCATCTGACTCATTTTACTCCCACCCCACCCATATCCTGAATGAAAACTTGAGTCACTCCTGCACTCCATGGTCATCCTGGTTCTCTCTAAATTCCTAAAGCAACCGGTGGCACTGGCAGAGGCAGGTATCCTGAGCTTTGGTAGCATACTCTGTGCTGGTCCTGGCTTGGCCACCTATCAATTTTGTGACCTTGGGCAAACCTCGGTCTCCTCCTCTGTGAGGGACAATCATGACATCTTCTTCATAGGGTAGTTGTGAAGATAAAATGAGGCAATGTAGGTAAAGTGCTTGGCATCATGCCTGTCATATAGTAAGTGCTTAAAAATATTGTGATTATTGAACAATTGTCCACACTACCCATTTTATAATAACATGTGCTGTCTTGTATTGTTGACTATGTAGATATTTGTGTGTGTGTGTGGTTTCCATTCCCAACTTGGTGGGCAACTCCAAGCGGGGAGGTGGATGTGTTTTTCTTATCTCTGTATTTTACAGAACGTCTGGCACACAGGAAATACTTGTTGATGGATTGGGAAACTACCCCATGTTGACTGTCCCCTGTGAGTAGTGAAACAAATTTTGTGAATAGAGGAGCATGGGCAGGAAAAGAACAGGAAGCCAGGAAAGAGTGAGATCAAGAGTATGAGGGCGAGAGAGGCAGAGAGATTAGAGAAAGGGAGTCACTCTGCCTGGATTCTGGCAGAAGGCAGTGCTCAAAAAGACCCAGAAGAAGCTTCATAGTTTAATAATCTAATTCTACCAAAAACATGCCAAACTCAAAAATAATAATCCATTTGTGCCACTGGTCCAGGGATGACTCCATCAGCCATCAGAGGGCCCTGCTCAGGCTAGTTTCCAGGGATACTGGGAATCACATATCACTGATTTGTAAGAACAGCCACTGTGGTCTGGTTTCTGAGCTTCCACTGATCCCAAGAGAAATGTCAGCTTCCCTTTTCAGGCCCCCTGTGAAGACATGTGCTAGGGGTGCCTCTAGTTCTGTCTCTGTCATTTTGTTATTGTTGCTCATGGTGATGGTGGTGGTGTGTGTGTATGACAGCAATGGGATTATTTTTCTTGCTGGCAACAGGATGCGAGCTCCGTAACTCGCTAGAAACAGCATAGGCTGCCTGTACTATCTTTTCTCCTCTTTCTCTCCTCAGCGAGAAAGTGGAGGGCTGATTTTAATGGATTGATTTTAATGGATTTTGAAGTCTGGAAAAGTGCCTAAATTGCTGAGGTTACCAGTTTTCCAGGTTCTTTTTTTTTCAATTTCATTCTCTTTAGTCAGACATAGAGTGTGCTTGCTGGAGCACCTAGCGTGGTCACCCCAGACAAGAAGAAGTCCCCCTCTGCCTCTCACCGAAACAGGTAGCCATGAACACAGCCTCAGCTGCCAGGAGTGCTTATTATTTGGTTGGGTGAGAGCATTTGGCTTGATCCCGTCCCTGCATTTGCTAGTGGCACACTTTCTCTGATCTCAAAGGAGAGAACCAACCAACAGCAATAACACCAGGTCTGCTTTCTGGAATCAAAACAACTCCACTTTAAAGAATAATTTTACTTGGTCATTTTATGTTTCATTCGTCTGCATGCAGGTTTGTGTGGAGACAATGTGCCCTCGGAACTTCGAGCTGCAATCCGGTCTTTCATTCCTGCCCCTCCCTCCAGTGGGCCGTGCCTGCCCCGAGAATTGTTTGATGAGGTTTTTGAGGCCATGAGTCTCCCTGTGAAGCCTTTGAAGAAGGGACGGGTTCGAGGGGACTCTAGGCTATGTTTCAGCTCTGCTGTTGGCCTCTATCTGTCTTCCCCCCTCCCCGTCCCAACATACATTCACATTTCTTTTTGCCCTTTCCCTCAAACTTACTCAACTTGTCTTTGTGATTTCAGAAAAATGCCACTGGATCTCCCAGTATGAAGGATTAGCACAGATTATGGGGAACAGTGTTAATTATCGGTGGAAGGGGGGCTGGCGCATCGCTCCAATATGCTCCTGATTTCCCTTGGGCCTTTCTGCCTGGTAATAAGCCTTCTTTAATCTGGCAGGCTCCTTGGTGAAATCAGCACCACGGACAGTGATATTGATTGCTTCTGAGAAACCATCACAGCTGCTCAACCAAATTACCTTTGATATGTGACCTTTAATGTAATTACTGCAACATCAAAGTATTTCTATAAATTATTAAAGAACTAATACACTCCATCATTTAGTTATTCTATTATATGTAAAATAAACAACCACAAGTTAATGTTAGATCCTCAACAATCCACACTTGCTACTGAAATACTCCCAGTTCCCAGCCTCTCCCCTTTCAAAATCCTAAACCTCCCCCTCCCACCTTCTCTCTTTCTGTTTCCCCATCTGATTCTGGCTTTTAGCCACCATGAAACTCCCCAGCAATCTCTCTCAAGCTGATGAAGGGCCTCCCATAACAGTGTGGTATTTTCTATTCCATTTGGGTGGCTCTAAAATATCTGTCACAATCTCCCCCAAAACAAAGTACCATAAACACTTTATTAATCAGCACAAACCTTTCTCAGAAGCCTTTGATTATCCTACAATATGGCTTTATGCTTCACACATAACATGGGGCGATGTGGAGCATATTTCTGCCATCTTACAGAGGGCACCCAGAAAGTAATTACTATAATATATGTGCATGTAGCCGCGCAACTGAAAAAACAACTGGGGAATGGCCACCCTGCCAGAGCTGGGCTTCACACAAAATCTGTGCGGTGCTCGATTTCCATATATTTGCATCTGTGGGTATGTTATTAAGATGACTCAGCCCCGTGCTTTGCAATCACAAATACCAAAATACAATACAAAGGCAGTCTTAATGGAAGGAAGGCCCTGTGTAATTCAGCTCTCCCCACCCCTAAACGAGTAAAGAAAGATCTCTGATGCAAAGGAAGGCTGCCCCCGCCCGGGGTTGCATTTTCTCTCCGTCTACCTGGTTAACCTTTCCCGCTGTGGGGTAGAAATGGAAACGTGTGTTTACATACGGTTGGCTTGGTAAGAATGTAAACATGCATGTGTAAGCATGGGTGTGCATACTTATAGAACACACGTGCTTCCCTGCAGTGTCCATTGTATAAGCGTCAACACTCTATTTAGAAAATCTTTAAATTATGCCCACAAACACACATCTTTCCATTTATCTTTAGATACTCAGCAGCCGTATATCTCTCCCCCCTCACCACCGCCCCATCTGAACCCACAGGAGAGACCGCGCAGACCCTTGACCCGAAGAACACTTCTTATTTTATGGTGATGAACTAGCCTCGATAATAGCCATGGCTGATATCACACCCAGTTAGGGGGGCCATAAATAATTCTCTTCTCCCCCGCACAGAAGCTATAAACCAGGGCCGAGGCGCGATAGTTTATCAAAGACGAGGGCTGGCTCCTTAAATAAACCGCGGTGATCTCACTCGCGGCGCCCCCTCCCACGCCGGCCCCCTCCTCCCCCACTAGAGCGGCCCGCGTCGACTCGATGGGCGGACTCGATCGCGCACGCGGCCCGCGGGCCCGGCGGAGGCAGCTCCCGCTCCGGGGACCCGGGACGCGCCGCTCCCCCGCCCCAGGCTGCCCGCGCAGGAACTGCGTCCGGGCTCCACCTTCACGGCCACGGCCAAGTGGGGCCCCCGCCCCGGATCCCGTCGGGCCCGGACGGCCGGGACCCCGGGGATTTGGGGGGCGCGCGGGCTCCCGAGCGCAGGCGGGCAGCGGGCAGCGGGCAGCGGGCGCCCTGCCGCCCTCTCCCAGCGCGCCGCGCCGCCGCCCGGCCTCCCGAAGTCGCCCCCTGTCGGCGCGTCGGCCGCTTGCGCCGCGGCGGGCGCCACTTACCCCGGGCAGAGTCTTCTGCTCGTGCAGCGCGCTCTGGGCCTTCAGCGCTGACTCACGCTCGCAGTAGGTGAGGAAGGCGCAGCCTGGGGAAGAAAGCAAGCGCCAAGAAGGGTCAGTGGGGCACCCCCGGGCCCGCCGACGCGCCCTGCCGCCCGCCCTCCAGGCTCCCGCCCCTCCCTGCCGCTCAGTCCCTGTCCCCACCTCTCTTTCTCTCCCGTGCACTCTTCTCGGAGCTTCTCTGCCTCTCGGTGTTCCCGGCTGTCTGCCTCTCGTACCTCCCTTTGCTTTTCTATTTTGCTCCCTCCGCGGAGTCTCCCCACCCTGCATCTTCCCCCCACCACACCCCCCTCTCCCTACGGTTCTCTCGTTACCCCGTACCCTGGTGCCTCAGACCTTTCTGCCTGTTTCAGCGCCAGCCCCTACGCCTCCTAGAAGGGGCAGCTTCCACCCCTCACCCCCAGCACCTCTAGCCACACTTGACCATGGGCTCTGTTTCTGGCCGGTAGGAGTGCTGGGCGCTGCTCCCTCAGGGATGGTGGCGGGCTCCTCTAAGCCTTCCAAATAAAGGCTCAGTCTGTAAGGAGGACCCCAAGCCAGTCCCTCCTAATAAAATAAATGTACCCTGTGTCCCCTTTCCCAACCCCTGTTGTTTGATTTGCAGTGACAGATGGTCTCCACACCCCTCCAAGTCAGAGGGCTTCTAGGGCATATCCAGGCCACCGACTTACAGCACTAGACCACCCTTGCTCTGCCTTTACTTCCCTGGGTGACCTTAACAAATCACATCCTCTTTCTGGCCTCAGTCTCCCCACCTGCGAACTGAGAAGGCTCAGTCTAGCTCTGCCACTGATTAATTCTAACTGGGCCACACCCCACCCCCTCGCCAGGGAATCTGGATTTGACAGAGGAATATACTCAAGGGGTGACTTTTCAGTGCTGTTCTTTAGGTGTGGTGACAAGGCCAAGATAGTGGGGATGGGGGAGTCTTTCTGGGAGTTCCCATAAGCTGCCCAGCGTGCCTTGTTTCTCTGCCTGTTGATGTGGCTGAAGGTGGCTTGGGAGGCCTGCAAGGCTCAAAACCATGGGGAAAGCCCAAAAGCTCACTATGGCGAAAGCAGGCTTGAATGTTCTGGTGAACAGTCACCTCAGACCTTTTCAAGCCACCCATGGCCCCAGAGAAGGCACCGTGTGGAATGGCTGCCTCTCTTGTTCCTCTCTCTCTCTCACGTGATCTTATCCAAGGCCACATCCCCAACAACCTGTATTCCCTTCTGCCCCCGATTCCTCTGCTCTCACCACCTCCTCACCTGGTATGCCCTTTTTCCCCATGTTCACTTCTCCGAAACCCATTGATCTTTCAAGAATCTGATCAAGTTCTACCTACTCCAGGCAGCCCTCCTTGGCTGGTCTAGTCCATCCCCAGCCAATCTCCACAGCCAGCCATTTGGTCATTGCCATGGCCATTTATTTCCTGAGTGCTCGCTCTGTGCCAGGCTCTGTGCCAGACCTCGTGGCCCAGGCCCTCCTCTCATGAGGCCCACAGGCCGCTGGTGCCAGTCTGGTACCTATGTCAGCCCTTGTCACCAGGCTTGCTTTAGACTCTGGTTGCCGGGCACAGAATGCTCCCGGTGTCCTCTGCAGCTCCTGAGTCCTCCACCATCCAGCCTGCACCCAGTGAAAACCCCTTTCCTCCCCTTCCAATGTAGAAATTCCTCCTGCCTCCCTTCCCTTTCTGGCTTCAGAGAGGAGGTGGAAAGGGAATGTATTTGTGAAAGGAGCGGAGATGAAAGAAGGAAACAGGGAGAAAAGCCTGGGAGACAGAAACTCTCAGCTCCCAGTGCCCCCTCTGCCTTCCCCGCCTCCAACTCCTGCCCCAGGCTTGGAGGAGCTTCAGAGAAGCCTCTCTCCCACTCCTTCTCATCTCTCCCTTCCTCCAGACCCCAGATCACCCCTCCTCCCTCTCCCGTCCTCCTCCCTCCTGGTCACTGGCAGACGGTTATTGATGGAGACACCCGGGGACTGAAATGAATAGCGGTCAGAGGCCCCCGTGACGTCGTCCCTCGTGCTGCCGCCTGCTTCTCCCGGGGGTGTCTTTCCTCCCGTCCCCTTGTTGGCCTTGTCCTCTGCCTGCAACCAGGAGGTGGCCACTGCCTCTGCTGCATGCAGGCAAGCCAGCTTGGGACAAGGTCAGGGGCAGGTTTGGAGGGAGGAGGATGAGGGGAGGGAGGAAGAGGAGGAGGAGTAGGAAGAGGAGGAGGAGTAGGAGGAGGAAATGACCATATTGTTTCCATGGCCCAAGATAACAAGAAAAGGATTCCAGAGGAAAAAGAATCTGTTGCTTTTGTCTAGCTTCCAGGAATTTCTGCCACAGTTTTTGAGAGAGCTCACAACTTTATTGTGAACCAAAATCTTTCAGGATCCTCCAGACCTTGGGTGACCTCCCCCTGCCGTCTCCACCCCCTGAATTTATCTCCTTCCAGTCTTCCCCTGGCCCCACTTACCGGTCCCGTCACTACATCTTAGCCAGCCAGGCGCACTCTGTCTTAGGGTCTTTGCACCGGTCTTTCCTCTTCCCAGAACAGCCCCCCCACCCCACCCCTGCTATCAGCATGGTGTGCTCCTTCCCTTCACTCTGGTTTCTGCTCAAATGAGACCTCCTCAGAGACACTTCCCTTGACCACCCCATTTGACATAGCCCTGCACCCACACAGACCCTGACCCCTTTTCCCATTTCCCTTTCTGTTTGGCACCCATCACTCCCTGACAGAGTCACATATATTTGCTCATTGAAGGGCAGGCTCCCCATGCTCAGATGAGGTTAGGAGCCTGGTTTTGTTCTGTGTCTGCTTGGTTCTCAGTGTCCAGCATATGAGTGGAGGCTAATATGTATTCCTTGAAAGTACTGAATGCCAGAACACCTCAGCTCATTTGGTGGGGCCAATAGGCACAGAAGTGGTGCTCAGAGGCTATTGAGAGCTGTCCAAGATCTGTGGGCACTGAGGCACACTGGACTTCCATAGTGGTGGCAGGGCCAGAGGTTGCCCCAGAGTTGATAGGCAGGTTCCTGATGGGGGGGGTTTTGCCCCAAGAGCTCCTAGGAGCCTGTTGAACCTGACAGTGCACTCTCACCATGCTTCTCCCTTCACCCCCAAGTTGATCCCAGAAAAGACTGATAAACAACTGCAGCTCCTGACTCCTCCACCATCCAGCCTGCACCCAATGAAAACCCCTTTCCTCCCCTTCCAATGTAGAAATTCCTCCTGCCTCCCTTCCTTTTTCGGGTTCAGAGAGGAGGTGGAAAGGGAATGTATTTGTGAAAGGAACGGAGATGAAAGAAGGAAGCAGTGAGAGAAGCCCAGGAGAGCCCTTCCCCAGGCATGGCCCAGCCCAGCTTCCTCATCTGTAAAATGGGAAGAGTAATGGCCCTCAGAAGCTTGTGGGGAGACCTACTTGCCGGTGGGTATGAACAGCCTCTACAGACTTCACTAAGTGCAGGCTGCAGTGTCAATATCAGTTCACTGTTGTGAAGCAGGGGCTAGAGAGGTGCTGAAGCCCCTTCCTTCTCTCCCTCTGCACCTCTGTGAGGCAGGAGCAGCTGGACACAGAGGCTAACTGGGGCAGTCCCACCCCGGGCCCTTCCCAGTCCATCTCCAGCCCGTCCGATGCAGCCGCTGACACACCAGCATGGCAGATTAGTTGGCTATCTTAAGGCTCTTTGAGAAAGGCAAATGCAGATAAGCAGTTATTAACGCTGACTCCGGGGTTCAAAAGAAGGGACCAGTCTGCTCCCTGGCTGAGGGCAGAGCCCTGGGGGCATGGTGACTGTGGGGAGGGGGCTGCAGGAGGAGAATTTGCCATCACAGGGTGCTGTGGATGGTGAGAGGCCTGGGGTGGAAGCTGGGGGGCCGGGGAAGAAAGGGTGCCCAAGCCTCAGCCACTGGACACTCACTGCTCTCTCCTGGGGAGGGAATGGGGGTGGGACACATAGAACCCCCAGCTAGAACAGCTGGCCTTGACTTCCTGTGGCTCATTTCCACATCTCACATGGGTTGAGGAGGGGGCTGTGGGCTGTGAGGGTGTCCAGCTGAAAGGGGGGAAGGTGGGGAGCATCAGCCTCAGCCCAGCAGCCACTAATCTGCCAAACTCACTCTCCTATGTTGTACTGAGGTGTCCCCAGAGACATCCCTGGCGGGGCCCTTTGGGAACTCATAGTTGAGGTGGGAAACAGGATTCTCTCAGGGAGCAGCTGTCTAACAACACAAGACAGTGTGGGAGAGAGGCTAGCACTGGTCTCTGAACGCTGAGGCTTGGCTTGAGAAGGTCTGCGGAGGATGCCTCATCCTTCCTGGGGATGTGGCCAGTGCCACAGAAATCTCTCCCCATCTTCAGACCCAGAAATCCCTCCCAAGTCCTGATCCTATGATCCACATACACTCGTGCTCACAGAGGAGTCGGCAAAGATCCAGTGTGGCTGCTTGGAATAGCAAAAAATATTAAAAACCACCTAAATGTCCCTTAGGACAGGAATGCTTTCATTTTTAAACTGTGAATACTCGACAGCAGTTAAAAAGATGAAAAGACCCTCAATGTACCAGCATGGAAAGCCACATTGTCAGACGGGAAAAGCAAGTTGTGAAATAATAGACGCCATGTATGTACAGTGGAGACACAGTCAACTCGCCCATTATATACTCAGACCTGTATTTACACGTGAAAGACAAAGTCTGGAAGTCACACCAAACTGAAAACAGGGAGTACGGGGTGGGGAGTAGGGGGGTATGTTTCCTATGACTTTCACTTTTTTTGTTTTGTTTGACACATTTAGACCCAGAATGTATTCATGTATCACTTGCATAATTAACTTGAAAGGGAAAAAAAAATATTTGCTAAAAGAGTAGGATGAAATGAAAAGGAGGTGGGTGAGAATAGGTGATCCCAACAGGATGCAGGGCCCATGGCCTCTATTGAGGAGACAAAGATCATTGCACATCTGCCGCCTGGCAAATATACTTCATGAGGGAAATTATCCTTGGTGGGGTGGCCGTGGCCCTGCCTGAAAGCTTCATCTGAGCCGGGGCTGGCTGCTGCGGTGCTGGGAGTTGACACAGGTGCTCTCGACTCAGCAAGCTGGAAATGTAAATGGTTCTGGTTCTTTGGCCCTGAGTTCTGGGGGTTGGTGTTTGGGAGATGGAAACCATGATGGTGCAAACACCTCCCCATCTTCACCCTCCCATTTTTGGAGGGCCCTCCCAGCTGTGCGACTCTGATGGGACCTGAGGTAGAGCCACCCAAGTGATCCAGGGGCTCTCTGGGCGGGTTAGGACCTCATCCTGTCCCAGTGTCTGGGATGGTTCTCCCAGCACCAGCTCATTATGGAGTCTACCACCGTTTAGGGGTCAGCACTTTCTGTCCCACCTCTTCCTGAGTCACGGGATCAAGTAGGATAGAAGCGCAGCCTGTTCTGGAGCAGAGACAGCTTTGGAAATCATCCAAGGTGGGGTGGGGACAGAGAGGTGACAGAACTGTGGGGTGAGAAGTCACACCACAGTGCTGCCCTCAGCAGCTGACACCTAGGCTCCCTATGGCACCCTCTCCTCATCCAAGAGGGACCCCATGCCCACTTCCTCTCCTCACCCGAGAGGGACCCCGTGCCCACCTCCTCTCCTCACCCGAGAGGGACGCCGTGCCCACCTCCTCTCCTCACCCAAGAGAGACCCTGTGGCTACCTCCTCTCCTCACCTGAGAGGGACCCCGTGCCCACCTCCTCTGGCCAGCACAGACCTGCCTGTCCTCTAATACTTGAGATTCTATCACATACACTGAACGCTTTGGCCAGCACGCATGTTTCCTTATTCAGCCATGTCACCTTCTCCCACTTACCATTCTTATTTACTTATCCCTTCCATTTACCAGCTTGATGCCTTGTCTCTGAATAGACTTTCAATTCGGTGAGGGTGGAGACAGGCTCTTCTATGTCTATATGGCTAAGTGGAGGGCCCAGCTCCTTGTTCAGGGTTCTGCAAGCTGGTGACCAAGAGGGACTATGGGGGTGGGGGAAAGAGATCCAAGATTGGGGCACTGAAGGGAGATTGGGAAAAGTTGGCAGAGTGAAGAGGGAAGGGAGAAGGAGTGTGTGGCAGGAGAGGTGAGCACTGGGCCAGGGAAAGGCAGGCAGCGTGGGCAGCGGGAGGGTGCTGTAGGGCTAGGGTGCACGCAGGGGTGGCAGATGCCCCTCTCCGACATAGGCAGCGAGCAGACCATGGTGCAAGGGGTACTGCTGTGGCCAAGAAGGTGGGCGGTGCCCTCTCCCAGGTGGGGGGAAAACACAGTGCAGCAGAATTAATTGCACGGAGACTGCAGTAATTTACAAAGCCCCCATGTGCCGGGATAAAAGGCCCTTGTCATTGTGAAGTGAAGGAAGTACAATTTCCTGCCCAACTCTGAACAGGGCCGAAGCCTGGGGTGTAATCATCGCAGAAGGGAAGGTTCCCGATGTGATGCTCTCCCTCCTCCCACCCCAGCTGGGCCTTGCCTTCCTACTAATTGAATTACAGAATTAGCCAGAGGAAGGTGGCCCTAGAATAGGAAGGTCTGGATTTTAATAAAACATCAGATCCTTTAGGCCTTGGACTTGGCTGGCCTGGAGGAAGTGGGAGAAAGCTGGGCAGTGGGGAATGGGAAGGGAGCAGGAGGCCCACTAGCCAGACCTAGGGGCCAAGGAAGGGGCTCCCCCCCTCTGCCCCAAATCTCCACTAATCCACCTGCCATGGTGCCTGAAATCACAGCCTGGGAGCATCACTCCTTAGTGGGCCTCACCCCCGGCTGCACCTGAGAATCACCTGGAAGATTTAAAAAACATGCAGGCCACTGCAGAGAAGTTATAGTAGCATCTCTGGGAGTGGATCGCAAGAGGGAGGGAGGGAAAGTCCACCAGCTTCCCTGGGAAGAGGGTTACTGGTGTTCTGAGGTCACATCTGTTCCCCCATCCAGGCTCTGTCTTTCGTGCTCTGGGTGGGCAAAGGCAGTCTTCCTGGTACCTTTTGAAGCAGGTGTTCTGCCGCCACGTGAGAGAGAGGCAGCTACAGAGCAGCTCATTATGTACATGTTCTTCCTCTGCAAACATCCTCCCACTTCGAATGCCCGGCTGGAGTCTACACAGCCTTTAAGACCCACTTCTTAGGTCCTACTCCAAGCTGAAGCCTTGAGCATCTACGTCGGCCACTGTGTTCTCACCTTCTATGGATTCGCATGTGGCCTCTGCCCATGGCCTGCCTCAGGGATGAGCCTCATTTTCTTACCTCAACCGTGAACAACTTGAGGCTGGGTCCTTGGGGCTCAGCAGGACTGAGTAACAGGCGGGAAAAAGACCCCATGGGTCTGTGCCTCTCTCTGGGCTCTTCTCTGTGTGTCCAGCCAAGGTTGACCCTCCTGCCATCTTCCCAGGACCTTTCCTGGCCATTCTTATTTCCCTAATTCTTTCCACCTGGATCTTCTTCCTTCTCTCTTCCCACTCCTCCAAGTACTCCCTGCTGGTATTCCAACAATTCCTGCAGTTGTCTTCTCTCCATGTGACACAGTGATTCCCCACCCACATAATAGATTTCTGACTTCCTCTTGCTTCTCCACCCCCATGGGGTAAACCCAAGCCTAAGAACATCATCCTTTCCTCTGCTGCCTTCCCCCATGCCTCACTCCTTTAGAGCCCACATAACTTTCTAGGAGTGTCTAAGTTTTCCTTCCTCCGGGAAGCCTTCCCTGACTACTTCAACTCCAACCTCTCTCATAGCCCTTGGCAATGGTCTTTCTCATTTTTCAGTTCGAATCATACACGTCTTTGTCTGCCTTGCCTTTGTGTGTGTTCACCCAGAATATAAATACTCTATTACAGGAGTAGCTCACCCCAGGGTCCCCTTTCCCCCAGTGGCAGACAGCGTAGAATGCAGAGATTGCTGAGCTCCATTCTGCCTCTGGCTGGGTGAGAGCGAGCGGAGTGGCAGCAGGAAGGGGCTGCTGCAGGGATGCGGGTGTATGGGAGGTGGGCCATGAGGTCTGGGGAAGTCAACACATTGCTCAGGCCCCTGGTGGCGGGAGCCATCCATCTTCCTCAGAGGAGGCAGCCTGGGGGGTGGGGGTGATGGGGACTGCAGAGGTAGGGGAGGGGGAAGATGAATGGTCCCCTAAGCCAGTGCATCAGAGGCTGCAGCCTGCTCTCCTCTTTAGGGGCTCTCCAAGTGCTGAAATCTCCCCCTTGGCCATGCATTCGTCTTTCAGGCTCCGTACTGCCCTCCAGAGTCTCCTCTCTTTAAATCAGAAACTCCAGAGAAGAACATGGCCCATTCTAGAGTGCGAATGAGTTTTGCTGAGTTAAACTCCTCTGTGTGGTATGGGAAAATAAATGGCTCACTGTGACTCTTTCTGCCCTTTATACCCACAAGACAGAGATGTGCACAGACCTGGGGTGGTCCAGATTTTCCTCAAGCTAGATTTGAATCTCCCAGGAGAGGGACCAACCTTCTCTTTCTCTTCTTGCTCAGCTCAGGGCAGCATGTTCAGACCGAGGGACCTAACTGGCTCTGGACAAGGAGGTGCAGACCTCAGAGGGTTAAAGAACCAGCCAGTGGGTCCTTTGCCAAGTGTCCCTCCCTGCCAGTTGCCCTTGTTTATGCCCTAAAAGCTTGAGAATTACATGTCTGGTGTCGATTGCTCCATCTTTATAGCACTGTGAAAAAAGACAAAGTGGACGTGACATATTGATGGCCGTCCCCCTTTTCAGCAAAGAGCTCCTCCATCTGTGGCCAGGGCTGATTGGCCCATGAGGTTCAGGAAAGTAGGGACTGGCCCAGGGTGGGTGTCAGCCTTTCCAACATGGGCTTGCAGAAGTGAAGTCTGCTCAGCTGACCACATTTGTTGGGCTTTGTTCCTGCAGCCAGGGGCCTGCTTCTGTACCTCTTCTCTGGCCAGCAGCTCCTACTGGTCCCCAGGAGAGCATGAGGGTGCTCCCTTGTGTGTGTTTTTTTGGCAGAGGGCCTTGATTTGCCAGAGTGCTGTCATGTGCATGATCTCACCATTCTTACACCTCAGCATAGACTCGGCATGGGGTGGGTATCATCAGCGTCTGACAGCTCAGAAGCTTGAGACTGGGAGAGGCCCTGAGATGTGGCCACAGTGGGCGAGCAGAGACCCTGGTCTCCTGATGGCTATTTTTGGGCTCAGCTCCTGTTTCCCCCTCCAGGAGCCCTAGATAGTGTCTGAGGACAGTGTGAGGATGGGCCATGCTCAGGGAGACATGAGGGTCCTTGGAGGGGAGAGGTCCTCCCTCCCCACCCCCCATCCTGTGGCCTTCTCTTGGGATAAGGGGCTCAAGGGTGACCTCATCTTCTTCCTGCAGACACCCAAGTAGAGTCAGCTGAGGTGGTGCCTGGCCTTCCTCTATCACAGGTGCCCTCTCAAATGTCAAAGGCAGGCACGCCATGGGCTCCTCTGCAGAGGTCTCTAGCTGAGCATCAAGGGTGGATTTCAAATGCATTTGGCGCATTTGCTACTCACATGAGTGCCAGGATAAATTCTTTGCTAGAACCTAGAAACTGAACTATGTTCCTTTCTAATGAACCTAGTAGGGGAGTTTAGATCTTCCTGTTTGAATTCTCTTAGACCAGGGTGAGAAGCCAGGCTCAATTCAGTGGGGATGGCCAACAGTGGAAGGGGCTCTCAGAGGCCTCCTTGGCAAGATCAAAACCATCGCTAAATTGCATGATATGGGCGACAGACAGGGTCCCTGATGAAGCTAGGCATCTTCACTGGTTTGAGAAGGAAACCACCTCCCTCCTCTCCAACAGCTTCTGAGCCTCTGCCTCACTACTTCCACCCCTGCCCGGATTCCCTCTCCCTCTTGGCCTGTTTGTTCAGAACTTCAGAGCCTCACTAGCTGACCTCAGCCACATGGCTCTGCCCTGGCCTGACACCCTGACCTCCTCAGCGCATAAGAATCACACCATGCCCCATCTGACGCTCCAGTGGCTAGTGTCATTTGCTGGGTTGTGTGTGTGTCTTATACCTGCACAGCGAGCTCAGCAAATACCTGCCGAGTGAGTGGCAGAGAATTCCCCTTGCTGGAGCTCTCCGTGGCCATGGGACTGGTAAAGTGGAGGTGGGGGTCATTTTTCACAGGGGGAGCGCCTTCCCCATGCAGAGGGAAGCTCAGAGGACTCTGTCCTTGGGCTGCCTCTGAAGTCCCCATCCCTATCCCCAGGGCTGAAGCGCTCCCTGATATATCCACAGGGACAGCTCTCTGCCCTCATGATTTGTGTGTGTGTGTGCTTGTGTGTGTGTGTGTGTGTGTGTTTGGGGGGTGCGATGGGCTTCTCTGACTCTTATCTCCCATGAAAGGAAAATAGATCATACCAGCAAGGCAGTGGACCTTTGAGTCCCTTTGTGGCTTCTTAGGACAGACCCTCCCTTTGGGTCACACAGCTAAGCCATGCCTCCCTCCCTCAGCAGTGTGTGACCATATCACTGTGGGCTTTTGCTTGTTCTCTCCTCATGTCTGGAGTGCCTTCTCCACTCTTGGGCCCTCCATCAGATCCTTCAACCCTTTGAACCGTGTTCAAGCTGCAGCTCCTCAGTGTAACCCTCCCAGCTTCTCAGCCCTTGCTGGGTCTCCTTCGAACATGTCTGATGCCCTCAAACGAGTGCTTGGTTGAGCAGCTTTCTGCTGTTCTCATCTGTGAGAATCCTGTCCCTCAACTAGACCACAGCTCCCAGGGCTGGACCTCTTCTCTGGAGCCCCCTTACCAAGCCCCAGGATGGGGTTTCATAAGAGTAGTTGGGTTGAGCTGAACAAAATTCAGGAGGGGAGGGTGTGTCCACCCCTCTTTGATTGCAAGGTCTGGTCACATGGTGGCACTCAGGACCTGCCTGATAAGGTGAAATAATCTCGCCTCTCTCCTCTGGCTTCTTCCTAACAGGCTCTAATTCACTTAAAGAACAACAACACAACAACAACAACAGCAACAACAAATTTTTTAAAAAAAGAAGCACACCAACCAAGAAATTCCAACCTCAGCATCCAAGACGGGCTATTTTGAAAAGACCAATAGCCAGGAGTCCCATATGACAGGATCAATGTTTGGAAAATACGATTTTCTTTTTAAAAGAAGAAAAACAATCTCACACTGTCCTGGCAGGCCACAGTCCAGCTCTCGATAGAGGGTGTCTTTCTCTCGTGATCTTGGCCATTTAAGCCACTGTTCTGGCCCGGCTTTTGGCTGCACCCAACATCAATATGGTAAGTTCAATCACAGGCATTTAGCAATATTTAACCTGAGGGCTGCGGCGAAGAAGGAGTCAGCAACTGTGACCGGGACGCCAGCCTCAATGAGTCAATCCCTTAAATCCAGGGGGGCCCTAAGGAAGCAGCATTCTCATTTTTCAGAGGGGTAGGGGCTCTGGGTTTTGCTCTAGGGCCAGCCGGCCCCGGTCCTGGGAAGGGCTAGAGCTATTCCAAGTCATCCTGCAATCATTGCTGACTCTCGAGGAGTGCCCAAGGTGGGTGAGAGGAGTTGGTAAATGGGGAGACTGGCCTATGGGGTAAGACAGAGACCAGCATTTGGCTCTAGAGTTCCTTTTCCCAGAGAACCACCCACATGCCCACAGAGCCCATCAAGAGAGAGATGAAGCCAACTTATCAGCTGACTGGTACACAAGACCCAACAAACCATGTGACTGGGGTTGGAGGTGCTGTCATCTGTGGATGGAGTGAAAGGATGCTTCATTCATTCATTCATTTCACAACAATTTATCGATGGTCCACAATTTGCCATGAAAGACATACCCCCTGCTTTAAAAGAGACAATCGGTGCTGGGTGCAGTGGCTCATGCCTGTAATCCCAGCACTTTGGGAGGCCGAGGCAGGCAGATCACGAGGTCAGGAGTTCAAGACCAGCCTGACCAATATGGTGAAACCCCATCTCTACTAAAAATACAAAAACTAGTTGGGCGTGGTGGCATGTGCCTGTAGTCCTAGCTATTCAGGAGGCTGAGACAGGAGAATTGCTTGAACTCAGGAGGCAGAGGTTGCAGTGAGCTGAGATCACACCACTGCGCTCCAGCCTGGACGACAGAACGAGACTCTGTCTCAAAAAAAAAAAAAGAAAGAAAGACAATCGGTAAGCATGCTTGGAAGGGCAGATGGTGAGTGTGCAACCAACACACCTATCAAGCCAAAGTTTGTGCAGGGCCTATTGGTGGCACAAATGATAGCAGCAAACACTCACTGATTTTTGGTTGTATTTTGGGCATTGTTCTAAGGGCTTTATAGATTTCGACTCATTTAATGTAAGTCTATAAAATAGACTTATCATCCCCATTTCACAGGTGAGGAAATGGAGTCACTCAAAGATTAAAGACTTGCCCGAGATCTTGTGACCAGGTCCCTGATAGAGCCAGTGTGTGAGATGGGTAGGCTGCCTGCAGAACCCATGTCCTGAACCCTGGACTCTGCAGCCTTGAGAAGGAGGTTACTCAACTCTGCCTGGGGGAGAACTCAGTGCAGGGACACCTGAGTGAATCTCCAACCCAGAGTGGCCTTAAGCGAAGGGTGTGCTAGGGCAAAGCTTTGCATGTGCAAAGACTGAACAGAGTGGGTTTGGGGGTCCCGGAGTGGTTTAGAAGGGCTGGAGCCTCTAAAAGCATCATCTCCTCAAAGCTCCCCCAGGTGCCTTCCTAAACATCTTTCTTTGGCTTTCTCACTTTCTGTTCTTCTTCTCCTCTCTTCCCCTTCCCTTCCCTCCTTCCCCCTCCCCTCTCCTTCCCTCTTCTTCCCTTCCCTTCCCTCCCCTCCCTTTCCTTTCCCTCCTTTCCATCCTCTTCCCTTCTCTTCCCTCCTCTTCCCTCTTCTCCCCTCCCATTCCTTGCCCTTTCTTCCCCTCCCCTCCTCTTCCCTTCCTTTTCTCTTTCCTCTTTATGTCCTTTCCATTGCCTGACTCCTCCCCTCTTCCTTTCCCTTCTCCCTCCCTCCCTTCCTGTCATTCTGTTTTGTCTCATGACTAGCACCTATATTATCTCCTGTCCACCTATTTAATTTTCCCCCTGACCATCCCAGGCTGCAGCATTTTTCCCATCCCTACATAGTGGTAACATGGGACCTTGAGGTTCCTGTCACCAGCCAGCTGGTGACTCTGAGAAAGCCATCCAACCCCTATGGCCTGATTGCTGCCATCCGCAGGGTGTCTGGAGTTCCGGGAGAGGGTTGCACCTGGCCTGGGAGGGAGGAGGGTCTGGCTGTGACAGTAGCCTCTGCTTTCTTCTGGGAGCCCTGAGGTAGTTTACAGAGTCTCTTCCAGAATCTGCAAAATGGGGATAATAACACTCACCCGCTGGGGTCCTGAGTGCCCAGCAGAGCACCTGGGCTATAATTAATGGGGGGTATTACTCTTCTTGTTGTTGTCCGTAGTAATAGTTGTGATGTGATGCTTAAATTCCCTATGGTGTGAAAAATGGCTTTGGCCTTCGTACTGTCTATTGTCTGCTTCCTTTTGTAGGACCCGTGTGTGTTCCTTGGTTATAACTACACACATACACACTCATAGGGGACAGGGACCTCATTGCACTTCCTGTACAGCACAGGCCAGCGCGTGTGGGGGCTCAGAGCAACGGATGGTTTGCTTGGAGAGTCTAGGATGCTGGTGTGTTTTGTTTCCCTTGTGTGTGTGTGTCTAAGATGCTAATGACAGGAAGTGGTAATGAGCTGGCAGGGGCCTAGGTGACAAAGAGCTGGCTTCATGCATCCCCAAAGAGGCACCTCAGTGCCAATTGTTTCTTTTGTGAGAGGAATTGTCAAGACCTGGGAATGTGGGCTGGGGAGGGCTGGAAAGAGGAAAGCTGGGGCGTTGCAGACAAGGTTTACAAGAGGCAGATCTCCACACAGGAGCAGAACAGGGTCCTGACAGCACTGAGATGGGACAGCCTGGGAGGGACGGGGAGCCCCAAGAGGGTGGCAGGTCCCTCGTGGGAAGGGAAGGAATGTGGATTGAGCACTCTCAACTGTGTTATCTGTTGACTTCTCAAGCAGACCCTGTGAGCTCTGCAATGGCAGGGCCGGCCCCCTCTGCATGCCTCTCGTCTGCCCTACTCCTGGCACAGGGCCTGGCATGGGGACTGGAAGCATGGGGTGAGGGATGGTCAATGGTTTGCATGACAGTTCTGACTGGAGGGCTCCAGCAGGTCAATAGGTCTCTCTGGGCTTCAGTTTCCTTTTTTGTAAAGTAGGTTTGATGATCCCTAGCCATGAGTCTGTGTCCTCAGCATCCAGCACAGTCCTGGCACCAAGTGGGTCCTTGGCACAGACTCATCAATGAATGAATGAGTGGAAGAGTGGGGCATGGGAAGTACATGTCCCTCTTTTACACACCAGGGAAAGGAGCACAAGTCAATCATCACGAGACCACACATCTGGTCAGTAAGGTAGCTAGAACTCAGGTGCACCACCCGCCCCCTGGGTTGAGTAAGGCTGGGGAGCCCGGTGCCACCCTGGCAAGGGGAGAGCAAGCCAGACAAACTGTGTAGGAAGCTGACTGTGAGTCAACAGATGGAGGTGTGTCTCCAAGGCTGTGCACCAAACGGAAGGGAATCGGGAGAACAGATTCATGCGAGGAGGTGTGGGCCGAGTGCAGCCAGTGCCCCTGCCCCTGCCTGGGTGGACGGCAGGCGGCAGCCAGGGCTGGGGAGAGAGGGAGGCACAGGTGCGATGCTTACAAGTTCGACAGCTGCGTAGGGCTCTATTCTCTGTCTTCACTTCACCTTGAGAGGATCCAGGGATGGGAAGGAGTAAGGCCAACGAGGGGTGTTGTGGAGACCCAGGTCCAGGCTTAGTGAGCTGTGCCAGGCAGAGCCAGCCTGCAGCCTGACCTTAGCACCTCTTCCGACTCCTGCAGCTGAGTACATCTTGTCTTTGTGCCCTCAGTTTACCCCTTCTCTTTGCCTTCTAGCTCATTTTCTTTTCTTTTTCTTTTTTTTTTTTTTTTTTTTTTTTGAGGCAGAGTCTCGCTCTGTCGCCCATGCTGGAGTGCAGTGGTGCAATCTGAGCTCACTGCAAGCTCTGCCTCCTGGGTTCACGCCATTCTCCTGCCTCAGCCTCCCGAGTAGCTGGGACTACAGGCGCCCGCCACCACGCCCGGCTAATTTTTTGTATTTTTAGTAGAGATGGGGTTTCACCGTGTTAGCCAGGAAGGTCTCGATCTCCTGACCTTGTGATCTGCCTGCCTTGGGCTCCCAAAGTGCTGGGATTACAGGCGTGAGCCACTGCACCCGGCCATTTTCTTTAGAGCCTTTCTGTGTCTCAGCTAAGCTGAATGTACTCCAGCCCCACTGGGGAGGCTGAGGCAAGAAGGGTGGGGTGGATAGAAGGTCCAGCTGAGGCCTCTCCTGCCTGGAATCTGAGGCTGAGCAGAGGCTCACCCCCAGCTCTACCCTTCCTGTGAGGTGTGGGGCTGATTGCAGAGGCCTTAGTTGTGCCAGAAATGTGGGCCATGGCCAAGGAGTCAGGCCAGCTGAGAGCAGAGGTCTGGGACTGGAGTGAGAGAAGTTGGGGGTGGCTGGGATGCAGAACCATAGGGAGACCCTGGGCACAAAGGCCCCCACAGCATGGCATTGTGACAAGACACTGGGTTGGAAGCTGCAGGTTAGCTCAGATGCCAGGAGAGGGTCCTTCTGTCAAGTCCCTGGACTTCCAGGGACCCTAGCCACCTTATCTATAAAATCTCTGCTTAAGTGCAGGTTGATGTGGGAAAGTTCCAGAGAATGAAAGTGGGAAGGATGAGTCAGAGCTATGGCTTTTAATCTTGCTTCTACTTGTTCTTCCTTCAGCTGAGGGCTCAGGTGGGACAAGGTGGAGCTCCAGCCCCTGGCAGCCCTCTGGGGCCTGAGGGTCTCCATTCCATCATTAAGTGTCTGAGGTATCTGTTAATTGCTCAGTCCTGGCCTGGGGAGAGAAGGCAGGGAAAGAGAAGAAGAAAGACCACCTGACCTCAGGGGCATCCACCTTGGGGATGGGCCTGGGACAGAGGGATATGGAGGAAGCCAGGTAAGGTGGTGTGTGGCCCAGTAACCAAGCTTCAGACTGTAGAGGCCTGAGGAAGCCATGGACAGAAACAGGTCATCTGGGGAACCTTCCTGGAGGCCGGGCAGGCTGCCTGGGCCTCAGTGGAGGTAGGTAGGAAGAAGGAGGAGGGGAGGGCCTTGCAGTGGTTGGAGTGAACAAGTTATGTGTCGGACTCAGAGGGGCAGTGGGCATTTGCAGTCAGCCGGTGTGCTCTGTAGAAATGCACTCCAGCGTTGACCAGCACGGGCTGCCTCCTGCTTTCCTCTCTCCTTCCATTCCTCTTTTTCTCTCTCCATTTTCCCCCCTCTCTCACCAAGGTTCTCTTCTGGGGAAGCTGGGGCATGAAGGGGGAAGACATGCTTCGGGCTAAGTGAGAACCAGTAGCCCTCAGCTGAATCATGTTTGTGCATCACTCGTGGTCTCAGCAGCATGGGCTGCCTCTGCCTCCCACGACCAGGCCCCCCGTGAACCTCCAGCCACTGAGCTGCCCACTTCGTCTGTGGGTCTAAATATAGAGGTTGAGATGTGCACTCTGGAATTGGATTTGATGTGGCCCTCTGGACTCGAGCTAACTTTTGGGGAGTAGTTTTCTTGGGAGCCTGCCAGTCCAATTCCTCCCTCATGAACACTAATTACCGCACAGACCTTCTCCATGAAATCGGTGCTGAAGCCATTTCCATCCGGGCGGCTCTCCAAGACGAAATTTTTCTACTGGGAACCGACAGCCGCAAATAAACCTACCATCTACTTAGCAACAGAGAGCAAGAGCGGGAGGGAGGAAGGGGGGGGGGCAGGGAGAGTGGGAGGGAGAAAGGAGAGGGAGGGCTCTGCTTCTTTTCTTCCTCCTGTTCTTTATTTTTCAGAAAGGATGTAATCATCTCTCACCGGGAAGGTGGTACAGGGTGTCTCATGAGACAGGACAGTGGCCCAGGAGAAAGGCTCAGGCCTCCAGCAAGGCTAGTATCTGCTTTTGGTGGCCTGAGTGTGGCCCGGGCCCCACTGCACTGCTGGGCACCATTGGGGAGCAAAGGCAGCCCCCTGCCAGCTGCAGGGTTTCTTCCCTCCTTTCCCTCCCTGATCTCCCTCAAGCCTCTGCACGCCTGGCCCGTGCCCAGCTCCCTGTCTCACCTCACTAAGGATGGGCCCCATCCCTCTCTCTGCCTGGTGAATTCCCACCAATCAGCCAAGGCCTCAGTAACATCTCACCTCATCCAGGCAGCCCTCCCAAGCCCTCTAGGTAGCACTGATTCCCTCCATTCTCAACTCTAGAGGCCTGTCCCAGGCACCCAGTGCTGGGGTCGGATCTGCTTTCTTGCTTCCTAATTGAGCCTTTGCATTAGCTGCCCAAAGAAGGGTGGTCACTAGAGGGATGGAGCCTCACAGTACCAGGTCAGGTGGGTGCATCATCACACATCTGTGAGCAGATGACATTTCCTCCATGGTGCAGAGGATACCCATGAGGCACAGAGGGGTCGGATGGGATGCTCATGGTCACTCACTATCTAGGGGGAGGCAGGGCTTGGACTTAATGCATGTGTCTGTGTCTAAAGGCCAGATACTGCCCTTTCTCTCCCCTGGCCTCCCCTGGGATGGTTCTGGGGCAGTGCCTGCTTCTTTCCCACCTCTCAGCCCAGGGCTCTGCGCTCAGCCCCTGTTCCAGGAGCACTTGCAGCCAGAGGATAGGAGAATATATTTTCCCATGAGGTTTATCAAGGTTGAGGGCAGGCTCGGCGAGCTCTTATGATCCCTGGCCCGTGGCTGGCACTCCAGCCAACAAAGCCCAGTGGCGCCCAGAGCCTGCTATCGAGTCACGAGTGCTGTCCCAACCTTGTCCAGTCAGCAGAAGAGCTACTCCCTCCCTTGGAAGAGCCTCTTCCACATCCTGTGCTTAGCTGTGTGCCCAGGGACACTCCCAGCCAAGGCCCCAGCTCACAAGTCACCTCCCCAGAACGCTTAGCATCTGTTTTCTGAGACTCATGTGTGGAGGACAAGACATTCTCAGAAAAGTCACTAAAAGGGGTGCTAGCACCACTTCTGCCACCAAGGCTTGATGAATCTCTTCACTTCTCTGGGTCTCAGTTTTCCCTTCCATCAAATGGGCATGCTGAGTCCTGCCCTAGTTGCCTTACGTGGGTGGATGGTGCTGGCTTCAAATGAGATGGCAGCAGGGAGTACTGAGAGCCGCTTGAATGTCAGGCAGTCTCCTTCAAGGTCCCTGTTCCATTTACTCTGCTTCATGCTCTCCCAAGACTCTCCTTTTCCTTCCCTGACCCCATCTGGAGTGGGCAAGTAAGGCCGGGGCTCAGTTGTCCTCTCCAGTAAGAAGCAACCAGATTCAGGGCCAAGAGAGTGGCTTCCAGAGAGCCCCTCCTGGGGCCAGGAGAGGATGGGAGTTCCTGGAAGAGCTTTCTCTTAGAAGAGACCTGGGCTGGAAATCATGAACATGGGTTGTATGCTCACAGCTAAGCAACTTTTCTTCTTTGGATGCCTGTGGCCTTATGTATAGGGAGGAATGGAGTTGGATGAGCTGATCTGTGCAGCCTGGCCCCTTCCATTCAGATGGTATGGTTAAGAATGGGGCTTGCGGCCGGGCGCAGTGGCTCACGCCTGTAATCCCAGCACCTTGGGAGGCCAAGGCAGGTGGATCTTCTGAGGTCAGGAGTTCAAGATCAGCCTGGCCAACATGGTGAAACCCTGTCTCTACTAAAAATACAAAATTATCCAGGCATGGTGGTATGTGCCTGTAATCCGAGCTACTCGAGAGAGGTTGCAGTGAGCCGAGATCACTCCACTTGACTCCAGCATGGGTGACAGAGCGAGACTCCGTCTCAAAAAAAAAAAAAAAAAAAAAAAAAAAAAGGATGGGGCTTGCACATTGCTTGGCTCAATTTCCTTTTAGCATATGATTTGGGGCAGGTTTCTTAGCTGCTTTCCTGGTCTGTAAAATAGGAGTCTAGCAGCACTTACTTACCTCCCTGGCTTGCTGAGGGTTAAGTGAGAACACACATGCCTGGTATACAGGCAGGGCTAGCTCTCAGTAATCAGAGAGTACCAGTCACCACCAGCACAATGAAGCACTGCCTCGGGCCAGGGGCGGTGCTTAGCACTAAGCACACATTTTCACACTTAGTCCACTGGCTCTGTTTTCATTTTTTGGTGTGTCTGTGAGAAATATGGAGATCCCTGAGGGGTGAGGTCAGAGCGCTACCTGGAATTATGGATCTAATTTGGCATCTACAGAGTAAGTCTCAGCATCTGGCTGGGGCAAGAGGCTTTTTTACAAAAGAAAAGGGCCTGAGCCACGGACAATTTGAGGGCCAGTGAGGATGGTGACCCCCAGGCCTGGGCCAGAGCATGGGAAGGCCAAGAGGAGTCCTAGGGCTGGCCAGAGCCCATCCTCCCCCAGCCACTGCAGGACACCAAGGCTGAGCCTGAGAAAGGCAGAAGTGCCTTGGGGTTCTCTGGTTAGGAGAAGCAGGGGCAGGGGGCAAGTGTCCTATTAGGAGAAGCAGGGGCAGAGGGCAACTGTCCCAGAGGGAAGTGAAGTCCTTATATAACTGGTGCCTCTCATGGCTGAGGTCAAATTGATGACCAACTTACATCTGCGTGACCCATGGGCCTGGTGACTGGGGCCAGCCAGGCCGACCTGTGGCTTCCAAGAAGCAGTCTCGGCTCCACACTCCCTTTCTTTCAGCAACTTTTCTACTTTCTAGTTTTGCTTCTCTGCTTAGATTCCTGGTTAATCTCCTTTGGAAAAGCTCCAAACACTTCAGCAGAGCTAAGCTGAAAGGGTCACATCCACCATGGGGTCTGCCTAGAGGGGAACATGGGAATGGGCATAACTATCCTGACTGGAGTTCAGGCACAGTGGGCTTTTGGGAGCCGAAACCTCGGTGGGTCCAGGGCCAGGTGGGGTGATTGTGGGGGCCAAGTCCTTCCTGCCTAAGGTGAGTGCCCTTCTCCCAGGGGAATCTTCCCCAGCCTTTTTGTGAACAGAGGACCTCAGTGGCTGGCAGGGGAGCAGGGTGGTTAGAGACATGGACTTTGGCATCAGACAGACCTGGAATCCCATCTGGGCTCTACCACTTCCTGGCTATGTGATGTTGGGGGAGTTCCTTAACCTCTCTAGCCCCACTGCCCAGACCCTACAGGGGGATCGATAGTGTGAACTGTGCCCCAGGCCTGTTGTGACACATGTGAAGCTCCCAGTACACTGCCAGGCCCCACATGTGTCCCTGTTGTGATGCCATTAAGCAGAAGTGTCCTCTGGATTGCCTAGTCCTCCCAGAACCATACTGGGGCACGTCTTTTCCATGGGGCACGTCTTTTCCATGGGACAGGAGGGTGGTGGCCTTGATCTGCGGGCAGGTGCCCCTCCCAGGCCCAGGGAGAGTAGTGGGTAGGAGCTGCCATTCAAAGCCTCAGCCCTGGTTTGTTTCTCCCCGCTCCCCTCCCGCCCCCAACACCGCCCCCCTGTTCTTTCGGCATTCTCTGCTCCTTCTCTCAGGCGGGCGGCTGAGCAGAAAAACAAATCAAAGTTGCCTTCGTGTCTTGAAGCCCGAGATGCTCCTGCAAAGCCATCCCTTGCGTCCCATTACCCACCCCAATAACTCTTGTATATGGAGTGTGAAATAATTAGCAGTGGCAAAAATAATTTAGGAAACAAGAAGAAACTAATTGTATAGGCTTGTTTGGGGAAAACACAGCCGACCAAAAAATCCCACAGTGTAGGGAGATGTGGACAGACCAGCCAGCTCCCTGTAGGTCAAGCCCATGGGCTACCACAGGACTTGCTAACTCTACAGCTGCCCCTCCAAGAGGGGGCTGGCTTGTGCTGTTGCCAGGACAAGTGCCCTCATGGGCACAGAGATGACTTCTCAAGACACATTTACACCCCATCTATGCCATCCCAGGAAGGCAGATGGAGAGGGAGGTTGGGCAACCTGGAAGGGTCTCCTGCGGTCACATGGGCCTGGCATCCTCTCTGAACTTGAGCTGCAGTCGCCCACATGGCCCCCACATCCAGCAGGCCTGGAATGTTCCTGCCTGCCTGCCTTTGCCATTCAACTCTCCAGCCCCAACAGACACCCACTGCACATCAGCCCAACGGCAGCAGTGCCATTAAACGCAATGTGGCGCTTCCCTGGGAAATGGGGGGAAACATCGCGCCTTGCATTTTATGGCTCTTCTAACTTTGAAAAGTTTGTTTCCTCCTTGGGCACTTTTCCGCCTCCTAAGCTCCCTTCCATCCTCCACCTCATCTGCTCCTCGCTTTCCGGGAGCTGGGAGGGGGTCAGGCACCCTCGTTTCCTTGGACCAGATGAAAGGAGTGAGGAAGACTGCACGTTCTTGAATGGATGGTTTCAGGTAAGGGAAACTAGGGCCAGAGAGATGGAATTGTTGGCCTAAAGTCACAGTTGCCAGGAGGGTGGCTCAGGGTGTGACCCAGGGCTCTCTCTCTGTCCCCTGCTGCTTCTTGCCTTCCCTACCCTGCTGGAGAACTGTCTTGCCCATTCAAGGCGTTCACCATGATCCCAGCTGAGCACCATGGTCTCATATGCTCCCCTCAGTCACTGCTCAAGGCCCAGAGACCCCGACGGTCATCTGAGTGAGTGCTAGGCACAGGGTGGGGAGGAGGCCACTCCCCTTCCCTGCTGCCCCTCACCTTAGATGGGTGCATTTGTATTTGTCTAGAACTGATTTACTAGGTTGTTATTCGGGACAGAAATCTCACCTCTCTCAGTGCAAGCTCTTCTCTGCTATCTCCTCACTCATCTTCTCTGGTCTGATAACCTCCTAATTCATCCCCTGGCCTCCAGCATCTCTGTTTCAGGCCAGCACAGTGATTGTCCTAAGGCCAGGTTCTGATCTGTCACTTCCTTGCTTTGAAATCCTCCATGACTTTCCATTTCCTCTAAAATCAGTGCACACTTCTCAGGATTGCCTGCTGTGTGATATCACTCTCTGCCATCCTCCTTAGTCAAGTCCCAGTGTTCAAGGGATCACTTTAAATCTGTCTCCTCCTAGAGAAGGCAGCTGTGAGAGAGCAGACCTGGGTTTATACTGGGCTGCTTGTCCCCTACTTCACTATTTTCACAGGAATCACAGCGGCTCCCACCGTGGCATGGCTGGTTCTCATCTCTCAGACAAATAGCTACCTGCTGAACACCATGCCTGAGGGCTCAGGGCCCCGCACATTTAACTTGTGCAAAGAGGCCTCTGTTATGTGCCCACACCTGCCCATCCTCCTGGGTTCTGCCACACTGGTGATCAGCACCCCTGAGCCAGAAACCCAACAGTTCTACATTCCTCCCCCTTCATCCTCACCTACCCCACAGCCATCTCCAAAGTGGATTCCTCCTCTCCACCAGCCCCTGCCCCTGCCCAGGTCCAGACCTCACCATCACTCGCCAAGTTTGTGTTTCCTGCAGTTCCTGGGAGCTGTTACCTCCTCTCCACTTTTCCCTGCCAGGCTCCTCTGGGCCTCTCCTTTCTCCCACTTCTTTTCCCTGGCTTGGCTGAAGTCTGGTGCTGAGTTGCTATGGCATATGAGACAGGCTGGGCTTGATCGCCGCATCTCTAAGGCCAGACTAAGACATTGGAAGCTGTGGGTGCCAGTGGAGATTGGGGTTGGTAAGTGCCAGCAAGGCAGTGGCATGTCTGTGTCATCATCAGTCTGGAATCAGGACATGGGATGAGCCAGGGGAGAGTGTGTGGAGGCAGGAGGGTGACTCTCCAGAGGCAGGCCCCTCTGGACCCATTTGCTGTGCTAATTGCCTGACAGAATTACAGGGCAGGTATCCAGGTCTTGGGCTGTGGTCTCATCACACACTCAGCAGCTGAGGTCTTTTGCAGAGTGGGGGTTGGGTGGAGAGCTACTGAGATAAGCGTGGAGAGGCACCCCCCTCACCTCCTGCTGGGTTGATGGATGGCACTAAGCATGCATAGGTAGGGCATGCCTGTTCTCCAGGCTGACAAATGCCACAGGTGCAGCTGCAGGGGACATGAGCCAGCTGCTCCCATCACATCTCTGTGTGTGCTGCTCAAGGTCATGCTGTGAGCTCAAGTGGTCTGGTGGACTGGGGGCCTGAAGCCCCCCTTGTGGCCATTGGTTGGTCTCCTTAGCTAACCATCCCTTTCTAGCTGGGGAAGCAGGAGGGGTGGTGGAAGCAGGAGGGAGGCCTCTTCCCTCTGAGCCAAGCCAGTTTAACTGTGCACGTGCTGACACAAACCCTGAGATCTAGCATCTGTATGCTTAGAGAGAGAAGGGTGATCTCTGCTGTGGCAGCTCAGCTGTCACTAGCGTCACCTCTCTTCTGCCTCAACCTGTTCTTCTGCCTCCTGGGACGTCTGCATACACCACTCCTGCCCTAATGTGGTCTTCCCACCTCAAAGCCCCATCTCGATTGTTCTGGGATGTCATCAGTCTCCCTCCCACAGGCAGGGCTCAAGGGTTCAGCCATCAAAATGGACTTCAGCTTTTCTTTCTCCAACTCACTTGTACAAAAATTAATTTAATGGAAGAATGTTATCAACTTTATATCCCCCTCCTCTAATGAAAAGAAAACAAAGATTAGCACCTGCAACCACTTATCTATAGTAGAATCTAGAGAATACCATTTTCACATGGAATTAATCTAAATTTAGAATATGTAGGTATTTTGAGTTCTGCAGAAAAGCACCACGAAGCTAGGACATCCAGGCACTGGGTATCCTACCCATGTGGGAAAGCCATGTGTGTGTGGTGAAAAAATCCATGAATTGGCATCTGAGTTTCTGGCATCTTTCATTTGGTTGACCCAAGACTTGATCTGTCTGAACCTCAGCGTTGTCATCAGTAATGAGAATAAAACTGATCAGACAGGGTTGCTCCTAGGATTAGTGAGAGCAGGCATTGCATGACACAGCAGACACTCAATGAGTATTGAGTTCATCTGAATCAAGATGGGGACCTTGAGACAGACAAGTCAGTTTGGACATTGACAAACAATAAGAAGGCATAAGCCATGTGATCTAGCAATTCTACTCCTAGGTATATGCCCCCAAGGAATTAAAGATGGGTATTCAAACAAATACTTGTACATGCATGTTCTCAGCAACAGTATTCACAAAAGCCTAAAGTAGGAATAGCCTACATTTTCATCAACTTATGAATGGATAAACAAAATATGGTATATCCATTCAATGAAATATTATTCAGCCATCAAAAGGAAGATAATTCTGACATACACTACAATGTGGATGAACCTTGAAAATATGCTCAGTGAAAGAAGCCAGACACAAGAGGTCACATATTATTGATTCCATTTATAGGAAACATCCAGAATAAGTAAATCCATGGAGATAGAAAGAAGATTAGTGGTTACCAGGGATTGGGAGGAGGTAGGAATGGGGTATAACTGCCTAATGCATATGGAGGTTTCTTTCTAGGGTGATGAATATGTCTCAGAACTTGAGCATGATAGTTCTGCAACGCAGAGATGGTACTAAATACCACTGAATTGTACACTGTAACGTGGTTAATGTTTAAGAGAAAAGAAGAGTAAAGAAAAGAAAGCATGGGGGAAATGAATACACTAAAGCACAAAAACTTTACCCTCCTCTTGCCCTATGAGTTGCAATATTCCAGCCCAGGATCCTCAGTGCACAGTTCCTCAGTGCATGCCAGGCTTTCCTTGCTCAACCTGGCCGAATGTTACTTGGACCCACTTGGCCAATCTGCTGCAGGGACCCTTGTCTTTTTCCCCAGAAGCTGGCATTGATCCACTGTGGAGATTTGTCTCCTTGGCACTTGGGTGCCTCAGCTCTCCTGCTCCTCTAGGCTTCCTTAGTGACCCCAGCAGGCTTCCATCAGCCACAGAGGTTTTCCTCACTTCTAGAGGCAGCCCTGTGCAATCCATCTCTGCTCTCTACCCCACCAGGATGGTCTGAAGCCCCACTGTGACCTCCCCACTTACAGAATGAAACTCGACTTGCCCTTGGCCCTTGCCCTGGCTTTCTACATGCCTGGTGGTCTGAGGGGGTGGACTTCATGGTGCCAAAGTTTCTCCCTGTAGAATGGTCCAGCGGTAACTTCTCTGCCCTGGGCTTCTGTTTTCTCCTTGGCTTTTAGGGCTTCCTTTGGAAACATCTTCCCTTCCTTCTCCAGGTGCTCCCACTTGGCCGTGCACATGCTCCCCCTTCCACCACATAACAGAAACATCCAGGAAGCTGTATCAACAGTCAGTGCTGACCCAGGGGCTTTGCCTGAGAATGACATTGGAGGTGGCCTTCTGGAGGCAGCTCTGCCTTCCTGGATGGTCTGTTTTCTGTTCCATAGAGTAACTTGTGCAGCCTCTAGGCCATTACTCAGGGGCACTGTTTGTCACCCATCACCCCACCTCCTGGTCATCACCATCCCCACCAGAAGGTGCCTTCCTGTGTCCCCCATCCCCCAGCGGTGCTCTGTAATGATTTGTTAAAAGATTGAATGATGAACAAATAAAGGGGAGGATGGTCTCTCTCAGGACCTTTCACCAACCTCTCCCTTCCTTAAAATCCTCGCGTGTTGGAAGCCGCAACCTCGCATGTCCTTAGTTACTCACTCACCCATCCTGCCACACGTATGCATCAGCTGCCCTCCACAGGCAGGCTCTTTGTTCGGCCAGGTGCCCACTGTGTGCTGCCCTCATGAGCACGTGAACCTTGATGCTTCCGGCAAACCAAGCTTCCTGGGGCACGGTTGGGTCTCCCCGCGTCCAGGTCCCCTGCACAAGGCTCTAGCCCATCAAGGTCAGCCCCAAAGGCCTTGGCATTCCCTAGGCTCTCCTCTTAGGCCCAGCTCAGCCTGGGCCTCCCTCAGGACTTGAATCCTAATCTCGCTTACCCACGTTTCACTCTCCTTTCCCCAAACTCAGCCTTTGACACTGTTGGTCTAACATATCCATTTGACATACTCCTCACACTGCCATTGACTACCCAGGTGTGAATCTCCTCCTGCTGTGAGCGCCAAACAGTGGGAGCATGGGCTTTTTCATCTGTGCATCCATGGCAGCACTTAGCGCTCAGTCAACATCTCCAGGTGGTAAGGCAGGAGGTAGGTGGGATAAGTTGCTGGTTATCCTTTCCCTCACGCTCTCTGCTCTTTTTCTTTCATTCTTTCTTCTTTTTTATAAAGCTGGAGGGAATACAACTTCAGCATCTCCACCCACTTTATAAATACTTTGACAAATGGTTTCTCTCCTGCCATGCTTACCCCAAGCAGGGGCATCTGTCATTTCCGAAAGCAACTGTTATAGCCCCCCCGACCTTTAATGCAGAGTCAGCGGCTGGGGCTGGGGGTGGGGGTAGAGGAGGGGGCAGCCACGACTGCAGTTCATCAGGCCCAGAATTTAAAAAAAGAAAGAAAGAAAGACAGAAAAAACCCTACACAACTCACACAGTAATTGCTGTTTCCTTGGCAACAAAGCAGCAGTCTGGGGCCCAGTGCTCTGCTGTCCTTCGCTGGGCTGGGAGGGCCAGGGACAGTTGGGGGGCGGGGGGTGAGAGTGTTTCCCTCCTCCTGTGGCCCTTGGAAGAGAATCTGTCGTCAAGTCACTCTTCAGCCACCTTTCTTGTTTTCTGTTGGTCTCTTGGCTGCAGTTCATAATATCCAGGCCAATATCCATGTGCTGAGTGTGATGGGGCCCTGTCAGCCACCCACCCTCCAGATGAGTTCCATGGAGCTGTGGCCTCTCTGAAAGCCCAGGCACCATTTAAGGCATTGTCTTCTTTCCTCCTCCTCTTTCTCTTCCTCCTGTTCCCTTCTTTTCTCTTTCCTTTCTCCCTCCTCCCCCTTTTTCCTTCTTTTCCTTTCTCTTCCCTTTCTCCTCATGCTTCATTTTCCTCCTCTTCTTCCTCTTTCTCTTTCTTCTCTTCCTTTTCTTCCTCCTCCATCTCCTGTCCTTCCTTTTTCCATCCTTTATCTTGACACCTTTCTCGTCTTCCTCCTTCTCGTCTTTCTCCTCCTTCTCCTCTTTCTCTTTGTCCTCTTCTTCCTCCTCCTTCTCCATCTCTTTCTTCTCCTCCTCTTCTTTCTTCTATTCTTTATCTTTGACTCCTCTCTTTCTTCCTCCTCCTCCCCTCCTGCTTTCTCTTTCTCTCCTTCCCTTTAGTCCTTCTATCCTTTCTCCTCTTGTTCTTCTTCCTCCTCTTCCTGTTCCTCTTCTTTCTTCTCTCTCCTCCTCCTCCTTCTCCTCTCTGCCCTTGTCTTTGTACAAACACCCTTCTCCTGGGAGTTCTGCAGGTGTCGTTGGCCTTCAAGGCCCACGGATGAGAGCAGAGAGCTGGAGAATGGGAATTTTGAGGAGTGTGGGGTCTCAGAGGCTGGGAGATGCATGGTGGATCTCAGGGGCACAGGAGACCCAGGCGAAAGTGAGAAAAGTGCCTTCTCTAGAGATTTGGGAGAAGAGTTGAAACCCATGACCTTCCCTAGCATCCACCAACCACCTGGTCCAGTCATGTGTGGTGTTGCTGCGGGAACTGAGAATGGAACAACAGCCCTTTGTTCCCTGCCTCAATATGGATTGCTTTGTCTTCCAAGGAAAACTCTGTGCTATCCCCCATTCTAGAAAGCGTCTCCCAGTTCTGCCAACTCTAATGGTCCATCCCTACTCTGCCACATGCAGGACCTTCTCTTTCAATCCATGTCTCTCCTCTGAGAGGTGGGATGGACTCCCAGGCACGGTGTGAGCAAACTGAAAGTTGGAGAAAGCCTCATTCTTATAGGCTTTTCTGTGTCCAGCAGGTGTTCAGCAAATGTGTGTCCATGGATGGGAAGCAATATGGATTTCCTGTGGTCTGAGCTTTGCTTTCCAAAGAGAAAGGCATGGAGAGCCACTGGGCAGGGGCGTGGACCATTCTTATGGAATGGATTTGATGTCTCCATTCTTTCACTCACTCCAGGGCCTCTTTAGTCTGCACCAATCTTCTCTTTCCAGCTCTACCTACTAAGCTTCTGTCAAGAACATCTTCTTACTCTTCCTGAGACATGCCTGCTCATTCCTACCAGATTTTCCATGCTCATACTGGTTCCAGCTCCTGGAATACCCTCCCTAGCACTTTCTGCTTATCTTTATCCAACCTGTACTTTCAGGCCAATCCCCAATGCTCCCTCCTCTATGGAGACTCCCTGAAGTGTTCATGAACTTCTGCATCCCTTGTCTTGCTCCAGCAGTTACAGTCCTAACTACCTCTCTTGTGTTGTCCTCTGATTGGTCCATGAGGCCCTAATTTTGTCCCTCTTCCCTTCTGTGTGGTAGCATGTGTGTGTGTGTGTGTGTGTGTGTGTGTGTGTGTGTATACCTTCTGACAGAGGTGTGGGATGGCAACTTCTGAGGTGATGGCCCTACCAAGTCCAGCAAACACAGATGCTCAGGGCAAGTCCCTAGAAATGTGGAGACACAGATCTCTCTGGTCTACTGGTCAGCAGAGCACTGGGTCCCTGGTACCTCTTTCTGCATTTCCCCTACCCTGACCCATCTCAAACAACCAGAGGCTCTGATGCTCTCTGGCTCTGGTGTTCAAGGTAATCTGCTCCACTTCTCCCATCATCTGAGGGGTCCTTGACTAACAGCTGAAAGTATGGCTCTCTTCCCCTCTCTCTCCTAGGACGAGGGCATTACAACAGGAACCAAAGCTTCCTGCAAAAGGAGCACTGTTTTCTGGCCCAGGGCTTTCATGGAGTTCATGGGTTAGGACTTCTTCACAGTATGGCACATCACCAGCAAACACTTATTGAACACTTATTGCATGCATGGCTTTGTGCTGGATGCTGATGAGAAGGAAAAGTTTCTTCCAAAAGCCTGGTATCTGACCTCAGGGAGCTCAGAGTCCCCTTGAAGAGCAAAGCAGACACACGAACAGACAATCACACGAGGAATTGGAGGAGAGTGAAACCAACCAATTGAGCTCCCGGTCCCAAGCCCAAGGAGCCCTGGGTGGCAAACAAACAACTTCAGAAAAGCAAAGGGAATTAGAATTTTAAAAACCTCCGGTGATAATAAAATCTGGGGTATAAAATGGTTTAGGAAATTTATTTTTTCAATATATGATTTTTCCCCCTCTCTTTTGAAAAATCCACATATCTATTCTGCTTCAGGTTGGGGCTCCTTTAAATGGGTTTATTAAAAAAATCATTTACTGTGGGCTTTTCAGTTCAACTTTAACTGGACCGGGTGGAAATTAAAAAAAGGATATTTTAAAAATAAATTATATAAATTACAGCCCTAATTATAAAGGAACTTTTAAAAATGTATCCAAGCATTAAAAGAAAATCTTTTTTTAAAAAAATGCCCCATTTCCCTGTTCCATTGCAGGGACATAATTTAGATACTTTTAACAAATCCTCATCCTTTGGAAGAAGCGGGCTCTCCAGGCCCATTTGCCTGTGTCTCTTTCTGAGTGCTATTATTATTTGATAACTCTGGGCTTAAATCTGCATGAGAGCCAATTATCTCTCTTTGTCATCAAGCAGGCTTGCTGTTCGGCAGTGGTTTTTATAGTACAGTAAAAGCCTTAAGAAGCCTGGAGGAGGGGGATTTGCAGTTCAGATTACGCTGCATCTTGCCTCCCCAAATGCCTTTCCTTATTCCCTTTTCTGTTTTTGCTTTTCATCCCTCCCTGGTGCAACAAGTTTTCCCCTCTTTGCTGCTCTGCAGTGACTGCCCCTGAGCTTCTCCCCAGCCTGGCTACCCTCTGCCAGTGCTTTCCTTGAGGATCCCATCCTATCAAGGGTCTTTCTCCCTTCTATCTTTGGCAGGCCTAGGCTTCCTGAACACAAGTGGTAGGAACTGGCATTTCTTGGCCCATCCTCCAGTAGAGGCCTAAAGCAATGGTCACACTCTGCTTTCTTAACTAGTGGAGGTTGCATCAAGACCATAACGCTGGAGGGAGACAGGCCTCCCTACTCGCGAAGCTCACAGCCTGACTGCGACACTGAATAGACCCACCCAAGGGATGGTATCAAGGGTGGCGGTGGATCCAGTGCCTCAGAAGTGAACTGAAGGGTGCTGCCCTCTAGCCGGGGCATGGGGAGCTCTGGGGGTGTGGGCATGGTGTCCTGCTTCTTTTATTTCTCCACCAAGAAGAGCCAGTAAGTGCTGACAGGGAAGGACAGATGGGGCTTCGCAGAGGGGCTGGGGGACATTGGCCAGATCCTGAAAAGCTGGAGTGGGTGGAGGGCAAAGGCAGGAGACCAAGTTGGATGACAGTAATTCATCCCAGTGAAAGCAGGACTTGCCTTCTTCATTGTGGCATCCCAGCATTTAGACTGGGCTGGGTGCATGGAGGCACTTGATGCACTTTGGTGGAGTGAGTGAGTGAGTGAATGAATGAATGAATGAATGTGGATGATGAGGGTCTGATGAGGGTGTGGAGAGGCTATAGATGGATTCAGAGAGTTTAGGGTATTAGACCTTTTCAGTCTCAGATAGCAAACTGCTTTTTTCTGGCAAAAAAGTATTATTTACTGGCTTCCCATCATCCTAATCATAGAGCCCAACATCCCTTCCTGCCCCCTGGTAGACCAGGCCTCCTCCCTGCTCCCTTCTTGGCCCTGGGGTAGGCATGTGCACACACCGTTTCCTCTGCTGGGAGGCTCCTCTTCCCGTCCACCTGGACCACCCATCCCACCACTGTTAAGCATCTCTTCCTCCTGGAATTCCTTCTTGACTCCAAAATTCAAGTCAGGGTCCCTGCTAGCTCTAGTCCTCACTAACTCTTCTGTCCCCATGCCAACACTAGCCTGGCTCCTGGCCAGCAAAGGGAGCTTGGAGAAGACAGAGCCCTCACCCCGGCCACAGACTGACCCTTATCTCCATTTGGGTCTTTCACACAAAATATAAATTACTCCTAACAGTAGCTAGAATTAACTACCAGGATCAGGAATTAACTACTGTGGACCAGGCACTGTGGTCAGCATTTTATATAATTTATGGCATTATTCCTCAAGCTGAGATGTGGAGACCATGAATGACTTACTCAAGGCTGAACACATATGTGTGGCAGAAAGCCAATTCAGAACCCAGGCAGGTCTGGCTCCGAGGCTTTAGCTATTTCCCTTGTGTTGCTGGCTCTGAGGGCCTTGGGCTCAGAGAGGGTGGCTCACCCCCACAGCTGGCATTGGGCGCTGGCTCCCAACAGCTGGGCTCCTTAGCTGTGTAGCTCAGCTCTGGGGGCACATGGCTGGGATCTCCTCCCCATTTTAATACTTGACACAACTTCCTTCCCCAGAAAGCTACATTAGCACAATAACACGGCCTGTGTTCTCTCTCTCTGCAGACTGGGAAGCCCTGAGAGGCTGCGGGACCGTGCCTTCAACTCTGGGTATCACACAGCCCTCACATATGTGCACGTGCACATGCATGTCCCATCCCAGCAGAGGGATGGGTGAGGCAACGGGCTCTGCAGGCTTCTGCCTTCTACTTAGCACTGAGAAAGCCAGGAATGCTGTGGGGTCAGTCACTCCCTCCCCATGCCCTGCTTGGAAGACAGGGCTGGCTGAGTGTCCCATCCCCTCTCCCCACTCAGAGAATGTCCAGAGCTAAGTCTGAGCAAAGGGCCAGCTTTTGCATTTGGGGCTGGGGTATGGGCAGAGTCCCGTTGGAGAGCATTTATTTTACCTTTCAAGTGCGGGCTTCTTGGAAGGTAATGGGAAACTGCAAGGTGTCTTGCAAGCAGGTGTTTGGCACATGGTGATGTGGTTCCCAGGGTGGCTTTTGGGCAGGGGCAGGGTGGGGTCCTCCAGGAGCTGTCTGTTGGTGCTGAGCTCCATCCGCTTCCCTACCACTCAGCCCACTGCTTGGATGGTTCCCTCTGTCACTCTCATCTTACACTGTCCAGGTTTTAGCACTGAAAGTCATATGTGTGGGAAGCCTCACAGTCCCAGGCCAACCAGAACAGTTGGTTGCCCCGTGTCTAACACACCTGTCTAACTATCTCCAGGGCATGGCTCGTCACCGTGGCTGTGGCACCCTCTCCCTGCCTTCTTTTGTCTCCCTCACTGTCAAGTCTAGGAAAGGGCTCCCGGTGGGTGTCCGATGAGGCACAGCTGGGTGACAAAGATGGCTCTAGCTCTGGTTGGGGCGTGCACCTCATGGTGACACCTCCCTCTGTGGGACCTCCGAAGGTCAGGGAAGGAGGCACCTTCCATCCTAGGTTTAGGATTCATTGCACTTACACAGGATTCCCCGTGGCAGATCACCTGTGTTCCAGGGGCTGTGTAGTTCAGTGTGTGTGTGAGGCAGTTGCATGGTTGGGGGGCACCTATAACTGGGGTGAGTCTGTAATGGTGCAACAGATGATATTAGAACAGTGGGGGTCCCCCTCCCTCTCAGGCCTCAAAAGCACAACCACCAGAGCTGGTGGGTGGCACTGGGCCGTGGGGAGACCTGACCAGCAAGGCTCCCTCTTTCCTCTGTCCAGGCCACCCAGCCTGAGATACAGTGCTGGTCACTCTAGGGAATGCTGTGGCCCCAGGGGACACCCCTTGGGTGGCTGCTCCCTGGCTTCTGACATGGCTTGCAGGCAGGCTAGTGGGTGGGCAAGAGCAATATTACCCCTAAGATAAATGAAGAAGCGTTTCAGCCCTTATTGGATTATAGTTTTTATTGAACTTTATAAATTCCAATTAGCAGACCCCTGGGCAATAAGTGACACACAGCCCGTGGCTTGCTTTATAGCGTGATTATGACCCTGTTTATCCTCCTCCGAATGAGAAGTATTAATGGAGGAAACAAAGGAAAGGGACTTGAAAATACATAAAAACAGATATTGGTGACACAGAGATAAACAGACAGGAGTCAGGGAAAGAAAACAATCTCTGGACAGGCAAGGGGGAACAGAGAATCAGAGATTCTAAGAATCCATGTGCTCAGAGCCACCGTGAGCTTGGATGTCCTTCTGGCCTCCCTCCCAGGGCACAAAGCCCCCTAGACTCCTGAAGCCTGCTGGGGCCTGAAGAGCACCCTCCCATCCCCACGCCCTAACTCAGGCAATCTGGCTGGGGTTGGAGTGTGATTTACTAAGTGCAGAGTCCAGCGTGCCCCACACTGGGCAGTCTGCTACCTCCTGGGGCCCTCAGCTCTATAACTCAGCAGCTCCAGGGGTGGCCCAGTGTGGTTCGTTACAGTTTTAGATGTCTTCTTTGCCCTTTAAGAATCTGATGGACATTAACATGCATTGATTCTAGAAAAATGTCCCCATACATGCACATGCATTATGTACACAGGCACGCACAAGTAATTTTGCCTATAGGTACAGGGGGTTGTCCAAGCTCTGAAAACTGATCATGCATTCTGCCCCCTCCTCCAGGGGACTGAAAGCATAAGATTAAGAATTCTTGAGTTTGAATTGAACCGAGCAAGATCCGTCTCCCAGGAGCTTCCACCTGGAGGTCTTGAGAGCCCACAGACAGATGGGCAGCCTCCAAGGTCCTGGCCACAGCTTGGAATGCCCCTCCAACCCCACCTGCTTTTCATTTCTTCCTGGACACTCTGGTTTGCGTTCATCAGCTTTAAATTTCTAACAGCCATGACCCAGAACAGCAGCTGGGAAGAAGCTGTCCCTAGAGAGGTGTGGGGGTGAGCTGGGGGGTCCTGAGCCAGCCAGGTGGGTGGTGGTCATGCTTTCCCGGACTGAAACCCTTGCCCGACTTGCTGCATCTCCCAGGAGAAAGAAGTGAGCTCAAGGATGGCATGCCCTCCTCACTCTGTCTGGCTTTGTTTGTGCCTTCCTCCCCCTTCTGCAGGTCATCTTTCTTAAAGGCTTCAGTGGAAGATTAAAAAAGAAAAAAAAAATTCCTCCTATCAGCATTTTGCTGTTGTTTGGAAGCACTAACACAGAAGTACCCGAGGAGGCTTTTGTAGTTTGAACAGGATGAAAAATGCTTCAGGTGTTCGTCAGTCTGCAGCAGTATGTAAATAAGATGCCGAGATCTGTGGGCAGTAAGGAGTACATCTGGCTGGCTGGGCCCATTAGGAGTCGCTGAGGGGCCCCTGCCGCAAGAATCCCCCACTAGTGGCCTGGGCCTTGGCTCGCATATGCTCTGCAGCTCTGTGATTTATGGAGCTTGCTGGGCACTGTCTTACTTCAGATAAGCAGTGTGGATGTGCATAAACTCCAGTGGTCATGAACTGCTCCAGCCAGCACTTTCCTGATTCCTGTCCTCTGGGAGGCAGTGAGGCAGGGGGCCTGAGCCGGGAAAAGGGACCGGAATGACAGAGGCAGATTCCTAACTGGCAGACTGGTGGGAGACAAGGGGTTCCTTGTTAAGACCTGGGAAAACTGGAGGGAGAAGGTAGCTGTTGTCACTCAGGCACCAAGACATCACCACCCTCTCCTTGGGGGAGACTGGGGCTTCCTGAGAGCTTGCATTACCCAAGCAAGGTGGGGAGGCCTAGAGATGAGGGAGGCCATCCCATGCTGCCAGGGCTGCATTCTCTCACCCCAAGCTCGGGGCTTCTAAATTGGCTGAGCCTGACTCCTGAAGAATAGGCTGCTCCTTCCCCTGGCCCCAGCTCTAGGGAACAGTGTCTCCTCTCTGCTCATGTGCTGGGCCCTGGGCCTGGCCAGGAGAGCAGGGGTCCAGGCCAGAGGCATAGAAACCAGGCCAGAGTGCTGTGTGCACTTGGCACTTCCCAGAGCACGGTCCCAGGAAGGCGTGAGTTAAATAGGGCATGTCTTCTCCTTCCCATTTCATTAATGTAGAAATGAAGGCCCAGAGAGGCACTGTTTGACCAAGCTTTGCACTATAGCTGCTCCATTCAAAGAGCAGGTTTTGGAGCTGTGTCTCTGGGTTACTGCTTGACTCAGCTGGCAGAGGGTAACAGGCTTTGGGTTGCTCTCTGGAAAAAAGGTGTTTTTCCTGATTGTGGGTGGGTGGGTAGGGGGATAACAGGGCCTGAGAGCAGAGCCGGGAGCCTGGAAGCCACTGGTGCTGTCTGTCTAGCTGGCTGGTTCCCGTAACCAAAAAGCCCATTTTGAAAGCCCCTGAGGCCTATGAAGACTAGGGCAGAGCACTCAGATCCCAAGACATTTAGGGGATTATCCCTTCTTATCCAGAGGGGACAGTCTTATGATGTCATATATTTCTGGGCTGTCCCTCTGTTCCTAGCACACTGCTATGCTCACAGTAGGTGTTCAGTCCGTGATTTCAGTAGTGTCAATGCCAGGGCCTCAGGCTTTGGAATGCAGATTGATGGACAGTGGGGACTTTGGGGTTTTCCTGGCACTTCTGCAATCATCAGGAAAGCCCCGGTGCACATTGCCAAGGCCCTCCAGACCCCTTGGCATGGGGAGGGGTCCCTCAGGATCCTTTCAAACAGATGAAGAAGCAATCTGCCCAGGCAGCCTAGGGGATGGGATGTGGGAGAGGGGAAGGTATCGGGGGTTGGGGGACAGACATGTATCAGGGGGGCCTGGAGCCTCCTTCAACCACACCTGCCACCAACTAGCCAAGTGACTGTGGCCCTATCACTCTCTCTCTGGGCCTTCGTTTCCTCACAGCAAAGTGGAAGAGTTGGTGCTGCTGATCTCTGAGGTCTGTGGCAAGTCTAAGATCGGCAGATTCCCTTCTCTGATGTTTCAGGCACGAACACAAATTAGCACGTATGGAGAACTGTGGCAAGTAATAATGGTCCCCCAGCCCTCCGCCCCAAGCCCCCACAATCTCTATTCTCTCCTCATGCCCCCTGCAATAGATCATACAGGATGGATTACATTAATTTTCTATAAACTATATCAACTTGAGTGACATGTCCTTAAGGGTTGGCTGATTGATATCTACAATGCGGTCTTATAATCTAAAATCATATTAATATTAATATTAAAGATTTTCTGTCCTCTACGCGCACCATTAAATCTGGAGTATAAGGTGAAATTGACAACATACATTTTGACAGCTTATCTATAATAAATATGCAAATCTTGATGCCCACATGTCATCACAGATGCACCACGGCCCTCTGAAGATCAGAGCGTGCCTGTCTCCCGCGTGACATTTTCAGCGGAGGATCAGAGCAGCCGTCTGGGCTGCAGGAGCAGCACTAGGTGAGCCTTTGGCAGCGGTGACCCTGGCCTCTCCTGTCTGCCTGTGAAAGCCTGTCCTTCATCCTGCCATGCAGGCAGGAGGGCTTGAGGAGTGACAGTCACAGAGAGCAGGGGACACCATCTCATGCATCTTCTGAGTAGGCACAGAAAAATCCAGCTTCCCTCTTCATTTCTCTTAAGTCTCAAAGGAACTTTTGCTGTCTCCTCCACCTCCACCGCGCCTGGTTATAGCAGGTTACCGTCACTCAGCACCTGGTGAGTTTAAGAGTGGGGAACGCCTGCTAACCTCTGCTCATAACCTTCCATAGCCTCAGTTTCTGCATCTGTCTAAGAGGAGAGGAGAAATGGTGCCTTTCTTCTGGTGGACATGTGAAGGTTGAATGAGATAACAGAAGCCAGATGCCCAGCACACACAGTAATGCCTCAGTAAAGGACAGCTCTTAAATTATTTTCTAAATGAGTCCCACCTCCTCCTGACTGGTGCAATACGCAATGCTCCTTCCTGTCCCTCTCTCTCCCTATCTTGTTATACAGAATCTAAGAGTTGGCATAGTGACCATGGTGAATTCTTCTCTGCCTCTGACCAGTGCCAGACGTGAGCTCCAGATGACAGGGACCATGCATCTCCCTGCAGCCCGGCCCCAGCCCAGGACCCAGCTGGAGCTGAGATGGAAGAGGGATTGAAATTAGGACTAAGGAACTGTCCCTAAGGGGAAAATGTTGTCAACTCTCCATTGAGACCCTGCCAGGTCTGACTGGATAGCTCTGTGTGTGTGAGCGCACACACACACACACACACACGTGTGCATGTCAGATGGGGGCAATGAACTGAGCCTGTGAAATGCAATATCCTCGTCACATTAATAGACATGTTGAGGGGGAGCTGAGGAGACAATGAGGGGAATTTTCCATGGGTGCAGGGTTGTTTGTTTGAGATGAGCTCCAGTGGTCCCATCACCCCTTCACACCTCCTAACAGGGCAGCAGAGCCCACTGGAGGCCCTGGGCCACGGCTCTTCTCCCTGGCTTCCTTCTCTCTTCTCTGAGCCCACCCTGTGGGGTGGCACTCAATCTCCCAGGCTTCCGCATCTGTTTGGCCTGCCTCAAGAGAGTTGGGCATTGCATTGTCCCCTTCCCCACCCATCCACCCTCCCCCATGAAACCATCCCTCATTAGTCCCCTGACTCGGAGTGCTTCTGTCTCTGAACTCTGCGCATTTCCAGTGTGGAGAGCCACAGGGCCATATTCTTTGTCATGCCTCCTTGCATTGTTCTGTGATCATTTGGCAGTGGAGAAGTTTGTTGCCCACAACCAGATTCAGAAGGATGGGGTAGGCATGGCTATGCTCCCCCTTTCTGTTTCCCTGAGGGGCTCACCACCTGGCTGGGCACCTGGCTGGGCACACATTCACGTGGGCTTGGTTGGGACCATCCAATAGTCTATATCTGATGAGGAACAGACAGTGGGACCACATGGATCCAGAAGTCTTCAGAGGCTTGGTTGTTGGGCATTTCTTGCAAAGTGACAGTTGACATGGATCCGTTCTCATGCTCTCCCAGGTCTCTCTTGGGGCCAGGAGAGGGGCTTGGACGGGCCCCAGATGTTCTTTTGGGATATCAGGAAATTCCTTCACATCCCTTACCACCCCTCCAGGGGTAGACAGGTCCAAGGAAGAAGTTCCATCTTTCAGCACCTGGTACCTGCCATGTGTCCCTAACCCTGGGACCCTGAGCCACATGCCTGTAATCCTGACCAAGGGTAAGAAGTTTGGTGACCCCGGCTGGGGAGACAGGCTTGCTGGGGGAGTATCACTGCTGGGAGAACAGGCGGCAAAACTCGGGCCCATACTTGGCTCTGGGAAATTCAGGCCCATCGTAGGATGCCCATCAGCAAATCCTGCAGCTCAGGCTGCCAGTGGAATGGGTCTTGGGGAGGGCTTGAGACCTCATGACCTGCTAAGAGGAGCCCCACTTATGGAGCTTTCTAGGCTTCCCAGCCCTTTATCTCACAAATTCTCATGCCACCAGTCCCTTCTGGTCCTTCCTTTCTGTGAAACTTGAGTCTCTACATTGTCTTTAATAAACAGCTGCTGATCTATCAATTTACAGTTAATCAGTCAACAGAGGTGAAGGTGGGAGGAGGGTGGTGGAGAAACGAGCGTGTGGCTTCTTGCAACTCAGGCTCACTGAGCCCCCAAAACGCCTGCCCTTTGCATGTCGCTACCACTCATTTGTCCATGCTTTCTGCCTCCCAGCAGATGGCTCTGTGTATGAGCCTCATGGGGTGCCTGGGTGCCGTGGATATCCCAGAGAGACACTGTGCCCCGCACCCATGGAGCCTCCGAGGAGGTTAGATGAGATAATATTTGACTGTCACCAGGCACAGTGCCTGGCATACAGCGATACCTCCATAAATGTTAGTTCTTCTCCCTGCCTTGAATGAGTCATATCTGGTTGGAGAGAAAAGGCCACTTAAATAAAATAGGACCAGATACCCATCTCGGGGAGGGCAGGCAGAGAAGCCAGTCAGGCTGTAAGGGGCCTGTGGTCTTGGTGCTGGCGGGTGGGTGGTAGGATGAGGGTGACAAGGTGGAAGAAGGAAAAGGCCGACTTCAGATTGCTTCGAATGCCAACCCGAGGACTAAGGAGTCCAGAGTCTTTTAAAATCCCTGTCTCTGTTTGCCTCCTCCTCTCTCCTTCTCTTTCCCACAATTAACTCCAGGCTATCTTGATGGCCCCACAGTGACGAATATTCTCCCCTGTTCCCACCTCCCCGCTTTTTTTTATTTGTGTTGACTTGACGCGCCCTAAACCCTGACTCAGCTCCCACTTCTTGTTAAACCAAAGGTAAATTTTCGGCCGGCGGGGCAGCCCCGGAGCGGGAGGATCCACACCGCGGAGCAGCCGTAGGAAATATTGATATTAGCCGACCTCTGGCGCCGGCCGCCCGCGGTGAAAATAGGACGCGGGGCCAATCAATTACCGAGCCATTAAGGGCGGGGACGCGGAGGGAGCGGCCACAGCCCCTGCTCCCCCGCCGAGCATCCCCCGAGCCGCAGGCCGCTGGGGTGCGCAGCTGCGCTCTACGCCCTCCGCGCCCCGGCCGCGGCTCCCCGGCAGCGACGGCAACGCCCAGCTGGAGAATGGGGCGCTGTCGGGCTGGGCCGGGGCGGGGGTGGGGGATCGCGGCGGCTGCGCCAGTCCCGAGCTTGGTTTCCCGCTTCGCTCTTTGAGCCCCGCTTCCTCTCCCTGAAGCGTCTCGCCCTCGGCCCTCCCTTTCTCCTCTCTCCGCCTGCCCTCCTCCTTTCTCCTTTGTTAACCACCTCTCTCTTTCCTAGGGGCCTCTTGCTTGGCCGGCCGACCACCCTTCTGGCATCCCTTTTTCTGCCTCCCCCTTTCTTCCCTTCCTCTTAAGCTGGCCACAGAGTGGCTCCGGTTCCCTATCCCCTGGATGCCCTCTGAGGATGGCACTGCGCTGGCCCGGCTGGAGGGACGGTGGCCTGTCGCTCTCTTCAGAGGCCCTGCCCTTTCACATCTGTCTTCACCAGCAGGAACCAACAACAGGCCCTTCTTATTTGGGGTTAATGACTTCTGGGAATCCTTTCCATCTTTAATGTGTTGCCTTCTAACTCCAGACAATAGCCCCGTGTTAGAGGAGGCATGGCCACTCCTAGACTGGGAGCCAGCGGTGCTCCTGGCGCCCTTGGGGGTGGTCTTCTGGGTTGTGGGGAGGGGAGTGGAAGCTGCCCGGCATGTCTGCATAGGTTTGGGTTCTGTGTCTGTGGCTAGGTTTGCGCAGGTGTAGGCTGTAGGGCAAGCACGTTGTGAACTTGAGCAAGTGCTTTCACATTTGTTGCGGAGAATCTTCTGGTTTCTAGAGCTGACCTTTCTTAGGGGAGGGAGGGGAGGGGAGGGGCGGGAAGGAAAAGACTGTTAGGGTTCCTTGGTGACTGGCTGATGGGTCTACAGTATTTCCTCAAACTTCCATGACAAGAGAACGGGATTCATGAACATTTACATTGATCAGACATTATGCTGAAGGGAGGAAATGGTACTTTCTCCCTTTAAAGAAGGATCCTGCATTTTACAAAATCGAAAATAATTATTAAAAACCCCTTTCACAAGATCTCTTGTTCACAGTCTTATAGAGGAATGATTCTCAAAAGTGTGGCCGCGACCTGTAGGAGGACCCTGTGGGCATCACCTAGGCATCTATTAGAAATGCACATTCTTAAACATTCCTTACCTCCCTTTGGAATCAGAAACTCTGGGGTGGGGTTCAGCCAACTGTGTTTAACGAGAACTTCAGGGCATTCTGAGGCGCACTGAAGTTTGAGCACCACTGACCTCAATTATCCCTGCAGTTCAGGAAGGTAGGTGGGGTGGAAATTATTGTATCTTTTTACCTCTGGAGGAACAGCAGCAAAGAAATGTCACATGGCCAGATAGGTAGCAGGGCCAAGGCTGGGATGATTTCCTGGTCTCAGTGTGAGGCATCCCATAAGGGTGTTAGAGGATGCATTTTCTTTCAACCCACAAGCAACCCTTAAAGGAGACAAAAATTGTGTTTGGAGAGGTGACCTGCATTTGCGTGGCTGTGAGTGAGCATGTCAATGCTAACTGCTATGAAATTATTCAGTACTTCTTTTGCTGCATCCCATAAGGTTTGGTATGTTGTGTTTTCATTTTCATTTGTCTCAAGGTATTTTCCGATTTCCCTAGTGACTTCCTCTTCTTCCCCTTCTTTCCTAGTGACTTCCTATTTCTGTCCCATAGGGGCCAGAAAGGTATTAGATTTTCAAGTTTCCCCTAGTGAGTACTACTCAGCGCTTGGGAGGTGGGTGACCTGGGGTAGAGCCACCTGCATGAAAGTAGGATAATGCTATAAGAATGATGTTTTAATGGAACAGTTGAAGGCAGCTTGTTGCAGAGAAGCTCCTGTCATACCACAACCTGCCTCAGGATCATGTTAGGTTTAAAATGCAAACTCTGGGCATCCTTCTTGACAAAGGGATTCCAAAGGGCAGGGAGAAAGGGGTCCCTGCACTTTCTGGGAACTTCTGGGAACTTCTTGGGAGAAGCTTTGGTGTCAACTGGGCCTAGTTTGAATCCCAACTCTGCCCTTCGTGGGCTGTGGGACCTTGGGTAACTCACGTAACCTGTCCATTATGAAAGCCTGGATTTGCAAGGTGTGGTCACCACACCGATTCTCTGAGAGCTCTGAAACAAGCCACCCCATATGTCCGGGCCTCAGTTGCCTTATCTATAAAATGGGCAGTAGACCAGGAGCCTCTGCAGCTGTAACAAACCATGGCTAATGCCATTTATTTATGTAAGCCCCAAATAACATAACATCAATTTAGCAGAACCCTCAACCTATGCAGTGGTTTTCCCATTGCCCCCATCCCCTTTGCAAGAATATAAGCTAAATCGCCTGCAAATGAGCACAATGATCAAGAAGAAAACAGCAAGTCCTGTGCTTTGTAGAGCCCACCAGAAGCCAAAAACGCCAGCTGCACTCCCTGATATCAACTTAGCCACCATAGAACTGACCTGAGAAGTGCTGGCCGTGAGTTTGGATCCAGCACTGGAGAAGGGTCACCAGCCCAGACGGACCCAAGCAGGAGAGGAGCTCGAGCCTCTAAAGTTATTCTTGGAATAAGCTGAACCCCCAAACCCTTTTTACCCTCCATTACTCAGAAAACTAATTAGAACCCTCCATTTTCCAAGAAGTTGGGGTAATCAAGGTTTATGTATAGTAAACTCCCCACCCCCTCCAGAATAGTAAACTGAACTGATGTTTCCACAAAGAACTCTGTACTTAGTGAAGCTGCTGGGACAAGAGCTGATCCTCATTGAACCAGAACATCAAACCATGCTCTGAGACAAACCTGATGTTTCACTTGGTTTCAGTCAGTGGTGAGAAAACAAGCAGAGTGTGGGGTGATTTGGGGAGAGAATGCAGGCTGGCTTTCCAGGCTCTGGCTGCGGGGTGGGATAAGATGTTTCCTCTTTTCATTTACAGTCAACCCCCTCTGTGCATTTTCCTCCTTTTTCCACACATGCTTTACCTCCTCCAATGGCAGCCCTGGCCACTGGGCCTTTGATCACTTTCCCCTGAGCTTCTATAGGCCCACAGACTAAGCTGCACTGCATTTGATTTCAGGCTGTCCCAAGTTGCTCCTTAAATTTTCTCTGGGTATGTTCTTGCTCTCCAACCAGATTTTAAGTTCTTTTAGGCTAGGAGAACTCATGGTTCCTAGCAGAGTTTTAACACCTGCAGACACTTGGTAGATACTTAAAATCACAGACAGTAGAGCTAAAAAGGTTCCTGACCTTCAGTTTGCAGGCGAAGAAACTGAGGCCCTGAGATCAAAGTGACTTGTTCAAGGCCTTACAGCTAGCTAATATCAGGGGAAAACTGGAAACTCATGTCCTGGCAAATATTAAGCATTTTCTGATAACACATAATGTGAGTAAGGAGTTTGAGGAAACAGAAAATCCAACAAAGAAAATTTAATGGGAGCTTAAATTGGTGCAGTCTCTCTGGAGCCAAATATCAATCAAAATGTAGAATGCTTATGTCTATTGAAGTAATTTTCCTCACAAGAGTGTATTCTATAGGTAGAATTAGATATGTATGCAGTGGGTGCTCACGGAGATATTGACTGTGTGTGGTTTGTAATAAAAGAAGACACAAAACCAGGAGCAACCTAAATGTCTTATCAGTGGGGGGTCTGGCTATGGCAATTAGTGAATTTCTGGACAATGCAATACTATGCAGCTACTAAATGGAATGGAGTAGATTTATATACATGCTAATTTGGAAAGATCCAAGATATGTTGCAAAGCCAGGAATCAAGGTGCATGGCAGTGTGGGGAGCACATTCCAGTTTCCACAACAGAAAGTGTGTGTGGGTGTGTTTGTGTGTGTCTGTATGTGAGATATTTCTAGAAGAATACACAGGAAACTGCACCTTCTGGAGACTGGGATGGGGTCTCGAGTGGGAGGGAGAATCACACTTCATTGTATACCCCTTTGCACGTGTTACTGACTGCATGTATTATTTTTGTAATAACAATACTAATAATTGAAAAACCTCAACACCACAGTCTCCTAGTTCAGCAGCATTTTCCTCCACTATACCAGGTGGAGGTACCAGCAGTATCCTTTTTTGCTGTTATTCTTCTGTAAATTGGTAACTTGGAGGCTAATTGTCATACTTTCGAGTAGGTAATAAGCAGCAAACAAACCATCTACTCTTAGCTCATTCCTTTATTATTTTTTTTTTACCCCAAATTGCTACTTTCCCAGAGGATGGAGACTCTAGGGTAGGATGACCCAGGTGGAGGTGGGTACTAAAGGATTAAGAACAGGGTCTCAAATTGGGGATTTACTGGGCAAGCTGCTCAGGTGCTCTGTGCCTCGGTGTCCTCATCTGTAAAATGAGGATGATGATAGTACCAGCCTCATTACATCTGTGGGAGAATGATGAGCTCATACATGTATCTGGTCCTCAGGAAGTGCTTGGATGGGTAACCTGGACTTCTTCCTCTGATCCAATGGGCCTCTGCTCAGGGCCTGAGAGGTGAGAGGTGAGCCTGGTGAGCAGGACACAGAGGCACACTATCTGTCCAGTGCTCTGACCCAGACTGCATGGGCACAGCTGCTTATGATACTGTCTCTGACCTCAAGGAGCTCAGGTCTGGCGGGATGTAGCATACCACACCCACTGCATGAGGGAGCTCACGGAGGAGCAGGCAAACCAGGGCACATCCAGTAGCTCAGCACCAGCTCCCAAATGGAGGAAACTGGTGAGTGGAACAGAGGCTGGGGACTGGCAGTAGGAAAGGAAGCTCCAATAGGGGAGAGAGTCGGCTGCCTGGCCTTCCTACAGCCAAGGGGAGCCAACAGTTTTGGATTTGCTTTGCAAGCAACTGGCAGACTTCTGGACAAGCCAGGGAGGAATTTTTTGAGGGAAAGTGTGATGTGGTGCTGGTAGGGGGGCAGGAACCTGGGTTCTATTCCCAAGGGGTATCAGCAACCAGCTACCACTCAACAGCCACTGGAGCTCGGACTGGGATCTGACTTTCCTTGGCCTCGGTATCTCTCCTTGAAAAATGTAGGTGCCTGGACTTCACCCACAGAGATTCTGATTCTATGCAGAGCAAGACCCAGAAGGGCTGAGACCTGCAAGCTTGGTCCCGAGGGGCTACTGTGAATGGTCCTTGGGGTGTTTTGCACACAAAACCACATCCACTCACAGAATGGACAATGGCCACTGCACAGAACCAAACACTTTGGTTACATCAGCGTTGGAGCACTGCTGAACTTTTGTATTGTCCTTAGAGACCGCACTACCCACGCCATCCTGCGGAGATGAGAGCCGGTCAGACTCTCTTCCAGCCACAGTCCAGCCTTCCTGCACTTCGGGTGAAAGTATAATAAAAAGTATTTATTCATAATAAGACTGACATGTACACAGGTTCTTCATACAGGTGATTTCATTTAATTCTCACCACAACCCTATCAGGCTTTTGCAATGATTGTGTCCATTTTACGGGGGAGGAAACTGAGGCAGAGAGAGGCTAAGGAACTTGCCTAAGGTCTCTGGTGGGTCATCTGGCTTCAGCAGTCAGAGTAGGCTGCTCCACATTGTATAGGGCCATGCCATCACCCCATGCTATTCTTGACTGTGAGTGACTCCAAGCAAGAGCCAAAGTATCTGTGGCCCTAGGGGAGAAGAAAATCCACCAGCTCCTGCCTGCCCAGCAAGACACTTTGAGAGTGGGGGGTCGGTTATAATCATCGTTGTATTTCCCCACTCCCCCTACCCCCTGCCACCCCAGCTTCCATCTCCCAAATCAGGAGGTGTGTACAAAGCTGGGATTGGATAGCTCCCCTCAGTCCAGTGGAGTAGGGGTCACATTTGCTTCCTGGGGTGGCCACTCTGTTTCACTTTCTGTTCCTTTCCTTTGTTCCCCTTCCTCCTCCTGGTGGTGACGTGGTCACCTTCCTAGGAGATAATGCCCGCGCGGCTCTGTCCTGACAAGCCCTTTCGGCCCTATCTCTAATCTTCTCTGGGTTTAGGATTAATAGACTTTTTCCTCGTTTGGGATCAATAAGTACAGAGAGAGAGAGAAAGACGGAGAGAGAAAGGAAGGAAAAAAGTCAGCAGGATTAAAAAAAAAAAAAAGGACTGATAAGAATCTGGTCCAGGTCGTGGAACCCTGATGCTGCCAGTAGTATCTTTAAGCTAGGGGATGGCACAGGTGAGGGAGGGGTGGGGTAAGCAGGTGTCTTATCTGCTGAGGCAGGAGCTGGGGTGGGGGTCACCCGTGGGAGAGCAAGATGGGGTGAGGTCACAGGCTTGTCGGTGACTCTGGAGATCCTCAGCCTCAGGCCAGGACAAGGTTCAGCTTGAATCGTTGCCCAGAGCAGCCCTCTGAGGCCAGGGCTGCCTGTCCTGACAACCTCTGCAGGTACTGGGAGACCCTTCTATCCCAGGTTCCAGCCTCAGCTGGGGTCCCCCTCTAGCTACTCCTCACTGAGCAGGAAACTGGTCCTCATACTGCCTCTTTGCAGCCCTCCAAGGTCCCTTGAGGGTGTGGACAGTTTAGCTGAGTTTGCCGCCCTGGAGTCCCAGAGTCCCAGCTCTTTCTCGATGCTTCACAAAGCCTAATGGAAATTGCACATGTCCCCTTGATGAGGCTGCACGGGGAAAACAAAAATAGCACCTCGCTGCTTTTAGCAAGAATTATATCCACTCCGTGTGGCTAACACTGGTTGCCGCATGCCGATCTGCAGCTCTGATTAGCCTTTGATTAATAAAAAATGGGGAAGGAAATCAATTATTTATTTAATAACAGCAGTTTGTTTTAAAGGCAAAACCTTTAAGAAAGTAAAGGACTTGAGAGTGGGGTGGGGTGGGTGGAACCAATAGTGTCTTTGGAGGTGAGAAGTTTGGGAATGGAGGATTTCCATCATGGAAGTGGCACTCTCCTGTGCTAGGATAGAGGGGCCGTTCCATCGTGGTTTTCAGGATGTAGGATGTAGCTGAGCGTGAGGGGACCAGACCTCTAGCACCCTGAGATCTGGGTGCAGTTAGGGTCCTTGGGTGCAGGACAGTGAGAGGGCAGGGCACTGGTCTGCTTTGGTCATTGTGGCCCTTCCCTGCCCCTCCAACAGGATCTTCCTGTTAACTCTGGTCTCAATCTCTGGTCTGTTAACGCTGAGAAATCTTCTCAAGGAAGGGCACGAGTGTGTGTCCCTGGCCATCGCCTATGGCGCACATTACTTGGCCTTGGGTCCAGACCCTTGATGATTTATGCTAGCTCCCCTTCCACCATGTCCACTGGGGGTCCGCCGCTGGCCTACCTGGCCCTGCACTGTTTCCCTAGCACCTCTCTGCTGTTACTCAAATCGCTTTCTCCTTGCAGAGGGCACTTCTGCTGATCTTTGCATTTCACAATCATATCCATTCATCAAGGCCAAGATCGAAGACACCCCGTGCAGCAGCTCCCCAAGTCAGCCCCTCAGGAGACAGCCTTTCTTCTTCTGAACTTCCCGGCACTTTGAATGTGTGTTCCTGTGGCAGTTTGGGGAAATGCGGCTTTGTACTTTATTTCTTTGTAGGCATTTGGAGGGCAGGGACTGCATCTCAGTCACCTTTGTAACCCTCACCCAGGGTTTGTGGAATAACAGATGGAGGGATGGATGTTATCTTTTGGGGAGACTGTACCCCATTAACATCTGCAACAGCATTCAGATGAAAGACCAGACATTTAAGAGAAATGATGATAGCCTCTTTGAAGGAAACAGGAAATATACGCTTTCAGGCACCTGAGAGAAACAGATTAGAACACTTGGGCCAGGGATTTGACTTTTTATCCTCTGGAAGATAAAGTAGAAAATTAAAAAAAGGTCAGGCGACATGGTGTTAATTTCCTGACAAAAATAAACCTAGCATGTTGTCTATAGAAGTAACAGTCCCGTATTCAACATATATGCAAACTCAGTTTTCTCATCCGCCAAATGGGATAATAATTCCTGCACTCATAAGGCAGTTGCAAATTTTACACAAAAGAGAAGAGAGAACCTCTCCAAGGAGAAAGTGCTCTTTACATGAGGTATGGATTATCTATTTAGGTAACTGTCAGTGACCTAAAGTTCTTGTCTAAGTGGCTGCCCTGGAAAGAGGGGTGCTGGACAATTATTCAGGCACCAAAGTCTTTCTTCCCATCTTCATTATCTGGATATTGCTCATGGAAGCTAAATTTCCCAGAATTATCTGGGTTGTTGCCATTACTGTCTTCTGAGCTTACTGGCGTGGGCGGCCACTTCCAGAACGCAGCCTTCCAGCAAGCTGGCCCAGCCACTCCAGATACCATGCCCTTGAGCTTCAGCCAGGCACGCGGCTGCGGGTACACGGCTGCTTACGCACGAATGTCTCCTTCCATTGCTGGAGAGCTTTGAGTTTTCCTCTCTTGGTTCACAGACATTTATCCCACGAGCTTGTCCTCATTTCCCTGAGTGTGAGTAGGGAACCCCAGAGAGGAGACTGGATTTGCTGAGCCACACAGAACCTATTAGACTCTCTTTTGCCTCCACTACGGCAGGTGAGAAATTTGGGAATCCGGAGTTTCTAACACGGAGTCAATGTCTTGGCCCCCCAACCTCCCCAGCCATCGGCCCATACAGCAGGGGGGTGATTTGAGTGGGGGCCCTTCTGATTCAGAGAATAAATCACCTGGTAATTCAGGGGCTGGCTTAAGAACATGGCTATGTGGAGCCCCCAAGCTCATAAAGCAGATGAATTAAAGGGCAACTATTCACATGGCAGAAGGATTCTTTTATTTCTAAAAGGATTCCTTATAAGGCTCTTCTGATGAGCAAACACAGCACATTTCAAATAAGATTCATCGTAAAATGACAAAAAAGAAGATAATAACAATTTGCATTCACTATTTCGGGAGCAGCTCCTGTGAGAACGGAGGCCCACCTGTATCTCATCAGAGCTCCTGCACGTCCCTCTCCTGGAGAAAGTGGGGAGCTGCAGAGATGGGGAGAAATTCGGGGGATGGGGAGAAAGGCATTGCCGTGACCAAATCTGTCCTTCTCTGACTTGGAAGGAAACCTTGTCATCTCCACGTCAGGGGAAAGCAGTGGGGTGGTCCTGGAGTCGGGGGCTTGGTTTGGAGGATTACTGGATCCTGGCTCCGTGGGGTGCATGGCGGAGTTGTTCCAGGGCCTTGAAGCGCAAATGCCACGAAGACAGATCTGCTGACCCAACCAGGACTGTGGACCTGGCCACTGGGCCCCGATGGATTCCCCGTCTCTCATTCCTTACTGACAGGCTCCTGGGTATTGGCAATATTTGCCTTATGGCATCAGAGCGGCGTTTCCCGTATTCACATAGTTAAATTAGTTAGCTGGATAGAAACCTCAGAGATGATGTATCTAGTTGTCAGTTGTGACTTGGTGCTAATGGCACTACAATTTGGTTACAGTCCTCGCCGTCATTAATCATCGGCCCCTAGCTGGCTGCATACTGGGGTGCTGGGGAGGGGGAAGGGCAGGGCTGGCTTGGGCAGAAGGTGTCCAGCACCCAGGCTGGGGCTCTCCCTCTTCCTCTGGGTAGGGCATGGGCTCTGTCACTGGGCAGGCCGCTGTCCCTCGGTCCCCACCAGCACCACTGCCACTAGCCCTGCACACCTCTATTTATTAGCATCATGCTACTTATGCTAATAGCAGACCGTACACTATTTCTGAGCATTAACATCTGCTCCAAGCAGCCGACTTTCACTTACAGAAACTGATTTCAGCTCAGTCAAGCAGATAAACAGAGAAATCAAAGCAGGTGGCTAAAAGTGAAGGAGGAATTCTCAATTCCTGCATTCAACCGACGAACTTCACTAAAGCCATAATTAATATTCAGATAACTATATTCCGACACATAGAATAAACAAGATCATTTAAAGGATGCAAAATACATCCCCAGGGCCAGAGGGGAAGAGAGGGAGGGGAAGAGAAGGGAGGGAAGGCAGAGGACTGGGTATGAATGCAGACACTTCCTGCTCTGGCCTATTGTCTGCTCGGTTTCAGCCTTAGAAAATAGGTGACATGCCTCACAGAGCCGGGTGTTTACAGAACCCCTTCTGAAAGCGAGCAGGGGCTGGGGCTGCATAGCACTGTTCCAGGTCATGGAACCCTGATGCTGCCAGTAGAAGCAAGAGAAACTGAGGTGCCATGTCCCGAAGGCTTGCGATGTCTACATGGCAGGCTGATGGAAAGCTGTCCTCTGCACTCATTTCCTCACCCTTGAAGCTGTCTGAAGGCATGGCTAGTCCTAGGCACCTGGCTGCCGTGTGGCCTCGGATGGGAGGTGGGCCTCCCTACACCCAGGTCTTCTCCAACAATAGAACACCATGCTGGAAATCCTCCCTGACTATGGAGGATTAGCTAATTGGTGATTCTGGAATTAAAAATAATGTCGCATATGATTTGGACCAGGTGGAATCTGACTCTTTAGATTAAAATCAACATGACAGTACATACCTTATTGGCGTTATTTATTGTCTTTTTGTTGTTTTTCCTAGTCAGTCTTTTCAAAATGTTAAAATAAGACTGAATTCATCCTACGGAACAAATTCGGAAGACAATTGCTCCTGTTCCAAAGAGCAGTGGCCCAGGGATCCAAGGTTGCAGACTTTCCAAGCAGCTCCCAGTCCTCACACAACTCTGAGATCTATATGGCAAAATTCAGGAGCCACCTTTATCATATTAGCATACAGTGATCATGAGAGTAGCAGGAAGAGTTCACGCAACCCATCACTTGACATGGTGCATGCTCCCCTGTGTGCACACGTGGGCCGTTAGGTAATTTATACAAGTGTATTACTTAAGAGTGTTTATATGTACTGTGAGCTCCGAAGGGATAGTAAGCAGCCATGTTCGGAATGTGGGATTCGAGCCAGCCCTGAGCACCGCTAGGGAGAGGGGCGGCCACCAGACCAGGCCACAGAGGAGTCTGCTCAGGTGAGCCCTGCCATCACAGAGTGTGGCGATCCCTACTTGGATCCACATTGGCTACGCAGCGAGAGAGAACATGATTCACTTCCTGGTAGAAAGGACCTTGCTAACCTTTCCTGGCCTCTTTTTGGATTCCTCTAGTCTCGAGGGCCTTGTGGCTGAACAATAAATGTTATTGAAAACTTTAATTCCTGCTTTTGGGGAACATCCATCTCCCTCCCCACGCCCCTGCACATATGTCCTGTTTACGTCTCTTCCTCTGAGAATGGTGCTGACAGTGCTGGGAGCCCAAGCTGCATCCTGGGTGCCATCAATGCTCCTCTGGAACCACTTGCATTGTGGTTGAAATTTCCCCTGACGCCTGGACATTTTTTTGTTGTTGTTGGTTTCCTTGGAAATGACTGTCTCTGAATCACAGCTGTTTGGAGCAATGGGGGGAGGTGGGAGGATACTCCCTGGAGGGGTGATGGGAGGGGTGGGGTGGCAAACAGGCTTCCCCAGGCAAAGCTGAGCACTGCACAGGCCAGAATGTTTGTGGGGTAAGGCTTATGGTCTTCAGAGTCCCAAGGGACAGGTGTTAGGGCAAATGGTGCATTGGAACCTGAAGGACTGGAAGCTCTTTCTTCTCTAGGGTCTGACTTTCTTCTATGTACTTCCCTGTCTCCCCTACTCACTCCTAAAAGGGAACTTCCTGAGCAACAGCCATCTTCTCAGCCCTGGGCAAGGGGTCCCCAGCTACACGTCTATGCAGGGCACCTGTGTGCTGCTCGCTAGCGCCTTTTCTCCACGTTTTTGCCTAATCTGAGCATCACAACATTTGTGTGGGATGGGTGAGGCAGAGATTGCTATTTGCATTTTACAGATGCAGATAGGGAGTAGGGGAGGTGGTGGCCCACCTGAGATGGCACTGTGAGACAGGAGGAGCCTTGGGCCCCGGTCCCCAGGCAGCAAGTCCCCGCACCTCTTGCACTTGCTCCCTCCCACCCTCTGCCATCACCATCACCCCCACCTCCCAAAGCCACAGGCTCGTGTGCAGGCGGCCCAGGCTTTCACATGCTCACACAAAGCTCCCAGGCCTGCAGGGAGGCTTGGACAACACCTCCCAATGGTGTGAGCTGTGCTCTGCGAAGGGAGAGACGAGATGCCCCACCTTGCCAGGGGGTGCTGGCTGACTCACTTCACAAGATTCCTACACATAAAGCCAAGGACAGATGTGATATGATGTAGCACATCCCCTGCGACTGTCCCACAGCAGGACTGGCGGGTGTCATAGGTCACCCATCCTCAGCCTGGCTTTCCCGACCCTTCTGGCCACTCAGCCCTTGCCTGGGCTTTCTTCTGTGCTCTCGCCTCTTTGTCCCTGGCATTTGCCTCCCCTTCTTGTATTTGTCTTCTCCCCTTACATTTTCTGCTTTGCACTCAGTTATCACCACCTTAATCATGACTTTCATTTGAATCTCCAAACTGTCACTGCCCAAACCAAACATAGGCTGGTTCTCAGAGCAGGAAGAAGAAAAACCGAATTTGGACCCAATTCCTTTGGAGTTTGGGAAATCGCACCCAGGCTGGACTGAAGGGGCCCTGTGTACACACTGAGGGCCTGGCATTCTCGGAGGAGAATGGTGCTCTCTATCCAAGAGAAAGAGTTCCCAGCAAGTCCTTGGGGGTGTCTTTCTGCAAAAGGGCAACCTGAGTGCTAACTTCAAATAGCCTTTATGATTAAGGCAGGGAGGCCAGTTCCCGGTCGGGTCTCTGTAAAAGGACATGGTTCCTCTGTCATGCCTCTGCAAAAGGACGTGAAAATTACAGGTCTTTGGGGACCGTTTCAGGCTGCTGTCTCCACCCCAACTCCACACGTGAGCCTGACAGGGGCTGTTTATATTATTTCCTTGCTTGGCAGTAGGGGTTCAGGGATGAGCCCCGGAGGTGGTGACAGATGGAGAGACCCCTCCCTTTGCTTTCTCTGAGAAGAAGCTAAGGAAAATACACTCATCTTATGTCCACCAGACACAAGCTCCTCCTGGGAGAAAACTTTTTTATTCAACCTGAGGTGCCACCTGATCTGGGAGGGTCTTGGGATTTCTCTCCTCCAACCAGGCCTGCCTCCTTGGAGCCCTACCCTCCACAGGGAAGCCGCGGACGTGACTCCCCGACCTGGTGTCCCATCATGGGCTCACCCCACGGGGCTGTGTGATTGGGCAGACATTTGTGCCCTGTGCCCCGGAGAGTCCCAGGCGCTGAATCCAGCGCTGGAGGCGGCCAACTCCTTGGTCCGGGTTGTGCAGTAGTCCTGGTGCCCTCTGCTGGCCACGTCTGAAAACACAGGCGGCCTCTCGCCGCATCGGGCGGACCTTCCGGGAGGCCAGAGGGATGGCGAGGTGGGAGGGCGGCCTCCTCATCCCAGGGGATGGCCCTGGTCTGTCCTGTGTGCACCTCTGAGGCCCTGCTCTCTGTACTGTGCCTAGGGATGCATTCCTTTTTCCTTGTCTCTCCATGGTAGAAAGACCTCACACCTGGCTCGATTCTTCACTGGCTGTGTAGCCCTGGGCAAGCTGTCCAACCTCTCTGGACCTTGTTTTGCTCTCTGAAAGGTATCACCCATCTTCAAAGTCCATTACAAATGCCAGTTCCTGTGTGTAATCCTCTCCCGAGCCGTCTCACCTTTGGCTGCTGAGGCCTGGAGCCTCTCTCTCTGGCTCTCGACTCCTTCAGGGCAGAGGCTCCTTCCTGCCTTTTTGCTTTTCTAAATCCCTCAAGCACCCACAACGCTGTCTTTACCCAGAGCAGGCACTCACTCAGCAAATACCTGTTGAATTGATTTGTGTTAAAATGGCTGCCTGGGACTAGTGATTCCCTCAGGTGCCTCCTCTGCTCTGATTCTTTTTCATTCCAATTGTCGCTTGTGGGTTGGTCTCATTCCCAGGTGAGACTTTAGATCCTAGAGGGCAGTGTGAGGGAATAGCTGGCCTGGTGCTTTAGCGAATATAGAAAGCAATTCTGACATTGTGAAGCAGTTACGCACGGGGTTCTCTCCCCCTCACTCAGCAGCACATTTCCCAGAGCCCGACTGGAAGATCCAGGCTGTAAACAACATGCTAAGGCGGGACTCCTGCTCCGTCCCTCCCGCCGCCTCCGGTGTGCCTCCCCTCCTGGCACCTCCTCACCCCAGCACCCCTCTCTGCAGAGTTTCCTTCCCTGGCCAGTGGGGACGCCTGCTGCTCCCAGCAGCTCCCTCCCGGCCCCACCCTGCTGCTCTCAGGAAGCGGTGGCAGGCTTTAGAATGAAGCAATCCTCGGTCTCATCAGGGTTCTCAACTCCCTCCCCGACATGACAGACACTTCTCCAAGGCTGCTCCTGCGCAGCAAACACACTGCCTCTTGGAAACGACAGTAACAGCTAATGTTTATTAATAGCTCACAGTGTGCTGGGAGACTCTCCGAGAGCTTTGCACATATTATCTCATGTAATGCTTCTAATAACCCTCAACAATGGCTCTGTTATTATCTTTATTTTATAAAGAGAAAGCTGAAGCACAGAGAAGTTAAGCCACTTGCCTAAGGTCACACAGTTAGAGAGTGGGAGAGCCCACATTCCAACCCAGACAGTTTGATTCCAGAGCTCATGTTCCTGACATTCCTTCAGGCAGCAGGATGCCTGGGGTGGTGGACAATGGCTGGGCACCTCTAAGACACACACACACACACACACACACGCACACACGCGTGCACGTGCACACACAGACACACAGCCTAAACACATGCACAGCTGTGTCCCTTGTGCTGTGCATGTGTGAACATTCCAGTGGCAGTCACACACACCCATGTGTGTCTTCACTCATGCACTCTTGTTAGTCCGTGCATGCACAATGCTCTCCGCACTGTTTGATAGAACTTTCTGGCATGCAGAAAATGTGCTATGTAGACAGCACAGACTGTCTACCACTATAGCCCCATCTTTACTTGTGGCTGTTGAACCCTGGGCATGTGGCTAGTAAAACTGAAGAACGGATTTTTAAATTACATTGGAATAAAGTTAATTTAAATGTAAATGTAAATAGTCACACGCTGCTGTTAGCTACCGAATTGGTAATGCTGTCATGGGCTTGCTGTGAGGATGGAGAGAGGTGATGATCAGGTCTCATGGGCAGCACAGGCCTGGCATGTTAGAGAGCTGGACAGTAGACATAGCTTTATTAATAACTACCCAATTATAACCGTGCATATGCATTGATGTGTGCAGCTCTCCCTGTCTCCACCTAGCCTTGCAGCCAGACACCCCATCATTCTTTACCAGGGCAGTTGAATACCACCCTCCTGACGGTGGGCTCAGACTCCAGAGTATTTCTCAAGGTGACAAGGAAAGAGGGCTTGGCTCTGCGGTGCCTGTGAGAGAAGTTTGGGGTGGGGACCCAAGTGCCTCTCTCACTTGCTGGCACCCAGCAGGATGTGGAGAGGGTGCCTGTGGCGCTAGGGTCCTCCCGCCCACTGGCTCCCTGGCCCCAGCCCAGAGCCACCCAGGTACCTGGGTGAATGATTACATCTCTCATTTGTAAGTAAAACAGGGTCTCTCTTTGTGTGTCGCTTTTATTGTTTTTTTTTTTTTTTTTTTTTTACTTTAAAACAGGGAAAACGGGCCAGCGGTCTGCCTCAGGCATTTGGTCGTGGCTCTGGGGGCCAAAGAGAAGTTCCCAAGGGGCTCTTCCCTTCTAGGTGTTCAGAGAAACAAGCCAGCACCGTCAGGCTGGCAGGGGTGGCTGGGTCGGGATATGTGGGCCACAAGGACATGGATCGTGGGGCAGGCTGGGTGGGAAGGCTCCAGCCGCAGCAGCGGGGCAGGGAGGAGGGAGCTCTGCGACCTACATCACCACTGTGAATCTGGCTGACTCACCCCTGGACAGCAGTTCCCGCTCTCCCTGCTGCGTGGAATGCAACCTTGGCATCCTGGGAAAGATGCTCCAAGAAAGGGCAGCAGCAGTGGCCCTGGCAAGGGCTGGAGGGAATGAAGCTACAGCATGAGGGATTTAGGTGGGAGCATGGGAGGGACAGACCTGGGCTAAGTTCTGTGAGATGGTGCAGGACAATTTGAGGCAGGAGGAACGGTTTCCTTTATCTCATTCATTAATGACAAAGTGAGGGCTGGCAGTGTCAGTGTGGGTGAGCACCTGCCTAGAGGTGGGGTGGGGGCATGGGGAAGGAGGACTCCCAGCATCCTCTGTTCCAGGCTTCACGCATGCATGACCTCATAGTGTGCATCACACAGTCTGTGACCTAATTGATGCTCAGTCCACACTGAGGAGGAACAATAATCACATCTAGGAAGTCTTCTTTAATTTGTTCTATTATAAATGACTTTAAATACCATGACATACTGATACCTCTCAAATTTATACCTCCAGCCCAGATCATCACTCTGAGCTCCAGGATCATATTCCACCTGCCTTCCTAATGCCTCTCCTTGGACATCTAACAGGTCTCCCGCTCTTAGCAAGGCCAAATCAGAATTTTGATCATCCATCCCTAAAACATGTTCCTTCCCAGTAAATGGCCCCACTCAGCACTGAGTGCCTCAAATCGTCCTGGGCTCCTCTCTCTCTCCCCACATCACACCCAATCCATCAACAAGTCCTGCGACCCCTATCTCCCAAACACATCCTGACCCCATCTGTGTCTCGCACCACCTTCAGTGCCCTTCTTAATCCATGCCCCTTCATTGCTCCTCTAGCTGCCCCCCTCCATGTCTGCTCTCCTGTAGCAGCTGGCTCCACACAGTAGCCGAAAGATCTCTGTGAAACATACATCAGAACATGGCTCTTCCAACATTTCTTGCTAACCTTACAAAACAATTCAGACACCCCTGCCAGGCCTGACACAACCTGCCCCCACCAGCCCCTCCCACCTAATTCTCCCCATTACCCCAGGACGTGCCTGTCACACTGCTCTTCCTCCTGTCCCTTGAACACACAAAGCCCATTCCTGCCTCCGGGCCTTTGCACCTGCTATTCTCGCTGCTGGAGGTGCTTTCTCCCGCCATGTCTGCTTGTTGTTTGGATCTTGGCTTCACTGTCAGTTCCTCAGAGGAGCCCTCCCCACTCACACGTATACAGTGGCCCCAGTCATCCCTCATCCATATGTTTTAATTCCCAGCACAACACTTATGATCAGGTTTTTAATTTTAATTTTTAATTTATCGTCTGACTCTCCTCATGAAAATGTGAGCTCCAGGAGATCCAGAGGTTTCTGTGCCCTGGTCATCGTTGTGACTCCAGCAGTGGCACAGAGTGGGTGATCAGTAACTGTTTGTGAATGAGTGAATTATTTGTGAATGAGTGAATTATTCAATCCTGATGGTGTTTGTGGGTAGAAGTGGGAGCTCATAAATGTGTTTCCTGGACTGGCTCTTGTGTACGAATTGCAAGACTAATTAAACTCATACATATTTGTGGAAATGCAAATATAATTCTATTTACCAATGACTGTAATAAAGGTAAATGCTCCTTACTTAAACAAACAATTCACTTTGGGAATAGAGCTGTAAACAGAAGCAATAAATAAACACTCGTTATTGAGTGCTCGCTGTGCACCCACTGAACTTCACAAGCTGGCTGCTCTGATCTTCCATGGTGGCAACTACACTTAGGAAGGCTGAGGCCCAGTCATGAAGACCTCTACTCCCTGGATGTGGGTACTTAACCACAATAGTCACAGGCACTCTTCCCCAAGCGTATGACTCTTGGGAGCATGGCTGGACACCTTGGCTGTGCCACTTATTTGCTCTGTGCCCTGGGAAGTTAGGGCAATTAAACTCTGTGCCTCTGTTTCTTTGTCTGTAAAATAGAAATTGAAATGTTCTCCTAGGAAAACCTGGGAACATTAAATGAGATAGCACATTAGAGCACTTGGCATCATGCTGGGGATACGGTGAATGATAAATACATGTTAACAATTCCTCTCTTATTATTATGATTATGATTATTATCATTATACAAGACTATTCTAGATGTTTCTACATTTTTGCACTTAATTGCCATAATAACTCATGAAGCCGGTATTGTTATTCTTGACTTACAGGTTAGGAGATGCTCTGAGCTCCAGATATGAAATGCCTTGCCCCTGGTCATTGCCTGGCTCTCAGACATGAAAACCCAAGTCTCTGGACTCTAGATCCAGTGCTCTTCCTATGGCATCACTACTGCCTCCCTTGAACTTGGTTAGAGCCCAATACTGATGGGGACTCCCCATCACACCCATCTCCATTTTAACTCTTCAATCCCTGCATGGACTCAGCACCTCTGACTGTGGTCTCTGAGCAACCCCTCAAATCTTCCCATGTCTTCTCATTCCAAGACTCTAAGAGCTCCCCAAGGGTTGCACCACCCTGGAATCTGAACTCTAAATCCAATATGAAGTTTACATCATAGGGTTAGAGGCTGTGAAACAGGAAGCGTTCTTCGAGGTGACCCATTTCATTCCCATCCCCAGAGGAAGAAATGGAGCTCCACAGGTGCCCAGTGACATACTCAAAGGAGTTCCTGGACTAGAATGAAAGGCTTCCTCCCTCCTCCAAACCCAGGCCGTACCCTGACCTACCTCCCCTAAGCTGGGCATCTTCCCGGCCATCTCCCCAGTCACTAGAGAAGCAGGTGAGGGACACAGGGCATCTCAAGTTGGGCTGTTGGTGGTGGGTGGCAGGGGCTGAATTTACTTATGAATGGGCATGGCTTTTTTTGTGTGTTACCTCCCCATGGGTCTGTGAGCCTCCTGGGCAGTGGCTGTGGCTCTGCCTCCTGTTCCTCACATGATGTGCAGCCCAGCACTGGGCACGGTGTGGGTGAGCAAAAGCCCAGCCTAGGTTGCATAAGGCTCCTGGCTGGAACCACCAGCCAGACCTAAGGACAATGACCAAAACCTTCACAGTCATTATCTTTGGGGAGTGGGAATATGGGTGTCCTCTTCTTGCTACATTTTCATCTTGTTTATTTTTTCTGTGACAAATACTGTTGACAATGAAAACATTTACAATACACTTAGTATTGAAAAAGCAACTGGTCTTTTCTGGGGACCAGTTGATGGCCCCTCCATTCCCTCTAGATGAATGAGAGAGGCTACTACATGGTCTCTGCCGCTGGGCAGGGAGGCTGAAGCTCCAGGGAGGCTGAAGCTTGGGGGACTCTGAGAGACTGATGGGGCTGCAGCAGTTAGAGGCTTCCTGGAGGAGGCTCGGCACGGTCTGTGCAGAGAAGCAGGCCTTGGCTTGGGGGAAGCAGGAGTGAAGAGGGTACCCCAGGTGGGGGAACAGCCTGAGCAGAAGTGCAGAGATGCAACTCACCTCCCAGGAAGGGAGGGCTGAGGTAAGGGCAAGGGCAGCAAGGCCAGGGATGTCCTAGGTCGTGAACTCTTTTACTTCTTTTTTTTTTTTCATTTGTTCAACAGCTACAATTATCTCGGGCTCACCATGTTCCAGGAACTGTCAGATGCTCCACCGAAATCACTGTGTGTCATGTTCACAAGCAGCTCATCCAGGCAGGGTGTAAATTCCCGTTTGCTAGACAGGGAGACTGAGGCCGACCAGTAGGTAAAGGGATTTGTCCAACTCACACAGCTTGTCAGCAGAGCTGCGGGGCTGGACCTCAGTGCTGCGCATTGCATGGCCCTTGTGCTGCTTTCAAAGCCTCCACTCCCCACTGAATGGACTCTGGGAGGGGCTGGGAAGCTGTGTGAGGTGCTGAGCAGGGGAACGACTTCACAGCTGGGCACAGAATAGCTTCACCACTGAAAACAAAGAACTTGCATGTAATGTGTCACCAGAGGAGTTGGCTGGCCTATATATGGGTACGTGTGTGCTTGTACGTGTGTATGTGTGTAAGTGTATCTGTGCATGTGTAACTACGTGAGGATGAGAATTTAAGAGTGAGATTGGGATCCACTTCCTACAAGTGGGGAAGACATGTCTGTTATGACAATTATAACACCAGCCTAAGGAATCGGTTTTATGGCATAAGCAGATGGTTCCAAAAATGTAGGCTGTCATTCCCCCGAGGAAGAAAGCTGAGCCCCAGGGGCCATGAGGCAAGCCACAGAAAGTTAGGGGATACTCAGGAGGGTGTCTGGTTGAGGCCTGAGGAAGCCGCAGCATTGTTGACAACTTGGACAGGGAGCTGATCCTAGGGCTCCGGGGACAGGCAACGTGACATGCATGGAGACCCCTAAAGCTGCTTTCCAACTTGCAGATTCCTTTGCCTCATCGTCAGGGAATTCAAAAGTGTGGGGATGAGGTCAGGAGCTTCGTTTCCCACTGGAATCCCAGAAGATTCTGATACATGTGTTCTGGGAGAGGCTGGGAAGGGTCAGGGTCTGGCCTCAGCTGCAGGAAGACCGGGCATAATAAGGGCACCAGTGCCCAACAGCAGCTTGCTGCAGATGCACTGGGCAAAGCACACAGCCAAACCCTGGGTGTGAGGAGGGGGTAGTGTCCTCAGGGGCAAGAGTGGCGGGGCCTCCAGATGAGCGAATGGGTAACCACCAGATCTGTCCCTGAGATCCCAGGACTCCTGGGCAGGTAGGACTGGCCTTCCTCCTGCTGCCTAGTAGCAAAAGGACTCATGCTGGAGCCAGAGGTGGGCTGGGGCCAGGCTTGGGGATGGCCTGGCTTTTGTGCCTGTACCCCAAGTAGCTGAATTCAGCCTCCAGGGGGCCCAGAGATGAGGCAAAGAGAAAAAAAAATATCTGTAGCTGGACACGTGGGCTAGGCTCAGGAGCTCTGTGTTTCTGGACAGAAGGACAGGCCCAGGAGAGCAGAGATGCATTTAGCCAGACAGCATCTCCCCGGGCCCCACTCTGGCCCTTCCCTCAGGACACGTTGCTTCCAAGTGCTGCCTCTGGCCTCGCTGGTTGGGTCTGAGCACTATCTGCTCAAGCCTGGATGGAGGCAGTGGGGCAGGGGCCTCTCTTTTCCTGTGGCTGCCCCATCTCTCTCTCTCTCTCACTCTCATATGCATGTGTGTGTGCATACACACACACACACACACACACACACGGCCCTGCACTTGCGGCTGTCTCCAAGAAGAGACCTCAGGGCTACCTTCTGGGGAGCTGACCCCCTCTTCTTCCGGTCTCCCAGGGAATCTGTGGGCAGAATGTGAGAAGATGCCACAGATGGCCCAGCCGTGCATCCAAGAAAGTGGCGAGGTCTCTGGAGGACACTGTCTGACTTAGCGTCCCACCCAACTAGGTTGCCCACAACCACACGTGTGCGGAGCCCTTTCTCCCCACATACTTTTCCCACACTCCTCCCCTACAACTGGCCAGAGGCCCCTCAAAAAGACACCCACGCTCACACACATTTGCGGAGAACTGCAGGCGTGCCCACCCAGGGAGTTGGACTCATCTCTTCTGTTTTTTACATGCACTTGGTAGAAACTGTAGTCATAGACGTACACACAATCTGTCACTAAAAATTGGCCCACCCAAGCCCGTCACAGCCCACACACACTTGCATACACTCAGCACGTATGAGCATACACGTCCGCACATCTCCTCATCTCCTCGCCCAGGTCTCACAGGCCGGGATTGGAGTGTACTCACTTGGAAGTGGTGTGTGGGCAGGTGCACACACACACACTACATACTTGCACCCACGCACATGTATGCACACACATACACACACACAGTGAGAAATATGCACTTCTCACTGCAGCTGCAGTAAAAGGCTCCTGATTCCAGAATCCTGATCAGACTCAGCACTTCTTTCAGGCTGTGGACAGACGTGGTCCTGGTGTGAGATACCCCTGGACCCTGAGCTGGGAGGGAAAGGGTGGGGCTCTGCCAGATAGCAAGTCCCAGGATAAGAGAGCTTTGCAGCCTGGGAGGAATGAAGACAGCCCTCTGGGCATCCTTCCCTCTCTTTCCAGAACAGCGTAGAAAACACAGCTCTCCCACACGTGACACACACTGACCCACACAGCACCAACACACACATGCACGCTCCAGCAGAACCACAGGATGCAGTGTAAATACAAAACCCATGTCTACAACGTGAATCTACATGGCGCACCTCTAGCAGACACACCACAGCCTGCTCTGTGCCATAGTCCCCAGAGGTGTCCACCAAGCCTCACCCTTTGCAGCCGGCTGGCACAGTTTGTCTACACAGGACAGGGCAACACATGCAGTAGTACCTCCAGTGACAACCCCTCATCTCTCCTGTCCAGCACATGTAGCTCAAGTCAGTACTGCAAAAGCAGACTGCCCCATCATCCCGGGACACACTCAGTTTCCAAATGGTCAGCTTATCCAGCAGATGGAGGAAACAGAGAAGTCATTCCTGGATCCTCAGGATTTTATTTTAAAGAAAAGAAAACCATAGGTTTCCTGTTCCCTGGCGAACTCCTTACCACTACTTAACCCTTTGCTTAGTGTGTGTGTGTGTGTGTGTGTGTGTGTTGTGTGTGTGTGTGTGGTGGGTGGGTGTGTATTCTCTTAATACAGCTGAGCACGGCCACCTTCTCTTCCAAACATGTTCCCATGAGCCAACAGGAGCCCCCCCAGGCTGGAGCAGGCTTGGGTGGACGGCTGAGGGCTGGGTGTACAAAAACCTTTCTCACTCAGCCACAGCCGGAGGTAGCCTGAATGCTGGTCTCCAGGAGAGGCTGTGGCTGTAGACCTACCCTGCTCCTCTCCTTCCTTCCCAGTTGCCACCCCCTGGATGCTGCCTCTTCTGCTCACAGGCTTCCCCTTACCTACATGAGGCTGTCTATAGCCAGTGCCTGGGGCTGGGTGGCTCTTGGAAGGCCTGCCCAAAATTTCTCCAGGTCCTGCCTTTAGTCTTAGTTAGATGACCAGAAATTTGGCCAAGATCCTGCGGGTTGACGCAGAAGGGAGATTGCAGGGGGAGTGCTCTCAGCAAATGCCTTCTGTTTATTTGTTGACTTCTAATGAGGATTTGGCCACAGCCTTTATGGGGTCCCTGTGTTCCCACCTCCCTTCCAAGCTGGGCCCCTGTCGTCTCTGTCTCCAAACCAGCTGCTTTTACTTCTTCTTGCTAAAAAGTTAGGTGGATAAATTGTGTTTCTGGCCTTGTGGTTAATTAAGCTTTGTCTTTAAGGAGTGGTATGTGAGTATGTGTGTCTGTGTGAGGGTGTGTATCTGGGTCCGTGTGTGTATCTCTATGTGCACTTCTTTATGGGTGCCAGAATGTTTCTATATGTGTATGTCTATGAATGTGCTTGGGAATGTATCTGCATTTCTGAGTGTGTGTGTGTGCTTGCATATATGAGTATCTATATGAATTCCTATTTCTGAGTGTGTTCCTATGTGTGTCTGTGTGTACTGATTTTTGAATCTCTATGTATGTGTGTATCTGTATGAGGGTGTGTCTGTGTGAGTTATCTCTTTGTTTCCGTAAATGTGTACACATCTCTGTGTGTGTGTGTGTGTGTTTTCAGATCCTCCATACAAGACAGTGTGTGATAATTTAAGAAAACATTAGCCAGTAATGTCCCAGGGCTTCAGTTTTCCCATCTGCAAATTAAGGGAGATGTAAGAGATGATCTTTTTATTTACTTCCATAAAGGGAGCATGCAGTCAAGGAAGTGTGGCCGGCTTGAGCCTATGACCAATCTGGGTGTATCTAACCTCAGTCGAGTTACTTATCTCCGAGTTTCCATTTCTTTGGCATTCAAAGGGGCACAGTGACATCTCTGTCGAAGCTTTGTCACGAGGATGTGATGAGATAAAACAAGTGAGAGGCTGTGTGTCACTGTCACATAGTAGGTGCATTGCCAATATCCGTTCCCACCCATGCTTGGGCCTTTGTGCCGCCCCTTATGTGCTGTTTCCGAGAGTGAGCCGGACCCTCAGAGCTGATGAGGGTGCTGATAGGGGTGCTGGCCCTTAATGCATGACAGTGACCCTGGACATTTTAACTTTTACACCGTGTTTTCCCTTCTCATGTGATCCTCACAAGGACCCTAAGCAATGGGTTGAGCAGGTGTTGCTGCAGTGATGTGAGAGCAGAAGGCCCAGGCTCTGAGCAAGGAGGTGAGGACACTGGTCCGTGGGGGAGCCAGAGCCAGGGTGGGGCAAGGACCCAGGCATGTGGCTCCTATGTGGAGTACATCCTTGGTGTGCCAGCTACCTCTGTAGCAGGTAGTGTCCAAGGCACTAAACACTGCCCACCCCCAGGAGCCCTGCAACACCCAGGCCTCCCCTGAATGATCAGGGCCAAGCTGGAGGGGCCTGTGCATGAGCCCCAGACACATGCGGACCATCTGCTGAACAGATGCGTGGAAACAGCCCTCCCCTCAGGAATCAGAGGGGTGACTGGTGAAGCGGGGCCAGTCACTCCCAGAGCTGGTCCTGATTGTCTGCAAGAAGCAGACTACCCTTCTCCCAAACAGTCTATGCTGTTGTGGGTGCCCAAAGCCAGATTTATTAGCCTCATTACTCACTTTATTTAAAGGATTTGACTGTAAGTGGCAGTTGCTATTTTTCTGAAATCCAAACCATCCTAGAGCAGTATGACAAGGACCCTGGAGAACAGAGGAGAAGGCAGCCTCCTGTTACTGTATGGGCCTAGTCTCACAGCAAGAGGTCTTGGAAGGGGTGCACTCATTTTTATATTTAACTTTGGGCAGGTTTGAGACAGGGAAAAAAAATCCTACTCCTTGAACGAAGGTCGCCCTTTGGCCAGGGGCTGCCTCGCAGGCCAGGCCCCACCAATTTGCCTGCCTGGTCAGCAGGTACACCTTTGCCCCTGATCCCTGATTCACTGGTGACCCCTTCCCTGCCTTGCTGGCACACATCCTGAGCAGAGCCATTCTGCCGTATCCTGGCAGGATTTGACCAGGTTGTAATTTTCCTTCATGATCCCTTTTTCATTTTTCTTTATAAAAAAGGTATCAACTGTACCTGGTTGCAATAGGGATAAAAAGAGGTACTATATAAGAAAGTATTTCACAGATTAAAATGCTATATAAATAGAAGATACACTATAATATAAATAAAATACATAATTTAACTTCTATGATACAGTGCACAAGATGCATGGTTCAACTTTAAATGACCAAATCACTTTTATATATAGGTTATATATATGCAGTATAACATATCACTTAATCTGGTATATAATGTGGTTGATAGTATGTCCTGTGATCCATACAATTATATAATATCTTATGACATATCATATTCCCAGCTCAGAGAAAAGTAGAATCAAAATCAGTCGACATTAGGCTATTTTGGCATTCGAAACACAAGCCCCAGATTTGTGATTTTAACAGCTGAAGCTGGGAGGAAGAAAACTAAAAATACTAATGGGGAAGATATCTCCATCAACTGGCAATGTGGTCCAATGGGTGGGGGTTGGGGATCCGTGGGAAGAAAGAAACCCCAAGAATAGGTCTGGGGAAGGGGCTCAGCAGGGAGAGGGGCGTCTCAGGAGGAGCTGGAAGAGTTGGGCTTGGCAGTGATTGTTCCTACTATTTATGAAGCCAGATGAGGAGCTATAGGGCTTGCAGTGGCCCCTGTGTCTGCTGATTAGCTGGAGATTATATTGATGATGTAATAAAAATTCACTTTGTCTATTAAGTTTCACCAGGACAATCAGGGAGAGATTAGATAAAAATCAGGGGAAATGAATAATAGAATGGAGGAGGAAAGCCACACGTCCCACCCCTGCCATGGTCCCTGCCTGCCTCTCCTTTTTCCTGCCCCCAAGGGAGCATGAACCAAGAAGCCCCTGCCCTGCACCCAGGCCAAGCTAAGCTGAAACTTCCCCAGAGCTAGGCGCTCTTAAGGAGGGACGTGGTGTTCCAGATATGACGTTGGTTTAAGTTTACGGACCATGTTTAATATTTGATTAAACCTTTGGCATGGCAGCCTCTGTGATCCGCAGGCCCCACTGGGAGCCCAGCAAAGAGATCAGCCCTTCCGCTGGCTGCCTGGGTCCCTCTCTGCTGCAGCAGGGGAGGTGGAGTTCTGCCTGGGCAACAGAGCTCGAGGCCGGGCAGACCTCTGCTGCCTCCCAGTAGACAGAGGCATCCCTGCCTCATGCTGGCTCCCCCTGGTCTGTGCCAGAAAATTCCCCCCGATTAGAGACGTTTCTTTGGGTTAAGGACTGGGCTCTAAAAGGTCCCTGTTAAAAGGCACGTGGCAACAGAGATGGTAACACATTAATGTCCATTAGCCACCAGGGACACATCTGCCCAGTTTGATTTGTCAGACCAGCAAGGGGCAAGGCATTGAAATGATAGGAAAAGGAGGTCACTTTTGGTTGGGTACCATTGCTTGAGAGCCCTCAGTCCTGGTTTGGTGGCCTGGGGGTTGGGGTTCGGGACTTGGGGTGGGGAGTGTAGAGGCTGGATGACTGGGAACTCGGAGGGTACTGGAAGACCAACACTAGTGACGTCCATATCCCTTCAGGGAACTGAGTTTTTTAGTCACTCCAGCTCTATGACTGAGCCCAGTTCTGTTCTCCCCTGAGAAATCCCTGGGGTCAGGAGGATGCCAGGATTGTGGTCTGTGGAAGGCCTATAAGAGGGGAATCTCCCTCCCCTAAGGAGCCAGCTCCAAAGGCCACCTCAGCCATGACTGCCCCCCTGGGCTGAGTTTCTCTTCCAGAGATGGGAGAAGTATGCCCATTCCACTGTTATCCTGCAGTAAAAAATGTCTGCTCAGGACGTTGCCCAGGTGTGCTGTCTACAATGGGGGCAGTTCTTCCTGGGACCTGGCAATATTTTTCCAGCTGCAAGACCAGTGTCACCCCAGGAAACTGTCCTCAGCTTCATCCCCATGGCCTGGCTGCCATCCAGCCACTCCTGTGCTGGGGGCAGGAACAGAGGAAGGGCGAGGCTGTGGGAAGATTTCAGCCCCTGGAACCCTATAGTGTATTGCTTGGGACGTTCAGCTGAGTGAGTCTGTGGGGACAATCTGGACGCCTGCCTTGGTGACAGCAAACATGACCATGGGTTTAAATATTCCATGAGTAATTTCTCAGCCCAAGTGGGCTGCAATTGGGACAGCTGAAGGACACTGCAGACCCAAAGCAGGTGAGGACAGCCCTGGCAGGTTCAGCGTGTGTCACTGACTTCTTCGGAGTAACAGCAACACACCCACCCACCCCTGACTGATTCTCCCTCAGCCAGGCTGGCGGCAGGTCCAGATTTATTCAAAATGAGAAATTCCTTTGTCCACCATTCTGAGAATGAGACTTCATTGCAGAGGGACAAAAACAAACACAATGGAAAGAAACAAAACACAACTCCCCGACTTGTCAGCTCTCCAGCCCTCCTGCTCTGTCCTGTTCCCATCTGCCAGGCTGGGCTTATGCCGTCCTTCTCTATGTGGGAATCTGGCTCAGAGCCAGTGCCCCTACCTGATTACTCATCTTTCAGGGGTTCCCACATCTCCCCCCAATAGGGCATTTACACGGGATAGTTTTAGGTTTATGGGGTTGCTGTCTTCTATCACATCTCAAGTTATCTTGTGGCAGTGAAAGCGGGTCCCCCACCTTGTCGGAACAGAGCCTGACACTCAGGGCACCTGAATTGGACATGAATCTGCACCTGCATGACGGAGGCCTATGTCTCCCCTGTCAGACCCAGGGGCTTTCCTGAAGGGGGCCGTGGTATGTCCTGCCACAGCCTATAATTTCCTACCCACTCCCTGCTCTGCAGAAACCTGCCTCTGCATGATGAGGGTGAGTGTCGAGAGGGGTGGGGGGCATCCCAGAAGTCAACGGCAGTTGGTTCAGTGACTCCCCAACTCCCGCCCCAGCAGGCCCCTCCTCCAGCCTTGGCTGGTCTGCAGGGATGCTCTCCTCCTGGCTGTGTGGCCTCTGCTGCGGACTAGCCCTCTTAATCACTGGCTCAGCCAAGACAAGGTCAGAACATTCCAAGTTAATGTTTTGCTGAGAAACTTGAGAAACTAAGGGAGAAATAAACCAAAGCCCTGGTGATGGCATAAGGGGCAGATGGGGGTCTTGAACTTGAACACAAAGGGTACAGGAGCCTGGCTTTCTGCTGGCTCCACCTGGATGGTTCAGCCTGCATGTTTGGCCCTTCCTGCCTGGCTTCCCACGTATCTCAGCTGGGGTCTGCTGGAGGAAGCGTGTCCTCTGTAGCTGGTGTGTGGCTGGTCAGCCCTTCAGGAGTGTGATCTCTTGCTCTAAGGCCTGAGCTGCTGTTGCCACCTGATATGCCCAGTAGTCATACACCATAGCTCAACAACGTGCTTTTCCCGCACTGAGATGTCACCCTTTAACTTGCTGTTCCTCTCTTTTCCCTGGGGACCCAACTCAGCTGCCGGGTCCCAGGCTTCACCGTTTCTTCCTCATTCCAGATTTCTGAACTTGCCCAAGAGAATGGCAACGAATTTACTCTAAAACAAATGTAATCATTTGCTTATTGAAATAGTCAAGATGACAGTACAGATGAAGGTCCTGTTTTTCAATAAAAAGATTTTTTTTAAAATTGGATAAGAAAATGAGCCTGAAAATAAGCCAGTCCTACTCTGTGTCTTTGTCACTCTGATGATAAACTGGGCTTAAGGTGCTCTTCTGGGGCCTCAGCTGGACCTGGGTGGTGAGTGTACCAATTGATCACTAATCTTGGGTTCTCCACCCAGGCCCATCCATTTCATCACACGTAGCATGTGAGTGTGCCACGTGTGCGTCTTGTGGGGGGCATTTGGAGATTCCTTTGCAGAAGTTCTGGGACACAGCAGTTTGGAGCTGGACCCATGTCAGGCCCTAAGTATGCAAAATATTCTGTTGCTTTGCTAACAAGTCCCCAACATATGGAATTAAGAATAAAAATCATACTAAATCATAGATTGTAGTTATTAATTTTTGAAATGAAACAAAACTCACATGGATACAGAAATGACAATACTTTTTGGGTTTTCTGATCCTCCTCTCTGGCTTTGTGGTCCCTGTTTTGCTGGTGTCCCAGGGTCAGGCCTGGCTTGTCAAGTGAGGGAAATGACCTGGAGAGTCCCCCACCCGCGCAGGGAGCTGCTGTGCAGAAGGAGCAGCCAACACTGGCCGGGGTAAGGGGTAGGGTGCAGGAGAGGTTTGGGTTGGAGCTCCTGGGGTGAGGCGGGGCCTGGGCTGCTACAGGAGCTGGGCAATTCAGACTGGGGCCCGCAGTGTGTGTGTAAGAAGTTCTTCGTCTCACCGTCAGAGGGCAGGCGACAGCTGGAGGAAAGAGGAACCCTCCCCTCACACACAATTTAGGGGCTTCCTCCCCAGGTATGAAAAAGGTGTAAAGAAGTGGTCTAGCTTCTGGGCTCTCTGCTGTTCTCCCTACAGCTACCTGGAGCCAGGCCTTGTGGCCGAGGAGGGGAGAGGGCACTTTGGGCAGAGGACTGAATGCTGGTGCCAGAACCCACACTCCTCATATACCCTCTGAGGCTGTGCCCAGCCTGGGCAGGGATGGGAGCCAGTCAGGGGGCCTGGGAACCGTCTGGGGCAGCCTCGGGGGCTGGGGCTCTGCAAGGAAGGCTGGGTTGTGTGCACTGGGGAGGGAGCGGCAGTGACCTGCAGGGCTCTTTGTCCCGCAGGCTGGGTGTGAGCACCTGGGTGGGACCTTGACTGTGCAGAGGCCAGGGGACCTTCTTGCCTCTTGATGACCCTGGGTGAGTGGGAAAGCAAATCAAAGGAGGGTGGGATGTGGCTGGTCAACTGGGGCCTGAGCTGTTTCTTATGAGAAGGGGAGCACTGTACCTCAAGCAGCCCCATCGCCCATCCCAGCGACAGGCCCCATTTACTTGCCCTCCTTTACAATCGAAGGCATCCGCCGCCCCCTATCTTAGCAGCCCCTTTCTTATTCATCATCACGCCCACCATGGGGCCTGGACTCTAAGTCAGGCTCCCTTTCAGTTGCCTTGACGACTCTGGAAGCAGAGAATGATCAAAAAGCCAGTTGGGCCTTTGGCTGTCACCAGAGACACTTCCTGACTGTCCTCTTTCCATTCTGAGGAGCGCCCAGACACGGGAGTTCGCTCCTTTTCACTTCTTCCCCAGGACATCCTTCCAGGTGTTATCTATGGCTGCCAAGAAGGGCCAGAGACGTCCTGAGACAGGGTTCTTATAAGGAAGAGAGTGAGGGGTCCAGGACTGCCTCAAGAGAATTCTAAGCCTTCCCTTGGAAGGATGCAAAGGCTTTCCTTCTCACTCACTGGGGCTGAAAGTAAGCCTCAGTGAGAAATGGCTTTCTGAAGTCCAAGATATTCCCACCCTACCAGCAATGCTGACAGGGCAGCACCCTGAGTCCCTGGCTTTGCTGATCCCAAGAATTTAATCACAGTGATTGATATGACTGGGGGCCTTTCCTTTCCTCCCGGGATACCCAGGCTGCAGAGTGCACACTGGCATCTCCTGGAGCCAGTATATCCCACCCCTGGAATGGGATGTGGCTTCAGGCTTATGCCACCCCTTTGGAGAGAGACCTCTTCACACAGCGGGGGCAAGCATGCTTTCCGTGCCTCATCCGGTGAGACCAAGCCAAGCCAAGTATTGATTTGACAGAAAGATATGGATATGCTGGATGCATAATGGTTAGGGGATCCTATTTCCTTCTTTTCCTGTTCAGAGTACACCTCTCCTCCAACCCACCCTGTTGAAAAGCAAAGGCCGGATGAGGGAGAGTGTTCTCACCGGTCACTCAGGGACGCCTCTGTTTCCCTGGTCTCCTTGCAGGAGTTCAAAACCATAAAGCCTCTGGGAACAAGGACCCCCTCTCCCACCATGACAAGCTCTCCCAAGATCTTCGCCTCGCTGTCTATTCTTAGAACCAGTCAATATGATTAATTTTACATGGGCATAATTTCCAGCCATTGCTGTGGAGTCCTCCCAGCCTCACCCATCAACAGCGACATGATACAGTTTCTGGTTATATTGGTCAACCAAGATATTGATATTATTAATAATGGATATCTATATGCTGACCTTTGTCCACACAACTGAATCACTCTGGGCTGGCTGTCACATTGCTTTAAGAGGTATTGATAAGCCCATTACTGGAAGGGCACATACAATCTTAGGTGTATGCTTTTCACTCACCTTCAAGCATCTCCTGTGAAAACTGACCTTTGTTGCATGAACTGGTGTGGGTACTGTGGCATGTGGTATGCAAAAGAATGTGTGCGCATATGCTTGTGTGGTGAATGTATGTGTGTGTGTGTGTGTGAGCGTGTTCACGTGTATGTAAGTGTGCATGTGAGTGTGTGTATGAGTGTGTGTATGTGAGTCTGTTTTGAACACCGTCCCTTTTAGAGCTGATCAAATAGTCAATTACAGCATTATAGGGAGGTAGCAGAATCAGAGTTCCTACAAATACACTGTGATGTAGCGTTTGATCTTTAGATGCCTCTTGTCTCTGAGGACTTGCGCAGGGAGGCTTGGCTTTATAAGGATATTATTAGGTTGATGCCTCATTCTCTCAATTTACCTGCCAGGCAAGAGACACCACTCACTGGGAGCAGTCTGGCCAGAACCAGCCACTGGGAGGTGCGCTGAAGACCATGCTGCAGGCTTGACTTTGGGCATACGCTACTCTCAGCCTCAGTCTCTTTATCTGTGCAGTGGCAACAGTTAATTCAGCTCTGCTTTCTAAAGACCAGAGAGGGGAAGTTTACTGAGCTCGGGCTCTCAATCTTCTGCCCCAAAACTTCCAATCATGTGAAAGCCTGGCATGCCAGCAGGCCTGATTGATTACATGGTGAGATGTAGCCCTTTAACTTTTAGAGGGGAATGGGTTTGTGTAGGTTTATAGTAGAAGGCATGCTTTTTGTGCTTGTGTGTGTTCATGCATGGTCACACAGACCTCATTGCTGTGCATCTCTGTGGCTGCTGTCATGCCTACCTGCATGGAAGGTGGTGTCAGGGTCAGTAGCCTCTATCAGCTCGGTCTACAGTGATCCCATCCTGTTTGAACTCAGACAGTCTCACTTGTCAGGGATGCCCCCTTGCTTGTCCCTGTAAAGGGAAACTGGCTAGCTGGAGAGATCTTTTGGATCCTCAGACATAGTGTATGAATAAACCAGACATGGATTAATTAGGTGTGACTACATCATTAAATTAGAATAATGAACAAACAGCCATGTATGGCATTCAAATCTGCCTAGAATGACTCCAAGGGTTGCTTTCAAGTAAGTCACCTGTCAGTTTGTAGGTTTTGAGGACTCTAGAGAGTGAGGTTCCTGTCACATCTTAGTGGCTTCTTTAGGCACTATGTACCCCAGGCGAGGACCATCCTTCAGTGGACACCAAGACTCCACAACTGAATCCAAACAATGACTTGGTTCAATACAGCATTTTCTATGCATGCTTCAGCTGCGAGCATTTCTCAGTGTGAAATACGATAGTAGCACAGGTGCTCAAGAGATGGGAGGGAGAAGTTAAGAGGTGTGGGCAGCGGATGTGAAATGTATTGATCCCATAATATTTATGTGGCTGTGCACATAGTGGCTTGTGCACGTGCATATGTGCATGCACACACACCCCCCTTTTGTGTTTCTATGAACTCCTTTTTCTTCTGCTGATACTCCCCATTTCAGTCAGATCGATTCAAGGGTGAACCAAGTTGTGTAATTTTAGGAACAGCTGCTGAACTGCAGCACCCTGCCCTTGGTGGACAACAGTTCTCACAATCCCGGTCCTTGGACACAGTGGCTGTGCAGAAAGGATTGTTTGTCTTTAACAAAGAGGAAGAAGCCAACAGCTAAGAGGGAAGAAAATGGGAAGCTAGCTTGCCTTGCTGGCCAGCTGTGGAATAGCCTAATACATCAGTGCTTTGTTCAAAAGATGTGTTAACTATCTAGAAACCTTTGATCTGTAGCCACTCTTAACAAAGGTGATAATTAATTAAAGCAGAGTGCATTGCAATAAAGTAACATCGCGGTCAGTTTATGCGTTGTCCAGAGCCAGCCTTCGGAAGTCTCTGTCAATTAAGCTCTTGTAGGAGGCCAATTCATTATCAATTTTTTTCCTGAGTTTGATCAATATTTTTGGCTGCTCTGTCCCCACAGAAGCAGGACTATGTCTGTCTCCATGAGGGCACCCATTTATTTCCATCTTGCAGATGGCCACATAGGATTTGTTCCTGAGCTGAGCTGTGGGGAATCACTCTGTTTGAAATCCTCAATCAGCTCATGCTAGAGAAGAGATACAAGGAAGGATAAGAGAAACCAAATGTGGAACAAGTAGAAGGGGAGAAACCCTGTAAATGGATGGTCCTGAAAACATCCCCTTTTACTCTTTTTTTTTTTTGAGACCGGGTCTCACTCTGTTGCTCAGGCTGGAGTGCAGTGGTGCAATCTCCACTCACTGCAACCTCCACCACCCAGGCTCAAGCGATCCTACTGCCTCAGCCTCCCGAGTAGCTGGGACTACAGGCTTGCACCGCCATGCCCCACTAATTCCCCTTCTACTTTTGAGGACTCAAAAATCAAGGCAATCACCTTGGGCTTCCTACCTGGCTTCCTTCTTGGTTCTTGTGGGTAGGGCTGTGGCTTGGGCTTTATATCCACCTAGGGCTATGGGGAACTTGATGGGTGATGGAGGAAGCTGTTAGGGCAAGCACATCAACACTGGAAATTCCTCTGCAGCTTTTACTACCCTTGTAACAGTTTTGTTTTTTTTCTGTCCGGGTACCTTTAACTTCTCTTATGTTGCCGAATGGAACACTTATCTCCTTCTTCAGGCCCCACTTTGGGGTTTGGGTGGATATCTTAAATGTCAGAGAAGACAGAAAAGGAGAGGAAGGATGATGAAAGGGCTTCAGTGAAATTGCGGGGGGCGGGGAGGCGGTGGGGGGGCTCTGTTCTACTCCCCTAGGCTGTTTGGGTAGGACTGGATGCTTTCTGCGATTCTTGGAGAGGCTGTGTATCTAAAGGCCTGCAGGAAAAGAAGAGGTGAAAGGAGTGGATTTTCTGCTCTTGTTACAGAGAGCCCAAAAGGAGGGCAACCGGCTCCCTGCCACGCCCTGCTTGGATTTAGGTAAAATGCAGTATTCTGCTTGGAGGGCCTGACTTGACTGAGCTGTCAGGTCATGTGTGTGTGTATGTGTCTGTGTGTGTGTGTGTGTGTGAACACTATAAAAGGAAAGTAGCCTGGAATACCAAGGGGCGGTGAGTAAGGTGGGAAATGCAATGGGTGAAGGGAATTAGCTGCAGCTGGCCACTCAGATTCCAGATGGAAGGTCATTGCTAAAATGAGTCAGTGGGTGAGCAGAAGCAGGCCAGCCTTAAAAGGGTGATGGGTGGGGAATGAGGATGGAACCCTCCTCCAAACCAGGACTTCTGGATGGGGATATCAGGCAGATAAAACAAAAAGCACACCTCCACACCGGGACTTGGATCATTGACAAATCCAAGCCAGGAGTTCTGAGGTGGATCATGTATGTAATGATGAGGACAGCATCATTCTTTCCAGATTTTCTCCCTTTCTCCATCACCCTTCTCCCTGATCCTGCATATAGCCTTGCAAGATTAAACTGTCCCTAACATCATCTCCACGCCACTTGCATCTGTCATCTCTTCCCTGTGTGTGTGTATGCACACACACATGCTCACTCCAACACCCACACAGGCTGCAGCATCTTCCCTCCTCCCACCCACAGACACATAGGTTTTCACACCCTTTAGCTCTTCTCTCTGCATGTCACATGGGATTTCCCTTCCAAGTTCAAGAGCTGCTGCGGTTTCAGCCACTGTAAACGGGCACTCCCAGCTTCTAGCTGGCATTTTGACCCTACAACTTTCACTTTTTTTATTCTCTACCTGCAACCTTGGGCCTTATTCTCTGTTGCATTTCTGTCCTCTAGAGCCTACTTATCCCAGATTCTCTTTAGGTGAGATCCCTCCTGGGTCAATTTGGAAACTGACTCTCTCCTGATGACATGGAAGGTGTGAGCCCTGGACAGAGGCAAAGTTGAGACCAGCTCTTTTCTCAAGCAAAAAGGTGGTGTCTTGGATATCTTCCAAGGCCTCGCTCAGAAGCCCCTCTTCCCTCCTGATATAGCTGCTGTAATAATGAGGAGGAAGATGCTATTATTAGTGATGATAATGGCCATGATCAAGTTGCTGGAGTGTGGCAAGATCACTGGGCAGTGGGAATGCCCTGGGACACGAGCTCCCTGGTAGAGCTCAGAACTTTACTACATGAGTGTGTAGGGGGCGTAGTAATGGCAGACAGTTTTGTCATTGTTTTCCTTTGCGTTGTTTTATGGCTGTGATTTCATTCAAGAAAAGATTTCATTTTGTTGTGTTTGAGAGGCCACAAACATCCAGCCAATTGGAGCAGGTGATGAAGGGAGTGAAAGTATACCAAGGGGGTTGTTTCAACCCAATCTAGAATTCCCATTAAAACTGTGTGTGCTTGGGGATGGGAGGGAGGTTGTTAACATCTCCCTGTTGAATTGCACTGAAATCTAGGCCAGCCCTGGTTTCCATATGTGTGGGATGTGCTTAGTCATGCTTGTACATGGAAACATATACGTGCATATGTGCATGTTAATTTGTCTCTGTGTTTGCTGATTCCAAGGAAGTCTGTTTAAAAGACAAATGAAATTATGCATAAGCAGCAAATAACCATCACTCTCTTAAATAAGCTAATCATTTCCCAATATTTTTTCTTTGCTCTTAAGTAGGACACTTATCAACATCTGGAATTTGGAGTTTGTTTTAATGGTGATTGTTGCTTTGATATGCTTTAGGTTTGTAATGATTGCTATTGATCATTTTCTTTGGTGAAACTTGTTTTTTAAAAAATGCTCTTCTTGTCTTCTGATTATGGCTATTCAGTTTTCCCTGTCTCTGACAAGGCAAATCTTTCTTTTAAAAGCTATAGGTGTGTACCCAGCCATTCTGCCAGTCTTTTCCCCTGGACAGAACTGAATTTTTATTTTTCAAAGTAATTTTAAAAAAGTTCATCTTAATTGAGCTCATGCCTATGCTAATACTTCAGCTGCACTGTCTCTTAGACTCATTTGAAAATGGAAATCACATAAAGCCTCACAGTTTAAATCACCTGTCTACAGCAGGAAAAAAACACCCAAAACCCCACAAAATAACGAACCATCTTGGGTAAAGGCAAGCGGTGGAAATTCAGTGTTCTGAGAATTATTATATCTTAAACACAAATACAGGACATAATTTTATGAAGATGAACACCAAAACATGTTCATATCCCCGTCCTTCCTCTTTCTCACAGCTAAACCCCAAATCAAGGGGCTTTAGGCATTTCCTATTCAGGTATAGTTGAAATAGAAGATTGTGCATGTGGTGGTGAGTATATTTTAAAATGATACACTCTCTGGAGCTAAATCCATAGAAGATTCTATTGCTCTGTCCCCACCCTTCTTCTGGATGTAGTGTGGAAGTATGAGGGGCTGAAATCCCTGCAGCTGTGGCTCCTGGGCTGAGAGCCCCCCAGGCTGCCAGTAGAGTAGGTTTTCCTGCATGCAGCGGAGAAAATCTCAAAGCAGAGTGGTTACCCAGGCACAGATCTGTTCTGACTGGATAACAAGAGGGACTATGATGTGGACTTGGCTGTTTAGATTAAAATGCATCGTGGGCTCTGGGAACAAGCATACATCAGTAGTAAAGGCTGTTTAAACCTTTGGGGACAGCCCTATGTTTAGATTACATTAATTCATAAATATTATACTAAATACCACTTAAATTGGACTTAAATGACTTCAAAGATAACGCATTATAATATGGCTATCCAAAGAGCACTAGTCTTTATATCTCCCAGTAACTCAGTCTTTGCTGCCTTCCATCTAGCTAGACAGGACCAAAGTTATGAATGGATTGCTGATTTCTTCACGTGTGATCCACTGTGTATGTGAGTGTTAACAAGCATGGGTATGTGTGCATATATGTGTCTTCAGCCACTGCCTCTTTTTGTTCTACAGGGAACGAAAAGAAGAAAAGAGAAATAAATTAAAAATGAGAGAAAAGAAGAATTGGACTACTGGGTGACCTGTTCCCTTCTCCAGGATAGAAAAATTCTACAAAAAGGGGTAAAATTGGCCCTCAGCTCACTTCTGCTGCTACCCGAGGAATTCATCTCTTTTCTCTTTAATCAATAGTACAATGTCTTTCTCTTTGGAGCCTGGAAAAACAATCTTTCCCAAAGTGCTCTAATGGGGGAGAAAAGAAGACTCTGAGTTGGTCGGGAGAGTTTGCATTAAACTCGGTTTTCTTCCTTGGGTGTTGTTTCTTTGAATTTTAAGTCTGGGCTTTTTTCTTCCTTTCTCTCTCTGCCTAGCACCCAGATACCCCTCTCCCCAATTGCTTTCTGGCCTCTGGGGGGTAAATTTACCTTTACGGTAATCACCCCAGTCCACAGCTGCTCTTTGCTGCCTCCCCAGCCCAACAGCCTTTCTCTGATATGGCTGGGTTTGCTCCACAACACCCACCCACTCCCTCCTCCACAGACTCCCAATTTGACTGGAGTAATTGCCTTTTAAGGTGCACTCTACGCATGGCAGGTATTCCATTAACCCTTAGAACTCCTTCCTTCTTTAGATATCTGAAATGGCAGGTGGCCAACAAATGGAGACCCACCTGAAACCTCGTGTGTTTAATTTAGTTTTTACTTCTTTTCCTTTTCCTTCTTTTTTTTTTTTTTTGCCAATAACATAAACATGACATCCAAACTGGAGGCCAGTGTCCTGTGTCTCTCAATTTGATCCTGTATGATTCATTAGAAGTTAGAAATTAAAGAAGGGGAGAGCAAGAGGCACAAATATGCCCTGAAACCAGGCTTAACAAAGGCATGATTCTATCCCTAACCTTATGTTGTCAATTTAAAGATGGGGAAATCTAGAAACCAAATGCAACCCTCATTCCTCAAGCCTCATCATGCTTTCTCACTTAATGGTAATTAATCACCAATGGCAAGCCAGTAATTTTTTAAGGTGGCCGGAGGCTTATTTTATCAGGATTAGCTAATAAATCAGGCTGCATCACTGAAGAAGGAGTTTAAACTCTTCTAGGACTGAATAAACCAGACCTCGGAAATGGTCTCATTTATTCAGCTCTCTGAGAGCTTGCAAGCACTGTTAGGGACATTGTGGCTCAACCTCAGTTATAAAAATCAGAAGGATGGAGAGGTAGGAAGTTTCACTGGGAAAAATATATGCTCAGGCTTTGAAGGGTGAGCTGCGACAGTGAGGAACCCAGTATGCCGGAGCCAGTGGGCCTGCTTGCCATTGACTGAGACAGTTTAGGGGAGAAATTATTTAGAAAATGAAGTTTTGTTTGTCCTAGGAATTCTGGTCAGATATATATATATATATACACACACACATATATATAGATTATATATGTAATATATGTATTATGTATATATTATATATATAATCATAACCTTCTCTACCTCCCTAATGCAAATGATGAAAATTCTACATCTTTGCTATTATATGAGAGAGTCCAAATTACATCAGAAACAAAGTGATGATATCAGGGATTGTAGAAAAGAAACCAAGGAATATTGTTAAAGTTTATCTTCGTTTGAAATGAAGAAGCAAGTAAAGTGCTTTAATCCAGATGCCATATGAAGCCCAGCTCCTCACAACTGTCTTTTGCCTCTAGTGGGTTCTGATTTTTTAACTTTAAAATCTTAAATCACCACAAAACTGATCGTTAAGATGGGCAGAAGACTTCCCTACCTATGCTTTCAAAATTTTTATTATTACTATTTTTTAAAATAAGGACATTCAGAATAACAAAGGTTTGATACAAACCTTGATTAGCTTCTAGGAAGCTTGATTGGAAGGGGAAAAACTACAAAGATATGGTTGACTTGAGAGGGAGGGGGGGAAAAGAAAGTGTTTTCTTTTTTTCTTCGAATATTATTTTGAAGCCTGCCTCCCCGTTCCACCTTTCCAATCTCTCTTTTGAACAGACAGACATTTTCTCCATATTGGATAAAGGTTGGTTTCTCTCTCCATTACAGCCCCCACCCTCACCCCACCCCAACAAACCCAGTATATTTCCATTCTGCTGTGTTTTTGTGTTACTCAACATGCCATTAACTTTAAGATTTACTCCTCAGCAGGCAAGCTGGAAGACGCTAAAGCCAATAAAAACTGCTCTCTGGGACTCCAACTATGAAGAGTTTGGAGCTCTGTTTAGTATTCGAACGAAGGGAGGGCTGGAGAAAGAGGGTGGTTGTGATAGTGAAAATCGCTGCTGCTTAGAGAGCCAGACAGCTCCGCGCTCTGCACCTAATGTGCTGGAGGATCAGCTGTGTCCATAGCCCATTTGTGGCCAAGGATGAGGCTGCTCTCTATGTGGGGGTGGGTGTGCGTGTGTTTTCATCTTTAAAACCACCAGCTGTAACAGCATCTTCGGCGGCTCTCCACACTACTGTTTATTAAAAACGGAACATCCATACACATCCCCTACAACTTCCTTAGCCCCGTGCTCGTTCCCTGCCTGGCGATCAATCTCTCTCAGCGTTTAACTTGCCCACATAGCTCCAGCACCGATTCATCCCCGCTGCACATCCTATATATTACTGTTAGGAAGCGGAGCACTGGGCTAATTTCGTCACCCACCAGCCACCCACACACATTCTACAACTGAACACGTTTGGGGCTCTGCTTTAAAGATAATAAAACAAGGAGAAAACAGGCAGGCTGCAGACAATTCCCATGACCACTTTCCTAAAAAGTTGCTGGGTTTTAATTCTTTGATTATTCTGTGTCCCCCTCCCCCAAGCACTCACTGGCAATGATCGCTTCAAGGGAGAAATAATGTACTATAAAGCTCTCTGCATGGTGAGTTTGGGATAAATTAGGGTACACCTTTCAAAATGCAAATCTCGCACACACATATTTTTTTCCCAAAGCCCCGCTTTCCTGGGAAGGGGACTATCCAGGTTTGCCAGACCCCCCACTCCACCCAGGGGATGGCTGGTTCCTTGCTAATTCTTGCCTTAGGTTTTATCACTGGTTCCTTCAAACATCCATCCCCCACCCCCAAAACACACCACCACTCACACCACAATCAGATTATTGAGGCACACAGCTCGACAGGGAGAGTTTGCTGTTACATTTAAATAAAAATATCTCTTTGAATTTGTCACCTCTCTCCCTTTTAGACGGCTGCGCTCCTGCTACTCTAGCCCGGAGCAAAGGATGAGGAGACCATCTCCTTTAGTATTTTCAGCACCACGGCGATGGACAGCACCCGCGGTCCCCGGCCGGCCAGGCGCCCGCGAGTCCGTCCGCTCAGCGTCCTGGGCTCGACCGGTGCAGCCTTCCCCATCCCAATCTTTCAGGTCGCTGTACCCAAAAATCCAAGCCCCGTCTCCTCGATCCCCTCTCTGTTTCTCTTCATCGGCGCCCGCTGCTCTCTCCATGGCATCGTTCCTATCAGCACCTCGCCCAAAACCCAGTCTTGCCCCAGCGAACAGCTCCCCACGCACCCCAGCTCTGGTCTCCGCTGCCCGAGCGCCTCCCTCCACGGCGCCCGCCCGAGGCTTCCTCTCGCTTAGTCCGCCGCTCGTCAGTCGCCGGCCGGCCGGTCGGCCCGCCCGCCCGCTCCTGCTCCCCAGCAAAGTTGGGAGGGAAAGGTGTACTCACCTTTGTGCATGCCTGTGAACCTGTCCTTCAGAACCGTAAGCTCGTAGATTTTGCCAAACTCCTCGAAGAGGGGCTTGAGGTCCTTCTCATCCAGGTTGCGGGGGATCTGCCCAATGAATAGCTTGATGGCATCGTGGTCCTTCATAGGAATGGTCGACGGGTTCCCCGGGCTGTGGCTTAATCCGTTCATGTGCCCGGCACTGCCCGGGCTGCTGCCGAGCCCGTTGGTACTGAGGCTCGCGTTGTCAGCCTGTCCGTTTGCTAACGTGGCCATCTTTATATACATAGAGAAAATCTTCTTTCCTTTTATTCTTTCTCGCTCGCACTCTCTCGCTCCTCTCTCTCGCTCGCTCGCTCGCGCTCACACACGCACACGCATACACACACTCGGGTTCTCTCCCCCTCGGTTTCTCTACACCTCGCTCTCCGCTCGCTCTCTGCTCTCTCTCTTTCTCCTCTCGCTCTCTCGCGCTCGCGCTCTCTCTCTGCTCTCCCCCCTCTCTCTCTCCCTCCCTCCCTCTCCTCTCTCTCTCCCCTCTCTCTCCCTCTCTCTCTCCCTCTCTCTCTCCTCTCTCTCTCTCTGGTCTGATCTGAATTTTTTTTCTTTTTTCTTTTTCTTTTCTTTTTTTTTTTTTTTTTTTTTTTTACATTGAACAGACAGGATCTCTGTCCTTTCCGTTTAAACAGGCTGGACCGGTTCAAGTTCCCAGCCAGACCAGGGGTGGGGGCGGCGAGTGTGCGCGCGCGGAGGAGGGCGCGGGGGTCCGGGAATGGGCGCGCTGTGGGGGCCCGCGCCACGGCGGGCGGCGGCCGGGGGCAGGGCGGCGGGGGGCGGCGCCGGCCCCACTGCACCTCCCCCGTCGGCGGCCCCGCGCCGTGGCGGTGGTACAGTCCGAGACGGCCCCCGGCTATAAATAGCGCCAGGCGCATGGCTCTTCGGGAGGCGCTGAGATTCCGGGCCCGGCGGCCGCTGGTAGCGGGTGTCCGTGAGGAGCCGGGCAGCCGGCTTCCTCTCTTTGCCTTTTGGGGGTTCTTTTTGTAATAGCAGCAGGTGCAACTTTTTGTATTTTAAAAATAGTGATTTTTATTTTCGTGTGGGTATGTAGGGGGGCTTTATCCACCAAGCTATGCTCTATTAGGGCGCCAGGCGGGCGAGGCAAAGGCAGGGATGGCGGGCGGGGCGGCGGCGGAGGTGGAATGGGCGCTTTTTTCTTCCATCTGGCTTCATTTATTTATTTATTTAGACTAGAAAAGCGAGCCGGCTTGGAGGGAGTCCGCCTGGGAATCCGAGCGCGCATTCATCAGTGTCGAGAGAAAAAAAGCTACATAAATATATATTATGTGGATAAATCTATAGACAAGAGCTCTCTCGCGCGCGCTCTCTCCCTGTCTCTCTGTGTGTCTCTTTCTCTGTTTTTTTTCCTCCTCGCACCCCCAACCTGCCAGAGCAGCCCCACATCTTCCTCCCGCCCGGCATCTACCGCCACCCAAGCCACCTGCCAGGATGGGGCTGGGAGCTGTCGGGCCGCGCGGGGGGCAGAGGGACGGGGAGTAGAGACTCGGGGTCCAACCCCCGCCCCAGCCCGCCTCCGAAGGCGGAAGGTGGGAGTCCCCGTCCCGGGCGGCCTCCCCCGCCCCGGAGAGCGCGGCTGGTCCGCCGGTGGCTGGCGGGAGGAAGGTAGGAGTCGGGCGCCCCTGTCCGCTCGCCCGCCGGAGCGGGGGGAAGGCGCTGGGCGCGGTGGCCGGTGAGCCAGCGCGGGGGATGGCTTGAATGTTGCCCTCGTCTGCTTTGCGGGTTCAAATAGAATAATTTTTTTAAATCACCATCAAAAGAATAAAGCCCCTGAATCGCTATCTGGGTTGCCGCCGTACCGAGACTTGCGCGGCGTGCGCTGCCCCCGCGGGTTTCGTTTTCGGCACCTGCAGCTCCCGAGGTGCGAGGCTGAGTCGCTCCTGCCGTGGGGACCGGGGTTCCAGCCGCCCGGTCCGGACCCCGCCGGACTCCCCGCCAGGCCCACTGGGGCTGGCACCTCGGCTGCGCGGGAAAGGGAGTGGCAGGCGCGGAGCCAGGAGCAAGGTCCGAGCAGCCCCGCCTGTGGGGGTGAATACTGGTGGCGAACTTGGCTGGGGTAGCAGATTTTCACGTTAATGATATTTACCTGCACCCCGTCCTCTCTCATGTTTGCTTTTTCAGGACAGCCTCTTCGCTTCAGAAGCCTGGCAAATTAAAATAACGCGCCTGCTCCGCCGCGGGCTGCGGGGCTGCGGGGCTGCGGGGCTGGGGAGCTGGGGCGCTGGGGCGGCGGGGCGGAGCGGCTGGCCTAACCCCCGCTGGAACCTCGGCTGGCCACTTTCGGGTTTCAGGGTTTCTCTTTTCTTGCCCTCGGATTACATTACGTTACTAGAGGATATGTCTGCAATTTTAATTAAAGAAATGAGACCCCAGCTGCCTGAAAACCCAGGCCAACCCCATTTGGTACAAGCACAATACGGAGCTCTCCAGCGCCGGAGGAGGCCCGGAGGCCCGAGGTTCGCAGCCCCAGGCCCCGAGTCCGCTCGGGACGCCTCTCTCTGAGGATCCCGGGCCCAAACCAAAGAGCAAGTATGATTTTTAGAACTGTGGAACTTCATCCTTTCATTTTAGCTTCTCCTGCCTTTGCTTGCTGGAATCGGGTGTAAGTATAGTTAATTCGTCACTTGGTTTCCCGGGCTTACGTTATCCAGTGTTATATGCTGGTCTAAGAATCGACCAAGTAGATGGACTCAACAGAAACTCACATATAGAGCCTTTGCCATGTGGTGGTTGTGTATTTGGTGTGCCTTTGAAGTGCCCTCATAAGGGGGGCAAGTCCCTGCTAAGCACTTGGAGAGTTTGTGTGTGTGGTTTGGCCGTGTGTGCCTGCTTGTGTGGATGCAGCGTGGGTCTGTGCACGGACCCTGCGTGTATCCACACTGCATATATGTGTGTGTCCCTACCAGGTTGAGACCTCCTCCTTCGGTCCCCTGGGACACATCAGCAGAGGCTATTAACTCTGTCCAAGATATCTCTTCCAACATCATCCTGTGGTGCTGGTGCATGGCACCCAGGGTCCTACAGCTGAGTGGCATGTATTTTCTGCTATCACAGGGGAGTTTAGGAGAGTAAATTCCTGCTCGAGGTCTGTTTTTCTCTCCTTGCCCCTCAACCCCTGAAAGCAAAGCCTGGACATCGGAAAGGGAAAGGGGCCAGATAAGGGCAGCTGGAAAAGAAGGGAACTGCTCAGGGGAGAGTCACTGAAGTTCACCCTCCTTTTCCTGCCACCACCCAAGGCACCCCTAGGTCCAAGTAAATTAGTCACAGGGGGTTAATTATTCATGTTATTATTAATAATAACCAATACATAAATAAAAGCAATCATTGGGCAGGAGTGAGCCGGGGAGTGGGCTTGTTAATGAAAGGGGGCACTGGCTATTTCAGATGCTATGAAGACTCCTGCATTCTGTGCAGTGCCAGTTCCCTCCAGGACTGCTCCCCTGCCCTGTGCACCATGGCCCCTCCTGGTGTCTCTTCATCCGTGGACTCAAAGCTGTGGAGAGCTCCTTCTTCCTTAGAGATCCCCACCCTCCCCTTTCTCCCACCTGATGGTGGCTTATTTTGAATTTGGGTTATCTCCCCTTAGCAGGTGGCACAACCCTTACCTCTCATCTTTCTGGCAGATATATGGCGAAATGTCCTCCCTCCCAGCTCCTGCCCCAGGACACTAAGTCCTGTCTAACTGAGCTACCCAGCGTAAACAGCAGCAGAAGCAGCTTCTGTTTAGGCATCGATCTCTTAAAGGTGCAGATCTGGATCTCTTAGGCTCCTACCTCTCCTCCATAGCAGAGTGTTGGGGATAAAATAACACAGACAGGTGTCTCAGACTAATGCAATAAAAGAGCAGGACCCCTGAGAAAATAGTATGAAACATGATTAGGTTGGCTCTTTGGTATCCTCACCCTTGATATTCTAGGAAGACTTGAGTTAAAATTTTTTAACCTTAGATCATCAAAGAGAAATGTAATTAGAGAAAAATGGGGCAAAGTATTACTCACTGTGACATTTAAGTAGATTTAAAACTTTCCCTCCAAGTGCCACTTCATGGCCACAATTATTTCATCCACTGAGAGAGAGGGAGAAGGCTGGCAAATGGAAGTAGGGCTGGGAACAATTGCTTCTCATTTTCTCTCTGGGCTTGGTGTTTATATTTTGTTGCTGATTCATCTTTAGGGGTGTTAGAAAGTCCTGTGGGGGATTAGGTTCAGGTGGGCTAGCTACTCAGCCCTTGCCAATACCTCCCGTTCCTTCGCTTCCCTTTGCTTCTCTCGTTCCTTAAGGAGGGGAGGGAGCCCTCTTTGGGCTCAGCTTCCCTCCAGCTGAGCCACTAGTCACTGGTCACTCTCTTCTCTCTGACACCCACTGAACTGGCAGCCCTGGCCATGGCCGCACAACCTCAGGCCTGCTTTGGCTCTCCTGCCTGTGAATCTTCTCTTTCCACCTCAATTGTGAACTCATGGAGGGCAAGGACCCAGTAATCTGGTCTCTCCTCCTCCTCTGCAACCCCTTCTGGTTGCACAGTAGGTGCTTAAGATGTAGTTTATAGATACCAATGGCTAATCTGACTTGGGGAGTGGTGTCAACACTATATTCATATGGGCTCTAAGGAAGGGGAGCTGCAGGGCCCCAGGCGGACACTTTTGAACAGGTAATTTAGAAGACCCCCAGCAGTTCAGCATCCCGGGTCTGCACTGCTTTACTTGGAGGCATCACCACTCAGTCATTCTTGCATTCATCCAGTCTTTCTGACCTCCCTCTGGAAGCAGCCAAGAAAAGACAAGGCTGCAAAGATCTCACTGTCTAGTTAGACCAAAGTCATACCCAGTGAAAAGCCCCAGAACAGCAAATGGCAACAGATGGTTAAATGTCTTCCAGGCCTGAGGAGTTCCACATGGGAGAAAATAGAAAACAATCCAAGTTGCCTGTGATGATCCGTGATGGGGGTAGTAGCCTTAAGGAAAGAGGCAGTGCAGAAGGCAGGATGCAGAGGGGGCCAGATTGATAGTAAGCTGGGTGATGCTGGGGATTTAAAACTAGAAGGAAAAAAATAGGAATTACTCCAAGTTTATGTTGAGACCACGCTGAAAACAGAGCTGAGATCTACACTGGGCTCCCTAACAGACCAGACCTCCAATTAAATATCTCTATGGAGCGACTGCTTTGCCCAGACCTGCAGAGGGCAGTGAGGGCAGGCTGGAGGAACGGAGACTCCCCTATACTCTGTATAGGGCTCATGTGCTGTTCAGGCAAAGAAACGGACTCAAAGAGCCAAGTGGCCCAAAAGGTATGATCCAACTGAAGGACAGAGTGAAAGGAGCAGGCTCTGTGTGCTACGGATCCCCGGAGAAGGTGGAGCTTGTTTGGGCAGTGGCACTCAGGGAAGGCCTTCTGGAGGAGCAGGCCCTGCTGGCCCTGTAGGAAGGGGTATTTCGGCTCAGGAAGAGAGAGAGGTGGCCTTTCAGGTTGAAGTGGTGTTTGGAGTTGCCAGGCCTGGAGTGAGCAATGGGCTCTGAATTCTTGCATGACAGACAGAAGGAGGCTCCCGTGTGGTTATCAGTTTGGTAGACAAGATGGGGCTTTGCAGGCTTTGCAGCAGTATGGTCTTCTCCACAAACCCAGTGCGTCTCTGACCTGGAATACTTCAGGAAAGTTCAGTGATATAAAGAACAATAATTGGGGCAAGAAAGGAAGGGAAAAACAATCCCTAATGCCTTTTAGCTAAAATTGGCAGCCTCCTGCTACCCAAGTAGACAATTGAAGGACCTCCTATCCTGTTCTGAGCCCACAGCAGGTCTGGGCATGAAGGAAACCCATTGGAGGGAGAATGCTGTGTGTTTGGGAAACCCAGGGGCTCCCTAGAAGGACTGAGCTGTCTCCAGGTCTCAGACGGGTGCCAGGGCTGGCAGAAGAGGGGTCTCAGAGCTGTTTTTCTTGCTGGCTGAGCCTCAGGCCATACTGCCTTGGTCTTGTGAGGGGAGCCCTGGCTCTGGCAGGGAATGGTTTTGGGAGTCCGTTGTCAGCTCCTGTTCCAGGCTTCCATGCTAACCCCGGGGGTTCACCTCACTTGTGCTGAGGACAGGTAGGAAATGTAGAGGCAGCGTGAGAGGCGGAATGAAGGGACCCCAGAGTCTCAGACAGGGGCATCCTGTGTGATGAGGCCAGGAGAGCCAGAACTCGGCAGTGGGGACCTGACTCATCACTCTCCTGGGCCTCAGCTTTCTCTTCTGTCAAGTGGAGACTGGGTTCCCTTTCTTCCACCTTCCTTTCCTTCCTCATATCACATCCAAAAAAGATGAGACAGTGGCACGTCTGTGAGGTTGACTAATCAGTTTTCATGTAAAAATTATTAAGGTGACGGTGGGGATTGAGGGTCTAAATGGGCTATAAAAGAATGTAGATAAATTTGATGAACTTAATTGCACGGAGGGGTTAGGAGTTTACTCCTTATCTTCCCCAAAGAATTGACTTTTTTTTTTTTTTTTTTTTAAAGGGCAGTGCTCCATCCAGCACAAGCATGTGGTTTTAGCTGCTTTTAGGTGAAGCTGGCAGAGCCTGTGCTCTGGAGCCAGACTCCTTGGCTTCAAGTCCTGCCTCTCCCACTTTTTAGCTCTATGACCTTGGGCAGGTTGTTTAAGTTGTTTGTGGCTCAGTTTCCTCATTTGTAAAATAAAAAGAGAAATAAAACCTACCTCATAGAGGTGTTGTGAAGATTAAATGAGTAAATGCAGGTAAAGTGCTTAGATCAATGTCTGGCCAGCCAATATTATCAGAGTGTCACTAACAGGCCACTGGGGGCTGGGGTCCTGCTGAAGCCCCCTCCCACCTCCTACAGAGGAGTAGGGGCCTCCCCCTCTGGGTGGGGCTGGGCTTGGTGTCCAGGCTTGAGATGGACATGCTGTGGGTGTCCTTACAAGCTGCTCAACTGTTCTCAAGGTGCTCCTTGGGGAAGGAGGCCTTCCGGGAGAGTAAGTCCTGCATCACAGCCTCTTCTCAGGACCTGCTCTGTGTACTAGCCGCCAGCACTCTGGTGGTCCCTTCTTCTTACCTGAGAGGTGTTGCCTCAGCAAGTCCTTTTAATTGTGATGTTTTACTAATTAGTTTTTAATTATGTTAATTTATTGTACATGAGCCCTGAGGTTTTCAGGCACTGGACTCACTTTGGAAACTGGAATAGGAAGTTGTATTTATTACACACACAATGCTATGGGTAAATGTCACTTCAGCAGGGCCACGACTTCTCCGATAATGCCATTAGATCCACAGTTTCTACCTGGGCTCTCTAATCCTAACATTCCCCACTGCCTCCAGGCTCCTACACAATCCTTCAGATAATGCAATGCCTCCAGGCTGTGCAGGTGACATGAATGAGTGAGCTGGCTGGGTGGGGCCAGGGGGACACCAATTGGACACAGTCTCAGGAAGGTGAGACTGTAGGACCTTTGCACGATGCTACACCTTTAAAGGGTGGTTGTCTAGAGACCTCGGACTCCCCCAGCTGTGTGGACCCTCCTGGTCACTCACCCAGGAGCTGGGTGCTTGACTTCATGGACTGGGGAGAGGGAGGGAGAGGCTGAGGATGGAGGGGACACAGGCACAGTCAAGTAGGGGGCTGCGGCTATGGAAGGATATAGGCTTGTGTTCCAAGGGTGGAAGGTGGCCATGGGTGGGGGGTTTGCAGAAGGGCCAGCTCTTAGGAAAGGCTCAAGGTGGGGACTCAATGACCATATGCTGACTGGCTGATAATAACAGAGAAGAGGGTAATCAACAGTACAAGACCAGGACAAAGAAGATGCCTGGGTATTTAGGAAGGATACAAAGGGAGAAATCACTCCTCTGACCCCCAACACACATATGCTGAGGGGGAGGGTCACTATATTGGGCCCATTTTCCATAAATCATTTCTGCTCTCAAAGGATGAGAATTTGCTGCCATTAGGAATGTTTAAGAGATGTCAGAGGTTTTCAAGAAACTTGCCACATCCCCCACAATAATTTCTAGATGGCATTCTTCTTTTAGTAAGTTTAAAGTCTTCCAAAGTGTACATGGAAAGTTGTATGTGTACATTTTGGCGTCTTATTAAACAGATACATTAATATAAATTTTGTTAAAAGTACAGTTTAAAGAAATATTCTGTAAATACAGTTGGACATTTATTGCTTAAAAAATGTATATATCAGACTTGTTACTGTACTTTTTATATAGGTATGTGCCTAGGTGCATGCATTGTTTTAAGAAAGAGTTTGGACTTTGAAACCAGACAGATCTTTAACTTACCAGCCATGTAAGCCATGCTCTCAGAGCCTCAATTTCCTCATCAGAAACATGGGTATAACAGTGCATATGATTGTCATGATGACTAAAAGAGGTAATACGTACATAGAGCCTGCTACATCGTGAGTGCCCAATAAATGGTAGCTATGATTATGAGTGTATTTGTTAAACGAACAAACTCATTTCCAGGTATAAGCCATTGCAGAAAATAACTTTGGAATATGTGTAATAGCACACGGAGATGTTCTAAGAAAGATGATGTTTGGGGTTTCTCCTGAGTGGCCCTCCCAGTGGTGTTAGGGAAATGAAAGATCCATAATGGGAAACTAGTTTGGCCCCTTCCACATTACAGCAAGTGGATGACATCTCCAGTTGGGTGCAAAGTTGTGTGAGGGTGTGAGGGAGAGAAGCCCATGTCAGGTAGGAGCCCCCACGAGTTTCTTTCAGTGCCGCAGCTTCCTGATGCACACCTGCCTTCAGGCTCAGAGAGGTGCTCGCCCTGTGGTAAACACCCAGTACCCCCTGCCTCCATTGTCAGGGGAGCCTGCACCCACACACCTGCACACCCCGACACAGGGAGGCTCCCACGCAGGCCTGCATCCCCCCACCTCCCCGCCAGGGAGGGTGGGCACGCTGCTGTGACTCACTCCCTGGCCCTGTGCCCTCTCGCTGAGTCACAGTGTAATTGATCCCTCCCTGCGCCAGGTTTCTACTCTCATGTGACCCAAAGCAGGGTCATTGGGCCAGGCTGAATCTAGGCTGGGGCTCTGAGACTGCTGGGTGGGAGAGTTGATCCCAGGAGGGAGGGACAGGCTGTCAGAACGTGCGATGGCTCTGAGCCTTTTACATGACACTCCTGGATGTCTGCTGAGGTGTTGTGTTTGGAGGAGTCAGGGTTGTCCACCACCCACCCATGATACATATCCCCTCCACTGATGTTCCCATCACTGTGGGGCTATCTCCACAGAAGCTGCCTTGGTTAAATAATGAAGGGGATGGTTTGGTCTTTGGGAATCTCCTTGAAGACGCCCATGGTCTTTGTGTGTTTAGGACTAGGGTGCCTCATCCTTGTTTCCAAAATGAGTTGTGGGCTTAAAAGATCTGAGGGTGTGAGAGTAGGAAGTTAGGCATGTGTGATCCACACATCATTAAAGGGCAGCGTTACCCCCTGGGCGTCAATCCAGGCCATCCTTACTCCCAAAAAAGAACCAGCTCTCTTCCTGAAGAAATGGGAAACCCTGGCTAACAAGGATAAAACCACAAATCCTCCCAGGCTGGTGGCAAAGGGCAGGGTAAAGGTCACCTCTGCTAAGGGCTTCTCTTAATAGGCAGATCTGGGGTGGGATGTGCAGGTTCCTAGACCAGCAAGAGCTACAACATCACCGCCCTGCCATGGACAAGCCATGCCATTGCTCTTGGTTTCCGTATCCTCATCTATAAAATGGGCAGAAAATTCTCCTTAGAGAAGCATCTAATGAATAGATAAAGCTCTGACAAGTAACCCTATTATCATAACCCTGCCTCTCCTCTGATTTTTAGTCTTCTCCCATCATCTTGTCTGCTGGGCAGGCAGCAATGTGATGGGATCTGTGCCCGCTTTGGGTCTTGATCTCCGTTTCCAGTCCCTGCTCCACATCAAGGCTGCCCCACTGAGGCATTTCCTGCCTCGGGAGAGTGGATTCTGTATTTGGTCGTCAAACAACAAAAGGAGCTCCATCTGGGTTCTGGAGGGACTCAGCCAAGACTTGCCCTGTATCCTGGGTCACTGCTTCCCCTTTCTGGACCTCATTCCCTGATTCGTGAGATGGGGACCATATCCTTGCTCTGCATACCTTGTGGGGAGGAATGAGGATGGACTTGCTACTCAGAGTGCAAGGTGCTTATGCTGTGAATAAGCTCCTCTCCTCACCCACCCTGTCCCTGTCTCTGCACAGCCCCCAGCCTCAGAGCAGCCCTGGGACAGAGAAAGTGGCCTGGCTCTCCCATCCATCCTCTTCCTCCGGATTATTTCTCCCAATCACACTTAATAGCTGCCTGGCTTTTGGCTGCAGCCCGGTATATAATAACCTGCAATTATTGTCCACTTAAGCTGTCCCCAGAGCCTTGTCTGTTGCGCTGCCCAGGCCCACACCGCCGGCCTGCTGATTTCCCTGTCAGAGTCATGGCCAATGGGAAGAAAGCCCTTGACAGGGCTAGACTGACAATGCTTTGGCAGGGCCACCACCTCCCAGGCTGCGACTTCCTAGGAGACGGGGCCTCAGAGGCAGCCTCCTCCAGCCACAGCCACATGCAGCCTGGGAGCCTGCCTTGCTGGGGCCTGGCCCTCTGGGCTGTTCCTGTATGCCCTGCCTCTATATACTACTCTCATTTCAGCCTCTGCCTTTATTTACCCTTTACCTTGTGTGTCCACTTTACTGATTGCTACAGGCCAGTCCCTTTCCCGGCTAAGTTGTTCTTCTCTGCATCCTTATAAGGGAGGCATTGGCTTTTTACATACCAGGCTACTAAAGATCAGAGAGGTTAGTTTTCTTTCTTAGGGTCACATAGCCAGGAAGTGACAGTGAAAATTCAAAATCCAATTGGCTGTTTCCATGGCTCACATATTTAATGCTTATGCTATGCTGTTTCCTGTCTTCTATCAAGTCCTACCCACCTTGGTGGCTCTGTTGGGTGCCACCTTTCTTGGAAAGCCAGCTTCAGCACTGCAGCAACCCTGGCCTCTCTGGCTCTGAGGGTATACAGCCCTTGAGCATGCCTGAGATTCCCTTGGTCCTGTGTGGGCAGTGGATGAGTTCCCCTGCTTAGCTCTCCCCTGTCATTTAGTTCCTAAACTATCACTATGCAAATTGGATAAAGCTGAGCCTTTGCAGTTGTCCACGTTCTCCCCTTCTTAGCTTCAACTCGCATTCTCATGAACATCTCTCCTAGAGCCTGATCCTCACTGCTCCTGACAAGGGACCTCGCCCATCTGTTTGGTAAACATTTAAATTATCTCTGTGGTACCACCTGGCCCTGATGGTGATGAGGGTGATGATGATGGTGATGATAAAAGTAGATTTCTAGGCTGTGAAAACACATGCAGGTTCTGTGCTGTCATTGGGAGATGGCGAAATCTGAGGGTGGGAGTATTTTCATGTCACTCTGAATCTAATAATTAAATGATCAGGGACAAAAGAGGGTGTCCAGACCCTGAGGCTGGTTGTCTTGGTCAGTGAGTGTGTGTGTGCACATGGTCCAGAGTGCAGTGGCTAGGATGGACCCTGGGGCCTGGGGACTGCCAGGGCCTGTGATAAATGGAGCCCCGAGTCTGCTGGACTGACAGGCCTGAACAACCATGGGGCTGTGGGCTGAGGGAGGCTCTGAAGGACACTGTATCTGGAAGGTCCTCCATTGGCCATCACACTGGGCTCTGGGCTATCAGCAGAGAGGGAGTGGAGCCAAGATCCAGAGTCTGGTGGGTCCACCCTCTTGTCTGGGCCCCAGGCCAGTCCTTCCCCAGCTCTGCTCACAGGACACACCCTTTCCCTTCTGGGCTCACTCTGCTTGAATGTTCCTCACTGCTGCTTGCATTTTTCTTCCTTTGTCTTGCAAACAGATTCTCAGCAAGGAACCTTTGTTGGGAATCAGTGTTGGGGCAGCCTGGGGCCTTCTCTGGCCCTTCAGGTCTTACAGGTGAAGTCTGAGGCTGGCCTGAAGGTAAACTGCCATGGGGCTGTCTGGGGCCTCCTTCCTTCTTCTGTGCCATCGGGGAGGTTTGGGAGCCCTCCCTGACTGGAGCTGAGGAAGGCAGAGGGCCTATGTCTTCTGCTCCACACCCTCGCTGCTCCCCCAGTGGGTGGGAATGCTTTAGCAGCTCTGCCTGCTCTACGCTGTTTCTTGGACTGGAAATGCCCCTGTCGGTCAGAACCCTGGCCTTTAGCCCTGGGGTGGGGCCTCTCAGGAAGAGCCTGGGCAGGGGTCCTCAGCTGGGGGCAGTGCAGACGAGGAAAGGGGCCAGAACCCACCACGCCAGCTGCCCCCTGCAGCAGCATCCAGTTCCAGGGCTTTACACCGTGAAGAGCCAAACTACGCAGTGGTCTTCACTTTCTCTAACTGCCATTTACTCCCCTGGCCCCTGTCACACCCACGCCAAGGGTAGAGGAAGACTTCAGACCTGCTAGTTAAAGGTAACTCACCCTCTTTTCAGGGTAAACTAGTTTTGTATGGGCAAATCTCCCATCTTTAGAGGTTTTCCTCCTCTCCCCACTAGCTGAGATGGCATTTGAGGTAGGGGAAACATACACATCCTGTGTGGGAGAGGGGGCCTTGGATTGTCCTCAAACTGTGTCCTCTGGGGCCTTGGTGGGCCTTATGGGGTGTGGCTGCCACTGTCTGGGTCGTGGGAGCCCCAGAGCCCAGCCCACCAGGCCCCAGGTGGCCACTGTGCTTGCAGGTATCCTCTGGGTCCCCCTATACCTTCCTACAACCCCTTCAGGGAGGGGGCCTGGGGCACACCCTGGCTTCCAGCTTTCTTCCTGTGCATCCCATGTAGATCACTTCTGGAACTCTCCTGCACCACAGGCAGCTAGGATGGACAGAGAGAGGAGGGGGATGAATCTATTTAAACTTATCTTTCTGCCTAGACCCACTCTCCTTTTACTCCTCTAGGTAGTGGCCCCAGGTGGTCCAGAGCCACCCAAACAGGAGGTGGAGCCCAGTCTTCACAGCTTTCAGCTTTGTTTGAAATGGGCCTGTTTTCTCCTCCCTCCCCCTTCACTACTTAAGGTTCAGCTCTGAGATGGGTGGATTGGCTGGCTGGGGTGCCGCGGGAGTCTTGCTCTGCCCTCATCCTCCCCTGATCGAGGCAGCCTCTGGACTCTGTTCCCCGTTATGTCCCTTCCTGCGGGCACATGGACACTGGAGGACAGTCTTATAGCTCATTCACTCTGTGAGCCAGCCCAGCACCGTGCTTGGCACCGTGGCTAAAAGAGCAGAAAACAACCAGTGCCACCGAGTGCTGAATTTGCTTAAGACATTTGTAATACAAAAAACCCCAAAACTCCAAACCCCCAAACCAAAACCCAAATTAAATATTTCCTTCTAGGGTGGCTTTTTAAACTAGTTTTGATCATGTGAAGAGTAAATTCTTAGCTACCTAGAGAGCTTGACAATCCAAAAGGATTCATTTGTCAAATATTTAGGTTGGTCAAGATTAAGCATTTACTAGTGCGTAGAAGAGAGGTGATTGTAAACTGATCAGACAAGTTTTATGTGCAGATGTTCTAACCACTGTCATCACGTATAGGCACATCCTTCAACACAGCACCCTCCTTCCTGTATGTGTGTGTGTGTGTATGTGTGTATGTGCGTGCAGCGTGCACGTGTTTGTCAGGGACACACGTGTGAGAGCACGTCTTCTTCATTGGGGTTTATTTTCTTTGTGCTGCTAATGCTTTTGGCCTCTGGGGGTGCTATATATATACAGATACGGAATTTGTGAAACACAGGATTTTCAACCTGAAGGGAACCGTAGGTATTTTCTAATCTACTTTTCTCATTTTACGCCTTTGGCAATGTCCAGAGAGATGAGGTGACTTGTTCAGGGTTAGATAGAGAACGTAGATCTCTCTCTGTCTTTCTCATGCGCACACACGCACATCCACACTCACTGTCTGGTAATGGTAATGGATGGCTGTTTCCTCTCTTTTTCTCCCCCTCTCCTTGTGCCTCCTTTCCTCCATCAGTCTGTCTCTCTTTCCTCCTCTCCTTCTGCTCTGTGGTCCTGGCTAGCAGCTGAGGATGACACAGGCTGTGCAGAGGCTAGCTCCCAGGAAGGCTGCCCCAGCAGCTGGCTGTGCCCCAACTCCCCCCTCCTCCCTGAGTTGGGAAACGGAGGCACTTCCCTATTAGTCAGGCACTAAACGGAGGCACTTCCCTATTAGCTTCCCTATTAGTCAGGAACCTAAGGGAGCACTACCTCGGTCCTGGGGAAGAGTAAAGAGGAAGGACGGATGCCTCCATTGTTATGCTGTCTGTTTGCAGCCGGATCCCCCTTCCCTGGCTCTCTCCAAGTGGAGCTGACTTTCTCCTAGGGGAGGAAATAGGGTTTCCTCCTTGACACTGCTCCTACCTGAATCCTTTTCTCTAGCCCAAGCCACATAGCTTCCAGTTCAACTACCCCTTTAGGGAAGATGCAGTGCTATTTGCTTCATGTCTAAAAGCCCAGGGAAATGCTGCCTGCTCTAACCCCCTCTAATCCTGGTATCCTAAACCAGCTCTGTGGAAATGACGTTTTGGACAGATCTTGTTTTCCATTCTCAGATTTGGAATGGCCCTTCGAAGGCCTCTCTGTTACTCCTATGGTCATTGGAGGAACCCATCTTCCAGCATTCCTGTTTCTCTGGTCTGCTTAAGCACTGCCATCAAAGGAGAGCTCACTCCTTCACATGACAGCCAATACTTTTACAAACTCCAGCTCTCATGTGTTTCTCCCAAAACACCCGTTCTTGAAATCGATAGCTACCCTTGCTTTTTCCTCTTTGTTTCTCGTTGTTCTGTAACACTCAGAGCTGGCCTTTGCTCCCCACACTTTACCAGAATTATTTTTACAAAAATCCTCAGTAGCTTCCTATTGGCCAAATCCAGAAGCTATTTTTAAAGTCTTCATCTTAGTGCTGTTAGTCACTTTATCTTGGAAATCTCTTTCTTTTCTCTCAGGACACACATTATTCTTTCTTTGTTCACTTACTGCTTTCCGTCGGTCCCCTCGACTGGGTCCTCTTTCTCTGTGCAGTCCTTAAATGCTGGGTTACCTTTGTCCCATCCTTGAACTTTTCTTCTTTGAAGGTTTCACAATCTCTTAGGGCCACGACCTGCTTGCACAGGGTAGCAGTTATCCATACATGGCAAGATGTCTAGTCTAATCTTTCTTACTGAGCTTCAGCTCCTCATTCCCAGCCTCTAGAGGGCTCCAAGAGAAGAATGCTAGATTCGGGGTGACTCTCTTCTCATGAGAAAAAGAATCTCCCCCACTTGAAGTCCCTGCCTTGGCTAGTGACCCCATCCTTTACCCAGTCATCTCAGCCTGGACATGCATCACCTTTGACCATATCCTCTCCCTCATCCTGGAGATGCCCTTGGTCAGCAAATCCCATTGGTTATCCTACATTTTCACCTTTCTCATTCTCTCTTACACTGTTGCCAAAGTCAGCCAACTGGTTTCTTTGTATTGACCCTGCCTTTTCTGACCCAAATACACTTCAGTCTGTGCACAGAATGACCTTTCTAAAACACAGATCTGGTCTTGCCAGTTTCCTCCTTAAAAGCCTTCTGTGTCTCCCCATTACCTGCAGGATAGAGCCCAGCTCATTGACGTGGTCTTCCCGGATCCTCACCGCTCACCCTGTCCCATCTGCCACCCCTTGTGGACCCTTCTCCTGTGACCTCTTTCCTCCCCTTATCCTGGGTTCCTGGACCTGGCTCCTACTGCTCTCATCCTCACCCCCTGTGCTTCCATCCAGTTTGACAGCCATCCACAATATTTCTCACCCTGTTTCTCTTCCTGGAACCCTCTTCCTCTTTCTTTTGCTCACTAATCCCTGTCAGTTTTCACTTCTCTGCTTGAACATCACTGCTTCGGGAGGCCTTACTTGCCTGACTGCCCAGACTAAGACAGATAACGCATTGTGCACTCTTAAGGTATGTGGTACTTTTTATAGTCATCTGCCTAATAGCAATTGTTTAATTAATTACTTGCTGACCTCTTCCCACCCCAGTAGATTGTAAGGCCCATGAGGGCACAACTATGGCTTTCTTGTTCAGTTCTGTATCTTCAGGCTTGGCTCCCTGTGTGTACAAGAAATACTCATTGTCTGTCTGGGTGGCTGGAGAGCCTCAAATGTCAGCCTGAGTAGGATCTTGATCCTGTGAGCAATAGAGTGCTGAAGGTTGTCCCCAGTATGATGATGACTTGATCAAATTTGGGGTTTAGGAAGATTGGCTAGGGAGCTTCATGTAGGTTTGGATGGAGGCAGGTGGTATTGGGAACTGGGGTGCTGGCAACAGTACAGGTGTGAGATACCTTTTCCATTCCTATCCCATCTGCTTCCAGTGGAGAGTCTAGGTGATGCAGTCAATGTGTGCATAAATGAAAATGAACCGAGTCCAGGAATGGGCTTATAATAAACTCAGCCCATAGCTGTGATATGACCTTACCTTATTGTGAGAAGGGTTTTTTTTTCTCCCCATTTTCTGTTTTTTCTAAATCTGTTCTTATTTCATTTCTTGGTCCTCATCTTCTTCTCCTTCAAGGGCTATACCCAGAACAGGATGCTTTCTAATGTTCCTATCTAATTGTCTGCTAATTTGTTAGTATTATTGCTAGTTTCTACAATACAGATGCAACTTTCAGATATCTTATCTGGAGGCTTCCACCCCAGGGAAGAATAAAATTGCAGTTGGAAGAGTCCAAAAAGTGGCTGTGGTTCTGAGGCTCAGACTGGCAAAATTGGTAGCTTTTCCCAGCTCTAATTTCTGTGACAGGAACAAAAAGCACCCTCTTATGGCTCTGTCTCCCCTGACCCATGCTCTCCAGCACAGTGACAAGTGGGAGTGTGTTTTTTTGCTCTTTGTTATACTGGGTTCTGCCCCATCTTTCTAAAGCAATCTTATAAATCATTGATGAGAATATTTCTATTTTTGTCTTAAATATCCTAGCCAAGAAAGCCTTATGAATACTTTCCAAATCAAGTGCTGGCATTGCACGATGCTTCCTCATTGATGGCAGGCCCATTTCATTGTTTTTTCACTTCTTGGCTCTGCTTTCCATGGCAGCAATACCAAGTCTCAGCTTGAGGGTGGGGGAGAGGGCTGACCCTGATGCAGAACCCTGTGTGCCTCCCTTTCTTGGACAAGAGCTCCTTCCTTTCTTCTTGCCCATGACTGTCATACGCGGTCCCCACTACACCACCCTCATCTTAGACTTTTCAACCTTGGAATGCTGTAAATGATGACTGGTATTTTTTCTCAGTAAGGTTTCCTCCTGTCTTTCATCCTGCCTCTGCACCACGTTCCCTCCATCCCCATCATCATCCATTCTGTGTCTAGTCATTCAAGTCACTTGAATATCAACCTTCCTTGAATGTAAAAGAGACCCTTTCATATAGTAGATTCTAGACCCTGCTAGTTCATAAGGACCATGTCACTCTCACTTACCACTGTGTCTGGGCACTTGCACAGGGGCCTGGCATCTGGTAAGCACTCAATAAATATTTGATGAATTGGGGAATACACGAGGAAATGAAAGACCTAAAGGATTGGGTGCCCTAATGCTCAATCTCCTCCCTCCCTGAGAACCACCTGGACTTGACACTCTAAGACGGCTAATGCAGGACTGTTCTGAAGCTTGAAAAGTATACTCTATGGAGAAAGAAAGGTTGTTCAAATGCATCTTTTCTGATGATCCGCAACTTGTTTGGATTTTTCTTTTACTTTTATGTTTTTTCAACATTCATGTCAATAATTTACATTACCTGTCTGCTGCTTAGGTATTGCTTAGCTTTGCTCTTTCATGTGAGTAAGTCTTGTATTCCCAACGAGAGTAGAAATACTGGGAGGGAGAAACTGAGTCCATTTACTTTATAGCCCAACTACAAGACTTCATGCAGCTGGAATTTAAGAAACACTTCCAACTTGCTGACTGAGTGAATGGGTCTTAAGCCTGACATCAACTTTTATTTTTAACATTATAGGTTAGAATTTAAACTCAGGAGGGAATGAATCCTCTTTCTCATGACTTATATCATCCTTGTCTGACAGCACAAAGTGTTATGGATTTATATAGTTTATCTAATTGTGTAGGTATGCAGTATGAAAATATTAGGTAAATCAAAATTATTTAGGAGACTGGGTGATTTAGTCTTTGCAATAATTAGATGCTTCAGAGAATTCATTCCTTGGTATTTTGATAATTGTTTTGATAACACACATTCTTTGTTGTGGTTTACATGTCAGCAGGAAATGATAATCCAGGAACTTCATAACTGTCCATCAGTCTAGTACAGACTTGATTGGAGCTCACTATGGTCCGTGATGGGCTACCAGCCTCTGTGCCATCCTCCCTGCCCCAAGGAGCTGCCAGTGTGATTTAAGGCCAAACATGGAAATACATATTTGGGCACATAGAGAAGGATGAAGTTGCTTCTCATTAGGAGACTGATGAAGACCTCCTGCAGGAGTCAGCATCTGGATAAAGTGTTGAAGGAGAAGTTGATCTTACAAGCCAGGACTGTGCCTAATACCTAGGAGGTGCTCCACAAATGTTTGCTGGCAGTCTGAAAGAGGACAGTGGCATTCTGGGCAGAGGGAAAGAGCAAGAAACAGGAGAGCAGGGAGGGCAAGGCTCATTTAGGATGCAGTGAGTCGTGTTGTCAACCTGAAGCTGAAGCCTGAGGTATCTGAGCCAGTAGTTGGGGACAAATCTGGTTGGTTGGTTGGAGGCTGAATGTGAAAGTCCTTGAATTAAGCTGAGGATTTTAGATTTCAATCAGAAGGCAAAGGAACTCCCTGAACACATGGGAACAGGGACGGGACATGCTCTGAGCTGTGCTTCAGGAAGGTCAGGCTGACATTGGTAAGAAGGCCATATTGGGATGGAAGGGCTGGGGTAGAGGCAATCTTTGGGATGGAATCACAGGTAATTGGGTGGGTGGGTGGGGGGTGGGTAGCAGGGTCATGAACCTCAACAGTAATGGCGGGTGGCAGAGGGGCTATGTGAAGAGAGAGTCTCAGATCATGCAAGACTGGGAGATGCCTTCACAGGTGGTTTGTCTTGAGAGCCTCTCCTTCCCTTCTCCCTCTCCCATCACCTTCTCTTACATAATGTCAACAACTTGGGGAGTCTGGCTCCTGCATCTCCTACCCCACAGGGAGACTCTAGCTCAGGGGGAGGATTTACTTTAGGCAGGTGTGCGTGGATATGAATTTATTAAGATCCTTATTTATTTATCGGTTGTTATTGAATGCCTTCCTGTGGTCTAAAAGGATTTGAGGGAGATAGTGTGAATGTATATAAATGTGTTTTTCCACCAAATGGGGCCCACACTTTCAGCCCGATTTCTTATTCCACAGCACCAGAGTTGAGAGGAAGGGGTTTGAATCCCAGCTCTTCCACCTGCCAGCTACATGAACTTCAGCAAGTTATCTGTCTGCTCTGAGCCTCCGGGTTCATACTTGTGGAGCTGGGGTGAGTATAATCGACCTCCTGGCTTTGTTTATGAATTAACTGAGATCATACATGCCACATGTTTAGTGTAGCACCTGAGGCACAGGAAGCACCCAGGTGGACAGTCAATATCAGATAGACTCTTTAACTCTTATCATTCTTGTTACTTCTTCAGGTGTGCAAGGGCAGGGTGGGAGGGTTTCTTAATGTGGGTATCCTACCTTACCTTTCCTAAGCCCTTGCTACTGCATCCTGTGCCTGGCCACCTGCCTCGCTAATGTGATAAAGAAGCACATATATTCTCCCAAAGCATGCATTCCTGTCCTGTTCCTGATGTTCTCTTGCATCAAATCCTGCCCATTTTAACAACTGCCACGGAGGGAATACCCGTAGATGAAGGTGCTCACATTTCTATTAGGACTAATTCATTAGATGCACTCTATAAAGACCTAGGAGGCAAAATAAAACATGGCATCTGTCCTCGGAGAATTCCTATGAAGGGAGGGGAGGTACAGGCATTTACATAGATAATCACAGAACAATGAGACAGGCCATCAGAGGGCTGGGTGCCCTGCTGTGGGAGCAGACCAGCTTTAAGCGGGCAAGGTTTGAGATGAGTTGGGAAGGAGCAAGAGCACCTGGCACATGAGGGAAGGAGGTGTTCTGACCAAAGGGGCGACTGGCATACAGTGTGTTGGGGAAACTGCAAGTGGCTCAGTAAAACCAGACTGTGGAGTTTCTAATGGGGCATTTGTGTATCAGCAAGGAGTCTAATGGTGGAAAAAGTGGGAAAAAGGCACTGGAGCAGGTGGACTGGGGACATGTTTTAATGGGCCATCCCTGTGTTCCTCAAATCACTCCCAGATCATCACCACTTTCTTCTGTGATTGGTCTTTACACACAAGCTCTGCATTGTATTTCCTGGTGTGACACTAAGATGAAAAATGAATAACTTATTTTACTAGATTTCTAATCAATATCTTAATCTTCTTGTATCTTTTTTTTTTTCTTTTTTGGAGAGGGGTATTCAGTGTCAAAGAGTATCTGGCTTCATCAGCTCAGGGTATCACCTGTGCCCCATCTCCTACCCTTGGCAGAGGGCAGCAGGACAGCTGTTAAACAGCTGCCCGAGGTGACCTGAACAGTCCATTCCCACATCCTCCACCCACCTGAGGCTCTTTAGAGGCCAGTGCTTCTGACAGGTGCCCCCAGCACTGGCGCTACTCCAGTGTGACGGTAGGAGCTGGCTTCAGCGTGGCCATCTGAGAAGGGCTTGAAGAAATGAATGTGGAGGCACCTTTCAGGCATCAGAGCGCTGCCAGCTTCCAGAACTGCATAGCAACTGTAGGGCAGACTGCACCTGCCCTGGGACCATTTGCAAGGGCCCTTGGTCCAACACACGACTTTAGCTGTCATCTGGGACTAGGGGTAGGTCTTTGTTTTTCACTTTTTTGTTTCATTCCCCATCTGGCTTCTGTTCCTTTTCATTTGCACTTAATACCAAAGGACTATGGGGGAAATCACTGACATTATGTTTACTGCTGAGGACTGAACAGGCCAGCTTCTTCCTCATGGCACTCAAGGGCCCACGTGATGTGACCCTCCAGTGGCAGTTCTCTCTTTCCTATTTCAAACCCTTTGCCCTGGTCAGGCCATCTCTTCTGTCTCATTTCCAACAGGACTCCTTTGTGCCTGCAGTTCTTGGTTGCCTCTGCCTGTGATGCCCCACTGCTCCCACACACCCCACCCTGCACCCCAGCCTGGCTTGCTCATTCTTAGAGGCCCAGGCCCAGGATCAATCCCCTGGTGACGGCCTTTCTTTCTATCTGTGGCCTCACATATTGCAGAGATCAGAACTGGGAGCCCCAAGAGCATCTAAGGGTCTGAGAACACAGATGGGTACGTCACTGTTAATTCATGTCCACGAGCACAGTGACTTCCCTCACTGCCCTATCAGCTTCCAAAAGGTGGGGACTTCTCACTTCCTGTCTTCCCTGAGATGCCCCGCACAGGACAGTCCACAGGAATGGTTGCCAGCTAGAACAGCTTATCAGTAGAGTGTCTTTTTGTTCTGCTGACTTTATTTTCTTCACAATAACATTCTCTTTGGTAGAGGATCAAGTGTGAAATGCCAGCATTTGAGTTTAAGGGGCCCTAGATAGGCATTTGCTACATTCCAACCTGCAGGCAGGGGTGTGTCCAGCCCTCTGGGCAGACCGTCACCCACCCCTTCCTCTGTGGGCTGCCCCTCTCTGGACTGTATTTGGCAGAACTGGAGAAACTGTCTTAGGTTTTATCCCTGAGGGCCTAGTGTGCAGCCTGCTCCGTCCTAGGTTCTATGGGTGGATGGGAGAAGCAGAAGTCTCTGCCTTTGGAAGCTTGGGATACTGTCTCAAGGGCAGTGCTGGGTCTCAGGGGCTGGGGAGGTTTGGACAGACAGGGAGGCCTGGGAAAGCCCTTCTAGGTGGGGGAGAGGTACCCTGGGTAAGTCAGGCCTGTTTTGGGTCTTGCCTCTGGTACAACTCCTCTGTGACCTCTCCTCTCTGAACCTCTATTTTCTCCTCTGTCAAATGGGTATAATCAACTGCTTGCTGGCTCACAGGGTTGCGGGACAATGACTTGGGGTAGCATGAGGGGAAATGGGGAAATGCCTTTCTGAGGATGAGGGCAGTGTCTGAATGAGGGGTGATGCCAGGACTGCCTCAGTGAATGTAAACTTCACCATCTCTTTTCATAGCTCATTTGGGGGGCGGGGTGGGTTGTATTCTTTAAAGTTTTTTTTTTTTTTTTTTACCATGGCGTAATGGTATGGTTAATGTATTGTTATAACATGCAGCAGTGCCAATTTATCATAGCAGGACCCCTTCCTTGAGAGAGAGAGTGAGAGAGAGAGTGTGTGTGTGTGTGTGTGTGTGTGTGTGTGTTGGAGAATTGCACCATGGAGACTTCTAGCTGAAAAAGAAACCTGGAAATGGTTGAGGTTCATCAATCTCATCAATCAGTAGGTTTGTTTCTCCCTATCCGATCACTTTTAAAAGCAATTTAAGGCAGAACTTAAAGGGAGGTGCTCTAGAGGACTTGGAAATTTAACCCAGGACAAGGTTTAATCGGGGAAGTAGGTGTGTTTTCTTAGACACTCGTTGTGCTCAGGTCTGGCCTCTTTCCCCAGCTGTAGAACAAAAGGCTGTCTGCAGGCTTCAGCCTGGAGCTGGAGGGGAGGAAGGGACCTTACTAATGGGTGCGCTTTTGGAATTGAGTCCCTTTGGAATCAGAACAAAAATGTCTTAGGATAATGGGATCTGAGGCTCATTCTTACTCTTTCTTGTTTCACTGGAATTCTAAAGATCAGAGTATACACTTTGGAATCTAGACTTTTTGTTTTCCTGGTTTGATTGATTGATTGATTGATTAATTGAGTGCTCTGGCCTGTAGACTGATGTAATTTGAATTAGTTGCCAACATTTAAAAGTGAGAACCTTCAGAAGGTCTGGACAAGTTGGGCCCCGATTCCTGGGGCTGAGCAGAGAGGGCGCCCTGCACTCTCTCAAGACACAAGCTGTCTAGCTGCCTTTGCAGCTCAGGTCACCTGTTTGGGTCTTGAAGCACTTGAGTTTGCAGCCCTGGAGTGGTCAGCTGCACTGGTGGGTCTCTGTGAGTACTCTTACATTGATAGGATAGAGCACCTCATGTACCTCAGACTATTGTCCTTGCCAATCACAACCAGTTTTCTGAAACCAAAGCAGTCATTTCTCACCTGTTTTGAGCTCCACAGCTTCTCCTCTGTATTTCCAAGTATGGATGTGATCTGAAGCCGATGAACTTGGGTGGGGCTGTACTTGGCTGGGATCAGAGAAGCTTTAAGCAGGGGTGGGAGTAGTCAGCTTTAAAAGGTGTTTCAGAGGGTAGAGTTGATGGTGGTCAGAGTCATGCAGATGACTTTGCTGTTCTGATATAGCTTCTCCAGAAATTTTGCCCCTGTAGGAAAGAAAATTTTTTTTTCCCAAAGGCATAAGAAACTTGGGAGAAGTGGAAATATATGCAATCTATTTTTAACACATTTTAATATATTGTCACTTAAAAATTTATGAATGTAAATACTTATTAATTATAAATTTTTGATAATATATATGTTGATAATGCATAGAGATGTGAAAATATAGAACAAAGTCATATGCTTTCAGTGGTAAATGAAGAAATCTTTATTTTAAAAGCCAGATCTGTTTTAGAACATAACACATTCATTTTAGATACTCAGGGAACTAGACTAGGGGACCTCCTAAGGCCCTGGAGCTCGGAGGCCGTATGGAAATGCGTCTCCTTATTTTCCATCTAGTCAAATGGTGAAACAATTCTGTAAAACTCCGTCTGTTCATCGGTTATGCTGTCTCTATCTGTGCTCTAACTAACATTGTACTAAGAAATGCATTTTTCTCACTCCTGACTTAGATTTAAATCTTGCAATCACCACTGGGAAGTAAGCTGTATCATCTTGAGAAATCAGACCACAGGGCTGGGTCATCCTTAATCGCTTAACCCTTCATATCAAAGGATAGGTTGTAGCAGCAGATTACTTCTTTAGAATTTGCTATGGCAGGATTTGTCAAGGAAAAGCTGGGAGTTAAAATGAAACAGTGTGTATAGCAAAAACCTTGCCTTGTAAATTGACTTTTGTGCCTATACATGCAACTGGTTTTATGTAACTCTGTCCTTGTGGGTATGTGTGTGTGTGTGAGTACAAGTGTGACTGATGTGTGTGTACATGTGCTTTTGTGTGAGAATATGTAGTAAGTATGTGCATATATGGATGTGAGTGTGTGAATGTTTGTGGGTCTATGTTGTATGTCTTAGGAAAATTCTTCCTGTATCATAAAATAAGATCCAGGTTATTCAAGCCTAGCATAGATTGTTTGAAAAAAAAAAAAAAAGGCTGCAATAATCCCCTTCCTTGTATTTATACTCTTGTATTAATGCCCTCCTAAACAGACTCTTGGCTTTGCTTTTTTTTTTTTTGACACGGAGTCTCGCTCTGTCACCAGGCTGGAGTGCAGTGGTGCAATCTCGGCTCACTGCAACCTCCCAGGTTCAAGTGATTCTCCTGCCTCAGTCTCCAGAGTAGCTGGGACTACAGGCGTGCACCACCACACCCAGCTAATAATTTCTGTATTTTTAGTAGAGATGGGGTTTCACCACGTTGGCCAGGTGATAGTTGCCAACATTTAAAAGTGAGAACCTTGACCTCGTGATCTGCCCACCTCAGTCTCCCAAAGTGCTGGGATCACAGGCTTGAACTACCACGCCTGGCCAACTCTGGGCTTTTCTTTAGTTAGTGACACATTACCAATTGGGAGGTGATGACTTGAGGTAATGTGAGACATCTGAAAAAGAACTGCACATTAAAGTCATCTTCCTCTGCTGTTCTTAGGAACCCTCAACCACTACAATGTTGATGATCCTGGGCTAACCTGCTGGGAATATATGGCCCAGTCACACCTGTTGCTCCAGCTAACTGCCATGACAAACTGCCAGACATGTGAATGAGGTCATTCTAGACCTAGCAGCCTCCATCTCACCTGTGAGTTCTGTGCAACCACAGGTGTGAGCCCCAGGGAGCCCAGCAGAAGAACCACTCTGCTGAGCTTAACCCAGCTTGCTAACCTATATAATCATGAGTTAATAATAATTAATTGTTGTTCCAAATCACTAAATTTTGGAGTGGTTTGTCATACAAACAGAGCTAATTAACTACTCTAGGTGGTAATACAAGGAAAAATCTCTTTATTGGAGAAAGTGGTGTGTGGTGGGCATAAATTGTAAGAAGACATGTAATTCCATGTTTAAACATGCTTTATAATCCTGGACTCACCTTATAAGTTTAAAGACATAAAAAATAGTGTTTATTGGAGGACCTATCATTAATTCTCACACAGAAATGCTAATTAGCAAGGTAAGTAAGAACCCAGGATGAGAGTGCTGGCATGCTCCAACAATACTGAGGACCTGGGAGAAAAGTCATAAAGCAGCAAACCCAGGGAGGATGTTATACTACATAATCTGCTGTAGAAGCTGTGGCTTGGCCTCTGAAAGTGATAGTATTCATTTCATCCCAGCTCCTAGCCTGTCTCCATGGGGTGGGCATCTCTTTAGCCTCTATTGCCTAGGAGCTCACCTCAGGCATCTTGACTCCTTGAAGAACAGCTCCTATAAAATGAGACTCTGAGAGAAATAAGATTCTCTTTGCTGCCTGAGGACTGCCTTTCGGGAAACTGCCACCTCTTTGGATAATTGACTCTAGGGATGATTGTCCCTCTCAAGGGAGACTGCAAGTACTTCCAGGGCCAAGACCTTTACCCTATAGACCACAGCAGGATATTAGGATGTAATGATTAGCCTATTCTAGATTGCTCCACTTATTAGTATACAGAAGCAGAGGGTGTGTGAAGAAATTCTCTCTGTCTGTGTATGTGTAAATGCAAGAATATTGGCTCAGAAGTGAGGGTATATGACTTTTGCAGCTCCAGCTCCTGTCCTACTTTACAAGAAATTCCTACTTGGTGTGATTGAGGGGGTTTAGAACAGAATTAATCTGCCGTTAATATGTACTTTGGATCTGAAAGATATTTGATTTCTGAGTCCTTCTTAAAACACGGGAATACTAGTGAACACCTTTGTTATCGGTTAACATCTAAATAGAAATAACAGAGTTAAGGCAGAGGGTAAATGCTTTAGAGCTGTTAGGGGATTCTAATGGATATGTGGGTACCAAGTACTTATTACATTTCATACTTTCGAGTTTATCCAGGTCTGGACCTGCCCAGTCTTCTTAGAAATGAATGCATCTCACACACTGCTCAAAAGAATGTGCTACATCAATTAGGTCAAAGGCTTAATATGACTTAGGTTTTTTGGGTAGACTTAAGGACATTATGTGTGAGAAAGGAAAAAGATAGGAGTGAATGGGATTAATATTATTATTATTAATACAAAAGAAACAAGCTTTTATTAAGTACTAGCTATTGTCAAGCCCTCTAGCAAGCTGCCACCCACAGATATGTATTATTACTCCTCCGATATTCCAGATAAGGAAACTGAGATTCTTAATTGCAAAGTTCAGGTGTGTTGCCCATGGCTGCTGGTAAGCATCAGAACTAAAACGTGAGCACAGCAGGCCTGGGTGATGTGAAAACACAGCTTTTATTTTTATTTAAGTTTGTTATGAAACATTTCAACTACACAGAAAACTTCAGAGAACAACAGCTAGCATCCATGTACCCATCTTCCAATTTTACTAGATCTTAATATTCTGCTACACCTGCTTTACATTCCATGGTCTCCCCCTTTTTTTAAGTTGGGATATCTGTCTTCTAAAAATATATGTATAGAATTTCTTGGGTGGAGTCTGAATATAAATTCTGTGGATTGCATTGTCTTCACTTTACTTATGGTGGTATTTAACAAGCAGAAATTTTCATTTATTTAAATTTAACAATTTACAAACAAATGTTTGTTGTGGAGCTTTTTAGGAAATTTTTTGTAGTGAGCTATTTGGGTGTTTTTTCGTTTTTAATTCATTATTGCATTTAGTCATTTGAATCATTCTCTTATTCGACAAATATTTATTACATGCAAATTGTTTTAAAATTTTAAAAAATATACATTTATGGTATACAACATGTTTTGAAATACATATACATTGTGGAATGGCTAAATTAAGCTAATCAACATGTGCATTACCTCACTTAGTTATCTTTTTTTTGCCTGTGGTTATAACACTTATAATCTACTTAAGGCAATTTTCAAGTATACAATACATTGTTGTTAACTACAATCACCATATTGTACAATCAATCTGTTGAATTTATTCCTCCTGTTTAATTAACATTTTGTTTCCTTTGACCAACATTTCCCCAATCCCCTCCCTGCCATACTTCACCCTGGTAACCACCATGCTGTCTACTTTTATGAGTTCAATTATTTTAGATTCCACGTATGAGTGAGATCATACAGTATTTGTCTTTCTGTAGCTGGCTTATTTCATTTGGGATAATGTCTTCCAGAGTCATCCATGTTGTCAAAAATGACAGGATTTCCTTCTGTGTAAAGGCTGAATGGTATTCTGTCATATATACATACAGTCTCCAACTTAAAATAGTTTGACTTACGATTTTGGACTTTTTGATAGGTTTATTGGGAGGCATCCCCTTTGTATGTCAAGGAGCTCCTTACAACTTGTGATGGAGTTAATAGTTTCTACTGAATGAATATCACTTTCACACTATCATAAAGTTGAAAAATCATAAGTTGGATGATTTTAAGTTAGGGACCATATGCTGTGTTGCCAGTATTAAATGCATTTTTGATTTATGATTGGTTCATCAGGACCTAACCCCGTCAGAAGTTGAGAAGCATCAGTATATACCACATTTTCTTTATGCATTCATTGATGGACACTAGGTTGATCCATAGTTTGGCTATTGTGAATAATCCTGTTGTGAACATGGGAATCCAGATACCTCTTTGTTGTACTAACTTCATTTCCTTTGTATATATACCTGATAGCGGGCTTGCTAGATCATATTTATAATTTTTTGGGGAAACTGCATACTGTTTTTCCTAATGTCTATACTAATTTGTCCTATTTTTGAGATATTTTCCTTTGTTATCTTCAAGATATTCTCTTTTAATTTCAATTTCTAGAGAGTTTCCTCCCAGTTAGCTTTCACATATGTCTGGATTTTAATGTTTGTGTATGGAAAAAGGTAGAGATCTATTTTCATTTTTCCCAAATGGAAAATGACTTATCCCAGCACACTTCACTCATTAGTCCAATCTCCACCCTTGTTTAGAATCCATTCTTGTGCCATGTGAAATCTGCTCTTCCTGAGCTCTGTGTTCTGTCCCGTTGTTCTGTTGTTGATTGTCGTGCCAGTACCACATTGTCGCTTTAGTATAACATTTGATACAGGCAGGTCACATCTCTTCATGTTGTTCTTCAATTTTGTCCTTAGGTAATTTTGGCCTCTTACTCTTCTTTCACACGCATTTTTAGGATCATCTTGTGTAACTCCATAAAAAACCCTGTCAAAATTTTGATTGTAATTGCGATGCATTTATATATTAATTTGGGAGTGGAATTACACTTTTATGTAGTCGAGTCTTCCCAACCATGAAAATGGTATATCTTTTATTTATTTATTTTATAATTCTTGGTAACATTTTGAAAATTTTCTCTGTAAAATTTAATCTAGATTTTTAAAGTTGTACTCTTAGAAACCTCATAGTTTTTCTTGCTATTGTAAATAGAATCCTTTTTTAATATTATTTCTTCAAATTGGCATATAGGCACATTATTGGTTTTTAAAAGATTATCTTCTGTACATAAGGCTTGCTTAACTTTTTAATTTATTCTAATAGTTGATAGATGCTTTTAGATTTTCTACATATACAAATATATTACTGCAAATAAGGCTATTTCGAGTCTTCATTTCCAGTTCTTTTAATCTAGATAATATTACTTGGCTAGAACATCTAGTACAGGTGCTTTTTGTGTACCTATTGAAAAAGTCATGTGATATTTCTCTCTTATTTTTATATTTGAGCATCTTTCTTTATATTCGTTGGATAAAACTACCTGGTCACACTTCAAAAAATATATTCCTGAAGTTTATTTGCTTGTATTTTATTTAGGATTTTTATATCTGTATTCACAAGAATGGTTTATAATTTTATTACTTGTACTGTCCTTGTCGTATTTTGGTATCAATAAAATGAGATGGGTAACTTTCCATTATTTTCTTTTCTCTCAAATATTTTATAAAGTAGGAATTATCAATTTCTCATAGATTCACTAAGTTATCTTTAAAACTGCCAGCATCTGGTGCTTTTTGGGGAGAAGATTTTGATAACCGATTCCATTTTTTCAGCCGTTACCAGCTTAGGCAGGCTTTCTATTTTTCTGAGTCAACTTTGGTAATTCATAGTTTTCTAGAAAACTTTACATTTTATATAAATTTTATGGTTGTCTCTAGCTGGATGTGTGTTTCGGGGCTCTTGTTTTGGGGTGATAGTGGGGTATCTCATATCTGTTCAGAGAACCTGTGATTGCCTGGTTTCACTTCTTAGCTGCTAGTCTATGCCTTTTTTCCCCTCTCTCCAATTTCACTATCCAAAGTCTATCACAGTAGCCTTGCAGCAGGCCACTGTTTTCCCAGGCCTCCCTTTCCCAAACGGGAGCCGCACTCCAGCCCTGGCTTCACTCGGTGATCCTACCTGGTCTTCTGCTAACTTGGGGTTCCCATGGTCTCTGTTGATGTGCAGAAGCCAAACTCCAGGACTACAACTCATGCTTCCAGCTCTGGAGCCCAGGAGACCCATGAATCCACTTAATCCCTTGGTATTCTGCTCTTTTTCTGGTCTACAGCAATCACTACCTTGTTTTTGAGCTTATATATGGTTTTTTGTTTGTTTGTTTGTTTGTTTTTTCTCCTTAAAAATTTTAAGTGCTTGTAGCAGTTATTAGAACTGCTAAAAACTCTTGGGTTGTTAGACCCAACTACTAACAATTGCTAACAATTCTTGGGTTGTTAGACAAAGAATTCATTGAGTCATCATGCTTGGAAATTCCCCAGCACCCTGCTTTTAACCACCAGACTACACTACCTCTTCAATTAATCATGCCTTGAGGCACTATCTAATCATCTAGCCAGGGGACTGATGGCCTGTTCTCTTCTCCCTGGGTTGAAGACAATGTAGTCTCTTTTGCTGCGATTCCCCTCCTTCCTGCCTACAACATGAATAAAACAGGAGGTTCTGAAATCAGTCTGTGAGGGTCTTTAGTGCCCCCTCCTTGTCCCTGACTGCCCACTTTAGAGACAAGGAAATGGAGGTTCAGGGAGATAAAATTTTTGGACCAAAATTTCTCGAGCTAATGGTGGGCATAGGTTCAGAACACCTAGGTATGATTTCAAATCTAATCCTTTTCCCAGAAGATAGTGGTTCTCAGCTTTGGTAACACCTGGAGTTGTTTGAAACTTACTGATACTCAGGCCTGAATCAGATGAATGAATTTAGAATTTCAGATGGTGGAGTCCAGTTGTCTGTATTTTTTCAAAGCTCAGGTATTTTCTGAGGCCCGATAGGAATTGAGGACCACCACACTGGATGATGTCCCCTGTCTTGCTCAAGCCTCCCTTTACTCTCTGTGGCTTTTTTTCCCAAGGGGAACCTTACCCCACAAGTAAATTCCCTGAGTTGGGTCTTTATCACTTTCTCTGTTCTTGTCCTATTCCTCTAATCTCCACCCCTCATCTTTTGCATGATTAGCATTTTCAGCACATAATGTGTTTTATTGCTTCTTTTAAAAATTTTCTATTAATTTTTTTTTGTAGAGATGGGGTCTTGCTATGTTGCCCAGGCTGGTCTCAAACTCCTGGGCTCAAGTGATCCTTCCACCTCTGCCTCAAAGTGGTGGGATTACAGATGTGACTCACTGCACCCTGTTTTATTGCTTCTTGATCATTTTAGGAAAAATAGATTACTTTTAATTTCCGATTTAAAAACAACGTTTTTCTCAGTGAGTGCGTGGATGAAATGTATGTACATACACACATACATACATGCATATACACCAAAGGTGCCTGAACACCAGATAATCACCTAGGATTTTCAGTGCTTAGAATTGGGTTACTCTTTGGTCCCTGCCATACTCCCCTCACTGTCTGTGCATATCCCCCTTTTACCTTGTGAGTGTACTTATGATGTCATAAGCACTCAAGAGCTCACATCTGCCACAGGAAACTAGACACTGGCACAATTTGCCTACTCCTCCATCAGCTTTTCTAGCCCATCTCTGGCTTCCCTGATGACAGCTGGTCACTTTCCTGAATCTTGCACTCATCATCTGCTTTATAACAGTTTTACTATATATGTTCGTTCCTAAGATTTTATTGCTTGGTTGGTTATTTTTAATTTTTTAGAAAAAGAAATCATGTTGCCTATAGTCTCCTGGAGCCAACTATTTTCAACAATATTGTATCGCCAAAAGTCAGCCATATTGTTGTGTGTAGCTGCAGTTCGTTAGTGTTGAGTACCTCACAATCTTTTCATTGTGGAGTACACCAGAATTTACTTATTCATTTGGGATATTTCCAGATTTTTGCTCCCAAGAATAGTGCTGCTATGAATACTTTTGTACATCCTTCCTGATGCACACATGTAGGAGTTTTTCTGAGTATATACCCAGAACTAGAATCTGGGGATTGTAGAGTTTAGGACTATTTATAAGATCATGCCAAATTCTTTTCCAATGAGGTTTCACCAGTTTCCTCTTCCCCTGGAGATCCTCTGTCTCCATATCATCTCTGATATTTTATGATGTATTCTTTCTTAATTTTGTCAATCAAGTTGTTATCAAAGACAGCATTGTGCATTTCTCTGTTATTTCCTCAAATGTTTATTGGCCATATGTGTTTTCTATTCTGTGAGATTGTTGTTCATGTCTTCTACTCCTTTTTTTCTATCATTTTGTTTGCTCCTTTTTTATGGACTTACAGTAGTTCTTTGTATATTTTCAATAGTCATCTGTTTTTGGTGGTATGTGCTGCAAATATATTTTTCCAATTTTTAAGTTATCCTTTCCTATATTGAGTGGTCTAAGATCACATTTGACACCTCTTACCCGTCTTTTGGCACCCCTTCCACTTAACACCATCAGCTGTTCCCGAAACAAAACTGACTCTTGATAGTCTTGTGTTAAATTCCTTAATGAATCTGCATTTTGGTTTCCATGATTTCAAGTAGTTATCTATTAAAGGCATGTTAGGGTCCCAGAGGTGGATACATATACCCACAGTATTTATTTGCACTTTGATCGGGAGGTTCTGAGGCCTTGGGCTGTGACTTGTCAGTAGAAGAATATTTCTGGGCAGAGGAGCCGCCATCCCTCAACTCATACTTGTCTACACTCACCACTCCATGGGCCATGAAACATGTTCAGGATTCACATCCTAGAGAACTCTTCTAAAATACAATTCCCCAGGAAGCTTTCATTTTTCTCCAAGTAGTAAAACTCCCACTTCCAGATAGTTACAAAGATAGGTTTTGTTGTCATAATGCTTTCTCTGTGTGCTGCTTTGCAATCAGAGTTTTCACCACTCAATAGATCCATCATTGAGCAGCACATTATAGCAAACGCATATCAGTTTGCCGCTATTATTGTCATAATCAAAAGGCGGGGCTACAGTGAAATATTTGCTTCGTGCATGCATATCTGTTATCCGAAGGGCCCTTTAACCTAAATGGTGTGCTTTCTGTAATGTCTTCAGTTAATGAATGGGTCTATGAGGGCCTCAGAGCAGTGCAATGTGGGAAGAATGCTATAATTTCTTTTTAACATGCAGGAATTCTGAATACGAGAAAATGCATGCCAAATTTTATTGCTTCTAAATCTGAATAATTGTATTTCTGGGCTGTGCATCTGGGTAGATAATAAAGCCACAAAACAATTTAATGAAACATATAAAAAATAAAATGACATTACTAAATATTATAATATGAAGAAACTATTTTTTGCATATTGTCACCTAATCTTTCAACCATATAGCAACAAATAATGCAACTATAATTGAAAGTTTTATTATCCATCTGAGTAAATTGAGCTCAGATTTACCTTGTTCTCGTTAGTTGGTGGGCAAGCCTATTGGGGTTACTGGCAGGATTTCATTTTCGTGGTGGATTATTTTTTTCTCCTTTCCTATGGAATCTAAAGTGGTCAATAAATAGCCCTGCTGCTTAATCGATTCTGAACCCAGCTCTTCAGAAAGCCACTCCTCGGCCTGTGACCCATGCTGGCAGCCAGCCCAGTGTCTGCTGTTTCAGTTTCAGAAACTAGCTCTGCACACATGAGCCTTCCTGGTCCTAAAGCCCTGCGATCACACCAAGGATCTCAGTATCTTTGCTCTTTGGCACGTGTCTTATGTTTCCCTCTTCCACTCCTACAGCTCCAGAGGGGGAATACTTTATTTGCTGTAAGAGGAATTCGACTAGATTTCTGGAGTGGAAGTTGGGAATATGTTGAAGCGTGTTGCCCTGCGCTGAAAAGATTTTCGCTGAAAAGATTTCCCATTGGTAAAAAGTCCACAAACTGCTTCTGTGGCCTGGGGCTGGGTGGAGGCTGCACCACAGGGAGAAGTCCACTGATATGCTGATCTCAAGACCCACGTGCTAGACCTCCCTGCTGCAACCAAGGCCCACCTGTTACCAGCGGAGGCCCTGAGGCGTGAGGGATGCCAGGCCTCGTGAGAAGACGGCACGTCTCTCTGAAGTATCTGAAGGGTTGTAGGAAAAGCCCGACTGACTTCGATAGCAATGTTCAGTTATGCTTATTGTTAAAGTGTGCAGCCTTTCCTTGGAGCCCTGGCTGGGAGGAGTAAGGTGTTAGGTGTTTCCCTAAGTCCACTGCAGTGTGCCTCTTGAGCTTGCCCAAGCTGTGAGCTGCCCAGATGATGTGTGAGAGAGGGTGCCTCTTCATCAGGAAGACCCCGGCGCCTCACAGAAACCCCAGCTCCGGCCATCACAGCCTGTCCATCTCACTGCGGAGAAGCTTTCATCCCACAGGCCTGCATCAGGGAGAATGAGTTGGCAGGAGGGCCTATCATCAGGAAGAGACCCTCCGCAACCACTCTGGAACCCAGGCTCTCTCCTGATGGAGCCCTTTGTTTTTTTTTTTGTTTTTTTTTTTCCAAGGACTTTGTTCTCCTTTTCTGCCATTTGGCCTAGGTATGGCCTGCTCTAGTCCATCTAGTGTGTTCTAGGGTGTTTCAGTAACTTCAGGCTTCAAAGAGGAGTTGGGGTTTTCCATCTCTTTCCTCCCAAGGCCCTGATGTGCTGATACAAATGTACTCAGACCCTCATCCTCACCCTCCAGCTCCAAATACAAAAGAGAGGGGAATTGCGGTGGCAGGGCGGGGGTGGTAAGGAGACCCAGCTCTAGCGGGCTCACTGCCGAAGAGGGCCACCATTCAGGCAAAAGATTCCTTCACACACTTCCCCCCACCCACCCAGAGCAAAGCACTGAGACTTCCGTCATGCACAAGTCCTTCAGCTTATTGGAGTCCTTCAACTTAAGTCCTTTCTTAACAGATATCCCATTAGGATTAAGAAATCCTCACCACCAGCAAACCCCATACCCCATCAACAGTGATGTCAGCATGAGGATTAATACTTTGGAGGAGAAATTTTTTTTCAAATAAGACTTCTAGGAAATGTGCTGCTTGCCATGTGCCAAGGTTTTGGGCTCATTCCCAGATCCTATGGAGAAAGGTGAGAATATTGGGGGAGTAATGAGGAAGTCCCTTTACTTTCTCTTACTCTTTAGGCAATTCAACATAAAACTTTCAAAACATCAGGTTAGACCAATCCCTAATTTGCCTAGTAGTTAGTTGGGGAGAACACATGCTCCTCTCTCTCCAAGTGGAGGGATGTCTGTATCCCTGGTTTCTCCCCAGTCTCTCTTTCCCAGGTTAGGGGATGGAGATGAGGCTCTGGGGGGCGGGGACAGAAGATGCTGAGCTTAGCCTCTTGCTCTCCCTCTGATCAGAATCTGTCTGCAGGGTTCTGACCCCTGTCTGGACTCCACCATGGCATACAGAGCAGGAGAAGGGAAGCTTCAGGGCCTTGAATTTAGGGGGAAGGACTGGCTAGTCCACTTGGCCACAGGGCTGAAGCTCTGCTTTCCAATCAGTTCTTAGCTGCCTTGGAGCTGATATTTTGTTCTTTTATTGGATTCTCATGTCTATCTCTCAACTGTCTTTGAGAGGACTAGAGGGGAAGGCCTGTTGCTGACATGCCTAACATTGTACTAGAGAAGAAAATGATCCAAAATTGAAATTTGGGAGCAAAGCTGAACAGCAGGATAATTCTTTTAGAAAGTTTTTCTTCTCAATTGCATTAATTCTTTTTAAATTGTGGTAAAATACACATAACATAAAATTTACCATCTTAATCATTTTTAAGTATACGGTTTGGTAGTATTAAGTACATTTCCATTGCTTTGCAACTCATCTTCAGAACTCTTTTAATCTTGCAAGAATGAAATTCTTCTTTTCTTTTAATTTTTTAAAATTATACTTGAAGTTCTAGGGTACATGTGCATGATGTGCAGGTTTGTTACATATGTATACATGTGCCATATTGCTGTGCTGCACCCATTAACTCATCATTTACATTAGGTATTTCTCCTAATGATATCCCTCTCCCCTCCCCCCACCCCACAACAGGCCCCAATGTTCCCCACCCTGTGTCCAAGTGTTCTCGTTCAATTCTCACCTATGAGTGAGCACATGTGGTGTTTGGTTTTCTGTCCTTGTGATAGTTTGCTCAGAATGATGGTTTCCAGTTTCATCCATGTCCCTACAAAGGACATGAACTCATCCTTTTTTATGGCTGCATAGTATTCCATGGTGTATATGTGCCATATTTTCTTTATCCAGTGTATCACTGATGGACATTTGGGTTGGTTCCAAGTCTTTGCTATTGTGAACAGTGCTGCAATAAACATACGTGTGCATGTGTCTTTATAGCAGCAGCAATAATGAAATTCTATACCCATTAAACAACAGCTGTCTATTCCCTCCACCCTTAAGCTCTGGTAACCCCATTCTACCTTGTGTCTCTATATATTTGACTACTCTAGGTCCCTCATATAAGTGGAATCATATAATATCTGTCTTTTTATGACTGGCTTATTTCATTTGGCATAATGTCCTTAAGGTTCAGCCATGTTATAGCATGTGTCACACTTCCATTCTTAAACATTTCAGAATTTTTAAGGCTGAATAATATTTCATTTTAAATCCACCTGTTTATTCATTTATCCATCAGTAGATACTTGTGTTGCTTCCACCTTTTTGCTATTATAGTGCTGCTGTGAACATGAATACCCCTGCTATGAACATCAGTTCATAATGAATAATGCTGCTATGAACATGAGTGTATGAATATTTCTTTGAGACCCTGTTTTAAATCTTATGGGTATGTACCCCTAAGTGAAATTGCTGGATCATATGGACAATATTCTATTTTAATTTTTTGAGGAACTACAAAATTCTTTTCCATAGCAGCTGCACCATTTTGCATTCCCAGCAACAATGCATAAGGGCTCCAATTTCTCCGCATCCTTGCTAATGCTTGTTATTTTCTGTTGTTTTTGAATGTGATTATCCTAATAGGTATGAGGTAATATCTCATTTGTGGTTTTGATTTGCATTTCCTTAATGTTTAGTAATGTGAGCATCTTTTCATGTGCTTGTTGACTATATGTCGTCTTTGAAAAAATCTCTATTCAAGTCCTTTGTCCATTCTAATTAAGTATTTGTTTGTTTGTTTGTTGTGTTTTTTAGTTGTAGGAATTCTTTATATATTCTGGTTATTAACTTCTTATCAGATATATAATTTGCAAGAGATAGGAGACCGATTCTGTGCTGCCATGTCTTCTTAAGGAGGGAACTTGCTGGTGAGATCAGACAGCCCTTTTCATCAGCTCAAGTATTTCACCCCTTCAGACACCACATGGAGTTAGTACTGGAGTCTTAGGAGGGGAGACGATGTGGTACTGTGGTTTATTTAGCTGCTCTTACTGGCCGGGCATGGTACCGGCCCTTTGGATGACTGTTTGATTTCTTCCTCTCACTAAGACCGGAAGTCACCAGCCCACTCAACAGATGAATAACTTAAGGGTTAGAGGTTTTGGACTTGATCCTCTTCACAGTGATGGGTAACTCTGGGAAGAGTTATATTGACTATGTAAAACTTTATAAAGATAGTCATGAACTTAGTAACCAGTTTGAGGCTGAAGACAACTTTCTAAAATTTTTTTTTGAAACTAGAGAAAATGATTACAATTATTTCAAAGTCTTGTATTTTCTTATTAAAAATTTAAAAATCAGATAAAAAGTACCTTCTGCTCCCCAGCAGTGTACACCATACTCTGTTCAGCCCTTAGAAAGCCATGAGAGAAGGTGTGGGTTTTGCTGTGGCTTAGCTCTACAGATCTGGTAGTAGATATATTTTTCCACAAGATTTTAAACTCTGAGATTGCTGGGGTTTTTGACTGTTTTGCTCACAACTGTATTCCTAGAGCCAAAAAGAGTGCCCACTACATAGGAAATACTCAGTAAATATTTGTCGAATGAGTCCACTAATAAATGTAAGTTTAATCACAAGAGACAGTTAAACTTGTGCAAAATAACAAAATGTAGCTCCAGGATATTTTGCCTAGAACTTAAGATCCAAGGGCCATTCAGAAAGAAAATGACAGGTACTGGATGCTATTATTGGAGAATATAATGGGCTTCCATTTGCTTTTTGCTGTGGTCTGCATGCTTGTGTGGCCTGAAAATTTATTTATCAAAATCCTAACTCTCAAAGTAAAGGCATTAAAAGGTAGGACCTTTTGTGAGGTCATTAGGTCTTGAGGGTGGAGCCCTCATGAATGGGATTAGTGGCCTCATAAAATAGGCTTGAGGGAGTTTGCCTCTTCCACTATGTGAGGACACAGCAAGGTACCATCTATGAACCGGGAAATGGGCCCTCACCAGACACCAAATCTACTGGCACCTTGATCTTGGACTTCCGAGCTTCCAGAACAGTGAGAAATAAATTTTTGTTGTTTATAAGCTACACAGTCTATAGTACTTGGTTATAGCAGCATGAATGGACTAAGACACTCTTCCTAGAGATGGACCTGGAGTTGGACATTAACGGATGGATAGGCGGCTAAGAGTAGAAAGGATAATTTTGGATGTGAGAGAGGCCTGAGCAAAGCACAGGGTGTGAGTGTGGGAGGATGCTGAGTAGAGGTGAGCCAGCTGAGGCTTCAAGAGGCCACGGGACTTGCCCAGGATGTGCCACTTGGGAGTAAGTGCATCTAAACCCAGGAAATCTGGCTCCAGGCTCGGTCTGTGTTTCTTTGATAAATGCAGATGATGGGCAGGAGGAGATAGGCTGTGAGAAGCTGTTTCCATGGCAGAGAGGAACCTCGTGGGATGGTGAACACCCTTCCTCCTGATGTCCTCTGAGTCACACACATTTCCTATCTACGGAGGTCTTCTTGCTGCTTCCTTTTCACCATCAGGAAGTGGGAGCAATATTAACCCAGCCACTTCTAAGTAGATGAGCATTAATGAGAGAACCACTTGGGAATTTCTAGGTGAAAAGTTGTGCATAAAGACAGAGTATTTCTATACCAGCAAGTGGTGAAAAATAAAGGACATTTCAAAGAATATTATCATATAACATGATTTTTGCATAGAGAATTCAGACAGACTGCTTTTGCAGACTTAAATAATCCCAGGATGAAAGGTACTATATATATGCAAAGTATTATTATTATTATCCAGTGGTAGAAAAGAAGGGCATTTCAAAGAATGTTTCAGTACAATACAATTTTACTTTGCACAGAGAGTTCAAGGGAAAAGGCTTTATTTTATAGACTTAAATAATATCATTATGGAGCTACAGTAAAATAAATAATACAGATATGGTGTTAAAATAAATAATACAGTTAGGAGGCTTAAATAAATAATGGTGGAGAGAGAAGAGAAATTAAGAGTCCTGGGAAAAGGCAGGGGGAGACACAATTTTGAATTATAAGTGGTAGATGATTGAGGTCCAAAGAGTCCTAAAATATTCAGGATGTATCTGCACTGACCAAAAAAAAAAAAAAAGAAAAAAAAAAGGCACAGGACAATTTGCAATTAAGGGATTGATCTTTTATTTTTTAGTGATAGTTTTCCCATTGTTTCAATGACACTGAAGGCAGTATCAAAACTTTTAGCTGAAAAGTTAAAAATAATTAAATTAAATTCACCATGTTATGGGATTTACACTAAATAACATCCTGGGGTGGGCACTGCTCAAATTTTGTGGTCCCCATGTTTTTTTAAAGGTCTGGAATCTCATCTTTCTACAGAGACAGGATTAAAACACTCCAGACAGAACAACCGAACCCTTTCTTCAGCTGTAAACTTAAGCTGGGTGACTTTCTAGACCTGATATTCTGAGAATAAAAATGAGCTGGGTGCTTTTAGGAGGGAGCAAGTAAAGGGACTGACATTTATTTCTCCATGGTTCTGAGCTTGGCAGTGGACCACAGGAATCAGGCTCCTGAGGGAGTGTTGGAGACAGAAGGAAAGGGATTAAGAAGCCAGAAAGCTGAAGCTGAGGTGAGCTTCATCCACCCTCAGGCCAAAGGCTGGCAGATTGGGTCCTCTTTGTGGTTGAAGGAATTCTTTTTTTTTTTTTTGTGATGGAGTCTCACTCTGTCCCCCAGACTGGAGTGCAGTGGTGTGATCTCGGCTCACTGCAAGCTCCGCCTCCTGGGTTGACGCCATTCTCCTGCCTCAGCACCTGTAGCTGGGACTACAGGCGCCCACCACCACGTCCGGCTAAATTTTTTGTATTTTTACTAGAGACGGGGTTTCACCGTGTTAGCCAGGATGGTCTTGATCTCCTGACCTCGTGATGTGCCCACCTCGGCCTCCCGAAGTGCTGGGATTACAGGCGTGAGCCACCCCACCCAGCCATTTATAGGAATTTTTAAGGTCTTGGGACAATGAAGAGAAGTTTCTTGATGAGGAGTATCAATTCCATGCTGGAGACTCACTAGAGCATTCCTGATATGGTTTGGCTGTGTCCCCACTCAAATCTCATCTTGAATTCCCATGTGTTATGGGAGGGACCAGGTGGGACATAACTGATTCCTGGGGGCAAGTCTTTCCCATGCTGTTCTCGTGATAGTGAATAAGTCTCATGAGATCTGATGCTGCTATAAGGGGGAGTTCTCCTGTACAAGCTCTTTTTGTCTACCACCATCCACGTAAGATGTGACTTGCTCCTCCTTGCCTTCCACCGCGATTGTGGGCCTCCCCAGCCACATGGAACTGTGAGTCCAATTAAACCTCTTTCTTTTGTAAATTGCCCAGTTTCAGGTATGTCTTTATCAGCAGCATGAAAACGAATTAATGCAACTCCCTTCTCATCCACATGTGCCTTTAAATGCCAAGGTGCCATTGTGTTTACAAAGAACAGCCTAAGGGAAACCTCATTTTTCCAAAGATGGAATAAAGGTCCCAATGGCTCTGTCCTCTACCTGTCCGTGGAAGCCTAGCTGTGGGTCACAGCCTTCTTTAGCCTGACCTTGGTCCCTTCCAGCCCAGCTCCTTTAGCATGTTCAGGTTAGTCTGCTCATTTTGTCACTTGTCATATATTTTCTTTTCTGTTGAGTAGGCTGTCTCACTGTGTCGGACTTAGGAACTAGACCATGAACTCCCATCTTCTCCTGCCTCTTCCAGATCATCTAGCTCTGGCCTAGGCATATAGTGGCTGTTCAGTGGATATTTCTTTTTTTTTTTTTTTTTCTCTTTGAGACGGAGTCTTACTCCGTCACTCAGGCTGACATGCAGTGGCATGATCTCTGCTGACTGCAACCTCCGCCTCTTGGGTTCAAGCTATTCTCCTGCCTCAGCCTCCCAAGTAGCTGGGATTACAGGTGTGCACCACCATGCGTGGCTAATTTTTTTGTATTTTTTTTTTTAGTAGAGGCTGGGTTTTGCCATGTTGGCCAGGCTGGTCTCAAACTCCTGACCTCAAGTGATCCACCCACTTCAGCCTCCCAAAGTGCTGGGATTACAGGCATGAGCTACCATGCCCAGCCTTCAGTGGAGAATTCTGTATTATTCCTCACTAGGCAGAATGCTGTGGTCAGGGGAGAAATTGGGGAAGAATACTACTGGGGACTAAGGGAGCCCCACTCACAGGCCTCCTGTCTAAACAATGCTGTGATGCCTATTTTGAGGTTCCTCTGTGGTACTTGAAGTTAGATGTCTTCTTGGACAACTCCACATAGAGAGTGTCAAGAAAAGCCTCAGGGGGCATTGTTTCCTTAGGAGCAATGAGATGACGAGCTCCTTGCGATGTTATGTAACTTTGAGGGGAAAGAAAAAATAAAACAAATAGAAAGGCAGAGGAAATATAAATAAAAAAGAGTGCAAAGTTTTATTGTCAACTGCTGCTGTCACCTCCTGGAACTACAGTCGTATCTAAGAAATATGTGACATACTAATAGGAAGTAATTTACCCAAGGATGTTTTTGTGCCTTGAATTGCCTTTCCAGCCCAGCTGCGGGAACTTCGCAAGCGTATATGCATGAGAGCCGGCGCGGTGCTTCAGAAACTTCCCAATTTGTGCACAATGTGACTTTTATAAGGCCATTAAACTCATCTTGGGGAAAAGTGCTCTGGAAAACAGTGATACATGAGGTCTCAAGGAGCCTGCGAAGGCAGACACAAACGGCAAAGTGGTGACCGATGCTCTTGGCTAAAGTGACTCTGAGGGGCTGCTGCTTCTCCAGGCTCCCACCTGTCCATCTGGTTTATTCTCTTTTCCCTACCCTTAGCAGTGCTTGGAGTTGGAGGGGGTGACTTTCCCTGGCACCATCTTGGATCCAGAAAGCACTGTCTTTTTTTATTTTTGTTGCAATTGGGTGGGCACTCTGAGACCTGAGGTTGGAACCTGGGCACATGGGATGGTCTTGGGATTTCACTCTCAGCCTAGAAACAACCACAGAACAGCTGTGGCTCCAGGGCCCTGGGGATGAAGCTCCATCGTGGTTCTAAGGAGGCCCTCACAGGCCACACCCACGGCTAGGAGAATCTAGGTATTTACCAGCCTGTGGACCTCAAGTCTTTGGGAGAGGAAGGGCCCAAAGGGAAGAAAGTCAGGCAGAAAGAGGATAGAGCAAGTACCAAGGAAAGAGGGAGAGGGGAGAGAAGCAGGAAGGGTGGTGAAGATGGTAAGAGAGTCCAGAGTGAGAGAGAAGGAGCAAATCAGAGCTGGAGGATGGTGGAGGGACAGGGAGGAGGGTGGGGAGGAAGAAGAACAGGAGAAGGATCAGGAGACAGCCTGCTTATACGTTTTTTTTTTTTTTTTTTTTCCTCAAGTGTCTTCATATGCTTGTTCTGTAAACACAGGCAGAGCCAGGATCAGAATATAGAAACAGTGAAATCGTTGAGAGCACCAGAGACAAGAGAGCTGGCTGACAGGGCTGGTGTTGCCCATAGAGAGAGCAGGTAGCCATTACGAGCGCCCCTGCAAGTTCTTTTGCTGCTGTAAACACCTCCCTCCTACTTTTATCACAGTGCCTGAAATCCCACCACGATTCCAAGCTCGTTCTTTAAAATACAGCTCCACCTCAGATGGGGACTGTGCAGTCTTCATCTCCTGAGGGAGCTGGGAGGGTATTCTCTTTGCTGAGCAGGGCAGTGCAAGGGATGTGCACTGCTTTTGGCATGGTTGGAGGTCTGGCTGTGATAAAAAGCCGTGATTCAGGGCGGGGTGGTGAAGGTGGCTGGGCGGAGGTAAGGGCGAGCCTCTCTTGCTTCATCATTTGACCAGGGAGCAGGGCTCTGTGTGCAAAGACACCAGGAAAGGGACCTGAGGGTGCTCACTGGTTGCAGGTGACTTCACAGGGACAGGGGAAGGGAAAGGAGTAGGGAGTCTTTAATTTGTACTCTGGCCTGTGTATCTCTCCGTGTGTCCTAGCTTGGGAAAAAAGAAATGAGCCCTTTATCAATTTTTAATAAATTGAAATGACAAATAATCCATTTAATAAATTATTAACTGAGAAAATTACTGAAAACTGAAATATCAAACAATCGTGAGCAAATGCTCGAAGCAGCGTGTTTATTAATAACGAGTCCTGCTGCAGGAGAGTGCTGATGCTGTGGGTCCTACCGCCTCTGCCCCGACCCTACCGAGGCCTGGAGTGTTGGGGACCTCAGGCTGGGCCTGCGCAGGGGTACGCTTGGGTGCAAGTGTGGGGTCCAAGGCAAATGGAATAGTTACTTTTGCCCTTGGTCCCTATAGCTGGCTGGTTCACAGACAGCTCTTGGGTAGGGAATATGGACCTGGTACTTTGATGGTCACCGGGATGAAGTCCCCACATTCCTCCCTGATGGTACTGGAAGGGGACTAGAAGTAATCCTAACCCTGGGGGGTTAGTTCTTTAAATTAAGAGCTGTATCCTCAGGATAAATTATATATATGTGTTTATGAAGTCTTGTGTCTATAGAAAGGTTGATGCCAACCTGTGATCTGCCTCTAGTGATGACCAGCTGAGCCTGCTGCCCTGTCGCAGGCCTCACAGGCTGCAGCTGGAGGCCTGGGGCACTTCCTGATGGGAGAAGCCCAAGTGTGAAGTCACTGGCTAGGGAGAGGTCTCCTTTGACATGCCTGAATGGCCTTCAGGCTCCAGATCCTGAGTGGCATCTCCAAGAAGCTTCCCTCTCACCTGTCTTGGAACTCCTGCTTTTACAGGTAGTCACACAAATTTGTCCAGCATGACTGGGGTGCAGGCAGGAGTGGCTGAGGGGGCCTCTCACCACATTTCTGGGCATGGTCATCTCTGCATTGGGCCTGTGGTGAGGGACAACTGGCATCATCCTCCCTGAAGTGCCTGCTTTCTCTAGAAGCATAGCCCAGCCAGACTGCTGGCCTCTGCTCTCCCAAGGCTGCCGTGGCCTGGAAACACTTCCCCACTATAGCCCTGCTGTGGGGCTTGGGGCTGGTAGGGTCAGCTGACCTCCCTATGTCCTAGTTCCTTTATCTGTAAAATGGGGATAATAATAAACAGGGTTATTTGATGACTGGGATGGAAACAGTCCCATTATATAAATACAATACAGCAGTTTGGGATGACAGGCTGTAGGCTCGAAGATGGTGCTGCAATGGGTATTTTTAGGAAGGAGGGAAGGGGGGAGGGATGAGTGGTTTATAAATGTTTGTTGCATTAAAAAATGTGCTAGTTTGAATTGTGCAGAACAGAGTATCATTTGTTTCTAGAAAAATTCACTGCTATGGAAATGAATTAGTTTACATTGAATATGTGGTGGTTCAGAGAAAGGAATATTAACCCAATTTGCATTTCTTTGAACTGAAATAAATTATTGCCGTGTTTGCATTAGTTGGGTCAACTGGATGTGATTGGGCAGACTTGCCGTGGGGAAGGCTGGTCTTGGGCTTGGAGGTGTGCGATATGGTTGATGTGTACAGATCAGCAAGCACCTTCCAATTCTGGGCTTATTAACCTTTCGGGGGACTGCAGACCCCTATGGGGGTTTGATGAAAGCAGTGTGCACAGCCGCCCTGTACAATTGCTTATGAATCTCAGCAGACTCTCTGAGTCTTTTACCCTCTCATGATCCACAGGTAAAGGTCCCTACCCATTGTCTTGGTGTCCCATGGTCAGATCATAGCACAGATTGGTCAGAGCCCAATTTCTGAGGTCTCTCCCATCTGTGGAAATAAAACAGAACTTTGGTTCCGAAGAGGAAATCAGCCAAAGGCCAGTTCACATATGTGCTGTGACCTGGGGGTTTTGGACATTTTGAACCTATATAAGACACATTCCCAGCTGTGAGAAGGTGCTGGCTGTGCCACCTGCAGCCCTGTCAATCATCAGAATTGACATGGTGGGACTGGCCAGCAAGCCATGGCCTCTTCCTCCCTCTCTTCTGTATGTTGATGCCTGCTGAAATTGCATCCTGAACTGAATAAAGAATGCTCCCTGAAGGCAAGGGGGTGCCAGTGTCTGGGTTTTTTCAAGCCTGGCCCTGGTCCTAGCCCCAGTAGTTCCCCACTGGGGCGGCAGGTGGGGGGACATCAGCACAGCCAGTCAGCAGGTCAGTGTGATACAAACTCTTCAATGCCTGACAAATGGGGTATTGGTCATTGGTGGCAATGTGTGAATTCTGACAGCATCATGTGGACAGCAGGTGACTCTTTTAGATGGACATCAAAATGTAAAGAGACATCGAGTAGAAACAGAAGCTACAAGAGCCTCACACCTGGACTTGCCCTGTGAGCCTGTTGGACCAAATCGGCCTCAGCACCCCTAAGCCCACCATGGTTGGGGAGAGAGTGAGCACGGGAGGCAGAGGAAGAATCATCTCACCTCTCATCAAATAGAGGGTAGTAAAACTTTAGCTAATTAGCAACCAGTTGCCAGATAGTATTACTTAATGAGTTCCCCCATCTGAATTCACTTTTATTGGAAAGAGGCAACCACAAGAAAACAAGATGAGAAGCAGAGACTTAATTTAAAAAATAACTTTGGGGGAAAGTCGCCTTCCTGTCACTTCTCTGCTTAAAACCCATCAATGGTGTCTTAGCAATTTCAGGATAAAGCTCAAATCTCATAACTTAGTATATAACTCATCACACCCTACTTGACCAGTAGTACTGAGATTTTTGCATTTTCCAGATATGTTATGCTCTCTTGCTCTCTTACCTCCACTTGGGGCCCCCTCTGCCCCTCCTCATCCCAAGTCATATCCTCTGGGCAGTTTCCCAGGCCCTAGACTGGGTTTGAGCCTCTGTGATAACACTTATTATGTTATGCATTAATAGCAGGAGAGGCTGGTATGACCAGCCAGCCCATGGGCTCCTCAGGGCAGAGCCATGCCTGATTCACTGTAGCATCCATGAGGCCAGACACATGGGAGGAGGTTGGTAAACGCATCTTGAACTCATGCATTCATAACGTGATGACTCAGTGAAGGAAATGGGGTCAGTTTCATTGTCCCGCAGCCCACCCAATCCATTGATTACCTCTACAACATAAAATACGACTTGCATTTACCAAGCTTCTCTCACTTGTAAAGTGGAGATCATATAGTCCACCTGATGCTCCTTGTGAGGGGAAATGAGCTAATACACATAAAAAGCAGTGCCTGGCACTCCAAGAGTGCTCAATGAATGTTAGCTATTATTCTGCACAAATCAGTTGATAGTGGCCCATCCCAGTACCGTTCTGGAAACAAGTAAGTGAAAGTGCTTTCCTCTGTTGTTAGCATCACCATTAGCAACTAGTTAGTGAAAATGCTTCCAGAACACAATGTCTGGGAGAGGGGTGGGCTGGGTAGGCCAGGAGAATGTCTGAGTCAGACCTGGGATCAGGAATCAGACTTTTAGGGGTCACCAGGACTCTTTACTCAGGCTGTTGGTGTTGCCAGATGTCAAGGTTGGATTGGGGAAATGGTAGTCAGGCAGGGATGGAGGAAACTCCTAGAAGAGCCCTTGCCAGTCTCTAGCTAGGCTTCACTTAAGTTATGGGAAGGAATCCATGCTGGGTAAATGAGGTAATGAATGTGCAAGTGCTTTGCAAACTGCAAAGTGCTATACAAATGTGAAGCATTATTGCACTCATCTATTTCTCTTCTTTGTGCTACCAGGGTTTCCTAATAAGAGCTCTTTTTGAAAGTCCTAGCCTGACTTTGGGTTAACTAAAAGGAAAGGGTGTGTGCAGTGTGGTAGATTGGGGGTTTTATGTACCCTGAGTATAGCAGAGGTCCTGGCAGGGAGAGCAGAGACTTGCTGGCAACAGGAATTGGGGAGTGAAGATGCTGAACGTCACACGGTGATTAATCCTTTCCGATCTGGGATGTTTTCCAGCTCTAGGGGCCATCCTGGAGCTGCTCAAACCATTCTAGAGAGACAGGATGGCCTGAGCTGAGAAGGGTTGGGAGCAAACCCAGGGTCCTCGTGGCTGAGAATAAGTGCAGGCTGTCATGGGAAAAGTCCTCATCCCTGAGTCTGCGTTTGTAACTCAGTCACCCAGCCTGTCTCAGCACAATGCAAACCATTTCCAGCTGCTTTGTGTAAGGAATAAGGACTGGCTTGAGAAGAAGGGAAGAATTCTGCCCCTAATATTCCTGATTATCTCAGCAGCATGGATTCACCAGCCTGATTTGCTGCTTCTTCCTGCATCCAGCATGTTCCTGGGTCTCCTTCCCCACCTCACAGCCATGGCAACCAAACGCACGGGCTTGTGAAGACCAGCAGCCCAACTTCAGCAAGGTCTAGCTAGCCTGGACAGAAGAGCCAAGGTACCAGATCCATTTTCAAGGCACAAGTCCCCAAGTTTATAGTTAAACTCAACTTGCTTATTTGTGGATTTTGCTGGGGCAGAGTAGCCCCACCTAAAGGGAGTCACATGAAATCTTAGCCTTTTACTTGTCACAGAGTATAAGAATAAAACCTTTGATGATTGAACGGATTATCCTCAGGATAACATCTGTGATTCTTCATGAGAGTTATGTCTTCTTAAACCCTTGGAAGCTGTCAACACTACAGATTTCCCAAAGCACCAAGCTGCAAACAGCAGATTGCTCTTAAGCAATGATGCTGAAGCATGAAGCAAGAATCATGTTCCCATATCAGTGCTTTCCCTGCTCTGAGCCCAGCACCTAGCACATCTCCTGATAGAGCTGTGTCAAACATGACAGAACTGATAGAGCTGAGTCAACATGTCCGTTCAATGAGTGAATAGGAGTGAGCTATCCCAACGCAAGTTTCAAAGCTCTCAGCAAGACAAGGTGGAGGTAAGTTCTTTGCCCAATTGTTAGCTGATTTTCACATGATTAGCCATAGCTCATCATTTCCCCAAATAAGTGGGTGTGATTTGGATAGGTTGTGGAGGAAGGAAAGGACAATGGTGGTCATTGAAGAATTCTACAAACCAAAGACAGGAGTGTGAAATGATCATGGCATGGTCACTGGACAATGAAAACTCTACCTTAATTTTTATTAAACTAGAAGGCCAGATATTAAACTTTCTCTAATTGCATCACTTGTTTTATCTGTGACTGGATTGAGTTTTAAGAAAATCGTATGAATATTCACTCCTCCTCTTTCTCCTCCCTCAGATGTTCATTGATTTCAATGAATATTCATTCATCCTTTTTCTTTCCCTCAAAGAAGACTCAATCAGTCTTGGATAAAACTACACTTACATTGGAAGCAGGAAAGAAAGGACCTAAGCCATTGTCCGGTCCTGCTGTTGTCAATCTTTACAGCATATCAAAATCGTCTGTGAAACTTTAGAAAATTTAGGAATGATAGGTGTCCAGGCCCCAGCGCAAGCCTACTCAACCAGGACTTCCAAGAGCAGAGCCAGGGTGGAAAGGTGACAAAGCTCCGTAGGTGATATTCATGTTCTGAGAATGATCCTGATGCATAGTCCTGCATGTCACCCGATCCACTGGAACTTGTACAACATAAAGACAGTTACTTAGGCCAGGCGCAGTGGCTCACGCCTGTAATCCCAGCACTTTGGGAGGCCGAGGCGGGCAGATCACGAGGTCAGGAGATCGAGACCATCCTGGCTAACACGGTGAAACCCTGTCTCTACTAAAAATACAAAAAAATAGCCGGGCGAGGTGGCGGGCACCTGTAGTCCCAGCTACGCGGGAGGCTGAGGCAGGAGAATGGCGTGAACCCCGGGGGGCGGAGTCTGCAGTGAGCCGAGATCGCGCCACTGCACTCCAGCCTGGGTGAAAGAGCGAGACTCCTTCTCAAAAAAAAAAAAAAAAAAAAAAAAAGAGAGTTACTTATTTATATAGCACTTGCTAGTTTCTGTGGTTTCTTAAAGGGTGTCCCCAAATCAGCTTCCACATCTCATGTGTCCTCAGATTGGGGTAGAGAGCAGAGGGACCCTTTGTTGTCCACAAAGGGCAGCATGCCCACTGGTCCTTGCTTTTAGGTTGGTTATATTGCTGGGAGCATGGCTCCGGATGGGGAGTTTAGATGGAGGTGTCGGAAAGGGAGAGCACAGGACGTTAGCCAGAGGGGCTGTCAGTGTACACCTCTGTGGCAGCTCTCTGCAAGAATTGGAGCTGGTGCATTCCTGGCCTGATTTTGTCATTCACTCGTTTATTTTTCATTCCTTTGTCAATTATTTGGTGAGTACCTAGTACATGCTAAGGACTGCAGACACCACAGTGCACAAGATAGCCACGTCTCTGCCTCATGGATCTGAGAGTCTGAGATGGGGAGATACAGATAATAAATAAGTCAACAAATAAATAACTTTTATACAGATTTTAGTGTGGTGAGAGAAATGAACAGAGTACAGCTGTGACCGATAATGACAGTCCTCAGAAATAGCTCTAAGCTCCTCTTCGAACTCTTTTACCACTACCCAAACCCACATTGAATCAGACAAAGTGGTCTTCTGTGTGTGTGTGTCACACTGGCTAATTATGCCTATTTCCCGCCCAGGAACCCCTTCCCGTGATCGCTCCATCCTCTTCCACCTGTCTCACTTTCTCTGTATGATTTACACCTTAGCATTTGGTAATGCCAAATATTTCACAGGTGAGGCAGCTGAGATCTGGACAGCTGAACTATCCTGTTCCAGAGCCAACAGCCAGCAAGTGGGGGTCTTTGAATCCACCCTTGTCCTTCTCCCACAATGTTCCACCCACCTTGGCCTCTCTGCAGCCCCCAGAGTAGTTGTCGCAATTTCTTGTCTTTTAAAAAATTTTTCTTTATTATAATCAAGACTTTCAATGAACTTTTCTGTGTAGAAATGACTGTATTAGGCAAAAGTTTGTGTGGGATCCAATAAAACATCAGATGATATTGAGCATACGTCAGGCAAAGCCTGCAGCCCAATAAGTTATTATGTGTAAATGTTACAACTTTATTTTGAGGAGAATACATGTGTACTATCAAGCTGTTTTATGGATACGCAGTGTGACTGATTACAGCATGCAGATCTGTCGCAACAAGATACACTCAGAATAATCTGTGGATATTTAGGCCTCTGCAATTTGTTATCCAGAGATGACTCTAGAAATGATAATTCCTTCCATTTCAGTAATTTCTCTCTTTCCGTCCCCAGTAAAAACCCATTTCCAGAGTGCTGACATCTGATGCCAGGGTCCTCTTCTTGCTTCTTTTTCCAGTTGCTCAAAAGGAAGCAACGAAAAGTTGCATTTGCCGTCAATGCTGCTGCAGGAGCAGCTGGGACTTGGCCCAGAGTGGGCAGGTGTTGAGGGTTGAGAGCTAGGGCTGCTGCCTGAGAAACAGCCTCTGCTTTTAAGCTAACAAAAAAGCAAACACAAGAATAATCACCATGATTTGTTTAACACATAAAACAGTTTCGGTAAAAATTGATTACATCAGGTAGCCAACTATTTTGCAGATCAGCCGCAAGCAACTTGTTGCTAAAAAATGACTGGATTGAATTCATCAGCAACTTTTCAAAGAACAGTTTGGGGAACAAAGAGTTGCTTGAATGAATTAAATCAAGCCCAAGCCCCCACTTCTTCCTTGAAGCCATTGTCCATTACCTTGGGATACAGTGACTTTCTCTGAGCTCCTCTAAGAGTCTGGGACCCCTCTTTTGATAATGAGTCGCCAATGTCCATTCCCTTGGATTCCTGTCCTGAGTTATGATTTCTCTTTGATTGTTAGATGAATTACCATGTGCATGGAGAGAAGCCATGGCCCAAGGATGGGAATTGCAGATCTGGAGGCTGAAGCCCCGCATTGGCATCCTGGCTCTGCTCCCACTGGTTCTGTCACCCTGGGCAAGGCACTTCTCCCAAGCTGCAGTTCCACCAACTGAGAAGCAGAGACAATGACACATGTTCCACTCACCTTCCAGGGTTGTTGTGAGAAGGAAATAAAGTATTTGAAAGCACTTTATAAACTGTGCAATTCTATTCAAGAAATACTTATGAAGCCACTAAGACCACTTCACCTGCTTTGGGTGTAAATATGACCATTTCGACTTTATTTTCCTGATCAATCACTTAAGACCTCAACTGCTTTTATTGTCAGGAAGTCCAGTTTCTCATTTTGTTTCCCCCATTTGCATTCCCCCAAAAGCAGAGGGAGAAGAAACTGAAAGCCCCCTCTGTTTATGACACTACTACTTGGTGGTGGGGGAGGGGTGTCTTTGCTGCATTCTGGTCCACAGGGCCTGTGTTGTCTGTGGGCTCCTGCCTGGCACCTGATCATGCCCTTGTGGGTGCAAGTCCCTGTACCAGCAGCTATTGCTGTGTTTCCTACGCTTGGGTCCTCACTCACACACTCATGTGCTAGGCCACTGTTTCCCTAAAGCTTCACCAGAGTGACTGGGTCCTGAAGCATTTCCCATTTCCACCATGTCCTGTGTCAGAATCACTTTGTCCCTATAAAATCTCATGGGCCCCAGGCCTAGTCACAAGTTCACATCCCCTTTTCACTCTTTGGAGGTCCCCTTTGGGGCCCCAGTTATCCTTACTCGGCCGATTAGCATTCTGAGTAGGAGAAATGACTCTAGAGTTGGCCTGTCTCCGTTCAAATTCCAGCTTCACCACTTCCTAGAGAGAATTACTTAGGATCTCTGTGCCTCAGCTTTCTCATCTGGAAAGTGGAAATAAAAATGGTCTCATCTCATGGGGTGTTGTAAAATTACACGAGATAATAGATATAAAGATTCCTCTTAGAAGAGTGTCTGGCACAGATTAAGCACTAAAGGTGCTATTAGCTGTTCTCTACTCTGACTGAATGACTGATCGTGGTCCCTGTGGTTCAAATGGATGCTTTTACTATGGGGATTAGGACATGGGTTATCCCCCACTCCAAAGGCAGCTGTATTCATTACATTACATTAGGGCTCCAGGAGCCTTCTGCCCTTTGCTTCCAGTGCCACTTAGCAAGAGTTGGATCTTCTAAGTTAAACAAAAAGGGGAGGAGGGAAGGTTGTGTCAGTTAGCGTTTGCTGTATAACAAATGGCCACAAAATGTTGTGGCTTAAAACAACAACTATTTATCTAGTTCGGTGGTTTCAATGGGCAGCTTATCTCTTCTGGACTGGTTCAGGAGGTCACTTGCAGGGCTTTTGAAAGTGTGTCTGGGAAGCTGGTGAGTTGGCTGGTGGTTTGATGATCTAGTGTGGCCTCGCTAATGTGTCTGGAAGTTGACAGGCTTTTGGGCAGGAATTGGCTGACTGTCAGCTGGGGTGCCTTGTTTCTTCTCCACAGGGGCTCTCAATTTCTAGCAGGCCAGCTTGGGCTTATTCACATGGTTGTCTCAGGGTTGTAAAGGTGCCAAAACAGGAAGTTACAAGGTCTTTGAGGTCTAGGCTTGGAACTTGTGCATTCTATTGATCATATGCACTGCCTGATGGAAGATGCTTTGCTGCTAAGATTTTGTGGTTATTTGCAATTTATACTGCAGTTAAAACTTTTCCTTATGGCACTGGGCACTTTCTTAGTTTCCATTTGCATTCTTAGAGGGCTGGTGATTTCTCCTTTACTAAGAGTTCTCTCTCTTTTAAAAAAAATTAATTTATTACATACCCACTCTGTGCCAGGCACACAAAAAGATATGGTGGTCACAGAGTATTCAGGGAGAATATGGAAAAGAGGGTAGAAGTGCTGTGTCTGTCTGGAAGGGGCTTTAAAGAAAATAGGAAGACCTCCCTGAGAAAGCAAAGTTAAGGTTAAGTCTTGAAGGACGTGCAGAAGTTACCCATGTTTGGGAGTTGAGGGGAATGAGTGCAAGGATAAAATGGAAGGTATAGAAAAAGATCACCCAGTACTGCTCCCTTAATTACAGTGAAGCCTGGAGACCCTCCCAATTGTACCGGCATTTAACAGAAGAGCAGGAACCTAGGCCTTCTGACCATCTGGTCTTGGTTTGCACCAGGAATTAGGTGATCAAATAGATACGTCTAAGTTAAGGCTACCTTGGAAAGTCTACTCACAGATCTAATCATGTTTTATCTTGAGTTTTCTGATTCTACCTCCCTTATGAGAAGCTCCACATTCCCTTCCATCCTCGACTTCTATATATCTGTACAAGTGAAGATTTGTTCTAGGATTGAACTGGTGAATAACCCAAACAGATGTCTCCACTCGTAGCTCAATGTGTTCCTGTATACTCCTTTGGCCAATGAGGTACCTCTATGCAACCAGACATGCTGTAGGTTGACCAACCCACATCATCCATGCTACATGCAACATGTCAGAAAAAATAACCTGAAGGACATTACACCAAGTGAAATAAACCAAATACACAAAGACAAACACTATATGATCTCACTTATATGTGGTAACTCTGTGAGGTGATGGATATGTTAACTCGCTTGATGGTGGCAATCATCTCACAATGTATCAAATCAATACATTGTACACCTGAAATATATATAGACAGATAAAAATTGTATATCTAGAGAGATGAAAAAAAATTATATATAGAGAGACAAAATTGTATATATACAGTGTATATATGTAATTTGTATATATATACACTGTATATATATGTAATTTATATACAGTGTATTTATATGTAATTTGTATATATACAGTGTATATATATGTAATTTATATATATACATATACTATATATAATACACATAGATATATTAATATATATATATACAACTTTATATGTCAATTATACCTCAGCAAATCTAGAAAAAAGATACAACCATGCAGAAAATTTTATCGGATGTTGTGTGGCTGCAGAAATGTATAAAAGGCCATAAATTTGATGGTAATGCTTCTAAATACTTGGCCTTTGGATTCTGCCTGAACTAGAAATGTGCTTCATTGCAGCATGCTGGTGCTCCTTCTGGCCATAATTCCCAGCTGTGGACCTGGGCCATCCCCACAAGCCAGAAGTCAACCATGATCTCTACCATTGGCCATTGCCAGCACTTTGCTATATATAGACCTTAAAGCATTCTCACATTCATCATCTCATGGAATTCTCATAAAACTCCACCAGACAACTAGATAGAAAAGTCTTCATGTAGTGGATAAAGAAACAGAATCATGGGAATTAAGAAACTTGCTCAAAGTGTCAATTAATGATGGATTGATTTAGGACAGAAGGCCAGTTCGTGAGCCTGCAGGAGCGGAAATTTCATGGAGAAATACAGAACAAACAGCCTCTGGCATCACATCAGGGTGCACCCTCAGGGTCTCCTGAACTCTGGTGAAAGTCTTATCAAAGCCAACCAGCCCAGGTGTTGGTATCTTCTTGAGCCTTTCTCTCTGATTTGACTTCCTTGCCCAAAGCTTGATGCCTAAAACACCCACGTGATGCTTCCAGCCGTACATGCTCTTGTAGGTTCCAGAGTGCTTAGTCAGTGAGAAGCAGAGAAAACAAGGTTATTATTGCATATCACACACACCGTAAAACTTCTACCCTATGAAAGGCCATTTGCTGGTTGGGGAGCAGAGCCTTGAAGCCATGTCTTATTTAATCAAATCAATGCACACATATTGCCCAGCTGTTAGAAACGGAGAAAGGGCCACAGAAACTCCAAGGGAGAGGAAGCCTGGCTTAGAATATTTGACAAGAGGCAAGTGATTAGACTGTCTTTGTGTTGCTAAGGGCGGAACTAGGGCAAACTGCTGAGAGCGTCAGGAAGCCCATTTTAATCTACTTCAAAGAACTTTTCTAAGCCTTTTGACCTGTCCAGAAGGAGAAGATTTTGTCTTAAGTAATTGTTTATGTGTCATTCATGGGAGTTGTCCATCCCATTGCTGAAGAGCAAGAACTGACAAAAGAGGCTTTTTCAGTCAAATTAAAGCCCATCAATTTTTCTTTATTAGGCCCAGCCATTGGTCCTAATTTTAGATTCTGGAGCAGAATCAAATAAAGCTAATCACTGTTGCACATTTTACAAGAGGGGCTTGTAAATGAATTTCTAATTGGTGGAGTTTCAGGCATGGTTATGAAGTGAAATGAATTTCAGGACAGGGAGATATTTTGGGGGCAGTGTGGTTTTTTTTCAGAGCCCTTAAATCATGCTACAGCACTGACCAGCTACCATTCTAGATTGGATGGATGGGTGAGAAATTCGCTTTAACTTTCAATTGCTGAAGATTTTTTTTGGTGGGGATGAAGTGGCATCAGTCAGGCATTAGAAGCTCTCTCTGAGTCTTTGGTAATGACCTTTCCTCTTCAGACTCAGATGATCAAGTCTTCTCCTCCCCCTACCCTCCAATTTAGGAAATGGGTGTGCTGGATGGGGCAGGGGCTGGAAGGGGCATTGCACACATGATCCTCTACATCTTGTCATCCACTTGCTTGGGGGTCTTTGTGGAAATATTCAAATTATTAGCATAAGCAATGTTGATAGCACCCACAGGATGGGCCTGAGAAGAGCTCCACCAGCTCAGAGAGCCCCTAGTACTAGACGTGGCTGTCATTACTGGAGGTGCCCTGGCTTCTTCCTTCATGGGCAATTTTAGCTGAGAGCAATATCTGGCAGCACCCAAGAGGCATTTGATCTTTCTGCTGAAAGTCACAAGTAGAGACAGGTGGCATTGCCATCAAGGCGTGTCATTAGGACCCCCTGCCTCCCGTTTCCGTGACACTTCCTTCCTTCCTGCCTTCTTTTTGTGTCATGCACATTGTTTTGGGCCACCTTGGGGCCCAAGTATGTTGGAAGCAATAATGTAGTTGGTAGCAATAGTGAGGTGCCAGTGGTTCACTGAGGCTTCAGTGAGGCAGCAAACCGTTCAATTCAGTGAACTAGTGGTTCACTGAAGCTTCAATGAGGCAGTGAACCAAAAGCACTATATAGGCCTATGTATGCCTGGCCTAGGGAGGATGGTACAATCAATTTCCTGGATATTTCCAGCTCTCTCAGTGTTCTTTGTTCATTTAATCAACCAGTATTTTTCTTTTTTGGGTGGTAACAGCCTGATCTTCCATTCTCCGTCCATGTATCCATCCTTTCATCCATCCAGATATTCACCCATGCGTGTATCCATGCATGTATTCATTTGACAAACACTTACTGGGTATTGACATAGAATCAGACACTGTGTTCATTACTAGGGACACACTCAGGGTAAAATGAAGTCCTTGAATTTTAGGAACTTATGAGCTAGCTGAGAGTCCTGCAAATAAACATGTCCTGCAAATACAATGATGCAATTGCTGCATTGGTTGTTTGCACAAAGGGCAGTAGGACCCAGGAAAGGCCTGATTGCCTGGGAGAGTAAGGAGGGTGGGAAAGGAGACTTAATAGATGAGTTAGCATATTCCAGGCAGACAAGTAGTCAGCTAAAGGTATGTGCAGGATGCGGAGGTAAGAGATGGCATGCCATGTTTAGAGAGAAGTTCCCAGAGGGCAGGGGCTGCATCTCTTGCTCCTCATTAAACATCTGCTCATCGTGGACCCTTGCCCTTTCTGTAATATATAGCTATACATATATTTTATAGTTTGTGTACCTGATTTAAACTTTTACTTGTCAAACTAGCATATGTACATAATTACAAAATTGAAATTTTTGACAAGACTTAGGAAAAAAAAAACCTAGCAGTTTTCTGGCTCATCCTTCCTTACTCCTGGGTCTTACTCCTTAGAAACACCATTTTCAAATTTTGAACAATTCTTGCTGGCATTTAACTTCATACTTCTAAATAATATGATATTATTATATCTATAGGCTATATTTTTTACCTTCTATCCACAGGAATTTAGGCTTTCTCTTTTTTAGCTAACATACCATTCCTTTTCTTTCCTTCATCCTCCTAACACAGTTATATTGCTATTTTCTGCTTAGCGAATTTTTAGGATTTTCATATTTATATCTATAAAAATATTCACAAAGGAATACAAATATGATTTTCCTTTTTAAACAATTGTTGGTTTTTCCATGAGCTAATAATTGTCCAATTTAATAATTTGCCTAGTTTTCCGTGTACCTATCACTGATTCTTTCCCAAAATCTGTGTCAGAGGTACCAAGATCTCCTAACAGAGTCAAACCCACTGGGTGACTGAACAGTGTTTTTTTGTTTGTTTGTTTGTTTGTTTTTTTCTTGGAACCACTTTTCCTTGGGCCCCAACCTCCTGTCTGTTTGATTTGGACTGTCTGTCTCTGGGCCTGCTGCCTTGGTCTCCCCGAGCTCCTCGGATCACCTCATTCCTGGATGTCATATCCTCTTTGCTTTGCTCTCTTGCTTTGGTAAAGAGCCTTTTCCAGTTCTCATAAAAACATGCATGAGGGTAAAATTTTAAAACCCCTGCGTATCTGAATATGTGCTCTTCACTTTTAATTTACCATTTGGCTAGATATAGAACTTGAAGATGAAGGTGATTTCTCCACAGGATTCTAAAGGCATTGCTCCATTGTGTTCTAGCTTCCAGCGTTCCTACTCAGAAGTCTCATGCCTCCTTGACTTCTACTCTTATTACATGATCTCTTTTTCACCTTTCTCTGAAAGTATTTATTTCTACTCTTTATCCCTGGTGTGTTGAAATTTCACAGTGATATATCTAGGTTTGCCTCTTTTATTCATTCATTATATTTGATCTTTTGATGGACTCTTTAAATCTGGAACTTCATGCCCTTCAGTTCTGGAAATCTTTTTGGAATTTTTTCTTTGTAATTGCCTCCCTTGTTTTCTCTCAGATCCCTCATTAAAATTTCTTTTAAGACACTATTGAACCTGTTTGATAGATGCTGTAATTTTTCTTTCCTGCATTCCATCATGTTATCCTTTGTCTACTTCCAATAATATTTATTGATTATATTATCTTCTAGAGATTGCTTATATTTATCATCTAGAATCTATTTATTTTTGTATTATGGGTATTCCATATTTAATTCCCACATATTCTTTTTTAAATTTTTCTAATTATTATTTTATAATAACTTTCTGTTCTTGTTGCATGGATACCTATCTTTTTTTTTTCTGAAGATATTTACAGTTTTTTTTTTTTTTTAAGAATTTCTTTTCTTCTTGCTTTACTTTTGTTTCTTACAAGGTCCTATTTCCAATTTTTGTTTTTTTTTGTTTTTTTTTGTTAGAGTTCTTCTTAAGTGTTGGCTGGTGCTTGGCTATCTGTTTGTATTTCAGAATGAAGAACCACGTTGCTGACTGGAATTCTATGGTTACTGTTAGACTTTGCTGACTGATGGGCTTCAGTGTGGAGTGATTGGGTCCTGGAATTTTGTTAGCCAACTCTAAAGTCACAAGATTAGAAAGTTTGACTCTCTAGAAACCAACCGTCCAGGTTTCTGTCTTGCTGTCAGCTTTCTGGGAGCCCTGTGGGTAAAGGAAAGGGGGTATCTCGCTATTTAGAGGACTTCACTTTATGTAGGGTGCTAGTTCTGAAGGAGACAGGCCTGAGGCCTGACCCTTAGGCCACCCACACTTAGGAATGAAGAAGAAGGTAGAGTTAATGATGGGAACGCAGGAGTAGTCATAATGGCAAGAGGAGAGCCATGGAAGGGGAGATGATTAGCAGCATTGACTATATCCCAATTGTCAAATCAGTTGACTTTGGGCAATCATTGAAGATCTTCAATATTATAGTGGAGGTGGAATCTAACTTGTAGGATGAAGGAAGACAGAGGAAGGGAAGCTAGACGGTCCTGCAGAGACTGAACTCTCTGCCTCACTATACCTTTTCCTTCCGTGGGCATTGCTGGCTCCAGTTCACCTGAGTTTCAGAGGCACTGAGTAAATTCTAGAGAAACAAAGAGTGTGTGCACACAAGCCATCAGAACTGATGGGCAGGAGACAAGAGGGATTCTTAAATGTATGAAAGTAAAACAAACACTTTATTTAAGGAAAAGGCAACTTGGAAAAAAGAAAAGCCTAATAAATAACTCAGTACAGCTGGCTTAAGCACTTTAAAGCCAGTGTCTGTGATAAGCAATGAAAACATTAATATAAAATGCTTCACCATAAATGAGTACAATTCAGGCTGATGTATTGCAGCTGAGCCGGCTGTCGGATGGCATGCTTTTAAAGTGATGTTTACAATCAGTATTTTTTTCTTTGGTAACTAGAAGGCAGAAGTGGTTGGAAGACTTGCCAGGATGCAGCTATGAGCCTTGGGAGGGTGACAGCTCTGCCAAGCGGTTCATCCCCTTTTCCGCTCTGTTCCCAATCAGTTGGAGACAAGGCAGTTAGGAAGTCTCAGAGCAGGGTGGTTCTGAGCCTAAGCAGAGAGTTGGGAGCTGGATTCAAGTCAGTGGCCAGCTCTGAGGTCTGGAGACAGTGGATCAGTCTTTCTGGCCTCTTGGTTTCCCCAGCTAGTCCTGGAGGTCACAGAGGGTGTCTCCCAGAAGCTCTGAGCCCATTGCCTTCATACCCTGCTGAGTCTCCTCTGGCCTGGAGTCTCTTGTTGACCATTGAGTTCCTCATCCTGTTTATTCAAAATGAGAATGTGTCTCACTTTGACATTTTTACATTTATAAAGTCGTGGGGGAAAATGCCAACGGTTTTACCATGTCAACGTGGTTATGGAAAAGTTAGGTAACTAATGAGTATGAAGGAATGCAATGTAATGCATTCTTTTTAACGAATGGGTAATCTGACATTCCTTCTTATTATGTGATAATAATAGGAGCAGCTTATGTTTGCTGAGTGCCAACTCCATGCTAAGCCAAGTATTCCTCCCTGGGAGCACAGCCACTGCTTCCTCATGTGGGTCCTGGCTCTGTGTGGACGACCTTCTCACGGCCTCTGAAGCCTTTCTGTCTCCCTGTCTGCCTCAGGGATCCATGAGGATTTTGCTTCTCTCTGTTGCCAACACCTGTTTCTCCAACCTAGGTTTCTGGCAGTCCTGGCTGACTGGGAAATGGGAAGTGTGCTTTTTTATTTTGTTCTGTTTTTTATTTCCTTTTCTGTTCATGAAACAATTTACAAGGCCTTTTCCTTAAAGGGTTCAGCTGTCAATCACTATGGGGAAAATAAACAAGACAGCAAAGACTGTGAAGAGGTCAAAGAAACAGAGCTCTCTTCGTGGCTGTCACTGGCTGGTGGTTCCTGTATTCTTTTTCAAATGATGACTTCAAAGGTTCCCAAGAAGGGGACTGAGAGCTTCTCTAGCCATGTCTGGGGTCTCACTGACAGCCCTTGACCACTTAGAAGTGAAACGAGTCTGCTCAGACTCTCACCTGTGACCCTGGCTGCCAAGTCCTGCAGGGGCTGGATGTATTCTCAACTCCCCCCAGCCCGTATCAGGTGAGGAATTAGGCCGCTTCTCTGGGCCCCACAGATTATCCCCCTGGACTTAGACAACCCTACACTGTTTCCTGTTAGTTTCTAGTTTCTTTCCTTTTATTGAAATGGAGTTGCCCAGGCTGGAGTGCAGTGGTGCGATCTCAGCTCACTGCAACCTCCGCCTCCCTGGTTCATGCGATTCTGCTGCCTCAGCCTCCTGAGTAGCTGGGATCATGGGCACCCACCACCAAGCCTGGCTAATTTTTGTATTTTAAGATGGGGTTTCACCACGTTGGCCAGGCTGGTCTTGAATTCCTGACCTCAAATGATCTACCTGCTTCAGTCTCCCAAAGTGCTGAGATTACAGGCGTGAGCCACTGTGCCCGGCCTCCTGTTAGTTTCTTATGGCTGCTGTCACAAATGTCTGCAAGCCCAGCGGCATAAGACAACAAAATTTTTTTATCTTACAATTCTGGAGGTCAGAAATGTGACCTAGGTCTCACTGGGCTACAATCGAGGTGTTGGCAGGGTGGCCTTCTCTCCAGAGAGTCTTGGGGTAAATTCTTCTCTTTTGCCTTCCTCAGCTCCTGGAGGCAGCCCACATTTCTTGGATCATAGCCCCCTTTGTCTTTAAAGCCATCCAAGGCTCGTGGAGTCTTTCCCAGATCACATGTCCTTTACACACACACTCATCTATCTTCTAAAGACCCGTGTGAGTATGCTGGGCCCACCTGAATAATCCAGGACACTCTATTTTAAGGTCAGTCGATTAGCAACATTATTTCCATCAACAAACTTAATCCCCCCTTACTATGTAGGGAACATATTCACAGCTTTGGGGGATTAGGACATGGACATCTTTTAGGGGAGGCAGTTTTCTTTCTATCATAACTGGTTACAATTGACTTCTGCTCCTTGAAATTTGTCCCTTCCTCCTAATATAAGAAATATCAGCTGGAAAGACAGCTTCCAACTCCAGGTAAAGCTGGCCTTCTCCCCTGTCACCTGCAGTTCCTACATGGACAGACACTGGCCTAAGTTTCTCATAAAGAACCAGCAGATGCCAGCTTTCCAGGAAGCTCCCTCCCCCAGTAACCAGAAGCCTCTTCAAGGACCCTCTGTCCTTTGAAGACCTCACTCTTAGATCATATTTCTGGTCTGAGGGAGCCTCTGTTCATGGCACAGTGCTGCGGCCAAGAGGCTGATATGCCTAGACACCACAAAGAATCCTGCTGCTGGGTGCACTCTGCACCCACCCCACAGGGATTTTATGACACTCTCTAGGATTCCACTCTTGGGAATGGCCATCTAAAATAGTTTGAACAATGGAAACAAGAATCCGTGTGTGTGTGTGTGTGTGTGTGTGTGTGTGTGTGTGTAATTTGTAAGATGGAAGAAGGAGAAGTTTGCCAACCACCTATCACAAGGTGATGGGCACTGCTCTGAGTGCCATGTCACCAATCCCATGCTCTGCACAGCAGGCTCCTATAGGGCTGCATTCTGGATCCACCCCTGTGATCCACCCCTCTGCCACCTTGACCAAGCTACGGCAGCTCCTTGAGCTTCAGTTTTGTTGTTCCCCAAATGGGAAAGGCTAATTTGAAAAGTGAGGAAAAGATAACAGGTGTGTAGCTCCCTACTCCTCCCTGCACCACTTGCCTCTCCCCTCCCTTCTAACTCAGTTTTCCACACTTCTCTCTCATTGTTCTCATTCTGCTTCATTTCTTTCCAAAGAGCCTAGAAATAACATGTTGCTATTTTCAGCACCCCTTTCCCCCATCCTGACACATATACATATACATATACACATACACACAAACACACATGCACACACACTGGATAGAGATGTGGAGATGGTGTGGCGATGCCTTGTCCTCCCTGAGTCAAGCCTGGTTTGTGCATGGAGAGGAGCTAAACCCACAAGAAGAAGGAACTGAGCACACAGCAGGAAGGCTTGAGCATTATGGCTGTAGGAGGGGAAGTATTTGGGATCATTTGAATTAACCACCCACACAACTTTCTGATTTGAGAGCCCCATTCCATTACCCTGGCCCAGTACTGCTGTGCTGTGTCCTAAGCTCTTCCTCTTCTACCATAAGAATGCTGAGCAGGTGAGCAGCACCACAGAGTGGGGAGTGGAGTGGGGGTATTGGTCAGCTGCTGAATCTACCAGCAATGATTTCTGGACCAGAATCAGCCCAAACAACATCCTTCCCTACTGGAAAAACCTACACACAAAGTGCCAGACAAACACGGCTCTTCAGCGCTCCCTGATGGGTGCTGTGCTTCTTTCTAGACCCCATTTATAAATTTGAACTGAACAGATGTATTATATGGAAATACTTTAAAACATTATTAGGAACAGCTTTTGCATTAGTGGTAATAAATCCATACCAGCAGTCACTTCTTATTTTTGCCCGTTTGATAACTTGAAAAACAAATTCTGTTCCAGAATAAATTTGGGTAAATGGATTGGTGCCCTCCTTCCTTCACTATGCCTCTTCCCTCCTTACCAACCTACCGGTGCCCATGCCACCAGCCCTGCCCCACAGCAATGCTCAAGATGGAGGGAGGAGGGAAGAGGGAGGACAGTGGAGAGCTGCTTGGCTCTGACCCCAAATCCACTGTGTGATCTTGAAGGATTTGGGTATGTTCAGTGCCCCTGTGTTTGGTTGCTTTGCACACAGCTCACAGCTTCCAGTTGTCCCTGCCTCCCAGTGTTCATGCGCTGTATGGGCTGGACCTAGAGATATGCTTCTAGTGAATGGAATACCACAAAGGTGGTGGGTTGTCACTTCTGAGGTTAGGTTATCATGATGGTTAATATTATCAACTTGATTGAAGGCTACAAAGTATTGTTCCTGGGTGTGTGCCTTTCCACGTTCTTCTGCCTGCTTTTATTCTGGCTGTGCTGACAGCTGATTAGATTGTGTACACCCAGATTGAGGGTGGGTCTGGTTTCCCAGTTCACTGACTCAACTGTTAATCTCCTTTGGCAATACCCTCACAGACACATCCAGGAACAATACTTTGCATCCTTCAATCCAATCAAGTTGACACTCAGTATTAACCATCACAGTTATAAAGGACTCTGATGTTCATTATGCAGCACTTTCTCTTGCCGTCTTGGCTTGGGGGCTTTAATGAATCAAGCTGTCATGGTGGAGAGATCTACATGGCAAGAAACTGAGGGTAACCTCTAGCTGATAGCCAGTGGGGAACTGAGGCCCTCAATCCAACAGCCCAGTAAAGAACCAAATCCTGCCAACATCTACTGTGCGAGCTTGGAAGCAGACCCTTCCTCATTTGAACCATGAGATGACTGGCTCCTGTGGATACCTGGATACGGCAAGTGAGAGACCCTGGAGGAGAAGACCCAGCTAAGCTGTGTCCAGATTCCCAACCCACAGAAACTTGGAAACAATAATAAATCATAAATATGTGTTGCTTTAAGATGATATTTTTTGGGGCAATTTGTTATGTAGCAATAAACTAACATACCCTTTGTGGCTCCAATCTGTAAAATGGAATTATTCCCACCAGTCTTCCTAAGTATAGCAGGAAACATGGGGATGTTAAGCTGTATTTGAATACTGAAACCTTATTGTGGTGGCATCAATAATGGTCAGTCATTGATTTATTTCATAAATACTTACTGAGCACCAGTTATGGTCAGATGCTGTGTTACCAACGTGAGCAACAAAGATAAATCCTTTGAAAAGGCCATGGTCTTTATGAGGAGAGTCACATATGGTTTGGAAACAGTGAAACACAATGTGTTCAATGTTTTGAAATGTCCTCAAAATGTTTTGGGAGCCCAGATACCAAATGCAACCACATAAATAAAATTTCTCACCAGAGTAGCAAAAATTCCTGGAAACTTTTAGGGACTCCTCATTTCCCCTATCGCAGTGAGAGCTTCAACAAGAATGAGTTGAAGAAGGACAGAAGGTTTAGAACTTGAAGAAGTCCTTGAGTACAATCTCAGGTATGCATGAGATGCACTTTGGCACTTTGAACATGCTTTTAATAGGGGCCCCCCAGTAAACCCCACTTTTCCAGACACTGGGCCTTCGTCCCTTAATGTACTCCATCTGCAGCAGTCTCTGTCCTTACAGATGATTCCTAATGCTTCTAAAGATTCCTGTAATTTCTCCCTCACATCTGACCCTAGACAGGCCATGGAAGAGGAACTACATATTTCAGTGCCAGATTCTCTTTTGTTTCAAGTATAGTGTTCATTTATCCATTCATTTCTCTATTCAACAGCGAGGAAATGTGGGTCCCAGGCATTCTGAAACTGAGAGCAAGGGAGTGGGCTAAAAAGAGGATTTGTTGAAAGTCTGCTTGAGTTGTTAGTTCCTCAGAACCCCCCCCAGTATCCAGCTCCACACTGTGATAGGAAGAGGGAAGTTTAGTCTCTGGATAAATTGAACTACAGAGGTTCAAATTCTGCATCATTGGCCATAACGGGGGTGTTGGGGGCGGGTGGTGTCTTAGTACAAATAGTGATTAAACTCATGGCTCATGTTGCTCCCACGTGGATGAGATCTGAATCGGTCATCTACATCACTGAATGCTCACTGATCCAGCATTACCTGAGTGCAGGACATCTCCACTGGGAAATTCCAGCATTACAGCACTCACAATCATGCAATCCCACGCAAGTCCCATCAGCATCATTTTGCTCCCCAGACCTCCAGGCAGAAAGTCCCTCAGGGCCTTTGCACTGGCTCTTCCCTCCTCCAGGAATGCTCTCCCCATATATTGGTATGGCTGACTCACTCCTTCACTTCAAGTTGTTGCTCAGACTTCATCTTCATAATAGGTTCTCTTCTGGTCATGCTATTAAAATTGCAACCCTCCTCCAAACAAATGGCATGAGCAATGTTTGGCACATAGTTTCCTTGGATACATTATGCTTTTGGAATGAGGTGAAATGTTTGAGCAGAGGCTGGAAGCCCCTATATTTTTCAAATTGTGTTAAAATATATATAACACACAATTTGCCATTTTAACCATTTTTAAGTGTAAAGTTCAGTGGCATTAAGTACATTCATATTGTTGTACAACCATCACCACTGTCCATTTCTAGGGCTTTCTCATCATTCCAGACCAAAACTCTCAACCCATTAACAATAACCCTTCATCCCCCCTTTCCTCCAGCTCCTGGCAATCACTGGTCTACATTCTGTGTCTATGAATATGACTACTCCAGGTACTTCGTGTAAGTGGAGTCATCCACTATTTGTCCTTTGTGTCTGGCTTATTTCCCTTAGCATAATGTTTTCAAGGTTCATCCATGTTATAGTATGGGTCAGAATTTCCACTGTATGTAATATCACATTATATTATCCATTCATTTGTTGATGGTGGAAGGCCATGTTGATGGTGGAAGGCTCAAAACATTAGTGTATTGGATGGCAGGTGGACTCAACCACCTGTCACGTCCCTCCTGATGGATAAGAGCCACCAAGTTTTCTCTCCCACAGATTTGTGGTGACCACTTGCTAAAAGAGAGAAAACTGGACGATTACAGGAAGTCCAAAAATTTGGGTATGAAATTATTTTTCCTTCTCCAAGTACTACAGTGGAAGTTAGAAGTAGAAATAATTTAGTGGAAACTATGAGGGTGAGTTATCTACTTTATGCTTCATAAATAATGAAAAAATGGACTCTATGTTTCCAAACACTATTTATATCAATTCTTCATTGGATAGGTGACTTCAGGCTAAATGCTAAAACCAAAAAACAAAACCTGAAATTAAAAAACTGTGGTCAGGAGCAATTGCAAAATCATTTCTCTAGAGAGCTCAAGGGGATTTCGACTCGATTTCTGGTACAAGGGTGCCCGAACTGCCAGCGGGCTCAGGACCCCTTGGGGTGCTGGGCTGGCTGGCTGCTATCGGGTACTCTGAGAGAGCACTCAGTTCACTCAGATGGGGCACCTTCTCCTTCCACTTTTCTCATCCTGTCTTGTTTTGTTTGTTGTGTTTTTCACCTAATAATATACCTAGGGATAATGGTCATTTTAAAGGGGACTTATATAAGGTCTTTTTGTTTTCTGTTTTGAATTTGAATCTCTCTATATAGTTTCTTCCTTCTTGGATGTGTTTGACACAGTTCTTGGCACTAAGGGTGCTCCGTAAGACAATGAAGTCATCTTCAGCACTCTCCTGGTGGCCTTCCTGGGGCCTCTCTCTTCCTCTCCGTCAGCCACCAAGGGCCTGCAGAGCACGTGAAGGTTGACCTTACTTGTCTCTCAGGGAAGGCTTTCCCCAGGGCTCTCCCTCCCTGAAGGCAGGACAACCTGGTTCGAGTCTGTCTGCTTCCCTGCTTTGCACCGATGTGTTTTGGAGAAGAGCATAATTTGACTGTTAACAGAAAAGCTGTGGAAAAAAAGGGAAAAACTGATGAATTACAGAGGGCGTGTTTGGAACTTGAGATGCAGGGTCCATTTCTCTGAGAACATGGTGAGACCATGTGACCACTCCCACAACCAGCAAGGGTAGGATTTGAAGAGGAGGAAGAGTCCTGGGTTAGAGCTCCATATGTGCTCTCCCACAGAAACATATTGGGGTCTAGGGTTCTATTAGTACCGTATTGCACTCCAGTTTCATGGGCTTCAACAGGCTTCTGTGGGCTGCCTGGGGGACCTAACTACCACGCACAACATGGTTTCTATGGGAAAATGCATTTTGAGTACTAGAAAACTGACATACACTCAAACTTTTGGAACAGAGCCTGCTCTTAAGTTGGAGACTGCTTGAATACCACATTCACAGCTAAATTATATACATAGGCCTATTTTTAAGACATATGCCTATTTCCAAGATATTCAGCTTACGTAACAATGGGAATTGGAAGAAAGAATTGATAGAAGTAGAATCATGTGCTCGATGGGGAAGAGGGGGAAGATGTGAACATTTGCTGTACAGAATACATTCATTTTTATTTGGAAGGAGAGTAGAGGACACAGAGAGAATGCCTAAAATATTCTCTAGGTTTGTGTGGTCCACCCCACAGGACCTTTCTTTAAGCCACTTCATATGCATATAGTTCTTAATTTTGAGACAAATAGTTGAATACTACAGTAACAGACAAGATTGCATTAAATTAAGAGGTCAGAGTATGACCAAGGCCTGCATTTTATAGGATCTGCCCGAGCAATGTAGCACCTCCGGTCCCTGTATCCCCTCAATCTGTGGGCTTCCAGCATGATACATGAACTCCCTGCTGTCAGATCTGGATTTCCTTGCCCCAAATGGACCTACTCTGCAGGACCCACCAGTGGTTTTGCTCCGGGCCATGTCTTGAAGCCAGTTTTCTAGAATTCTCAGTTACTTAAGGCCAACACCCATATCCATTGGCCAGCAACTCAGTAATGAGTACTGAGACTAAAAATGAACCAACCTAGATTTACTTCATTTTGCTTTACTTCAAATAACTCATTTCAACCCAGTAATTTATGGAATTACATTAATTAATTTTTATTTAACTACTTTAAATCAACCTGACAACTCAAGTCAGCTCAGGTGAGAATTGAATTCAAAACCCCAAACACTGATTAAACAACCCTAGTTGGCTGTTACTATGTTCTTAATTATGAAAAGTAATGAAGATGGTTCAACTGGCCTTTGGGTTGGCAGAGAGCTGTGGGATGAATATTCTCCTCCTCTCCAACTGTGTGTATTTTATTCATAGACTACCCTGGTATTCTAGATAAAAATAACTAATGTAAATGCTGTTGTTTTTCAATTGTGAATTTAGGAAACAGAATTTTAGTTCTGATTCATGCCTCATGTTTGGAATAGAGTAGCTGGTGTCTCAAGATACTAGGAAAGATACGGAGGAAAAGAGGACAGGACCAGTACCTGAATTCCTGAAGAAAACTGACCCTTCCTCATGGTTGGCTCACCATGGAATCTGGCCTCCATTCCCCATGCCACAGTGAGCAGGTGGCTTCCACATCCAGGAAGAGGAGACTCATGCAGAGTGTGTAGCTTCTCTATGCCTTACATTTTCATTAGCACATGCCTATTTCCCATGGAGATAGCTACCCAACTCTAGAGGGATAGATCTGTCTGCTGATAGTAGGGGTAGTGAGGCTAGGAGGGCGTTAGGTAAGGATGTTTCATGGGGATGAAGGAGCCCCAGTAGAATGGCAAGAACTCTGGTCTGAGTTAGGAGACCTCAGTTCTGTTTCCAGCTCTGTCACAAACCATCTGGGTGACCTTGTGCAGATCACTTGCTTTGTGATCTGGCGAGTGGGCTAGTTGATTGCAAACACATCTTTTGACCCTACAGTCTGAGCCTATGGTGGTGTATATTGGGGCAGGGATAAGCTGACTATGTCCCTGGGTCCAGCTCCTGCCAGCTCCAGCAATGGACACCTGAAGCTGGTGCAGCCTTCAGCCCACAGCACTTCAGTTTCTGCATCAACCCTGACCCAGCAGGTGAGCCTTTAGGCACCTCAGCCCCATGAACCAGTGGAGACTAAAATAGATAGTATGGTTGTGACCCTAGATGCCACTATTATAATTTTTCCTTCAACACCAGCAGCCCTATCTCTGCCATCAGTACCAACATAATAGTGTATGTGCCAGGCTCTGTGCTTTTCATTCACTATCTCATTTAGTCTTCCTAACAGTTCCATGGGAAGGTCTCTCCCATATTTTTCAAATGAGGAACAGACTGGATGTACAAGCCATATTGACCTGATTCCAAAACTCATTCCCTTAATCCCTTAAGTCCAATTGATGCAATCATTATAACTGGTTTTCTGTTGTTCTTCTCTACCTTGCCACCCAGTTCTTTGGAAGGGACAGAATGCTGGCTTGAAGTCCAGGCCCCTGGGTTTGGCCTTGACTCTTCGGCAAGTTTCTGTGTAGACTCTCTGAGCCTAGATTCTGTTCCTTGCCTCCCAAACTTGTGGCTTGTGTCTGGCTCTTAATGAACCAAACACCCACATCATGATGCTGTCCCCCAACCAAATTTGACAACACTTCCCATCTGGCTCACCCTGCTGTCACTCCTCATCCTCCAAGCTGTAGTTCTAGGGATCTAAGGGCTTGCTGGAGCTAGGGCTGACTTCATCACCACCCTTTGGGGCCCTTGGTCACTGATTTGAGGTTGGCCCTATAGTTCTCACAATTTCCCTAGCTCTCCTCTGGGCTTCTGTCCTCCTCCACCTCCCCTACTCCTGTGCACTCAGCATGATTTCCACCTGAGTTCAGCTGACTTGCCACATCTGGGGCCTGTGGGAAAGAATGGAGTGGGACATGGAGATCCAGCCCTGGACTGGAAGGTAACCCCAGGGCTCCAACCAGAAGGAGGTGCTGTAGGGGTTGCCCAGCAGTGCTCCATAAATATACATTTGTTTTATTCATGTGTTCCTTTCCACTTTCCCTTATTTCTTTGCTCGTGGAGAGCTCTTGAGCACAGAGCCACAGGGGAGAGAGGCCTTTTCACTGAGTTGGCCCAGTCTTGTTCTGTCTCTGCTCTTTGCAGGATTTGGTTGTTTTCCATCTTAATTATGCTCCTTGCATCAGTGGCTGGCAGGCACACAACCTTTAGAGGAGTTTATCTTAAAAACCCACTCTCTCCTGAGAGAAGCAGTTCTATGGGGAACTGTGAGACTTCCAGGGATGGTTGTATGTACGTGTGTGTAGGCAGTAGGGAGGTTGGTGACAGTTGCTTTCTCGCTTACCATTTACCTTAGGGAGGTCAGAGCTTGCTAACACGGGCTGGGGCTACTTATGTGACCCCTAGTTTTAAGCCTCATTAAACACACAGAGCCACCACTATGGACTCAATTGGGGACAGTGATGATATTGTGAAGGGGAGCCAGGGATTGACAGTGGGTTAAATGAGTGACAGCACCATGAGTTTGGGTCACAACTATCTAATTTAATGACTAACTGTAACATATTTCTTTGGGTTAAGACTCTGGATTTCTGAATAAACACAAATATTTTCTGGCAGAAACGACTGTTTTTAATTATAGTCATTTATATTTTAGTATAAGTTACCTTTTAGAACACTCAGTTACCAAGTGCATAGGTCTCCCCATATTCAGAAGAACTATTTAATTGGCCCAAATAGATAGTTTTCTTATTGAGCCTTTAATTTACTCATTTGGAATTTTTTTTGTACAACTATGTACTCTGTTCTGTATAGGAAGCCCAAGAGAAGAAGAAGAACCTGGTTCCTTGAGGACCTAGCCTTCTCCATAGGAAACAATACAGCATGCCAGAGATAAATTATAGCTACAGAAGTAGCTGCACAATGATGTTGAATGAAGCAGGTACAGATGAGGCTAAGGTTAGCTCCGTGGAGGACCCAATATCTGCCCTGGATTTTCACTCTTGAAATTGCCCAGATGAGGCTGATATGATTAAATATCAGAATGAATAGTACAGAATAAATATTGCAAAAGGAGAAAATGGGTGCACTGCAGGAACTGGAGAAGACAAAAGGCTTGTGTGAAATAGAAGGAAACTGGTGGATTCTGTGACAGTGATGCAAAGAGAAAGTCCTCACTTTTCTTCCCCTACCTAGCTGTCTGACTTTATTCTTTATTAGCCATGTCCATTGCTCATTTGAATATTCTAGCTCCTGCCCAATTTCCCCACTAACTTTTCGGGGAGGTATAATGCTCTGCCTACACATAGCAGGTGCTTAATAGATGTATTGAATAAATTAACAAATGAATCATAAATAGTATTGAACACATCTGCCAGGTTGAGCTACTTAAGGAGCTTGAATTTGATTTTGCTGGACTAAAGTTGCTTTATCCCAAATCTGAAGCTGGAAAGGAAAGGATATCCTAATAGCAAATGCTACATTTTGATCACTGGTCAATCTTCCCATTCTCTGTCTATCTCTTGTGAGCGTTCACATGGCCTCATTCAAACTCAGTCAGCTGCAGCAATGATTCTTCCATTTACATAGCTAGATGCTATGAGACAACCAAGCCAAAAAGATGCCACCCTTGCCCTCTAAGAACATAAAATTAGTAGTTAATTTTATATTATGAAAAGTGAGGAATTTCCTCAGGAAAAGAGGAATTTAGGTCTAGCCTATAATAAAATTAGTCACCCAACAGGCATTCAACTCTGATTTCTTTATACGTGTCAATGCTGGGGCTCCTCATTAGATTATATTCTCTGGGGGGTGAATCAGCTGAGAAAGAGGACTAGATATTCCTGACCTGCTCTTAATACTCTCTGTGGCCATGGGCCCCTCTATCTGCCAAAGATCAGGCAGAGGATGTGCTCATCACTATAACACAGATACCACAATCTCTGTGTTAGGGATGCAATGGGCCCAAACTTATCATCTCCCAAAGCCCTGGCAGGTGACTGAATGTGCAGTCCACAGCTTATAAAAGGCCTGATCAGTGGGTCCATAGGCTCCAGAGGTCAGTTTCTCATTCTGGAGATCCCCTTGGGGTCCAGCCATATCCTGGATCAGGAGTCCTGTTTCACAGCTCAGTTCCCAGCCATGTAAGAGGAATCTGGGACTGGGGACCAACACTATGATGCTTTTCTAATCTGTTCTTCTCTCCACTATCTTTCCTGTCTCCACCCAACCAGGAAAACAGAATATTTAAACTTCTGTCAAACTCCCAAGAAGCTGACTTTCCAATGTGCAATGTCATTCCTCAGGTTGTATCCCGCCCATCAAATGCCAGTGGCCTAGACTGACTGTTTCCACTGTGCCTGGAGAGCCCAGGAAATACACTATGGTGATGAAAACGACTGTGGCAATCCAGCAGTCTGCTCTAATTGGATGATTGTAAGAGGGTAAAGAAGATAGTGCTGAACTTTGTGATGGTTTTATATTCCAGTAAACACCCACAACATTGGAGGCAGCAGGGCCCATATGGGTATTGAAGAAGCAATGGACAAAGTCAGACCCAGCCCAGTGGATGAGGGCAGGGTCTCACTAGTGTTGATCTCACCAGTGTTGAGTAGAAGATGCCCAGAGTGAGTGAGACAACTTCCAGGACTAGAACTGTGTGTGGAGTCCAAACCAGGAGAGTTGGAGGAAAGAGGGCAGTTGGACATTATCTTCGTGGATGGAAACTTGCCAGGTGAGCCTTTCCTAGTCATGCTATGGTGCTGATAAAATGTGGGAACAACATAGATTTGGTCTTAAGTTCCATTTGTTGGGGTACAGTAGCTCTCTTTTGAGCTAGATTCCAGCTTTCTCTAGCACCTAAGGTTTGGGGCCAGGGCTGGTTCTGCTCGACCACCACTCTTCCCTTGTGTATACCATACCAGACTGCTTCCTGTCCAGGGTCAGGCCCCACCACAGCTCTGTGCATTCACTGTCCACCCAGCTGCCCCATTTGCCTCTCTTACAGTGAGCCCCACCCACCTGCTGCAGCCCTGCCTCATTGCCTCTGTGTGATTCTCCCTGAAGCCCCCACAATGCAGGACAGCATCACAGGAAGCTTAGATTAGTTGCTGATTGTTCTGTGGGTGACTCTGATTTCCTCATTTTGCTGGTATTTGGCTCCTTTTGTATTTTTTCAGAAGGAGATCACAGGGCTGGGCCATGGTATGTCCTCTGTCCTTTCCTTCCCATCATACTCATCCCTCACCTCCCCCAAATTTCTCATGACAGTTGAGGGTGAGGAGTGAAATGGGGATAATGTACTTTTTCTGTCTTGCAGTAGAGCTAAGATGCACCCCATCCTAGGAGGGACTGAGCTGACTTTATTTCTCTTTATCTTCCTCTTTACTTCATCAAATAACTAATGAATGCTTCAGTAGCTCTACTGGATCTTGGGACAATCTGGTAAACAGACAAGATACTTTCTTGGAGCTTGGAAAGGAATATATTAAAACTGATAAACAAATACATAAATGATCACCAATTGTTAAAATAACTATGAAGGAAATAAAGAGTGCTAACAAAGAACTGGGAAGTGTTGGAGAACACAGTTTAGAATGAATGGTCAAGAAAGCCAAGACTCGAAGAATGAGATGGAGCCAGCCAGGTTCAGAACATAGCAGAGAGCAACGCATAACAGAGAGCAAAGCACAGCATGTATGAAGGTCCTGAGTCTGAAAAGTGTTGGCTTATTGAAGGAAATAAAGGCATCTGTATGGTTGGAGAATGGGCAAGGTGGAAACAAGTTACAGAAGAGGGGATTATTGTGGGAACTGTATTAGTTAGCTTTTCCTGCAAAACAAACAACCCCAAAACTTAGTGCTTAAAACAATAGTGATTTATTATATCTCATGATTCTGTGGGTTTCTTCTGGTCTGGTCTTGCTTGGATAAGGCTGGATGATTATAATGATCTCACTTACACGTCTAGGGCCTCAGCTAAAATGGTAAGCATGGTGGGAATGGCTGGGCCTCTCTTGGGGTCTCTTGTCATTCTATAGAAAACTCAGGCTTGTTTAGATGATGGTTGGAGGATTCCCAGCAGCAAGAGAAGGCAAACTCCATTGAGTAAGAGTGTTTCAAGCCTGTTTGTGTTACATTGGCTAATGTTCCATTGGCCAAAGCAAGTCACATGGCCAAGTCCTGAAGTGAAGTCCAGAAAAATCTACCTCTTGATGGCAGCATCTAATAATATTAATGCCCCATTTTTCAATATAATCTCAGGAATGAAAACAGAAGCTCTGTTTATTAATTGGGTACTTGCTTCAAGCTGGGGGTTCATTCAGTTTCCTTCCTTCCCTTTCCTTCCTTCCTTCCTTCCTTCCTTCCTTCCTTCCTTCCTTCCTTCCTCCCTCCCTCCCTCCCTCCCTCCCTTCCTTCCTCCTCTTCCTCCTTCTCCTCCTCCTCCTTCTAAAAATTATCTATTATGTGTCAGGCATTGTCTCAGACCTGCTGCTGAGAAAGACTCATACCTTGCTCTCAGATAGTTCACATTATAGCGGGGGAGATACAAACAGAGCCATTTGCAGTTCTGGGTGGCCAACAGCCAACGTGTGTGCAAGATGTAATGATGGAGACAGAAGACGGTGACTGACTCAACAAAGAAGTCAGAGAAAAAATGTCCCGGAGGAAGTGATGCTTGAGCTGAATCCTGAAAAATAAGATGGTGAGGAAGGAGCATTCTAGGAGCAGAAGTTGAGCAAGGGAGCCACCTGAGGTCAGCAACAATTGGATGTCAGGCTCAAAAATGTGAGATTAGAGTTGTCAACCTCTCTTGCTACAAGCCACAATTGGCTCTGAGCCAGTTGTGGGGTCAGGGCTGGGCTTGAACACATAGTGGCAGTGGCAATCAGAATCCAGGGACCCCAGCAATAGGGATGAGAAGAGATGGGACTGGGTCTAGCAGTGGCTGCAGACAGTCCCGATGTCTGTGTCGCACCCTACACCCAGGCCCTCTGCAGCTTGTGCCATGACTGTCCCTTCAGACTGGGAACTCCTGAGTCATATAGTCAATGCTGGCCAATGGCCTTAGCAAAGCCCTGGGATCTCTTTCCTGGAAATGGTTTCACAATTTTGCCATACAGATGGTGTCCTGAAGGGACAACTGACTGTGAGTGTATCATTCACTGCATTTTTCATATGTAGGGGATGGGGGTGGGGAGAGAGAGAAAAAATATCAGGAAATGTGTATATTTATCCTAGCCTGGCCTTAAGAAAACACAGCCACCAATCCATCAAAAATGAATTTGAGTTTGGATAACATAGTGTTTAAGGCGATGCTCTTCTCTTGTATTGATTCTCTGTGGGTTGAAATGGAAACAATTTTAGAAATGTAGTCTTAGGTTTCCTTAATCTGCGTGGCTTAGGGAGGAAAAGGCTGTTGTCACTCGTGCTAATAACCACAAGAAACACAGTTCTAAAGTGCTTAGCTGGAAAATGAATTCCAGAAACCAGCCCTGGTCATGACTCCAGGGAATTTGTTTCAGCCCTTTTCTTTCCTTCAGGAGAGTTGCCTTATAAGGTGTGGCCATTTGTGAAGGAGAAACTAACATGCAGATTTGAGAATTCCCAGAAAGGGAAGAGTCAGCATGAGGTAGGGTCTTAATTGCTCAGTGATGGGGTGAGAGCAGGGAGTTGCTTGTGCAACTGACTTTGGGAGCCCAAGGGAGACCTCAGCCTCCCACCATTCAGAATAAGTATCTGCTTGAAGTTTTATCATGATATGCTTTTATTTTAGGTCAAGATATTGGGGTTACCTCTTCAAATGTGTATGAAGTTTGGTGGTCTTAGCATGAACTAGGCATCATTAGCATTAATTGCCTCTCAGGGCCCAGAGGTGGAAGATCAGTTAGGTAGACAGCAAGGGAGGCAGAAAAACTCGTAGCATGGGGCACTGCAAGTGGAAGAGAGACAAGGGTGGAGCCAGTGAGAGACAGAGAGAACTCATGGGGTATCTGGGTTTGGTGTCTAAAAGGCAGAGGTGAGGATGGCTACCCCCAAAAGGGAGCACTAGTCCTGCTAAAGAAAGGCATGTCTGTTTGTAATTTGGGCTGAGCTTCCTAAGGACCCAGCATTTGAGGCCTTGTGCCTCAACCGTTTTCGTCAAAGAGAGAAAGGTAGTGAGGTCACAATCGCTTTTGCATTTAGAGAACTTGAGCAATGAGATGGTACCTGATTGAGAATGGAAGTCAACCACTTTCTTTCTCAGCCTGCTATGTGGTCTTTTTGCCTCTGGCAATTAATAAAGCCCTTGTGGGTATTTGCATAAATATGGGCTGTATTTGCATAAAGTGTAGGCACAGTTTGCAGTGTCCCCTGGAGGAGCAATATGTCCTGTGGCCTATTCCCTGTTTGTCACCTGAGGTTTGTCACTTTGTACCTCTTTTCCTTCACATCCACCCACTTGTCCTGACCTAGATCTGGGAGACTGGAGCATGAAAGGAGGTTGAAGGGTGGGGATGAGTGGCCCTGTCTTCTGGGCTACCAAGGTGGGTCTGCATCCTGCCTTCCTAAGAGAGGCCTTCCTCTTCTTCTTTCCAGGCTCTATCAGTCCTTGCATATAGCCATGTATTCCTAAGTAACACCTTCCTTTTCACCCTAAGTAATTTGCTTCTGACATCTCCTTCAGCAGCCTGCATTGGGCACAGCCTGTGTACATGACTCAGCTCTACAGGATGTATCAAAGAGACGTGTACCTAGGGACATGCAGAGGCCTGGCCTCCCTGAACCTTTGCCAGGAGGCCAGAGCTGTAAGGAATGGGCCTTTCCTGTACATTGTTCACTCTTTAAGGTGAAAGTGTGGATGCTCAATTGACATCAAGAGTTTGGGTTTATACCGAGTGGCACAGGCAGGACCTCCTAGGAACAGGAAATCAGGAGGACAGGGCCATGCCAGGGCTGTGATGGAGTTGGGGCCTGAGAGGCTTTCAGAATCCAGCCCAACTCTAGTGCCCAGGATATCTTGGTGCCCTCTTAGAAGCAGAAGCTCACAGTCTCCTATTCTTTCCATTAATGACAAGCTGCCTCCTCTACTATTCTTACCTGACTTAAGAATTTCTGTTTACTTGTAGCTTCTGCTCATTTGGTCAAATCTAAGACTACAAGCCTTTGCAGATTGCTACTTTTGGTGTGATTTCTGTGGTTCCACTACCAACTGGTTTACTTTCTCCCCATTAAAAAATTTCCAACAAAGAAAATAAAATGTTTCCAGCTGGGCACCATTGTCTCTATTTGGTCACAATGCAAATGCCTATTTCTTCAAAGTCTGGTGGCTAAGATAGAGGCTGGTTTCCTTAGTTAAATGCTACTTTGGATCCGATGTAATCAGCTGTGGCAGAGGGTGGGGGGACCTATGTGGGAAGATCTCTTGGAAGGAGTGGTAGGCATGGGAGGCATCCCAAACAGTCTGATCCATATGCCTGGCTGGCTAAAGTGACAGCAACTTCTGTAGTAGTCAGAGTCAGTGATCATCTACTTACTGTGCTGAGGAGACTTAGATGGTTCCCTGTATCTAACACTGCAGTCTTCTTCTGGCCTGTCCATCTGTCGTATTGGCTGAGGCTTCTGATATCTAGAGCAATGCTCAGTACATCCTCAATATCCAATAATGATTTGTGGAATAAGTAAGAGTATGCTGCCTAGATTAGCATGAAAACATCTCCTTTTCACTCACCTAGATTATAAGCAAATTTAGCATAGGAACCCTATGTGAAAAAATCTACAATACTTAAGGACCAGGCACACAGTTGGAGGTTATTAAATGCTTACTGATTTACTGCTTGGTAAATAAACAGAAAAGCATAAAAAAGATATTAGAGGGTATGGCCTACCAGCCATCCCAGCTGGGGACTTTTGGAGGACTTTGGGCCACCTTGTCTGGTATTAATGGTATATATTTATAATTAGGCCGTGGAGTGAGGAAACTGGGTATATGTGATAAGAAACTGAATAAAGTATTATTCTAGGAGCTTCATGAGCAGAGCACAGACTCACTTCACCATAGGGAAAAAAGAATGATCTTCTTAAACCTCATTAACTCAAACTCTACTAATTTAGAGTTAGCAATCACTCAGACCCACAGAGCTGAATTTTACTGTTGCACTTTGAAAAGTGTATCTGTAAAGTCAGTGAGCAGTGTCAGAAGGGAAACAGGGGTGAGGGACTCAGCTGGTTATTGATCACCAATCATAGGTCCAGTACAAGTGCTCAGGAAACCCTCCCTGATCTGCTTGTTATCCTTGTTGAGACCCAGGGTGCCTTTTGTGCATGTGGCCCTCCATCATAACCCTTAGCACAATGCATTGTAAATAATCCTACAACAGATGGGAACCCCTTGAAGATGATGCCCCCAGTCCCTTTTCTCTGTATCCCCAGCTCAAAACCTGCATAAATAAATATTTGTCCAATGAATAAATAAAGCAAAGCTTCCACAGAAACAGTCTTTACATAAAAATGATTACTATGTTTATTACAAACACATATTATCCTAGGAATAAGGTTTTATAGATTTTAGCCAAGTCCTGAACAAATTGTTCTTCCAGACCTAGTATTACCACTGTAGAGTAAAGGCTGAAAAGGCAACTTCATAAGAAGATTAAAGACAATTGATTTTGGTAGTTAATTTATTGGTAATTAGGCATTTATTCACTCATTCATTCATTTATTTACTCACTTCCTCACTCTGGGATCACAGGTTGTAAAGAACAAAATGAATGAGTAAATAAATGAATGAATGATTGAATGAATGTTGTACCGCTATTCTCACTGTGATTCAGGTTCTTCTCCTCATATTGTGACCAGGTTGCCTCCTGGTGGGACTGGGTGCAGAGATGGAAGCTGTGATAGAATTTGGTGGGCTGCACAGGCCTGGCTACAGCTGGAACCCAGCTAGGTGGAAGGACAGCTCTGAATGAGCAAACCTAAGGTCAGGGGGAGGGGAAAGCTCAGCTTTGTAGGAGAAACTTTTATGGTGAGTGCTGAGGAGCACTCACTGATGGTGCCCTGGCAAGTGGTCATCCTCAGAAAAGTCCTAGAAGGGGCACAGAGTGTCTCAAAAAGAGGAGGATATCAAGTGTTGGCAACTTGGATCTGGCCAGTAAGTGGCATCCCAGGAACATTGTTAGATCCTGTGGTCCTTGCCTTATACACACAGAGATGCTGCAGTTAAAGGGTAGGTGAAAAGGAGCAATATGGAGCCCCAGTCCTAGAGGGTTTAGAAAACAGAACATGTCTTTAGGTACAAAGAAAAGGATGGATGAGTTTCTAAGAATTGAAGTGGGTATTATTTGGTCACAGGAATGAGACAGTAGCCCAGTTACTAGTGCTGAGACATGAAGCCACAGCCAGATGGGGGCAGAGGCAACTTGAAAGTGGATCCTCTGGGTATCAATCTATAAGTCTTTCAATTCCCTTTGCTAGTAATATGTCTTTAGAGAAAGGGTGGTTGTGGGTGTGAGTGTGGGCAGAGGTCTCTCTGGAGTCAGAGGATAGTATAGGATTCCTGAGTGTCAGATGTAGGACACTACCAAAATAGGTGGACTAGATAATTTGAGACCAACTCTTCTGCTGAGGATTAGAAAAGATAAAAACAACAACAATAACAAAAACAAGTTGCCTGAAGGCATTGGAAATCTAACAAAGTAGTAAAGCATTTCTCAGGAGATCAAAATATAGAGATGTAAATACTAGCAAATCACCCTCAACTTGGATTGGGACTCTGAAAGGCTATACCCCAGTAATACAGGTGAATCAGAAGTAAACACACCCTCTCAAGACTCTATCCTAGCTCGAATCACTAGGTGGGGCAGAAATTTCCAATATCTGAAAGTGAATTAAGGTAATCCAAGGTTGTTATTGTCCTCAGAAGTATGACAAAAGTAAGTGGAAATAGCCTCTGGCAGAAGATAATTCCATTCTATGTCTCAAATTAGTTCTATAATTTTTTTTTCCAAATATATTGTTTGGCACACAGTCAAAGATAACCAGACATATAAGGAAAAAAACCCAAATGAACAAGAATTTGCCTAAAGAAAGACCCACAGAGTCTCCAGGTATTGGAAATGTTAGCCATTTTAAAATGACAATATATACTATAGATTCGAAAATAATATATACTATTTTCAAGCAACGAAAAACAAGATGGAAGTTTTGGCAGAAATCAAGAAACCATAAAATTTTTATATCAGATTTCAAAAACTAGTTCCATAAAAAGCATATGAATAAAAACATGGAATGGTTTATTTAAAGATTCGACATATCTGAAAAGGGAGTTAGTTAACTGGAATATAGGTCAGAAGAAAATATCTCAGATGAAGCCAAATCATATGAAAGGTGGGGAAAAAAATGGCAAAGAGGGTAAAAAACAGAGAAAACAGTGATAAGTTCTATCATAAGTTTAATTCAAGTCCCAGAAAAGGAAGAGAGAGAATGGAGCGGAAGAACTATTGAAGAAATAATATCTGAGACATTTCTAACAATGTTAAAATATTAAGCCAAGACTTAAAACTGCTATGACACATAAGCAAAAATTAAAACCCCACCTAGTCCACCATTTTAAAATTGCATAAAATCAAAGAAAAGAAACCTGTAAAAGAAGTCATGAATGAAAGATAGGTTGCTTTTAAAGTGAAACATTTAGACTGATAAGTAACCCTTTTCAGTAGCAAAAAAAAATGCTGAAAGACAATACAATGATATTTTTAATGTGTTGAAAAAATAACTGCCAATCTAGAATTTTATCTCCTGAAAAAGTATCATTTAGAAATGAGGGTAAAATAAAGACACTTTTGGACAAACAAAAGGAAATCTGTCATCAGTGATCTTATACTAAATAAAAAGCTAAGGGCATTCTTCAGGCAGAAGAAAAATGAACTCACATGAGAAAAATGAGGTGTAGGAAGGATTAAAGAATAAAAAAATAAGAAATATACAATTAAACCTAAATGACCATTGTTTTTTTTTTTAATTTTCTATGGCCTACATTTATTTTTACCTGGACACCAAATAGGATGGGTCTTTTCCAGTTGTTCTATTTAATTGAGCAATTAGAATTAAAGATCAGCATTTTCCTTGATGAGTTTTCCTGTAACTACATTAACCCTACTCTTTAAATTGGTGTTCAATGGACCTATCCTCACTGATGGCAGCAAAGTCACAAGTAAAGTCATTGTTATATTCCCTCCTTAGGGAGCTAGATGCAGCTACTTTAAAGTTTGCTTTACATTGCTAACGAGTTTTTTTTTTTAAATTATACTTTAAGTTCTAGGGTACATGCGCACAACGTGCAGATTTGTTACATATGTATACATGTGCCATGTTGGTGTGCTGCACCCATTAACTCGTCATTCACATTAGGTATATCGCCTAATGCTATCCCTCCCCACTCCTCCCACCCCACAATAGGCCCTGGTGTGTGATGTTCCACTTCCTGTGTCCAAGTGTTCTCATTGTTCAATTCCCACCTATGAGTGAGAACACGTGGCATTTGGTTTATTGTCCTTGCGATAGTTTGCTGAGAATGATGGTTTCCAGCTTCATCCATGTCCCTGCAAAGGACATGAACTCATCCTTTTTTATGGCTGCATAGTATTCCATGGTGTATATGTGCCACATTTTCTTAATCCAGTCTATCATTGATGGACATCTGGGTTGGTTCCAAGTCTTTGCTATTGTGAATAGAGCTGCAATAAACATACGTGTGTATGTGTCTTTATAGCAGCATGATTTCTAATCCTTTGGTATATACCCAGTAATGTGATGGCTGGGTCAAATGGTATTTCTAGTTCTAGATCCTTGAGGAATTGCTACACTGTTTTCCACAATGGTTGAACTAGTTTACAGTCCTGCCAACAGTGTAAAAGTCTTCCTATTTCTCCATATCCTCTCCAGCACCTGGTTTCATGACTTTTTAATGATGGCCATTCTAACTGGTGTGAGATGGTATCTCATTGTGGTTTTGATTTGCATTTCTCTGATGGCCAGTGATGATGAGCATTTTTTCATGTGTCTGTTGGCTGCATAAATGTCTTCTTTTGAGAAGCGTCTGTTCATATCCTTTGCCCACTTTGTGATAGGGTTGTTTGTTTTTTTCTTGTAAATTTGTTTAAGTTCTTTGTAGATTCTGGATATTAGCCCTTTGTCAGATGAGTAGATTGAAAAAAATTTCTCCCATTCTGTAGGTTGCCTGTTCACTCTGATGGTAGTTTCTTTTGCTGTACAGAAGCTCTTTAGTTTAGTTAGATCCCATTTGTTAATTTTGGCTTTCGTTGCCATTGCTTTTGGTGTTTTAGACATGAAGTCCTTGCCCATGCCTATGTCCTGAATGGTATTGCCTAGGTTTTCTTCTAGGGTTTTTATGGTTTTAGGTATAATATTTAAGTCTTTAATCCATCTTGAATTAATTTTTGTATAAGGGGTAAGGAAGGGATCTAGTTTCAGCTTTCTACATATGGCTAGCCAGTTTTCCCAGCACCATTTATTAAATAGGGAATTCTTTCTCCATTTCTTGTTTTTGTCAGGTTTGTCAAAGATCAGATGGTTGTAGATGTCTGGTGTTATTTCTGAGGGCTCTGTTCTGTACCATTGGTCTATATCTCTGTTTTGGTACCAGTACCATGCTGTTTTGGTTACTGTAGCCATGTAGTATAGTTTGAAGTCAGGTAGCATGAAGCCTCCAGCTTTGTTCTTTTGGCTTAAGATTGTCTTGGCAATGCAGGCTCTTTTTTGGTTCCATATGAACTTGAAAGTAGTTTTTTCCAATTCTGTGAAGTCATTGGTAGCTTGATGGGGATGGCATTAAATCTATAAATTACCTTGGGCAGTATGACCATTTTCATGATATTGATTCTTCCTATCCATGAGCATGGAATGTTCTTCCATTTGTTTGTGTCCTCTTTTATTTCGTTGAGCAGTGGTTTGTAGTTCTCCTTGAAGAGGTTCTTCACATCCCTTGTAAGTTGGATTCCTAGGTATTTTAGGTATTTTATTCCTAGCAATTGTGAATGGGAGTTCACTCATGATTTGACTCTCTGTTTGTCTGTTATTGGTGCATAAGGATGCTTGTGATTTTTGCACATTGATTTTGTGTCCTGAGACTTTGCTGAAGTTGCTTATCAGCTTAAGGAGATTTTGGGCTGAGACGATGGGGTTTTCTAAATATACAATCATGTCATCTGCAAACAGGGACAATTTGACTTCCTCTTTTCCTAATTGAATACCCTTTATTTCTTTCTCCTGCCTGATTGCCCTGGCCAGAACTTCCAACACTATGTTGAACAGGAGTGGTGAGAGAGGGCATCCCTGTCTTGTGCCAGTTTTCAAAGGGAATGCTTCCAGTTTTTGCCTATTCAGTATGATATTGGCTGTGGGTTTGTCATAAATAACTCTTATTATTTTGAGATATGTCCCATCAATACCTAATTTATTGAGAGTCTTTAGCATGAAGGGCTGTTGAATTTTGTCAAAGGCCTTTTTTGCATCTATTGAGATAATCATGTGCTTTTTGTCTTTGGTTCTGTTTATATGCTGGATTACATTTATTGATTTGTGTATGTTGAACCAGCCTTGGGCATCGATGTTCATCAGGGATATTGGTCTAAAATTCACTTTTTTTGTTGTGTCTCTGCGAGGCTTTGGTATCAGGATGATACTGGCCTCATAAAATGAGTTAGGGAAGATTCCCTGTTTTTCTATTGATTGGAATAGTTTCAGAAGGAATGATGTCAGCTCCTCCTTGTACTTCTGGTAGAATTCAGCTGTGAATCTGTCTGGTCTTGGACTTTTTTTGGTTGATAGGCTATTAATTATTGCCTCAATTTCAGAGCCTGTTATTGGTCTATTCAGGGATTCAACTTCTTCCTGGTTTAGTCTTGGGAGAGTATATGTGTCCAGGAATTTATCCATTCCTTCTAGATTTTCTAGTTTATTTGCATAGTATTCTCTAATGGTAGTTTGTATTTCTGTGGGATTGGTGGTGATATCCCCTTTATCATTTTTTTATTGCATCTATTTGATTCTTCTCTCTTTTCTTCTTTATTAGTCTTGCTAGTGGTCTATCAACTTTGTTGATCTTTTCAAAAAACCAGCCCCTGGATTCATTGATTTTTTGAAGGGTTTTTTGTATGACTATTGATTTTATAAAGCAATGATAATATTGCCTTCTGGGGTTTAAAATTAAAATAGAAGCAAAATAAATAAAAACTGGTATATGTATTAGGAGAGGAAGAAATACAATTATAATTCTCTAACGTCTTTTTCTTTTCCAGAACAAGCTTCCAATTAACATTAGACTTTGATAAGCTAAAGATGTAAATTTAGTTTTTAGTTTAACCACTAAGAGAATAGAAAAATAAATGTCTAATTAGCCAACGAATACATAACCATCCCCTAAAAAGAAAGTTTAAAAAGTCAAACCATGAGAGAAATGAAAGAGAGAAAAATGAAACATGGAATAAGAGAGACAAAGCATAAACACATGGTAAAGTGGTGGATTTAAACACACATATATCATAATTGCATTAAATGTAAATGGACTAAATATTCCAAATGAAAGACAAAGATTGTCAGACAGAGTTAAAAAACTCAATTATATTTGTTTTTTGAGATGTGCAACTAAAACATAATGATATCAAAAAGTTAAAAGGATGGAACTATGTATTATATTAAGATTAGAAAAAGTAGGCTTAAAGGCAAAAATGTTATTAGAGACAGTAAGAATTTCTTAGTGATAAAAGATTCAACTTACTGGGAAAAATAACAATTCTATCTTTAAATACAGCTAAAATATGACCTTAAACTAGAGTAAAAATGGACAAATCTAAAAGGAGAAATGAGCAAATGTACTCTCATAATATGTATTTTAGCTTACTTCTCTCGTTAACTGAGAGAACAAACAGAAAAGAAAATAAGTGGGGATATTAAAGATTTTTTAAAATATTAATGTTTACATAAAAATATATAAACGTGTGTGTTTGTGTATATGTGTATGGCACACTGCAGCTAACTATAGAATGTACATTCTTTTCAAGCACACAAGAGCATTGATAAAGTTTGACTACATTCTGAGTCATCAAACAAATCCCAACATTTCAAAGCATTGAAATCATATAGACTATGTTCTCTGATAAAAACACAAATAATCAAGACAAATAAAATGATAACTAGAAAAATCTTCATTTGATTGGACATTAAGAAATGTACTTTTAAACCAAATACCACGTGTTCTCACTTATTAGTGGGAGCTAAATGATGAGAACACGTGGATATATAGAGGGGAACAACACACACTGGGTCCTATTGCAGGGTGGGGGATTAGAGGAGGGAGAGGATCAGGAAAAATAACTAATGAGTAAGTACTAGGCTTAATACCTGGGTGACGAAATAATCTGTACAACAAACCACCATGACACAAGTCTACCTATGTTACAAACCTGCAAATGTGTCTCTGAGCTTAAAGGTTAAAAAAAGAAAGAAAGAAATGTACTTCTAGTTAACCCACTGTTCAAGGAAGAAGTCACAAAGCACAATAGCAAATACTTGAAACTGGAGTATAATAAATATAAAATACATCGACAGTTGTAGAGTGTGGCAAAAGAAGTACTTACTGGGGAAACCTTATGCCCGTAAATGTGCATATTAGAAAAAAAAAGAAAGGCTGAAAATAATATAAGCATCCATTTTAAAAGTTAGAAACACAATTTCAAAATGAACGCAAAGAATGTAAAAGGAATAAAATAATAAAGATAAAACAGAAAACATAAAACTAAAAATAATCACACAAAATAGTGGATCATTGGAAATAAAAAAAATCAGTCTTTGAAAAGGATATAATAACTGATAAACTCCTGATGGGATTAATCATGAAAGAAGAGAAAGATCACAAACAACAAAAAAGGAACTATTATCATGGATCCAATTAACATAAAAAAGAAAAAAAGGAGTATATTATAAATTTGAAAGTTTATTTGAAATGACAAATATTTAGAAAAAGCCATCTACTAAATATAAAAAAATTGAAAATTTGAATTGCTAATAAATACATTAGTTAATAAATAAATTTAATTTGTAATTTCCCCAAAAGGAAAACTTCTGAAACATTATTTCACTAGTAAATTTTCCCAAATATGTATAATAAGAAAGAAATAGTAGTGATTTTAACCAAACTCTTCTTAGAGGGACAAGATAAGAGAAACATTTTCTAACTTGTTTATGAGGCCATCATAAATGTGACACTAAAATGTGTAAAAAAAAGAAAGAAATATTACAAGTCAGTGCCTCTCCTAAACATTTGGACAAAAATAATAATAAGATAATAGCAAACCAAAATCCAACAATATGTAGAAAAAATAATTTGTCATCTCTCATGTGAATTTATTCTGTGAATACAGAATTGATTCAATATCTGAAAATAAATTAATATATTTCACATTAGTAGAATACACTAGAAAAAAATTATTTTTATAGGTACAGGAAAAATGTCTGATAAAATTTATGATAAAAAGTCTTTAGCAAACTAGGAATAAGTATAAACTTCGTTGTAATAAAGGGTAATCTTTCTGATAAAGAATATGTACAAGAACCACATCTTTAATAATTCTTTCGTAGAAATGTTGACAGATTTTGTTTCTGAGATTATGACTAAGACCAAGGTACTCACTATTATCATTTCTATTGAACATTATATTGCATGTCCTAGGCAATGCATCAAGAAAAGTTGAAAAATAAATATTATTTGAATTGGAAAGCAAGAGATAAAATTGTATTTATATATTGGTTATATTATTTTGTATGTAAAAATATCTCAACAAATTTACAGATAAGTTACTAGCATTTACAAGTGAGTTTAGCACTTTTTTAAATAAACGGTATTCAAAAACCAATTGATTTTTAAATACCAGGTATAAGTAATTACAAAATAAAATTTAAAATATAGTACTTATTGTAGCATCAAAATATAACATTAAATACTAAGAATAAATCTAAAAAAAAGTAAGATATAAATTATGCTAAGAATAGACAAGACACACTTGAAGAAGATTTATTCTGTTGAATATTAAGATTTATTTTAAGGCTATAAAAATTAAGATAGTATAGTATTATAGTAATAATACGTGAATAGATGCAGACCCATGCATGTATTATTTGATTTATGACAAATATGGCACCTATTGCAGTGGGCAAAGGATGGTGTTTTGAATAAGTGCTTTGGGAACAAAATAGATCTCCATATAATTAAAAACATTTTCACCCCTACTTAACACTATTCCAAAAAACCATATAGATTGTGTATATAATTGTAAATTATAAATTTACAACTTATAAATTGTAAAAATTGTGTATAAAATTAATATATTAAATATTAATAGTATACAATTGTAAAAGGCAAAACAGTAAATCTTATGAAAGGCATGATAGAGAGTATCTTCATAATTGCAGAAGAGGGGAAGATTTTTAAACAGGAAACAAACAACATCAGTCATAAAGAAAAAGTTTGTCAATTTATCTATATTCAACTGTAGAATTTCTATCATCAAAATAAATCCTCCAGAGAGTGAAGATGCAACCCTGGGAGGGACACATATATATAACACATATAAGTAACAAAAAATATTGTTTCTAGAATAAAGTACTCCTACAGATCAATAAAAGAAGACAGTGCAATAGAAAAATGGGCAAGAGACTTAAACAGGGATCCCACACAAAAACAATGTGTTCACATGGCAATGTGTCGACCTTCATTAGTAATCAGAAATAATGAGAAATATGAACATTAAAACCACAGCGAGATAACACTACATAACAATAGGATAGGAATTTTAAAAACCTGTTAATGACAAGTTTTCATAAGACTGCAGAGCAATCAGAATTTTTATACACCACTGGTGAGAGTATAAACTGACACAACAATGTTGGAAAATTACACTTCCCAAAGCTGAAGATATACACGCCCTATGACTTACCAATTTTATTCCTAAGTATACTGTCAGCACAAATTCATACACACATATGCCAAGAGATTATTTGCAATAGCTCAAGCTGGTAAAAACTCAAATATCCATTATTGATAGAATGGATATATAAAATGTGGTCTCTTCAGATACAGGCATACTATACAACAATGAAAATGGGCAAATTACTGCAACATGCAAAACATAGATGAATTTTACAAACCAAACATTAAGCCAATGAATCCAAACACAGAAGAATACATGTGTGATTCCTTGTACATAAGGAACAGACAAAATTAAACTATAGTGTTCAGGAATACAAATTTGTTGATAAGGTTATAAAGAAAACCAAATCAAACGGGAATGCTTAGACATGTTTTTACGTTGACCTGGGTAGTAGTTACACGAGTGCTCATTTTGTACCTACTTATTAAAGTAGACGTTTATATTTTAGGTTATTTTCTGTACATGTGATATAATTTTGCAATACAAAAGAGGTGGGTCAGAGTTGAGAGGTAAACAACACTTGTCTTCTATCTCTTTTTTCTCTTCTTCCCTCTTGTCCCCATCTCCTCTTCCTTTTTTTTTTCCCCTGACCATCTAGGTCTACACATTTTAGAACTATTTTATGTAAAAGCAAAATAAATATTTTCCCCCCAATTTTTTTCCTGTTTTTACTATTTTGTTCTGCAAAGCAAAGCATTTTGGATGACGTGTTAAAAAGAAAGAACAGACTGAAATCATTAGTCACCTCAGGGTTTGTCTGCAGTTATGTTACCCATTCCATTAGCCTCTGCAACTGTGGGGGCAGGAGGAGCAATACTCTGGGGATTTGGAGCTGTGATGGCAGTGCATAAACTCTGGCTGAGATTTTTTAAGTGCCCCTTATTCACAGTGACATAAATAATTTGAATTCTTTTTGGATTAAGGAATATTACCTACCTGCTTGTAGACATAGACAGATCTGGTGGATGTTGCCTGGCACCTCTGCAAGGATAAATTCATTGGCAGTCTCTTCCCTGTCCTCTCTGAGCCCAGGGAGAGGTGAAGTAGGGAATTTCCTCTGTGATAGGAAAAAGAGAAGAAACCAGGGAAGGTGGAGAATTGTCAGAACTGGTTTGTTGCATGTCTGACTTAGTGGAGAGAAGAAGATAGGTGGAAATGTTCTGGATTAATCTAAGGAAGGTTCTACAAAGCTGCAGGGTGTCGATGAGCCAAAGTCCATCAACAAGAGAGTCCTTTCTTTCCCAGGAGCAGGTCTTCCTTAGAATCCCTGCCACATTTAGTCACTGTGAGGAGCAGCCTTGGGGAGCTGTCAACTCAGTGTGAATGCTGAGATGAATTTCAAGTCTTAGGAGTTGGGGGCACTTGTTCAAGTCGCCTGCTTGGGTTCCTTCCAAGTGTACTTTGCTTTTTTTCCTATTTTAAAGCCTTTTGAAATACACTTCCACTCCTGCTATGAAACATGCCTTGGTCTCTGTTTTCTGCCTTATGCCCCTCAGTAAAATAAACAAATAAATAAATAAAATAAAATAAATAAATAAAACGTTAGGAGTTGGAACCCTCAGTCATTTATGCTCCCTGTGAGTCTCTTTTCTTGGTATGGAAGGTTTTATTTTTTTTGTTTTTGTTTTTGTTTTTGTTTTTCCTTCCTTCCTTCCTTCCTTCCTTCCTTCCTTCCTTCCTTCCTTCCTTCCTTCCTCTTTCCTTCCTTCTTTCTTTTCTTTTCATTTTCTTCTTTTCTTTCTCTCTCTTTTTTTTTTTTCAGGGTCTCACACTGTCTCCCCAGCTGGAGTGTTGTGGTGTGATCTCAGGTCACTGAATCTCTGCCTCCAGGATTCAAGTGATTCCCATGCCTCAGCCTGCCTAAGTAGCTGGGTTTACAGGCGCCTGCCACCACGCCTGGCTAATTTTTGTATTTTTATAGAGACAGGGTTTCACTATGTTGGTCAGGCTGGTCTCAAACTCCCTCAAGTGATCTACCTGCCTTGGCATCCAAAGTGCTGGGATTACAGGTTTGAGACACTGCTCCCGGCCTGGAAGTATTTTTTCATGGCTGTGGTAGCAAGGAAAGAAAGGAGAAGTGGGATTGTCAGGACAGTTCCTAATGCCTCCTCCAGGTGGGAACTTAGAATGTTGACTGACTTCTTCCTGTGCCTTTGAAAAATCATTTAGGGGCAATGATAATAACCCATCACTAAAGTTGAAACCCAGTGATCTCAGCTGCCCCTATCCTTCCAGCCTCCAGGAGGCTGACCTGCAGTTCCTGATTTTGGGGCACCCCAAGCCAAGCTGGGAGTCAAGCTCTGGGGGAAGGAGAAGAGGTTCTCAAAGGCATCGTGTGGGGGACCTGCCCTGAGTACTATTTCTTTCTGACATGTGCCTGCACATGCACCATGGCAAGGTGAGAATAACCCCAGAATCCTGCCATGGGGATTCTGACTACACCAGGCTCTGTTCTGGAAGAGGAGGAAGAACAAGTTGAGGTTCTGAATGTTAGTTCTGGTATCTTTCTCTTAGCTCCCTAAAATTGCCCCAGTGGACATGACTGATTCTCCATCTGGATTTCAAGTACTTCCCTATACCGGTTTCCCTTTGTCTTCAACTGGACAACTTCTGATGCCCGAGAGTAGGGACCAGCATTTATCTTCTCATTTCTCCCCACAGGGCTGCCCCCAGAGGCTTCCCCTTCTCCTTCTCTCAACTCAGTCCTCCCTGCCTCCAGGGATTACTCAAATACTTTCCCAGGAAGCATCTGTGGGCTAATTCAACACAAACTCATCTTCCCCACTTCTGAAGTATGGCATTGGCAGTGTGAACTGATCACACAAAAGCCTGCATTGTTGTCTAATTTGTTCCCTGTGTATCTTGTCCTTTCTTTGCTTGGGAGCTCTCCTAGGAATTTGCTTTTTCTTTGATCTCTGCTGGATCATCCAGTACAAGGTAGGGCACCTTTTATTTATAAGAAACTTCAATGAACAATCAACAGTACCCTAGGGCATCAAGATCAAAACTGATGATCACCTTTGGAGCCTGACTGGGAGAATTACATTGCTTCTGGCAGCAAGAGAAACCTCTGGAAGAGAAGCTAGTTTTAGAGGAAGATGGTAACATTTTCAACACAAGGAGCTTGAGAACTATGTAGAACTTGCAGATGGAGAGTTCTACACCAAGATGGGAGCGGGGCCTGCCGATACAGGACTCAGCATAGGGTGGAGATTTTCACTCCTATCAACACATATTCACTAAGCATGCATTGGACCACTCTCAAAACAGTTGGGACCATGTATCAGGCATAAAAACTCTTCTCAGAGAGCAGCTAATCTCTGCAGAAGATGAGACATAGATGTGCTAAATAATAACCTAAGATTCTTTAAGTAAAAGTACAAGAAAACAGAAGTGATGTGACTCCCAGTACATAATTAGTTGACATGTGAGAGATACAGTCATTAAGTCCTATTTATTCCAAAGAAGGAGAAAACATTTTAGGCTGGGGAAATCCAAGGTACAAGTTGTGCTGCATCTTTAGGAATGGGAGAAAGGATGAGAAAATTCCAGATGGGTGTAATTCATTAGCAAAATGGAGAAGTGGGGGTGTGCAAGTCAACTTTGGATATATTCAGAAATGTCACAGAGATTCCAATCATCTGCAGTATAAGGCCATAGTTATCTACCTATCAAATTTTAACAAACTGTTTCAAAAACTGGTGTGGCATTAAGGCACAGGTGCCTGGGTTATAAGCCTTTAGTCTGTCTCTACACCTGCTCCACCACTTACTAATGACCTTGTATAAGACACTTAATATTTCCAAGTCTCTATTTCCCATCTGTATGACCAATACCCTGTCTGTGTTAAAGGGCTTTTGTAGAGGTCCAGAGAAAACATCTGTGAAAGTCCCCAAAACACAACAGTTAGTGGATGTTGGTTATTATGATTTCCAACCTTCTTTGATACACACAGTGCCTTCTCTATTCTCGGAAGGCCTAAAGCCCCTATTCTTGTATCATACCTTTTTACCTACCTGTACCATCTGTTATTACCTCTTAATTCCTTCATGAGTTTGGAGGAGCTTCTTAATTATGTCATAAACCCACTGTGGTCAAGGGCCTTGTCTTAGACAGTCACTGTGGGTACATGCTAGGTGCTCAAAAACTTGTTTCAGTGATTGATTTCTATATTCATGAGGACCAAAATAATCCCAAAGTGTTCCCAGAGGAAACAGATCTTGGGGTTGACATTGACGGATGGGTAGGTAATGACAGGTAATGTTCGAAGGACAGAATGCCTGGTGAGGGCAATGATGTGAGATTGTGGCAGATTTTTATTTTTACTTTTTACTTTTCTGAATGCCTAATTCCCCCAGAACATTCTACTAGGTTTTGAAGTCATTTATCACCCTGATACTTTGTGAGAAAATCAAATGAAACAAAAACCAAAGGAGAAAATATCTATCCAACAGCTGGACAGCTCAGTTATTTTTAGGGACAGGAAGAGAAGTCAGTGTTTGGGACTCAGCAAAACATCCCACTCCGTTTGGAGTTGACCAGCCCTTGGAAATGCATGGGTCTAAGCATTTTCTCAGCTGCAACTCTCCAGCACATGTGTATTTGAAGGGAAACTTAATCCATCTTTTTCTGGTTCACTTATATTGAAGTCATCAAAAAAGCTGTTGACATGTCCTTTGCATGGCCCTGTTCTCTGTGAGTTTTCAGGAAATACCAGCATAATCTTGAGGTCTTTTTGGTATCCCAGGGTTCTTGGGTTTTGTCTTCACTGGGAACACAGGGAGAGTGGAGAATGCTTTGAACTAAAGTCATTCCAAACTTGCAAAGCCCTGCTCTTCCCTCCAGGAGTCTCAGTGGCTCCCAGAGTCTGAAAATCTTGTAAAAAAAACAAAGTTAAAGGCACCTTCGATTAGATCTCCTGTCCTTGTTCCTAGCAGAGCCTGAGGGATGGCCCAGGAGAGGGAGAAAGTGTTTCAGAGGCAATTTGGCCAGGAGACTAAGTTCAGGACAAAGAGAGTTTCGATTACAGACAGTGTGACCTTGAGCAAAAGCAGTTCTTTTTTTTAATTCTTCAATTCCCCAAAATGTGGTAGGAGAATGATACTGCAATTCTTGATCCATCTCCTAGATATGGCTTGTGTGGTTAATCTGTGGTTTGTGACTTTAAGAAACAAAAATATCACAGTAAGAAATTACTGTTTTCCAGATACACAGATGGCAGTCCTGATCCTTTTGGTGATGTGTCTTCTGGGTATCCCATCTCTAGCTCTGCGTGTGGACAATACTGAACTGACCTTACTTTTTAGGCTTAGTGAGAGGTCCAGCTTGGGTGTGTAGCCCAAGCCCTGAGTGATGCTAACTGATCCATAAAGGGAATGAGTGTTTCATAGCTGAGTCCCCTAGCCTCTCAGCTCAGGATGCTCATTTGGGCAGGCATGGAAGGAGATTTGTGTCCCTTCCTGCATGGACATAGCTAATACCTCAATAGAGGAGAAAAGTGTGTATACTCTCCATAAAATCCAAAGCTGAGAAGGAACTTGGGAACTCATCATCTCATTTTTATTTTAAATATGGGGAAAATTAGACTGCGAGAGGTAAGATAATGTGCTTATCACTTACTGAATATTGATTTTGTGCCAGCCCTATGCCTAAGTGTGATCATATTTAGCAGCCCTGGATGGATGATATTATTACCCTCATTTTGCAGATGAAGCAACTGGGGTGCAAGAGAGGGTGATAGCTGGCCCAAAGTCACTCAATGAGCATGTTGTGAACTAGAATTTGAATTCAGCTCTGCCATACTTCAAAGATCAACTGACATACAGAGCTAGCTAGTGAGGGACTAGAACACAGAGTCCTGGATGTCCCAGCCAGGAAATATTCCAAGATGTAGACATTGGGTTGTACCTGCAGCACGCATACCCTTTTGTCTACAGAACCTGCCACTGTCTGGTCCACCAACAAGTTAGCTGCCTGGAGAAGAAACCTCCACTGCAGAGGTAGAGAGGGTGATGAGAGGCTTTGAGAGGTGGAAGTGGAGCTGAATCTTCCACCTTAGGGCAATGTGCAGGGGTAGCCCCTGTGGGTAGTCTTCCAAGACTCCACAATGCCCACCATGGGAGAGTGAGTAAGCTGAGGTTTAGAAGCCAGCAGAGAGTAATGGTAAGTGAATTCGAGGAAGAACCACCCCAGCACCATATCTGTAAAAGATATTTGTCACTTTCCATCTTGGTATCTATCCTTTTTTGTCATAACGTACTAAAGAGTGGGGGAGTAGGAGGTATCCTAAGAGTAACAGAGCTCCCTCTCTCATCTCTTTGTCCTTTGAGCCATGGCCTGGCCAATGCTGGGGAGGGGAGGAAATGATACTTATATTGGATATACCATGGAGTTCTAAGTAAGCCTCCATTCATTTGTACTTTTTAATCTTTGGAAGTGATTAGACAGCAATGAGATGTGCTTAGGTCATCATTAAGGATGGAAAAGGGAATTGAACAGGACCTGTTTGAAAACAGGGATTGGAGAAAAAGCAAATCATTTCAGGTCTGTGCCCTGTGAGTTCTGGATGCTTAACCGACTGACAATCTTTCTCTTTTTCAATCCATCTGTCATATGGAGGGAATATAAAAATGGAACGTGTCCTTAGATAAGATTCTTCTCTTCCTCCTCTCCTCTTGGGCATATTTTGCTTGTGTCTGCACTCTCTCGTTTTGGCCAGAAGAAAAAGCCCAAGACACTAAGACATTGCCACACTGGCTATTCTTTCCAGATGAACTACTCAGTACCAGAATGGCTAGATATGGAGGAAGTGGAAGAGACAGAGAGGAAAAGAGGGAGGGAGATTGTCCTCACAAATGTCAGGGAGAGAAGGGGACAAGATAGAGTATGAGGGACAGAGGGGGTGAGAAGTGCCGCAAAGGGAAGAGAAGGTGGGGGTGGGGTGAAAGAGCCTGGAGAGAGGAAGGCAGTAGGGGAGGGAGGGAGGAGGGCAGAGTGAAAAGAGTGAAAGGGTGAGAAGGGGGTTTTGGGGTCAGAGCCAGAGCAGCTTCCTGCCAGGCCTGCTGCCCAGAAAGCTGCTGGAACATCTGCATCCTGGTGGGGGTGTTTCCAAATGGAGCTGCCTCTTCCTCTGACTTCTTCCATACGCATCTGTGTGCCTGGCCAGTTAGGCCTTTCCCAAAGTGCTTGCTTTCCCCTTACTAATCAGCCACTTGTGCCCAAACAGCTAACTCAGCTCTGGACATGGTCAATCCCGGGTTCAGCCAGGAGAAGAAGTGTTGCTATTGGGCATCACAACTCCAGGCTCAGGAGGAGCGGACAGCTGTACTATTGCTCCCCTGACCTCTTTTTGAGTAACTCTGGGGTTATTAAATGAACACAGAAATAGGAGTCAGGGTCAGGGGGACAGAGTCCTGTGTGGTCTTGGCAAGCTGTGAGTCTTCTCTGAGTGTCAATCCCATCATCTGTAGGATAAGACACTGAAGACCCTTCTTAATGATTTTGGGAGAGATGGTAGGTCATGCAATCTTACTGTAGTATTCTTGGTTATCTGATTTCTGAGCTTGGATAGAGAGAGTTTAGATGGAAGTTGGAAGCTGTTATTCCCTCCTCACTGACTTTCCTCTTTCTGCAGCATCTCAGATTTGTGGTAGGGTCTGACTGGAGGGGTCCCTGAAATTATGTCTATCCTGGAGAGGGTCTACCAGATGGTTTCAGGTGTCAGAGCCTAACTCCAGCCCTGAACAAGAGGGAAAACGTGTCCTCTAGGCTTCCCTAGCCACTATGGTGTCCTCTTAGTTTCTTCTGGGGTCCCATCCCCGGGTGTCACCCTCAGGCAACTGCACCACTGCCTCTCAGCTGACAGATAATTAATCACTGTGAAGCTGCCCCATGACCTAGAAGGTTCTAACTGCTATTAGATGAAAAGAGGTTCTTGTGCAGAAAAGAAATCTTTTGCAAATCTCTCTTGGAAGGTCACTGTCCTTTCCCCAGATGGCCCATCTCCTGGTTCTTCCTTTCCTTCCCTTACCACCTTCTTTTCCCTGACTCCCATGGTGCCTGAGGACAATAGCCTTGGGGACAGAATCCTGGGCAGCCAGGTGGGGCTGGGCCACCTCTCATGGCCTTACTTCTGTGGGCATGAAGGAGGGTTGCAGGGGACCCACTCGGCCCCCTGCTGAGAATAGGAGGCAGAAATGAAGGCTTGGCCAGTGGGAGATGCCTGGGAGGACGCAGACAGTCCTCAGCTCCTGTTGTTGGATGTGGCCTAGGGCAGCTCCTGTCATTCATCTTCTGGGGCTAGCCACAGTGCTAGTGAAGCTGTCCTCTTGTAGAAGCACCCCCTCCCACCTAGGCTCTCCACTCCCACCCACGCTGCTAAGATTCTCCCCAAGGGGCCAGTGACTGGGTAGGAACACTGTGCTCCTCCCTTGCAGCCTTGCAGGTTTTTGGGGATCTAAACTAAGGAGACGAAGGTCCCTTTCTGGAATTTTGGGCCTACATCTGTGGTGGCACCAGGCTTAAGTTCATATGGCCTCTTGAAATCAACCATTTTTAGGCCCTGACTTGGCCTCCTAAAAGCTCCCCGCTGACTCATGGAGTTAATGTGTCCTCAGGTGAGCACGGGAGACCTGGGAAGGTATGTCTAGCACTGAGGAAGCTCTAGCAGGAGATCCTGGAGTGGGGGTCATTGTGTGAGATTTGCTACCCCCAGGCAGCACAGGTTGAAATGTAACTAGATGCCACAGATATATTTATGAGTCCATGGACTATAAATCCCAACCACCAAAGTGGACCTTCAAGGCAGGAATGAGATTACCATTTGTTGAACACCTACTATATGCCATTTGATATTCATCTACCCCTCACAACAATCATAATAGGTAAGCATCATTGCTCCTCCTTAAAGATGACACAGGGGCTCAGAAAGACAGTGAAATTAGCCTAAGATCGCATGTAGCACAACCAGCAGAGCTGAGACTTGAACCTGGTTAAGGGGGACCAGGCATGCTTGGCTCTTGACTGCTCTGGGGAGTGGGATGAGGGGGCACCTGGGCACTGACCATCCTCTGCTCCTCATGGGCTCCCCACTTCCTCCCAAGTCCAGTTCTTAGGACTCTTCAAAGCTAGCGCCAGGCTCAGTCTTCTAGGAAAGTCACACATACCTCCTTCTTGCACCCTTTTTTCTCCACTGGTCATCTGGAGTTACTACACGTGCGCAGGAAGAATTGAGTAAGTTAATTCTCCACGTGGGACTCTTTCCTCTGCCTGGACTGAGGCTCCTGGCTCACCTAGATGGGGCCTTTTCTGCTCTCCCTCCCTGACACTCTTGCCACGGTCCTTGTGGAGAGAGTAACAGAGTAACTAGTGTAGTCAAGCCACAGGGACTTTTTCTGGGCTCCTATTTGCCTGGCTCCAAAATAAACCAGCTTTGTCTAGCTGGATCCTTACTGAGGACAACAGAGGGCAGAGGAATGGCCGTTCACCCACATGGTCCTCACGTGCCACAGACAGGTGCAAGTTGCTGCTCTTAGCGCAAGAACTCTGTCTCCCACCTGGGCCCCAGGGAACTTGTCAACCGTTCCTTCCTTTACCTGGATCTATATATACTGAGGACATGGCGTGTGTGGGTGAATGGAGTCACATTCACTATGACCACTTGCCGATGCACACAAACAACCTCTGCTAAGACACTTGGCTTCTCAGGTGGTGTTTTGTAGGCACTTTCCTGTAAGCAGTGAGAAGGGTGTCAGAGAATGCTTCACTACCCTGTGTGTGACATGCTGTTGGTGAGGTCATAAGTAGGAACGTCTGGCAGCATTTTTGGTGAAGTGGCATTTTCTTGATTTTCCTTATAGCCCCCTTTCCCCCTTCGACCTGAGACATGGCTGGAATGAGAGACATGTATGAGGGACAAGTGTCATGCTGCCCTCAAAATGACCTTCCTTCACTGACCACTCTTGCTCTGTCCTGGATCAAGCTTGGTTTCCTGACTTCTGCTTATTGTAAGAGGATTCCCTTAAATAGGCACCCAGCGGAATTACCCCATCTTGTTGCCAGACCTGTCTCGATCCCAGCAAGCTAAGATGGAGAGCCTGCTTCTCTAATCCCATTGCCTCTTTATCAAGCCCTCTGATGAGATCAGGTGTATTCAGGGTGATACCACTGTGGACTATTAAGTCCTCTGTGTTCCTTCTGCCTCTGGGCCTTCATTGTGTCTTCTCTCTTGCCTGGAGCAGGTGGAAATGCATGCCTGAGTTGTGATGTCTGGGGGCACTTTTCCTCCACTCCAACCACCTAAATTCTACTTCTTCAAGGCCTAGTGGAATCCTCACTGCCTCAGGAAGCTTCCCCTGATTATTCAGTTCTGCACTGTAGTTTCCTCTGTTCAACTCTTACTGCCCTTAGTCCAAACCACCCTTACCATCATGTGACCGCTTTATCCTCATATTGTTCTTTCTTCATCCACAGTGGATGCCCTTGAGTATGTAATTCACTTCTCTTGCTTCTCTCAAAGAACTCACTGCTTGGCCAGTGCTCAGTGAATGTTTGAGGCCTGATTAAAAGCCAGGATTTGGCTGATGGCGGGCTGGGAGGTCCAGGTGGCCCAGCTCCCACCAATGATTAGCTCCTTTCTTTGTGCTGCCCTAAAATCCTGGCTTGGTTCATTAAGATGCAATAAGAAGTCTGGGACACTGGCATCTTCTGTTTGCAAGCCACACTTCATTCGGTCCTGCCCTTGCTCCCTCAGCCCTGCAAGCACAAATGTCTGTCCGTCCCTTCCCAGTGTTGCTCTCCACCTCTAAGAGGGAAAATTTAGATGTATGGATTTTGGCAAAGGCTTAAAACTGGCAAGAAATAACAAAAAATTCAGCATACCCTTCTGCATATTTTATAACTCAGTCTAATAAAGAAATAATCCAAGATGGCACCTGCTAAGAAAACTTAGTTTATTGAAATATGACTGTAATATAGGAAAGATGGCTAATGCACTAGGCTGTGCGATATTAATGCCCTATACTTCAGCTGGTGTGTTTAAAAGAAGTCTCTCATGTATTTTATTTTATTTTATTAGGAGCCATATCATTAGCTTTTAAAGACATTGTGAGCGAGAGAAGAAAAGAGATGTGGACTATTAAAAAAACAAAAACAAAAAAACCCTGAGCAACTCAACCTGCCTTTCTCTACAAATGAAACAAACCAAAAAAATATATATTTTTTTCATAAACATTTTTTTTCCGGCTGGGATATTAGGATAGTATATTAAATTCCCCCAAAAGGAGGCCCTAGAACTATTTACATAATAATGTCTCCACTGTGGTTGTGACAGATGGGCTTCACTGACGCAGACATACTGTTAGGGGCTTAGCAATAGATTAAAAAAACCACCACAATACTGTGTAACATAATAAAAGTGTATTGTAATGTACATCATAACTTGTGGCCAAGGTTAAATTTGCAGTCGGAGTATGAAAGTCATATTCCATTATACAAAATAGATGTTACACAGAAAAGCATTAAAGATGAGTTGACTCAAACATTTATTTTTAGTTTATATTTTATTCTATTTTCCTTGGCCTTATTTATGCAATATATTTTTAATCATATGAAATGACATCATTATGTGTCCCTTATCCCCACCTTGGACTGAGGGGCCGCCTGAGATCTTCAGACTCTCCTGGCTTTGTGGCTTCACGTTCCAGGGGGCTTCAGGCTTTCCTCTGTCGGAAAATGGCTGATTGTGTGTTTCTGTTTTTGCTTCATTCAGAGCTTCATGGCACAGCTGAGGCCAGCAGTGGCCTCTTTTGGTTTATGTGGAATCTTTGGAAACAAACTGTAGTTCTAGGGGCTTTCCCCATCCCATCAAGGGGTGACAAGGACATGAGATGTAAGTAGTCCCATTGAAGGTGGTCTACGAATAAAAGGTGACTGGGTTTTTCTTGTCCTGGACTTGACCACTGATTTCAGCTCAATGGTTCTGGTTCCCTGAACTGACCCTGAGTCTAGCAGCATGCTGTCCAAAGGGGAAGTAGCATTCACTTTAGGCCAGCATGCTGATAATAATGTCAGATCCTTAAAGTGAAGAAAAAGTTTGGAGGCATACTTAAGACCCTAGGCAGAAGTTGCCTTTTATAAATAGATTCTCTTTCCAGTGTCAGCTTAGGAAGTTTGGATTATGCTATTTAAGGGAGGTGGCTTTTCCCTGCAAGGACTCAATCAATGCAGGCCCCAGATTCCACTCCAATTAAATGATATTAACCTTGATTTAAACAGCCTTTAATTCTGATATCTTTTATTTTGGTCAAAGTCAGCAATCTCTCAGAAGATTCCATAGAGAGCATAGCCTCTCAGTGTTCCATGGCAGATTTGGGAGTTTTAGGCATGACTTTAACTAAAGGTCCTCCCTCGGGAGCCAGGAAGGCAGAAGCATTAGAGAGACTCCCAGCCCAGGTGGGGAGCCTGACTCAGGGAATTCAGTCTGGGCTCAGCTGGGGATGCTGGGTCTTTCTGTGGTGGGGCAGACCATCAACCCTGGGGGGCCCAAGAAGCTGACAGCTGGCTCCTTTTGGGAGTAATCAAGCACCATCTTCTAGAAGAATTCTGTCCTGAATTCTTATTGCTGCAGATAATGGAACCTCAAGCATAATCTGAGCATACCTTCAAATAACCTGCATGTGGAGTTATTTGAAGTACTAGAAAAGCCCTATTGTCCACACTAAGACTCCGAAAGAAATGTAATGTGAGCCACATACATAATTTAAATGTATTAATAGCCACATTAAAAAGTAAAAAGCAGCAGGTGAAATTAATTTTATTAATATACTTTTAATTTAATATATGTAAAATCTCCAAATTTTAACAAAATGTTATAAAAATTATTGAGAAATTTTACATCTTTTTCTTCATGCTAAATCTTTGAAATACCATGTTTATTTATACTTAAAGCATATTGTAATTGGGATGAGCTTTGTTTCAAATGCTCAGTGGTTGCACGTGGCTAGTGGCCACCATACCAAACAACACAGGTCCAAAGGATCATTCTCCTCAGATGTTCTGCTATTGTGGTGGACAGGGAGTAGATAAAGGGATTGTTACCCATTCTAAGTCAACTTTTAAGTGCTTCTGTTTTAATCCCTCATCAAACTTCAGCAACAGTGATTGAATTTCCAAACCTCTTTCCCTTCTGGCTGGGGTAGATACAAGCCAAGGATTTAGCATTGTGGATGGGGTTTCAGATACTCAAGACAGGAGGCAGCTGGAAAGACGCATTACCTAGACGGCCCTGAGCTATGAGGAGAACAAATAGTTGAGATTAGGAGGTAAGTGGTATCTAGGAAATGCCTGGCTGTCTCACTACTGCTATAGTGAGAAGAGTAGCATTGGGATTGGCTGGCTGGATTTGCTAGCCTGGCTACATGACTTTAGAATAAATCACTAATCTCTCTGAACCTCACCATTCTTATCTGTAACATGGGGATAATAAGCTCTTTCTTGCTTTCCTGAAAAGAGTATTGTGAAGCTTGAGTTATGTAATTCATGGCAAGTGGCTTCTTGTAAACACTACAGCACTGCTACAGAGTTAATTCAAGGGAAGCAGGTTTTATTAAAAGCTCGGCCTAAGTCAGGGAGTGTGGCGGGGGAGGAGGTGCCTCAATTGGAAAGGCAAAACTCAGATGGAAAACAATTAGAGACAGAATAGAATTCTGGAGGAGTGGTTCACACAGACAGTCCAGGAGCAGAAGTGGAGAGAGTGTGCAGTGTGAGCCTTGCAGGATGCAGAGGTTTGGACAGACAGAGAAGGACAGAGGAGAACATTCCTGGTGCAGGGCATAGCACAGACAAAGGCCAAGAATGGACATGAAAAGCCATACACTGGGGGTATTAAGAAACTTCCTGAGTAGGACAGAAATAAAGGGCAGGGAGGGATGGCCCATGGGGTTCCTCCCCTTGGCAGCATCTTTCCTTAGGAATTAACCATCAGACAGAGAGCCACCTTCTGATGCCCTTGTTTTCTGCCTTGCCCTGAAAGTAGGTCACTCATGGATAGATGAGACCATCCCACTTGAGGTAAATATGAAATCTAACCACAACCATGGTGTGGGTAGCTCTGATAATCACCAGGACGACTCTGGGCAACTCAGAGAAGCTCTTATCTCAGACCATCTCTCTGCTTAAAGACTTGTCTCAGGAATACAGTTGGACAGAGGCACCAAAAGAAACAAAACTGTTGGACATTTCTAAAGGTCCCAGAAATTTCTGGCTTTCAAGCCAGTTCTTGTTTTAATATCAGGGTGTTTTTCATCATGAATCCACACAGTATTACATATCCACACAATTCAGACTCTACCTGCCTGCACTGTAGATGTCCTTTCATTCCCTTAACAAGCACACAGACGTCCACCCCAACACATCATACATGCAGGCACACATGAACACTCAAAAATCACACATGCCTTGGCAACATAGAGGACAGAACTGCTCTAACTTGAGAGCAGTGAATAAATGAAGACTCAAGGCCAAGATGCTGTATGACACTGTTCATCAAACACCCACACAGGTAGTTGTAGAAATGACACTGGGGCATTCGTGTTCCCTCTTCTTTCCTCTCCTGTTAATTCTCCATCAGCTCTAATTATCCTTCAAGCTTTGGGGGTCCTTGCTTGTCTGTACCTTTTCTTTCTATTCTTAGGTATGCTTGTTTTCCAGGGTTCAGCTGGGTCCAGAAATGTGGAAGTTAGAAAAGATCATATTACCTTTTGCAAACCAAACAGTTTTCATCAGTTTGGGTAAGGAAGAGGAGCTTCAAAAAGTTCCCTCTGCCTCAGGAGACCTCTGTCTTGACCAGGCCATCTCCATTTCCTCTGAACTATTCCTGCCCTGACAAAAGGAATTGTTCTGTTTGGATTTGAATAATGTGCTATTCTCCGGTGTTCTCTTATTGGGCAGAAAACTCAGGCTGTTTCTGGCTGTATCCGATTTTCCATGTGATCTCTCCATTTAGTGCAGTGCTAGGCCCAACTCAGTAAGTACAGGATAGATGGATGGATAAACACAACGTTGTTAGTTTGTACATTAATTCCATTTGCGAGTGAAATTTTAAGCCCTGGTTTTGTCCAGAGGCCTGACCCCCAACCTGGAAAATGGCAAACCCAATTCCAGACAAATTCTTAACCCGAGCCCTGACTCCTGCAGCCGTGATGACAGGGAGATGCACCAGAAGCACCACCATAGGTTCACCAAAAGGACCCATCAAAGGCAACCGATGCAAGAATAGTCCCAGTGGTGCTGGAAAAATAAAGACAATGGAACAACTGATTAATTCAGGAGCAGAACATTGTGCCATTGCCTATTCTCTGACTCTCCTGGCAGCTGGGGTTCTGCCTTGCCCACAGAGTGTTCCTTAAGAGCAAGGACTGAAGTCCCTTTTGGGTTCCAAGACTAAATTTCACCTCCAAAATTTAGAGTCTGGTTAATTTGCACCAAAGTGGGAGGGCTACACAGACCCCAGGGGTCCCAATGACTATGACATTATGACTCCACTCTTCAGTAGGGGAAACTAGCATGTACTGTGTGCTGTTTACCTGTCAAATATTGTGCCAGATATTCTCAATTGCAGGATTTTGCTTAATGGGTTTCACAACAATCCATGACTTGGGATTATTTTGGACAGAACTGAGAGGCTCCCTAAAGTAAGCAGCTCACTGAGTGCCACACAGGTGGCTGCCAAACACCCAAGTCTGACACCTTTGCCCTGCACCAGTGGACAGACTTAGAATGGAGAAGAATGAAATGGACCAAATTGCTATAGAATAGAGTAAAACACACAGGATGGATTAGAATGGGATTAGAAGCATTTCCCATTTCCTCTTCTCTCCTGCCCAAAGGGTCTGATAAGCTCTTCCCACATCGAAATGGGACAACCCTCTCCAGAGGATTTGCATTTAAAGGGAGGTAAGCAGTTTGAAAAGAAGTATCCCCAGTGGAGACTGGCAGGCACCTAATAGAGGGTGAGAAGCCAGCAAGAGGCTGGGGTGGAGAGGTCCTAAGGACTTGTGAAGCTGCCCTGTGCTTTGAGCCTGTGCATAAGGCTGTTTGTTCCTGATTAATTCCTTCCTCTGCCAGGCCCACTTCCCTCTGCCCTTTCTGTCTGGCTCCTCTATTTTCTTGCTTTCTTTTCAGGATTCCGAGTTGCTAGGCAACTCCAGTCTGGAGCTGAGGTTCTCACTGTGGCAAGCAGCTACCACGCAGGGACAGGAAGTCTGATGGAGCCCTTGATTACAGGTGTCTGTGCAGAAAAGAAGACAACGGCAGCAACCTTTCCTCATCCCCTTGTTACCTCCCAGAGACAGAGGGAGTGAACGATCTGGGAGCAGAGCGTTGCTTAGGCCATTTGCCATTTCCCCTTCCTGTTCTGCTCTCTCCTCGCACCAGCAGAACCTCCTTCCATGCAGCTCCCGGAATCCTTGCTCTGGCCTTCTACTGCCCCCACGCACACCCACACAGGCCCTTAACCCCTCACGTGCAGCTGCCCTTAGCTGCTCTCCGGTTTAGGGGCATCACACCTCCATGGCTTAACCTCAGCGAAGTGTCAGCAGGCCTTTGCAGGGGTAGGGAATGCAGGACCCCGCAGTACCTGGAGCCAGAGAGGCAGGCGCTATCCCTGGCACGTTTCCCTTGTGCGCAGGTGGCCCAGGGGAAGGGGTGACTGCTCGCCGTTGCCCCGAGCTTGTCTCTGGGCCCCGGAAGGGCAGTGGGAATGCCACCCTGAGCAGAGGTGAGACTCACAGGGCATCCCCAGGCGCACTCTAGGCTTCAGTCGTGCACACGTACACATTTACTGAGCCTGTACCGTGTGCCAAGTGCTGGGGATTCCGCAAGCAGGAAAACATTCGGAGTCTCTGACTTCACAGAGCTAAAATTCACACGGGAGGAGGCGGTCGGCACATAACAGACAACTAGAGAATGACGCGAGTTGAGATGGCGTTTTTGACAGCTCCCTTCCAGAGGAAACTGTATTGTTCAGCGTTGGAGAGCCTGGGTTCCCTCCAGCAGTCCCCACCCTTCCGCGAGAGCCAAGGCCCTGGAGCACCTGAGAGAGTGGCTGGCCTCCCGGAACCCCCACTGTGCGGCAGCTTCGGAGGTAGGAGTGTGATTGGCTCTGATCTGACGAAACCAGCCTCCTTATTGAAAGTTGTGGTTGTCAGTCTAATGGTGCTCCAGAAAGCTCGTGATCTAGACCTGGCCAATCAGAGGACAAGGATTAGTTAAAGCAGGGCACATGATCTTAGGATGGCCAATCAGAGGCCAGCCTTGCACTTTGGAAAGAAGGAGCTCTCCTTAGGCTGGGAGGGGCCAAGCCGCTGGCCCGTGAGCCTGGGGCAGCTCGGATTGTGCTTGCTGTCCTTGAGGAGAATGCAGCTAGCCCAGGGCAAATCAGAGCCAGGCAGGTAAGAGAGATGGCTGGGCCTGAGGCCAGAGCGCCTTCCGACCTTTGGGTTTCACAAGCCAATACATTCTTTAAAAATTTAAAAAATGTAATAGTAAGCTAGCTTGCAAGAGTTTTCACTACTTGGTGCAGTATGTTTCTCTATCCATATATCTTCATCACTTTTAACTTCCTCTGGGTCCCAGGTTTCCAAGGCTAGCCTCCAGAGTGAGGAGTCAGAGCTTAGACTAAGCATTCCTTAGTCGGAGCACTGTTTCAGGCCAGGGGCCACCTCCTTCCCTTTTCTTTTTGTTAAAACACACCTGTCCTGTGTTCTGTCTCTTTAGCGCCCTCCCCTCTGCCAGTAATCACTGGATTAAGTTACATCAGGGTATTGATGGCTACGAACTGCTCCAGGTATCAGTGATCCTGTGTGGTCTTTTTACACTTGGACCATAGTCCTTCATGCCATAATCCATGGAACTGGATACCTAATAGTGGAAGTGATGCAGGTGGGGGCAGGGAAGTGCTGGGTAGAGATGGGCGGGGTCTCTGGCGAGGGTGCCACCCTCGAGCTTGTGCCCATGGACCTAAGTGAGGATAGGAACTCCTGGGTTTTTTTCGCCCAAATGTTGCATTTTCCAAGACCACTCTGGCCCGCCATGCCCCCTATCCTGTGGCTGTAAAAACCCCGAGACCCTAGCGGGCACGCACACAAGTAGCTGAACGTCGAGAGGAACACACCAGCAAAAGAACACACCAGGAGACATTGGCAGGCCATGGACTGCGGAACGATGCGGATGGCAAGGGGAACTCGGTAGGAGGAGAGACCGGCCTCTGGGCGGCCTGACTCGGGGGGAAGACCATCTTCCCACTCCATCCCCCTTCTGGCCTCCCCATCCACCTCTCTGAGAGCTACCTCCACTCTATAAAACCTTGCATTCATTCTCCAAGCCCATGTGTGATCTGATTTTTCCAGTACACTAAGGCAAGAACCTGGGATATAGAAAGCCCTCTATCCTCACGATAAGGCAGAGGGTCTAATTGAGCTGATTAACACAAATCGCCTGCAGATGGCAAAACTGAAAAAGCACACTGTAACACACCCACTGGGGCTTCAGGAGCTGTAAACACTCAACCCTAGATGCTGCCATGGGGTCAGAGCCCAAAAACGCTCCCCACGATCTGCCTTCTGCTTGCTCACCCTAGGGGTGAAGTGAGCCACACCCCTGTCTCATGTCCTGTGAGGGGGATAAGGGAACTCCGGTTTCAGAAGTTCATGCACTGAGGCAGGCTGCTGAAGGGATGGTTTTATAGGTGCTCCTCCTCCTAGTCCCTCTGAAGTTGGTTGGCTGGGTGTTCAGTTACTCTGCCTGTGTCCATGGCTGTGGGCCAACTCTCCTGGCTCACAGTGAAATGCCTGGGCCTCTACCAGAGGTCATGTCCTTCTCATAGAAGGCAGACAAAGTCTCTGAAAGGACAGCTTTTGGAAATGGGCATCCATTAAGCCTGAGTCCTGGAGTGGCCTTGACTAGTCAGTGATCTTGCAGGGCCTCACTCTTCTCATTTATAAAATGGAGGTGTTTGATGAGCTGACTCCTCAGTCCTCTTCCAGCACAGATGTCCTGGGTGGGGTATCTGTGTCTCTGAGTAACCTGTGGGCCTTGTGTGTTTTAGGGTGAAAGTGTCCTCATGGGAGAGTGTGAGGCACATTTGAATGGCTACTTTTTATAGTCCACTCACATTTCACAATCTATTCATAATGTTCATGCTCCCTTTGACTGGTTTCAGGCTTGTTTAGTGACTTACATTTATTACACACAGGCCAGTGGGTGGGAAGTGTGAGGAGTTGAGCTCCAACAGTTAGAACATCTGGATTCCAGCCCCAAAGTGGCCATTTTGCAGATAGCTAAGACCTTGAAAGAGATGCTATATACTACTCTGGATCTGTTTTCTCACCTGTAAAATGGGAATGAAATCACTTTTCTTTGCTCACAAATTTGGTTGTGACTTAGAAAACACACTAAATGAAAATGCAGTGAAGAGATAGACTGTTTAAAAATGTGAGGGGAGCTTTCTGCTTTTGGTTTGGAGGATGCCAAGGTGTAACTTTTTTCAGTCATCCCATATCCAGGTTCATGTGACACTGGCCACATCCACCATTCTGCCCACGTTTGACCCCAACAAGATTATAGGCCTGTACCTGAGGTGCACCAGTGGGGAAGTTGGTGCCACGTCTGACCTTGACCTCCTGGATCTATCTGTTTTCAAAAACGGTTGGTGATAATATCATCCAAAGCAACCAGTGACTAGAATGGTCTTAGTATTACAGTGGAACTGACCATTCAGAACAGACAGGCGAAATTGAGATGGTACTTTTTCCCTCTGTCCTGATCATCAAAGTCCCCAAGGAACCAGTCAGAGACAGAATGAAGCAGAAAAACATTAAGCACAGTGACAGTATCACTTTTGATGACATTGTCAAGATTGCCCTAACAGATGTAGCACCAGTCTTTAATTAGAGAACTCTGGAACCATAAAATAGCTTTGGAGTACTGCACAGTTTGTGGGCTGTAATGTTGATGGCCACCACCTTCATGATATCATAGATGACGTCAACAATGATGCAGTGGAATGCCCAGCTAGTTTAGACCTATAAAGGAAAATGTTTCCATAAAGGATCATTTGACAACCAAGAAAGAAAAATATCAGGAGAAAGTGTCTAATTTTGGAAATGCACTTGGGAAAACAGTATTAGTCTTCTGCCACACCCAAGGAAGCAGATGGTGCCAAACTCTTTCTCTGACAATGGGAGGTGGGCTGGGGACTCAGAGAGGAGAGGATATCAGCTTAGCCTCACACAGCAATTCTCAGGACTGAGGTGCTGTCTGCTGGCAGAGCAGGAGGCCTTCCCCTTGGAGCCATGTTGGCTTGCCCTCCCCCTCATTTCCAGGTTGGAGATTTGAGTCAGAGATGAGGCAAATGCTTAGGCAAGGAAAAATGTTTTACCAGCTTGCTCCGCAGGGAAAGAGTCCGTGATATGATATGAAGCTGAAAATAGAGTGCCTCAGGAAAGAAACTACCAATCGATGACTATCTCCTGGTGGATGTGTGGGGGCCTCCTCCAGGAAAATTGGGGTTGAAATGAGAATGCAACGGTATTGTGTTGTCATTGATACCCTGAATGCAGATGCTCTGGGCTGGGATTTGGAATCCCTGTCACAAGAAAGGGGTCCCGCTGGAAATGCTTGTTTAGCAATGCTTTCCTGCTGGGGTCTGTGGAACATCCTGACACAGTCCAGGGCTTGAACAAGGGCCAAGGATTTATCCAGAAACAGCAAGCCTTGTACAAAAGATGATCCTGGATTTAGAACAGATGAAAGGTACTTTGAGGGAGTTCAAAGAACGGGCACATGCTCCCCGATGGCTGCTTGCTGGATATTTTGAGAGGCGACTTGGGCACCCTTTACCTCCCTACCTCTCCCAGGGGTCTTTTCCAACATGGTTTCTCTCCATTAGTATATTCCAGAGCTCTCGAGCTTGAAGAGCTTGAAAGTCTTAATATGTAGATTCCTGTAGCTGTGGGAACAGGCCTTTCCCAGTTGGGGTTTGTGAAGGCCATTCTGATGATGTTCATGGTGATGATAAATTGGCAGTAATCATGGAGATGGTGAAAGTAATGAGGCCCACCTGTTTAGGTGTTGGGAAAGATGAAGTAGGTGGGCACATGGTCAGGGTGGGGATAGTGATGGTGATGGCAGTAGCAGGTAGCTCAATCTTAGAAATTTGTTGAGAAACCCAGGGAACTAATCTTAACATAAACTTCACTTTTTTGTCTGGCAAAATAAATTCTTGGTAGAAAAAATATCTACCTTTGGAAAAGAGGAAAGCAAAAATACCTTTTGCTTGTGGTCAGTCCTGTCAAAGCAAATAAAATATATCAAGCACCATATCACTGGCTTTCTAGGGGGACATCTAGTGATCCTAGAGAAGTTACATGGAGATATAAACTCAAGCTGATATGAGTGGCCACAAAACAAATTAGCAACCTCTAAAATGTCAGATTAATACAAAAAGGTGCCAATGTTCCTCATTTCCGTGCTTTGAACAGTGTCTGGAGAGGAGGAATGAGAAAGTCAATCATCAAACTCTTTTTCAGGATCTGAGACAATCCCGCTGTCTTTGAAGAGCATTCATGTAAGGCTGTGCTTGGAATAGGTCCTTCTACTTCCCTATTTCCTCCCGTGAGTCATGACATCCTTGCCTTTCTGAGTCACTGGGTCCAACTGGTGAGAAGACAGCATTAAGGCAAAGGAACTTTGATGTCTAGATGACTCTTGTGCATGACATTGATGGCCTCCCAATGGCCCAGGATAAGTTGAGGGTCTCTGAGGCCTCATAAATGAGGGGAGCAACACTAGTTCCTGGTAATCTCAATTTTGCTAATTACCAAAGTCAGTAAAAAATAAAAAATAAAAGATGAACCAAATTTAATCAGTTCCCATCAAGTAAAATTTTGGTTCAATTGTAAAACATGGAAGCTTGTAAAACATAAGAAGCTTGATTTTGGAATTTCTGCATTTCCCTTCTTTTAATTTTCTCTTTTCTGTGGGCATCCTCACCCATGACCCCCTGCCTCGGTTGTGCACAATTACCGCCTCCAGTCCAGGGACAAACTCCCATGAACACATTCATGCAATGTTGTTGTCAGGCAAAATAACAAGAGTACTGCTGCTGATTCTGTTGCACCATTAATGTGTGCTCCCTCCCCAGGGTATTTTCTTAACAAAAAAACCTGGAGAGGAAAATGCTTAACCCATGACTGGATCTGGCATGGTGGGTTAGTATAGAAAAGACCTTTGCTCTTCAAACCACACCACATAGTTGGCACCATGTATTAGGGCTATAGTAATAGTGGCTTACTGAGAGGCCTATTTGCTCTTTGGGGCTGCAGTTCTGTAGTTGGCATCCTTATTTACCAAGGGTAGGAAGGTGTCAGTATACTATTACCATATTGGTTACCAAAGCAGGCCCACCTTTTCCTAGGGAGTGGTTTCTTCCTGAGAAGAGGACAAACCAGAGAAGTCAGTTTCTTCACTTGTCCTTTTGTTTTATGCAGTCTTCTTTGTTAGTAAGTAAAATTTTTCTGCATGCTGAGTAGTTAGGGGTATAATTGAAAGGAATTACACAGAAGGAAATATAAAGTTCATAGATGTATAAGAAATTTTTTTCTGGTTCTCTTAGGTGAGGAAGTTACCAAGAAGACTTTTTGACATGTAAAAGTTTGGATCTAAGGAATGAAGCGAAGGTTAGAACTCTCATTCATTCATTTGTATAATAAATAGACATGGATTAGTTTTTGTAAAGCTAAGGGATTGAGGACTGAAGGTGATCCAGAGAGGGGATCTTTGAGGCAGCAAAGAACTGAATAAGTTCCAGTTATTAATTGTCATGTAACAAATCACCTCAAAATTTATTGACTTAAGGTACAGCAATTCTTTTATTGTTATTATCTGTCAAAAGTCAGGCACTTGAATAAGCTCAGCTAGGCAGTTCTTAAGCAGGGTCTATTATGTGTGCAGGCAGATGGTGGGTTTGGAGTCAGCTTAACACCTTTCTCACTTGCATATTGGTGTTTTTTGCTGGCTGTTTATTGGGACTTCAGCTGGGGTCTTAGCCAGAACACCTACAAGTGAACTCTCCATGTGGTCTGGGTTTCCTCACAATGTGGCAGCTGGGTTCCAAAAAAGAGCACCTCCTAGAGAACTGGATGGAAGCACTATCCTTTTTTTACAACCTGGCCTCAGAATTTACGTAGCATCACTTTTGCCACAGGCACTGGCCCACTCAGATGCAAGGATAGGGACCATAAGCCCTGCCTATTTACAGGAGGAGTGTCCATGTTAGCAGTAAGAAGAGTATGTGGGATGGGAGAACTTGTTGCAGCTGTCTTGGAAAATACAACCTGCCATGGGTGAGGTAGATCCAGATATTAGTGGGAGGAATTAATACTTTCAAACCCAGAATAATTAGACAGCAGTACAAAGAGGCAAATGGGTGATTGTATAACATCGATAATAATGGCTAAGAGAGTGTGAAGGATGAGTAGTTCAGTGAGGTCTGTGGTAGCCAGGGCAGACTTGACGGAGGAAGTCTGATTTTGAAGCCTGTGTAAAGTCCATTTGGTTATGTGTAATTTATATTCATCTCTTCTAAGAAAATAAGTGGTAATAAACAAAATTATAATATTTGGTAATTCTTTCATACTGAGGCAGCTACTTAACATTGTCATGCATATCCTACCCCAGTTTTTCCCTTCTGGAAATATATAGAAAATTGCCAATTTTGAATACTACCTAACATTTTATTTATAATATTTTGCAAATAGTTCCCTTAACTCCTAAATAGTCTTCTAAAATATAATATTGAATGGTTGCACAGCATTCTATCATGTGAATATACCATTAATATTTACGTTTCAATATCTTACTACTGGAAATTTAAGATGCTCCTTTTTATTCTATTGCAAAGACACTGTGATGAAAGTCTTTATGCAGAAATCTTGGTGCTTATTGATGAACAGTCTCTTAAGATTAATTTTTACAGTTAGAATTACTGGTAAAAAGCTATATACATTTTAAAAACCTTGTATGTATCTTGTCATTGCGGCTTGTAGGGGCAGGTTGTGCTCACTGCTCTCCCTGCCAGGGTGAATCCATGTTTATTTGCAGAGTTGACGATACCAATTTTTACTAGCCACAAAAGAAGCTTTTCTATTTGAGAGACCAAAGTGAGACTTTGGGCTTTACTGTGATTTTGTCTAATTATTAGAAGGGTAGCATTTTCCTGTATGTTTCTTTATCATCTAGGCTTCTTTTTCTGTGATTTGCTAGTTTAAGTCCAATGCTTATTTTTCCTATTAGTTATTTTTCTCCTATTGATTAATAACAGTGCTTTATAAATATTAATCTTTTATTTAGCATATATGGCTCAAATATTTTTCCCCTTGATTTGGTCTTTTATTTTTCAGCTTTGTTTATAGTGTGTTTTCAAATGTAGAGACTTTTTTTTAGCATTTGTCTAGTCAAATCTAGTAATCCTTTTTATTTGTATATTTTTCTTTTGCTCGTATTCATGAAAGGTCTTAGCCATAATAATAAGATAATTTTACTTTGTTTTTCATTTGTGTTTACGTGCATGCATGTGTGCACACACACACACAAACACACACATACACATACACCATGCAATTCTTGAATCAATCTGGACTGTAGCTTAAAATGTGTTCTGAGTAGGATCTCCTAAAGGCTATTTTCCAAGTATCTACCCAGATAGGATTTAGGTTGGTAGGGGGAGAGGTGAGCATCCTGCAACCTGCACACACATTCAGCGTGAGGAGAACCTGGCTGAAGTAAAGGGTCACTTGTTGGGGCTGGAAGTGTCAGGGCTGCAGGACAACTACATTCGAATTTTGGAGGGCCTGGCTTGCCAGGCAGAGCAAGGTGCCTCATTGGCACTGAGGACCATTTTAGGACTGAGAGTAGGAAAATGATTTTTCCTTCTCCTTGACATCTCTGTAGGGCTTGCCAGGAGCCAGGTACTCTGTAAATATACATAATATTTCATTTAATTCTCACCTGTGCCTACAAGGCAGCTGCTATTATCCTCATTTTATAGCTGAGATGATTGAGGCTTAGTACACAGTATGGCTGGAACTGAGTCCAGATCTGGCCATGTTCAAAGCTCTGCATTCAACCACTATGCATATTCGTTTCTCAATATGATCAAACAAGAGTTTGAGAAAGTTAATCCAGAAACATTGTACAGGTTAGAAGAAGAAGGGGAGTGCCTGTGGTCAGGGAGTTTCTTAAATGCTGGAGTTTCTTAAATGCTGGTGAGGGTTGAACTAAGGTGATGGTCGGGAGTGAACAATGATGAGGAGAAAGGACTGGGAGAGGCAAGGAGCAGGCAATGGCTGGGAAGGTGAGGGGTGCTTACCCAGCTCAGTGTTCCTTCATTATTGTCTCTCATTCTAAATGTTTGATGTCCCTCTCAGGTCTTGCTTGGGGTTTTCATCAGCTGATCTTAGCAGCTGATCTTTGGATAAACAGGATTTTCCAAGAGCCAGACCTTGTGTGTGAATTGAGAACAATAGTTTTCCCCTCATCTATCCAGATCCTTGAAGGAAGACACTGTGAGTAAGGCAATTTTTTGTCAGGGGATGGAGCTGTATCTTCATTTATCAATAAACATTGTATGGTGTATGGTGGGCATATGTGTTGCACCATGGGCTATGAAGGACCCAAAGACACATCGAAACAGAGCCCTTCCCACACAGAGATGAAAGTTGAGCAAGGAAATAACCTGCAGATGCATAAATATTATAAAAAATGGAAAATGTCAAATCCCCCCAAAGAGGCATAGTTAATAGGTTAGGGGAGGTCAGAGAAGAGAGAACTGTTCTTGTTGGGAGGGCCAGGCACAGATGGAATCATGAACTAATAACTAGTTTCTAAGTCAGGATCGTGCTGGGCTTGCTGTAAGGAACAGATAAGAATCCTGTGTAATGAGAACTTTCATTCTTTGTTTGCAAGCCCTGCGACCTGCCCTCCTACAGGCACGGGTGACTCCCTTGGCATTTGTCCCTCCTTTCCCCAGCTCCTGAGGTGGTTTTCTCTTCAATCACAACCGTGTCTTGCTGTAATTACAGTAATAGAGCAAGCTTGGTTGTTTTCTTTCTTTATGCATCTAAGATGTTCTAAGAAAGAGGACAAAAGCAGACGAATAAGAAATAAACTGCAGCTCAGTGCACAGAACATGCATCTTTATCAAAAGAATTACGGAATGGATGGTGCTTTTATTCTTCACCCAGGCACGAACTGAAGTCCTAACTCTATTTCACAGTCTTGCCTAATAACTCAAGTTGCACAGTTCGTCCACAGCCCTCATGTTTATAACCCCAATTTGGTCTTGTGGTTTGTGGTAGCTGAACAGTTATAAATAGGCGTTGGTCTGCAAGAGCACCCTACAAAATGTCTTTGAGACCCTTTTGCCCCACCAGACAGGCCCATTAAGAGGGATAGCAGGGCCCCGGATGCTTAGGACCTCCTGGGTTTGGGTCACAGCCCTGTGAGTTCCTACTTGTCAATTCCAAGCTGTGTGACCTTTGGAGAAGTTACTGAATTTTTCTAAGTGCCAGTTCATTAATCTGTGAAAAGGGGATAAAAAATAGCACTCACTTACCAGGGATGCTATGAGGATTACATGGGGTTGTGGAGCAAGCATTTAATATATAAGTGGGATTAATGCAGAATGAGGACAAGGGACGGATAAGAATCCTATGTAATGAGACAGGTTCATAAGCCCTGGTTGGATGCGACCAGTGAATTTCATTAAGCTTTACCAGTGCAGGACCATTTCCCTTTGGGTTAGAAGTCACAATTCCACGGTTGTTTCATCAGAATGTTAGGAATGGTCTTTCCCATCTTGTTACAGGATGAGTAGATCCTGATGAATATGTCCTTTGCATTATCATTTGATGTCTCCTCTGAGGTTTTGAAAAGTGCCTCAGGTTTGGGAACTGTAAGTCTGAAACTGTGCAGACTGGTGAACGTTCCCCCTTTTACCTGTATGTAGACCAATAGAGCACATGGCTCACTGCATTGTTTCTGCCAGTTTTACTTGTCTGTATCCCTTACTAGACTGTGAGCTCCATGAGGAGGAAATGGGTCCATTTTATGTACCACTGCATTTCCAGGACATAGCATAGAACCTGGCCATGGTAGACATTGGCTGAATATTTGTCGAATGGATGGTATGATGATTGAACTCTGCCCATGGATTGGTGCCAAACACCTTCTTGGGCTCTCTCTCTCTCTCTTTTTTTAACATACCTAAACATCACCACAACCTGATGAATTAGGTCTTCTCATTTCCAATTTATTAATATAGAACAGAGATTTAGAAAGTTTAACCAACTTATCCAAGGTGAATGAATTCCCTGCTCTTTTTCTCCATTCATTGTGTCCTTTCATCCTTAAATACTCCAACTCTCATTTGGTTTATGGCACTTTTTAACCGTGTGACACCAGACAAGCTACAAACTCTTATGAAGAATCACGTTTGCATTGCATTATGAAGAATCACGTTACATTGAGAACTGTCTCACTGTCTTGGGAATGTTTTAATATTTTCTGGATATTCACAATCCTGAAAAATAAGTGACTCATCATGATACTGTTTTGATGAAGCCTTAAAATGGCTTGTCTATTTTTAATGTTGAGTGGCAGTAACTAATAATATTAGGTTCTCTTGTCCTACTCTGAGAGCAGAGAGAAGTAAAAGGTCATGAGGGTTAAAGAGTATCTGTAAGGAAAAAAGGGAGGGTGGCACTCTGACAGCACCCAGTATAGAAATTGTCCAATCATCCCAAGAACCTTGCCTGAAGCTGGATGCCCCAAGCCACATCAGGGTCTACTTTCTTGGGACCTTGATGACAGTTGTCACCAGCACTTTCTTTGTGATTGTTCTCAGCTTCCTTCAGGCACGTCTCTCCAGCTACACTCTGTGTTTTCTCCTTTTCTGCTACATTTCTATTTACATAGTTCAGATCTTATTTCAGCATTTCCAGCAACTATCAAGTTACAGGCACAATGGGGTACTCAACTTTTTAGTTTTAATTTTTTGAAAGTATGAATGAATAAATAAGTGTATCTGGAGAGGAATTCAGAAGCTGTCTAAGCAACCTGTGCTACAGAAGAGCAAAGAAGGCAGAAAGGGGGTTGGTGGTGTTACCTAATGGTTAGTGCTCAGGCTCTGGGGTCAGGCCCGAGCTACACCCTGATTTCACTGCTTGTCAGATGTGATATCCTGGGTAGATTACTTCCTTTTGAGAAGCCTCATTTTCCTTTCCTTTAAAATTGGAGATAGGGGAATATCTCTATTACTTAACTATTGCTGTGCAACAAACCACACCAAAGCTCAATGGCTTAAAACAACCACTATTTTTACTGCTTTTATGGCTGGGGATTGGTGAGGGCATCTGATCTGGGCTGGGGTTTGCTGGGGTGGCTTTGCTTCATGGGTCGTTCATCTTTCTTCAACAGCAGCAGCCCAGTTAGGGTTTGTTCTTCTCAAGGGAGTGGCAGAAGTGCAAGAAGGCAGGAGGAAAACATGCAAAGCCTCTTAAGTCCTGGATTTGGAACTGGAAGCTATCATTTCTACTCATTTATCATCGGCCACAACAAGTCACATGGCCACACTCAAAGTCAAGGGGAGAGGAAGTCTAGCCTGCTCACCATAAGCACACTTCAAGGGTATGGATGCTGCAGGTGGGATAGGGGTAAAATATTGGATTGATTAATGCATTTTACCACATTGCCTTACTGAACTATTAGAAAAAATAAGAGACATAGTTCTTGTTGAAAGTTTAGCATGGCATCTAGTATATCATGAGCACTTTCTCTGGTTGGTAAATTGCACACCTTGTAAGCAATCCATAAATTACAGCTACCGTAGCTGTTGTTATAACTACTATTGTCAGAAATGTTGACACTTGTTATCCCAAAGAGCAGGACTCACAGAGTTGTTAGCCGGGAGGAGTGGGTGAAATGGGCTACGTTTGGGTATAGTGTGTATTTATTGAGCACCCATGTGCCAAGCACCACCCTAGGTATTTGGCATATATTTGAGAATAAAACAAAGATTCTTGTTTGTTTGGAGCCTATATTTCGGCAAGGGAAGATACACATTAAAAAACATAGGGCCGGGCACGGTGGCTCACGCCTGTAATCCCAGCACTTTGAGAGGCCGAGGTGGGCAAATCACGAGGTCAGGAGATTGAGACCATTCTGGCTAACACGGTGAAACCCCGTCTCTACTAAAAGTACAAAAAATTAGCCGAGTGTGGTGGCACGTACCTGTAGTCCTAACTACTCGGGAGGCTGAGCCAGGAGAATTGCTTGAACCTGGGAGGCGGAGGTTACAGTGAGCCGAGATCATGCCACTGCACTCCAGCCTGGGCGACAGAGCAAGACTCTGTCTCAAAACAAAAACAAAAACCATGGAAATAAGTAAATGATAGAGTATGCCGATGTATGCCGATGTATGCTAGGAAAGAAATGCAGAGGAAAGTAAGGGGATTGGGCATACTGGCTATGGGGCATGCAGGCACAGGATTACATTGAATTGTCAGGTGGGCCTCCTTAGAAAGTGAGAGTAGAGGCATGAAAGGAGGTGATGAGGTGAGCCAAGAAGGCACTGGGGGAAAGAACATTTTAACCAGGAGAACTCCAGAACAAAGGCCCTAAGTTAGGGGTGCAGAATGTGTTTGAGGCACAGAAGGGAGGATAGTGTCACTGAAGGTGATGAGTGAGGTGGAGAGTAATAGGAGTTGAGGTCAAAGAGGTCATGGGGAGGGAGGGTCTTACAAGCTGTTGTGAGGGCTTCAGTTTGCTCTGGGTGGAAGGGGAGCCACTGGAAGGTTTTAAACTGACACATGACATGATTCTTAAATCAAAGGACAAGAAACTTACATTTCAAAACATCCCTGTGGCATCTGCATTAAAAACACCTCCAAGGAGGGAAGGGAGATTGCAAGAGTAATCCAGGAAGGACGTAAGTGTTGACTAGACTTGCAGGGGTGATAGCAAAGGTGGTAAGTGTCACAGATTTGAGTGTTTTGAAGACAGAGCCAATAGAATCTACTGGCAGATTAGCTATGGAGTATGACAGAAAAAGAGGAGTCATGGATGACTCCAGGGTTTTTGTCTGAGTGGCTGAGATGAGAAAGGTTATGAGTGGAGTAGGATTGGGGTGGGGAAAAATGAGGGGCTCAATTTTGGACATGTGGAGTTTGAGAGGGCTCTTAGACACTCAAGTGGAGATCATCATATAGGCACTTGGACATACACATCTCTGATTCAGGGGCAAAGTCCAGGCCGGAGAGATGAATTCAGCATTCATGATCCTGCAACAGCATTCAAAGTGTATCATACTAGTCATATCAGCAAGGAGGTAAGTGTTGATAGAAAATAGGACCGAGGAACGGTCCAGAGCACTGGACATTTAGAGAGTGTGGAGCCCTGGGAGTTGGCCAGTGTTGTCAAATGCTGCTGGTAGGTCGAGTGCCATGAGGATTGGGAAATGGCAGGTGGATACAGTAATGTGGAGGTCACTAGGGGTTATGGTAAGAACAGCTCTGGTTGAGAGGTTTGGGTGAAAGTGGATGGGAGTGGGTTTAAGAGAGAAAAGGAGGAGAGGAATTTGAGAGGGTGTAGATGGCCCTCTGAGGAGGTCTGTTGCAAAGGGGAACAAAGAAATGGGCCAATATAGAGAAAGAAGTACAGTGAGGTGAGTTTCTTTTAATAGCAGACATAATGGCATGTTCATGTGCTGATGGTAATAATCCAGTAAGAGTGAAAAATTGATAATGCAGCAGAGAAAAGGATAAAGAACAGTGATATGGAAACAACCAAAGGAACTGGCCAATATTTTCCTGCTTTTACTCCTGGTGTTCCTTGCCCAGATAGGGGTATCCATTACATTATGATTCTCTCTTATCCAACAATTGCATCAAGCCCCACTGCATTCTCAGTTCCATCACTAGCTTTAGTGTTTCCTCTGTTGTCATCTGTCAGCTCTCCACTCAGAGGATGGGAGTACCAGGACATGTTTTGTTTTCTAACTATGGAACCCTGAACCATTTTCTGTGCTGTGCTCTTCTTCTCTTCTCTTTCTTTTTTCTTTTTTTTTTTTTGCACAGATGGGACCACAAGGAAGCAGGATTGGGCTCCCTGACCTTAGTCTTTGAGGCAGTAAGACAAATTCTATTTTAAAACACCAAGGTCACTTTGAGACAAACTGGGACCAACCATGGGAGAAGGGGCTAAATGAGGTCGACAGCTTAAGGGATTTTAATGAGAAATGGGTAGGTGAGAAATACGCTGCTCAGAAGCACGTTAGGTGCAGTGGTGCAGGGAGGAGTGGGGGTCTCAAGCATCTGTGGCTTCCCACTCAAGGATCTTTTTAAAAAATCTTTACTGAACTGGCATCCAAATCCCTTCCTATGGCCTTCCCCTGCTCTCTATGTTCTGAATGCTGAATGCATTTTCTGCCTCTCCCCCATGTGGATTGTGACATTTCTGAGGCCAAGGACTGGGCTTCTCCTATGCTTTAGTGCACTAAGCACTTGTCTAGAGCAGAGCAGCAGGTGGGTTAACACTTGGCAGTACACAGATGGGGGATGATGGGGTCAGCTAGGAGCAAAGCCTACAAACAGAAAGACATTTCAGCCCCATCTTTAAGTCAGCTGGGACAAGGCCAAAGTGGGTCTGATGGGGAGATTTAATCCCAACCTTCTGTATCAAATATGTAGTATGGAGGCTGGAGTCCATTCACCCTAGTCTACTGATGCATTTAGATTTATAAAAAGTGAGTTTCGGCCAGTCTTCTCTCTGCCTACTCATTCCATGCCTGGAGCTGGGTGCTGTACCTCCCTGGGAGGTGTTGAGCTCTCCCTTGCTGCAGACAGTCTACTAGAGGCTGGTAGTTACTAGTCAGGGATGCTGCGGATGGGCCTCCTACATTGCTGTCAGTTTTCTCTGAGGACCATGTTGGTTTTCTGTGGTGCAGCAGCCCTGCCTGGATGAGAGAGTGACGACTTCCTACGCTTACACATCCCCACCTCCTCATCCCTTAGTCCCACCCACACTCTTAGCCTGTTACACTGCTGCTTACCTATCCCGAGTCTGCAGCTGATTCCTGAATTCCAGGCTACGTTCACCCATTGCCTCAGTTCAGGCCCGTGACACAGTTGAGGGTTACAGGGAATAGCATCAGTCACAAAACAAACTGAGGCTATTTTTGGCCACTTCCATGCAGAGGAAGATATCTGTTCTAATGATCCTAGGTGCCACATGAATGAGATGCCACCAGGGGGTGCTTGTTTCTGGGTCCCTGAGATGAGTCCCCTGTTCTCTCTGTCTCTCCCAGCATCATCCTTAAATGCTGATTGGTGCCCACATTCCCACCACCATAAGAACATAAGACTTTGATCATCCTTAAAATGTGCATACCCAAGAAAGAAATTGAGATTTCTGTTTTATTATTAGATATCCCTCCTGAGCGAGACTAAATATAAGTCAGTATCGTGAGGGTGGTACTATGGAGGGGAGGGATCCTGAAATGTGTATGGTCCCACTATATGAGAGAAGAAACAAGAGAAAAATAAGAAGCCAGAAAGTAGTGATTGGGGTACCCTGCAAAGAGATGTTTTCATCTCTACCATCCTGTGGAGGGTGAGTTCTGTGCACCTGTTGCTCTACTACTCTTCAACCCTTGTCACACAGAGACTCCAAAAAGGCCTTCAGACTCCAAATGACACCCTCATCAATAAGCTTGCATTGCAAATCCACATTTTGACAACACATTTCCCAAATTTAGTCCCCTAATCCACTCCCAGAATATATTATGCTTTGCACCCAACAGATGGATTAAAAGCTTAAATCTTCTGCTTGTTAGGAAACCAACCAGAAACCAAAAATACAAACACATACACCCCTGCAGGTGTGAGTGCAATGGTGGGGGTGAGGAGAGAAGTGTGGGTGTATGTAAGGACCCAAGAGTGTTCACTTTGGGGAGGAGAGAACCACAGCAGAGAATGTGGAGAGGCCAAGGCATCCTCTGGGCTTTGAGTGGGGTGAGGGGCAACCAGCTGCTTCCTTAATTCTTCTCAGATCCCTTGATTTAGGCCTTTATGTATCAAGTGTTTGTGTAGGTCTGAAGTATGGGAGAATATCCCCATGAATATCATGCCACAACATGCCATGTCATGAGCAACATCCACGTGAATATCATGCGAACTCCCACACAGCAGCTGTGGGTGGGAGTTCTCATGATATTCACCTGGATGTTGCTTATGACATTCTGGCCATGTATTAGGCGTGTGTGTAGGTCTGAAGCACAGAATCCCTAATGTGGGGGCTGCCAGGGTACTCAGTCAAGCTCTTTCCTACATAGAGTGGGCTTGCCTCTTGAGGAGACAGAAGCCTGAGCTGGGGAAGTGAACCTGGAGCCCTCCTTGGCACCAGATTTGGAACCAGATATCTGTCTCCAGTCCAGGGCTCACTCCTCTCTCTTGGAGCCTTGGGGGCTTTGAGGATTTCCTGCTCTTCATTTCTTGGGGTTCCAAGCTTACATCATGTCAGTGACCACGTCTCATCTCCCCTCTGTGCATAAAATTTGTTGAAATCTCTATAATTGGAGGTTGTTATTTTGAAGGTGGTGGGGGTGGGGACAAGTGGGAAGAGGGGGTGCCAGGGGCACTTCTGGAGAATACAAGGGAACCCCCCAGGAGCTGGGCTCATCAGAGGAAGTAGAGAAGATCTCTGGGTGTCTCTGGGAAATTTTAGAATCTCTTCTCCATTGTCTTGCTTTCTCATCATTGAAAAATTGCTCAGAATGCAATAAAAACAAGGTGTTCTAATTAAACAGATTTGTTTACATGTTGTGGCATGAAAAACTAATTCAATCTGATATACTGTACATTCCTGCTGTACTTTTTTTCCTTCCCTTTATATAAAACTGCCCATTTTTAAACAGTATTGTACTTAAGCATCTTAAAGAGTATCCTTGATTAACAGAAAGGAAGCAATTTTCTACTCCCCACAGCTTTCAGAGGCTTGTGTCAATAGGGAGAAAAAGAGAGCAGTTGTGGGCGGGAGTTCTTGTGATATTCACCTGGACATTTCTTATGCTTCTGGCCATTTAATTCCAGAATGGTTCTGGCCATTTAATGTGTGCTGTACCACCAGACTGGACCCTTAGGTGGACTTTGTGCCATGACTGAAACACAGAGGCCCAGAGTGCTGGGAGAATCTAAGGCTGGAGCAGACGTGGGGTCTTGTTCTGAGAAAGAGTAGAGGCTGTCATCACAGATCCTCCCAGGAGGGCAGCGGTCCCAGCATCCTTGTGGAGACCCAGGAGAGAATCCACAGAGAGGAATGGGTGTGGAGAGATTGACAGGCATGATCATAATCATGATGGTTTTCATCACAAAAAAAACTGTGTGTGGGAATAATTTCAGTTGTTGTATAATAGAAATTATTTTTTTTTTTTTGAGACAGAGTTTCGCTCTTGTCACCTAGGCTGGAGTGCAATGGCATGACTTTGGTTCACTGCAACTTCCACCTCCTGGGTTCAAGCGATTCTCCTGCCTCAGCCTCCCGAGTAGCTGGGATTACAAGCATGTGACACCAAGCCCAGCTAATTTTTGTACTTTTAGTAGAGACAGAGTTTGACCACATTGGCCAGGCTGGTCTCGAACTCCTGACCTCAGGTGATCCACCTGCCTTGGCCTCCCAAAGTGCTGGGATTACAGGCCTGAGCCATTGCGTCTGGCCAGAAATTCTATCAATTAAAATTGTCCAAGAGTGGATGAAGATGACCTTATCTGGGGATGTTGGAGTGGAAGCCAGCCTACCATAATTCCAGAATTCTCTGGAAGGAATCTTTGTGTGGGGTAAGAAGTCTGGCTAGTTTATCATCACTTTTAGATTTTCAGAGCTGGAAGTAACCCTACAGCTTCTGGAGAGCAAGGACTCTCCCTAATCTCCAGATCCCCTGTGCCTTGTGCAGTACTGGGGCAGGAGGTGTTGATATTTGTGATGTGAATTGGGAGAGTTAGCAATGCTGTCTCCTCAATGTTCTGGACACCAGCCTTGCTTATTCTGACATCCTGTCTTCATTCATGCTGTTCCCTTCACTTGGGAACCTTTCTCCATCCACTCATCCTATTGAAACATAGCCACATAGCCTACCCTTTGAGCCACTCAGATTCACCATTCCCCTGACCTCTGCTCTCCATACATTCATTCTCCACTTATGACCAGTTCTGTGTTGTTTAGTCTGCTCTTTGATGGTTCTCCTTGGTGACTGCCTTTTGACACAGTCCTGTCCCTCAGCTGGAATATGTCCTCTTCTCGTGTCTTTCAGCAATACCCTGTATTGTTCTGGAGAAACACAGGTGGTCAGTAAGGACATCCCCGCTGATGAGTAGGCATTTGAGAATTCTTTCTTCCCCACTTCCACCTCTCCTTTCCTACTTTTTTTTCCAATTCATTCTTTGTTCATTCCATGAGTATTTAATGGTATCAGCCTAAGGTCCCATGGTGACCAACATGTTCATGTTGTTACATTGCTAGTAGAGAGCACCAGCCCTGAGTGTTAATGTGGGGTTTGGGAAGAGGAAGCATTTGGATCTGGGATATGGCAGCAGCCCATCAGCTTGGCCAGCCTCTGCTAGGGTTTGGAGATCTTGCTTTTTTACTTAGCTCCTCCCTTGCTCTTTTCTGCCCTGCTGCACTCTCCACATCCAGAGGCCCTCCCTCTAAGTAATCTAATAGAAATGTCTTGGACTGGTGCTTGAGGTAAGGGCAGGGAGAAAAGCCTGGAATTAGACTCTCTTTGAAGGAAATATGTACCTCCTGGACCTCACTGGGCTATAACTGAAGAATGGGACAGATTTCAAAACTAAAGGCCAGGAAGAAGAAAACGTGTGAAAGACACCAAACATGTTCTCCCGGTTCACCTACAACACTCCTCTCTGCATGTAGATCTAGAGAGGCTTTCCTTTTTGGCATCCCTGATTCTCATGCCCATGTATTTAATGGTGGGATTGATGTATTTCTTTAAAAATGATTCACTGAGATTCTACTAAGTGCTGAAAATTTAACCTGTAATTCAAGAAATGAATGTTTGGCCCAACTTCAAATCCCACTCTTCTTCTACCAAGCCCAGTCTACCACAGCCAGGTTTCTCACCAACCATCATCTTCCACTGGTCTCACTCACACCTTTATCCTGCCTTCAAACACTGGCTCCTGACGTGATGCTTTCCATCCCTGTCTACTCAGATCCCATCTACAATTCAGAGTCCCCCATGCCTCATATCTCCCATGGCTCTCCAGATCCACTCCCCATCTGCCCTCTGCCCTCTAACCTGCAGGATGTCCTGTATGAATTATGTCAATGGGCATGTGAGCCCCTTGGCTTCTGGCTGCTTGGGCCAATAAGGAGGGACTTGAGTGGGGATAAAGTATTTCCCCTCTTCATTCCCTGCTCTTCACTCCATCTGCCACTGTAAGGTCCCTGCCTCCTCTGTGGTCTGCCCTACATGAGGCCCTCTCCCTTTCTGAGTCAGTAGCTTCTCCCTCTCCTTCTCCCTTCAGCCTGAGGCTGGCCACAACTCCACTGCTACTGTCCCTGTGTTCCTGCACTAGCTCTTCTGCTTCCTCTTCACCCTGCCTGCCCCATGGTAATAAACTCTCTGTAAAGAAGCTCTCCTAATTTGAATGTTTTATTCTTTCCTGGAGAGTCCCTGACATATGGCTCCCCATATCTATCCCCCATTTTGTTTTGGAACTTATGTAAATGTTAACTTTGGCACACAATCTAGTAATGTTTTCTGAATTAATTTAAAAAATAATTTTAATGCTTATATATCCCCTGCCTCTCCTGCTAGATTATGACCTCTTCAGCAGAAGGCCTGGATAATTTTTTCCTATCTTGTATCTCTTCTAGAACTTGATAGAAAGTAGGTGCTCAAACAAGTACCTGTTTATGGACAGATGAACCGTTACATTAGCAAGGTCAGGGCGGAGGGGCATGGGCCTGGAGTTCAAGTTCAAATGATAGGGTTCAAACGTGGCCTTCTTTTTCAGGGGACTGTGCCACCTTAACAAAATCATTGCTCTTTCTAAATCTCAAATTCTTTCTCTCAAAATTTGCATAATATAAGCTACTGCATGGCTCCATATTTCATTTTAATTTTGTAAAAAGTGTGGTTGTGATAGTGGTTTTGTGAGGCCTTAATAAAATCTGATTTAAGAAAGCTTACTCTATTTTATATATATTGAATCTGAAGATACAATTTGAGGTCCAATATTGAAAATTTATAAGTCAATTAAAAATCTAAAAATGAGTACAGTTTTGTGCCTTATAAGACGTTTCAGTCAATGACGGACCGCATATGTGATGGTGGTCCTATAAGAGTATAATGGAGCTGAAAATTTCATATAAAAATAATTTTAATACTTATATTTCTCTTGCTTCTCCTGCTAGGTCATGACCTCTTGAAAAGGTTTGGATGATTTTTTTTTTTTATCTTGTCAGAGGGTCATGCATTACTCAGGTATTTGTGGTGATGCTGGTGTAAAGAAACCCACTGTGCTGCCAATTGTATAAAAGTCTAGCACATGCAGTTTTGTACAGAACGTAATACTTGATAACAATAAATGACTATATTACCGGTTCATATATTCACTACACTATGCTTTTTATTGTTGTCTTAGAGTGTGCTCCTTCTACTTATTAAAAAAAGTTAACTGGAAAACAGTCTCAGGCAGGTCCTTCAGGAGGTATTTGAGAAGAAGGCATTGTTGTCATAGGAGATGATAGCTCTATGTGTGTGTTACTGCCCCTGAAGACCTCCCAGTAGGACAAGATGTGGAGGGGAAGACAGTGATCCTGACCCTGTGTAGGCCTAGGCAAATGTATGTGTTTGTGTCTTAGTTTTTAACAAAAAAGTTTAAAAAGTAAAAGAAAAAAATTTTATAATAGAAAAGAGTCTATGAAATAGGGATATAAAGAAAGAAAATTTTTTTACAGGTGTATAATGTGCTTGTGTTTTGAGCTAAGTGTTATTATAAGAGTAAAAAGTTAAAAGTTTATCAAGAAAAAAGTCACAGTAAGCTATGGTTAATATATTACTGAAGAAAATTAAAAAAAAATTTAGTGTAGCCTAAGTGTACTGAATATATAAAATCTACTAGTAGAGTCCAGTAATGGCCTAGGCCCTCACATTAATTCACCACTCACTCACTGACTCACCCAGGGTAACTTCCAGTCCTCCAAGCTTCATTCATGCTAAGTGCCCTATACATATGTACCTTTAAAAAATCTTTTATACTATATTTTTACTGCACAGTTCCCATGTTTAGATGCACAAATACTTAACATTGTGCTACAGTTGCCTACAGTATTCAGTATAGTAACATGCTGCATAGGTCTGTAGCCTAGGAGCAATGGGCTACCCCATATAGCCTAGGAGTGTAGTAAACTGTACCATCTAGGTTTGTGTAAATATACCCTATGGTGCTTGCACAATGACAAAATCATCTAAGGAGACATTTCTCAGAACATATTCCTGTCATTGACACACTACTGTATATCCTACTAGTGCTAATAGATGTCATTTACTGAGTATTATGTATAAAAGTTTTGAAAGTGTTTTCTCATTTAATTTTACAATAGACACCAATAACCCTCTTTTACAGAGGAAGAAATTAGTCTTAAAGGTTAAGGAAATTGCTGGAATTCACAGAGTCCAGAAGTGACACTCAGGGTGTGGGCTCTAGATTGGTGCTCCTGCCCCTGGCCATGTGATTTCCTCAGTGGGGCACAGTCAGAGCCAGGATGTCTCTAGGAAGACACCTCCCCTGGGTTATGCATACTTGCTTATCCTGTGTTATCTCTGGGAGAGAGGTTTCCCAACTGGGAATTTCTTTCAGAGCTCTCAGGGCTAAGAGGTGTGAACAGCTGAGAGGAAGAGGGAGAAATATTTTTTTCCTTTGTTACAGCCTCATTCCTCCAACTGAAATTTTGGTGTTGTTTCAAGCCATGCAAAAAAACTTCAGTAAAATCTTGGTGGTGGAGACAGCGAGGGGAAGATCAAGCCAGTGATATACATACATGTGGAAGTGACCATCCAACTTGGTAGAAGGTTAGGGATTTTGAAAAGAGGCTCATCAAAGCACTTAGCCCACATGGTGAGGATGTCAGAAATTTTATAACAAGAGTTTCATTTATTAGTAACAGATTTTGACTCTGACAAAATGCATTTGTTGGGGGCAGGCTACAACAGCCTAATGTTTTGAGCTATTGTCATCATTTGTTCACCTTAATGGTCATGGGTCCCAGCATCTTTGGTTGGCACTATTGAGGCCAGGAAATCCCAAAGCCAGAATAGACCACAAGGCAAAACTTTATTTAGGCAAGAATTTGTTGTTGGTAAGTTGGCCGTTGTAGATCAAAGGTCCAGGGATTGGTCAGACTCTGGACAAATTTATCTGAGCTCAGAGTGACACCTTCCTAGGTCCCAAGCAAAATCAGGTACCAGCAGAGCTCAATTGCCAACCTCCATGGATTCAGAGGGGAAGCAGGGAGAGGTAAGTATGAGCTTAAAAGTGGAGACCAGGGTCCAAGACTCACACTAGAGAGATGGAAGTCTAAATAGGGTACTCAGGACAGAGTCTCACAACAGTATGGCAAACTGTCTTCAGGACAGGCACCATCTACACTGCCCTGCCCTCTCCCCAGTGTTTTAGACCTGTCTCATGGATGCTGACACACAGGAGCTGGGCAGGGTCACAGCTACTCTGAGACATGCTCACAAACTGAACCCCGTTCTCACAGGCCAGAAAATCAGAATGAAGGAGCAAACCTATTTGGGATTCTCCAAGAAGGAAGAAGAAAGGATAAGGTGGGCAAACTCATGAACATCACACAGTGGTCCACACTATCCAACTGCTGGTGTGGCACAGTGACCAAGCTTTTAATTCTGTCATTAGAACACTCACATTAAAATCTTACCAGTTAGTTCTGGTTGTCTGTTGCACAGAACCATGAGAAATGATGGTTCTGTAGATCAGCTAGGCTTAGCCGGATGGTTCCTGAGTGGGGTCTTTCCTTCCGTTATGGTGACTGTAATTGACTGATGTTGGAGTCAACTGAAAGCTCTACTGGGCTTGTGTCCAGTATGGAGTCTTTTATTCACATGTCTGGCATCTCAGTGAGGATGGCTAGAATAGCTAGGACTGTTCAGGCATCTTTTCCCACACAGCCTCTGCATGGGGCTAGCTTGGGCTTCCTCACAGAATGTCAGTCTCACCATAGCTTGGCTTATATAGTAGCTGGATTCCCTGAGAACAAATATTCACATATCTATATCTCTATATCTATATCTATATCTATATATCTATCTTTTTATTATGCTTTAAGTTCTAGGGTACATGTGCACAATGTGCAGGTTTGTTACATAGGTATACATGTGCCATGTTGGTTTGCTGCACCCATTAACTCATCATTTATATTAGGTATTTCTCCTAATGCTGTCCCTCCCCCTGCCCCCCACCCTGTGACAGGCCCTGGTGTGTGATGTTCCCCACTCTGTGTCCAAGTGTCTCATTGTTCAATTCCCACCTATGAGGGAGAACATGTGGTGTTTGGTTTTCTGTCCTTGTGATAATTTGCTCAGAATGATGGTTTCCAGCTTCATTCATGTCCCTGCAAAGGACATGAACTCATCTTTTTTTATGGCTGCATAGTATTCTATGGTGTATATGTGCCACATTTTCTTAATTCAGTCTATCATTGATGGACATTTGGGTTGGTTCCAAGTCTTTGCTATTGTGAATAGTGCCGCAATAAACATACGGGTGCATGTGTCTTTATAGTAGCATGATTTATAATCCTTTGGGTATATGCCCAGTAATGGGATCACTGGGTCAAATGGTATTTCTAGTTCTAGATCCTTGAGGAATCGCCACACTGTCTTCCACAATGGTTGAACTAGTTTACAGTCCCACCAACAGTGTAAAAGCGTTCCTATTTCTCCACAACCTCTCCAGCATCTGTTGTTTCCTGATTTTTTAATGATTGCCATTCTAACTGGTGTGAGATGGTATCTCATTGTGGTTTTGATTTGCATTTCTCTGATGACCAGTGATGATGAGCATTTTTTCATGTGTCTGTTGGCTGCATAAATGTCTTCTTTTGAGAAGTGTCTGTTCATGTCCTTTGCCCACTTTTTGATGGGGTTGTTTTTTTCTTGTAAATTTTTTTAAGTTCTTTGTAGATTCTGGATATTAGCCCTTTGTCATATGGGTAGATTGCAAAAATTTTCTCCCATCCTGTAGGTTGCCTGCCCTCAGAACAAGTATTCTAAGACGTATAGGCAGAGCTGTAAGGCTTCTTAGGATCTAGCCACAAAAGTCACACAGCACCCCTTCTGCAGTACTCTCTCTCTCTCTCTCTTTTTTTTTTTTTTTTTGAGACAAAGTCTTACTCTGTCGCCCAGCAGGCTGGAATGCAGTGGCACAATCTTAGCTCACTGCAACCTCTGCTTCCTGGGTTCAAGCGATTCTCTGGCCTCAGCCTCCTAAGTAGCTGGGACTACAGGCACGTACCACTATGCCCAGCCAATTTTTGTATTTTTAGTAGAGACAGGGTTTCACCATGTTGTCCAGGCTGGTCTCAAACTCCTGACCTCAAGTGATCCACCCGCCTCGGCTTCCCAAACTGCTGGGATTACAGGTGTGAGCCACCATGCCTGGCCCACTTCTGCAGTACTCCTATTGGTTAAAAGCAAGCCATAGGATCAGCCCACATTTAAGAGGAGATTTAAGAGGAGATTTAAGAGGCGATTTAAGAGGCAATGTCCACATAGTGGTGTAAATACTAGGAGGTATGTATGGTTCATTGTGAGGCTACCTCACATTGTGTCAGCTGTGTGAATGTAGACAAGGCCTAGAGCACTCAGTGCCTCCATTTCTTCATGTGCAGAATGGGAAAGGAAGTTACAAGGGCTGTTTCTGAGTGTAGTTTACTTATTAACATATACATGTCAAGGATTTCCCACAAGGACTAGCACAGCTAGGGGTCTGTATTAGTCCATTCTCATGCTGCTATGGAGAAGTACTCAATACTGGGTAATTTATAAAGAAAAGAGGTTTAATTGACTCACAGTTCTGCATGGCTGGGGAGGCCTCAGGAAACGTACAATCATCGTTGAAGGGGAAGTAAACACGTCATTCTTCACATGGCAGAAGGAGAGAGAAGTGCAGAGTGAAGGGGGGAAAAGCCCCTTATAAAACCATCAGCTCTTGTGAGACGTTACTCACTACCATGAAAACAGGATAGTGGAACCGCCCTCATGAACTAATCACCCCCCATGAGGTCCCTCTCCCAACATGTGGGGATTACAATTTGGATTACAATTTAAGATGAGATTTTGGGTGAGAACATAGCCAAACTATGTCAGGGTTCAACCACAGTTGGCACTTGTTAGTTATACATTACCTTCATCCCACACTTGGATTTCTCCTAGTATTTAATGTGTACATATCTTATCTTCCCTGCCATGCTGAAAGCTCTTTGAGGTCAATAATTATCCTATACTTCTCTCTTTAAATTTATTTCAGTTGTCCAAAAGAAATGCCTGCTGAAAGAAACAGAAGGAAAAAGAGATGAGAGAGCTGGGGACCATGCAAACAAGGCTGGACACCTTTATAATTTTCTTTGGGCTCAGCATGGCACCCAAACTCCTGTAGATCTGACCTTTGCCTTTTCTGGAAAAAACTAATAAGTTATCCTAGATTGTATGGTGGGCATTATTAATCTAGTTAATAGATTGCACTGTTTTTATGAGGGCTTTAGCCCATTAATTGTTTCCATGCAAATGGATGCCGTTAATTACAAATTAATCTTATCTTTTCGTTAAGGCAAGGCCATCAGGACCTCCACTTGGCAATGCTTGCTGGCACTTGATATGAATCAATGCGTACACTTGAAAGTAATAAAACTGCATTTCTTTAAAGATAGTTAATAAATCAGATCTTCATTAATGCAGATAGGCCAGACCCCCTACTTGTCTAATTTAATGAGGTTCTAATTCATTACTGTGATTCATGTGTCCCCCTGGGGATGATGGCCAGCAGGGCAGGGCACATAGTAGGCAGTTAATAAATCCTGTGTTTTCTGAGTTTTCCGGCAGTGGGGAGGTGCTCCACTAGTCCTTCTCCCCATCATAAACGTCGTTTAGATCTTCACCAGCCCTAATGCCATTTCCCAGGTAGTCATACAGGACCCCAAAGAGGAAATACAACTTTCCAGCAAAGGCTGTTGCTTTTATGCCCTATCTATGTTAGAAATTCAACGGTTCCCAATTGAGAAAAGAAGGAGGGTGGCATCAGGAACACTGTTTGAGCCAGAATGTTGGCTTGGTTAGCTGGTCATTGGACTCAGTGGCTGAGGCAGTCAGGTGGCAACTGTCTGCCTGCCCTTGTCCATCCACCTAAGCATAATAAATGAACCAGCGAGCAATGGAATCCCGGTTTCTTCTTGGGACACATTAACGATTCATGTCTCAGTGAGACTACTAAATTGTTCCACAGTCTCTTTTCTCAGACAGAGTTCTTTACACGAAAGCTAGTTCCTCCTCATTATATTTATTTCCAGTCTAGGACTGGGCCTCAACTCATGTACTTCTAGCTACTGGAGTCTCAGGACCTAAACCCCGGCTTCCTGTTTACAGAACAAGTGTGGGCCTTCAGACGCAGCGGACTTCCTGTCCCTTTCCATTCTGCCCATGTGGCTGGTGCACCAGGACTGAGTCCAGAGGCACCACCGCAACATAGGGAGAGGTGCATGAGTGCAGTGGGGGCGGAGGGGAAAGAAAACATGGCTTACGTTTTAGACTTGGGGAGCCGGCAGTGTGATGAAACACTTCCCTCCGTGCCACCGAATTCATTTCTCTAAAGTTCCACTGTGCACAGAACCATTTGTTTCCACATTGTTTTTATTAAACAAGAAAGGCGAGCTTTATTACTGCGCAAATGAAAGCAGCCGGCAAAGACAGATACTTCCCAGATTCTTATTAATCTCCAAGAGTTATGAGGCCTCTGAAGTCCCAAAGAAATTAACATACTCCACAGAATTTTCTCAGCAAGTCACCCAGGTGCTGCACCCCTCCCCTACGGGTAGCGATAACTGCCCTGCCCTGGGCAGCTTCAGGGGCCTCTCTGTACCTGTCGGTGTCCTTCTCCCTTTCACCCTGTCATCTGACCCCACCCTCTCTTAGGTTGCACTTGGGCCAACCTCATGCTTCAGTGCCCAATCATGGATTTATTTGTACACCGATTCTGGGCATTGTCTGGAAATGTGGATTTAGGTGTCGTTCAATTCACTTCCATATACAATTAAATATGTATGGATTATTTACTATTGTAATGTGGGAGAGTCTTGACATCTGTGAGATTATATCCTGAGGACTCTGTGAATCTCAAACGCATGAAAAATACAGTCATGTGTAGTTCCCTCTCTCTATAAATGCAGAACAATGATCACTCACTCATTCTACAAATATTTACTCAATGCCCTCCGTGTACTCAACACAGTAGTCTCTGCCCTCAGAGGGTCCTGGGTGTGATGGGGAGGCTGGGAAGACATGGGAGAGTTTGAATGAAGGAACAACAGGATGTGTCTTATGATTTTCAAGGATCATATTAGCTGCTGTGTTCAAAGCAGTCCATCAGGGACAAAGCAGACATAAGCTGCTGAGTTATAAGGATGCTGTAACAGCCCAAGGAAAATGAGATAGTCCAGGGTGGGCATAAGTGGCAACTGGAGGTATTCTAGATATGTTATGAAGGTACAGAGGCACAAGTAAGAACTGACACGGCACCTTCAGATCTCTAGTGAGAGGTGCAGTGTCTGCCCAAAGGGGAGAACTGCTACACTGGGGGGTCGATGAGTGTGGGGCAGTCAGCCAGGCTTGCTCTCCAGGCTCCTGCCTCAGCCTACTATATCAGCCCCTAAATGGAAATCAGACTCCAGCAAAAGGGTAACCTACTGTTAAGTCATATGATTTGTGGTTTCATGAAAACAGTCAAAGATGGCGTAAGAGAATCTGTGAATGCCAGGGTCTTCAGTATATACAATTTGAGTAGCACATATTAGTTTAAGGTATTTTTAAGCTGGTTTTCCATTAAAGAAGTAAGGTGGCCCAAATGTCTAGTTAGCCCTGTTTTACAGGTGAGCAAGCAAAGGCTCAGAGGATTTTAGTGAATTTCCCAAAGTCACAAGATAATTAGACAGGTCCAAGGCTAAAGCCTGGATCTCATGTACAGAAGTGCAGCTTTTCCCATGGTTCCCATGCAACTTCCTTACCGTGCATCCAACCTTGCACTGGGGTTGAGAATGGTGGCGAGGAGGAAAAGCAATGCTGAAGGAGATCTGGTCTTTGTCCTAGAAAAGCTAATAGTTTCTTTGCACACAACTCTTAAGGCAGAGTGTGTCCTGGAATGGCGCTCTTGAAAGCAGTGTTTGGTTAGGTGTTGGGGTTCTTCTGACTATAAGTGCCTCCAGCCATTATGTTTGTCCCTATGGAATATTGCATGATGGGGTGAGGGCTCCAAGACGAAGCACATAGGACCAGATAATGTCCATATCATTGAGGATCAGTGTGTTTAGAAAATTCTTATTCTCTGATCTCATGTTTCCACCTTCCCACCCAAACCCTTTGGTTTAAGCAAGGCCAGTGGCCCTAGGTCCTTCTCACAATAAAGTCATTTCTGCCATTAATGGCTTTACTTACCTTGGTTCCTTGTTCCCTTTGGAGAGAAGGCCTTTTTCCTCTTTCCACCAGGGTAAACCTCATTCCATTTTCCAGAGAGGCCCCAGTGCCACTGTTCTAAATATGTTTTCTGCTGCTGTGTACCAGCTCCCCCAGAGTACAGAGGGAAAAAGTCCAGAAAGCTTGGAGGGGAAGTTTAGGGGTAAGAAGAAAATGTGGAAAAGCTTGAGTTGAGAATGGGGCAGGAGTGTGAGAGGAAGAATGTCGTTTAAACACCTAGACTGGGGTATTTCTGGATGCTGAGAGAGGTTCAGGGTGAAACCACAAATCAATTTGCATCACAGAGGAATGACTGCATGGTACTGTTTTCCTAAGGTGAGAAGTAAAAACCAATTCAAAGGGTTTTGATGACTCCCAGAGGGACTCTGAAGGATCTCACCTGTAAGAACTGGCAAGGGTGAAAGAGAACACGTGAGTCAGAAAGGGCAAGCCTAGCTCTCTCCAGATGTGGGGCCTCTCAGGAGCCAGGGTCAGGAGTCCAGGAGTAGAAGGAGGTGTGGGTGAGCAAGGCCTCCTGGGACTCTTATTTGCTAGCAGATGGCCCTACTGCCTGCTAACTCTGGAGATCACATCTGGCCCTAAGCTTCCTGAAGTGCAAATTGGAGTGGGAACTGGGGAGTCCAGGACCCCTCTGTCCCTGTCCCTAGCACTGCAGTTGAAGGTTGAGCCAAGGATAGAGCTTCTAATACTTCTCTACTTCCCTGTGCTGGGACACTGGGGGAAAATGAGGGGTGTGCTCTGCAAGACTGCTTTGCCTGCAGTCTCATTCCTTGGCTTAAGGCATGGGCATACATATGTTACCCAGGACAAAGCATTGGAAGCTCCTTTCTTGGAAGCCACTTGTGTTGGGATGAGATGATCAAAGTCTTTCCAGGTGGAGCATCTTGGAGGAGACTAGGGTCTGATGTGAAGAGAAGTTTTTGGCACAGGATCTTGGTGAGTGCAAGTCTAGATGGGATCTGTGATATATGTGTGTGTGTGTGTGTGTGTATGTGTGGTGGGGTGGGACACCTGCACCTGCATCCAGGATTCCTATGGGGTCCCCAAACCAAAGAAGATTCTAGAAATCACTTGAAGAAGGGCAATCTCAGAGACCAGGTTGTATCTTTCTTCATATTCTCAAGTCTCTTGGGCTAAGATGTGATCAATTGCTGGTCCAATTGGATGGCAAGGAATGACTATCTGATAGTGAATTTACATATGCAGCATGACATTTTCCTCCTTGGCGATTCAATTCTTTTTCTATTTATTTTTGTTTATTGTTATAGCATTTAGCTCCATCAATATAAGCAATCCAGCCAGCCATACTGGCATTTTTTTTCTCTTAAGGCCGGTTATTTCCCCAGGCCCCTTTTCTCTTGTCCTTTTTCTTATTCTCACACTTGGATATTATGTCCCTGGTGTGGCATGATTGAGCAGATGAGTCTCTTGAGAAGGACTCCCCTCTGCCTCAGGTACACTCGACTCCCCAGTGGTAAGAGAACATACCAATGGGAGATCCAGCCCTGCAGCAGGCTGGAGATGGCACACATGGACAGGCTAGCACTCTAACCATTGGGACTCATTCCTTATAAGAGAGACTTGCAAGGAGATATGAGCTCATCTGGCACAAAGGAGCCTTATTCTAGGAGCCTGACTTACCTGCAAAACCTTTGTCCAAGCACAGGACTGCTAAGAGGCAGGGAGGAGAAAGAGAGAAACAAATGGGAGGGACAGAAGGACAAAAGAGGAGAGGGGTGGAGGGGAGAGGGGAGAGGGAAAGGAGAGAGGGCATCTGGAAAAAAGCACTGAACCTAGAATTAGAACTTGTGGGTTGACATCCAAGTTCCGTACTTGCTGATTTTAAGAACTAGACAAGTTGCTCCTCTCTCTGAGCTTGAATTTCCTCCCTGTGACATGAAGAATCATATTATACCTTGCCAATCCAACAGATCAATTGTGAAAATCCAATGAGGTAACATAAGCTGATGTATTGTGTAGTGTGAAATGTCCTCTAATATAAATAAATACATCTGTGTATATTTATGCCCCTGCACACTCATTTGCATGTTGTCATAATTGTAGCACTATCCTGTGCAGGTGCACATCAATTTCTGTTGCACCTTTGTCTTTGCCAATTTCCACATCTGGCACACTTTGACTGTTTCTGACCAAGCCTTACGTATTGTTATGAACCATTGCTCCAGCATCTGCTAAAGTCCTTTGGCCTTTGAGAAGCATTTCTTGACTGCCCAGCTACCACTAATACTGCTGTTCTTTGAATTGTGAGCCCTGTGATGGGGGAGAATGACTCAGGAAGTCTCCCTCCCCAGCCCTACCTGCTGCTAGAGTCTAGCTATGGGCTGGAATTGCAAATTGTTTTAAATGTAAACACAGATGGGATGGTGTTATTGAACCATTTAAGAACTATTGTATTTTTATACAATGCCCCACAGTGTCCTGGGGTAGGAAAGTGTGTAGGGAAAGAGGACAGAGACTAAAGGTTTCATGGTGGGCTAAGATGAAGAGGGCAGTGCATGGGTTTCTCATAAAGGATGCCAGACAGAATGGCAGGTGGCACTTCCCCCTTCTACCCTGAGCACAGCTGAGGACCCATTGTGCTGCTTGTTGCCCTTCCTCTAGACATGAGCGGTGGCAAATTGGAAGCCCAAAGCTGCTGTAACAAGTTGAGCCATTTTGAGAGGTGTTTCTTGACTGTTTAAGAAATAGTATCTCAGAGAACAAAGGAGAGCACCTGTCAACCCCTGTTTTCTACATTGCAGGAACCACAGGTCACAGTGGGAAGCCTCAGTCTTTGAGTCAAAAGAGTGGGAGAGGGAAATGCACAATAGTTATCTTATAGTCCATATCCTAGCATGTGGCAAAGGCTCTCCCATCTGCCTATTAAATTGAAATGCACACAGAACAACAACAACAATAACAACAGATGACATAGGCACAGGTCAGGCACTGTTGCAAGTATGTCACACGTATCACTCCATGTAATTCCCAGAAGAGCCCTAGGAGGTAAGTACCATCATTAACCCCATTTTATAGATGAGAACACCAAGGTAAAGGGAGATTGAGTAAGTTGGTGTTAGGGTCACATATCTGAAGAGTGATAAAGCTGAGGTTTGAGCCAGGCAGTCTGGCTTCACCATCCAAGCTCTCTCTCTCTTTTCAGAGACAGGGTCTTGCACTCTGGATGGAGTGCAGTGGTGTGATCACAGCTCACCGTAACCTCAAACTCCTAGGCTCAAGTGATCCTCCTGTCTTGGTCTCCCAGCACTGGGATTACAGGCATGAATACCACACCCATCCCTATCCAAGCTCTTAACCACTGCATCATGTTTCCACACACACACACACACACTCTCTCTCTTCGTGTGTATATGTGTGTGTATACAGATTTGACGTAATGAGAGACTGACCTGGAAGGGCAGAGAGTCCACATTAGTATAGGAGAAGAAGTTAGGAATGATTGGAAGGATAGGAGCTCTGAAAGGGAGAAATCCTGGTGGGCTTTGAGGAAAGCCTCTTTTTCAAAGAGCACATCCTCTAACAACTTATAGCAATTCCCACAAATAGGAATATTCCTGAAATAGACCATTCCTTCATATGCTAAGTTTGTATCAAGCTCATCCTTGTCTCATTTTTAGAACTTTAGGTAATCTTGACTTTCTGTCAGTTGTCTGTGCTTTGAATTCTCTCAGGAAGTTCTTCCTGAGGTTGTTCCTCTTTTTGGCTCACAAAACATGCTTGGGCAAGCAGGCTGTGAGGCTGGTGGCAGACAGGAAGGGAGCCTGAACGCCATGGCTGCTGTTACACGCTGTTAGCCTCCTTTCCTCGAGAACTAATTATGTGTACTCAAATAGAGCTGGGAGGGGTATGGGCAAGAACCTGGTCTGCTCTTATACCCCCATAGCTCTTAGCATAGAGTTTTGTACCTGGTTCAAATTTGATTACCTTGTATTTGTTAATTAGAGATCCACAACTGAGAAGAAGTGGCCTTTTCTGGAGCCTTTTCCAAGCCTGGTTTGGTTCATGGGCAAGTCCTAGGCTTGCTCCGGGGTCAGTCTTGGTGGACTTCAAAGTGAACTTCTCAGCTTAAGCTACAAATTTTGTGGAATTTTCCACCTTGAGGAATGCCATTTCCAGAACACAAATGTTCGTTTGGCCTGTCGCATTTGTTATCAGACAACCTATCACTTGAGACACGAGAGAAGATGTGTTTTCTCAGCTCTAGTGAAGTTGTCTTATGGGAGAAGTTCCACACAGCAGAAGCTCAGGAAACCTGGTGATATGATTTAGAAGCAATTCACCAGGTCAGAGACACTGTTAAATCAGAAATGTGGCAAGGGGACAAGAGAGAAATCTGGAACAGTTATTTTGTCCACAAATCAAGGACATGGTAAAGTTTCTTACTTTTAACTTCTATTGAAACAATGACCATAAACAATGTGCAATGCTAAAAACTAATTAAATAGCCACCCTAAATCAACAAAAAAGAGTAAATCGAATTTTAAGTAACATTTGCTCCTGCAAAATGTCCTTCTCCTTGTTTGGGGCCTGTCCCAATGCTGATGCTTCTGTAAGTCAGGCCTCCCTGATGGGTGAATTGATCAGCCTGTCCCTACAATCTCAGGTGGCTTCAATTATGACTGAGCATTCCCTTCAATAGCTCCTCCTCCTCCACCTCCTCATGATCATCATCATTATGCTTTCCTTGAAGCCATTTGTTTAAACTACAGTGTTCCCTTTTTTTCTGCATATCTAAATCCTGCTCATTCTTATAACACCCTCGGTTTTTATATCCAGTCTACCCAACAGTTCTTTAACATTCCTGCCTTTTAATGAATACCTCAATGATTATATCTCTTACTAGCCACCTTTTACATCCAGCTTCATGAAAGCTGTTCATTCAGTTCTCAACATTCTTATCAGTTTCATAGTGCCCCTGCTCCCTGCTGCCACCTCTCCCCATTCCCTGCCACCCCTGGCCTCTGTGCTCACCAGGATAGGCTGCTTTATGAAGGAACAAAAGATTCCCAAATGTCAGTGGCCCAACACCACAAAGCTTTGTACTCTGTACACACGAAGTCAGTTGCAGGTCTAGATAATTTTCCAAGCAATTGACTTCCATGTGGTGACTCAAGGATCTAAGCCAAATAGTCTCCTCCGTCAAGGAACTGTACCTTGGAGCACAGGGCCTCTTTGATCACCATCACTGGATAGATTGTGTGTTTCACTCACCCATCCTGGATGTGACACTTACCATTCCTGCTCACCTTTCATTGGCCAATTAATCACACAACCCTACCCACTTACCAGCAGTTGAAAAATTTCCAGGTATCTGGAAGGAGAAAAGAACCAGATATTGGGGAACACATCCCTAATTAGATAATAATGTTATGAAAGCAGCTTGGGTTTCTTATATTTCTTAGTGTCTCCCATGATATTTTGGGTAAAACAGGCTCTCAGTAGTGTCTGTTGAATAAATAACATCATTAGCCCTTAAGAAGCGTTAATTTGTGACAAGATCTATGCTAGGCATATTGCAGGAATAAAGATCTGCAATGAAAAGCCTGGTATGCACTGGATCATTCATTCATTCATTTGTTTATTCATTCAACAAATACCTATCGAGTGCCTTATTATTCTAGGCACTGTGCTGAGCACTTGTGAATGATGCGTGGGTCATTTTCCTTGTGGAGCTTACATTCTAGAGAAGGAGAAGATAGCAAACAACAAATATAACAAAGAAACTAAATAGTGTGATAGAATGTTGTGCATTGTGAACATAAAAATAGAGCAGGGTAAAGTACATAGTGACTGTGAGGATTGGGGTGCAAGAATTTTAAAGTGGGTGGTCAAGGCAGGCTTCATTGAAATGACATTGAAAAAGAAGTAGAGGAGACAGTTAACCATGCAGGTATTTGTAGGAAGAGTATCCAGGAAGTGGGAATAACTTCTGCTAAATCCTAAGGCGTGGCATGTTTGAAGACTAACAAGGAGTCCATTATGGCTGGAGTGAGATAGAGTGAGCCAGGGATGATGAGTTCGGAGGGGTGATGGGGGCCACATCAGGAGGGCTTGTAGGCCATTGGAGGACTTTGGTTGTTCCTGTGAGTAAAATGGGAAGCCATTTAAGGGTTATGGACATGTGTAAGACATGACCTCTGTTTGAAATTGATTATAGGAAGCAAAGGTGTAAGCTGGAAAATCAGGAGTGAGAATAATAGTTCATGAGAGAGATAATAGTGCTTAGAACAGGGTATCAATAGGGGAGGTGTTTTTAGCTACATACATGTATATGTATACTTTTGTGGTGACATATGTGTGTAATACATACCTATATGTGTTATGAATACATATAATCTAAAGAGAAAGCTTTAGGTTTATATCTCATTTGCATACATAGATATATTTCTTGGCCCTTATTTTTGCCTTTTCAGAGAACTTTTTCATGTATTATGACGCAAAACAGCTAAAAAGAGAGAAGGGGCTGGTACCATTATCATCCTCCTCCTATGTGTCAACTTTATGGAGAACTTTATGGGGACAGGGCCTAAGTGGAAATTGTGCTTAGAGTCCTTGTGGCCCTGCCACCACAGGGATGGGGTTTTTAGGGCCTGGCTTCCCAAGCACTCACATCACAAGGTCTTAGAGAAAGAAACTTAATCAACAGAGTCGAATGGGTGGTAAGATGAGTTCCACATAATCCCCAGTCTCATTGAATCTGAGCATCTCTTAATAAAACTCACAGTTGTTGTGGGGAAGGGATATGGGGCTACAGCCTCTTCAGCCCGCTGAGCTACCACCTGCTCCTGGCAGGGGCTGCACCGTTAATCCCCTGAGCATCATAGCTTATTTCCCAGACTACTTTCTCTTCCAAAAAGAAAATAACCGCTGGTCTGTGAGCTACATCAGAAAGTCTCTCCAAATGCCATAGAGCCTCTGACTGCTGCCTGTGTCGTGCTTCCAGTGACCCCAGGGTGGACCACCTTCACCAGCATTCCTTTTAACTAATACCTGCTTGCTCATGTTTCATGTCTCAGGCCTGCCACAGTGAGGGCTGCTTCCCTTCTCTGCACCAGGCCTCAGTTTACTTCTGTTTTATTGCCATGTGATGGTGATTGCTGGATATGAGACCAAGACTGGCTAAGAGCGTTTCACAATCTTCCCTTAATTTGTTGTTAGATGCTGGGTCAAGACATCCCCACATCTTGCTGGCACTGATCTGAATCTGCCTGAGTGGGCTGTGTTTGGTTTTCCTAGTGTGTCCCCAACAACTACTGAGCAAATACTTAATGATACCAATTACCTCCTGCCAATTAGGTGTCCAGCCCTTTCTGAGCATATTCTCTCTTTGACGAGCATGTTGCAAACACCCCTGCAGTTGGCAGTTTGTCTTTGCTAATTGTGCTGATGACACTACATCTGCTGCTCCACCACTGTCCTATTCTGCTCTTTACTATCCTGCTGTCTGCCCTGGGTTGCTGACCCTTGCATCCTACATCCCCCCAGGCTCCCTTACAGTCCTCTGTCTAACTCCCTGTTGGCTTCAACCATAGCGAGACACCAGCAGGATGCTGGAGCTGCAGGAAGGAGAGTGAGGTCAAGGTGTTTCTTCCCGGCTCTCCTGCTTTGGACAGCAGTTCTGGTGTGACCATTTCTCTATACCTGCAGCTCCTAACAGCTGGGCCCTCTTCTAGGGTTCTGGCTCTCACTGGGTTCTGGTAAAATCTTTCCTCCCACCCTTGCCCTTTCAGGCTAAGGGTGGCAACAGCCCCTGCTATACAAATATTTGGGTGCCTTGACATCTCTTGTTGGATTCCTTAAATCTGCATTTAATCCCATCATTAAATTCTTTTCAAAACCCCAGCTTGGTTGCCTTTCATTTCCTGCTGGAGACTCATCAATGAGAAGTTCTCTCTGAAGGTAGGGGTGAGATTTGGCCATAGGTATGGGGGACTCTTCCTATTATGTCACCCAAGGTTTCTATCCTTACCCTTTTCTGGTGTACAGTTTGATTAGGGGACTTTACCACATCACTTCCAGGGATGGGAATGAAGGTCATCTGCCAATGAGGGCACACTGGTGTGGGCTTGAGGCAATGGGAGTGGGGGGCTGAAATGAGAATGTGTGAACAGTGCCTTGGGGAACCCACAGACTGGCTGGGGATATAAGACATTACATACCATCAAAAAATATAACTAATGATCATGAAAAAATTTATTTATTTTAAAAAACATATTTATTGAGCATATAATATGTGTTAGGCACAGCGGCATGTAGTAGACTGTATGTAAATTGTTCCTAATTCTCACAATACCTTGCAATGTTACTATTATGATCTCTATTTTACAAAGAAGCCTGATACCGAGGGCACCAAGTGACTTACCAGATACTACTGGAGCTGGATTTAAAACCAAGCTTTTTGGCCTCTAAACCATGATTATTCTTGCAGCTATATCATATCTACTCATGACATAGAAAATATACAGGTTAATGTATGTGAAGCAGGGTGCCAGTGGGTTGCAGCTCAAACTGTGTGTGCAATAGAAGGTCATACCCAGGAAGAGCAATGTGGGACATGGGAGATTTCATTAGACAGCAAGATTTGATCTGCACCTTGAAGGAAAGAAATGAGGACATGTGGAGAAAGAGAAGAGCGATGAGGGCACAAATGCCAGTGTTCTGTCCAGAAGTAATGACTCTCTGACTTAAGGAACTGAGGAAGTGGCTTCCCAGGCCTTGTGACTCACCCTGTCTTTCTTTACATTGCCTTTAATGCTGAGAATTATCACCCCTCTCATCACTTTCTATTCACCTAAGTCCTTGCAGCCTTCCTTACCAATTCTTGGAAATACAGGTGAATGCTCCATGGCTTCCAGGTTGAACTCATAGGACTTTTTCAGTTCTTGTCTTGCTTTCTGCAATAAATGGGCATAAAACTCCTCCCATAGGATCTTAGTAAACATCTTTCCTCTTGTGATCTCCAAGACACCACTTTCTCTGTAGTCTCCTTCTTTCTCTCTGCCCACTCACCACATCCTTCTTTCTCTCTCTGTTCTTCTCCTTTCCTATCTCAACTCCTAATCTCAGTCTGGCTGTCATTCCCCATCATGGAGCAAGCTCTGCCATTAACATGATGCAGTGGTAGAAGTGTGAGCTCTAGATCTGTTGACCTGGGTTTGAGCTTTTGAATCTTCCATTTGCCACTTCTTAATTGGGCAACTTATCATACCTTGCTGTGCCTCCACATTGGGACAGAACCTAGCACACAGCTAGCACTTGATAAACATCAACTGTTATCCATTCAATTGTCCAAGCAAGAAACCTAGATGTCACCCCAGACTGCTCCTTCCTCCTCATCCCACCTCTAATCCAGCATCAAGGATCCCGATCTTCTGATTGCCTCTCAGAGCTGCCTAGTTTTGGTTTTCTTCAGATCTGCCTATCTCAGAGCCTCATGTGGGGTTTGAGTCTTAACTGTTCTATTTGTTTTCAGCTTTCCTTGCCTTGATCCAATTTTTACTTTGAAGCTGAAGTAATCTTTCTGAGAAACAAGTATGACCTCACCCATGTTTAAAATCCTACTGAGATTGCTACTGCCTTCAGGATGGAGTCCAAATGCCTTGGAATGTAATGGAGGGCCCATATGCTTCCTTCTCCCTTCCAGTCATACTTCCCATCTCCTGCAAGCTTCCCAACATCCATTCCATGACCTAGCCATACAATTTTCTAAAGCTGATCATTAAACATGGATCCATTCCTGCTGGATGAGACTCACTGGCACTGAGTGCCCCAGGAACCTGCATGTCTGACAAGTGCTGTACAAAGTCAGCCAGTTTTCACTATGATGATAGTCCTTGGTTCTCTCTCTCCTCTTCTCCCTGCTTCCTTTTGGCCTCACACACTGAGCAGGGCCAGGTTTTATTCTAGTAAACTTGGGTAACAATAGATATGATTGTCAGCCTCCCTGGGGCTGGCCAGGTTTTTATGAAATTAGACATATTTGTCTTGATGTTTAGGAGCGAGCATGAAATTCAAATCTGTGTGTTGGCATTCCGCGGGCTGGGCCTTTAATATTCAATGACATAACTTCATTGCGGGTTTGACAACACTATATAGAAGTTGTGCTTACCATTGAAAATTAAAGTCACCGAAAGCGTTGACAACAGCAAAATTGTGAATGCTTCCCAGCTCCCGAAGTGATTGCTATTCCAGTTTGTCTAGAAGTGCTTATTGTGTTTGTAATACCGTCAGTTCCACTTAAAGACGACTTGAAGTCGATGCCATACAGGTAAGTACCAAAGAAATCTCTTCCTTCCTCTCTCCGCTTCTCTATCGCCTCCCACACGATTTTTCTACTCAGGGTCTATTTGCCTTTAGTTATAGAGCCCCTGATTCCCTCAAATTCTGAGCCAATTGATTGCATTTCTCTTTCAAGTTGCCAGGTTAGCTAGACTTTCATTTTTTCTCCTGTTCATTTTCCTTTTCTTTTTTCCCCCTTTTTCTCCCACATGATTATCAAGGAAATTGAGTTATAGTGACTTACTCCACAAATCCCTTGTGTGTGTGAATGACATTTTCTTGTGTGTAAAGGAAATGTTGTGTGGGGTGGTGAGGAGGATTTGGCATCTGAGGAAGGATTATTTGAAATTAATGCTAAGAATAAGGAGAGACTACTGTATTAACTGACTTCATGTCAAAAAGGGTAAAAAGAAAACTTAAAAATAATTATTTAATGATGGCCTGCTTTGCTATTGGTGGTGGTATTAAAGCAGACAGATTGACAGACAATGCTGGCAAGCCAGCCTCCTTCTTAGGTTGGTTTCTTGGTTTGGTCTTTGAAGATTTCCTTCCCCTTTTGCAAACTGAGGCAGAATGGTTTTTATCAGGGAAAAAAAATATGTATATATATATATATAGAGAGAGAGAGAGAGAGAGAGAGAGAAAGAAAAAATATATAAAATATGTATTTTCTTTCTTTCATATATATATGTGTATGTGTGTGTGTGTATGTATTTTTTGTTTTGTTTCGTTTTGTTTTGTTTTTGAGAAGGAGTTTTGCTCTTGTGGCCCCGACTGAAGTGTATGATTATGCACGCATGATCTCGGCTCACTGCAACCTCCGCCTCCCCAATTCAAGCAATTCTTCTGCCTTAGCCTCCCTAGTAGCTGGGATTATAGGCACCTGCCACCACGCCTGGCTAATTTTTGTATTTTTAGTAGAGATGTAGTTTCACCATGTTGGCCAGGCTGGTCTCAAACTCCTGACCTCAGGTGATCTGCCTGCTTCATCCTCCCGACATGCTGGGATTACAGGCGTGAGCCACCTCACCTGGCCCAGAAAATATTCTTTATACAAGCCTTTTTAAAATTTTATTATTATTATACTTTAAGTTTTAGGGTACATGTGCACAATGTGCAGGTTTGTTACATATGTATACATGTGCCATGTTGGTGTCCTGCACCCATTAACTCATCATTTAGCATTAGGTATATCTCCTAATGCTATCCCTCCCCCCAAAACAGTCCCCGGAGTGTGATGTTCCCCTTCCTGTGTCCATGTGTTCTCATTGTTCAATTCCCACCTATGAGTGAGAACATGTGGTGTTTGGTTTTTTGTCCTTGCGATAGTTTGCTGAGAATGATGGTTTCCGGTTTCATCCATGTCCCTACAAAGGACATGAACTCATCATTTTTTATGGCTGCATAGTATTCCATGGTGTATATGTGCCACATTTTCTTAATCCAGTCTATCGTTGTTGGACATTTGGGTTGGTTCCAAGTCTTTGCTATTGTGAATAGTGCCACAATAAACATATGTGTGCATGTGTCTTTATAGCAGCATGATTTATAGTCCTTTGGGTATGTACCCAGTAATGGGATGGCTGGGTCAAATGGTATTTCTAGTTCTAGATCCCTGAGGAATCACCACACTGACTTCCACAATGGTTAACTAGTTTACAGTCCCACCAACAGTGTAAAAGTGTTCCTATTTCTCCACATCCTCTCCAGCACCTGTTGTTTCCTGACTTTTAAATGATCGCCATTCTAACTGGTGTGAGATGGTATCTCATTGTGGTTTTGATTTGCATTTCTCTGATGGCCAGTGATGATGAGCATTTTTTCATGTGTTTTTTGGCTGCATAAATGTCTTCTTTTGAGAAGTGTGTGTTCCTATCCTTTGCCCACTTTTTGATGGGGTTGTCTTTTTTTTTATTCTTGTCAGAAATAATGCCGCATATCTACAACTATCTGATCTTTGACAAACCTGATGAAAACAAGCAATGGGGAAAGGATTCCCTATTTAATAAATGGTGCTGGGAAAACTGGCTAGCCATATGTAGAAAGCTGAAACTGGATCCCTTCCTTACCCCTTATACAAAAATTAATTCAAGATGGATTAAAGACTTACATGTTAGACCTAAAACCATAAAAACCCTAGAAGAAAACCTAGGCAATACCATTCAGGACATAGGCATGGGCAAGGACTTCATGTCTAAAACACCAAAAGCAATGGCAACAAAAGCCAAAATTGACAAATGGGATCTAATTAAACTAAAGAGCTTCTGCACAGCAAAAGAAACTACCATCAGAGTGAACAGGCAGCCTACAGAATGGGAGAAAATTTTTGTAACCTACTCATCTGACAAAGGTCTAATATCCACAATCTACAATGAACTCAAACAAATATACAAGCCTTTTAGATAAACTTAAGCAAGCTGAGATCCTTGGAATGGTAAACTAAGATGCAAATAGGAAAGCTGAGAGGACTGCCTGGGGCTTTGAAAGCAGTGGTCCTGGAGAGACCCTGTGGCTGACGGAGGGGCAGTGTCTCCAAGAACAGTCTAGCGTGAGGGAGCAGCTCTGTGGCACTCACAGCTGCAGGCTTGGGGAGCCAGCATTCAGGCAACTCCCAGGCTCTAACTTCCTGCTTCCATCAACATACTTCTCATTGTAATTCACTTTCCCACTTTTCCAGAGCCTGCTGGATAAGAAGTTTCCCACCACAGACCATGAGCATTCTTTTCTGTTGCCATCCAGCCTCAGGGTTTGAAAATTATGAACCCCATTGCTGGGGCAGAGGAACTTTGGAGTGATTTGAATGGTGATCAGCAGGTACAAATATCTGAATACCATATTCTTCCTGGACACTTTATAATTCTTATTAGTTTGGCATAGTCTTTCCTGACTTTTCAGAAGGACCATGTCATTCAGTGGAGCCTTGCATTCAGATAACCTTCCAAGGAGACTCTGGTACTTAGAAATACCATGTTTGTAACTCTTAAGCAGCCTTTTGAAGCCTCCAATGAGTTGCTGGCACCAAAAGGATTCAGTTGGATTAAGGAACATGGAGAGATTTTACATTTTTTATGTATTTAAAGTAGAGGATTTTTTTGTTTGTGTATTTGTTTGTTTGCCTTTTGTAAACTTTCCTAGTCAACACACATCTTGGATTGTTTGTTCATCTCTTTAAATGATACAGCAAATTTTGGTCTCTGTCCATGCCACTCCTCTCTGACTGTGCATGAGATGGGTGTTGTGGTCTCTTGGGTGGATTGGAGGTTTGGAATGGGCCTTGGTGACCATTTCCTGAGTTTTCCCTGTTAAATTTGTTCTTTGGTGCCTAATTTTTCCTACTATTAGGACTATGATTTTTTATTTTATTTTAAAAAGCTGGACTTTTGTCCAGAACTTTGAAACATGGCATTGTTCCATGGAATTTTGAATGTGAGTGATTTAGACAACATCAAAATGCAACTTTATTTTTGTTTCCTGACATTTGTTTAAACTTGTTTAGTGGGAATAATTTTCCCTATGCTCAACAAGAAACTTGGCAGGTCTCCGGGCTTTTCAGCTCATTTATAGACACTAGAGAGACCTATGGCCATTATCATAGCCCACAAACACAGGCTAGAACTAATACATAGTATATCTAGTCTCATGTGATGATCAAAACTCTGAATTGGAATTAACATTACATTTTCTTTCCTGCCCTGGCTTGGACTGCTTCAGGCTGGAAGCCTGGGGTGGGAGATGGGGGATGGTTCTTTGGCTCTCTCCTGTTCCCTGATTCTTGGCTCACCTTCTCCTTGACTTGGTCATCAGCTGCTGTAGTGAATCTCACAAGGGTGGAGGCATGGGAGGGAGGAGAAGTGAGCAGATGAGATAGTATCTGCTTTGCTAAGGGCATCATGGACTCTGGTAGTGGCCAAGGGATAGAGTTGATTTCATTCTCTTGAAAGCACTTTCATGGGATCTTAAGAGGTTTCCTGCTGGATCTTGTGACCTAAAGTTTTTGTGACCAGTGTGTGATTCCCTAATCCATCTAATTCAGGTAGACACTTGTGACATCTTCCTTTGCCATGGGCATCTAATGGTATAACTCCAGCTTCTTTCTGCTGATGTCCTGCCTTCCTCCAGGCAGCTCAATTAGTTAGGACCCAAGAAGGCCCCAGGCAGCTTCTCCCAATCTGACCCAAATCCAGTTCATGAGAAACACTCATGCATCCCTTCCTCTATTCTAGAAGTGAAAGCCAATCCTGGTGAAGCAGCTGTCACTAGTGGGGCAGTTGGTCAATTCCACCTTCACCCTGTAGATTTTCAGGAAGGGGTCAGATCGGGTTCCAGTCTCCTTGACCTTCACAGATGTGTCAGGGGGCATTCCTCTGTGTCTTTGAAGTATAGAAATACATTTCCAATTTCTGCAAGTGGTCCCATTGGAAAATTCCTCCTTAGGCCTGGGGAAATCTATATGCTGTATTTCGACTCTCCCTAAATACCTGACTGAGCTGAGGAGGTTCAAAAATTAAGAAACTATGTTCATTTGTTTTCCTTTGTAAATTCTGCATAAAGGAGTGATGTTGAAATGAAGCAGGATGTGTCTCATTCTGTCTTGCTGCACATGTTTCTCTCTTACAAGGGCCTTACAGTCTACAGGAGGGGCTTAAAAAAACAGGAAAAGATTTAAAAGCTATAAAGAAGATGTTACAAGTCAAGTAGCCCTAAGTCCCAGTTATACAGACAATGAGTTCTGTGGTTCAGGTTAGGGTTTGGGCGGGTGGTAGAAAGGGGGAAATGAGATGGAGTCAGAAGTGTGTGTTCAAAGCTTTCAGTTTTAGTCTTGTTGCAGTCTACTGCTTTCCTACTTGAAATTCAAGATTCAAACACTCTGAGATGATGAGCCAAGCTTCAAGGATTCTTCTGGCTGGAAATGACTGGCTGAGAAAATGCATCCAGGGTCCAGGCAACTCCTAGAGTGAGGAGCTGAAGATGATGAAATACAGCACTTATATTAAGCACCATGTGCATGTGAACCTTGTCTTATCGGCCTACGTGCATTTTTGGCCAATTCCAGAAGCCTCCTTAGATACTCAGTACATGGGAGGAGAGGCAAACTTAGATCAACAATACTCATTTTGCAGAAGCACTTAGACGTCCCATTGATCATTGTTCATTGAATATATACATATATTCTCTCTCCCCCGTCCCCTCCCTCACACACACATCATGCACCACTTTGCTCAAGACTATTCCAGGCATTGTGAGAGACAGTTAAAGTCTCCCAGGTAGCTCAAGAGATGAGAGACACACAGCAAATAGCTATACTCGCTGCTGAAGACGGTATATCTGAATGTGAGAACAGAGAGTACCTGGTTCAACTCAGCAAAAGAAGAGATGCCTTCTTCCTGTCATTATCCAGGAAAATTTTCCAAGAGGATTGCAACCAACTGTGTCTCACCTGGACTTCACCACCTCTCCAAGTGCTGGTTTCTCTTCTAGGCTCAGTCATGGCCTCTGGGCTCTCACAGTGCGCAGGTACTGATTGTATTGAGTGCTGGCAAGTCTGACAGGGCCTCTGAGTCATCATCCCCTACATTGGAGGAGTCCAGCACTCTGAGAATTTTTATGGTATGCTTGGTAATTATCTAGCACACTTCCTGGCACATAGTAAGTCTTCCCTAGGGATTTGTGGGTTGATTGAGTGGGAGCTTGAGAAGGAACTTCTGGGGTCATGCTGATGCAAGGTACCTCTGGCTTTGACTCTGACAAAGATGGGGTCCAGGAGGCTTTGTTGGGGAAGACAAGGCCAAGCCTGTGAGGGTGGTCCTAACAAGACAGAGATGCCCCTTGAGGACTTTTGTTTTCTGGGCTTTTCTTCCCACCTTCCTATCCATTTTGCACATATTGGCTTGATGTCTCACTTGGGGAATTTGTTTTACAGCCTCTCTCCCTCTGGAGGCAAATTGCTATTTCTGTTTTAAAACTCTCACCAATCCTCCACAAGGGGCATTTTGCATTCAGGTGGCTTTGGGGATAGTGACTGAGAAGTACCTTGACAGAAGGTTCTTCTTTATATGCATCCTAAGTTTCTCTTGTTGGAACTGAGGGTCAATTTCTCCATTCCTGGTTTTGTGGAACAACTTCCCACGACCTCTTTTCTGGTATGGCTCACCTTCCCTGGGGTGCATTCAGGGATGAACCCAGAAGTTCTTCCCCAGCATTCTGACTTCTGCTTCCCCTCACTGTGACCTTCCTTACAATGGTGCTGGTGGTCTCCCTCCCCTTAGAATCAGCCAGTGAAATTCCAGGGTGCATGGAGGATACTTTCCATGGGGCATCTGATTCACCATTCTCTGAATAAGGAAATCACTTCTTATATCAAGGTTGGGAGCCCCTGTGAGCAGCTGGAGGGGCTCTCCCTTGGAGTGGAGGATCCCCAAGTCCCTGAACTCACACTGCCAAGTAGGGTGACTTCCCAGGGAGCTCAGAACCTCCACGCTAGACTTAGCTGCCTCTCCTGCCACCAGTCTGAGAGGCTTCTGAGGTTACAGACTGAATCTACTGTTTAATTTCTAACCTCCCATGGCTCCCAATTTAGGGCTCACCTATGGGGTCCAACCACTCAATTAGGGCAGACATTAATGACAGTGGCTGCTTCTACAGTGTGTTGCAGGAGGTGGCAGCACATCCCCAGTCCAGGAGCCGTTCATTCCTCCACAATGGCTGCCTTCAGGATTTCTTTATCAGGTAGCACCTTGGTAGTCATTAATAGCATGGTAAACATCAGACAACATTGACCTGAGGACAGTGGGCTAGGCCTTGAAAAAATGGGGCAGGTAGGGGAGCAGGGCACCAAGATGGAGGAAAGGGCAGGTAATGGTTGAACTGAAGGCAACAAAGAACATTTTCCCCAGTTTTGATATTTTGCCAAAGGTGACCCCTGCAGTCCATCACATCCCCTCTGCAGGGCTTCAACCACCTAGTCTAAAATTTTCTAATAATATGAATAGCTACTCTTTATGGAGCACCACCTCTTGAGATGGAGTATCTTTTTATTCCTACTTCACAAATGAATGAATGGAGGCTCAGGCAGGTTAATGATCTTCTCAAGGTGGCACAGCCAATGGGTGGTGGAGCTGGTATTAAATCCAAGCATGATCTCAAAATTGTTGTTCTCCACCACAGCCATTTTTTCCTACTGAACTCTCTCTCTTGTGCACTCTCTCTCTTGCACTTTCTGTCTCCTTTTCTGTTCTGAACCTGGTACCGACCTGAATTTTAAGCTAGGCCAAGATTACTGATTTGTCTGGACCATTCATTTGCTTCCATTAAGAGTCAGGCAGGGAGAGTGGCAGGAATAACCTGGTATACATTTTACGAAAAACCCACAAGCTTTGAACACTCTGATTCTGTTCAATCTTTTCTCTCCCTCCTGTTCTTGGCAACTGTCCCTTAAGCCCGTCTGTTCTCTGCCTCTAATATATTATGCTGATATTTTATTACCAAACAATTACATCCACTAATTTGAAAAGGAAACGAGCAGGAAATTGCAATTATAAGAGTAAAAGCAATGCTCTTTTATTTCTCCCCTTTATGCATATGAAATATGGTTTGTCATTGCTGCAAAACAGACTTTTCTCCTCTTCCATGGCTCTTCACTGCCTTGTCTTTAATAATTGAGCAGAAAGCAGAGTAATAATTAGATTCCTGATAACAGGGGAGATATCCATAGATTTGCAGCATGTGGAGGCTCAGCTTGGAGCCATGGGGCCCACCACCATGCCTCCATGGGAGAAAGCATACTTCAGGCTGTTTCACTTGAGTACCTTCCAAAGCCTTCTGTACATCCATGGTCTTCTATGTAGATTAAATATTTGCTCACAATTATTATTTCCTTTCTGCCTTTGCCATGCTTTCCCATCCCATTGACTCTGGGCTTGGCCAAGACTTCTTTTGGTCAATGGAATATGAGTATATGTGATGTACAGCTCATTGTACTACACAGAAGCTTTCAATGTGCCTGCAGTATTTGGCCCTACTTCTCTTGAGCAACACTCAGAATGGAGGCTGCTCCATCTAGGTCCCTGAGTGATTACGCTGCACAGAAACACCCTGCTGACTCCTGATAGATATGTAGTGAGAGCAAGAAATAAATGTTTGCTGTTTTAAGCCACTGAGATTTGGAGCTGTTTTTAAATCACAGCATAGCCCAACCCATCCTGACTGATATGTCTGTGATCTCATTTGACTCTCATTATGTCCATGGGATAGAGAAAAGACTGATCACACTGGGTGGTGTTGGGGAAAGGGCGTGTGATGTGGAATCAAAGGGACCTGGGTAAGAAGGCTTTTCCCATCATTGCTGGCTGTGCAGGCTTATCCAAACAACCCAATCTCTCTGAAATCCTGTTTCTTTATCTGTAACATGAGAATAATAAAACTTACCTTGAAGATCCCTGTGGATCAGAGTCAATGTGTGCCAAAGGTCCTGGTGTAGAACCCATCACAGAATAAGCAACTAATACGAGATAGTTGTTTTTTTAAAAATTAGCATTTTATTTATTATTTTTGTTTTATTTTAATTATCACTCTGTCACTCAGGCTGGAGTGCAGTGGCGCCATCTCGGCTCACTGCATCCTCTGCCTCGTAGGTTCAAGCAATTTCCTGGCCTCAGCCTCCTGAGTAGCTGGGACTACAGGCGTGTGCCATCACGCCTGACTAATTTTTGTAACTTTTGTATTTTTAGTAGAAACGGGGTTTCACCATGTTGGCCAGGCTGGTCTCTAACTCTTGACCTCCAGTGATTCACCCGCCTCAGCCTCCCAAAGTGCTGGGATTACTAGCGTGAGCCACCGCACCCGGCCAAAAATTAGTATTTTAAAATCTCTTTTTGACAATGTTTCCATTGAACATATGGGAATGCTGAGCCTAAATCTGTTGCGGGGACCTGCCTAGGCAAATTAAATAACAGAGCCGGAATACAAGTTTTGATTTTCAGACTTTGTGTCCAGAGCTTTCTCCCTGGACTAATAAGTATTGCCTGAGTTCCACACCTGGAACTGTGCTAAGGAAGCTGGAGGGTCGGGGGGGCAAGTGTTAAGAATGAAAACATTTCTTCTCCAAGGAGTGCAAAGTCTACATAGTGAGATAAGCTAAATAACAGAGTTAGTTCCAAAGAAGCAGCTGTTTTTTTTAAGGCACACAATATTCTGATTTTCTAAACTTTGAATGCATAAGAGTCACTTGTGTAGCTTATTCAAATGCAGACTCCTTGGTCCCACCCTAGAGTTTCCACTTTAATACTATCCTGTATGATTAGAGGAAGTAGAGCAGAGTGGGCTTTGGCACAAGGCTCCCTGGGTTCAAATCCCTCCTCTGACACCTACAAATGAATTACACGATCTTGGGGAAGTTATCTAACCTCCCTGTGCCTCGGTTTCTTCATCTGTGAGATGGGGGTAACATTACCGGTTGTCTTATATTACAGTGAAGATTAAGTTAGGTAATATGGCCAAAAGACATGCACTTAGCAGACACTTAGTAAGTGCTACCCATTAGTATTCTGATGCAGGATTTCTAAAAACCGTGAGTCTGGGAACTTCCTTAAGGAATGGCCCAGGACAACCCTTTTCTCTGGTGTCCTAAGTGAGTACCCTTTTATGGGGCTTCTTGAGACAATGGCCTCAACCCTTGTGGTGCCTACAGGGGAATTCCAATCATGGAAGCTTTGATTGTGGAGGCATAGTTGAGACCAGCAGTACATCAAGGTGACTTTTAAATCATATGTATGCTGCAGGCTTCTGCTCACCCATGCAAAGGTTTGTCCCTGGTAGAAGACCTCCATGAGCAAACTTCATTTGGGAGCCATCTCTGGCTGTCAGATGGGCAGCAATCCAGAGAGGTGCCTGGTTCTTGGTGCCCTGAGGCTGAGTCAGGCAGGATCTGTCTCAGTGGAAACGTTTCACTTATTGCTCTTGCCCTGTGCCAAATGCCTCATTTTGTCCCTTGTTAATCATCAGATATTAGCATCCATAAGAGTCACATTTACCAGGAGAGAGGTTTTCTCCTTCTTCTTTTTAAATGTCTTTGAATAATTCATGTCCAATTTAGAAGGATTAAATATGGTGTGTTCTCCCACTCCAGCAAGAGCTGGAGGTGAAAATCTGGTTTCTCAGACTGCAGAGGCCAGGCTGCTGGGAACCCTCCCGGATTCAGCCTCTCTTCATTGCTGAGAACTGTTCGACTCAAGGCCTGCTGGCCTATTTTTCCCTGTTGTCTCACTTGCCTGTACTGGCTCTCCAATTTTTCTTACTCTTTAAGACCCACTCCTGCCGCCTTCTACAGAACCCTTAGCAAGCCATCCTCCCACACCTGCAGAGATAGGGAGCCTAGGCCATGGGAAGGCAGACTGGATCTTCTTTGGGAAGTGCAGGGTCTGGAGCTGGGAGGGCTGCCCTGGGTGAGGAGACTGCTGCCACATATGTTCTGCTGTGGGCCCAGAAGGAGCTAAGGGACAATGCAGAGCAGGCTCCTCTGGCCAGTCTGCCTACCTGTGCTCAAATTCTGGCTCTACAACTCCTTGCAGGTGGTGACCTTAGCCAATAACTTCATTTCTCTATTGCTTCAGCATCCTGATCCATATAGGAGGATTGAGAACAAGCTCTTCTCATAGTGCTGTCCTGAGGATAAAGGTGAAAACACAGGAAATACAGAAACATAGCAACATTGAAAACATAAATAGAAACCACTTAGAACAGGGTCTGTCTGACATTTGATAATCTCTCAATTAACATTAATGGTTATTATTATGCATCCCTTAGATCAGAATTTGAAGTTTATAATGAGGTATAGGTTTTATTGTATTTTATTTGTTCAATTAAAAATTAATTTTAATTACATAAGGAATTCATGAATACATTCTCCTTGTAAAAAATTAAAACATTACAGTGGAAACTAAATATCATTTGACTACCCCCATTGCCAAGCTCCCTAGCAGTTATCCATTTTCAGTTTGGTATGCAGCTTTCTACAATTTTTAAAAAGACATATATATGATATACATATATGATATACATATATATACATACATTCTTCTCTGAGCTACGTACTTGTAAAAATCATACAATATGGCTGGGCGCGGTGGCTCATGCCTGTAATCCCAGCACTTTGGGAGGCCGAGGCAGGTGGATCACGAGGTCAGGAGATCGAGACCATTCTGGCTAACACGGTGAAACCCCGTCTTTACTAAAAAGACAAAAAAATTAGCCGGGCGTGGTGGCGGGCGCCTGTAGTCCCAGCTACACGGGAGGCTGAGGCAGGAGAATGGCGTGAACCCGGGAGGCGGAGCTTGCAGTGAGTGGAGATGGCGCCACTGCACTCCAGCCAGGGCGACAGAGCGAGACTCCGTCTCAAAAAAAAAAAAAAACCAAAATCATACAATATATAAATGTCTATTATAAATGATATCACACATGTATGCATTTTTACTCAACATTGTGTCTTAGAGATTATTTTATTTTAGAACATAGAGATATGCTATATTCATTTTAACAGCTTTATGCTATTCCATATTATAAGGATACCACATTTAATTTAGCCATTGTTTAAAATTTCACCAATGCTGCCATAAATATCCTTGTAGATGTCTTAATATATGACTATATCTTAAAGGTTTCTCAAGGATTTTCATTTTGCTCATTTTTTAAAGTGGTTGTACAACACAGCTTCCCCATCCATTTATACTACCAAATTTAATTTTGCCAATCTAAGCAGTGTCAAAGAATATGCAATTTTATTGATGTTTTAATTTGAATTTTCCTTATTCCTTAATCCTAATAAAGTTAAGCCTGTGTATATTTATTGCCTACTGGTATTTTTTCCTTTGTGAATGACCTGTTTGGTTTGCTGCCTGTTGTTTTATTGAGTTAACTTTCTTTTTCTCACTTATTTTTTGGAGTTTTAAAAATATATAATTTGGACAGTAATCTGTGTTATATTTGGTGGCATTAATTTCTTCCATCCATTGTTTGTTTTTTGTCCTATACATGTGCTTAATTTTGATTTAGCCCATTTATATTACCCTGTTCCTTGATGACTTTTGCTTTTATATCCTATTTATAAGAAAACTCTCCTTATCTTCAACATCATAAACACATTTTTCAATATTCTCTTCTATTTTTAAAAAGTATTAAGTCTTTCATCCATCTGGGCCTTATTTTAGTAAATGATGTAAAGTAAGATCTAATTTTATGCACTAGTCATTGAGCTAAGAGCTTTATGTGCGTGATCTCAGTCACTTACACTATCCGAAAAGTTTGGCACACTCACATCCATCTTCCGGATGAGGAAACAAACTGAGAGAGATGCAGTCATTTGCCTCAAGGTCCCAAAGGTCAACATAGAGCGGTCATCTGAAATGACATCCACGGCTGAGATGACCCAGGTCTGTGTGTGCCCAAATGCCTCTTCTGGAGTTCCCTGCAGGTTGAACATGGACTGATCACAACAAGAGGAGGAATTTGGACTAAGTAGGGAAGATCCTCTCTCATGTAGGAGCGGAAATTACTGAGCATCTCTGAAGACCAGGGAGACAAGCTCTAAAGCAGGCAGCTGACCTCTGAAAAGGACAAAGAATCCCACAGTCTCAGCACCACGATTCACATGTATCAGCTTTGGGCACTGCAACTCTAGGCTATGAAAGCTTCTTTGGGGGCATCCAACCCAGACAGGTCCTGCACCTCACTGAGTAGAACACCGGTCCAGGCTTGGCTCTTCTCTCTTTACAGCAGCAGGGGGCCAGGAGGCTGTGAGAACAAGCTCTCCTTCATTACCCATTTCTGCTGGGCCCCTGACTGGGGAGGCTAAGTATGGGGTGGGGGTGTTCCAAGCGTCAACAGAAGGAGGAGGATGAAGGGAAAAGCCAGCCAGCTGAGGGGAAAATCTCTTTCTGCTATTACCCTGCCCATCGCACAGCGCCCCCCTCCCCACTCACCTGTATGGGCTAGAAGCCTGGCCCAATTGTTCCATCTTTCCCCAAAGGGCCATGAAACACACACTTAGCAATGCAGAGCAGTGGCTCCAGGCACCCTCAGCATTTACTATAAATCACGGAGACAGGAGAGATATGAGTCCCCACCTGCAGAATCACTGAAGCAGCTACTCTGGGCATATGTTACCTGAAAATGGTTTTCCTGCTTCCTCCACAGCCCACTGGGGTTTGGGGGCCAAACACAGAGAAGCTATTCCCTGGGGCAGCGTTCTCTAGTCCTGGAAAAGTGTTTTTGGTATGATCCTGACATCAAGACCCTCTTAAATGCTGGCATTTTCTGACCTCCCTTAGAACTATTTTCCCCTGAAGCCGTGCACTCCATGCCCGCCCTCATGTCCTGTGGTTTTTTTATGTTCTGCTCTGATTATACGTGTTTATTATCTTCTTCCCACTAATAGACATTAAGCTCCTTAAGGGAAGGACTGGCCTTCTTTGTGGGAGATCAGTAAATTCTATTTAATTTCTTTTTAAAAAGGTACAAGGAAAAAATTCAATCTTCTTTTTCCTAATAGACTTTTTCTCCAAATCAGCTGCTTTCTTCTCTCTGCTCAGAACAGAATGCAGTCATTCCCCTATCTAAGCCTTTATTCAGGCCATTATCCCCTTTCTTCTCTGTCTGAGCTGATGTTTAGACTCTCAGTTGTGTTGCTCAAGCTGCCCTTGATATGTTCATTTTAACTGCATGTCGTATTCTACATAATGGGAGGAAAAAGAAGAAGTGGCCCTTTCTGTGGGGCTTCCCGAGTCTCCCCCTTGGCCCTAGAGCTGACCTTGTGTGTCCCAGCCATGAAGAGGCTGTGCATGGCAGCTCAGCAGGCTTGTGCTCCAGACCAGCCAGTCCTGCCCTCTGCTCTTCATACCCAATATCATCATCATCAGGTGGGTGACGCCCTCCAGACGCCCCTACTCAAGCACAGATGCTGCTTGGAAGGGATGAGGAGGCTCACTGGGCCCAGGCTGTCAGCATATCAGCCTATATCAGTTAATCAGACTAACTCGTGTATTCTGTTGGCTCTGTCACCTCGTGGTGGGCAGTTTCCTACCCAGAGCCCCCAGCTTTCCTTTCTCGAACCCAAATTCACATGATAGAGCTTGTCCCCATGCAATTTGGATTAGCAGACATCTCTATTGGTGGATTAGTGGGAGACAAGCAACAATTCCTTTACTAAAAACTACTGCATTTAAAAAGATTAAAACATAATTTCCCTTCCTCCACCTGCCTTCAGTGAAGGTGTCTTCCCCTTAGATAAATGTCAGGCTTATTGATTATTGGATTATACATGTTGGTTTCTTGAGGTCATTAGGCAAGAACACACGTGGATGCCCTTTGTAGGGTGCCGTAATTTCCAGTGTTGACTGCAGAGAAGTGGATTCTCTGCGGGAAAGGGGAACCTCGAGTGGGCTGGGCCTCTCTTGCCTTGCTCCCTTGGCCGTGGAGCTTGTAAGGGTCCCAGTGAACTTGAATTAGGCCCCATGTGGTGGGCTCTGTTGCCTCACACCAACATCCTATTTTGTCAGGCTATCCCGATGGTGCCCAACCTCTTAGCTTATTTTGCTTATTTTACCTGAGTCTGGTTATGTTCCAGTTTGGGCAGAATGCAGGTAAGATGTGTGTGTGCCCAGCCTGGCTGTGAATGTGGTAGTGAGCGAGAGTCTCCCCAGGACAGCCTGGCTCAGTGGCAGGTGCAGGTGGCCAAGAGCCAACTTCTCCCTGTCTCTTGTGGGCAGTCTTCAGCATTGCCTACCCTGAGCGATGTGGGTTTATGTCAGAGGGAGAGGTGGTTTCCTTGTCAATTCCCTGCAGGATTGCTTTAGGCAGAGGTCTTCATTGCTGCAGTTAGAGTCCATTTATTTTCCACACCTGCATGAATGATTGTATGGGAAAATGTGGCATAGCGTGTAGTTTTACAACAGGGCAGATAGAGACAAACTCTGCTGGGGGAATGGAGGGAGATTTCAGGGGTTTGGGAGGTTTGAGAGTGAGTCAGAACTTGCCGAGGCCAGAACAGAAAGAGCACATGACCTTTGAGGGCATGTTTTGTCCCCAGAAGAGAGCTGAGCCAGTGAAAGGGTGGGGACATCTGGGAACAGATGGGAGGTGGGGGCGGGGGGAGTGAAGGGCCATCAGGCTTTAGTGACACACAAAACCTTGAGTGTGACCAGGAATTTGGATTTCTGTCTATAATAGGGAGCACCCTTCTGAAGGCAGTATAGGTTGGTTTGATTTAGAAAACCCACTTAGGAGGCTGGAGTGATGAAGCTGGATTGCATTCTTCCAGGAAGAAGAACTCCTTGAGAAGAAGATGGGTGAGTGAAGGCAATAAGCAATTGACATGGATCGAACATCTACACCGGGTAGCTTTGTGTGCGGCTCTCTCGGGGCTTGTGGCTGTCTATAGAGGAGCCCAGCAAGTGAAGGGTTTTCTAAATCAAACCAACTTATACTGCCTTCAGAAGGGCGCTCCCTTTTATAGACAGAAATCCAAACAGAATTCTGGCATAAAGAGGAGTTCAGCTGCACAGGAATGACTTCTTCAGTCGCTTTTGGTTCCTTGTTGAGGGAGGGTCTGTGGTCACTGAGGGCCAAGGGCCATAGCTCTCAGGTTTTGGAAATGGCCCCTTGAAGAAGCCTGTGGGAAGTGAATTGCAGCTGTGATTCAAGTCAGGTCAACCAGAAGTTTCAGAGTTCATGGTGAGCCCAGGACACCCTCTTTCCTGGGGGTCAGCTGAGGGAGTAGAGACTGCACACCTGCACTGGGGGACCCGTCCTCTGTGCAGGGGAAACAGCCCAAATACCAAGGACTTTAATAGGGTGGCAGTGTTGCTTAGACTCCCAGGCAGTGCTGTCTAGGTGGGGAATGGGCTAGGACAGGGATAGGTGAGATTTGAAGAGGTAGAGAGCACAAATTGCAGGCATCCCTCAAAAGAAACACATCCAAATGGTTTTGCAAGTAGCATTAGCTAATGTGGTTGAGTGTCTTTATGTGTAGAATTATGTAAGGAGTATGGAAGGCAGGTCAAGACCAAAGTGAAATGGTGCCCCTGCTTTCTTGGGGCCCACTTGCCATGGAAGACACGTTCACTCATTCGTTCATCCCACAAATATTGAACTCTCACCATGAGCTGGCTCTGCACTAGATGTGGGGACATGACCCTAAAAGGGAGGGAGGCATAGCAAACTAATACAGTGAAAGGGATAATCTGTATTGGTTTGAAAGGGATAAACTCTCTAAATAATGCCTGCGAGGTCTTAGGAGGCTGTAGTGATGAAACTGGATTGTGTTTTTCCAGGAAGAAAACCTCCTTGAGAAGAAAATGGGTGAGTGAAGGCAACAAGCAATTGATACGGATCGAGCATCTACACTGGGTAGCTTTGTGTGTGGCTCCCTGGGGGCTTGTGGCTGTCTGTAGGGGACCCCAGCAAGTGAAGGGATACTTGTCATACACCATGATGAGAGTGACAGTCACACTTAAAATAGTGCTGGGAAGAAGAGAGGAGGGAAGGAGGGAGAGGAAAAGGAAGGAAGGACTCATTAAGAGACCATTGGTGTTGTGCCCGTGTGTGTGTGTGTGTGTGTGTGTGTGTGTGTTATAGGGAGGGGCAGCCTCAGGGGACCCGGAGGGACGCTGTGCTTCTCTTAGTCTCTGTAATGTTGACGCTGAAGCCATGAACACACAAAGATCACAGACAGAAGGAGGAAGAGCTCCGGCTCTAGTTCCTGTGAGCTACTATGTGTCTCAGTAAAAGCATTAGGGAAGTAGGGAAATGGCTTTTTGATGCTGCTGCTGCATAAACAGGCTTCCCAGGTACAGGCGTATTTTAACGTGATGTTAAAAGACAAAGAAGGAAAAGTTGAAGTGCTCAGTCTTTCAGGCCTCTGTGTTGCCTCCTGAAAACCCATGTCATGGAAGTAGACCCAGGAAAGGAACCCACCTGGCGGCAACTCCTGGGGGCTGAGGGGCAGGCTGGAGGAGGGGAAGGCAGGAAGGACACGCAGACCACTTAGGTCTCTGGCATCACACAGGGAACTCTTGGCCAATCCTCCAGGGAAATCCCTAGAGGCTGAGGCCTGGGAAACCAGCTTCCTAAAGGGCACCCTGTACCTCAGGTTCTGATTTTTCGTTCAATTTACATAGCCTGTTTGCAGAGCCATCTTAAATATCTTTGCAGTGCATCTGGTAGCAAAGCTTAGGGCTGCCAGCAAGGTCTTCCTGCTCTGTGCCTCTGCCCATCATTCTGTCTTGGCTCTGTGAAAGGCTGCCCGAGGTACTTTTCTTCCTTGGCTTAAACATTATATCATTTGGGTTAAACATCACCCTCTTTGGCACCCTCCTTAAGTCTAATTTATGCATTGTTTTGTTCTGGGAAGGCTTCTAGAACTACCCTACCTTCTGCCTTGGGGCTCCCAGGGCTCTATGGGAAACATGATTACTGCACTAAATAGGCAGTCCTATAGGGGTGTGCTGACTGAAATGCTGTAGCCTGAGCCTCTCATCCCTCCACGTATATTATAGTTTTTCTGCCAAGGCAACCAGTGCACATGCCCACCTGCCTGTGGGCTCTGAAGGCTGGCATGGGCCCTGCTCCTCACCAGGACCCTGAGCCATCCTCAGTTGGTGCTGGCTGAAGGCCCCGGCACAGGAAACATGTTCCGATTTGTCTCCACAGAGTAACTATGCTCACTGCAACACCTTTCATTCCTAATAAGGAGGATGAAAACAAGCGTGAATGCATATAAACATATTGGATTCCTAAGAGTTGGAGTGATAGAGAGAGTGAGGGAATGAATTAGAGAAGGGGCGGGGATCATCAACCTGTTTGGCTTTCTAATTTTATAACCCTATTGTGCCTCCCAGGGTAGCCACAGTAAACACAATCCCCTGGTGGTGGCAAGGGCTTTATATCTAAGAAATGGAAAACTACCAAAGGGACTCTTCCCCAAAATCTCTTCCCTGGAGATCCATTCACCCCACAATCCAGAGAATGTCAGTCTTCACAGGATGCTGAGATAGCTGACTCAATTCCCGCCCCTGCCCTGCCCCCATCCAACCCAGAGAACTCAGTCCTGAAAAACAAAAGGATCAAGCTTTCTGGGGAATCTATACACACTGGTCACATGTCAGGGGGATGCAAAGATTCTTTTTCCTATTAATTTCCTTTGTGATTTTAGAGACATTCTATAAATGTATTAGACCCCCAGCTCCTTAAGAAGGTAAGATAATATAAGTTATTAATTGCATACCCCACATCCAGTATAGTGCTTGGCACATAGTAAGTGCTCAATAAATGATTTTCGGCTGAGATGTTGTGTGTTCTTTGCTGTTTAATTTATAGTATCTTAATGGGCTCTGGAATTAGATGAGCCCATATGTGTGCAGCAGATACTGTGGGGAGCACACTCCAGTAGATGAAAAATGTGGTGTTCAGAGGGTGTGGCTGTTCAAGCAAGCAGCCCAAGGGGGGACCACTGTGAGGAAGCTCACAATCCCCATGTGTTTGTGTGTCTTGCACTGTTCTTAGCATTCTGCATGTGCCAGCGCCTTTTCTCCTCTCTGCCGAGGAGGCAGGTGGTACTCATCTTTCTTTCACAGATGAGAAAGCCAAGGCAGAGTAAAGCAATGACATTCCCAGGTAACACAGCTGGTAAATGGTACCAGGACCTTACCCCAGGCTAGCTGATTGGAGGGTTCATGCCCTTAACAACTTCCTTCTACTGCTTCTCTGCAGAGCATGGCCCTAACAGTGGGCAGCGTGAAACTGAGGAACACAGCAGGAAGCTGATTTAGGCAAACTCAGCAGGTAAGCATGGGGTTAGTCAACACAAGGACAATCTCCATGGCTGGCCACTGGGGTCTGGAGCAGGGAGGGTCTGGATGCTAGATTGATGATCGAGACAGGGATTCATGCATGAGAGCAAGGCAAGAAGGCAATGGCCAGAATCAAGCAAGAGAGCTCCCAGGGCTCAATGTCTGGTTCATACTAAAGCTCACAGTGCTGAGTCCCAGGGTCTTATAATACACTTCTGAAATATTCCTTCTCTAAGCTCTGTGTTGGCTAAATTCTAGGGCAAGGCTGAACATCAGTCTCAGAATGTTTTCTTAAATAAGGGAATGGAAAAAAGCAGAAACCATCCAGCCTTGTCCCAATGCACAGACTTGCTCTGTTCCCTTACAGTGAATGCATTCTCTTTAGGCCCACCCTGTTTTTTCACGCCATCCAAGTGGAGCTAGCGTTTATTTCCAAGGTTGTGTTATATGATGGGGAAAAGTTCTCTGGAGGAAAATTCTGGGGCTCATTAAACAGTGGGTAGAAGAGGAGGAAAGAATGAGGGAGGGAAGTAAAGAGAAAATTATACCAGGATGATGTTTTCTTTTCCTGTAGGAAAGAACCTAAAATAATTGCATCTCTTGTTTAGAGCATTTTTATTTTTCACACTTCATTCCTGTTTATGCAAAGGAATGGGTTAGGAGATTGCATTCTTAGGGGGAAACTCTCCCCAGGAAATACATTGCTGTGTCCACAGGACTTTTTAGGTCATTGAGGGAATGGGTTAGAAACCACTATTTATTTACAGTGGAAGATGATTGACTAGAAGTTCCTTCCATTCCCCTTTGCTTTTAAAACACTTTGTGTTTATATATTTATTTGGACAAATTGATTGGCCTCCTTTTGAGTGTAACTGAGAAACCTAGGAATGCTTGTCTAAGATTGCTCAGTGCAAACGCAGGCTGGGGAATACTCCCTGATTATTTGTTGGGGGACTTATGGTGAAATAAGAAAGGGAATAGTGGCCAATACTGTCAAGCAGGCAGCTTTTGCAGGCAACAGGCCTTCTACAAGTCTAGCTTTTTCTTTGAAGTGACTAATGCCTTAATTCTCTCTTAACAACCATTAATCAAACCAACCCATAGGACACAACTTCAATAGCAAATTGAGCCTAAAGTATAAACAGCATATAATGGCTTTCTTTCCCCATCTCTTTGGCATTGGCATTTTAGCAGAGTCCTTGACTAATACAAGTATGTCCTGGATGGTTGAATTTCAGGAACTGGCCAGAGGCTGGTAGGAGGATTATTATGGGCAGGCTGGCTTTCCTCAACTCTTAATAACACCACCACTCCACACAGAAAAGAACTTCTCTTATGACTGCCCTCTTTTCCTCATAAATCCCTCAATGAGTTTTCTGAGAATGGGCCCAATGGGATGGCTGTTCTGGAAGGACTTTAATCAGCTTTCTTCACGACGGACTGGAGGGAAAGGTGAGAGAATGCCAGGGGAACAGTTCTGCAGTTTCTTTCACTGATTTTTCACAAGGGTGAAAGTTTCCTGAGCTCTATCCTGTGTTACCAGCATTTGAGCTGGAAGACTTTGAGGGTGTTACGAACTTTGGTTTCTGGGAGAAGTGAAAGAATAAACTGGGGAGAGAAATTGAGAGAAAGAAGAGGGGTTTGGAGTTGAGGACTCTGTTAGTTTGCTAGGGCTGCCATAACAAATACCACAGAATGGGTGGTTTAAACAAAATAAATGTATTTTTTCACCATTCTGGAGTCTGGAAGTCAGAGATCAAGGAGTTTGCAGGTTGATTTCTTCTGAGGCCTCTCTCCTTGGCTTGTAGATGGCCATCTTCTCTCTGTGTCTTCACATGGTCATCCTTCTGTACATAACTATGTCCTCTTCTTATAAGGACACCCATCACCTTGGATTAGGGCCCACCCTAATGACCCCATTTTTACTTAATTAAAAGTTCTATCTCCAAATACAGACACATTTCAAGGTACTTGAGTGGGGTAAGGACTTCAACATACAAAATCTGTGAGGATACAATTGAGACGTAACAAGGAGTGAATTTGGGGAAACTTCTGCAACCAGAAGTCATGTACGTCCTTCTATTCATAGAGGAGCCAGCTCTTGGCTACAGAGCATAGACACTAGAAATCCAGTACCATAGACATTAAAAATCACCTAGGAGAGGCTCTAAGGCCCATATATTTTCCATTGGTTTTCCAACTTGGCTGCTTGTTAAAATCACCAGGAAGTTTTTAAAAACACTGATGCCTAGACACTCACCCTTTGACCCTGATTCAATTGGTGTGAGGTGGGGACCAGAGTTAGTAATTTTTAAAACCTTCTCAGGAGATTTTAATGTGCCACCAGCATAAAAGAGACTAGAGAGGCTCAATGACTTGTCCAAGATCAGAAAACATGTGTAGAGTAGTGCACAGGGCTCCTGACTTGAGTTCTGTCGCTCTTCTGCTAGTACATTTCTTTCCATTTCTGAAATACTGATATTCCATCAAGTTTCCTGTGATGGATGTCATGGTGCCCCAGACCCCCTGTCCAGCACTGAAGCACTCCTTCCCCCCACTGCTGGGGGCGTTGGTACACTGGTCCACCATGTAGAGACTGCTGGATGAAGTATGAAGACAGGATAATTCTGAAGGGCTCTTTCACCTCCAGAGCTTCCTGTAGTCACTGCATTGCAATTCAACTGCTCCATTTGCCCAATCCTCCGTCTCCTACTCCTGTCAGGGGAACTTGTAGATTCCAAAAACACCTTCCAACAAGTCCCTGCTGCCAGTTTTAATCTCAGAGTCTGCTTTCTGGGGAACCTGATCCATAAAAGTTCTTCCTGGTTCATAATTCTTTTGTGAGTACTGAAGAGTGCTTGCCATGTTGGGTTCTGTGCCGGGTGCTTGGAATATAAAGAGAAATAAAACCCAGTGTCTACTTAAGCGGTTTGCCAACTACCAGAGGTGCTGGTCAACAGCCACCTCCAATGCCCTGTCTGAGCTGCTGTAATAGCAATGTAAAAGTGGTGTGGGAGCACTGAAGAGGGAGATGCTGATGTCCTGGCCAAAGAGGTTAGCCAAGGCTACTCTGGTCTATACATTCTAACTGTTCTTAGCTGTCTGTTAGGGGGCTGAAGCCCTTCTTTAAACAACAGTTGCTTTGCTTGCTCCTACAAACTTGTATGTTCCAGATAGTCTTTATTTCACTTTAGGTGGGCTGTAGGAGAGAAAGTGGTGAGTAGAGGAGAGACAATAAAGAAAGAAGTGCAAGAACCAAGGTATATAGGACATCATGATGGTTAATTTTAGATGTCAACTTGACTGGGTTAAGGCATACTCAGATAGATGGCAAAACATTATCAGGATGCTTGTGAGGTGGTTTCTGGAACACACTTGCATTTTAATCAGTGGATTGAGTAAAGAAAATTTGCCCTCATCAATGTGGGCAGGCATTATCTATTTCACTGAGGGCCGGAGAGAACAAAAAGGCAGAGGAAAGGTGGATTTGCTGTTACTGTTTGAGCTGGGACATCCATCTTCTTCTGCCCTTGGAAGTTAGAACTCCATGTTCTTGGGCCTTTGGGATTTGGGACTTATACCGGTGGCCCCCCAGTTTCTCAGGCCTTTGGCTTCACGTGAATTATACCACCGGGTTTCCTGGTTTTCCAGCTTGCCAACAGCATATCATGGGACTTCTCTGACTCAATAATCATGTGAGCCAATTCTCATAATAAATACACTCCTGTCTGTCTGTCTGTCTGTCTGTCTGTCTATCTATCTACCTACCTACCTATCTATCTGTCTATATCATCTATCTATCTATCCATCTACCCACTCATCCATTAATCCATTCCATTGGTTATGTTTCTCTGGCAAACCTTGAGTAATACAGATACAGTTCGAGAGTTCAGTTTGGGCCTCTCATGTGTGACTCACCCTTCCTTCCCTGGAGGCTTTTCACCATCGCCATCACCAAGACCGGGCACCCAGAGATCTCATATTCAGCCCCTCCCATGAAGAAGCTCCAGGTTGAGAGCGGACCTGTTAGGGAGATAATATCAAAGTCAATGTGACACCCTCCAAGGGAGACTTTCCCTCTGTGTCTTAAGTGGTAGAAGAGAAAACAGTCATTAACCAGCAGGTGGGTGAGATTTAGGAGCATCCAGTGGGTCCTCCTGATGCTTCTGACACTGGACATATGTGGACTGATGTGCGCAGATGAGGTTATGCAGTTCTGCACCTCCAGACCTGGTGATGGAGAACAAGTAGGGCTGGGTCTTTGTGACAACTGCCCCTCTGTGTGCACTGGCTGAAAAGAGGATGGCCAGTACACCAGTACTTAGGAGGAAGGAGGCCCATAACTCCACTAACCTCAAACAGTCTCATGACGCCTGCAGAGCATCTCCTGTGGGCCAAGCCCTGGCATGGGCCAGACAGAGGGTGCCAGTGAAATAGAAGTGAAGGCCTCAGCCTTCAAGCAGCCTCCAACTCAAGTGGGTTGACAGGCACATCATCACCAGGTGTCTCAAGTCTGGTGGAAGACAAACAATCTGCACCCTGGGGAGCCTCAGGCCTCCTGGCCTAATTTGAGAAATGTGGTTTCTGCCACAGGCCAGTATTTAGGACAAACATACATGTTTAAAAGACCCATGAAGAGACACGAATAAGACATTAACATGTGCAGATGGTTACAGCTGGATAGCTAGTGTCAGTAGACAGGGGAGACAGAGCTGAGAGCAGGATGTCCTAAACACATGGAGTCAGCCCATCGCCCCTCAGCAAATCAGGTGATGATGAGGGCGGGGGTGCGGGGGGAGCTCCAGGCAGGAGGAGGTACATTGTAGATAAAGCATTAGTTATTAGAAAACCCAATGTCCTCCCTAATTGCAGGCAGTGAATGCTGTACAATACTGAAAGTGAATACTGTGCAACTGTATGCATATATATGTGAAAGTATGAAAATTACCAAGGGGACATATTTGAGGGGCCTCTAACAGCATTACTCAGGTGTTTTGTATGCAAGAGTTTATGATTTGTGAGCATAATTGTGTGTAGAATGTGTGCATGTTTGTGTGTGTGTGCTTACACTTGTGGAGGCTTCCTTTCTGGTGGGGGAGGCTGAATATGCCCATGCACTAATCATCTAATCTGCTCTCTTTCTTATTCCAGGAAGTGTTCCCTGTGAACCCATGAGACTTCGTCCCTGCGTTGGTCTGGCTGGCTTTCCCTGTGAGACACAGGTTCCTCCTGAAGAGCTGGAGCTCCATTCCAGCTCTAGACTTCTCCTTGCTTCCCGACTTCAAGATGAGAAGCATTTTTCCAGTCCACAAGTGTTAGAGGACACTGCCAATGATGTGTGTTTTGCCCAGGCTGGACTCAGCTTCTTCGTCTGGGTAAAGGTTTTCTTCAATATAAGAGGAATCTAGAGAAACTGAGACCATTAAGCAAATTTTTAGAAGTAGATGAGAAGGAAAGTTGGAAAACAAAGTACCTTTGCTTACAGAAAAACTAGGAGATCACCTTAATTAAGAAAGCACCTTAATTTGGGGCAGAGATGGGTTTATAGAAAGTTGGTTGGAGAGAGTAGAGCTTGAAGTAGAGCTAATTTCCTGAATTCTTGGGTTAAAGACTCCCCATGGCATCCCTCCCAAAAGCAGACAGCAGTAAAAGGAGCAGGTTTGAGCCAGGGAAGCTGATGGTCTGGCTGCATAGTGGGCAAAGGGCCCTGGGGCCTGGACAGCTTGCTGCATGGCCCTTTGCTGATGGGCCTGGAGGAGGGAGGAAGCAAGAGCCATAGGTGCCCAGGCCTGACTCCCAGGGCATTTAAGGTATCTGAAGCACAGGCAGGACAAGGGGTGTAGAAGATGCAGTCAGCTTTGGTTTCCTCCTGCCTTCACACAGCCCTAGCTTTGCCTCTCACTTGGGGCCCCCAACGCAAGGGCAGTGATCCTAGTAACTATCACCTGCCTCTTCCTCTTCCTGTCCGTGGATCCTCACTGTCTGGACCCCACTCCAAGGCCTTGCTCACACCTTTACATCCACCCAGAATGCCCTTCACTGCTCTACACTGATCTAAACACCACCCAGTCTCCAAGGCTTGGTTTGAATACCACTTACTCCAGGAAGCCTTTCATGATTTCTCTAGTTCCCCAGTTCTCTTGGATTCTGGACTCTTCTAATTTTCCTCCTGCTTTACTGCCCTTGTCTCACTCACCTTCCTCCCGCCCACCTGAATGTTGGAATACCCAGAGCATCGTGCTCGGCTATCTTTTTTCCTTTACAAACACTTCCTCTTTTCGGGGAAATTTATTTACCTTGTGGTTTTAATTACTAAACTTATATCAATAACTCCAAAATTATTCAAGTGTGTACACCTGGCCTTTTCCATGATCTTGAGACTCAGGTACCCAATTGTCTTCTCTTCACCTCTACTTGTTCATCTAATAGGAATCCCAACCCTCAAACATCCCCAAAGGAGGCTCTGCTTCCTTCTGTAACTTCTCTTTTCCAAGTCTCAGTAAATGGCACCACCACCACCATATACCTAGTTGCTCAAGCCAAGCAGAAGCCTAATTCTAATCTATCTCATCCTTCTATTCCCTGGATATCTTTCATTGACAAATCCTACTGACTTTGCTTAAAAACATATTCTTCGTTCTTCTAAATTGTTCTCTCTCAACCTAGGGCAGGCCACAGTCTTCACAATCAGAAATATTGCAAAATCTTCTTTTCACTCATCCCCTTGCCTTCACCTGTTACCTAAATCTACTCTTCACAAAGTCAAATGGTATTTTTAGGACATAAATGAAACCATGCACTCCTCTGCTCAAAACCCTCCAGAGTCTTTCTATCATGCTGAGGATAAGATGCAAATTTCTTATCCTAGCCCACATAGTTGGATTTCCTGGGGTCTGGCCCTTGCCGGATTCTCTGATGTCATCTCTTGTTCTGCTTCTCTGTTTGCTCATCCCACTCCACCTACTGTTTCTCAGAGGCCCTGAGGTTGTCCTCACCTCGGTTCCTTGGCACTGGCTGTTTCCTTTGCCTGGGATGCTCTTGCTCTACATCTTGCTCTTGCTGGCTGCTTCCCATCAGGCGGGTCTCAGATCAAATGTTGCTTCCACTAAGAGGCCTTTTCTGACCAGGTTAAAGCAGCCCCTCACTCACCCTCTCTCCTACACTATCCGGCTTTATTTTCTTCATAGCACTGATGACACCCTGGCACTGTGTTGCCTGTTTGTTGGGTTTATTTTTTATTGTCCATCTCCCCACACCAGCATGGAAACTCTATGAGGGCAGAAAGCCTCCCTGACTCACTCCCCAACTCTATCCCAGCCTTTAAAGTGATGCCTGGCCCAGAGCAGGCACACAGCAAGTCTTTACTTAATGACTAAATAAATAAATCGGCCCCAAAGAGATGCTGTTTGATTTGGAAAGCTTTGATTTCCTTTTTGGGAAACAAGTTCTAGCTGACTACAATTTTTACTCAAAAGGATACAGTCTGTATATTTTACCCAAATAACATGCATTGCAGTTTCTGTCCTTTCCCTAATATTTTGATACAACTATTACTAGGTATTATTTATTTGTTATGGAAGAGATGGACCATATCAGGTCTCCATGTTTTTGTTGATAAACTCTCAAGCAATGGGAGATTTATGTCCAATGTGCCCTCTCTCAGCAGCCTGGCGAAGAGGCAGTGCTGTGCCAGGAAATAGCACCCAGGCAGGACTCCAGGGTGGGGACCGCTAATCTGGCTTTGCCACAAGTGAGTTAAAACCCATTTGAGAAAGTCATGTATCCCAATCTGGTTTTCTAGGTTGCAAGATGAGCTTAATAATTGTAGCCCTTCTGCTCTGATGAGGCAATTGGAAAGATGAAGGAGATAGCAGGCATGTATATTTAAAGGGAAGGTGGTTGTCACTCTTTATTTCTTCACTCATTCATCCATCAAATATTTCAGAACAATGCACTGGGCTAGCTAATGCATGGATGAAAGGATGATGGGATGGGCACTGTATACCCTTCCCACCCTCACGTGTCTGGTAGGCTTGATGCACACCAATGATGATGGCTGAGAGGTGCAAGGTTACGTAAGAGAGGTGCAGCACTGTGCTGTGGGGTTCAGAAGCGGGATGGTCTCAGCTGGGAGGCTCTTGAGATAGGGGAAGATGTTGCCTTGAGGAAGCCAGACCTAACCAAAACCAATGCCTCAGAGGTCTGCAGAGTACCCAGCCCAGAGTCCAGCACAACTCCAGCAGGCTGCGGACAGTAAGGTAACATCTCCCAGCCAAGGCCATCCTCCATGACCCTTCAGTGTTGAAGCTTGAATTGACCTGACTGGCAGATCCTGAGGATGTGAAGCAAATATTTCTCCTTTTGGAATAAGACTTTAACATTCACACAGAGACAGAAGAAAAAAAATACAGGCATTTATTATCTTATATGTGCTGTTAATTGATTCATTTTGAGCCTTTTTTGCCTTGCCTCAATGGGGGTTCAGTCTTGTCTTCCCTGGAGGAGCCAGGCTGCAGGCAGGCCCGAAGAGTTTCACTGGGTTCTTCGGATCTCATCTCGCTTACAGCTACTATTTCCAGTAGGCGAAATCTTTTGCTCCAATTAACACCATCTCTGTTGCAGCCCAGTTCCCTCTGTTCTTCTTTCCCTGAGCAAAGCTTCCCAGGCTTGGGGCAGACAAGAGCCCTGAGATCAGGGCCCTTCTGGGAGTTGCTGGAAAAGACCAGAGAGGCAGCTGAGGGTATTTCTGCCAGTGAATCTCCAATTCTATCTTTATACAATGCACACAGAAAGGGAAGGCATCTGTGAATGCCTTCCATTACAGATTGGAATGGCCTTTGACAAAGAGTTAAGGTGTCAGCATAAAATGAAGGACCAAGTCTCTGGAAAAAGAAAAAAGAAAGAAATGTGACAAAGCTTTATTTTTAATTTTTTAAAAAGGAAAATGCAAGTTCTATTTATTTGGCAAATGGAACGAATGCCGTCTGGAATAACATGACTGCTTTCCTTCTTTTTTGTATAAACATACTTTCACAACACAGGTGGGAGGCAATCAGAGTGAATTTGTCCCCCCTAACATTGCCAAATTTAGCAAATAAAACTACAGAATGTGTAGTTAAATTTGAATTTCAGATAAAGAATAATTTTTAGTATAAGTATATCCCATGCAATATTTGATACTGAAACCAAAAAAAAATTTGCTCTTTATCTGGAATTCAGATTTAGCTGGTGCCCTGTATTTTATCCAGCAACTCTACCTTCCATAGGCCTCAAATTACCACTGAGCCCACTCAGGAGCTCTGGTTCTGGGGTTGTCCCCTGCCCAGTCCTCCAAGGATCTGCTCGGCTTCTGCCTTCTTTCCAGATTCTTATTCCAGGGCAACACATCCGGGGTTTCTGTGGGAGATTCTCCTCCTCACAGTACTTATCCCACAGTCCCTGCCTCCTGGGATTACCCAGAAACAATCATGTAGTGAGGTTTAATAACACATGCAGGTATGGTCTTCCTTCCAGTGGTCCAGAGCACAGGACTGTCTGTATTGGTTGCACAGTGGAAATACAGGGGAGCTTTAAAAAAAATGCTGAGGCCCGGGTCTCATCCCCAGAGATTCTGAATTAATTGGTCTGGGATGTGGGCCACCTACTGTGATTTAAAAAAATCTCCCCAGGTTATTCTAGTGAGCACCTAACACTGAGGACCAACCTTAAAGCCACCAATGCAGAAAAGTGCAGGTCTGGCCTGAAGTCTCATTGACAGGGACTTAGAGAGAGCCTGAGTGTACTCAGGGTTACAAGAGAGAAGAAAGCCAAGTAAATGTCTTGGATGCACTGGTATCTACGAATCATTTTTATGGTTCTGGTCCTCAGACATGTGTGAGGGATTCAAGGAAATGAGCTCTGAGACCTCTGCTGTCCAGAGTCTCACAGCACACATGGGGAGAGATGCTTCCTCTTCTCCACACCCCATCAGTGCTGAAACACTACCTTACATAGAGCCATGGACTGGGGACATCAGGGTCCAGTGTGTGTGTGACAGAGTGGGGGCTGGAAAGAGAGGTCAGAATGTGCTGCAGGCCAAGGAAGGCTGGGCAAGAGCAAGACCAGGGCGGCCTCTATGGCCTAGATGCTCATTGCACTAGCGAGTTGTGAGAAGCTTCAATCCCTCCTGAAATGGGGAAATGATGCCAGGAGAAAGTGACTTGGTATGTCAGGGGGGAAAGGCAGGCAGGCTAATGTGTGAGCTCACCATCACAGCTGACACTTAAATGTATGCGCTAGAAATGCAGAGAGTATGAGTGTAATGACAGTAACGAGAGCTGTTATTCCAGTACTATTGAATCTTATCGTGATGTTATTATTACATATATTCTTATTTTTGTTAAAAAGTATAATGATATTAATGATAATTCTGGTGTACAGTTTCTTGTCCAAATCCATGGGACCATACTTGTTTCAAAATCGAATTTTTCAGACTTCCCAAAGGTAAAGCGATAAATAATGCGTATAAAGCAAAACCCCAGTAGCAATTGGGGCAGTATTCTAACCAAACATACACAATTCTGCAGCAAAAGTTAAGAACATTGATCCTAACTGGGGTAAATAAGCATTATAAAAAGCCTCGTGTCTCTCCAGGTCAGGTTTTGAAAAACCTTTTGGTTTTTTCATCTTTTTGGATTCTGTGATTGTGGGCTTGTTATACCTGCCTGCATCATTTGTGGAACATTAACTATTTGGTAAGCAGTGCTCCAAACACTTCAAATACATGATCCCATTTAAAACTCACAGCAGCCCTGTGAGGAAAACACCAAACAAACATTATTATAGGTAGAAACTGCTATTTCCCCTATTTTATAGATAAAGAAAAGGAAGCCAGCAAGCTTGAACAACCTGCCCAAGCTCTAGGCCCATGGCTATAGAGCAGAAAAGTTAGAACAGGAATTCAAATTCTGTTCTGACTCCAGAGCTGAACTACCCTGCCAGGGGGAGCTGCAAGTGGGGAAGCTTTGGAGAGGGGTACACACAGTACCTGCGTAGACACAGAGGCATGCACAATCATGGTAGTCTCTGCAGAGGTGTGTGTCTATATGCAGAACATGCGTGATTGCTCTCGTGTGAAGCTGTGCGGGTGAGTGTGTGTGTACCATAATTTGTGTGCTTGGGTGTCTTTCTGTGCTCCTGCATATCTGTGTGTTGTGGGGGTGTCTTCTTGGTGTAGGGAGTGTATGGGCATGACACCCTGTGTCTTTGTGTTTGTGCCATCTCTTCTTGACTCTGCATGAGCAGTTCTGGAACAAGGAGAGTTACTCTTGTGATATGTCTGCCTTCACAGTGTGTACAGCCTAGGGAGGAGGGCGACTGAGTGGATTTCAGTCATTCTCAGGAGAGATGGAGTGTTCCAAGGGAGACCTGGTGATGAAGACTGTGTGCAGGCCCCAAGTGGATGAGTTAGTCAAGGTCAGTGCACAATCACACATGGGCCCAGGGAGCTCCGGCAAGCACCTCAGTGCGGTCAGTGAACTTCTACTTGGTTCAGTTATTTTTGAGGGAACTGTCCTCTGGATAAATGAAAGAAATCCAGATGTTCTCAAAGGTTCTTAGGAGAAGGAAGAGATAAAGATGAAAGCCTTTGTGGAGACCTTGGTTTTGCATTGTTGGTCTGCATATTGGGCAGCCAGCAGGGCTGCCTGCAGCAGGTGGGAAGGAAGGCTGCTGCACAATTGTTTTCTGTTTTCCTGGACCATGCTCTAGAGAGTGAACCTGGGGAGGAGCTGAGACACCCTACTCCCTGGCAAGCAAGTTCAAGTAAGCAATGACCCTGAGAGTCGGAATTCACAGCTCAGGCCTTGGGCACTGTGGATATTGGATGGCAAACCTCAACACACCAACTCAGGGACAAACAAACAAACAAACAAAAAAACAAAACCACAAACAAAAAAACCAGCTATATTGCTTAGGGTTCATTGCCAGTCTATATTATCTATGAACCCCTGACTGGTACTACAAGGAGAGAAAAAAAGGGAAGAAGCTAACACATATTGTCTAATGTGCCAGGTGCCTTGTTAGTCATTTTTCATGCTGTGTTTTGTTTCTTCCTGAGAGCTACTTCTAAGGTAGGTATTACTGTTTTATTTGCATTTTAAAGAAGCTCATGAGGGTTAGGTAGCTTATCTCCAGTCATCCTGCTAGCTGGGATTTGAACCCATGACTCTCTGACTACAATCCCTTTATACCACATTGCCTCTGAGTTTCCTCCCTTCTCAGAACACTGTTGCCAGTAGACCCTGAACCATAAACTGCAAACACATTAGTTTTCATTGTTGTAAATATTCCTTGTGTTTCCTTTAATACAATTATAAAAATTTTAAGTACAGAAGAGATCTGATACTATAGTTGAAAGTTGTTCCCTAAACTGGGACTCAGGAAAACTGAGACTTAGGCCTTTATTGCTTCAGATTCCCTCATCTGGAAAACAAAGTGGTTGGCAAAGATGCTGGTATAAACCCTTTTTAGTTAAAGGTGGGTTTGGTTCTGACCCTGAGAGGGGCTTTGTCTTACTTCTGAGTTTCCTGAGAGTCTGTGGCACAGAGCCAGGCATAAGGTGACATTGGCATATGCACTAAATCCTTCATTACATCAAGTGTTGTTAATTCACGGTGATTTTTAAAACCAACAAATGACAAAACACTAACACCCAAAACACAAATTGACAAATAGTTGCTAATATTCCCTGATCTCTTATTAGGTGTCAGGTGCTCTTTTCTAGGAATGGGGCGGACAGGGACCTTATAACTGTTGTGCACTGTGGCTTGCTTATTTAACCTCTGCGGTAAAAAGGAAGCTGATGGACCTTCCAACCCTGCTGAAAGCCATCCACAAACACATTGTAGTCAATATCAATTTTCCAATGTATTACTGATTCTAACAGGCATTAATTTTAAAACTGTGATTTCCTTTGGTGATTTCCATACTGCAGATACAACTACCATTTTTGCTGACCTGCTTCTTGTCAGATATTTTTTGACTGTCTATAGAGTGAAAGAACTTATTTTTGGGTGTATTTATCGAACTGAACTGGGAGAAGGGGGATAGGGGATTATAAGAGAGAGAATTGTTAATAACTGTCTCCACCCCACTCCCCACTGCTCTGCCTAAAGTTGATGTAAAACTCCCATATCCATGGTCACTGATTCCCCTCCAATATGTGCTTTAAATTGCTTTCCTCATTTTGCCAGCACACATGCACATCAATTGCATTCACCTTTGGCCTCTATTTCATTTTTGTTTGGCATTGCAAAAGCGCATAAATGCTGGTATGACTAAGGACTTATCTGTGAAGCATTCATTCATTCATTCATTCATTCATCAAATATGTGCAAGGAGCTTAGGTCTGAATGTAAAAAGTGGAGGTCAATGTCAGAAGGGTCATTGAGGAAGGAGACTGGCCCTGGCATTAGTCCCACCTCCTTCTGAGTGGGATGGGCCCCAGGGGCAGTTTGGGCCCATGGAAGTTGAGTTTCCAGGAAGTCCATACTTCCCATGTGCCCTGGGATGGAAATTTGTAGCCCACCCCAGGGGCCTACTCCTGCTTCTTCTTCAGTCCTCCTCTTTTTATTTTGCCATTTCTCTGGCAATTGCATCCTCTGGTTATTATTGCTGTACTGACTACTCCTGAACATATACTCCATTTCAGGTGTCCAATCTGAGTGTATACTGGGTGTCCTGACTTGCAGGCATCTCAAACTCAACTTTTCCAAACCAACTCCCCACAACAGAAGACCTTCTACTGTGTCCTTTTTGTCCTCTGTACACCTAACCCACTGATGCCTAAAGGAAACATAGGGGTTATCCTACAGTCTTGTTTCCTCTCATTTCTACGTCTAATCAGTTAATGACAGAGAATCCCCCTTTAATTAAAATTAATTAAAGTAATTAATTAAATAGTGATTAAACTATTTTTTAGTTAGTAAACTTTTGTTAAAGTATAATATCCATGCAAAAAGCTTCCATAAGTGTACAATATGATGGGATTTTTTCCCAAGTAGAATATATATCTCTATAACCACAATTCAGATAAAAAAATCAGAACTTTCCTAGCAGAAGTACCCTCCATCACCTCTCAATCACTGCCCCACAAAGGTGATTATTCTCCTGACTTCAAACATCAGTGATAAGTCTTGTTTGATTTCAAACTTTCTATAAATGGACTCACAGTACACGTCTTTTTGCCTGGCTTCTTTCACTCAACATTATGCTTGTGAGATGCATCCATGCTGTTACGCATGATCAGTTGTTTATTTCTCAGTGCTGTGTGGTATTCTTGTTGCATAGCAAGAGAGTATTATTATAAAGTGTGTATCTTCATGAGGCTCTTTGAAGACATGCTGGATAGAGTCAAATCATGAGAAGTTTCATTTCATAGAGTACATCTTTAAAGAAAGGCACACCATTTTGTGATATTTAATTTTTTAATTTTTATTTTACAATGTTTATTATTATAATGTTTTTTGAGACAGAGTCTCACTCTGTAGCCCAGGCTGGAGTGCAGTGATGCAATTATAGCTCACTGCAATTCCTGGGCTCAAGCAATCCTTCTGCCTTAGCCTCCCAATTAGTTAGGACTACAGGCATGTGCCACAAGGCCTAGCTAATTTTCTAATTTTGTTTAAAGGTTTTTGTAGCAGTGATGCCTCGCTATATTGCCCAGGCTGGTTTTGAACTCTTGGCTTCAAACAATCCTCCCTCCTCGGCCTCTGAAAGTGTTGGGATTACAGGCATGAGCCACTGAGCCCTGGCTATGATGTTTAAAGCTTACCAATAAGGAAGTTGAGGCACTCTGGAGAGAACCAGATAGCTAAGAAGCCAGAAAAAGTAAAAGTGAAACTTCTTCTATTTTCTGGAGTTTGTGCTCTTCGTTGCAGTTTTGAAAGAAGAGTCATGCTTCAATTAATAACAGACAACGGAGTCAATATGATGGGAGCAGAGACAATGATGTGATCAAATGCCAAGAAATGACTGACAGCAGAAAAAATATCATGTGAGCCAAAGCAATTTCACTTGACTTCTAACTTTATTCATTCAACGAATAACATTTCATCACAGTTTTATCAATGGAATGCAATTCCACCCAGATCATTCTGTCAACGACAAGAAACAGCATCAAATCATTCTGTCCACACAAATAAATCAATTGTTGATTATTATTTTCTTCTTTTTGGGATACAAGGAGGACCAAATATTTCGAGTAAAACAAAGGAAAGGAAAGCAGAAAAACTTTTTGTTGTTGTTGACAAATCCAGCTGGGTAAATGCAATTTATGTCTTTTGAAAAAATTCATCCTGATGTGAGGAGGGATAAACTGTCTTTAAACTTGAACCAGGGACAAACTGTAATAATAAACACCCTGGAAGAAAATGCAACCATTTATTGGTTTTGCAGATAAAATAGCATTTCCAGTTTTTTTTTTTTTGCTGTTGCTTATGTAGCTCTCCTTACTGGAATTCCTCTCCCATTCTTTGAATGTATAATCACATTTTGAGAAAACATGAAACCTCAGGGTCCTTTCTCCAGACTTGTAAGTTGGTGGTCCACTACTGAATGGAAAGAAATCTGGTTTTCCACATGTTCTCACTCATAGGTGGGAATTGAACAATGAGAACACTTGGACACAGGAAGGGGAACATCACACACTGGGGCCTGTCGTGCGGTGGGGGGAGTGGGGAGGAATAGCATTAGGAGATATACCTAATGTAAACGATGAGTTAATGGGTGCAGCACACCAACATGGCACATGTATACATATGTAACAAACCTGCATGTTGTGCACATGTACCCTAGAACTTACAGTATAATAAAAAATATATATAAAAATAAAAAAAATCTGGTTTTCACAAATTTAATTTCATATTCATGCACATATGACAAAATTTTGCATCAAGCTTTTTCACTTAGTATATTATGTCATGAGCATCTTCATCAAATTTGCCCTGGGAGGGAGGAACCTTCCAGCAGCATCTGTGTGGAGAATGGTTCTGTCCCTGGGGCCATCAGGAAAAGCTTGCCATTTGCTGTGATTCCCTGGGCTGCAATGCTTTTACTTAACTGGCTCAGTCCCATTCATAGCTGTCCCCTAAGGCCCCAGCTGTGGTATCAGCAGGGGGTCTAGTGTCTCTCATACTGTTTCTTTTTCCTCCCCAGGACCACTGTGGGAGGAGGTACTTTCTCTTTGTCAGAATAACAGAAGCAAATGGTCTGCTTATAGCCTTTTATGTGACGATGTGCCCTTTTTGCCACTGCAAGGGAAAGAGTCATCTTTGCTCCTCCATTTTGGTTTATCCTAAGAAAGACCAACACTATGTCTAGCCCAGAGAGAGAAACACATAAAATAAATACAAGTTAAGTCTTCAATGGGTCATCAAGTTCCATGTACAAGGCTAACCTAGACTATAAAGTCCTTGAAGTAAGTGGATTTATTATATATCTCTATCACCGGACACACTGTTTGCATGAAATGAAGAGAAGCTTAATAAAAGTGTCTTCATAATGACAAAGACAGGGATGATTATTTGTAGATACAACATTTAAAGTATAAATACAGTTCAAGAAGATTTGATTCTAATCGAAACACTTCCACCTAAATAAGAATCCTGATGCAAATAATGACTAGTTTTAAAATGACACCTTTTTTTCAGACATTACAAGCAATGCTTAGTCGTTAAATTAAAAAATAATTACCCCGTATGATTTAAGAAGAAAATAGAACACATCTCTATTCCCACCACTTAGCTAACATTTGGTGTGCTTATTCTCTCTGTCTCTGTCTGTCTCTGTCTCTCTCTCTCTCTCTTTCATTCTCATTCACTCCTGCCCTCACCTCTCTCTCTGTCTCGTCTACCTTTGTTTTGATTTTACAAATTTAAGTCCATATCCATGCTATACATGATTAAGGTTACACACTTAGCTTTTTCACTTATATCATGAACATCTTTGTCAAACTTTTAGAAACATTTTACCAAAGCCCTGTTTTGAAGACGTGAAAGTTGTTATTTATTAATTTTTAAATTAGAGATATATCATATGGGTATATTTATACATGTATTTTGGGGCACATGTTAAATTGTTTCCTTAGGAAATATTGCTAAAAGTAGATTTAAAAAAATATTAAAGTGTTTGATAAACATTACAATAATATCCTCCAGAAAGTCTGAACTAATTTAAGCTCCCATTAACAACATTTGTACATATTTCCATTGCAACCTTGTTAAGAAAGTACTATTTTGATAAACAGACAAAAAGGAAATCACACAGTTGTTTAATTTACATAAAATACTAAATACATTCTTCTTATTGTTTATCTTTTGTTTCCCTTTTGTGAATTGCCTGCTTATATTCTTGTCCATTTCCTAAGGATCTGTAAATGCTTTTTAAAATTTCTTTGGAGAGCTCTGATAAATGCTATGAATATTTTTCCCAGATATTGCTTTTGTTTAAAAATTAAATAGTAATTTCTCCCCATAAACAGACATGTCTGATATTAAAATGTAGGTATTCCTCAATAATTTTTTCCTTTGTTTTTAGATTTCAATCCAATTTTAAAATAACATACATTTTCTTCTGTTTTATTCTTTCTCCTTCCCTTCCTCTTTCTCTGCCTCCCTTCTTTCCTTTTTTTCATTTTACAACTAATTGGTCAGTACTTCTGGGATATGCTATAGGGCAGAAATCTAACATTTTCTTTTCCAAAACTATAATCAGTTGTCTAAAGCCATTACATTCTCTTCTCTCTCCCTTGATTTTAAATGTGATCTTGGTCAAATGTTGGACTTTAATTAGTATTAGAGTCTATTTCTGAAGCTGCTTCCGTGTACCACTGGTTCATTTAATAATTTTTGCTTGAGCACCACATGGCTTTAATTACTGAGCTTGACAATGTGGTAAGCATCGTTTCCGGTAGTACTAGTCCCCTTTCATTACTCTCTCTTTGAGGGGCTTCTGTGTTTATCCTTCTGGATGAATTTTTATGTTCATTTTGAAGAAAATTTTGCCATTTTGATTAAAATTTATGGAAACATGAATTCTTTTTGGAGAAAATGATATACTTACAGTATTAAGTCCTTTTGAAAAATTATTTTTTCCTACTCAGGAATTCTATTAGTTTCTCCATTTATTTAAAACTCCTTTATGCTCCTCAGTAAAGTGTAACAATTTTCTTCATCAAGTGCTACCTACTTCCTAAAATTATCGCTAGATATTTTATACATTTGCTGATATTGTTGGTGGAAAGCTGTTACTTCTCTTTGCTATTCATTTGCAAAATTTCTTCTCTTTGCAATTTATTCAGATTTTTATTATGGCTTAATATAGAATGCATTTTTTTTTTTTTTAGTGCTTCATGTGTATTTGAAATGTGTGGAGCGTGCTGTGTGTTATATGCATTTTGTATTTGGCCCTAATATTTTGGTTTCTTCTCTGAAGTTTTCCTTTTGCTTATTAAAATATATATTACTCATGTATTTTTTTTTGTTTTGTTGCATTGGTTGGAACTTTCAAAGTATTACATAAAAACAGGGACACTGCCTGTATTATTTGTATTGCTGCTCATTCTAAGGTAGATGGAGGAATCGTAAAGCTGGACCTTTGGTTTCATCATTTAACCAAGTGTCCAGTTTTAAGACATTTCTTCTTTTTAGGAAGAAAGCTTTATTCTTAGTGTATCTATATATCTTATATATACACATTTACATTTATATATATACAAGATATGTAAATTTACATAGAAATGATTTTAACCAGAAATATTATTTTTTATCTAAATATAATTTTTTCTTTAATCTTTACATTTCTGAAGTTACATTTACTTGATCATGTGTATTGATCTCTATCTTCAGTAACCTTATGATTTTGGTTTGTGTTGATATTTTATTTTGGATTTTTGCACTTGTATTGTCAGTAAGTGGGGTTTAGAGATGTGTGTATATGGTGGTGGTGGTGTGTGTGTATGAGTATGTGTATTTAGGAGTGTGCTTTCTCCATCAAGTTTGGGTATTAGGGTTATGGAAAATAGCCTAGAAATCTTCTGTTAAGAATATATTCTGGAATATTTTATATCACATGGAGTTTCAAAGAACCCACATATTTTTCTGTGCCATTTAGGAGGTAATACGTATTTGCCTTTTGAGATTTTTCTCTGTATTTTTGATCAGTTCAGATAGTTTTTCTCTTTATGATTAAGTTTTGATTCACTTATGTTTTCCTAGAAAATTGCCGATTTCATTGTTATACAATTTTTTAAAAAGTATATGAATATATTTGTTTCCTTGTTTTTAATTTTTTGTTTTTGTATCTTCTGTATCATTTACTTGCATATACTTGCTAGATATTTAGCTATTTGGCTTCTCCTTCCAAAGGTCTATTCCTAGGATTTATCAGTTTTCTCATTTTTAACTCATGGATTTATACATTTCTGCTTTCTTTGAGTTTATCTTATTTTTCTTCTGATAACTAAGTTGGATGTTTTATTCATTTATTTTCATATTTCATTTTAAATTTTGTAGGCTTTTAAGGCCTCAGATTTCACACTGAAAACATATTGGTTGTCACACAAAAGTTTTATATATAATTTTCCATTTGTTATAATTTTCTCAATAGTCATAAAAAACATTTAATTCCAGTGTGATTTAGGAATACCTTTAAATTTTCCAAGTGGTTGTATTTTGTTGTTACTTCTCTTTGCTATTCATTTGCAAAATTTCTTCTCTTTGCAATTTATTCAGATTTTTATTATGGCTTAATATAGAATGCATTTTTTTTTTTTTTTAGTGCTTCATGTGTATTTGAAAAGGTAACAGTGTTCTCTGTTGGTAGTATCTATAGTTAGATATATTTCTGTAATGGGATACTCAAGATGAAATTTAATTCTAAGAATTTCAAAAACATAATAGAAAGTAAAAGTTGTTGGATAGCACTGATGAGACCAGTGGGCTAGAGCACACACACAGCCATTAGAGACATGAGTGAGTCCATCTGAAGCTGACAGACCTTCCCACAGTCAAAGCAAAAATTATTAAATGGACCAGTGGTACAGGGAAGCAGCTTCAGAAATAGACTCTAATACTAATTAGAATAGACTCTAATACTAATACTGACAGTCAATCAGTCAAGGCTGGGGAGGCCAATCTTAGCCTGGAAAGTACAGTAGAGCACAGCTGGACAGAAAGGTCCAGCTCTCAGGAACAGAGTGAGGCAGGGCAGGGAGGAACTTCCTCAAGTTGCTGGAGGAACCCTGAGGGCAGGCCCTGGTTGAGGCCTCCAGAAGTGGGTACATCTGCTGGCAGGGATAGTTGGTCCTCTCTTTCCTTCTTTATGAACTCTCAGTAAATCCTTGCTAAAGGCTGTTATCTGCTCTGGTATCTTCTAGACCTGTGCAGAGAGGGAAGGGGAAATGAGACCTCTGCCAAGGTGAGGGCAGCCTTGGCCGGGTGGCAGGGTACCAAAGATGGTGGCCAATCAGCCGGAGGTGGTGGGGGTACATGGATGAACAGGAGGGCCCAGTCCTGGGGATTGATGAAGCAGACCTGGGATGAGGAGCCCTGAGGGGCTGTAAGAAACATCAGAATGCACCTTGAGATCATTATTGCCTTCTAGGGTAGGTGGGTGATTAAAATGATCATGACTGGAGCCATCAATTGAATTTTATTTTAGACCAGGCTAGCCAGGTTAGAAGACATTTAGATTAGAAATGTTTTAGATAAGCATTATTAGTCATGTTATTTATAATTCTCCACCCTTTTCTGACAATGTAATCAGCCATAACCTGAGAGAAATGTGTCCAACTTTTCTGAGGTGACTGTATGACACTTGGTTTTCTCTCATTGTCAGAGATTTTGCTTTTGTTCTATTATGTTATAACAATGTGAAATGAGGTTGTGCATTTTTTTGTATCTTAATTGTGGATTACACCCATAATCAATCTAAAATGCCCCTCTTGGCCTGTTTAATGCTTTGTTTGCAATTTCTATCCCTGTTTCCTTTTTGTGTGCATACATCTTGGCTAAGTCCTTAGCCTTTATTTCTGACCTTGTTTGAGTTGTAGCTTAAGTATTTTGTATTTTGACCAAACAAAAAAAGCCTTTGTCTATTAATGAGGGAGTTAATTACACTGACAGTGATTTTCAAAACTGATATGGGTAGTGAACATTGCTATTCCCTGCCCAGAATCTTTTCATTCCTGCCTTGTCTCAAGTGAGCCCAGATATTTATAGGAATTCAGCCCTTGCATCCCAGGAGAACCTGACTCCACTCTAGCTCCCAGGGTGAGCAAGTTGGTCCAAGTGTAACCCCAACTTGTGTCAGTGATTGGCTTAGGAATGGGCAGGTAACTCAATTCTGGATAAGAAATTCTTATCCAATTCTTAAGAAAGCCACAGGAAAAGGTGGTCTTTCTGCTGAGCTGGATCACATTGAAATGGGACTCCTGGAAATGTGATAGATAGCAGTCTTGCTGCCTGCCTTGGGGGAAGTCCTCAGAAGGATGACAGAGGGAAGAATTGGGACTCTTGAAAGTATCCCTGAGCTTCTAAATCAATGGTCTGGTGATTGTCCTACATTTTGTGCTCCTGTTACATAAAATTAGGCAATATTTTATTTGTTGTTTAAGCCAACTTATTTTATTTTATTTCTTTGAGATGAGGTCTCACTTTGTGCCCAGGCTGGAATACAGTGGCACGATCATGGCTCACTGCAACCTCCACCTCCCAGGCTCAAGTGATCCTCCCACCTCAGCCTCCTGGGTAACTGGGACCACAGGGGTGCACCACCACGCTTGGCTAACTTTTTTTAGTTTTGGTAGAGACGAGGTTTCACAATGTCACCCAGGCTGGTCTCAAACTCCTGGGCTTACGTAATCCACCTGCTTCAGCCTCCCAAAGTGCTGGGATTACAGGCGAGAGCCACTGCACCTGGCCATAAGCCAATTTAAATCAGGGTTTCAGCTGCTTATAGAAAGAGCACTGAAACCACACAATATGTTCATTTTAAATCTTTTTACCTTTATTTCTTGCTTTTTATGTATTATTTCTCTTTAGTTTCTGGTTTTCTGTTATATGTATGTAGATGATATTTTATTTGCATTTGTTTTCTCCTGTGAATTGCTAAGGATTTATCTTTTTTAATTCTACTAAAAAGTAGCCTAATATATACTCAAGCCTGTATTTTTAGAAGTATAAAAGTCAATATAATAATGATAATTATAATTATCAGTTAATGTTGTTTGAGCTCTTAATATATGTCGTGCTATTGTGCTAAGCGATGTGTGTATATTCATTAGATTGGTCTTCACAGCAGGATTTGGAGACACAGAAAGTTAAGTGACTTGCCCAAGTAAAGCAGAAACTGTCAGTTGCCTACTCTGTGGATGAAGACATTAATACAATTTTACTTTATGCCATGCTTTTAACTCTCCATTCATTTCCTGCTTTTGTTGTTATTGGGGAATTTCAGAACTGGAATTTTAATAATTAATTATTTTTACATTATGTATATTCTTTAAATTAAAATGTTTTCTTTTTTTTTGAGTCCACATTTTCTATAATCATTCAGACTGAATTCTACATTTAAGTGCTTTTGATACTCGCACCATTCCTCTTGAACTATAGTCTTTTATTCTAAGTTATTTAACACAGTTCCTTTTTGGATTAACTGATACGTTTTTGAGTAATTTTATTCAGAAGATATGTTGTTGTCATAGTTATCACAGAATAACCACTGGGTTGGTTGTAGAATTTCCCCCCAAATTCTATGTATTTCTCTTAAGTCTTCTCATATTTAGTGCTGTACAGGAGAAGTTTGAGCCTGTTCTTTTTTCTTTTTTTCTTTTTTTTTGTCTTGTAGTCTATCTGATTCATTTCTACCCAGATGCTGGTAGTGTTTTTTGTTTTTTTACACAATTAATTTCCATTGCACAAGTAAGTTCTGAAAGCATTGTTCTTCCAAATATTAAAACTGTACAGATATATAAAAAACTCTATTTGATCTCCCTTTTCTGAACTCAAACCCTTTCCCCAGAGGTAACTACTGTGAACATTTTATATGAATCTTTCCATTAAGTTTTCTATGTATTTACACCTACATATCTGTAAATGTGGAAAAGTGTATACTGATATATCTGTAAATGTGGACACAGTATTATTCCAGGGAAAGTGTAACCTGAGAATATATGTCAAATGCATCAGTGAGGAATTTTGGGGGCTGGGGGATGGGTAGGGGCCCAGAACAACTCCTGATTATCTAGAAAGAAGGCCCCACTGCAATAGCAGGTGAATGGGCCAGTGTCAGATGAGGTAGACCTGGACTTCTGATTCAAGACTTAATTTACTCCATAGGAAAAGATGAGACCATCTTTTCAAGCTGTGGCTTTGTTCTCCTTGTCAGGCTCACGTACCCAATCAATAACCCCCTCAGCTCCAGAGCTCATGGAACCAGTAGAGCTTCTCCCCTGATTCTGACCAAGGTGTATTTATTAGTTAGCACTGTTAGTCTCCTCTTTTCTCATGTTTTTTTCCTATGGGGCTTTAAAAAAGTGAAGTCCTATACTTAGGTAGGAAGAGGCCATCTTGAGGAGAAAATAGGACAAATTGCTCTTAGTGGCAGTACACCTGGAGTCCCAGGAGAGAATGGCTTAAACAACAAGCCCTACCCCAGTGCACCTCTAATCTTTTGATTAGAAAAGAGGGAGGCCTCTTTTCATGAGAAATAGGATAGTCCCATGAGGATGGTGCTCTCACACGGAGAGCAATTCAGGGAATGAGCTTGGGCCCTACCTGCTCCGAGCTCTACAGAAACGATGCCTGGACTCTCTCCCACCAAGTAGGCCTACTGTGTCCAGCTTCTGATGGATCTCATAAGATTTTGTTTCCCAAGAGAACCAGTTTAGTAAAAATATGTTTTCCCATTTTAACTGCTCCCTTAACTTCCAAAGAGCGTGTGATATTCCAGATTATCACACTAAACTGCTGTCATTCCTGGCAACAGCAAAGAAGGCTCTGTTTCATGAGCCAGAGGAGCTTGCTGTGGGTAGACAACTCGAGCCAGGCTTTTAGAAGCTTTGAAGATAGAGCAATTGACTGCCTTTAATGACATTCGTTTTGGTGTCTTTCATATTTATAAAAAAGGAACAACCAAATAGACCAGGGGAGTGCTGACTTATACATCTGTTGGGTCTGGCACCTCCTGGTCTTGCTCTAGGTAGGGGGTGCCTTCTGGAACCACCAGCCTAGTGGTCCTCTCCCCACCCACATCCCTCTCCATTTTGCCATCTGCTTTATTCACACATAATATGTATGATCTATACTTATCTGATATAGGCACTTCTTGCTTGTCCCCCCCCCCTGAGAATGTATACTTGATGAGAGTAGGGGTCTTGCCTGTCTTATCCACTGCATAGCTCCAGTCAAGAGAAGTCATTGCCATAGAAAGGGCACTCAATAAACATGCCTTTAACTTGTTGAATGAACCCATCAAATTCCTGATAGTGGAAGTTTGGACACTGGAGTCCCAGGTGGGGAAAGAAACCACGATGCAATAGGACCCCAACTACACAGGGGTTCTGTTTATGTTAGAAAAGCTTCCTGACTTTGTGTGCAGCCAAGTCCTGTGGCTTGTGGCCAAGGGAGGATCGTTTCTTTTTCACCCATGAAAGATGACATTGGTATGTTGGAGTAATGATCCAGAAGATAAACATGAATACAGACAAATTCTGAATTTGGATTCAAATAACAAGTTGCACAAAAACAAGGTAGGAGAGATGTTTATTGACAATAATTTGTAGAAAAACGTCACGTTTTGGCTGGCTCATTATGAATTAATGGCATGAATAGCTGTTCAAATTTTATACTAGTAATGGAATATCATGTCTAATAATACAAAAAAATCAACATTCTATGTGGCCACCATTTATGCTGCACTAACCATGTACCAAGTGCTGTGCTTAATGCTTTTTTATACATGACTACAACTCCTGAAAACCACATTATTATGTTCATTTTATTAATGGAGAAACTTAGGTTCAAAGAGTTTAACTTGGCCAGGACACAGAGCTAGGACATGATGAAACCAAGTATATCTGACTGAAAAAGCTGTTGTTCTTCACCACTGATTTTCTTGGTGCCCTATGTGGGCCTGAACATATCTAGGACATTTGGACTCAGTTGTAGAAGATACATTTTAAGACAGACAATAACCAAACAGTGGCTTCATAGGGAGGCTATTAGCATATTAAAGAATATGGAAACCACAGCATGTGGGGAATGTTCAAAGAGAAGGGGGATGTTTTGTGCAGAGGAGAGACAACGGGAGGTGGAGGTCAAGAATGAAAGGGTGTCAAATGGGAGAGAGCAGACATGTCGTGTGTGGCTCCAAATGGCAGAACTGGAATAGCAGATGGAAGTTACAGTGAAGCAGATTTCAGCTTGACACAAGAACCAACTTTCTAAAGAATAGAGATGTGGGATGAAGCTCTTGAACTCATCCCCCTCCTCCCTCCAAGCCTGAACAGCCATCTGTCAAAGATGTTGGATTTCAGGAAAGAGAACCTTCCACCTCTAAGAGTCTGAGATTTTCTAGACAAGTTTAAAGTTTATTTAAAAGAAAGGTAAAGACCATTTGAGCTGATTTAACATGAATCTTGTCTAGGGGCTGGGGGATTATATTAGAGTCTGAGTTCCTTTCAGCCTTTTGAGCAGGTAACTCTTCTATTGGGGCCATAACTGAGGCATATTTTAAATCAGAAAGGGAGAATATCGTTTTTGTTCTGAATCTTAATACTCCTTAAAAATAATAATTCTTGGATGATATTTTTGTATTTAATTCATTTCAGTCTTTCCTGTGTGTTTATTTTGTGTTCAGCCCTGCATAGGTGATAAATTTGTAACCATACCCCCTCTCTAGCCATCCCTCTTTAATACCACCCTAGGACAAGACCATGAATAGTCCTGCCTTTCATGGCCCCTCCAATTCCTCCTTTCCCTGAGGTACATACAGGCATTGTGCAGACAGAAGTTACCTGTGTTTGTAATTCACAAACCCCAAAGAGCAGTGAAGAAAAAAGGAATGAATCCTACATGATTACAAGGAAGGAGGGGACAAGGCTGGCTCCAGGTGCATTTCTACACAGTGTGGGTTGAATTTTCTCTAGAGAAAGTGCGCTTATTATTGGTTTCCCACCAACCTTGTGGTGCAGAGGGCATCTACAAAGTGCTAGATGAAATAGGATCATGTGCAATTTCATAAGGTGTTCAAAGGGGATATAGAACCTTGGTATAAGATTTGAAGAGCCCCATTCCCTGAAATTGTCCTTCTATGGACCTGAAATCTTACAATTTTATCACTGTTCTTCTGAGTTAAGCATTTCCCTAGCTATTCTGCTAAAGGCAATTCACCCGGGAGATAAATTACTTTAGCTCCTGATGTCAGTGTCAGAAAGGGAGTCTTCCTCCAGGAGGCAGTAGTAGTTTATTGATTAGTTGCTTCATGATAGGTGCTGTCTTAAGCTCATATCATTTTAGTCTTAGTTAATATTCACAACAGCACTATAATTATATACTATTACTATCTGCATTTTACAGAGGAGGAAACTGAGCCTTAGAAAAGTTAAGTACTTTGTCTAAGTTCACACAGCTAGTAAATGGTGGAGTCTGGATTTGCCTTCAGAACCTATATTCTTAACCAGTATGTAACACTGTTGCTAGTGCTCTCTAGATATAATAATTATCTGACTCTGAGACACAGGAGAGAGTTCAGCTTAAGAATGCTATGTGTGTGTGTTGGGGGAGGGGGATAGGAGACACAGGGAAGTTTTATTGTGAATTAACCCCTAAATCCTAACCCTAGGTCAATTATTAATCTAAAATTTATCTGAGACGGTTAATGTAATGCTGACTTCTGACACAGTAAGGTCATCATTAGCATTTTACTATTTGCCTCAAAGTCAACTGAAGTACGTATCAGGAAGTAATTACTTATGGACTAACCCAGCTACATTCTCTCTTCCTTCCTCCCTCCTTTCCTTCCTTCTTGCCTTCCTCCCTCTTGTTTCCTCCCTTCTCAGGTACTCAATTTTTTCTGAGTATTTGCTCTGTGCCTGGCACTGTGCTATACGTTGAGGATATGAAGATGAGTAAGTCTCAGTCTATATCTTTAGAGACCTCACAGCCTGGAAGGAGAGTTAAAAAATAATTACTATTCAACATGGCAATGGTTATAAAGGAGCAGATTTTCCAAACTGGTGTTTCAAGGAACATTCTTTGGCAGGATGTTAAGTAAGTGTACCATGAAAAAGAAGTATTTTGAGTTAAAATAACTTTAGGAAATGCTGGGTAAAATAAAATTAAGTAAGTTTTTTCTTCCTGGGGAATTTTCATACCCTTTAAAATGCTAATGTGCACCGTGAATCTCCAAGAAGGGAAGAGCACACATTTTCCAAACTCATTTGACCTCCTAACCTTCTTTTTACATGACATACTTAATGAAATATTTGTTCATTCTTCCATCCATCCATCCATCCATCCATCATCCATCCATCATCCCTCCACCCATCATCCATCCATCCATCTATCCATCTACTTATCCATCCATCCATCTAAACATTTATCCTCATCCCTCCAGCACTTCTTGGTTACCCACTATGTGCCAGACACTACTACATCCTGGGGATCCAGCATGGAGTTTAGTATTCTATTGGGAAGATAAGCACTAAGAAAGCAAACGAATATTACAATTGTCAGAGTGTAGTAAGATTCACGTAGGAAATAACCAGGGTTCTATCATGAGAAAAAAACAGGGTGATCCACTTAAGCACGTGGTCAAGAAAGCCCTGTGAGCAAAAGACATTTCAGGCAAGTACCTGGAAGAAGAAAATGAGCCAGCTTTGCAAAGAGCAAGAAGAGCCATCCAGGAAGAGGAATCAGCAAGTGCCAAGTCCCTGGAATGCAGAAAGCCTTGGCAAACAGGAATTTGAGCTTCCTCCAGGAGTGCAGGTCTGCTTAAAGGCAGAAGGCTGGACCTGATATTAAAAAAATTAGAATCTCCTCCTCATAATATCACAGAGTTGGAGGAGACCCTGGCAACATCAATGCCAAGTTCTTATTCAAGAAGGTCCCATCTTGTAACATATAGGGCTGTCTGCCACATTTGGCTGTTTGTAGGATTTTCCTCTTTAGATAGGAGGTTAACTTCAGCCCCCTAATGTAGCTTGTGAGAATGTTGCTTGTGACATTTCTCTTTCACTTGAAATGAGGACCAATGAGGATTGAACATATTGCTATGTTTTAAAGGAGAAACTTCTCTCAGAGGTGCGAATCCCAATACAAATGATCATAACTGGTAATCTTCGTTCTCTCTTAGAAATGGGAAAGAGCAAGCCTGAAAAAGGAAATTGATGAAGAAACAATTTGGTTATTCTTGACTCAGTGGCCAAGGAGGGAATACAGGTAACCCTGATTCTTGAAGCCTGAGTGCCCTGCTCCCCAGGCTTTTATCTTCCAGTTCTCCCTGCAAGATTAAACATCCCCAAACACCATTTTTGTGGTCTCTGCCCTGGTTCAAGGAGTTACAATGGATCTTCTTTATTGTCAAATCAACAGAAAACCTCTCAGCTGGACATTCAGGACTATCTATTATTATCATCATTTTCTTCTGGGTGACCCTCTTCCTTCTCCTCATTCACTTTCCCCAACATATAGGTGCCCTCTCTTTTTCTCTTTCTCTGAACGTGTTTCAGCATGGAATTAAGGCCACACACACACACACAAAAGAAAAAAATTTGGGCTTTGGTGTTGTAGCTGTAGCTTTGATCTTCTTTTTTAAATTTTTTATTTATTTAAAACATTTTTAAAGTTTTTCTTTATTTCTTCTAAAAAAATGGGATACATGTGCAGAACATGCAAGCTGGAGCTTTGCTCTTTCTTATGCTGTTTGCTGTTTGCCTGACTGTGCATCTTGCAGACCTTTAGCTTCTTTATCTGCATTCATAGGTAGTAATAATAATATTTATCAAGTAGTAATAATAATGGTTACACAGGATTGTTGTCATTTGAACTCACCTGTCACAATATCTTCCCACTATGGGCTAGGACAGACTCCTCCCTCTGGAACCTAATTCTTCCATCTTGCTTGCCCTCTGCTGAGGTCCTTTCTCTTTGGAGACAAGAGAATCTTTCTGATTCTCCCCTCCCCATTTGGACTTCATGGCCCTTACTTAGCTATTTAGAGTTGGCCTTTAAAATGGCAGACTTTATTTCCCATTTGCTCTACTTTTTGCTATCAGAGGCCACCCAGCTTTCCTCCATTCCCAGTTCTTGTGACCAACCTAACACAGCCTGTGTGAGAGCCTTTGGCTCTTGCTTGTTTTGGAGGGAGAATTGGAAAGTTATTCTCTGAGGTCCAACCTTGGTAAGCAGAGACAATGAAGATCTAGTCCTATCCCCTTGGCCAGTTTTTACTCAGTCAAGACCTCCTCTTTGTTGACTACACAAGGAATTCTGGTATTGGTGTCTGGTCTACCTCTGTAGCCTCATGGTCTAGTGACTCTCACATATCACTGGACACTAGCCATGACTTCTAGATCCTTGACTTACTATGACCTCAGCTAATTCAACAGGAAGATGGAAGAGTTTCATCCAGAACCTAGAATCCAGCATGTTCTAGCTCTTGCCGTAGCCCTCGCCACATCCATTGACATTCCTAAAGAAGCTTCTGCAGGTCATCTGTACACCCTTCCTCTTTTCTACTGTAGATGTCACAAGTTCACAGGTAAGGTGAGGTATGGGTCGCTTATGTCCTTTTCCTGCTGTTGCTGTGGTTGGGGAAGCACTAGGGAAAGAGATGCTTCTTCTGATGCTCAGGGCCTCTGTCAAGACTGCTTGGATGGCAATGTGCGATGGCAATTTGCAATAGCTCGGGCTAGCATGGTGGGGTCATAGCACCATCCAAGGCTCTAGCATAGACCTAGTAGTGGCTCTGTTAGGGTCTGAATATCCAAAATTCATAGGTTGAAATCCTAAACCTCAATGTGATGGTATTAAGAGGTGGGAGGTGATTGGATTATGAAGGCAGAGCCCTTATAAATGGGATGAGTGCGCTTATAAAAGAGGCCCAAGAAAGCTCGTTCATCACTTCCACTGTGTAAGGACAGAGTGAGAATGTTCAAGCCAGGAGAAAACAGGCTATCACCAAACACTAAATCTGCAGCTTTTTGATATTGGACTTCTCAGTCTCCAGAACTATGTAAATAACTTTTATAAGTAACTCAGTTTATGGTATTTTGTTATTAGCAGTGTGAATAGACTAAGACACTCCTACCTAGAAAATGCCTCTTTCCTTGTCACTAGCTGGAGAAGAATGATTCAGAAGAGTGCACCCAATTCTGGAACAGACTCAAGGATGTTATTCTGTATCAACTGGTGATTTCAATGCTCTTGTCCTTGCTGCAAGAAAAAAATGTGTTGGAACTTGGGAAGTATGTGTGTAAAGGAGGAAGGAGTGCTTTATGTATTTTTCCAGCAGAATTTCGCTAATATATCATTAGTTACATTGTTACATGATCACGTCTAATAGCAAGGAAGGCCAGGAAATGGTCTTTGAAACTGAATGCATTGCCTCCCTGAATTAAGTTGGAATTCTATTTGTAGGAAGGAAAAGTGATAGCATTTGGTAGGCAACTACAGTGTTTGTCATCTCCAATGACACCAGTCAACCTACCTTACCTTGCATTTCTCTGAGCTCCTTCTCTTGGAACATTTCATCCCACAGTTACCTTTTCTCTGTGCTTTTTCTCAGTGTTGCCAGAATCCAGGTCAGGATCTCGATAGAGTGCAGGCCACCTTAAAGGAGCTATAATGTGCCTCCTGGTGGTCTCAGGCTTGGTATAAAAAGCATTCTGACCAGTTCTTGGTCCCAGAGGCCATCTAAGAGGGAAACAATGATTAACTCTTCTTCTCAATGAGATGCTGGAAGACCATTTGGAGCCTTGGAATAGTGATGAATAGTTTAGCACCATCCCCTTGGTGATAAGTGAGTTTTGCTCAGTTAGTTCGTGGGAGATCCGGTTGTTTGAAAGAGTCTGGGACCTGCCCCTTCTCTCTCTCTTGCTCCTGCTCCTGCCATGTGATGCACTTACTCCCCCTTTGCCTTCATCCATGACTATAAGCTTCCAAAGGCCTCACCAGAAAGCAGATGCTGGCACCAGACTTCCTGTACAGCCTACAGAACCGTGAGCCAACGGGGACCATCAACCTAGCGGTGTCGCAACCTAGTCCACTCACATCATTTCTCATGTCTTTTATGTTCAGCTGACTGTGAGCCCCTGCTGTCCTAGGTTACAAGCTTCTTATGAACAGAGCTATGACTTAGACACCCTCACGGGTACAAACAATAGGCGTACATTAAGCATGTCATAAACTAATTAGATGGAATCCATAGCAACGTGTTGTGTTGCAGAATTTTACCTTTTCAAGAAAGCATTTACTAATTAAGGAAAAGTTAGGAGACACATCTTTCCTCTCTTCCTTTGCTATGGTTTGGATGCTGTTTGCCCCACCAAAACTCATGTTAAAATTTGATCCCCAGTGTGGCAGTGTAGCGAGGCAGGGCTCCGTGGGAGGCATTTGGGTTATGGGGGTAGATTCCTCATGAATAGAAATGTACTCTCTTGTGGGTGAGTGAGTTTTAGTTCTCATGGGAATGAATTAATTCCTGTGTTAGTCCATTTTTGCATTGCTGTAAAGAAATACCTGAGGCCGGGTAATTTATAAAGACAGGAGATTTAATTGGTTCATGGTTCTGCAGGCTGTACAGGAAGCATCTGCTTCTGGTGAGGCCTTAGGAAGCTTACGATCATGGCTGAAGGCAAAGGGGGAGTAGGGGCAACATATGGTGGGTGCAGGAGCAAGACAGAGAGAAGAGGGAGGTCCTAGACTTTTTTAAACAACCGGATCTCCTGTGAGCTAACTGAGCAAGATCTCACTTATCACTAAGGGGATGGTGCTAAACTACTCATGAGGGATCTGGCCCCGTGATGCAATCACCTCCACCAGGCCCCACCTCCAACTTTGGAAATCATATTTCCAAATGAGATTTTGAGGGCACAAACATCCAAACTGCATCAGTTCCTATAAGAGCAGGTTATTAAAAGGAGTCTCACTTCCTTGATTTTTCTCTCTTGCTTTTTCTCTTCCCATGCGATCTCTTTGCACATGCTGGCTCCTCTTCCACTTTCTACCGTGAATTCAAGTAGCAGGAGACTTTCACCAGATGCAGTTACTTAATCTTGTGATTTTCAGCCATCAGAATCATGAGCAAAATAAACTTATTTTTTTTATAAATTATCCGGCCTCATGCATTCTGTTAGGGCAACACTAAAGGGACTAAGAGACCCTCCTTCTATCATTTAAATTTATAATACATACTCATGACTTTCTTTCCATTCAGCCCCATTGCTTATCATATATTTTACTCTATATAGGGTTGTTGGTAAGGTCTTGCTAGGTGAGTTAGCTAAGTGGGCTGGCGCAGGAATCAACTGAGGCCATGATCTGAGGTTTGGTTTCCTAATGGACCATTTATCCATGATCTTGAATGGTGCTAGGCTCTAGACCTTGGTCTTCTCGGTGGAGAAACCTATTCTTGCTTCAGGTAAAAAGACTCCAATATGTGCTACATAGGTAGGTCAGAAGCATTGTTTTAAATCAAGGAACCACATTATTTATGTGTGCTTCTTGGGTGGTCTGAATCAGGGACCCCAGGATTAGCACAGTGCTAAAAAAGTAGACTTGCTGCATCATTCTGGAGGCCCACATATTTCTCTATTATGTAGCCACTGACTAACTCCTTACACTTGAAACTCTAGTCACAGAACACCTTTTAACTTCAGATATAAAGGATATCTTAGTCTGGTCACTCTGTGACACTCTAACTTAGGGCTTCTCATCAAAGTCTTGGCCCTGACCTCAGAGTTCCAGGATCAGTGGCCTTAGGTAGGGCCTAGTTATTGACATTTTTAGATACCGTCCTTCCTCAGGTAATGCTAATTGTGCATCCTAGAGTGTAAAACCACCTCAAAACCCCAGTGAGAAACTGAACTGTAGACTCCCTTAACCCCAGTCACAAATAAGCTCCCTGAAATCATTCATAGTTGATCCTGACTTCAACGCACTGGCTTCTAAATCTTTTCAATCACTGATATGATGTCATACCAGACCCAACATGCCATCCACCCAACATCACCACAGAGAAAATCTAAAACTTCCTCTCCATTTGGTCACACATTTGAATTTTAGCTCTGGAAATACATAATTCTGTAATTAATGGCATAGACCATCTTTAATTCCAGAAAGAATGACCTCTTACTTTGGCTACAGTTTCTTCTTAATTCTAGCTTTGGACCAGTCTCGAAAGCTGGCCACAGACTGATCTCAAGACCAGACCCAAGTTACCCCATAATCATGATCATCCACTTTATATTTTGTCTGACCACTCCTGGATTCTTTCTTTGGTCATAGATTGCTCCATACTTGATAAATTATAAATTTATAACCCTAGCCACAAATGGAACCCAGAGCTCCAGCCTCAGTTCAACCTCAAACTCTAGCCATAAATTAACAACCCAGAAGGACTTCTCTCTTTGGCTAGCTAAAAATCAGAATTATCATCAATTTTTAAATGAAAAATTTAAATATAGATAGATGTCAAGAAACTAGCATATTGAACCCTATGTATGTATTTCACAGCTCCAACAATTACCAGTACATTCTTTTTTCATTCATAACCTTACTGACTTCTTTTTCCTCCCTCTCCTTGATTATTCTGAAGGAAATGCAGACATCATTATATCTTATCATCTGTATGTGTTTTGGTTTATATCTCTAAAATATAAGGGCTTTGTTGAAAAAGATTGACAGGTTAAAACCATGACATAATTGTTACACCTAAAACTTAAAACTTCCTTATGCACAAGTATCTAGCAAGTGATTTTATTTCTCAAATTGTTTTATATGTAGAAATTTTCAGTTTGTTTGATCCAAATAAGTTATTTGTTATTTGTTAAATAAGCACATTGTTTTTGGTTGATATGCCTGTGTCTTTTAACTTATAGGTTTCCTCTTTATTACTATTGTTATTGCATTTTTTGTTGCTGTTGTAGGAACTATTAACTGCCAACTATTAAGCTCTAAATATGGGGCCACACTGACGCTTAGCGCTGGTCACTGATGCACCAGCACAAACTGTCCCAGAGAAGGAAGGCCCTGATCACAAGGGGTGCAAGCCAGGGAGTGAGTGGCATATCCCTCGGTACAGCCACTAACCATGAAACTCCATAAAGCTTCTGCCCTCCAACTAGTGAGGAACATCTGGCTGTCGTATGAAACGATGGCCAAATCTTGCATTTATCATGGTCATTCTGTTCTCTCACTGCTATTTCCTGACACAGAATCGTGGCAGCAAAGATGAAGCTAAACAGCCTGTGTGTACATATGAAAAATTTAAATTCACATGCACAGGACAGGCTCATGCTGTCCTTGCCCATGCTTAGTCTGCCTATGGCAATAAAACTCTGATTTACAGTCCAGAGCTACAGTTGCTAAGATAAGCCACCAAGGTGGACCATTAAGGTGGCAGTGTCAACATTTGCAGGGGTTTAGAGAAGGGAAAGAAATTGAGGCATCACCCAGTGGGAAAGAGAAGTGTACATATAGCTTTCATCATGGAGAAAAATAACCCTAATGTCAAAATGACCAGGTTTTTGTGATGAGGACTTGACTGTTTCTACAAGGAGCTAGTTTATATTTGAGTGCTGAGATTTTTGAAGCATTTGGCATGATTAGCATTGAGTGAAGTAGCAAAAAACAGCATCTTCAGCAACTTTATATGGCCTTCAGAGAATGATGCTCAAAGTTCTTGGCTGATATTCAAGTTTCTGCCCATCATATCCTTGCCTATTTTGACAGCCACATCTCCTTCTCTTCTACTGGACTCTTCCCCAGCCAGACTGAGCTCCTCTCTGCTTCCCAAACAGGACATGCACTTTTCTCTATCTTTGCATCATCTGCTCATATTGTTCCCTACTCTTGGAATGCCCTTCCCAAGCCCTCTCTGTGCACGTGCTATCCAGGAACTGGGATGATAACTCTTGGACCAAACAGGAACTGTTGAGAAGCAGCAGGAGGTGGGTCACCTTAAACACAGAAGAAACCAAAAGAAAGGTTTGTTTAAAATGACCCGGAGCTTGGGGCTAGGAAGTTCCTGGATACCTAGACAGCTGGAAGAGGAGCATGAACCAGGAGGCCAGGAGAGACTTCACTCCAATCTGGTGCCCTCGCTATGGCACAACTCATCCAAAGAGAAAAGCTCCATGAAAACACGTTGAGCAAAATTATTCATTCTCATTTCTTAACGTAGCTTTCTAATTTAATAGTAAAAAAATACTTGTTTTGGTTTAAATTTCTCTACTTTTTAGATACCATTTTCTCTCCCAAACTAGGTCATTTGAATTATCTGCTGATAGTTCAAATCTGTAGATAATTTGCTTTTACTCACATTCCTAAGAACTAATTACCTGTACATATAAAATGATGAAATCTCATTATATTTTCTTTTAAAACTCTGACATGCATTTAATTACATTAGTCAATTATTACTGTACATGCTGAGGATTTGCTTTTGACCAGCTCGTGCTGGAATATTTACTGCACAGATGTGTTACTTTAATTAAACAAATGTGATTACACACATATCAATTTTTATTTGGTTTCAAAGCCCAGAATCTAAAAGTGACGCAGTTGGCAGAGCTGTGTGGTGCGGTGCTGGTTCCCAGGAACACAGCAAGAGGCACTTTACTGAGGGAACGCTGCGTGCCTGCAACTCTGCGTGGGAGACTTCAGCCACAAGTGGGTTTTTGTCTGTGTGTAAGTGCCATTGAGTGAACCCAAGAAGGGAACAAACAAACCAGCCCCGAATCTTTCTAGCACATCTTCAGCTTTGCTCTCTTATATATAGGAAATGAGAGACAGTGCTTGGAGAACCTGCAGGAAAACTAATCTAAAAGCCAGTCCATTTGAGAGTGGGAGTTGCTTGGAACTGGTGCTTGGTTAAATAGGCCAGCTGGTATTTCTCTTTAAAATCAGGGATGAAGTTGGACAACATTAGAACATTGAACTTGGTCTCTTGGGCTTTTCCTGCCATATCCTACAGCAATTCCCTAAGCCATGAGGTTGGCATCAAGGAAGGAGACCACCTCCCAGTGCCTAGTCTGAAGCAAGCAGTTTTGAGGAACAATATGAAGACTTAGATGGAAAATCTGAATGTGCTTTACAAACTAGAGAAATGTAAAATTCTCTATAACTCTTGGTAAAATGATTCCACATATCAGGCACAGAGTAAGTAGTCTTGGTTATTAATAAAGGCAGTAAGTCAACTCATTAATCAACAAACACTGAGCACTGTATGAACTGATTTCTGGTGGGCACAAACAGAAAGACAATAGTTTGTGCACATGAATGCAGACTAGTTGTTTTCCTTGGCCTTGGACACAAAGGATTGCCGTGTTGGTTGTTAAGGGTGTCTCTGTCTGGGATGCATGGCTATGGCACCTGAAGAACCAATCCAATTGGTCAAGTCAACCAAAAGTTCTGCTTAAATCATCTCCAGTTATTTTGGATATAGGTAGTGTCTCTGAGGATGAGATTGGGAGCCAATGAGATGGGACACACTTGTGCTCCCAAATTCACCATGAGCATCAAGAGTTCACTGAAATGCTGAAGAGCATGTCATCCACTCCAGGCTCAGAAGGAGGTAAAGGAGAGGCAGCAAGTTGTTGCAAAAAGTGAAGAAAGTGCAGGTTCTAGGTGAGACAGAGAAGCACACGAAGAGCAGGTGCAACACCCAGCTGTATGGCTTCAACCTCTTATCGTGACAGTGCCATATCTAACAGTGATGATGAAACCCATCTCATAGTGTTGTTACAGGGATTATGAACCATATATGTGTGATGCCCAGAACGTAGTACATTCTCAGGAAATTACTGTTGGAGATGATGAGGATAATAGGGTTGGTGTGGAGCAGCTTGGAATGATTAATTTTTGGAAAAAAAGGTTGTTTTCATTCACTTTGCCTATGCCATTCTTCCTTTCAGCATTTGGCATAGCACTGACCCATTCCCATTCTCACCTCAAGACAAAAGCCTACATAGGTACCTTTGCAGAGTTTTAAGAGAAGGAAAGTTATCTGGTCCAGCACTCTTGAAATGAATTGCATAACTCTTTCAGCTATGTAGTGGCAGAATTAGGAAACAAACCCGGGTCTCTTACTTTGAGTTAAATGCTCCTTACATTGTATTTCTTTATGGGATGAATATTATACATCACCTAGAGAGATATGCATTTAAAAAGAGAAATATGGGGAGGGCAATAATTAACCCGAACTAGTAGTGGTATTTCAGATATTTCTGTTTTATCAAGTGAGACACTGTTGGGATATTGCTGGCATATACACCTTCCTGGTAGCTCTTGGAAGGGGCCAGCATTTTCCTATGAATTAGACTTGAGGTTTCCAACACATACGGGTTGAAATACTGATCCCCTCAACCAAGTGAAGTTTGGGACAGCCTTCTTCAGGTTCCATATTCTCTCTCCTTCACCCTGAGTACCCTATACAAATATGATCACTTTCTATGAGTGTCGTGAAGCTAGAAAGTTTGGGAAGCATCAGCTTAGCTTGACTAGCTGGTCCATAAGACCAGGCTTTGCCTGTGAAGAGCTAAACAATCAGCATATAAAATTATTTGAGCTTCAGTTTCCTTATCAGTGAAATTGATATAATTCTTATCTGTCAGTTTTGCTGTAAAGATTCATTGAGACAGTCCAGTATAGTGTCTAAAATATCACAGATGCCTAAACTCACTGTGAGTTGAAGATACCACTATTTTTTTTGGTTTGTAATTTTATTTGTTAAAATAGAGAACACAAAGAACTTCTGGCTTTCCACTGCCGTCACAGCTTGGTAGGTGGAATCGGAGATAGCTTGGCTGTTTGAGCTTTGAGTTTTGGCTGTGACCTGTTTCTGCCTTACTTCGAGTTCCATTTAATCCACCAGCAAAGATCTGGTCTGATGTGGTCACTATGGCTTAAGGTAGCAAAACCGGAGCTAGGCTCTGCTGTCCTCACTTCCTCAAAAGCACCCAGGGCTCAGCTCAGGCCTATCTCTGCACCCCAACCCCACCCCACTCCCCAGCTGCTGATCTCATTCTTTTGCCAGGGCCAATTATAATTAAAACCAGATTTGTAGGGAGAAACATGCATGCACACACAGCCAAAGCCTGGAATTGCTTACCCGAAAACAAGTTCCCTCCTCCTTCTGCTCCAGTTCTTCAGCCTTACCAAGAGTAGGGGAGGGAAGTGGAGAGAAGAAACAGGATTTGCATTGGGTGTGCTGAGGCAAGGTGATCCTGGACAAGTGACAGGCAAGCAGTCATCCTCCACCTCGCTAGTTTTTGGACTAGCTCAGGGCAGCAGCCTCAGGTTGCCCAGTGGAGTCCAGCCCAACAGTAGCACTTGGCCTTCCCTCCCTTGGGGTGGGTCACTGTGGGTTGAGCCCAGCACCGTGGGGGCCAGGGCTGGGCTGCTTGCCCACTGTACCTCATTATGTATTCCTTCATTGTTTCCTATGCAAATTAAGTTAATGAGAATTAGGAACATAATGGAGCCCATTCACCGTTCTAGTCGCTGGAAAATGGGTTTGACTACCAATTTTCCATTACAGCTGTTTTGTAATTACCGTGGAATACTCTGAATTCTAATGGAGACGCTGAGCTGCCTGACAGCCTCTTGACTACTTTTTTTTTTTTTTTTTCCGGAAGGTTGAAAAAAGGAAACTCAAACCCTATAACATAAAAGCCTTTCTATCAGAGTGCCTCGGTTTGCTTCTCCTATGGAGATGTCCTCCACTCTTGCAGGAAGGGTCTGCTTCCATCACTGGGGTCCTGACCTTTGCTGTGATTAGACTAGTTAACCTTTTCGTCAGAGTTATCCCTTGCCTTGCAAGCAAGCAAAACAGAGTTTAGGGCTACACTCAGCCAGGAGTGGCCCTCTGAAGCAGGCCAGGGCAGTCCAGGGTCCAAGTGTACCACTGCTCCTGGATCACCTGCTACCCAGCCTGCCTCTCCCACCTAGGACTCCAACCAAACACCTCCTCACTCACCTGTTGCTGTTTGGGACACCTAGGAGTATAGGGGTTATCTTAGTCCATTTAGGCTTCAGTGTACTATAGACTGAGTAGCTTATAAACAACAGGAATTTATTTCTCAAAGTTCCGGAGGCCGGGAAGTCCAAGATCAAGGTGCCTGCAGACTCAGTGTTTGGCGAGGGCCTGCATCCTGGTTCATAGACAGCTGTCCTCTTATTGTAACCTCACATGGCTGAAGGGGTGAGAGATCCCTCTGGGCCTTCTTTTATAAGGGCACTAATCCCATTCCCAAGTCACCTAATCACCTCCCAAAGGCCTCACCTCCAAATGCCATCACATTGGGAATAGAGTTTCAACACATACATTGGGAGAGATGCAAATATTTAGTTATAGCATTTCACCCTGGCCCCTCAAAATTTATGTACTTCTCACATGTTGTCAATTCAAAAGCCCAAAGTCTAAACTATCTTCTAAATATCATCTAATTCAGATATGGGTGAGACTCAAGATATGAGTCATCTTGAGGCAAATTCCTCTCTAGCTGTGAATTTGTGAAATCAAACATGTCCTGTGCTTCCAAGATACAATGGAGGGACAGACATAGTATAGACAATTCTCTTCCAAAAGGCATAAATAGGAAAGAAGAAAGTAGGAAGAGGTCCTGAGCAAGTCTAAAATCCAACGGGCAAATTACATTATCCCTTAAGGCTCCTTGGCTTGATGCTTTGCTCTCTAGGCACACAGTGGTGGGGGTTCTGTCTTCTAGACCGACTGAGACAGCAGTCCCGCCTCTGCAGATTTGCTGGACATGGGTTGAGCCCCCAAGGCTCTGGGTAGCCCTGTCATCTCGGCTTTGGGCACAGCCCCTGCCACAGCTCTCATGGGATGGAGTTGTGTGCCTGATGCTCTTCCAGGCTGCGATTGTATGCTGGAGGCTCTAGAGGTGTAGGGTCTCTAGGGGGACTCACCCCCACAGTTCTGCTGGGCATTGCCCTAATGGGGTTTTCGGTGGTCCCAAACTTCCCAGTGGCCCCCCGCCTGGGTTCCATGCCAGCAGCTCCAGGCAGCTCATCCTTTGGAATCTAGGTGGAGGTAGCCACATACCCAAAGCTTTGCTGGATACAGGGTAACTCCCACTAGGGCCCACTGAAGCCTCACTTAGGGGTGGCTGAATTGCTTGGAGCTGCAGTGTGGGGAGTGAAGCCAGTGATGTGAGGCAGTGTTGGGCAATGCAGGTGGTTACTCCTCTGCATTTTTTTTTTTTTGTAGCTTCTTTTGAGATGACTGACTAATCTCTATTGGATAGTTATTTGGCCACACCCTTAGTATTCTTTCTTGAGTAGTCTTTCTCATTATTTTCAATGCAGATAGGCTGAAAATGTTCCAATTCTTTAAGTGCAGCTTCTGTATTGATTAATAACTCTGTTTGTAAGTCATTTCTCTCTTTTCACATTTTACTCTAAGCAGTCAAAAGGAACTAGGCCACTCCTTCAATACTTTTAAAGATATTTCCTCCACCAAATTTCCAGTTCTGTTGCTTGCATGTTCTATCTTCCACCAAACACTAAGACATGAACACAATCCAGCCAAGTTCTGTGCCACTTTATAATAAGGATGGCCTTTCCTTTATCGTCCAACAGGTTCCTTATTTCTGATGAGGTCTGAGACCTTATCAGAATGGCCTTTACCACCCATATTTCTACCATCATTCTGTTTAGAATTCTGTTCAGATATTCTCTAAGAAGATTGAGGCTTTCTCTATAGATCTCTTTTCTTTCTGAGCTCTCACTAGAATTGCCCTTAAAGATCTGTTACAACAATGTTGGCTTTTTCTAGCATGTGTCCCAGAACTCTCCAGCCTCTGCCCATTGCCCAGTTCCAAAGCTGCTTCCATATTTTTAGGTATTTGGTATAGCAGTACCTCACTTCTGAGTATCAATTTTCTGTCTTAGATCATTCAGGCTGCTATAGCAAAGCACCATAGATTGGATGGTTTATAAGCATCAGAAATGTATTTCTCACAGTTCTGGAGGCTGAAAGACAATGATTGAGGTGTCAACAGATTTTGTGTCTCGTGAGGGCCTGCTTCCTGGTTCATAGATGGCCACCTCTTCTGTCATGTCCTCACATGGTGGAAGGAGCAAGGGATCTCTCTGGGGCCTTTTATATGAGGGTACTAGTCCTATTCATGAGGTCCTCTGCCTTCATGACCTAATCACTGCCCAAAGCCCCTACCTTCAAATACTCTCACATTTGGGATTAGATTTCCACATACATATTTAGTCTTTGCTATAATAATCCCCTCTTTTGTTTTATTTTAGCACTGACAAAGACCCTCTCCTTGATCAGACTTTGATAAGGCTCCCCTGAGACCTCTTCTCAACTGGCCTAGACTTTGGCTCCAATTTTTGCTGAACTTTCATAGATCAGTTTTATCAAGAATCCTACTAAGTGGCCAGGCGAAGGTTGGCTTACGCCTGTAATCCCAGCACTTTGGGAGCCCGAGGCGGGTGGATCACGAGGTCAAGAGTTTGAGACCAGCCTGGCCAACATGGTGAAACCCCATCTCTACTAAGAATACAAAAATTACCTGGGCATGGTGGTGCATGCCTGTAATCCCAGCTACTTGGGAGGCTGAGGCAGGAGTATCGCTTGAACCTGGGAGGTGGAGGTTGCAGTGAGCCGAGATTGGGCCACTGCACTCCAGCCTGGGTAACAGAGCAAGACTCCATCTCAGGAAAAAAAAAAAAAAAAAAAAACAATCCTACTAAGTAAGTTTGGGAAGGGCTTCTCCAGCTCCACATCTGATCACCTTTGATATCTGATTAAATTCTTCATCCTCCATCCTTGATATCTGATCACTCAGACTTGCCTTCAGCAAAGATCTTGTTAGATTAGTTTAGAAAGAATTCCCCTACCCTTGATGTCTCTTCTTAGTAATTTTCCATCCACCTACCTTTCACACCCACCCTGCTCCTTGGCTATAAATCCCCACTTGTCCTTGCTATATTCAGAATTGAGCCCAGTTCTATATTGAGGTCTCTTTTCCCTTATCACTGTAGTTCCTGAATGAAATCTGTTTTCACTGCTTTAACTACTGTCTGGCTCTAGTTTTGTTTAATAGCACCAAAGAGTCTAGGAGGAAGGACATGTTAAGAGTTTAAACGGTTCAAAATTTTCCAAGAGTCCAATGTGGCGGGATCGTAGGATGCAAGACAGTGAGGGTGGGGTTGACAGCAGGGAGCACTGGGGGAAGGGCATGAAGAGCCAAGATTTTATTCTTAAGGCTTCTTAATCGGGGGAGAAACATGATGAGAGTTTTAGTTTAGAAGGACATTCTGGCTACAGTGTGGAGAAGGGATTTGGACATAGGTACAGAGGGGTGGGGTTGTTTTGGTTATGGTTCACATAAAACCCAGGTAGGGGTCCATGACAATTATACACTGATCCTTATTGATGGGGGAACCATGAAGGCTTGAACTAAAGAGGTAACAGCTGGGATGGAGAAATATGAATGGATTAGGAAGATGTTTAGGAGGTAGAACCAATGAGTTTGATGATCAACTGGATACGTGTGGATTGCAGGGCAGTAGGGGACTTCAAGGGTTATTCCTTGGATTATTGAGTGATGTAATTCATCATGTAGTAACAATATTGACAGCTAAAATTTGTGGAGAGTATAATATGTGCCAGGCACTTCTGTTTTACGTATAGAGCTCATTTTATCTTTACAATAACCTAATGAGGTAAGAACTATTAACCTCAATCACACGTGAAGAAGTTGCAACACAGGGAGGTGAAAACAGATACTTGTTCAAGGTTTCACAGTCAGGAAATGTTAGAGTCAGGGCTCAAATCCAGGTGAGCTGGTCTCATAGACCCAGGTGTGTTGGAAAAGGTATTTTCTCTGGGATATGTGTGTATGTGTGTGTGTGTGTGTGTGTGTGTGTGTGAGAGAGAGAGAGAGAGAGAGAGAAAGAGAGAGAGAGAATGAATGAGTTCTGATGTGAGTTGCTGCCTTTGCAACACCATAGTGTAGATTTCCAGGGGGAGGTTGGATAGATAAGCTGTAGTTTAGGAGGAAGGGCTGGGATTGAAATACAGTGAGTAATGTGTCCATGTCAAGACATAGGATTATACAAAATTTCCTAGAAGAGGTGAGTGAGGAGGCCTGGCCAATACCAGTGTTTTTGTGATACACTTAAGGAAAAGACTATAGAAGGCACTGAGTGAGAATATCACAAGTGTAGGGTGAAGGTTAGGTCAGTGAAAAATTTCTCTACCTTCCTTGGGCCCTACTTCAGGCCCTCTGGCTCTTGGGCTAGGTGTGTGTTTTCAGCTGCACAATGGTGCAGCCAGCTTCTGCAGAATAGTCTTATTATCAGGGTCAGAGGCCTGGAATTTGAGGAAGTATGTGGTTGAGCTTCAAGTCCCCGAAATTTAGAAAAACAAGTAAGGATGCGTTTTAGGTTGGTTACTCATAAATTAGAACCAGAAACAAATAGTTTATTATGAGGTGATTCAGGAAGCTCCAGGAAGGGAGTGGTCTCATCTATATTCCATGTTTTCCTGACTGCTCAGAAGTCATTTCTTAGTTTCAGCATTTTTTGCCACCTGGAGAGGCTGAGAAGTTTTAAAACCATGAAGTCCTGCTTTCTTTTTATTTAACAGTTCTTCCCTCAATTTACCTCCTTTCTCTCACATTTCACTATTAGCAGCAAGATGCTGCTGGCAGTGCCTCCAACACTTTGTTTGGAAATCACTTTAGCTGGATAACCAGGTTTACCCCTTACAAGCTTTGCTTTCCCCTTATAGCAGATGACAATTTTGCTGATATTTCTGCCACTATGTAATAAAGACCCCTCTTTGTTCCAGGTTCCAGTAATATGTTCCTTCCTTACTTATGAGCTCTTACTGACAGGCTTCTTGTTTCTATATTTCTGCTAACAGCCTATTCAGGGCAATTTAAGCTTTCTGAATTATGCTCCTCAAAATTCTCCTCAAATCTCTACCCACTGCCTGGGTAGAGTGCTGGTCTCAAGGCCACTGCCACATTTTTAGGTGTTTGTTGAAGTAGCATCCCACTTCTGATACCAAATTCTTTATTAGTCAGAGTTCAGCTACAGAAGAAAAACCAGTAAGAGATATATTCGTGTGTGTGTGTGTAAGTGTATATATATATATATACATATATATATATGTGTATATATATATATATACACATATATATGTGTATATATATATATGTGTATATATATATATACACATATATATATATGTATATATATATATATATGTGTGTATATATATATATATATATGTAAGGATTTGTTACCGGGCTACACAATTGGGGGAACTGGTTAAGCAGTCTCTGTAAGGCTGCCAACTCATCTAATGCCAGAGACTGAGGTCCAAAAGCAGGCAGTTGGGAAAGGAAAGTCATGAGCAGGCTGCAACCCATAAGCACAAGTTGAGACTTTGTGAGCACAGGCTGTTGTGTTCATACTTCTTGCCTCTGACCTTTATAACAACAAGCATCTTGAGCCCTCCATCATGGAGCTAAACAAACACAGCTAGAGGAGCCAGTGGAACTAAGGAGTACCAAGGGAAGGGAGAGAACTTGCTCCATGCCATTGAAATAAACAGTTCAGCTATAATATGTGTGAGCTACAAAATGGCTACTGCTTCATTTCTGCCTCCCTATTCTCCAAATTCTCCGAAGAATTTCGTTTGTGGCCCCACAATTAGAAACATACAATAAAGAAACATACAATAAAGAACATTATGAAAAATGTAGTTCATCCTACCAAATCAAAACATTACGAAGCCGTCAAACATATGCTCCAGTTACACCAACTGCACTTTCCTTATCATACTTTGTATAAATGCACTTTCCTTATCATGCTTTGTATAACTGTACTCTTTTCCTGGACTACCTCCCTTCTGCCTCCTATCTCTGCCCCAATCTGTGCCCCAGCACTAATAGCCAGTCTTCTGTGAGCTAGTCCCAATATGTCTCCATAATACCTGATACCTTCATTACAGCAACAATCACAAGATATGATTTTTGTTTATGTGTCTATCTTCCCCACTGAAGTCTATGCTCCTTCAAGTAATAGCCCGTATTTTCTCTTACATCCCCTGAAGTTAATGCCTAGCAGATAGTAGGTGCTTAATAAGTTTGGATGAATGAAGTAAGTCACAATGTCTCTAATCCTTAGTGTGTTTTGCATGAAATGGCTTTGTAACTCACGAGGCCATTGTAACCATGAACTGTGATGGCACATGTGCAAGTACCCAGTTCTTGGTAGGTTATTACAGAAACTCCAGAACTTCCTGCTTGAGCCTGGCCCTGTGGTGTCGCAGACGGTCCCTGGAGGCCCCTCTACCTTCAATACTGTGGCCTGACAATGTCTTCATTCTGGAACCACCTAGGTCACGGAGATGGCAAAATCTTTAAGAGTGCTATATATTTTTCAAATTCAGGAAAGAGATACACTGGTGAAATTCTCTCTTTGAGGAGAGAGATACATTCCTTGCACACATGGATTCCCCAGTCCGCTGGAGATAAAATGATCCTGACCTTGGAGGAACCATGGTCATAGGGATATGCTGTCTGTGTGCCTGAAGAGTTTGTGTGTCACTTAATCTAGATCACGCTCAGGGTAGTCAGCAGGTCAGGCTCAGATCCAGATAAGCAAGATGTTGTCTGGCTTTCTGTCGTTTGTTTATTCAACACATTTATTGTGGACCCACAGTTTTTCTAGTGCTGTATTAATTGCTGAGAATACAGAGGAGTTAATACATGTAAAACGTTTAGAATAGTGCTTGGTGCCTATAAACCCAGTAAATATTTACTATTCTTCTTATTAAGTGATATATGCAGTTCTCAGTTTCTGCTTTATCTTTGTAGATATGCAGGTGTTATCTGTTCTCTCTCTTTCTGTCTCTGAGTGCTTGGTTGGTTTCCATGAAGTATCATTTGAACTGATCATCCAGAGGGTGCCTGAGAAATTGTTATAATTTATTTTGTACTTATGTGCCAGGAACTGTGCTACATAAATTTTACAAGAGTTAAAATTTGTTTCAGCTGCATTTAACAGAAAAACACGTTTGGTTTCTTTCAGTCTTCTAAAGGATGCCTAGAGGTAGTAGCCAGGGCTAGTATGGCGGTTCTACAATGCCATACTTTCATTACATACAATGCCAAGACTTTTTCTGTTTTTTTGTTTCACTAGTTGCAAGGAAGACTGGGAAATGTAGTATACAGCTGGAGACATCATTGCCCTAAATAAAAATAGGACTCTATTACCAAGAAGGGAGAGGAGAATGGATATTGGGTGGCATCACAGTCTCTCACACCTGAGCATCTGATTCTGTCAGAAGTTAAATGATGACCTCTCCTGTGGATCCCTGGGTTCTTATGAAGCATGAGTATAATACAAGATGTCAACAGGTATTGCAAAGGTAAAATCCTTGCTAAAAAATGGCTTAGTGGAGAGGCTGGGTCATTCTCAGACCAGTTATAGGGTGGCTTGCACATTGGTGTGCTGATTCAGGAATGGATTTAGATGATTGACTCGTAGAAATTTCAGGTGTCTAGAGACAAAATATTGGCCAGACCTAATATTTCAGTTTACCTCTGCTCCAGCCATTGAGGAAAAAAATATCTGCTCTGCATCAAAAGGGAGACAGATGTCAGTTTGCAAAGGAAAGAAACAGAGGGCCAGTAGGCACCTCTTGCTAGGACCTAATTCGCACTCAGGGAACATTTGATCCACTGGGCTCTGAGGGAAGTTTAATTGAAATGCAAAAACCAAAGGTCAAAACCATGTAAAATTTAAAGGCCATTTTTACTATTTGACAAGGAACAAATTGTAACTTTATATTGCTTTTAGATGCAATTTTGTTCAGTGAAATTAGATTATACTCAACTAAAGCACCTTCTTTAGAGCTTTTATATTAAATATTAGAACTTATTAGCAGGACCTTGATTTCGTCAGTAAATACCAAAGAAAATATTTGGTGGGAAATGCAGCTGCCTAATCTGCATTAATACAAACGAGAACTATTAAGCTTAGCTGATTAGCATATTCATATGTACTGTAGTCCCCATGTATTTAAAATAGATTCTGCTAGATTCCGATTACAAACTCAGTGTATGTATAACGCTGTGAACCAGAGCCATGGCAATAGCGTGCCACTGACGAAGGGTAAGGAGCCCCAGCAGGAGGTAATTTTTGAGCAGAAAAATCTCGGCGTTGTTTCCATAACCAGCCTTGTCTCAAAGTCTCTGAGAAGCAGATGAACTGACAGACAGTAACCCAAGATAGAGCCTATGTTCCTGGGGAACAAGATAGATAGGTCAGAACAAATGTGTGTGTGTGTGTTTAATTCATTTATTTGTTCATTTCTTCATTTGCACAGCACATGTTTATTATTTACATATAATAATAAATGTATATTATGTATATTGTTTATATGTATATCTATAATAATACGTGTATATTATAGTAATACATATATAGTAAAGAAATATATTTTTATGTTTATCTTGAGCCCATGATATTGCAGGCACTGGGGTGGTGCTGGTGACTGGTGAGAATAAGGGCCACCCTGAGAACAGGGTTCATCTCCTCAAGGAGCTGGAGGAAGGGAATCCTGGCTTGCCAAATCTGGGGCTGATTTTTCAAATTCCCGCCTGATTCCCTGACCTAGTCCTTTCATGGCTAGGAGTGTGGCTCCCATGGAAGGTTCCTCTCAATGTGGAGAGCCAGGGGCAAGGAGTGGGGGGCAGGGAAGAACTGCCTGGCTGCTCCTGCCCTCATGGAGCCCACAGATGACCATAGGAAGGGCACTTTGTGTTCCTTGCTCCCCAACAAGGGAGTTTCCTGTTTCCAGTGACACAGCTTGAGGTGACTGTAGTTGATCAGTGAGGGGCTAATGTGCTTGGATGGGATGATGCAGATTGCTTACAGATAAGGTACCTGTGCCTTTATATTTGAAGGTCAGTGTCCTCTGGGAGGACAACACTCTAAAGAACATGGTTACTTCCTTGTGCATGTGTCTGTCCAGGTCCCAGAGCATCCAGAGCAGGCCTGTGTTGAGGAAGTACCTTTTGGGATGGTGGGTGATGCTGGGGGTCTGCAGGACTGCGGGAAGGCAGTAAAGTATTCATTCTCCGGGCAACCCAGGTTATTTACTCTGCTCTTTTGTGCTGTCATCTTTCTGGTGCCCAACATGTGGAATTCCAGAATTCTGGTGCTGGAAACAATCATAGACATTATTCTATTCTAAAGACTAAGAAACTGAGGTTCAGGGGAGTCCTGAGACAGGCGGAAGTGATGCAGTCCAAACCAAATGCCATGTTTTCTGAACCTCAGACCAGCAGGTGAACTCCTGACAATGATTCCTAACATTTATTTAGTCTCCATTGATCCAAGCTGCCCTCTGCGTGCATTGTAACTAGATGTAACAGGTTTTTAAGCTTTCAGAACTCCACATTTTGTGACTTTTCTTGAACCTGGCCATTCATTCATTCTTTTAACAGATACTTATGGAGCACCCCTCTGTTTGAGGAGCTGTGCGAGGCCTTAGAGTTGAAGCCGTGAGTAGAAAGACAAAGGTTCTGGGCTCAGGAGCTTATATTCTAGTGAGAAGAGTGACAATGAAGATACAGCTGCCAGGTAGGGATACCTGCTCTGAGAAAGGGTGTGGCAGGGTCAGGGGATGGAGAGTGACCAGGCTGTTTGTCCTGAGAGTGGGTGTGGGGTAGTCTTATTTATTGAGCAGATAAGGTGACATTTGAGCAGCTGAAGGAAATAAGTAATGAGACATAGACTGCCTGGGGAGAGCGTGTTCCATATAGAGACACGGAACACAGCCTGTTGGGGAGGAAGGTGTTTACAATGTGGCACAAGGGAGGAGACAGCAGTAGAGAGGGTGGAGAGGAATGAGGAGCAGATTGGACATATGCCTGTTGTGGGGGACAGCATGCAGTTTATTATCCAGTCGGGGCCCTAGATGGTGAAAGGAGGTGCTGCTAGTAATTGCACTAGGATAGACATGAGTGCCAGAGTCTGAGGCAGGCCAGGGTGTGTAGTCACCTGCCATGAAGGCCAGTATGAGGTGTTGGCTCTTACTCCAGGGGGGTGAGGAGCCTTGGAGGCTATCAGCAGAGGGCAGGAGTGGTTGGATATTAGGTCCATATTGACTGGGAAGCTATCAGGTTTACTGGCAGATTGGATGGGGGCTGCGAGAGAAAAGGAGGGTTAAACATGACTCCACAGTCTGAGCAACCGGAAGACAGAGTTGCCTCTATGGAAGTGCCAGGAGACTGCTGGAAAATAATATTTGAGGAGAAATGGAAGAGTTTGGTTGTTCATTACCTTTGATGCATGTTACCATTGATGTGTGTTACCTTTGATGTTCTTATTTGACATTTGAGTGAAGGTGTCATATTTAGTTAGAAGCAGGAGTCTTCAGGAGATATCCATCTATCTATCTATTTGACTATCTATCGATCAATCTACCTATCCAGTATTGGAAGCCCTTAGAGCAGGGTGAGATCTCTGAGAGAGTGAGTACAGAGAAGAGAGCAAGGACTGAGCCCTGGGCCCTGCAAAGTTTACAGATTAGAAGGACCAGCCCCAGAAAATAAGGCTGAGAAGAAACAGGCAGAGAGGTGGGAAGGAGGCAAGGGGCATGACGTCCTAAGCCAAGTGAGAAAAATCTTTCCAGGATCTACCATAACCTGTACAGGATGTTTTGGGACAGCGACTTGGAGCAGCATTTGATGGGAGAGGAGGGAAGCTGTGAGACATCAGCTCTGAGCCCTGAGTCCAGGGCTGGTCCTGTGGAGACAGGGGTTGCTATGTCATGAGCAGTGTGTGTGTGAGTGTGAGGTGTCGGGGGAAAGGTAGTAAGAAGCTGAGAAAATGCCCCAAGCTGACCTCTCCCAAGGGAGTTGGAGCCATGAGTACCTGGGCAATCTGAGGTGAACACTCGTCGCTCTGTGGGTCACTAGTATCTAACAATAAGACCCCACCTGCACCTGTTGATACACCCTCAGGGTGAGAGGCAAAGAAACACCACTGGGAAACTACAGACACGCAATCAGGACTTTTCTCTAAAGTAAAGAGAACTTAGGGTCAGGATTCGGGGATCAAATCTAGCTTCCTTGTTTGGCCTCTCTGAGTCTTTGTCCCTTTGCCTCTAAAATTGAGTATTTCCTTGCCTTATCTGAGCTTATGTAAGGGCTAAATGGGACATGCTATACCAAAAACAATTTATGGAGACCCAGTTCATTATAAGAGTACAACGCATTCATCTTCTTCATCTTTATAATTTTTGCTACTCCTTTCTGTTTAAATTGAAACAGATGTAGAGGCTTGTTTTCTAGAGGAACAACAAAGAAAAAAACAAGCAACAGGGAAAGTAGTCTTTGGTTAGTGAGTATTCAGGAAATTTCAGGGCAAAACAAGGAAGGTGATTGGAACCCTAATAAGATCGCTTCCAGCATAAGGATGACAGTGATGGCAGAGAGGAGACTTCATACTTGGACATAGCTTTGTGAGCTCCTAAAGAAGCCCAGCTCATGGTCTGCCCTTCCAGATAGGCTGCTGAAGGAACAGTGAAGTCTGGAGCTGAAACAGCTTCCTGAGCAGAAATCTAGTTCATTTCCCTAGGCTCAGGAGAGTGGCTTAGAAGCCACCATCTCTGCCTTTTTTTCCTGATGCTGTCTGTGGCTGACTGTGGCAGGTGGGAAGCTCTGGGAGCTCCAGCCCTGTCCTCTGTCCTTGCAGACACCCAGGGTGGGTGACCACAGCCTATGAAGTAAGCCAGTCCTTAATCCATGGAGCACATGCCCAGATACAGGGACATGGTGCCATAATGGACACTCCAAAATGCCTACTCCCCATGGTTGGACCACATCCAGATGACTTTTTTTGTTTGTTTGTTTGTTTTTGAGAGAGTTTCACTTTTGTCACCCAGGCTGGAGTGCAATGGCACCATCTCGGCTCACTGCAACCTCCACCTCCTGGGTTCAAGTGATTTTCCTGCCTCAGCCTCCCGGGTAGCTGGATTACAGGCACATGCCACCACGCTGGCTAATTTTTGTATTTTTAGTAGAGACAGGGTTTCACCATGTTGGCCAGGCTGGTCTCGAACTCCTGACTTCAGGTGATCTGCCCGCCTCAGCCTCCCAAAGTGCTGGGATTACAGGCATGAACCACCGTGCCCGGCCGAGGTGACTTGTTTTTGATTAAAGGATGCTGCCTGGTCTTCTGCGATGAGCCCACCCTCCAATCTTCATAGTCTCCACTTGACATCAGCAGGGTCACGAAGGAATCAGATGACCAAGAGGGGGCTCTTCCTTGAGAAGGTGCAAGTAGAGGTATCACCTGCCTAAAGGTCCTGCCCAGGGATGGGTGCTTGCCAGGTCAGGGGACAGGGCAGGGGCATTTCATTGTGGGAAGAGGGGAAGAGGGTGTGGTGGGGGGGCATGGCCTCTGGAGTTGGGGCAGCCTACCCCCTGAATGGTCCCAAGGTCAGGCTTGTAGCAACAGGGTTCCTGGGGCGGGAGGAGGGTGGGGGCTGAGTGTGGTTTTTACTAACGTCCACTTTAGCCTGTGCCAGTCTTGCCCATGGCAGAGCCCCTGTTCATGCCCTAAGTTTAGACGTTTTCCAGAGCCAGCCTCAGGACAGTGTTTCCCATGAGCACAGAGTTCTGGTTGAGCCTTCAGCTCCTTCAAGCTGAAGGACTGCTGAGAGCCTGCAGTGTGCTCCCTCAGGGCTGGCATTTTAACCACTTTTAGTGCTTAATTCTGCACAGCCTCCTACATTATCTCATGGGTCAAACTCCTCTCTTCAAGCTCCAGAAGCAACAGGTGTGTCTCCCACCCCCTCCCCCAGCCCTTCCCTTTCCCCTATTGCCCTGCTCCAAGGAGGGCCTGGCCCAGGGGTCAGGAAGCACCAAAGGTGTTTCAGCGGTGATGCTCCACAGTGACAGTTCGGGCGCCAGCAACCAAGTGACGGTGGTGGGGAAGTGCATTCCAGGCCCCGTAGCCTCAAAAGTCAGCTCGCGTGGCCACCTCCCTTCTGCACCTGAAGCCTTGCGGCTGGCGCTGTCTCTGCTCAGGGGCCTGAATAAAGCCGAAAAGGGGAGATGCTGTTCGCCTTCCCAGATGGGACCACCAGGGGGCAGTGGAGCACACTCGCAGGCTGCCGGCTGCCTCAGGACTAGGAAAAGGCGGCGGGAGCTGCTGTGGCAGGGGAAACAGGCGACCCTAGGGTCAGAAATCATCTTCAGAGCACCGGGTCTCCTCTCAGAGAATGGCAGGACTGTGCATTGGCTCCAAACTAGCCAGCTTTTATCGTTACTCAGAAGCTGCCCAACCCTGACAACCCCATCATCATTTCGTTCTGGATCATCACCCTTATTTTACTGGCATGAAGAGCCCAGAGAGGTTGAGTAACTGCACTGGAGCCACACAGCCATGAAAGTGGTCGAGCACTGGATTTTCACAGTGGGATTTTTTAACGCCAAGGATCTTCCTCATTGCTTCACAACGGTTAGTCCAGTTCTTACCTGGGAAGAAGATGCCCAGCCCCCTTCACACCATTATCAGAATCTCTTGGAGGAGGGAAGGGTCTTGCCTGAATCTCAGGTTTTAACAAGCTTCCCAGGTGATGCTGGCACACATATGTAATGGGAATCCTGCTCTTGTAGCAACACCTGACCTGAACCCTATTGTAAAGGAAGCGTATTTTTCCCTTAGTCTTCTTCCCATCCACTCCCCACTCATGCTGAGCTTCCAGTCCCCCACGCCCAGTCCCCAGCCCCAGCCCCAGCCCCAGCCCACGATGTCAACCATGCACCTCTGAAATCTCCCTCCCGCCAAGGACTTGTCTGCATCCCTCCTGGCTTGCCCTCCTCGCCCTCTGACAGACACTGACACTGAGCTGCCCTTTACCGCCATACCTTCCAAAGTGACAACAAGTTAATCTGATTAAAAAAATCAATTCTGGTGGGATTAAGATAGAAAGTTGCCCCAACAACCAGTCAATCCCAGGTATCATGGGAATTTAAAGCCGGACTTTCTGGACATAAAATCACAGTCTGAGCTTTTAATCCAGAAATGCTACAACGAGGGTGGGAATTTCAGGAAGAAGGGGGAGAAGCATTTGGAAAGATGGAGATCCTTGACTTTGGGGTCAGGGATTGAGGGGGGTTTTATCTATACTGTGAAGGTGACAAATGCCAGCCTCGGGTTTTTGTTTTATTGAAAGGAACATGTATTGGTTTTTCCATTATAGAGACAATAGATATGCATGCAAAATATCCAAGCAATATAGAAAATTGTAAAAGGAAATGAAAAGCACAGTGATTCCTACCACCTAGCTGAGTTAAGATGTCAGATAACATCTGTTCTGACACCACTCTGTAAGTATGATGAACAACTGCTAAACTTCATTGAGCACCTACTATGCGTCAGACACAGTGCTGTGCGCTTCTCATAAACTCTGCCCTCTAATTCTCACATGTCCCATAGGAAGGAGGAGATGGAGATTTTATAAATAAGGAAACTAGAGCTAGAGAAGTTGAATAGCTTGTCTAGAGTGAAATACTATGTGATAGAGCAGGAATCCAGTTCAGGTTCCTCTCACTCAGAACTGAAGTTCTTACTCAGCTTCTGATACTGGCTATCTATGTAGACACAAACACAACTTGAAGACATACACACAGAATGTATGCACCTACACCACCCCACAAAGCTCTCTCATGCACCCCCAGACACACAGAACTCACATACATACACTACCCCGCAGAGTTCACACATGCACCCCACAGACACAGAACTCACACACACCACTCCGTAGAGTTCACACCTGCACCCCACAGACACATGGAACTCACACACATACACCACACTGCAGAGTTCACACATGTACCCCACAGACATACACACAGAACTCACACCCATACATCACCCCACAGAGTTCACATATGCACCCCACAGACACACACGGAACTCATGGAACTCACACATATACACCAGCGCACAGAACTTACACATGCACCCCACAGACACACACACACACACATACACCACCCCACAGAGGTCACACATGCACCCCAAAGACACACACACACATACACCACCCCACAGAGCTCACACATGCACCCCACAGACACACACACACATACACTGCCCCACAGAGCTCACACATGCACCCCAAAGACACACACACACAGCTCACACATACATACACCACCCCACAGGGCTCACATACACCACACACAGAACTCACACATGTACCCCACAGACACACACACACATACACCACCCCACAGGGCTCACACACGCACCCCCCCACACACACATACACCACCCACAGAGCTCACATACATACCCCACAGACACACACAGAACTCGCACATACACTACCCACAGAACTCACACATGCACCCCACAGAACACAGAGAACTCACACACACATACACCACCCCACAGAGCTCACACATGCACTCCACAGACATAGAGCTCAGACACACATACACCACTCTGCAGAGCTCATATGTGCACCCCACAGACACACACACAGAACTCAACATGCAAATACATCCCTCCACAGAACTCACAATGCACCCTATAGACACACATACACATACATACAGAACTCCCAAATAAATACACCGCTACACAGAACTCACACACAAATATACCACACATGCACATAGAACTCACATACAAATACATTCCCCCAGACAGAACTCGCAGTGCACCCTGTAGAGACACACACACATATACACACACACACATACACAGAACTCCCATATAAATATACCGCACATGCAGAACTTATAAATATACCACATGTGCACCTATAACGCACATGCAAATATACCACACATACACAGAACTCATATGCATACATTGCAGACAGACAACCCACAGACACTCACAGAATGCACACACATACACTACACACATGTACTTCACATGCATTACCACTGACACAGATCTCTTGCACACACATTGAAGGTATACACACAAAGCTCACACATATGCACACACTGCAGACAAACACAGAGAACCCACATGGACACACAAACCTCATAGATTTACACACAGGACTCACATTACATATGTACACACTGGACAGCACACACCCACAACCATACAGACACATACACACATAAAGGCTGTCTTAGTTCATTTTTTGTTGCTACACAGAAATTTATGAAGAGGAGAAGTTTATTAAACTCATGGTTCTGGAGAATGGGAAATCTCACAGCATGGCATCGGCGTCTGTGGAGGGCCTCTGTGCTGTATTATAACACAGTGAAAGGTATGACATAGCAAGAATGAGGGAGCATGCATGCATGCATGTCCACTGAGGCCTCTTTCTCTTCTTATAAAACCCCCAGTTCCATCATGGGGTCTCCACTCTGATGATTTATCTAATCTTAATTACTTCCCAAAGGGCCCCACCTCCAATCAACATGTTAATTTTGGGATTAAGTTCCCAACGTGTGAAATTAAGGAGACACATTCAAAACACAGCAGAAAAATAGACCCACACATACATGCATGGGCTCTCTTGAATCTGATTTTTTTCTTTTGATTCAATATGTACATAGAAGTTTTATTTTTTAAAAGCTTGCATAGGCCTGTGCAGTGGTTCACACTTGTACTCCCAGTGCTTTGGGAGGCTGAGGAGAGAGAACTGCTTGAATGCAGGAGTCTGAGACAAGCCTGGGAAACAGAAAGATTCTGTCTCTACAAAAAAATGAAAAAATAGAATTAGCCAGGCATGGTGGTGCATGCCTGTACTCTCAGTTACTCAGGAGGCAGAGGTGGGAGGATCGCTTGAGCCCAGAAGTTTGAGGCTGCAGTGAGCCATGATTGCACCACTGCACTCCAGCCTGGTGACAGAGCGAGACCCTGTCTTAAAAAAAAAAAAAAATAGAAAGCTTGTGTAGTATTCGATTGTGTAGATCAATCACATTGTAGCTAATCAAATCCTGCTGGTGGTAATATGAGTTTATTTAAAATATTTGAATTAAAATAACAAAAGAGGAAAGCTGTTGGTTTTTCATGATGTACCAGGCTACATGTATTACATAACTTAATCTTTACATCAACTCTGCAAGCAGAAACCGAAGTTCAAAGAATTTTAGAGCTTCTAAGTGCCAGAGCCAGGAACCAGAGCTAGGAAATCTGTCTCCAGACCTACCCACAGTATGGGTTGGCTTTCAATGAACATCCCTATAGATATATGTTGCTGTGAGAAAAACTCCTTGAAGAGGAATTCCAAGTTCAGGTGCATATACATTCTCCACTTTATACTCATTGCTGACCTGGCCTTTCGAGAAATGGACCAATGAGTGCATTTCTTATTTTCCTTCATTTTTGCCAGGACTGGGTATTTTTATCTTTGCTATTTGTTAGGTAAAAAAGTCATATCTAAGTATTAGACAACGCCCTTTAGGAAATCAAGTTTTGACTGGCATGGTTAGAGGAGGCTTTGTGGTGGAAGAAAACATCAACTTTGAAGGATAATTAGCTTTCCAGTAGCAGAGGGTATCTTTCTTGAAGACAGGAACAGTGGCATTAGCCAATGTCCTGGGATTCTTAGTGGTCTTGGGGCTTCAAACCTACTGAATTACATGGGGAAGTCTCTCAAAACTTGTTTGTCACAATGACCCTCGGTCCTGAGGCTCAGCGTTTGGAAGATTTGCCTCCTGTAGACATAGACACAGTTTAGTTTTAGGAGGTGGAGGAGAGAGTGTGCATGGTGCTGAAGAGTCCACTTTCAACTGTGACACTGTACTAGGACTAGCTTTTGGAAACGGGCCACCTTAGAAACACAATGGTGGCAGATTTGGGACTCTGTGTGTGGATTATTTACCCTTGGTGGCTTCTCAGGCTTCCCATGCAAAGCAGGCATTATCAGAGCAGCTCTGTGGTGCCAACTGCTTTTACCCTCCAGCCTGAGCTGGTCACTGCCAGAGGATTCAGTCTTGCTGTGTGTTTTAGGCCTAGATCTCACACAGGTAGCTGCTTGCTGCCTTACAAACCATGGCTCTTCCAGGTCCATGTTTTATTGGATCATGATAGAATGATGCAGGCATCTCTGGAGGTAAAACTGGGTCTGTGCCATATCCCCAGCCTGCTCCTTGCCTCCTCATCAGAGCTGCCTACAGCAGTCCTGCCCTGTCTCCATCACCACCTGCCAACCTCTTGCTCAGCTCAGAGCCCGTAGAGCCGGGCAGTACCAGGCAGCTCCTGGAGTTCACTCAGCTGTTGCAGATTTGACACATGATCAAAACTGCAGCTATTCCTTTCTCAAATTCCACCTTCCTGAGTTATTTTAAAATCCAGCTTTTTCTTGCCTGAGAGATTGGATTTCCAGCTTCTGTTGTAAATTTGCTTCTAAGTGGGCTCCTTTCTTATGGTGGTAAGGAGAACAAGAAAGAAAAAACAAATAAACAAACAAACAAAAACCACCACAGGGGAACTGCTCCTTCCAGAGCCAATGTGGCCTGAAGACTTTGTTTCCACAGAGAAGTTTTTGTCCCAAGAGCTGAGGCTGAATAGAATAGAATAGAAGCTGAGTTATAGCCAGGAGAGAAAGGTGGATGGGCTCTTTTTCCAAGTCTGAGAAATTTGTCAGAGCCTAAAGAAAAGCAGGCAGCAGGAATACATAAAAGTAGTTGGCTTTATTTTCTCCTTGCGCCTGGTTTATAGGTGCCTCTGTGTCTGTTTACTCCTGGAGCCTTATTGGGGTTTCCCCTTGCCTAGCCTGTGCGCAAGGACCAACCTGTGGGCCGGAAGCCTGTCTGACTTCTCTTCCGGTCCAGTGCACTTCCGGCCACCCTGGTAGTTCCATACAGATGGGGAGACCAGAAAAGATGGAGTTAATTATGCTTGCCAAATACAACAGACACTGCTTATTTGCATGAATATTGTTCCCAATTTCTCTTTTATATCTTCTGTATTATTTTTATCACACATTTTACTTTTACATATGTTGTAAACACAATACATTGCTGCTACTTTTGCGTTAGTTATCTTTTAGTGCTGTTAAAAATAAGAATGAAAGAAATTTTATTTTTCCTTCATTAATTCTGTTTTCATACCTCTTAATTTTATTTTGTGCAGATCTTAGCCTCTGTCTGATTTATCTTGTTATCATATTCTTTCTGCCTTTAAAACTTTAATATTTCGTATAATGTAGGTCTTCTGATAATGAGTTTTCACAGTTATTTTTCTTTTTTTGCTTGAAAAGTATTTATTTCTCTTTTGTTTCTTAAAAGCATTCCTTTCTTTTTTCTGAGTATAGAGTTCTGAATATACATTTTTTTCCGCCATTTCATTTTCTTTGTTTGTATGGTTTCTGATGAGAAACTTACTATAATTCTTATCTTTATTTCTCCATAAGTAAGGTATCATTTTTCTCGGGCTTCTCAAGATTTTTCTTTGTCTTTGGTTTCAAGTTGTTTGAATATGACATGCTTAGTTTGTTTCATTTTTTTCCCTGTTTTGTGTCGTAACAATCATTAATTTTGAAAAATTCTCAGCCCTTATTTTTCCAAGTATTTCTTCAGACCTATAGTCTCTCTTTTCACCTTTTGAGAGTCCTATACATATGCTATACTTTTTGACAGTGTCCCATAATTCTTGTATGTTCAGTTCTTTTACTACTACTACTATTACTACTACTACTATTTTCTTTTCTTTCTGTTTCGGTTTGGATCATTTGTCTTAATCTATTTTCAAGTTCATTACTTCTTTCCACAGCTGTGTCGTGTCTACTGTTGAGTCCATAAAAGGCTTTCTCCATGTCTGTTACTGTTTTCATTTATAGCATTTCCATTTGATTCTTTTATAGTTTCCATTTCTCTGCGGAAATTACCCATCTGATATTGCGTGGTATCCATCCTTTCATTAGTGCCTTTAACATGTTAATTATAGTTATTTTAAATTTCTTGTCTGATAGTTCCAACATCTGTGTCATAAATGTATCTGGTTCTGTTGATGGCATTGTCTCTTGACAGTGTTTTGTTTTTTTTTTTTTTTGCAGGTTTTTGTGGAAAGACACACAGCTTGTGTAGGACCTCTGAAGCTGAGGTAAATAGTTAATATGCTTGAAGATAGGCATGGCTTTCCTTCTGATGAAACTTTGGGAATTTGCATGAATTTACTTAGGAATTAAGCTGAATTTAAGATTAATTGTTGCCATGGTTACTAGCAATGCATCACCTGCTTCAAATTGCTCAAACACTACCTTGTCTTTAGGCTGGAGTTTCTTTTGCCATGTAGTTTTTCTCCATGTCTAGTTCACTCTTAGCTTTAGGTGTTCCATTTATACTATGATTTAGAGAGATTTTCTTTGTCTTTATTTTTATTATTTTTTATATTTTAAATTTCTATTTTTAAGTGTTTATTTTACTTCAATTTCAATGTAAGAGATTTTTGAGGGTGTTTTGATTTAGAATATCATCTCTATAATAAGTTATTACTCCACTGTAAAGACAGAAAGGGAGAAATGTTTCCCCTCAACTGTAATGGACAGTTTGGAGGAGCAAACACATAAAAGTGTCCTTATCCTTTTCCTTTTTTTTTGATTTACGACGTTTAAGTTCAGGGGTACACATTCCGGATGTGTAGGTTTGTTACATAGGTAAACGTGTGCCATGGTGGTTTGCTGCACAGATCATCCCATCACCTGGGCATTAAGCTTAGCATCCATTAGATATTATTCCTGATGCTCTCCCTCCTCTCACCTGCCACCCTCCAACAGGCCCCAATTTGTGTTTTTCCCCTCCATGTGACCATGTGTTCTCATCATTCAGCTCCCGCTTATAAGTGAGAACACTTATAAGTATTTGGTTTTCTGTTCCTGTGCTAGTTTGCTAAGGATAATGGATTTCAGTTCCATCCTCGTCCCTGCAAAGGACATGATCTCATTACTTTTTATGGCTGCATAGTATTCTATGGTGTATATGTACCACATTTTCTTTATCCAGTCTATCACTGATAGTCACTTACGTTGATTCCATGTATTTGCAATTGTGGACAGTACTGCAATGAACATATATGTACATGTATCGTTATAATGGAATAAGGTATATTCCTTTGTTACATACCCAACAATGGGATTGCTGAGTTAAATGGTATTTCTGCCTCTAGATCTTTGAGGATTCCCCACACTGCCTTCCACTATGGTTGAACTACGTTACACTCCCACAGTGTAAAAGCATTCCTTTTTCTCCACATCCTCACCAGTATCTGTTGTTATTGTTGTTATTTTTGACTTTTTAGTAATGGCCATTCTGACTGGTGTGAGATGTATCTTATTGTGGTTTTAATTTGCATTTCTCTAATGATCAGTGATGTTGAGCTTTTGTTCATGTTTGTTGGCCGCATATATGTCTTCTTTTATGTCCTTTGCCCACTTTTTAAAAATGGAGTTGTTTGTTCTTTTCTTATAAATTTGTTTAAGTTTCTTGTAGATGCTGGATATTAGACCTTTGTCAGATGGATAGATTGCAAATTTTTTCTCCCATTCTGTAGGTTGTCTGTTCACTCCGATGATAGTTTCTTTGGCTATGCGGAAGTAGACAGAGGTTTTTTTTTTTTTTTTTTTTTTTTTTTTTTTGATTCACTTGTCCCTGTCTTAGCAGAATTCCACTATTACTTGTTACTCAATGTTTCTTAGCCTTGTGGTGAGGAGCAGGTGTATTCTCTATTCTTCTAATTAAGCATCAGCCTTATATAGGCACTGTGCCTGGGCTTCAGGGCTGTGGTCTTCTCAGTGTTCTTGTGCTTCTGCTGGGCATAATTCTGAGCCCAATTATATATTCCTGCACTTTCCCTAGAGCAAATTTTTTTTTCTGTTCTCTTACCCTAGAGGCAGTAGGCTTTCACTATTGCCTTGAATATGACAGAGCTTGTTGGCTTTCCTCCAGCAGTTTTGGCCTTATTATGAAGATGGAAAAAGGCAAGGAGAATCTGGGTGGGGTTTTATGCCTTTCCTGACACAGCCACTGCTCTCTTCCTTCAGGCTTGCATTGCAAGGGGGTACTTCTTCAGGACTCTCATCAATCTGTTTTGTGATCACTGGTGAGTTGCATGTGGAAAAGCCTGTGAATGGGTGCAAATTTTTCTTATTATCTGTACCCTCAGGAGTACTTTGTTCTCCTGAGATCCATTGCCTGGCCTTAACAGTTCAATAACAATTTTAGCTAAATTCTTACCAGCATCTGGCAGCATCTGTCGTGGGTAATTGTGTGCTCATGTTCTATCTCTCCTTGCAGACACTTGCATATACTTAGATTTCAGATTAGATTTGTTTTTTCTGTAAACTCAGATCTCTGATGGGTTCGAGTAAAATTATAAATTTGTGGATTGTTTGACATTTTCGTTGCAAGAGTTGAAGTGATGCTTTTTCTAGTTTTCTACATCTTAAGCAATAGCCAGAAGTAGCACTATTCTTAATACCCCAAACTGGAAACTGCCATAATGTCTATTAACAGTCAAATGGTTAAATATATTGTGGTGTATTTATCCAAAGGACTACTATATAGCCATGAGAATGAGGGCACTTTAACTACATAAAACAATGTGGATATAACTCATAAATATAGTGCTGAGCTAAGGAAGCCAGTCACGAATGAGTACGTGCTAGATAATTACATTTACATAAAATGCAAAACTAATCTATGCTTTTGAAAATTAAGGAAGCGATGATCATCGGAAAGCCAGAGACTGGAATGGAGAACAAGAGGGGCTTCTGAGATCCCAGCCATGTTCTGTTTCTTGATATGTTTGTTATTTCTATAACTTTGTATTTCTGAAAACAGAAATACATGTATAATTTCCACTTTTCTGTATGTATATTATGATTCACCAAAAATATTTTAAAAATATCTATTAATAAAAGCATGGATTCATAACTTTTCAAATAGCTAACTAAATGCAGCTAAAACATAATCCAGCAAAAGAGAAAATTAAGGGAATGTCAAGAAAGCTGAGAAAATAAAGTGCTAAAGCCTAAGGACATCAATTATGGCAATAAATATAAATGCTTAACATTTTTCCCCATTAAAAGATAATAAAATACAGTAAAACTCATATATGTTTTTAATGATGTACAAATGCAAAAGGACTATAGGTGAGCCCTTTCCCCAGTAATTTCCTTTTTTTCTTCTTGAATTATATTTGTGCTATCACAATTATATCCTTGAAACAATGTACCTAATCTATCCAATGGTATTTGGGGCAAGAATATTTTGAAGACAGGTAGCAAAAGACAGGTCAGGGAGGGTAATAATTTGAGACATACAAAGGAAAAATATATTTCCTGCAGATTAAAGTGGTTTTGAGCTAGACTATTCTCAGATAACTAAGGAAAATTGTTTATATTAATTTAGTATTAATCTCCAAACCTTAACCTCAGCTCAGTTCTTCATACACCCAGAACATTACCTGCATGACTTCAAAGAATTGTAGCTTCATGCATGAGGCTGGGCATCGGAGGACAATGACACCATGTCCTAGACCCCAGAAAGGAAGCACTTCATAGTGTGGCCACTATGTAAGAGAAGAGATGGAGAAATCAGGCCTGGGGGATTTGGCTGAAGGAGAATGGAGGCTTTGTATGGGAATTAAATAGAAGAGCTTTAAAAATATTTTATTTTGAAAGCTTTGAGACATAAATATTTGATATTTTAAGATCTGGTATTTTAAGAATTGCACATATTTAATATATGCATTTTGATGGATTTGGATATATGTATGCACCATATTTAAGATAGTAAACATATCCATCACCTCCGAAAATTTCCTCATATTCTTTTGTGGGTTTTTTTTGTGTTCACGTAGCTGAAAGGAGTCTATGGAAGTAGAAATAACAACTATTTCCATCAGGAATTTTTCCTTGAAGACAATGTGGATTTGGGATATGTTGTCTTACAGGAATTCAAATGAATCTGAGAAAATGGAGACCTGTAGGTGAGGCTTTGGCTAATAAATGGATCTTAAAATTTAACTACTCCTGGCTGGGCGTGGTAGCTCACATCTGTAATCCCAGCACTTTGGGAGGGCAAGGTAGGTGAATCACTTGAGGTCAAAAGTTCGAGACCAGCCTGGCCAACACAGTGAAACCCCGTCTCTACTAAAAGTACAAAAATTAGCTGAGTGCATCTGTAATCCCAGCTACTCAAGAGGCTGAGGCAGGAGAACTACTTGAACCCAGGAGGTGGAGGTTGCAGCCAAGATGGTGCCACTACACTCCAACATGGGTGACAGAGCAAGATTCCATCTCAATGACTCCATTTTGAAAATAAGAAAGAAATAATTTGGAGAAAAATTTTCAAGACTTTAAAAAGATCTTACCTCACTATAGCTCATTATAACTTTCTAGAAAACTTCACATTTTTTATCTAATTGAAATTACATGAATTCTCTGTTTAAAGATGCCCAAATTGGTGTACATCTAAGATTTTATCTAGATTAAATTATCATATTATTCAACACATACATTTGAGACCCCAACTATGTGTTATATGCTATGTAAAGCCCAGAATAACAAGGTTCAATTTCTATTGTCATGAAGTTCAACATCTAATGACAGAGATAGACAGTTATAAGGTTAACAGGAACTCAGTGTTATAAAAACTACGATCACAGAATGTTCAGTGTGTTGGCAGATACTTCTCTATGGGTCTCTCAAGTTTCTGCACATCTAAGTGACGCACTAATTGTCCCTTGTTTTAGACTGTCTTTTCAAAGATATTATGTAACAGACAATCTTGAAAGACAAAGATAATCTATTTTTCAGGAGCAAAAGGCAGGTGTGTTTACTACCCATTACGAAAGATTTGGCTTCCGTAAGCTCAGAATTCCTCTCCTACAACATGGTTCACAGTGTTTGTAGATGTCTTTTAGGCCCCTTCAAGTTATCCTATAGGAATTGGGAACTGGAACAAATGCTGATGCTCTGGCTCCTGCAATGCTATGAGGAATAAATTGTCTGTCTTCTCTGATTCAGGAGTCTTATGTCTTCCACAAGCATCCATGAAACTATGGCAGGCTAGTCTCAGACTCTTCAAAGTTCTTGAAACTTGGGAATATGAAGAAGGCATGCTTATGTAAGCAAATACAATAGCAATAGTATTGTGAGGTATGAAGAATCTAGGAAAATTGGGTCTGAGGATGTGGGGTGAGAAAAGACAGAAGTAAATGAGGAAAAAAATGAAGACACAGGTAGAGGAGATAGCATGAGCAAGGATGGGATTGTGGAGATAGAGATGGTGAAGAATGTTTTAATATCACCCAAGAACATTAATGCTTTTATTAAGGCAATGCAATTGAGGGCTACTAAGTAGAGGATGATATAATCAGACATAAGTTTTAGACATGTCACTTTGGTAATAGTGGAAAATGACTTGGAATACAAGGATGGGAGGCAGGGAGCTCCAAAGACCAGCTAGGAATCATGGGAGCAATCCAGATGATGCATGATAAAGTCTAAAATAGAGAAAGAAGATAGAGAAGCAAGACTTCACAACGTATTATGAAAGAAGGATCAAGTGGTTGTGTTGAAAAAGTAGATTCTGGGGCTTCTATAGGCTGAATTCCAGTTTTTCTGTCTTTGATACCTGAGTAAATAAAGGTAACATCTGCCATTATGGATGGTGGAGAAATAAGGACCCATAGCATATATAGGGGTGCTTGGACTTCACATATGTACGTAGGTATTTGGTTTAGAAAGAAAGGTCACTCTAGGTGGGCAGGATGTGTATTACTCTTGTTTGACAATTAATCCTAAGGATTAAGTGTATTGCTGAGGGTAATATGGTTAGTGAGTTAATAGTGGAACTTGAATAAAATGACTGGTCCAGTGGCCTTTTTATTCTGCTTACTAGAGTCAATTTTTAGCACCGGTCATAAATCTCTTATCCACTCTCAAAGGATCTTAGTATCACCTGGGAGATGAAGGAAGCAGAAGGGAGAGGAAAGTAGGGAGCTATATATGCTTTTTTTATTTGAAAAATGTACTATACCTGTTAGTTCACTACTAAAAGAAAAGGAACCGAGGATTTATGTTTGACAATGGTCTTCCTTGTTAATAAAATGGCTCAAAAATGTATATTCTTAGAGGCGTTGATCTTAGATGACTCAAGAAGAAATATGTTCTGCCATAAGATGGATGCTCATCTTTGAATCTCCAATCAGTAGTCTAAACTTGTTAACAATAGCACAGGACTAGAGCACTGACTTTGTGTCTATATAATCCTAAAACATCCCATCAGCCAGTTCAGTGAAAACCATGAAAAGCCGTGTAAGTCAGTTTTCTTGTTTGATTTTTGCTGTTATAGACAGAGGTTTTATCATTGGTTCCCAAATCAAGTTTTGGTATGGTCTCAGAAACTGTCAGTTTTCTGTTTGGGCCTCAGTTTGGTGTCTGCAACACAGTATGTTCTCACATAATGTCCATGGAATCATAAGATCTTTTACCATCCTAATGATCTAAGAGTGTTTGAGAGTTTCAGGAAAGAGTATGAAAATAATAGAGAGGACAAGTAAGGTCAGAATATTAAAGAAATCTACATTTAGGGACTAAGAAAGAAAAGGGCTAAAAAAAAAAAAAAAAGAACTGGGGAAAGAGCCAGGGAAGAAATATTTTAAAAATGTATTTCTGTCTTTTTCTAAAGGAAATCTCTATCTTAGGAATTAGTGAACTTTATGAGTTAGTTGGTGATGAGTTAGTTAGTTCTATGCCTGTACAGGGCCCTGTGAAGGAAAATTAAGGCATGAGAAATCTGAGTTGGGTATAAAAAATTTAAATTTCTGTTTAATATATGGAGAAGGGGAAGTCTTACTGTAAATTATCTCCAATATCTGTTGTAATATTAGATACCTTTGAAATCCTTCAGTCCTGGTTGTGCCCATTACTCATTATCTATGTTTTCGTTACCATGTGTCTTGTCTCTTCAATGGATATGTCAGTTTCTTAGGAGCAGAGTGTCAGCACACATTGGATGAGCAATACATGTATTTTAATTTATTAGTTTAGAATAGTGTCAGTCTTCAGAGACTGACAGAGTCAAACTTGGAGTTGAAGACTCAAGAAGAGGGGAAATGTTTAGAGTTCTCTTGGCTAAAGGTGAGGTGCTTTCCAGGTCCTTCAGCCTCTGAGAGCATCTGAAATGTCTTAAGTGGACCTGAGAATCCATAGTCTCAGCTTGTGCCCAAACTGCCCATCACTCTCTTGTCCTCTTTGCACCCATAATTCTGAGAAACGCAGTTTGCTTTTTCATCTTGTGGGAAACACAGTCTCAGAAAACAGCTGCGTTCAACTGTTGGATCCTAATGGTAAATATCACACTTGATCTTTGGCAGGGAATGTCCTTGGCTCCCAAAATAACCTTAAGCACAGGGTTAAGATTTCCCACAATTGAAGAATACTGAGAGAATCAAATGCAAGAGAGTTGATAGACATTTAATCCCATTGTGCTCAACAATTTGGCTTTCTCTTGCAGTCACATTAGTGACGGCTACAAAAGCTTAACCTCTTAGGATCCAGGGTGATGAGGGGTCACGTAGAGACCTGCAACTTTGTGAGACATCTTGGCAAGTGAGGGAGAGTGGTCACATGCAGGATCACTGAGCCCAGTCTTTTAATTTGATTCATAAAATACAGCTATAGATAGTGCTGTCCTATACTTGGTCTGTTCCCACAGGGTTAACTGGAGCAAGACTTAGAATCAGTGAATATCTTTAAAGTTTTTGTTTTGCTGCTGTTAGATTACTTTCTGACACAATCCTCTATCTCTTCCTGGATATTTGATGACTTACACTGTTTTTCCCTATAGTAAGCCTAAAGCGTCAGTCATTGCCCTAAGTGCTTCTGAACCCATTATCAACAAATCTGTGTGGGTTTAAAATCTTATTTATAAATTTTTAAATCTATGTGGATTTATCCTATTCCTTATCATTAGAAACATTCATTGTCTGTACTATACCTATTTGCATTTCTTTATTTTCAATTCAGTGGTCATGCATTGTGGTGATGGTTAAGTGGATGCACAAATTTGTCAAAACTCACTGACTTGTACACCAAAAATGTTTGTAGTATATTATAGGTAAATTATACCTTAATAAAAAGTTGCTTTAAGGAGTGGAGGTAATCCTTTCTTCAGCTGAAGCTGACCTATCAAGGACCAGGAGATTGTTTCCTTTTGACAATCAGCCCGCCTATCACCAAGGTGGGGGCCATGCACATCCTGATTTGGCAATGAGGTACAGAATTTTACAAAATAGACCTCCACCTGAGAAACCTTAGCATCGACCTGGATGTGAAAAAACCTTCAGGTCAAACATTTGCAATGTGCAATTGTTAACAAAATCATGTACTTGTTTATGATAATAGAATTATTTTAGTTTATAATATGAATTCTATATTGTATGTAACAATTATAGTTCAACCACTTTATTTCATTTAAGCAAGGCAATTAAATATAAATCATGTGTTTTACTGAGTATAATTAAAATTATCAAAATAATTTATTATTATAATATATGAATCCCCACATTCTCACCATTGTATGTACCAACATTTGAAATTCAAATTATATTTCTACATACAAAGTCTCAGTCCAGAAGAATCCTAACTATTAGAACTCTGATTGATATCTCTGTTCCCTGGTCTATGCCATTCTCACCGGGGTTGGCCATCCCAGAGGCTGCCCAGGGCCAGTCTGGAGCCACAGCATCTGTGAGGTGCCTCTGCTGCCTGTGCTGCCCTCCTCAGGGACTGCCTGCCACCCACTAGTTGACTTGCTGGATGCAATGAGTCTGCTATTGTCCACCTCCAGCCTTCTCAAAGACTTCTTGTCCAAATTCTGTGTGGTTGCTCCCTTCTACACGGTAAGCCCCAACTGCCTGCCCATTGTGGTTTATCTTTCCCACTTTCCTAATTTTCCTTCCCAGCTTGTTCCCAAACTTTCAATATCCCGACTGATCCCTTACTTAAAATAATGCATCATCTTCCTAATTCTGTTGACTACAGATGTTTTCTTGTAAAAAAAAAAAAAAAAAAAAAAAAAAAAAAACAATGCCAGTACTGTTGTCTATCAGCCATGTGGATGTGAGTGAATTACCTAACCTCACTGGTGATTATATTAGCTCTTTATCTAAAGTTCTTGTGAGGATGAAATGGGTTGATCTTTGTAAAGCAGTTAGAATGGTGCCTGGGACCTAGGAAGTGGTAGATAAGTGTGTGCTGCTATTATCAGTATTAGAAAGCAAAGGCAAAACATACAGCTTCCTGCTGGGATGATGAATGAAAAATGGGTTGCATTAGGTAACCTTTTGATGCCTATCTGAGGTTGGCCACATGAAGGTTTTGGGAGTCCTTCAGAGACACAAGGGAGGAGGTGAATTTGGAGGGTAGAGCCCTAGAGAAGGGATGCAGGAAGGGGGTGATGCCACAGGAGAGGGAGGGGGCATGAAAGTTTTGTGATTTTGTTTAGGGTCTTAACTTCAGTTATTTCTTATGTGTCATCAAGACTAATTTGTTCTTGTCACCTTCTGCCTTTGGGATAAATAGTTCTGATGCCTCCTCTGCTTTTATTGAAATTTCTTCTCACCAAATTCTGTCCTTGGTCCTGTAGGGCAGGTCCCCAAGCTGGGCCTGATTCATGACTACAACAGCAAGATGTTATAGGAAGGAAATAAAGGAATCAGCCTTTGGTTGGCATGAGCAGAGTCATGTATGATGTATTAAAATGCAAATGGAGCCCTCAGTGAAAAACCACAGCACAAGATGTCCTGGGGAAGAGGAGGCCAGTGCTGTGAGCAACCTGCTGGGCCATGTTTATTGCATCTTTAGAGGAGGATGCATGTATTTGTGTGTCACTCAGCTAGTGAGTTGTGGGGTGTGACTCATGATGCTTCTCAGCTACCAGCAGTCTCTGCAGGAAAGAAAAGTAAAGGCAACTTTCTGCAGGCAAAGATATTTGGCTACAGTTCAATGAACTGGTATTTAATAATGACCCTCTGGGTGGAGCTTGGGCTTTGGCACTGAAGAGAAGGAGAAAGCAAGTTTTCTGCCCCCTTGGAGCCGTCATTCTGTTGGGGATTCAAGATTTCCACATGTAAGCAAGTGTAAAATGACAGAACCTAGTGGGCATTTGGTGATTAGGGAGAGAAATTAAGTTCAAGGCATAGTCATATACTGCATAATGATGTTTCCATCAATGATAGACCACATGTATGATGGTGGTCCCATAAGATTATAATATCATATTTTTATGGTACCTTTTCTATACTTAGGTATATTTAGATGTACCATTACCATTGTGTTACATTTGCCTACAGTAGTCAGTACAGTAACATACTGACTGTACAGGTTTGTAGCCTAGGAGCAATAGGCTATACCATACAGCCTAGGAGTAGGCTATACCATCTAGGTTTGTTCAGTATACTCTATAATGTTCACAACAACATTGTCTAACAGTATGTATTCCAACATTAAGTGATGCATGACTGTAGCTTAAGTGTAGAAGCTTAATTTATTGGCTACATAACTGAGAAAAAGAGGAGTGCTTGCCCTTGGGGACTCCTGAGGTACATACAGCTCTCTGCCTCCTCATGTGTTGTCTTCATTCTATTCTGATTACATGAGCTGTTTCTGTGCAGTGGGAGTGGCCACTACTGCAGTTTCAGATTTGTATTATGCCACCTTCATGTCATCAGAGGAAAGAGAAAGCTTCTCTTTCCAGAGAATGACCTAGATTGGAGCAGCTTGGGTCATGTGCTCATCCCTGGCCAATAACTGTAGTCAGAGGGCTGAGTTACTATGATGAGCAGGCTGGGGTATGTGACCACTCTTATGAACTAGAAAGGGGGGTTCTACCTCACTACAGCCACATGGAGTGGGACGAAGACAATTCCCTGCAACTGGACTCTGGCCAGAGGAAGAGTCAAAGAGATCTGGGACATCTTGAAACAGCAGGTGTTCCATCTGTAGGCCAGGGCTGCTTGGTGAGGCCCACAATGAAAAGATGTAAAGGCTCAGCAAAGGAGCTGTACTGTGTGCTAGCCAGAGAAGGATGGCTCCCTGGGAAAAGCAGGACCTGAATGAATGGTGTTTTAGAGAGGAAACTGCATCCTTCCTCTGTGCATGGAAAACAGAGGAAGAGCAGGAAACTGGGCCATGCTTGCTTCTGCAGGGTCCTCGCTGTCAACGAGTGGTGGTTATCTAATAGGGGTCCCTGCCGAAGCCACTTAGCAGCACTCATGCTAAGGGATGGTGATCTCCAACCCCAGAACTGGGGCGCTCTGGCAAGGGCAGCCCGTAACTACCCAGAGCGTAATTTGTCAGAGACACGAAGGTTAACATTTTTCTTCACAAAAACTATCTTTAATGGCCATCAGCAGTCAGGACCTCCGATTTCTGTCTCATTTGAAAGCTTTTAATGCTTTCAGAGGGATAGATGGGGTGACCTAATAGGTCTTTTCCATCTCTGATTTTCTATGATTAATGAAGTTCAATTGTGCAGAATAAAATGGTGAGTTTCTCGGTGTCAGTTCAGCTGTATTCCTTTTCCCTCCCTCTTTCTTTCCTCATTTTTTTTTTAGACAGATGATAATCATGCACATTTTCTCTTAATGCTTCAGGGAAAAAAGGGACTTTTTCTTCTGAGCCAGGCTTTGAAAATGTCAAGGTGGGTGTATTTATCTGTAGTGTAAATTGTTGCCAAATGTCGCTCCTCACTACCCACCCCCAGGATAGATTGGGTGTCTGCATTAAAGGCAATATGAACATTGAAAATGTGGAGACACTCTTTGTTTATAGAGCTTATTAGACTTTTTTCCAAGTACCTTCATAAGAGACATTTGTTTAATCATGTCCTGTCTTACTGTCTTCTGGGGTAGACATGAGGACTGTCTAACCCTCTTTTGTCTGAAGGGCAACTGAGGCCCAGAGAAGTTATGGGACATGTTCTGGCCTCCCTAGCCAGGTGAGGGGAAAGCCACCTGCAGGGCTTGTTGGATCCACTCTGCTCCATCTGGGATTACAGTGCAATTTTTAAGGTATCTCATGGGAAAATTCTAGAGGAATTCAGTTTCTCCCCTTGTCAGCCTGAAGTTTTTCCTAGGCTAAAAGTTCTGGGACTTATGAAGAAGCCAGGCCTCTAGAGAAGCGTCTTAGGAGCAGGAGGTTTTTCACTCTTATGCACTCTTTGCATTTGGAAGAAAGGCTGCAAGGATAGGATTTCCATGGGTTTGTGTGTTTAGCCTCTTTTCTGGCTAAAGGACATAGATTATGCTTCTCTGAATTTCTGGATATATCGCTCAGCATGGAAGATAGTCAAAAGGGGGTCAGACAAAATTCCCTTTCAGGAGGAGCAAAGACTGTCAGTTTGACAATTCTGCTGCCTTAGAGTCCTGGGACAGTTATTCAAAGAGACTACATGTTGATCCGTAAAAAATCTAATCAATCCATTGAAATCCCCAAGTGACTGAATTTAGACTGCTTCTGTATTTCCAAGATCCTGGAAATTCACTAGAGAAAAAATAACTTCCAACATTGTCATCGGTAAAGGTCCTCTGGCCTGGATTATTGGAGATTCAAGTACATAGAGCACATACCCTGACTTTTAATTAACTCTCTTAAATAACCCACGTGTGCTAGATATGTGCTAATAAGGGGCAATGGGGGCTGGCCCTGCAGCTGGCTTATGGCCTGGCAATTTCACCTATCTCCCTAGATGAGGGTAAAAAGCCTCTTCTGGGACCATATCATGGAAGTAGTCATATTCTCTGCTCCCAAATCTCAGTCTTATGTTTTGTGATTTCGGAGTCACCCCTGTGTGAGCTATGTACCAGCGAAAGCTCCTATCCATGGCTCCGCCCTTTCGTGGATTGGATTACAAAGGAAGCAGGTGTTGCTCCTTGAAGTTGAGCAATAGGGTGGGTCTCGTTTTAAGTTAGAAACAGACTCAATGGTGCTTGAGTGGGATGGGTGAGGTCTAGTGAATGGAGCCCAGGATCCATGTAAATCTTCAGTGAACACTTTCTAACTGGAGATTAGGCAGCTGGTAAAACATGAAGGCCTGGTCTAGTGAAACAGGTAAGTTGGGAGGATTTTCTTATCCATATTCTAAGGCCTAGTTCAAGGGGTAGTTCAAATCTGCTACTTCTGTGAACCCTGCCTACAGTCTACACTTGCCTCTCCTCTCTGATCTATATTAGTAAGAATAGAGTTTCTCTGAATGAGTTCCTAGGACCATAGGCATTGTTATGGTTTGAATGTGTCCCCTTCAAAATTCAGGTGTTGCCAATGTGGTAGTATTAAGCGGTGGGACCTTTAAGACGTGGGTAGGCCATGAGGGTTCCTTTCTTGTGAATGGGATTGGTGCCCTCACAAAAGGATTTGATGGTGGGAGTTTATCCCTTTTCGCCCTTTTGCCTTGCATCATGTGAGGACACAGAATTCCTCCTGTCCATAGGACACAGACTTCAATATGTCAAATTGGAAGCAGAGACTGGACCTTCACCATGGGACAAAACCTACTGGTGCCTTGATCTTAAACTTCATTCCCAGCCTCCCGAACTATGAGAAAATAAGTTTCTGTTTTTCATAAATTACCCAGTCTCAGGTATTCTGTTATAGGTGTGCAAAACAGACTAAGATGGGCATTTTAATCAACTTGAGCTTCCTGAGACTCAGGATAGAGTGGCAGAGGTAGAATCCCTGGAGGTGAAACTCCAGGATCTGCATTTAGTCTGCCCACATCTCCAAGGAACATTGCACACCCAGGTTTGGGAATAATGGCCAGGACTTTTTTGATTTTCTTTTCTTTTCTTTTTAACTCTAAGTTCTGGGATACATGTGCAGAACATACAGTTTTGTTACATAGGTATACATGCGCCATGGTGGTTTGCTGTCTTTATCAACCCATCATTTAGATTTTAAGGCCTGCATGCATTAGCTATTTGTCCTGACACTCTCCCTCCCCTCACTCCCCACCTCCTGACAGGCCCTGGGGTGTGTTTTTCCCCTCCCTATGTCCATGTGTTCTCACTGTTCAGCTCCCACTTATGAGTGACAACATACGGTGTTTGGTTTTGGTTTTCTGTTCCTGTATTAGTTTGCTGAGGATGATGGCTTCCAGCTTCATATATGTCCCTGCAAAGGACATGATCTCATTCCTTTTTATGGCTGCATAGTATTCCATGATGTGTATGTACCACATTTTCGGTTTTTTGTTGTTGTTGTTTTGTTTTTCTGAGATGGAGTCTTGCTCTGTCACCCGGGCTGGAGTGCAGTGGTGCGATCTCAGCTCACTGCAACCTCCACCTCCTGGGTTCAAGTGATTCTCCTGCCTCAGCTTCCTGAGTGGCTGGGATTACAAGTGCCCGCCACCATACCTGGCGAATTTTTGTATTTTTGGTAGAGATAGGGTTTCACCACATTGGCCAGGCTGGTCTCAAACTCCTGACCTCAAGTAATCCACCCTCCTCGACCTCCCAAAATGCTGGACTACAGGCGTGAGCCACTGCGCCTGCCCTCACATTTTCTTTATCCAGTCTATCATTGATGGGCATTTGAGTTGGTGCCATGTCTTTGCTATTGTAAACAGTGCTGCAATAAACATACGTGTGCATGTGTCTTTATAGTAGAATGATTATATTCCTTTGGGTATATATCCAGTAACAGGATTGCCGGGTCAAATGGTATTTTTTGTTCTAGATCCTTGGGGAATTGCCACACTGTCTTCCACAATGGTTGAACTAATTTACATTCCCACAACAGTGTAAAAGCGTTCCTATTTCTCCACAGCCTCACTAACATCTATTGTTTCTTGACTTTTTTTTTTTTAATTATTATACTTTAGGTTTTAGGGTACATGTGCACAATGTGCAGGTTTGTTACATATGTATCCATGTGCCGTGTTGTTTTGCTGCACCCATTAACTCGTCATTTAGCATTAGGTATATCTCCTAATGCTGTCCCTCCCCCCTTCCCCCAACCCACAACAGTCTCCAGAGTGTGATGTTCCGCTTCCTGTGTCCATGAGTTCTCATTGTTCAATTCCCACCTATGAGTGAGAACATGCAGTGTTTGGTTTTTTGTCCTTGCGATAGTTTACTGAGAATGATGTTTTCCAGTTTCATCCATGTCCCTACAAAGGACATGAACTCATCATTTTTTATGGCTGCATAGTATTCCATGGTGTATGTGTGCCACATTTTCTTAATCCAGTCTATCATTGTTGGACATTTGGGTTGGTTCCAACTCTTTGCTATTGTGAATAGTGCTGCAATAAACATACGTGTGCATGTGTCTTTATGGCAGCATGATTTATAGTCCTTTGGGTATATACCCAGTAATGGGATGGCTGGGTCAAATGGTATTTCTAGTTCTAGATCCCTGAGGAATCACCACACTGACTTCCACAATGGTTGAACTAGTTTACAGTCCCACCAACAGTGTAAAAGTGTTCCTATTTCTCCACATCCTCTCCGGCACCTGTTGTTTCCTGACTTTTTTAATGATGGCCATTCTAACTGGTGTGAGATGGTTTCTCACTGTCGTTTTGATTTGCATTTCTCTGACGGCCAGTGATGATGAGCATTTTTTCATGTGTTTTTTGGCTGCATAAATGTCTTCTTGTGAGAAGTGTCTGTTCATGTCCTTCGCCCACTTTTTGATGGGGTTGTTTGTTTTTTTCTTGTAAATTTGTTTCAGTTCATTGTAGATTCTGGATATATTAGCCCTTTGTCAGATGAGTAGGTTGCAAAAATTTTCTCCCATTCTGTAGGTTGCCTGTTCACTCTGATGGTAGTTTCTTTTGCTGTGCAGAAGCTCTTTAGTTTAATGAGATCCCATTTATCAATTTTGGCTTTTGTTTGCCATTGCTTTTGGTGTTTTAGACATGAAGTCCTTGCCCACACCTATGTCCTGAATGGTATTGCCTAGGTTTTCTTGTAGGATTTTAATGGTTTTAGGTCTAACATTGAAGTCTTTAATCCATCTTGAATTAATTTTTGTATAAGGTGTAAGGAAGGGATCCAGTTTCAGCTTTCTACATATGGCTAGCCAGTTTTCCCAGCACCATTTATTAAATAGGGAATCGTTTCCCCATTTCTTGTTTTTGTCAGGTTTGTCAAAGATCAGATAGCTGTAGATATGTGGCATAATTTCTGAGGGCTCTGTTCTGTTCCATTGATCTATGTCTCTGTTGTGGTACCAGTACCATGCTGTTTCGGTTACTGTAGCCTTGTAGTATAGTTTGAAGTCAGGTAGCATGATGCCTCCAGCTTTGTTCTTTTGGCTTAGGATTGACTTGGTGATGTGGGGTCTTTTTTGGTTCCATATGAACTTTAAAGTAGTTTTTTCCAATTCTGTGAAGAAAGTCATTGGTAGCTTGATGGGGATGGCATTGAATCTATAAATTACCTTGGGCAGTATGGCCATTTTCACGATATTGATTCTTCCAACCCATGAGCGTGGGATGTTCTTCCATTTGTTTGTATCCTCTTTTATTTCATTGAGCAGTGGTTTGTAGTTCTTCTTGAAGAGGTCCTTCACATCCCTTGTAAGTTGGACTCCTAGGTATTTTATTCCCTTTGAAGCAATCGTGAATGGGAGTTCACTCGTGATTTGGCTCTCTGTTTGTCTGTGATTGGTGTACAAGAATGCTTGTGATTTTTGTACATTGATTTTGTATCCTGAGACTTTGCTGAAGTTGCTAATCAGCTTAAGGAGATTTTGGGCTGAGACGATGGGGTTTTCTAGATATACAATCATGTCATCTGCAAACAGGGACAATTTGACTTCCTCTTTCCTAATTGAATACCCTTTATTTCCTTCTCCTGCCTGATTGCCCTGGCCAGAACTTCCAGCACTATGTTGAATAGGAGTGGTGAGAGAGGGCATCCCTGTCTTGTGCTATTTTCAAAGGAATGCTTCCAGTTTTTGCCCATTGAGTATGATATTGGCTGTGGGTTTGTCATAGATAGCTCTTATTATTTTGAGATACGTCCCATCAATACCTAATTTATTGAGAGTTTTTAGCATGAAGGTTGTTGAATTTTGTCAAAGGCCTTTTCTGCATCTATTGAGATAATCATGTGGTTTTTGTCTTTGGTTCTGTTTATATGCTGGATTACATTTATTGATTTGTGTATGTTAAAGCAGCCTTGCATCCCAGGGATGAAGCCCATTGATCATGGTGGATAAGCTTTTTGATGTGCTGCTGGATTGGTTTGCCAGTATTTTATTGAGGATTTTTGCATCAATGTTCATCAAGGATATTGGTCTGAAATTCTCTTTTTTGGTTATGTCTCTGCCAGGCTTTGGTATCAGGACGATGCTAGCTTCATAAAATGTGTTAGGGAGGATTCCCTCTTTTTCTATCAATTGGAATAGTTTCAGAAGGAATGGTACCAGTTCCTCCTTGTACTCTGGTAGAATTCAGCTGTGAATCCATCAGGTCCTGGAATCTTTTTGGTTGGTAAGCTATTGATTATTGCCACAATTTCAGAACCTGTTATTGGTCTATTCAGAGATTCAACTTCTTCCTGGTTTAGTCTTGGGAGGGAGTATTTGTCGAGGAATTTATCCATTTCTTCTAGATTTTCTAGTTTATTTGCATAGAGGTGTTTGTAGTATTCTCTGATGGTAGATTGTATTTCTGTGGGATCAGTGGTGATATCTCCTTTTTCATTTTTTATTGCATCTATTTGATTCTTCTGTCTTTTCTTCTTTATTAGTCTTGCTAGTGGTCTATCAGTTTTGTTGATCTTTTCAAAAAACCAGCTCCTGGATTCATTAATTTTTTGAAGGGTTTTTTGTGTCTCTATTTCCTTCAGTTCTGCTCTGATCTTAGTTATTTGTTGCCTTCTGCTAGCTTTTGAATGTGTTTGCTCTTGCTTTTCTAGTTCTTTTAATTGTGATGTTAGGTTGTCAATTTTGGATCTTTCCTGCTTTCTCTTGTGGGCATTTAGTGCTATAAATTTCCCTCTACACACTGCTTTGAATGTGTCCCAAAGATTCTGGTATGTTATGTCTTTTTTCTCGTTGGTTTCAAAGAACATCTTTATTTCTGCCTTCATTTCATTATGTACCCAATAGTCATTCAGGAGCAGGTTGTTCAGTTTCCATGTAGTTGAGTGGTTTTGAGTGAGTTTCTTAATCCTGAGTTCTAGTTTGATTGCACTGTGGTCTGAGAGACAGTTTGTTATAATTTCTGTTCTTTGACATTTGCTGAGGAGAGCTTTGCTTCCAACTAAGTGTTCAATTTTGGAATAGGTGTGGTGTGGTGCTGAAAAAAATGTATATTCTGTTGATTTGGGGTGGAGAGTTCTGTAGATGTCTATTAGGTCCACTTTATGCAGAGCTGAGTTCAATTCCTGGATATCCTTGTTAACTTTCTGTCTCATTGATCTGTCTAATGTTGACAGTGGGGTGTTAAAATCTCCCATTATTATTGTGTGGGTGTGTAAGTCCCTTTGTAGGTCACTCAGGACTTGCTTTATGAATCTGGGTGCTCCTGTGTTGGGTGCCTATATATTTAGGATAGTTAGCTCTTCTTGTTGAATTGATCCCTTTACCATTATGTAATGGCCTTCTTTGTCTCTTTTGATCTTTGTTGGTTTAAAGTCTGTTTTATCAGAGACTAGGATTGCAACCCCTGCCTTTTTTTGTTTTCCATTGCTTGATAGATCTTCCTCCATCCCTTTATTTTGAATCTATGTGTGTCTCTGCACATGAGATGGGTTTCCTGAATACAGCACACTGATGGGTCCTGACTCCTTATCCAGTTTGCCAGTCTGTGTCTTTTAATTGGAGCATTTAGCCCATTTACATTTAAAGTTAATATTGTTATGTGTGAATCTGATCCTGTCATTATTTTAGTTGGTTATTTTGCTCGTTAGTTGATGCAGTTTCTTCCTAGCCTTGATGGTCTTTACAATTTGGCATGTTTTTGCAGGGGCTGGTACCGGTTGTTCCTTTCCATGTTTAGTGCTTCCTTCAGGAGCTCTTTTAGGGCAGGCCTGGTGGTGACAAAATCACTCAGCATTTGCTTGTCTGTAAAGTATTTTATTTCTCCTTCACTTATGAAGCTTAGTTTGGCTGGATATGAAATTCTAGGTTGAAAATTCTTTTCTTTAAGAATGTTGAATATCGGTCCCCACTCTCTTCTGGCTTGTAGAGTTTCTGCCGAGAGATCTGCTGTTAGTCTGATGGGCTTCCCTTTGTGGGTAACCCGACCTTTCTCTCTGGCTGCCCTTAACATTTTTTCCTTCATTTCAACTTTGGTGAATCTGACAATGATGTGTCTTGGAGTTGCTCTTCTCGAGGAGTATCTTTGTGGCGTTCTCTGTATTTCCTGAATCTGAATGTTGGCCTGCCTTGCTAGATTGGGGAAGTTCTCCTGGATAATATCTTGCAGAGTGTTTTCCAACTTGGTTCCATTCTCCCCGTCATTTTCAGGTACACCAATCAGACATAGGTTTGGTCTTTTCACATAGTCCCAAATTTCTTGGAGGCTTTGTTCATTTCTTTTTATTCTTTTTTCTCTAAACTTCCCTTTTCGCTTCATTTCATTCATTTCATCTTCCATCAGCGATACCCTTTCTTCCAGTTGATTGCATCTGCTACTGAGGCTTCTCCAATCTTCACATAGTTCTCGATACTTGGCTTTCAGCTCCATCAGCTCCTTTAAGCCCTTCTCTCCATTGGTTATTCTAGTTATCCATTCTTCTAATTTTTTTTCAAAGTTTTTAACTTCTTTGCTATTGTTTTGAATTTCCTCCCGTAGCTCGGAGTAGTTTGATCATCTGAAGCCTTCTTCTCTCAACTCGTCAAAGTCATCCTCCGTCCAGCTTTGTTCCGTTGCTGGTGAGGAACTGCATTCCTTTGGAGGAGGAAAGGTGCTCTGCTTTTTAGAGTTTCCAGTTTTTCTGCTCTGTTTTTTCCCCGTCTTTGTGGTTTTATCTACTTTTGGTCTTTGATGATGGTGATGTACAGATGGGTTTTTGGTGTGGATGTCCTTTCTGTTTGTTAGTTTTCCTTCTACCAGACAGGACCCTCAGTTGCAGCACTGTTGGAGTTTTCTAGAGGTGCACTCCAGACCCTGTTTGGCTGGGTGTCAGCAGTGGTGGCTGCAGAACAGCGGATTTTCGTGAGACCACAAATTCAGCTGTCTGATAGTTCCTCTGGAAGTTTTGTCTCAGAGGAGTACCCGGCCGAGTGAGGTGTCAGTCTGTCCCTACTGGGGGGTGCCTCCCAGTTAGGCTGCTCGGGAGTGAGGGACCCACTTTAGGAGGCAGTCTGTCCATTCTCAGATCTCCAGCTGAGTGCTGGGAGAACCACTACTCTCTTCAATGCTGTCAGTGAGACAGGGACATTTAAGTCTGCAGAGGTTCCTGCTGAGTTTTTGTTTGTCTGTGCCCTGCCCCCAGAGGTGGAGCCTACAGAGGCAGGCAGGCCTCCTTGAGCTGTGGTGGGCTCCACCCAGTTCGAGCTTCCTGGCTGCTTTGTTAACTAAGCAAGCCTGGGCAATGGCGGGTGCCCCTCCCCCAGCCTCGCTGCCGCCTTGCAGTTTGATCTCAGACTGCTGTGCTAGCAATCAGCGAGACTCCGTGGGCATAGGACCCTCTGAGCCAGGTGCAGGACACAGTCTCCTAGTGTGCCGTTTTCCAGGCCCGTTGGAAAAGCGCAGTATTAGGGTGGGACTGATCTGATTTTCCAGGTGCCGTCTGTTACCCCTTTCTTTGACTTGGAAAGGGAACTCCCTAACCCCTTGTGCTTCCTGAGTGAGGCAATGCCTCGCCCTGCTTCGGCTCGTGCACAGTGCGCTTCACCGACTGTCCTGCACCCACTGTTTGGCACTCCCTAGTGAGATGAAGCCGGTACCTCAAACAGAAATGCAGAAATCACCCGTTTTCTGTGTTGCTCAGGCTGGGAGCTGTAGACCGGAGCTGTTCCTATTCGGCCATCTTGGCTCCACCCCCCAGTTTATCTCTTGACTTTTTAATAATCGCCATTCTGACTGGCATGAGATGGTATCTTATTGTGGTTCTGATTTGCATTTCTCTAATGATCAGTGATATTGAGCTTTTTTTCATATGTTTGCTGGCCACGTAAATGTCTTCTTTTGAGAAGTGTCTGTTCATATCCTTTGCCCACTTTTTGATGGGGTGGTTTTTTTCTTATAAATTTGTTTAAGTTCTTGTAGATTCTGAATATTAGACCTTTGTCAGATGGGTAGATAGCAAAAATTTTCTCCCATTCTGTAGATTGCCCATTCACTCTGATGATAATTTCTTTTGCTGTGCAGAAGTTCTTTAGTTTAATTAGATCCCATTTGTCAATTTTAGCTTTTGTTGCAATTGCTTTTGGCTTTTTTGTCATGAAATCTTTGTCCATGCCTATATCCTGAATGGGATTGCCTAGGTTTTCTTCTAGGGTTTTTATGATTTTGGGCTTTACATTCAAGTCTTTAATCCATCATGAGTTAATTTTTGTATAAGTTGTAAGGAAGGGGTCCAGTTTCAGTTTTCTGCACATTGCTAGCCAGTTCTCCCATCACCATTTATTAAATAGGGAATCCTTTCCCCATTACTTGTTTTTGTCAGGTTTGTTGAAGATCAGATGGTTGTAAATGTATGGTGTTATTTCTGAGGTCTCTGTTCTGTTCTGTTGGTCTATATGTCTGTTTTTGTACCAGTACCGTGCTGTTTTGATTACTGTAGCCTTGTAGTATAGCTTGAAGTCAGGTAGCATGATGCATCCAGCTTTATTCTTTTTGCTTAGAATTGTCTTGGCTATACAGGCTATTTTTTGGTTATAACTAAATAAATATAAACTACACTTAAGCTACAGTCATGCGTCACTTAATGTTGGAATACATATTGTTAGACAATTTTGTTGTGAACATTATAGGGTTCTATATAAACATATAGTTATATGTTTATAGTTATAACTGTAGGACTGCTGCAGTTTTTTTTGGGTTAACTTCAGGCCCTATTCATCTGGTTCACTCCCATGCCTGGAGATGTCACTTGAGGAGGCTGGAGAACAGCAAAGATTGGTGCCTGCTCCTTCCTCTGGGATCTCTGACCTCAAGGGGCACTGACCTGATGCCAGTAGAAATGTTCCTATATAGGGCGTCTGACAACCCCTGTTGGAGGATCTCACCCAGTTGGGTGGCATGGGGAGCAGGACTCATTTAACAAAGCACTTTGGCTGTCCTTTGGTGGCAGGGGTTTGCTGTGCTGTGCGGACACCCACTCATCTGGGTTGCCAGGATCCTTGTGGGTTGCCAGGATCCCTCAGAACCAGCAGAAGGAAAGACTAAGTCTGCTTGTCCATGGAGACTATGGCCACCCCTCCCCCTAGGGCTCAGGCCCAGGGAGATCAGAGTTCTGTCCATGAGCCCCTGGCTAGAGTTGTTGGAGTTCCTGCAGTGAGGCCCCAACCAGTGAGGAGGTATGGGTCAGGGTCAGGCCTGAAGAGGCCCTCTGGCTGCAGTATGCCACAGCTGGTATGTTAGGCTGTGGGGAATACCTCTTGGGACCAAGCTGTCTGTCCTCCATGGCTCCAGCAGGAGAAAAGCGGGGCCTGGAGCTATAGAGATGGCTGCTACTTTTCCCTGCCCCTGGGAGTTTGGTGTGTTAGGCAGCTAGCAGTCACAGTGTTGGCTGCCACCTCTCTCCCAAGGAGCTCAAATGGCTTAGACAGTAGGCAGATGCAGCTGTGGTGCTGGCTGCCCCTCGCACTGGAAACTTGGCAGTCTTAAGAAGATTCTAGCTGAGTGGCTGTTCAGAATCGGCATGGTTCGGTGGTTGGGACCCTAGGTCCTGGTGGCGTGGGCTCATGAGTGGGATCTTCCAATCCATGGAATGCATAGTTTCATGGAAAAAGCACAGTTTCCCAGGCTGGGTAGCACGCTCACTCACTGCTTCCCTCGGCTGGGGAGTGGGGACTCCCCTGCCCCTTGTGGATCTCAGGTGGGCCGCTGCACCACACTGCTCTTCCTTCCTCTCCGTGGGTCACACCAGCCACCTAGTCAGTCCTGATGACAGAACCTGGATACCTCAGTTGCTGGCTCAGGATTCATACACTGTTATGGTTCTTTTCCGTGGGAGCCTCTGATTGCTGCTGCTTCTAGCTGGTCATCTTAGACCTGCCCCTGATTGTTTTTTTAATTGTATTTTTTATTGTGGCAAAATACACATATTATAAAATTAACTATTTTAACTATTTTTAAGTGTACACTTCAGTGGCATGAAGTATATTCATATTGTTCTACCACTTTCACTATTGTCATTTATTTCCAGAACTTTTTCATTTTCCTAAACTGAAACTCTGTACACATTAATACTGACTCTATTTTCTTCCTCCTCTCAGTCCCTGGAACCCACCAATCTCCTGTCTCTATAAATTTGATCACTGTAGGAACCTCACATAAGTAGAATCATACAATATTTATCCTTTTTTGACTAGCTGATTTCACTTAATGTCTCCAAGACTCATTCATGCTGTAGCATGTGTCAGACATATTTTTTTAAGGCTGAGAAATATTTCATGGTAGGTATATACCACATTTCAATTATCCATTCATCCATCCATAGACGCTTGGGTTGATCCCACCTTTTGGCTCTTATGAATAATGCCACCATGAACATAGGTGTACAAATATCCATTTGAGTCCCTGCCTTTAGTTCTTTTGGGTATATACCAGAAGTGGGATTGCTGGATTATATGATAATTCTGTTTAATGTTTTGAAGAACCACCATACTGTTTTCTACAGTAGCTGCACCATTTAATAATACCACCAGCAATGCACAGTGTTCTAATTTCTTCATATCCTCATGAACACGTGTATTTTCTGCTATTTTGATAATAGCTATCATAACAGTGTGAAGCTGTGTCTCATTACAGTTTTGATTTGCATTTTTCTAATGATTAGTGATGTTTAACATCTTTTCATATGCTTATTGGGATGGCAGGGAGTTTTGACCACACACTCTAGCTCAACGGTTCTCAAAATTGTTTGCATGTTAGAATCTCTCTTGGAACTTTTAAAAAATGATGATGCCTGGGACCCAGTAACTAATTTGGAATCTTGGAAATTGAGGTCCAGGCATTTTTCCACAAGTGGAATTGGGGTGCTCTGGTTCTTAAAATCTCAGGACTTAGATGGAGTCCTGATGTATTACTTGGCATTGTCCTGGTTTGGATGAACATACTTTTTACCCTCTGTGATAATAAGAAATATGTATTTGGGTTTTGTGTCTGACACAGAGCTTATAAAACCCTTAGAATTTCCTGAGTGGTAGAGGTGTTGGGAACATTTTTGTTATGCATAAGAGGCCTGATATGGTTTGGCTTTGTCCCCACCCAAATCTCATGTTGAATTATAATCTCCAATATTGGAGGAGGGACCTAGTGAGAGGTGATTGGATCATGGGGATGAATTTCCCCCCTGCCATTCTCATGATAATGAGTGAGTTCTCATAAGCCCTGGTTGTCTGAAAGTGTGTAGCACTTCCCACTTCACTCCCTCTCTCTCCTGCTCTGCCATGGTAAGATGTGCTTGCTTCCTCTTTACCTTCCGCCATGATTGTAAGTTTTCTGAGGCCTCCCAGCCATACTTCCTTTATAGCCTGCAGAACTTTGAGTCAATTAAACCTCTTTTATTCATAAATTACCCCATTTCAGGTAGTTCTTTATAGTAGTGTGAGAATGAACTAATACAAGGCCCCATTAAACCATACGTGAGTTTATGCCAATGAGGTAACTATTGAAGGGCCCCTAGATAACAGTTAGGATGGATCTGGTTGCCAGAGGAATCAACTATGTGATTAGAGGGTTGAAACTTTTAGCCCCATTCCTTAACCTGGGAAGTGAGAAGGAAAGAGAGGCTGTAGGTTGAGTTCAGTCACCAATGGTCAATATTTTAATGAATCATGCTAATGTAATAGAACTTTTATAAAATCCTTAAATCATGAGCATCTGAGTTGGTGAACACAGTGAGGTTCTGGGAGGGTGGCATGTCCAGAAAGGGCATAGAAGCTCCACATTATTTCCCCCATACCTTGCCCTATACATCTCTTCCATTTGGCTGTTTCTGAGTTGTATCCTTTATCATAAACTAATAATAAAAAGTAAAAACACTATTTTTTGTTCTGTGAGCTGTTCTTGTAAATTATCAACCATAAGAAAGGGGTTGTAGGAACCTCCAATTTGTAGCCAATTTGTCACAATTACAGGTGAAAACCTGGGACTTGTACCTGGTGCTAAGTGAGTCAGTCATGTGTGACTTAGCCCTTAACCTGTGGGGTCTACACAAACTCAGAGTAGTTAGCGTCAGAATTGAGTTGAATTGTAGGACAACTAGTTGGTGTCTAGAGATTTGGAAAATTGTTTGGTGTGGGGAAAAAAAATCCACACATTTGGCCAGAAGTGTTGTGAATAAAAACAGTTCATATATTTTTTATCATAAAATTGGAATAATAATATCTACCTGGCAGCATGATTTTGAGGTTTGAATGAAATAATGTGACATAATGAAGAACGTTACCCTTAGCAGGTGCCTATCGTGGAAGAAAAGGGAAGAGGCATCTGGGCTGTTCTCTGTGATTTGATAATAAACATGAGAGACATGCTAACTCTGGAACAGAGGGCAAGGCATGATGAAAAGGACCAGGAGCAGTGGCTGTCAGCTCTGGCTACTCATTAAAGTCATCTGAGATTTTAAACTCACCTGGGGAGTTGCCCATCTACCTACTTCCCACAGAAGGTTCATGGTACAGGGCTCTGGGATCGGCTGGTCTTCACCTCCCAGGCCTGATGAGGGAGAATTCATATTCTCTGCTGTCATAGGAGGTAGGTCATTATAGAGTCACAGGAGGCAAAGGCTGCTTCAACCTTCACAGACCTCAACTCTAATCATAGCCTGAAAATAATAGGAAGGAAAAACAGTGCTGGTTACCCTCTAAATCTTATGCGCTTTAATGTGTGTTAGTAATAAAGCAGGTAAGTCATTGATTTAAACATATGATTTCTCACTTGATACAATGTTCCTTTAATTTCTAATTCCTACCCTGCAATGCTGGCTCATATGATTGGGATAATACCATCATTGTGTTCTTTCATCTTTTAGTATAACAAAGAACCAAATGCATGATTTTAATAAAAAATATTAAGTTAAGGTTCTTTTCTCTGTTGCATGCATCCAGGAAGAAATTCCTTTGATATAATAAGGCAATTATTGGGTTTTAATTAAGTGATGGATGATCATGAGAGCCATGATTTTTGAAGGTTTTTTTTTTTTTAACTTCAGTTTCATAAAGCTTAAAAAATCTACAATGCTTTTTGGCAAGCACTATAATTTATATTCAACCAATAGAGAAACTCTTTCAAATATATTTTTTGGAATGCTAATCAGCATTAATCAAGCAGAAGCATGTTTTGAACTATCTTCTTCTGTAGCCCTATTTTTCTCCTTTCTGTGTTCAGTTTCTTTTGATTAAAAAAAAAAGTCTGTGCACATGGACTTGGATCAGACAGATCCTGGGGATAGAAGCTGTGCCCAGGAACAACCCTTGGCAAAATTGGAAAATGGGCTCTGTTGGCCTTCATCAAATACAACTGAACTCAACCTCCCGCACACTCCCTCATTCCTTGTTACCCATTCCCTGCAGGCCCATAAAGCCCTAATCAGTGGTTTTCTTGTAGAACATTGCTTTTTAAAGCTCCAGTTTATAGTATTTACCTTTTTCCATGGTTAAATACTTGCACAATGGCTGATTGCAAGCTACCAACTTGAAGTCTCATTGAAGCAGGGAAGGAATATGCAAATTGAACTCCTGCAATCTGATCCAGTAGAAGCTGGCTCCTGCACATCCCCAATGCTGTCAGCTTCTCCTGCCATATGTGTCAAAACTCACCATCTGAACAGGATTGTATATCAGTCTCTTGCACCTTTGTGAATTCCAGCCCCTGAGCTCCCTGCCTCAGACAATGTGTCTTTCCATTTTGGAAAAGAAAACAGGCCTTTTCATGTCAATGAGCAGGGAGAGAAGATACTCCAGGGAAGAAGAGAAGACTGACTTCCAAAAGCACATATTCGCATCATGAGAAGAACATGGGAGAAGAAGGCATGAGGGCTGGGTTTTTGTCCTGAGCCTCTCACCTGTGTGACCTTGGGCAAGGCATACATATCTCTTCTCTGGTCCTTGGATTTTGTATGACAGGGTGAGCCAGCCGGCCTCCCCGAGCCCTCCCAGCCCTGATACGTTACCACTCCATGTGGCATCTGTTGCCAACCGTACTTAATCACAAAACTAGGAGCAAGGATGAAATGTGGCAATGAGGACCAACAAAATTGTTTTATCATGTTTGTCCAACCAATTGATATTAAAAAAGTGAAGAAGAATATGAAGGAGTTAATGAACCTCCTTAAGTGACAGAGACTCCACAAACTTTGGAATAGTTTTAGCCTTTCACCAGCATTTGTTAAAGTTCAGAGTATCTATTCCTTGTAATAAAGTGGTGTGTATTTATCATACAATTGTTACCTTATTAAGCTATAATAAATGCCCAGTGAAGTGCATATAGGCCATTTCTGTTGCAATTTAATTACTAGCACAGTTAATTAGGCAGTATACTCCATCACCATTTTTATTTAAATGGTGTCTTGACTTTATTAAACAGTTTTGAGGAGGGATGGGTGGACCCAAAGCCCTTGATTAGGATAGAGAGTGAAAACCATTAAGCACTACCGTGATTTATTGAGTGCCTACTATGTGCTAGTACTTTACAGAAACCATCTCTGTATCCTCACGATGACTTGTTTAAGGACCTCAGACGTGGAAAATACTGACTAGAGTACTCATGGCCAGAGGGCCAGTGACACTTGCATCTTTCCAGTCCCTGGCAGCAGGTATGCTTGGGAACCACAGGGACAAGAGTTAGGTGCTCTGCACCTAATAGGTGTCAGTGCCTCAGAGCTGCAGCCAGAAAGCCCTCACAAAGCTTTTTAGGAGTCCATTCCAGTGCCAAATTTACCTGAGGGGTGATTTTAGGAACCACTGGGAAAGCTCAAATTCATGAACATTTCTCATGTGGCTAGAGAAAAAACAGATAAAATGCCATCATTAAAATTTCTGGCCCTAGCTTAAAATTCTGAAAGATGTTCAATACACCTTCTCATAGAAAGCTTTGAATTTTCAGCTGTTGTTGATCCCTTCTACTTCAGGCAGAATGAAAGACCTCAGGGAATAGATATTGGTTGATAGGGGAAAGGAATGAGGGTGGTGGGAGATTGGGTGTGGTGGGCAGAGAAAAATTTCCAGACTTAGGACTTGTGACTGTTCTGATAGAGCTTGGCAGACTAGCTCTGAGCAGAAAGGACATGTGAGGACTAGAAAATTTGTGGCAGGGGTTTTTCAGGAGACTAGTAGAAGATATAAGATTTGGAATGTGATTATCATGTATTTGAATCTTCACTTGATTGCTGAAAGTGAAGGGATTATCTTCTGATACTTTGTTACCTCATTGTGAAATGAGGCTAGGAATGCCTTCTTCTTATGTCAGCAGTGAGGGGTAAATGAATCAATGTATACTTGGTGTACAGTATCTAAATTCTCCCTCCCAGCCCCAAGGCAGTGCTCAGTAAACACAGGATAGATGTTAGTAGCATGTTCCCTGATTTGTTATTTTATAATGCATGTGACTTGGTGCTGTGTAGTTGGTTGCAAGGCCAGCAATCAAAGGGGTGGCACCTTAACATTTTAAAACACTAGAAGAGGACCCTACACACATATGAGCCATTTATTAAATATACTGTTTGATATGGTTTGGCTGTTTCCCCACCCAAATCTCATCTTGAATTGCAGCCCCCATACTTCTCACTTGTCATGGGTGGGATCTGGTGGGAGGTAATTGAATCATGGGGGGAGGTCTTTCCCATGATGTTCTCATGATAGTGAGTAAGTCTTATAAGAGCTGATGGTTTTATAAAGGGGAGTGCCCCTGCACATGCTCTCTTGTCTGCCGCCATGTAAGACATGACTTTGCTCTTCCTACGCCTTCCACCATAATTGTGAGTCCTCCCCAGGCATGTGGAACTGTGAGTTGATTAAATCTCTTTCCTTTATAAATTACCCAGTCTCAGGTATGTCTATTAGCATCAAGAGAACAGACCAATATACTGTACTTGAATTTGCTGATGAAGTCGTAGGAGCCATCTTGATCACTTCATAATATGACCCATTATGTGCCATTTATAAACATTTTATTTTCTTTTTTTCTCAACAGCAATTTATTTCTGAACCATATTTGTTTTACTTGTTAATTTTTGGGGGGAAGGAGGTGTCTGTCTACTCACTGGGCATTGGAATAGGAATCTTGTATGACTTGCTGGACATTATGTCTTAAGCATCTCAATGCAATATCTGACACACAGTCGACATTCAATGAATATTTGTTAAATAAACATACCTTTTTTTTTCCTGGGCTGACAAGTATGTAAAGGTCCTGGGGTTTGTAGCTAATGGGAGAAAGAATGTGCATATTTAAACATCTAACTTGAAGCCAAACTGACGAGATGGAGCATGCAAAGGGATTAGGTGCTGCCAATGTCCACCAGGTACCAGGTGTGCTCTCTGCCTTGGGGACATAGCAGTGAATAAGCAAAAATGAAAAGCAAAAATCCCTGAGATGACAATATGTGGTAAATATGTTGATAAGAAATAATGAGGTGTGATTGTTAATTTTAGGCATCAACTTGACCTATGGTAAGGGATACCCAGATAGCTTGTAAAGCATTATTCCTGAGTATATTTGTGAGAATGTTTCTGGAAGAGATTAGGATTTGAATCAGCCAACTGAGTAAGGAAGATCCACACTCATTCAACGTGAGCAGGCACCATCCAATCAGTTGAAGGCCCAGATAGAAGAAAAAGACAGATAAAAAACAAATTCACCCTCTCTTCTGGGACTCCCTTCTTCTCCTGGCCTTAGACATCAGAACTCCAGGTTTTCTGACCTTTGGACTCTGGGACTTGGGACTTGCACCAGCACTTCCTGCCTCCTCAGGTTCTCAGGCTTTCAGCCTTGAACTGAGAGTTACGTTATCAGCTTCCTTGGGCCTCAGGTCTTCAGACTTGGACTGAGCTATGGCACTGGGCTCCCTGATTCTCCAGCTTGACAATGGCATACTGTGAGACTTTTCAGCCTCCATAATTGCATAAAGAAATTCCCATAATAAATCCCTATCTATCTATCTATTTATCTATCTATCTATCTATCTATCTATCTATCTATCTATCCATCCATCCATCCATCCATCCATGCATCCTACTGGTTCTGTTTCTCTGGAGAATCCTAACACAGGAGGGGAAAAAAATAAAGAGGGATGAGAATGTGTGGGAGTAGGGATTACAATTATAGATAGGGTATCCAGGAAAGACCTCACTGAGAAGGGGACTTTTGAACAAATACCTGAAGGAAGTAAGAAAGTGAGCCATGAGGATATCTGGGAAAACAGCACTTCTAATAGCATGAAGAGCAAGTGGAAAGACCCAGGGATAGAAACATGCCAGGCACATTGAGGAAACAGTGAGACAGCCAATGAACATGAAATGGAAGGAGTAAGGGGAAGAGTCGTAAGAGATGGGGGTCACAGAGATAACAGGAAACCAAGTCACATGGGGCCTCATAGGTCATTGTAGGGACTTTGGGTTTTACCTTGAGTAAGATGGGGAAACAACTGGATTCTGAGGAGATGAATGATATACCTGACTTCCAGTTTAACAGGATCACTTGGACATAAGAATTGAGAACAGACTGGGGGGTAGATAGGTTTGGAAATTACAACTGCAGTGAGAGATGATAATTCTAAGGTGGTAGCAGTGAAGATGGTGAGAAGTGGTGACAGGCTGGATATTCTTTTTTTTTTGAGATGGAGTTTCACTCTTGTTGCCTAGGCTGGAGTGCAATGGCGCGATCTCGGTTCACCGCAAACTCTGCCTCCCGGGTTCAACTGATTATCCTGCCTCAGCCTCCCAAGTAGCTGGGATTACAGGGATGTACTGCCACCCCAGCTAATTTTGTATTTTTAGTAGAGACGGGGTTTCTCCATGTTGGTCAGGCTGGTCTTGAACTCCCGATCTCAGGTGATCCACCTGCCTTGGCCTCCCAAAGTGCTGGGATTACAGACATAAGCCACCGTGCCCAGCGGCTAGATGTTCTTTGAAGGCAGAGTAAATAGGATTCTCTGATTATGTGGTGTGTGAGTGAAATAGAGGGGGAAAATGATCCTAAGATTTCTGACTTAAACAATAAGAAGGATGAAGTTGCCATTTACTGAGATGGGGAAAATTGTAGGAGAAGTACGCACATATTGGATGATTGGAGAATTAGGAGTTCAGTTTTTATCTTAAATTTAAAATGCCATTTTAGTATCAAAGTGAAGATGTCAAGCAGGTAGTTGAGTGTATGAAATTGGAATCCAGTGAAGAGCTCTGGACTGGAGATATAAATTAGGAATTAAGCCATGAGGAAAGGTGAAGTCACCAAGGGTATTATTATAAACAGGCAAGGGAAGTAATCCAAAGACTGAACCCTGGGACCTATGAAAGCTGAGGTGAAATCAGGAAAAAGGACTGAGAAAGAAAATCAAGTATTGTAGGAGGAAATCTATAAGAAATCCATTCAAAGGAAATACTTCAGGAGGTAGGAGGGATCAACTGTGTCCAGTGCTGCTGATGGGTCAAGTAAGATGAGGACTGAGAATTAATCATTATATTCACTGTATTTAGCAAAGTAGATATCACTGGTATTCTTGTTAAGAGCATTTTTACAGAAACAGTGTGAAGAAAATCTTGATTGGTGTATGCTTAAAAAATGCGAAAGAAGATTTAAGAACAAAATTTTCAAGATATATTGCTGTAAGGGAGAGCAGAGAAATCAGGCTATCATGTAGATGGATGTGGTGTTAATGGCATTTTTTAAAGATGAGAGAAATAATAGCGTGTTTGTATCCAAATAAACATGATCCAATAAAAATAAAGCAAATGAGTCAGGGGAGAGAGGGGAGAGTTAATGGAGAAGAATTATAGAGGAGAAGCGAAGAGATGGGTCCAGTGGACAAGCACATATAGAAGTGAAATATATGACAACAAATGCACAGAGGGCAGGAGGATGATAATTGGAAATATACTTATGTTTTTTCATAAAGTAGGATAATGTTTTATAAAGATAAACTGTGATCAGTAAGAGATGAATAATAAATCTCCAGAACAACTGCTAAAATACACAAATATACACAAAGAGGCCTAACTAAAATATCAATACAGGAAATAAAATGGAATTCTAAAATATATTAAATTAACCCAAAAGAAAATAATAAAGGAACTGATGAACAAAGATCAAGTGGCACAAATAGAAAATAAGTGCTCTTTGGGAGGCCAAGGTGGGTGGATCACAAGGTCAGGGGTTCGAGACCAGCCTGGCCAACATGGTGAAACCCTGTCTCTACTAAAGATATAAAAAATTAGCCAGGTGTGGTGGTGCACGCCTGTAATCCCAGCTACTTGGGAGGCTGAGGCAGGAGAATCACCTGAATCTGGGAGGCAGAGATCACAGTGAGCCCAGATCGCATCATTGGACTCCAGCCTGGATGACAGGGCGAGACTCTGTCTCAAAAAAAAAAAAAAAAAAAAAAGAAAACAAGTGCTGGGAAGGTGGAATTGAACCCAAATATAATATTACACTAAGCCCACATATAACAATTATAATAATTACATTAATAAATTACATTTACTAAATGTAAATGGACTAATCACTCTTGGTGAAAGTGCAGAGATTGCCACACTAGATTACTAAAAATGATCTAGCTACATGCTGTTTATAATAAGCACACGTCAAACAGCCAGCCACAAATAGGTTAAAAGTAAAAGCATGAAAGAATATATACCATAAAAAAAGCTGACTTGGCCATCTTAGTATCAGATAAATTGTAGACACACTCTTAATCCAGGTTTTATTCACAAATAGACTTTCAGATGAAGAGTATTATACCAGAAATAAAGAAGGACATTTCATAATTATAAATAGATCAATTCATCAGGGAAACATAACCGTCTCACATGTGTATACATTTAACAACAAAACTATATAACACATGAAGCAAAAATGGACAGAACAAAGCTGGTAAATAGACAAATACACAATCAGGATAATTGATACAACAAATAAAAAGAAATCACTAAGGATATAATTTGAGTAAAATTGTCAAACACTTGGCCAAATTTACATTGTATAGAACCCTAAACCCAACAAGAATAGATTAAACATTCTTCTCAATCACACATTAATCATATACCAAAACAGACCGTATGCTTCGTAATTAAATAAGTCTCAATAAATTTCAAAGAAGTGAAATCATGTAGAATATATTTCCTAAAGACACATTAAATTATAAATCAACAACACAAAGATAGCTAGGTACACAAATCTTTGGTAATTAAACAACACACTTCTAAATAATTCATGGGCTAAAAAATAAACCTCAAAAATTTTACAAATATTTTGAACTTAATGGAGAGCCAATATATCAAAATGTGTGCACTATGGCTAAAACAGTACTAAGGAAAACTTACAGCTTCAAACGCTTATATTATAGACAAAGTTATAAAAAGCAGTGATTTCTCCTTCCAAATTAAGAAACTAAAGAAGAGCAAATCACAACCAGTCATTAGAAGAAAGGAAATAAAGATGACTGAATATTAACATAGTACAAAATGAACAAAAAATAGAGAAAATGAACAAACTTGGTTTCATAAAAGGATTAATAAACTTTATAATCCTCTAGCAAGATTATTCAAGGACAATGGAAAATAGAAATTATCAATATTAGGAATAAATGAGAATTACTAAAAGTCTCACAGATATTAAAAGGATATTTTAAAAAGGCACAGTTTAAACTATATTATGTCAAAATAGTTGACAGTTTAGATACAGTCAGTGAAAAACCATAACTTTCAAAACTGATACAACAAAAACTTGAAAATCTATTTTCATTAGAGATATTTAATTTATAAATAAAAACCTTCTCACATCAAGAGAATGAGAAGGCAATCAAAGACTGGGAGAAAATATTTGCAAAAGGCATTTCTGATAAAAGGCTATTATCCAACATATATAAATACGTCTTAAAACTCAACATTAAGAAAACAAACAGCCTGATTAAAAGATGGGCCAATGGTCTTGACAGATACTCACCAAAGAAGTTATACAAATGACAAATAAACGTATAAAAAGTGCTCCAACATCATATGTAGCTAGAGAAATGGAAACTAAAACAATACAAAGTACTACTACACATCTATTAGAATGTCCAAAATTCAGAACACTGACTTCACCAAATGTTGGTGAGGATGTGAAGCAACAGCAACTCTCATTCATTGTTGATGGGAATGCGAAATGGTACAACCACTTTGGACAATAGATTGGGAGTATCTTACAAAACTAAACATATTCTTACCATGTGATCCAACAATTATGCTCCTTGGTATTTACCCTAAAGAGTTGAAAACTTATGTCCACACAGAAACCTGCGCACAGATGTTTATAGCAACTTAATTCATAATTGACAAAACTTAGAAGCAATCAAGATGTCCTTCAGTAAGTTAATGGATAAAATGTGGCACATCGAGACAATAGAATATTAAAATATAACACTAAAAGGAAATCAGCTTTCAAGCCATAAAAAGACATGGAGGAAGCCAAAGTGTATATTACTGAGTGAAAGAATCCTATCAGAAAAGGCTACATACTATATGATTCTAACTATATGACATTCTTTAAATGAAATAACCATGGAGAGAGTAAAGTGATGAGGGATTGCTAGGGGATAGGCAGAAGGGAAGGATGAATAGGCAGCACAGAGGGTTTTTAGGGCAGTGAAACTACTCTGTATAATAATACTATAATGACAGATACATGCCATTATACACTCATTCAAACCCATAAAATGTAAAAACACCAAGAATGAACACTAATGTAAACTATGAAATTTTGGTGATGATGATATTTTAATGCAGGTTCATCAATTGTAACAGAGGTACCAATTGTTGGGGCTACTGGTAATGGGAGAGGCTATGCATGTGTTGGCACAGGAAATATGAGAAATTATTGTACCTTCCTCCCATAAAATATAAAGCATAACATTGTCCTTAAAGCCTATGTAAAAAGGAGCAAACAAAGTAAACAAAAAAACCTTCCTTCAAATAAAATTCAGGGTTTAGATGTCTTGTTTAAATGAACTGTATCATACTTTGAAGGTATTTTACAAACTCTTTCAGAAGATAGAGAAGGGGACACGTCCTAATTCATTTCATGAGGTCAGTGTAACTCTGCTAACCAAACCAGTCAAGGACATTATGAAAAATGAAAATTACAAACCAGTATTCTTAATGAATATAGACACAAAAATTGTTGACCAAATATTAGCAAATAGAATACAACAAAATATATAAAGAATAATATTTTATGACCAAGTGAGTTTATCCCAGGAATGAAAGATTGTTTAACATAAAAGCATCGACCAAAATAACTACATATATTAGCATTTCAAGGAGAGAAATCACATGATCTTTTAAATAATTGCAGATAAAGCATTTGATGCAAATTAATACCAATTTATTATTAAAAAAAACTCTCTGTAGAATATAGCAGAAGGTAGCAAGAAAGTGAAAAGAAACTTCCCACCAATAGGCTGCCACAAAAAAGAAAAATATGAATGATACAACTGAACTCAAACTTACCAGTAATTACATAAACATGGGCTTAAATAATCAATTATAAGGTGGAAACAAGCAGGGAGTGTACTGATCTGTGTAATGTGACCTGAAATACACCAAATAGTAAGATGCATAGATAGTTATATAGAGGAATGAATCAAATAGATATATGATAAAACAGGTCTGTTTAGATATTAAAAGTAGAGTATAGATGGTGATTATAAGGGCTTCCAATGCAAAATGCTTTCAGATTTGCTGTTGGAACATTGTCGTGATAAAATGTTGGAGGGAAAGGGAAAAATAAAGTTTACATTTATATAGCTGTTAATCATTAAAAAATAATAGCAACAACTGGATTTAATAGAAAGAAACAAAATTCTGAGAATACCTGCCTCTAAGTAACAAAAAAGTAGATTTTGTTTAAATATAAATAAAACAAAGGGTTTTAAAATTAAGCAATGCAAAAGGACATTTTAAGCAAATGCTAAGCAATTCTAATTCTTAAGCAAATACTAAGCAATTCTAATTCTTAAGCAAATTAAACACATACTAATTTTAGACCTTTATAGAGACAGTTAGAGATTTTATCTAAAGAAAATAGAAGGCCCAAATGAATGCAGAGGTGTACTATGTTCTTAGGGGGAAGAACCTGTTTCATAAAGGTGTCAATATACTCTTCAATACTCTGTAATTAAAACCATTTCAATTGCAATCTTGACAGTGTTTTTCATGGAACTTGACAAGGTGCTCTTAAAATTCACATGGAAATAATCAAGGATATTTTAAGAATAATAAGTGAATCTTGCCCTTCAGCTATTAGGAATTAGTAGGAAGTTACAGTAATTAAAATAATGTGGTTTTGGCATAGAGCTAAAAAATACATCAAATGATAACCACAGCCTAGAAACAGACCCAAGTGTCTATCGAAACTCTGTATATGATATTATAAAGCAACTGGGAAAGGGTGGACTATTTAATAAATTGCACTGCCAGGAATGATTTTCCATGTAGAAATAAATTGGATCCAAATTTCATACCACAAAGAAGCAAAAATTCATGCGGATTACAGACATAATAGGAAAGGCAAACCTTACTGCTTATAGAAGAGAATATAGAAGTATATCTTTATAATATAGATGTTGGCAAAGATTCTTTAAACAAGACATACAAAGTAGAAATCAAAAAGAAAATATTCTATATTTTTCTCACATTGAATCTTTTTATACTTTAAGTTTTAGGGTACATGTGCACAACGTGCAGGTTAGTTACATATGTATACATGTGCCATGTTGGTGTGCTGCACCCATTAACTCATTATTTAACATTAGGTATTTCTCCTAGTGCTATCCCTCCCCCCTCCCCCCACCCCACAACAGGCCCCTGTGTGTGATGTTCCCCTTCCTGTGTCCATGTGTTCTCATTGTTCAGTTCCCACCTATGAGTGAGAACATGCGGTGTTTGGTTTATTGTCCTTGCAATAGTTTGCTGAGAATGATGGTTTCCAGCTTCATCCAAGTCCCTACAAAGGACATGAACTCATCATTTTTTATGACTGCACAGTATTCCATGGTGTGTATGTGCCACATTTTCTTAATCCAGTCTATCATTGTTGGACATTTGGGTTGGTTCCAAGTCTTTGCTATTGTGAATAGTGCCGCAATAAACATACGTGTGCATGCGTCTTTATAGCAGCATGATTTATAATCCTTTGGGTGTATACCCAGTAGTGGGATGGCTGGGTCAAATGGTATTTCTAGTTTTAGATCCCTGAGGAATCGTCACACTGACTTCCACAATGGTTAACTAGTTTACAGTCCCACCAACAGTGTAAAAGTGTTCCTATTTCTCCACATTCTCTCCAGCATCTGTTGTTTCCTGACTTTTTAATGATCGCCATTCTAGCTGGTGTGAGATCGTATCTCATTGTGGTTTTGATGTGCATTTCTCTGATGGCCAGTGATGATGAGTATTTTTTCATGTGTCTTTTGGCTGCATAAATATCTTCTTTTGAGAAGTGTCTGTTCATATCCTTTGCCCACTTTTTGATGGGGTTGTTTGTTTTTTTTCTTGTAAATTTGTTTGAGTTCATTGTAGATTCTGGATATCAGCCCTTTGTCAGATGAGTAGATTGCAAAAATTTCCTCCCATTCTATAGGTTGCCTGTTCATTCTGATGGTAGTTTCTTTTGCTGTGCAGAAGCTCTTTAGTTTAATTAGATCCCATTTGTCAATTTTGGCTTTTGTTTGCCATTGCTTTTGGTGTTGTAGACATGAAGTCCTTGCCCATGCCTATGTCCTGAATGGTATTACCTAGGTTTTCTTCTAGGGTTTTTATGGTTTTAGGTCTAACATTGAAGTCTTTAATCCATCTTGAATTAATTTTTGTATAAGGTGTAAGGAAGGGATCCAGTTTCAGCTTTCTACATATGGCTAGCCAGTTTTCCCAGCACCATTTATTAAATAGGGAATCGTTTCCCCATTTCTTGTTTTTGTCAGGTTTGTCAAAGATCAGATAGTGGTAGATATGCGGCATTATTTCTGAGGGCTCTGTTCTGTTCCATTGGTCTATATCTCTGTTTTGGTACCAGTACCATGCTGTTTTGGTTGCTGTAGCCTTGTAGTATAGTTTGAAGTCAGGTAGCATGATGCCTCCAGCTTTGTTCTTTTGGCTTAGGATTGACTTGGCAATGTGGGCTCTTTTTTGGTTCCATATGAACTTTAAAGTAGTTTTTTCCAATTCTGTGAAGAAAGTCATTGGTAGCTTGATGGGGATGGCATTGAATCTATAAATAACCTTGGGCAGTATGGCCATTTTCACGATATTGATTCTTCCTATCCATGAGCATGGAATGTTCTTCCATTTGTTTGTATCCTCTTTTATTTCATTGAGCAATGGTTTGTAGTTCTCCTTGAAGAGGTCCTTCACATCCCTTGTAAGTTGGATTCCTAGGTATTTTATTCTCTTTGAAGCAATTGTGAATGGGAGTTCACTCATGATTTGCCTGTTTGTCTGTTATTGGTGTATAAGAATGCTTGTGATTTTGGCACTTTGATTTTGTATCCTGAGACTTTGCTGAAGTTCCTTTTCAGTTTAAGGAGATTTGGGGCTGAGAAGATGGGGTTTTCTAGATACACAATCATGTCATCTGCAAACAGGGACAAATTGACTTCCTCTTTTCCTAATTGAATGTCCTTTATTTCCTTCTCCTGCCTGATTTCCCTGGCCAGAACTTCCAGCACTATGTTGAATAGGAGTGGTGAGAGAGGGCATCCCTGTCTTGTGCCAGTTTTCAAAGGGAATGCTTCCAGTTTTTGTCCATTCAGTATGATATTGGCTGTGGGTTTGTCATAGATAGCTCTTATTATTTTGAGATATGTCCCATCAACACTTAATTTATTGAGAGTTTTTAGCATGAAGGGTTGTTGAATTTTGTCAAAGGCCTTTTCTGCATCTATTGAGATAATCATGTGGTTTTTGTCATTGGTTCTGTTTATATGCTGGATTACTTTTAATGATTTGCGTATGTTGAACCAGCCTTGCATCCCAGGGATGAAGCCCACTTGATCATGGTGGATAAGCTTTTTGATGTGCTGCTGGATTCGGTTTGCCAGTATTTTATTGAGGATTTTTGTATCGATGTTCATCAAGGATATTGGCCTAAAATTCTCTTTTTTTGTTGTGTCTCTGCCCGGCTTTGGTATCAGGATGATGCTGGACTCATAAAATGAGTTAGGGAGGATTCCCTCTTTTTCTATTGATTGGAATAGTTTCAGAAGGAATGGTACCAGCTCCTCCTTGTACCTCTGGTAGAATTCAGCTGTGAATCCATCTGGTCCTGGACTTTTTTTGGTTGGTAAGCTATTAATTATTGCCTCAATTTCAGAGCCTGTTATTGGTCTATTCAGAGATTCAATTTCTTCCTGGTTTAGTCTTGGGAGGGTGTATGTGTTGAGGAATTTATCCATTTTTTCTAGACTTTCTAGTTTATTTGCGTAGAGGTGTTTATAGTATTCTCTGATGGTAGTTTCTATTTCTGTGGGATCGGTGGTGATATCCCCTTTATCATTTTTTATTGCATCTATTTGATTCTTCTTTCTTTTCTTCTTTATTAGTCTTGCTAGTGGTCTATCAATTTTGTTGGTCTTTTCAAAAAACCAGCTCCTGGATTCATCGATTTTTTTTGAAGGGTTTTTTGTGTCTCTATTTCCTTCAGTTCTGCTCTGATCTTAGTTATTTCTTGCCTTCTGCTAGCTTTTGAATGTGTTTTCTCTTGTTTCTCTAGTTCTTTTAATTGTGATGTTAAGGTGTCAATTTTAGATGTTTCCTGCTTTCTCTTGTCGGCATTTAGTGCTATAAATTTCCCTTTACATACTGCTTTGAATGTGTCCCAGAGATTCTGGTATGTTGTGTCTTTGTTCTCATTGGTTTCAAAGAACATCTTTATTTTTGCCTTCATTTCTTTATGTACCCAGTAGTCATTCAGGAGCAGGTTGTTCAGTTTCCATGTAGTTGAGCAGTTTTGAGTGAGTTTCTTAATGCTGAGTTTTAGTTTGATTGCACTGTGGTCTGAGAGACAGTTTGTTATAATTTCTGTTCTTTTACATTTGCTGAGGAGTGCTTTACTTCCAACTATGTGGTCAATTTTGGAATAGTTGTGGTGTGGTGCTGAAAAAAATGTATATTCTGTTGATTTGGGGTGGAGGGGTCTGTAGATGTCTATTAGGTCCGCTTGGTGCAGAGCTGAGTTCAATTCCTGGATATCCTTGTTAACTTTCTGTCTCGTTGATCTGTCTAATGTTGACAGTGGGGTGTTAAAGTCTCCCATTATTATTGTGTGGGAGTCTAAGTCTCTTTGTAGGTCTCTAAGGACTTGCTTTATGAATCTGGGTGCTGCTGTATTGGGTGCATACATATTTAGGATAGTTAGCTCTTCTTGTTGAATTGATCCCTTTACCATTATGTAATGGCCTTCTTTGTCTCTTTTGATCTTTGTTGGTTTAAAGTCTGTTTTATCAGAGACTAGGATTGCAACCCTTGCCTTTTTTGTTTTCCATTTGCTTGGTAGATCTTCCTCCATCCCTTTATTTTGAGCCTATGTGTGTCTCTGCACGTGAGATGGGTTTCCTGAATATAGCACACTGATGGATCTTGACTCTTTATCCAATTTGCCAGTCTGTGTCTTTTAATTGGAGCATTTAGCCCATTTACATTTAAGGCTAATATTGTTATGTGTGAATTCGATCCTATCATTATGATGTTAGCTGGTTAGTTTTCCCGTTAGTTGATGCAGTTTCTTCCTAGCCTTGATGGTCTTTACAATTTGGCATGTTTTTGCAGTGGCTGGTATTGGTTGTTCCTTTCCATGTTTAGTGCTTCATTCTGGAGCTCTTTTAGGGCAGGCCTGGTGGTGACAAAATCTCTCAGCAATTGCTTGTTTGTCAAGGATTTTATTTCTCTTTCACTTATGAAGCTTAGTTTGGCTGGATATGAAATTCTGGGTTGAAAATTCTTTTAAGAATGTTGAATATTGGCCCCCACTCTCTTCTGGCTTGTAGAGTTTCTGCCAAGAGATCCGCTGTTAGTCTGATGGGCTTCCCTTTGTGGGTAGCCTGACCTTTCTCTCTGGCTGCCCTTAACATTTTTTCCTTATTTCAACTTTGGTGAATCTGACAATTATGTGTCTTGGAGTTGCTCTTCTCGAGGAGTATCTTTGTGGCATTCTCTGTATTTCCTGAATTTGAATGTTGGCCTGCCTTGCTAGATTGGGGAAGTACTCCTGGATAATATCCTGCAGAGTGTTTTCCAACTTGGTTCCATTCTCCCCGTCACTTTCAGGTACACCAACCAGAGGTAGATTTGGTCTTTTCACATAGTCCCATATTTCTTGGAGGCTTTGTTTATTTCTTTTTATTCTTTTTTTCTCTAAACTTCTCTTCTCGCTTCATTTCATTCATTTTGTCTTCCATCACTGATACCCTTTCTTCCAGTGGATCGAATGGGCTACTGAGGCTTGTGCATTCATCATGTAGTTCTCGTGCCTTGGTTTTCAGCTCCATCAGGTCCTTTAAGGACTTCTCTGCATTGGTTTTTCTAGTTCGCCATTCATCTAATTTTTTTTCAAGGTTTTTAACTTCTTTGCCATGGGTTCAAACTTCCTCCTTCAGCTCAGAGTAGTTTGATCGTCTAAAGCCTTCTTCTCTCAACTTGTCAAAGTCATTCTCCATCCAGCTTTGTTCTGTTGCTAGTGAGGAGCTGTGTTCATTTGGAGGAGGAGAGGCCCTCTGATTTTTAGAGTTTCCAGTTTTCCTGCTCTGTTTTTTCCCCATCTTTGTGGTTTTATCTACCTTTGGTCTTTGATTATGGTGACGTACAGATGGGGTTTTGGTGTGGATGTCCTTTCTTTTTGTTAGTTTTCCTTGTAACAGTCAGGACCCTCAGCTGCAGGTCTGTTGGAGTTTGCTGGAGGTCCACTCCAGACCCTGTTTGCCTGGGTATCAGCAGCAGAGGCTGCAGAACAGCGGATATTGGTGAACAGCAAATGTTGCTGCCTGATCGTTCCTCTGGAAGTTTTGTCTCAGAGAGTATCTGGCTGTGTTAGGTGTCAGTCTGCCCCTACTGGGGGGTGCCTCCCAGTTAGGCTACTTGTGGAGGCAGTCTGTCTGTTCTCAGATCTCCAGCTGCTTGCTGGGAGAACCACTACTCTCTTCAAAGCTGTCAGACAGGGACATTTAATTCTGCAGAGGATTCTGCTGCCTTTTGTTTGGCTATGCCCTGCCCCCAGAGGTGGAGTCTACAGAGGCAGACAGGCCTCCTTGAGCTGTGGTGGCCTCCACCTAGTTTGAACTTCCCGGCCACTTTGTTTACCTACTCAAGCCTTGGCAATGGCGGGCGCCCCTCCCCCAGCCTCACTGCTACCTTGCAGTTTGATCTCAGACTGCTGTGCTAGCAATGAGCGAGGTTCCGTGGGTGTGGGACCCTCCGAGCCAGGCACGGGATATAATCTCATGGTGTGCCATTTGCTAAGACCATTGGAAAAGCGCACTATTAGGGTGTGAGCGACGTGATGTTCCAGGTGCTGTCTGTCACCCCTTTCTTTGACTAGGAAAGGGAATTCCCTGACCCCTTGCACTTCCTGGGTTAGGTGATGCCTTGCCCTGCTTCGGCTCACTCTCAATGCGCTGCACCCACTGTCCTGCACCCACTTTCCGACACTCCCCAGTGAGATGAACCCGGTACCTCAGTTGGAAATGCAGAAATCATCCATCTTCTGCATCGCTGATGCTGGGAGCTGTAGACTGGAGCTGTTCCTATTCGGCCATCTTGGCTCCACCCTCTGAATCTTAAATCTTTTGTATGACTGACGACACCATACACAAAATTCAAAGACAAGCCACACAGCCACACGTACGGAGATGTTTCCAGTACCTTTAGTCAGCAAAGGAATGGTAACCAGAATATGTATGTAAATAAGCCTTACAAACCAATAAGAAAAGCTAAAGAATATAATGGGAACCTGAGCTAAGGAAAGTAACCTGTCAATTCATTGAAAAGAAAACTCAGCCAGTAAACATTTGAATAGGAGCGCAAAGGCATCAGTGATTAATAAGAAGCATTTGAAAATAAATTCCTTTTTACACATCAGGTAAAAAGTTTAATAATTCCAAGTCTTGGTGAGGCTTCAGAGGGACAGGGATTTTTGTACACTGTTGATACACGAATAAGTAGGTAACAATGATTTTGGGGAGCAATTTAGCAATGTGCACTAAAGTTAAAGATGCTAATGCTTTATGACCTTAGAATTCTACTATTGGGTGTATATATACTAAAGATACTCAGACAAAGGTGCTGAAGTGAGATCCCTGCAAGGAAGTCTTTTTCGGCACGGTTTGTTGTAGCAAATTGAAAGCAATATACATGTCTATCAATATGAAAGTGGATAAATATATTGTATATTATAAATTGTATGTTCACCTAATACACCTGCACAGCTATTACAATGAATGAACTAGGAGTCCTGCACACGTGGAGCATTTGAAAACCTTAATCTCATGTAAAGTGTGCAGTGCATACAGCTGAAAAGCTTGCAAACAATGTCTATGTTTTTATGGCTATGCACATGTGGTAAAAGTAAAGTCACAGGGAGTGAGGTGGTTACACCTGGGGGTAGATGCAGGTGAATGGGATTTGAGCGTTTTATAAAGGGAACTTTAGCTATTTCCATCTGCAACCATCTATTTTCTCAGAAAAAGTGTGATTTGAAGAAAACATGTCAAAATTTTAATGTCTATTAGATCTAGATGGTGGGGAATACAAATGGTTTTTTTTCCCCTCAGGAATATATCACAATTTGGATAAAGATGTGGTGAGTGAATAAGTTATAGGAATTTTAAAAAGAAAAAAATAGTGAAGAGTAGTAAGGGGCATTTAACAGCTAGACACCCCAGTCCTTATTCGTTCTTTCTCACAAATGAATGCATTTGCTGTCCCTGTGGGCTGCCGGGCAACTAAAAACCCTTTATCACAGATGCCAAAGCAGGGATTCTTGCTTTGGGTGAGCTTCTTTTAGACAACTTAGAACTTTAATTTTTTTTACAGATTTAATGTGCTAGTGAATCTTTGACCAAAAATATTTGTCAGCATTCCAGGTATGAATATGATAGTGGCTTTTGGAATGATTGTCTAGGTCAGCAGACCCCAACCTTTTTGGCAGCAGGGGCCACTTTCATGGAAGACAATTTTTCCAACAGGGTTTTGAGCTCCTATGGAAATCTAATGCCACCACTGATCTGACAGGAGGCAGAGCTCAGGCAGTAATGCTCTCTTGCCCGCTGCTCACTTCCTGCTGTGCCGCCTGGTTCCTAGCAGGCCACAGACCAGTACCACTCTGTGACCTGGGGTTTGGGGACCCAGCTCTAGGGTGTTTTGAGGGTAGCAGTTGGCCTGGAGCAGGCATATGTGGAGTGCTGTCAGAATGAATGGGGCAACTTAGAAAAAAAGGCTTTGCTCTGGTCCTCTCCTTTCTCCTTGGTGGTCAGAGCCACTGCCTGGTGTGGTTCCTGCCACAGTAAGTTCTGCTGACTGCCATCCTCCCTGGGCACTCTGCATTGTCCAGTCTGCTATTTTCAGGTGCCTGGTGTATAGACCTTCAGATTATCCTCCTTCAGGACTGTGTATCATTGTGTGAGGGGACTTAAGGCAGCTAAGTTAGAGACTGGAAGCTCTGAGTTACTGAATTCATCGGGACTCTTTGGTTGTAAATGACAGAAAACCAACTTAAACCAGCTTAAGTCAACAATAACATACGTGTATGGCAGGGGAGAGTTCTGTCTCTTTTGGCTTACATCATGAAATCCCAAGGAAAAGCAGGCCTGGAATAGAGCCTGCCCGGGGTCAGACCTCACTGGGGCTCTCCATCTCTTCTCTAATTTTGGGGTGACAGCCCAACCAACCTTTTCTTAAGGCAAGAACTATGGCTGCAGGCAAATCCTGGCTTACATCCTTCCAAGCTCACTACCAGAGAAAAAGGAGGACAGTGCAAGTGGTCCCAAATGGCACTGCATTGGGCAGTGCAACCTTCACAAATTTACTTTCCCTGATTAAGTCTGGAAAAATCCCAAGAAATTATTTTGATCAGCCTGGCTTAGGGTGCATCTGCACTCTAGCTGTGGGACCTTGACTTAATTTACCTAATTTCTCTTTGTTTTAATTTCCTTTACAAAGGAATAATAATAGAATAATTCTAAGAATAGAATATCCCTCGTAAAGTTAGGGATGATCCATGCAAAGAATTTAGTACTGTGCTGGGCTCAGAGTAAACGATAAACACAGTACCAAACAAGCCTTAGGCTGACGTCATCAGGCTGGTGAAGAGCTATGAATGCCTGAGCCTGGCTGAAGATGCCTCACCTAGTGCCAGGGGCTATGACCTGTTTGACAAGGATGCTAGGCAGAGCCAAAGGATGGGCATTCTGGTACTTACTCCGGGTTTTCCACTTCTGCTGCTGCAGATGCCCCCTTGGTTCTTGAAGAATGTTCAGGGCTCCAATGTCTCTCTTTCCTCTGATATCTGTGTGCTTAGCATTAGTTTTTTTTTGTTTGCTTGTTTTTTGGCAGGCCTTCAGGGTGTCTGATGCACTATTGTCCTGAACTCTACTGCTTTGAATGCATGGCTTGGTGGGTTATAGCTCCTTATCTGCTCCTTGAAGTGAGTGATAGCTACAAATGGTCCCTGGATTCAGGCATCCCTGGCCCATACATCTCTCCACCTAACCCTTAACCTCAGCTCCTAAGGCTTGACTGCTGAATGAATGTTCTGTCAACTGGATACCTCTGGTAAGATAAAACAAGGGGTGGAAGGGCATTCCTTTTGTCAAGGCACACTGGGTAGACAAGTGTTTACTCACTTAACCAGAGAAGTACAGGCATTTATACGTATCTGTGCTGGAAAAGATTGCAGAAAGTTAAACGTGTCAATTAAAAGTAAAATTTTAAGTCTCTCAATTACTGAACAGACCATCTCTTGGCCAAAGGGATGGCAGAAAAACCTTGAAAACTGAATTCTTTGCAATGGGGGATGGGGGATCAGACATGCCTCAATATACCCCCTCCCTTGCTAACCATCATGAGGCTTTCTTCCCTAAGGGTTAAACAGAAACCAGCCCTTTCAAAAGACTCCACTACTGGTATCAATCAACTGCCTGATTCTGCCCCTCCTTTTTTGCCTGATAAGAGACCACTGGCCAGAGAGTGGTTTAGGCCAGTCTAAGGAGAATGCAAAGTAAGGCTTTTTGTGACCCATGCCTCACCAATTGATGTCAGAGGGCCAAAAACTCTACCCTCAGATCATGAAAATGCTGCCATTTTTCGAACATGGGTCCCATGGAGGGGCATGAAGCTCAATTGCATATGCACACATTTCTCCTTTCGTAAATATTAATGACTCCTCCTATAGCTTATTGAATATGTATTTTTGGCCACTGCTCTCAGCATAAATCCCTGTTCCCTTTGCCTCTTCCTTGAAGTGTCTGCTTTCGGCTTCTGGCCAGAGGCTATGCTTCCCAGCCTGTCAGAATGGCCAGCCTGCAGCCTGCAACCCTTTATGAGAAATAAAGCTCTCATTTCCAAATTTATGAGCCTAATTCTCCAGTTGACAAAGGAAAAATCTGAAGCAGGAACAAAGAAACCTTTAGTAATTGTTTTTACTGCATCCCACATCATCTTATTTAACTTTACAAAGAGCCTACAATGACAGTATGTATATTCTCATTTGTTGATGGAGAAATTAAGGCTCAGAAAAGATACTTGCTCAAGGTTGCACACACTTTGCAGAAGAAAGGAAAGAAAAAGAATGAGGATGAGGAAGTGTGGTTGTGGCAGCATGGTATATTTGACTTCAATTGCTTTTTCAATTATTTTCACTTACCTTTCAATTATTTATGTGCTATTCTCTGTGTGCTAACTATATGCTCAGCCCCGTGCCAGGTCATATGGAATAAGCAAACATTTTTCTGGTTCAGAAAACTGAAAGTCTATTGTGAAGACAGTTTGCAAAATCAAAAGAGAGGCCAGGCGCCAGGGCTCACGCCTGTAATCCCAACACTTTGGGAGGCTGAGGTGGGTGGATCACGAGGTCAGGAGATCGAGACCATCCTGACAAATGTGGTGAAACCCTGTCTTTACTAAAAATACAAAAATTAGCTGGGCACGATGGCACGCGCCTGTAATCCCAGCTATTCCAGAGGCTGAGGCAGGAGAATCCCTTGAACCAGGGAGTCAGAGGTTGCAGTGAGCCGAGATTGGGCCACTGCACTCCAGCCGGGTGACAGAGCGAGACTCCATTTCAAAGCAAAACATAACATAACAGAAAACAAAATCAAAAGAGATGAGGGTAAGTTTAAAGTAATAGATAAAATGGGACTACTATAGACAGGATGTTAGAACACCAGGCATTGGTCTCATGAGCTGGACAACAGCCAGGTGAGGCCTGGAGGGAGAAGGCTAGACTCTGGGTCACACATGTTGACCTAAGTGGGAAAAAAAAAAAAAAAAAAAGGAGGCAATCTCTATACAAACAGTTTATTGGGACCAAGTTTGAGAACTGTAACTCAGGAGCATAAATTCGAGTTGTCCTGAATATAGCCGTAGTTGCAAGTGGATTTCCAAAGGAAAAGAAGAAGCGGTTTCTAAATTGCTTGCCAACAATTTACATAAAAATAACATAAGCTATTGATTGGCTATACATTGTTCTTTCTATCATAAATTCCAGGAACATGAAGATAAGCTGGTCAGGAACAAAATGCCTTTAAACAATTGTCCCCAGGCATGAGTGGGGAAGTGTGACTGAAGTCCCATACTCAAGTCTCCCTGGGCCTAATAAATTTTGCATACCTTATAGAGCTCAGACTGCCGTGAGCTATTTTTATTTTCTCGCACAAAACATGCAGGTGGATATCCACTCTATTGAACCATTTGGTTTTGCAGAGGAAACCTCTCCTCTGCTTCTCTTGAATGTCTCTCTGGATGCAGCCCCCAGGCTGTAAGCCTATCTAGTATTATGAATCCTAGGAAAGACAGAGGAGATGGTACAGACATTCCATTTTTCATTGAGCTTCAAACTTCTGTTTTGCAAAAACGAAGGGCAACTTCCATGGACCAAAAACTATTATTTTGCTGAGAAAGCGGTTTTTGAGACTAAAAATGCTGACTTTCCATGGGAAAAAAAAAGCCAAATTCATGCTTGCAAGCAAATTTGCAGAAAATCTGTGTTTGTGTTGCCAAAACAGAATGTTTTTTTCATCTCACCTTCCACCTTTTTTTTTCCCCATTTTCACCACAACATAACATATTCTTTGGAGGGGAAATGATGTAACTAATCCCAGATCCAATAAGTAAAAGATGGAAAGTGACTCATCATTTTGAGTTGGTGATATGTTTCTCTGATTCTCTTAATGTACCCATGTAATCATGCATGGCACATGACCACTGTGGGGGTTACGAGAATAGATTCCATGTACATTGCTAATTAGCTGTCAATTTGCGTGAGTCACGTTTATTTTCTGGGCCCTTTGCTTCACTGTGTCCCAATATGCAAAGTGGCTCTCTGGTTTTCAAACTCGGCTCTGCAGAGCCTTCTTAGGAGTCACCCTGAGAGACACAGGCAAGATGTATGGGGTTAAGTACATGAGCCTCTAGACTCCTTCACTTCTAATCACTGCTTCAGACTAGATGCACTTTTATTCATTTGAAAAATTTATACCTTCTGGTAAAATTTCAATGAAGAAAGGCTTTTGCTGATTGGTTTCATTCTAACAGCCATGGCTTTAGGTCTTCAAACTGAGCGTCTCTAACACATTGGGACTTGCTGCTGCTCTGAAACAGATGCTGTTTTTTCTTCAACTGAATTCATCATCAAAGGCTAGGTTGGGGCTACCTATCTGGGCTTCAGAAAAGGGATGGAGCCTCAATATTCGGTGCAGTCCTAGCCTTATGGGAGAGGTAGAGATGTAACTGTAGGAGGTAATTTGTTAACACAAGTTATATTCCTGCCATGGCAAGCTTAATCACAAGTGTAGCCTGGGTGGTGCTATGTGATGGATTTCAGGAAGTCCACACTGCCTCAGGAAGCTGTCACCCTGCCCACCTGCCCAATGAATGATATTCTACCAGCAACATCCACCTTCAATGTCAATGGGAGTTGAGCTTTTAGGTTTAGGCTTTAACCCCATTGGTCGAGTTAACAGCCTTGGGAGTGAGTCCCTAGACAGTGAAGCAGACACGTGCTCTTTTTTTTATCTATTCAATAACTGAGAACATAGTTTTTCAGGGGTGCTTGAGCTAGTAAGATATCATGGGATTTGGGGGAGACCTGAAAGAAAAAAATGCCAAAAATGGATCTTTCCCCGGTTTTCTGGTTCCCGCAATATAGCCAAACTGCAGCTGTCAGGAAATCATGGAATGTCTAACAGAAAGACTTCTTGAGGCATGGACTCCAATCTCTGACCAGCACAGAAGTTTTTTCTACACTATCCAGACACATAGTGACCCTGATTTTGCATACCGTCTTGATGGAAGTTGTTGAAAGACACAGTTTCGACAAATTTGGTTTAAAGATCTCCTTGGCCTTTATTAGCATTTTATGAATGGGAGCAGCATCTTATTCTATAAAATAGAATAGGTGCTCCCACAAGCTAAACAAAGGAAGTGGACTTTATGACAGAAAAGGGCTGAAGAAAGCAGAAATTGGTAACAAAAGGAGGACTGATTGTTTCAGAGTTACTTTCAATATAGGGTTATAACAGAGGAGAATTCCTTATCAAGAGGATTCCTGTAAACTGGGCTTCTTCTGATTGGCTGCAGTGAGTCTCTCTCTCTTTTTTTTTTTTTTTTAACTGGGCCATTTCAAGTTCAATTGGATTGGTGGCACATAGCATGAGTGACCATATTCTGGTTTGGTCTAGTATGTTGGGGCCTAGTACTGGAGCTCAGGTCAAAACAATAGCTTCCCATACATTTTTGTTTAACAAAGAGAACTCATTGTTTCACAATCAAGACTAGTCTAGGTATGGTGCATCCCGGCTAAGAGGAAAGTTTTTCCTTATAATGACTTAAAACTCTGAGCATCTTAGTAATTTCCAGCCTTTATCCTGGGAGCTCTGCAGATTTAATCTGTTACTTCTCCAAAAACAGTCTCTCTGGGGGTTTAAATGGTAATATCTCTCATGTCCCCTGCTGATTACTCACCTATCACCATGTGGCTTTTCTCCACTGGTTAAACATTTCACTTTTCTTCTTTCTTCTTTCATGACCGGGCTTCTAAGCCTCTCACCTCTCTGGCCTCACATCTGGATGCATCATGGTGACCTGTCCAGGTCCCTTTTAAGATTCCAATCCCAGAACGTAACACAATCACAATGAGCACAGGAACATGGGACTGCTCCTCCACTGGCATGGACAGAGGGTTATACTTGCTATGTTAAGACTATCTCAGCTTTTCTAGTGTCTGCATCCAGCTGTTGATAGGTTGGTACTTAAGAAACATTTCTCAGTCCTTCTTCATGTGAATGGCTCTTGAATCCCTTTTCTCCAATCCTGTTCCCAAGGAGTTGATTTTTTTTTTTTTTTTTTTTTTGAGACAGAGCCTCACTCTGTCACTCAGGCTGGAGTGCAGTGGCGTGATCTTGGCTCACTGTAACCTCCGCCTCCCAGGTTCAAGCAATTCTCTGCCTCAGCCTCCCAAGTAGCTGGGATTACAGGCACCTGCCACCACGCCTAGCTAATTTTTGTATTTTTAGTAGAGATAGGGTGTCATCATGTTGGCCAGGATGGTCTTGAACTCCTGACCTTGGGATCCACCCACCTCAGCTTCCCAAAGTGTTGGGATTACAGGCATGAGCCACCATGCCTGGCCTCCAAGGAGTTGATTTTTAAAACTTAGATGGAAGGCTGTACATTCTTCCTTGGTAATCTCAGTATTGTTAATCGTTGGTCAATGTCTTCAGTTTAGGATTTGTTGCTTATCCTGTTCGCCACCTCTCTGGGTTCATTTCAGGAAGACACCTGAGGAGATCACTTGCTGGAATTCACTCTTCTTGCTGGACCCTGGGTCCTGAGGCCCCAGGAGTAATGCTTGGGCAGGGCAAGCCCTAAGCAAGTAATTGAATGAATGAATGAGTGAATGAGAGAATGAATGACTAAGGTGAAGTAGAGCCTTTGTGGCCCACCCCAACATTCTGTGTGGGTGGTCAACACATTTAGGCATAAATCTGCTTTCTGCATCCTTGGACTGTATGTCATCCCATAGTTCTCTATCTCATCTTCATACCATGAGCTATTTTGTCAAATCACTTAACAAAAATTAAGATATGTTTTATCTAAGAAGAAAATGAGACTATTTTTCCTTTTTGTGGTTAACTCACACGTGATTTCTGTGACTGCTTTCTGATGTAAGAGATTCCAATCACTTTCTCCTCCCTGGGGTAGAGTTTTAGTTGGAGCCCAAAGACTTGAACTAATTTAAAGGGACTACATATTGAAATTCTAAGTAAATACACACACATACAGAGGCACACACAGACTAATGGAGTGTTAGAGAAAATATGAATAGTATTTAATAATGTTCAGCACTGAACATTATGGTTTGTGGATGTTTGTAGAGGTTTATTTTTTTCTTCTCTCTGACTTTCACTTTTTTTCCAATTGGTTTACCATGTGTATGAATTACCCATTTTATAATCAGACATAGAGATTTTTAAAAAGTGGATATGTGTTTTGCCACCATCCTTTCAATTATCTGGGGCTTTAATTTCATCTGAGCCATGTTATTCTGCTGTTCCAGTTAAAGTTCATTAACATTGTCAGAGGAAACAGAGCAAAATAGGAAGGGAGGAACTGAGATTTCACACTATTATCTCTTAACCTGATATTATCTTCAAAGACCAATAGGCTTATCCTTCCCCTAATGTCACAATCACAGTTGTACTTTTTGTAAAAATGTTTAACGGCTTCAATCTCTTCCAAGCTGTAGCCTCCCTGATACCATTTATATAAGTTCATGGGATGTATGAGGTATGTATGTGTTATATGTGCATATATATATATATATATAAAATATATGTGTGAGTATACATATATAGGTGGAATATGTATGTATGTGTGTATATATGTATATTTATATACACACATATATATGTATATATACACATACATATATGTATATATATGCACATACATACACACATATAAAAACACAGCTGATCAGGGTAAATAGTTATGGAGCATATGATCTGCTAAGCTTCAGGCTTATAGATGATTTAGGAAAAGAAAAGCTGTGGTCTCTGACCTCAGGAAGCATCCATTTTAATTGAGTGATAGGACTTTCATATAGGGAGCTAGCATAGGCCATCCAACAGTGTGAGATTTTTATAAAGGAAGCTATAAATTTTATCCAAAAACCATGATAAAGGGCACAGAAGGAAATATTAAATCCCGAGGCTAACATGAGCAAATTTTGGAGAGGGTTATGAATCTTTTCCTAACATCCTGATGTGAAAGAAGGCATAGCTTTGATTATTCTGATTCATTATATGAAGAAACTGATACTCAGAGAAAATATCTTAGTTGGTCAGTAATTATACACTGGCACATGTGGAACTAGAATTCAAGATTTTCAGCATAGACTATTGCTGCCTCTCCCCTCTCTCTGTCTCTGAAGCATACACGCATTCACACACAGTCTCTACCCCACACCCAATTCTGCTGCTTCTCCTTCAAGTTCTGTGTCCTCTTGCCAGATGTTGTCACCTGTCTTTTCTCAGAAGCCCTTGGTAAAGTTACACAGCTGAGCCCAGCAGGCACCTGCCCCAGGCCAAACAAACAAACAGAAGAGAAATCTTTCAGGCTGGGCACCAGGGAAAAGTGATCTTGATGCCGTCCGTGGCATGAGCCGAGGCAATTGATGACTTGGCATTCTGTCCCCGAGTCATCAATCATACAGAATCAATCTCGGCTCCCTCAGGAGCTAGCCCCCGGCTCACATAATTCTCTCCCTGCCACCAACCTGAACAGTCTGATCCCAGTGGTGGGAACTGTTTTGTTCTGCATTCAGCATTGATTCACTTGGCCTTCAGTAGTATTTTCTACATTCCCTAGAAATGTCACTTAATTTATCCTCTCAGAGGTGGCTAAGTTGCCTAGGCCTCACTGCATCAAATGGAGCAGGCAAGCAAAGAAACGTGCTTGGCTTCCCACACCAAAGGCACGGGACTGAGGGCCCCTAGGCCTGAAAATCAGAGTCTTAGTTTCCTCTGCTCAACACAGAGGATGGGGCAGGTGTTTAGCACAGAGGTCCAGGGCAAGGACTGTCAGTCAGAAGGCCCTGCTTCATTTCCATGGCTGTGTGATCTTGAATATGGTACCTAGTCACTGTCACTTAGTGCCTCAGCTTCCTCATCAGGTAAGTAGTGATAATAGTAGCACTTACCTCTTGGAGTTGTAGGATTATATTAAATGAAGATATGAACCAAAAAGAAAATCTCAAGCCCCCCGGCCAACTGACTGGACCCCTTCTGGGCCAAGAAAACCTAAAAAACTAAATTTCCAGTCATGTCAAGAAGGGAGGTCAGACACGCCTCGTTATATCCCCTTAGTTTTGGAGTTTAGGCACAGCTGACCAGCATTAACAATAACATAAAGATCGTAACATTCACAACAGACTCTGTGACAGTAGACAACAAATTCCAACGGGACTCTGGGATAGCATCGCATGACAGATACAAGCCCTGAAGGCCATAAAAATATTTTACCCTCAAATATATTTCTTTGACATATTTTGAAATGGTCTTTCCAAGCTGACTTATGGGGGAAATTTATATCTGTTGAGAAACCCTTTCCCTTTCTAGATTTTTCAGATCCAGAAGATAGTAATTTTTTTTTTTTTTTTTTTGAGATAGGGTCTCCTTTTGTCACCCAGGCTGGCGTGCAGTGGTGCTATCTTGGCTCACTGCAACCTCTGCCTCCCAGGCTCAAGCCATTCTCCTGCCTCAGCCTCCTGAGTAGCTGGGATTACAGGCACACCACTACCGCCCAGCTAATTTTTGTATTTTTAGTAGAGATGGGGTTTCACCATGTTGGCCATGCTGGCCTCGAACTCCTGATTTCAAATGATCCACTCGCCTTGGTCTCCCAAAGTGCTGGGATTACAGGTGTGAGCCACTGTGCTCAGCCTCAGGACCTCTTGAGACTATACCTCAGGCCATGGCCACTCATATTGCCTCAGAATAAACCTCTTGAAATATTTTACAGAGTTTTTGTTTTTTTTATCAACAAGAGACATAAATGCTTCACAGAGTTGTACAGGGGGCAGACATGTTCAATAAGTGTGTTATTAATATTGCTATTGTTAGAACACACTTAGGATTTGTAGGGTTGACTATACATGTAATACAGTTGGCGGCCATGAGAGAAAAGGTTTTCAGAAATTGGCCTATCCAGAAAGAACTATTGTTTTTTTTTTTTGAGACAGAGTCTCACTTTGTTACCCAGGCTGGAGTGCAGTGGCGCAATCTTGGCTCACTGTAACTTCTGCCTCCTGGGTTCAAGCAATTCTCTGCCTCAGCCCCTGAGTAGCTGGAATTACAGGTGCCCGCCACCACGCGCCGCTAATTTTTTGTATTTTTAGTAGAGATGGGGCTTCACCATCTTGGCCAGGCTGGTCTTGAACTCCTGACCTCATGATCCACCCACCTCGGCAGAACTTCTTCTAACTTATCTCAGAATCCAGTATCTGACCAGCACTTAATCACTTCCATATCTGAAAACATAAGCCTTTCCTTCCCATACAATAGGAAGTGGGCCCCAGAGAAACTGGCTCAGCAGAGAGTGGTATGTGGGGGATGGAAGAGAAGGAGGAGATGGAGGAGGTTAAGATGCAACTTTGTGAACTCGATCAGTTTTCTGAAGGCCAGCTCAGAGGGATGTGCACAGATGGAGAGTCCTCATACCTTCCATGCAAAGACTTTCTCTTTATTCCATTTTGTAAAAGGAGCCTTTCTGATAAGTGATATGGACTTGCTGGGACCAAGCAGGGAAAAGAGGAAAGGAAGGACAAAGGGCTCAGGAGTGAGTCAGGCTGCAATCTCTGGGAGGAAGCACTGCCCAGAGGGGTGTGGGATCCTGACAGGGGGCAGCCATAGAATTCATGGAGCTTCTCTCCCAATCTAGATGGTGGTGTGTCTCCACATCTGTACGTCCCTCTCTCCTAGCAACTGGAATTGTCTTTTCCAAGAGATTTGGAGGGCTGCTTTATTTGTTAGGAGACAAGAAGGCACTAATAAATTCCTCTGTGCGAGGTATTTAATTACATAATAATGTGTACACTAATCAGGGTAAATGTGTTTGTGAAAACACCTTGATATGGGAACAGTTAATCACCCAAGGCATTGCTTCTTAACACACCTTGGAAGTTAACTTAATTAAATTAATTAGAACAATGAAAAAATTGAACCGTTTATTGGTCCACAATGGCCTGAAGAAATGCTCCCCTCAAATGCTGGAACATCTCCCACACTGCAAACTACTTTTCCCCAAACCCTCGGACCTTATGGTTATGGTCATACCCCAGGAGCTTGCAGACAGCAAAGACTCCCCCTGTGCCTTACCCTGGAGTCATTTCCTGTTGGAGACATAAGACAATCATGTGTGCATGCATGCACACACACATACTCACATACACGCCCCTTTTGTGCACTTTACCAGAAGCTCAGAAAAATTGAATAAGTTTTTACCCAGGATTCCACAAGTGTACAGTTTGTAGTGAACCACTGTGAGGGCCAGCTTGTGTATTCTAAAGGGAGGAGGGGAAGGATGATTTTTGAGAGATTTTTATAATTACTGTCACTGTCATTACCACATCATTGTTGTCTGTTAAAAATAATGATGTTAATAATCTGAATTTGCCTATTGCTTTAAAAAAAATCCCACTATTTCTTAACCCCACTTCCCTCTCCACTAGGGCCTTGTATAAAGTGATAGAAAAGGCAAGATGCCTGCCCCTGGGGGGTCTACAGACTGTGTTATCCAGCCCTGACAAGAACAAACGTAAAAGCCATTCTGACAACTGAACAAACATTGAACAGTGTGCACGTTAAATCAATCATTGTCTTAGTTTGATGCTATAACAGAATACCACAGACTGGGTAATTTATAAAAGCAAAGAGATTTATTTGGCTTATGCTTCTGAAGCCTGGAAAGTCCAAGATCAAGACGTTGCATCTGGTTAGGGCCTTCTTTCAGCATCATAACATGGTGGAGGGCATCCCATGGTGAGAAAGGGTGCTTTTGAGACAGAGCGGAAAATGGGCCTCATCCTTTTATCAGAAATCTACTCCCTTGCTAAGTAACCCACTCCGACTATAATGACATTAATCCATTTATAAGGGCAGGACCCTCATGACATAATCACCTCTTAAAGGTACTGCCTCTCAACACTGTTACAATCGTAATTAAATTTCAACATAAGTTTCAGAGGGGACTTTCAAATCATAGCAATCATTGAAGAGTGAGCTTCTTGCACAGTATAGAATCTGAGGGCCCTGAGGGGAGAGAGTCTTTTTGGGAGAGGAGTGCTCAGGGTAATGAGGGTAATAGGACCCTAGAGATTGTCCCTCAAATCCAGGAACAGAAGGGCTCAACTATGTGGTGAGTTGCATACACCATTGTCAGCTTCTCCTTTAGGAAGCATTAGGTCAGCAACTTTCTTGACTTTGACAACCCCACAAAAGGACCTACCTAAACACCTTGTAGCAAAACCACCTCCCTGATGGCAGCAAATAAGCACAAAGCTGCTTCTATAACCTGAAATTCCTGCTGCAAAAATAAGAGACTGGGTGATATATAACCGGGAATTACATGTGTACTCTTTTTCTTTATTTCAAAAAATGAGAACAAGAATAAGTGAAAAAAACTCTCATGGGCTCAGCATAAACCTCCCTTTCTGAAGTTCCTATTAGCTCCAAAGTAAGAACATGGACAAGGGCAGAGTGCAGAGAGGAGGCCTCCTCCCACAATGTGCTGAAGGGCAGCGCCTGAGTTTGCTTTCTCTGAGATTTTTTGCTCTGCTTATCCTAAAGGTATGGATGCAGGTTTTCGAGTTGATTTGATTAGTCAAGATGGAAACTTAGGATTCTGAGCAAGTCCACAGGAACAGGTCTTCAACTGACCCAAATACCCAAGTATCCCAGCATAACTTGGAGCCATCTCAAAGATAAGGCTCATCTTGGCTCTGGGAATATAAATAGAAAAGTGATCATCCTGTTTCTCCCTGGGCATTTCTTTGGTCAGTGGGACCTTGTGTCATTCAGGGTCCTTGCAGGAAATGGGAATCGGAAACACCCAAAAGGGTAAGGGCTTGGCAGCATTAAGAAAAACCAACAAAAGGTGTCAAAATGCCCCAAAGCAGGCAGGAGCAAGGGGCATTACCAGCCTAGTGCCTGATGGAGCAAGGCAGTTGCTGGATCTGGAGAGACACATAGCTGAAGTTGCAGAAGAGGAGGCTTTGGTGGAGAAACAAAGGTCCTGCAAACCTACAGTTCTATAGGAAAGGAGCTGAGGGGCCAATGCCTTGACCACTCTCTCCTCTCACCCCCTAACCTCTGCCAGGGCCTCGGGAAGCCAGTGATCTATAGAGTCTGGATAATTCAGTCCATGAAAGTCAGCCTGGAGCAAAATAGCAAGAAAGGAGGTGGAGAGTGGAGCTGGAGGGATAAATGGAAAAAGTCCAGCTGAGACCAACTGATTCTAGCCCAAGAAAAATATTCTACTAAAGGAAAACAAATACAAAATACATCATGAATTTCATTTGGATGAATCCTTTGGCATTGGGATGATAACATTTATGTCCTATATTATTTAAAATCTCCATATATTGAAGGAGAGACTCCTGTTTAAGCTACTGCTAGGCCATGACTTCAGCTTTTACAACTTCCTTTGAAATTCTTCTCTCTTTGGGTTTGCATGGGAGTGTGTGTTAGGGAGAAACTTGCAGGTGGAGATTGTCATTGAATCTAGTAAGAAGGTTGGAATGTGGCCTGTCCATGCACTGGAGTGATTGGAATTGGGCTTTCTTCACATTGCCAGGTTTTCACGTTTCTTATCTGTAAGATTTGCCAGAGGCAGTCAGACCTCCACCTACCAGGCAGTCCAAACATATCCCATCACTCATGAATAAATTAATAAATCCAACTAACCTGTACTAAATTTCTAATATGGGTGAGGTGCATTTTAGGTCAGGCAAGTAAATAACACCAGCACAAGGCAATATATAATGCATGCCTTGAAAGGCATGAAGGCAACAGGTTACCAGAGTTCAGAGGAAATGGAAGACACAGTTCATTCGCAGTGAAAGCTCCATGGATAAAGGGGGTGCAATAGGGGGTCTCAAAGGATGGAGGCTGCCAAAGGCATTTGTTCCCAGTGCCCCATTCCCCTTGCCATGGTCACTTCAGTTTCTGAGACTTTGTTCTGTCATCACATTACCTGGAAGGCCCTGATCCATGTCTTTCTTTAAAAGGCATGTCTTCAAGACACAGATGAAGTACTAGCTGTTCCAGGGAGTTTGTTCCCACTGAGCCAAGCCCCACTGACTTCCAAGTTTTTGGACCCTCAGAAATTGGGCCTCCCCCTTTACTATCACTTACTCTTCACTGGGGTGAGATGTGTTTCTTCTGTCCACACTATGGGTGGGAACTAGGCCTTATTCATAAAGAGCTTCCACACTGCCTATGTGTCTTCTGAAGAGAGCACTTTCCAAAGAGGCCTTGGGGACAAATACTGCAGATTGCTGTTGTTTTGCTCAGAGAACTGCCTGAGTACCTCGAGAACTGCACACACGGGCTGTTGGATTTTCTGATGGTGGGGTGGTTCTGAATAAACTTAGCCCAGTTGCAGAGACTCCACACCCACCAAGCAGATGATGTGAGGTTTTGGAGCCATTTACCCATCTCTAAGTTAACGTTTTTCTCAAAGATGATTATGGAGGAAAGATGCAAACGTAAGCAGAAAAGGTCCTCTGTGCCTCATCAGCTCAATCCCCCTGTAATTACAGCCCCATCAGATGGGAAGGACAAAGTGTTCCTGGAAGGGGATTTCTCAGCACTCCTCATTCATCACAGGCACTACCTAGCCTCCTGCCTTTCCCCTGCAGCCCCTCCTTCTCACTTCTGGCCACCATTTGCTTCCTTTCCTGCTTTGTCCAGGACCTGTCACCAGGGCTGGAAGCCCCCAGCCCTGCCATGTGGCCATGGTGGGAATCTGAGGGCTGCTTATCCAGATTCAGGGAATCTGGATGTTCTTTCTGTGTTATCACCGTCATTTTATTCATGAATTCTTTTTTTGTGATGGAGTCTCGCTCTGTCGCCAGGCTGGAGTGCAGTGGTGCCATCTCAGCTCACTGCATCCTCCACCTGCTGGGTTCAAGAGATTCTCCTGACTCAGCCTCTTGAGTAGCTGGAACTATAGGCACATGTCACCACACCCGGCTAATTTTTGTATTTTTAGTAGAGACGGGATTTCACCATGTTGGCCAGGATGGTCTCAATTTCCTGACCTTGTGATCTGCCCCCCTCAGCCTCCCAAAATGCTGGGATTACAGGCATTATTAATGAATTCTTATTGCATTATGCCCCTCAAGAACCCCAAAAGGCCAAGAAAAAAAAGAAAAATATCAAAAATATGTTCCATTACTTCCATGCAGTTGGATACCTTCCACGGTAGGGTTCATACATAAAACCATGAATAGCATGTGGGGCAGGGAGATACCTGCCCAGAGGGAGCCGCAGGCCAGTGCAGGAGGGGCTGACTCCTGGGATCCTAGATGGTTTATGTGGCAGTCACACACCTTTGCACGCCTCTTATGATGGCACAAATTGTTGGAGAACTCAGATGTGTCTATGCAATTCTATGGCTCCAATCGGGCCAAAGCAAATCTAAAAGTCTGGGTGGAAGTTCCCATCTATTTAGGCGCATTTGGCTCATGTCTTTTCACTTGTCCATCTTGCAATTCAGTTCTGTTCATTTCATTTGATCTTATTAAATTCAAATGTATATTGAAGTCTGAGATCTGACCGTAAGAATCTTCATGTTGTTTTGCCCAATAGTTTCAGTGCCCCCAAGAAATAAAGCAGAAGGGCAGCTTGCTGCCACACAACCTGGTGCTTTCCCTTAATTCTGGGCAGATCTTGAGTCCTGAGTTCCTGCCTTTATTCCTAAGCTAGAAAAGTAGCTGAACAAACAGAGAAGAACTAGGATCCCTTTTACTTGGCCTTTCTATGGAAAGGCTGCACCTGAGACAGGTCCAGAATTCATTCATCCATTTTGGAAATTCACTAATTGATTAGTCATTGCCTCATGGATCCAGGCACTTCACTTTTATTGGTGGCAGTCACTGTGCTAAGTGCCAAGGGCATCACATGAATGTGAGAAGGTTGTAACTTATAGAATTGGGGAAAATCCATGGATTTCTCTCTTTTCAACCAACTCTCCCCCTTCACCTGCCAAGGGACTTGCTGATCGGCCCCAACTTTTCAGCTCCTCCAGCTCACCTGGTTTTTAACTTCCTTATTTCTACCTGAAGTTGTATGCCTTGCTCAGGGGTGTGGAATATGCCCTTAAGTAGAGGGGCAGGCCATAGTTTTTCCTCCCCCTAACTGAAGATAACAGAGTTTTCTATCTTTAAGTCTTAGTTGATTGACAGCCACATAGAGCATCTTTTCCCTTTCGGAGTTGGCTCCTTCTACCCTCTCCCTCTTTGTATGCCCTCTATTCTTCCAAGATTTCGCTGCATGGAAGTCCAGGGAGTTAGTGATGCTCTCTTTGGGCTCACATTTACTTTTTACTGAGTATGTCTTACACCAAGAGCCATGGGGGTAGAAGGCTTGAGGATTAATAAGATCTAGAGTCTACCTCCAAGAAGCTTATAATTTAGGTGGAGGAAACACCTATACCCCAAGTAATTTTTAAAACAAAAAAGGAAATTAGTAACATAAAGAGTAGACTGGACATTCTTTTTTAGTTTAGGATAAGTGGTGAGGCTTTTAAGGAATTTAGAGAGCTAGAATTTGCTCAGACCTTAAAGGATGCTTACCATCTAAGGAGAGAACACCTCCATCTTTCCATTCTTCTTCCTGTCAGGCGTGCCTGCCTCCACTCATCTCTTCTTAGCTTCCTCTCTGCCCCAACAAGTAAGAAGGATTAGCCCAATTGCATTAATTGAGTCTGGCATAATTGATTGGGTTGGGTTTACTGGTGGGCGGGGTCTCAGAGTTAAAAGGCATAGATCCTCGTGCAGCTGTTGATCTTTTTCTCAATACAAGGCTGGGTGGACTTGCTAGGCAAGTCAGGCCCTGGCCACTGCCTGGCTTGCGTTTCCTATCTCGATGGTGAATGGAGCCAGGATTAGCTGTGTCTCCACTCACCCTGCAGACCTAAACTTCATTCTTCCACTCTGTCTTCAAGTGACTTCCACTACATTTCCATCCAGGGAGTGACAAGATTCACATCATATTATACTGGCATTACTTGGTGGGGGATGGGGGCAGTGGTTTACAGGCCCAATAGGTCTCCAGGCCAGAGCTATTTGCTTCACTGTGGGTTCATAGGCACTTTACATTGAGGTATGCATATGTTATATACTGCCTGGTTTTGTAGACATTTGTGAAAAATCCTACTTTACCCTCACCCCTGCAATGTGATTAGGATGTTTCATATTTTATTTTGTTTACTTGTGTGTTTTTTTTTTTTTTTTTTTAGCAAATGAATAGAGCATTCAAGTATTGATCTATGGCCCCTGTTTCTCAGCATATGTGTGGATGCCCTCTGTACATGCACTCTTTGGGACCTCAGTAAATGGAAGTATATTTGTATCAGTTCACCATGCTCCCAGTTCTCCAGGCTTGCTCTTGCTAGGTCACGCAAACTACCTTCTCTCACATTCCATACAGGGTTGGTCTCTAAGTTTGCCGAGTCTCTCTCCTCTTCCCATTTGGTATGTCTGAGTGTTGCAAAAGCCCTCATTCAAGCTGTCTACCTTAAGGCCTCCACTCCAAGCAGACATGTCCAGCCCGTGGCCTCCAGGTTAAATCCTCTTAATGCAACGTGTTCACATTTGTACTCTTGGACTCCTCATTTTCGATAGTATTCTCCTAGTTTCTCCAGAATATGAATTTATTATTCTTATCGAAGTTTACCTTTCATTTTCCTCAGTATAAATGGCCAATTCTGTTCAACCTGGTCACAAACATTCTGCTAAAATCAATGTACCTGTTGCTGTGAAAAATCTTCAGAAGTTTTCATACAAAACGTGATTCTATCACAAAGACTTGATACTCTCTTATATTAGTTGGTGCAAAAGTAATTGCCATCATCACATGGAAAAGAAGAGAGACTGGGTATTTTTAAATATTATTTAATTTTTTTCTTGCAGATTAAAAAAAATTCAGAACACTTGAGGGATGTTCTAAAGGGCTGTGGGAGTACTTGTATGAATCCTAGCTGTCTGAAAACAGCTTGGGCTATTGTTCAAAGATCATGTTGCCTGACACGGATTGCAGAAGCTGAGGTTTTATGATGTCTTGCAGAGCTTTGGAAAGGGCACTAGAGTACTAGAGGGGAGATTGGAATTCTAGAGTTTTAAGTTCTTCCTCAACTCCTGAGTTCACCATTATCAGCATTGTTAATGTGTCTTTCACTTTTGTGGTTGTGCCCAATACTGAAATAAGCATATAATAATAGTTTTAAACTATTGACTGATACTAGGTACTCAATACAATTTCAATTGAATGAATGGCTATTACTTTGTATAAAATAAAATAAAATTGCAAAATAAGTAATCTTTCAGTAAAATCATGCAATTCAGGCCAGATCCCAGAATAAATGAGCTTTGATTTATCCACTCTTATTGGAAGTGCCAGAATATACCTTTACTGTGCGTGCTGTTTATCAAGAGGGTTGGTATGTACTGAAGCACTTCTATGTGATTTTGTATGAGTTGATATTTTGCTGGTTTGTGAAATTGTCCGAACCCTGATCATGATGTTGTGCTGCCACACATGGCGAGGTTTGTGTTTCAGCTGAGATAATGCACTGGACCCAAATGCCCCACAATTGTATGTGCTGTGTAAAAAAGTTTTCAAAAACACATTGTCAGAAACAGAGTGGGGAGATGGTGATGTCATTGATGCAGGGCCCTTGGGTGCTGACCTTTGTAGGGCTTTCAGCTGAGAGCTAGGAGAGGTGTGCCCAGAGACCTTGTAACTGTCAGCTTCCCTCCTGTGCAGGTGGACAGAACAACTGCCTCAGAAAGATCCAGCATCATTTCATCCATGAGGGAAAGTGTGGCTGTGACAACATTGATGGCATGTGGTCAGGCACAATGAGAGAGAACAAGAGGCAAAAAGACACAAGGCTACCTTGTGAAGGGGCCTCACGTCTAGTTCACTCTTGGCAGGTGAGATAATGAATCTCTGTCTCAGCCTGAGCCTAAAGCCATAGGCATATTTGTAATATCTCTGCAAAATGTGCTGAAGATTAAGGAAATTGCTCTTTTGTTGGTCCCTGATGTGCTCAGGTTAGCCCTTGGCAAAATCCATCACACTCACCTCCTCCCTGCTTCCTCTTTCAGGCCTCCTCTGCCCCAGATTAAATGTGAGAACCTCATGGGGATGCCTCTGATTGCCCTGGTGGCACATCATTAGTCCTCTGCCACCCCCACAGCACCGGAGCATTTTGCTTGCATCTTTCTTATGGAGTTCACACAAATTCCTCTCTGTGGGGGCCAGTCCTCCTCCTGGAGCTCTCTGGCCTCATGACTAATGAGAATTGCCTCCTCCCCAGGCCACTAGTTACCTAAGGAGAACATGTTACCTCTTCCCTGGTATTTGCCTTCGAAGGAACATTCTCTGGGGAACTAAGGAGCCTTGTAGACCTTTTAGGATAAACTTCTAATGATAGAATTAACAGAAGGAAATGTTTTTGTTTTTTTTTTAAATAAGGGTAAAAACTTCAATACATAGCTTTTAAAGGATTTCCTCCCCTTGTCCCCAAACCAAAAAGCCTAGTTGGCTACTTGGCCCTGACCCTTTCCATATTCCTCTGATTTACAAACCCCTTGAGTGGCACCACATTCCCCCAGTGACTCTGCTTCCCATCTTGGAATCAGCGTTAACTGCTTTCCCCATTAACCAGTCATCTGAAAAGTACTTTCAGTTTTACTTCTTCGGTAACTGTACTTTCCTTCCCAACCTGGGTGGTATCCCTCCCTTCAGCCCACCACTGCAGGCTCACTCTTTTTCCCAGATCTGATCTCTCCTTCCTCTGAAGTGCCACACAAGCTAATGCTATCCTCCTCTTCTGCAAGGCTGACATGCTTGTGCCCTTCCCTACCTAATAAGTTACTCCAATCTCCCCAAATACTGCAGAATGAACCCTTATGTTTGTGAGTCATGTCCATGTGGGGGTTTCCTTAGTCTAAAGCAGGAAGTGAAGTTGAAATGTCCAATTTCCCATTTTTCTGCTTTATACATACAAACACATACACATTACACAAACATACATGTGTGCACATAATCATATACCAGTCACACTCACACACACACACTCACATGCATCCAGACATACATATACTACAGACATAAATTCACTCTCTTCTAACTAGTCTTTAAACTGCACTTTAAACATACTGTCTTCTCAGCTTTTCTCAGTTCATTCCTTCTTCCCGAAGCACCTCTTATCCCCATTTTTTCTGGATCCCTGACCGTGGAAGTTCAGTTTATGTTCCTACTTCGTGAAGCCCCCACTGATTCTCTTCCAAAATGGTGCAACCCCATTTCCTAAACTCTAAGGGAGGGTCAGAGATGGATGGGTTACTATTTATTGGATATTTGCTTGAAAACATGCTTTGTATGTTTTATATACATTTAAAAATTTATTTTGACAATAATCTAAGAAGGTACTACTGTCTTCTTGCAGATGAGCAAGAAGACTCCAAGCAGTTAGACCAATTTTTTTGTTTTTAAACATCACTGATCCTGTAAATGGCAGAAACAAACTTAGAATCTTATCTTTTCTGAACCCGAGCCCCTGTTCTTTCCCCTTTTAAATGACATCTTGCTAAAGCCGTTCTGAAAGATTTGTAACAATGCGTTTTTCTTATGAAATATGCATCCTTTCCTTTGTCTTACCTCCCTTCAATCTCCTGGTGTGTAAGATCTGTGACTTGCCCACAGTGTAGAGTCATGCATCCACACTCTTGAGAAGCAACTCAAGTTCACACAGCATTTCATTTTGGTTCCACATTTTCAAAATGGAGTTAAAATATAGATATTTCTGGCCTACACTAAGGATTGTTGTGAGGAATACCTAAAATTTCCTGAGGTGATGAACACAGAGCATTTTATTTTTATTTTTTGTTTTTTGTGAGTATTGTAGGTATATGTATTTATGGGGTACATGAGATGTTTTGATACAGGCATGCAGTGCATAATAATCACATCATGGAGAATGAAGTATCCATCCGCTCAAGCATTTATCCTTTGTGTTATAAACAGTCCAATTACTCTTTAGTTATTTTTAAATATACAATTAAATTATTATTGACTATAGTTACCATGTTGTGCTATCAAATACTAGGCCTTACTTTTTCTATCTACTTTTTTGTACTCATTAAACATCCCTACCTTTTCCCAACCCCCCTCCTACCTATCCCAGCCTCTGGTAACCACCTGTCTACTCTCTATGTCCATGAGTTCAATTGTTTTGATTTTTAAACTCTGCAAATAAGTGAAAACATACAATGTTTGTCTTTGTGTTAGGCTTAATTCACTTAACATAATGATCTCCAGTTCCATCCATGATGTTGCAAATGACTGGATCTCATTCTTTTTTCTAGCTGAATAGTACTCCACTGTGTATATGTACCATATTTCTTCATACATTCATCTGTTAATGGACACTTAGATTGCTTCCAAATCTTGGCTATTGTGAATAGTGCTGCAGCAAACATAGGATGCAGACATGTCTTCAATATACTGATTTCCTTTCTTCAGGGTATATATCCAGCAGTGGGATTTCTGGATCATATGGTAGTTCTACTTTTAGTTTTTTTGAGGAATCTCCAAACTGATTGCCATAGTGGTTGTACTAATTTACATTTCCACCAATAGTGTACAAGGGTCCTTTTTTCTCTATATCCTCACCAGCGTTTGTTATTGCCTGCCTTTTGGATATAAGCCATTTTCACTGGGGGTGAGATAATACCTCATTGTAGGTTTGATTTGCACTTGTATGATGATCAATGATGTTGAGTACCTTTTCATTTGCCTGTTTGCCATTTGTATGTCTTAATTTTGAGAAATGTCTATTCAAATTTTTTGCCCATTGTTTGATCAAATTATTAGATTGTTTTCTATAGAGTTGTTTGGGCTCCTTACATATTCTGGTTATTAATCCCTTGTCAGATGCGTAGTTTGAAAATATTTTCTTCCAATTTGTTGTCTCTTCAATTTGTTGATTGTTTCCTTTGCTGTGCAGAAGCATTTAAACTTCATGTGATTCCATTTGTCTAGTTTTGCTTTGGTTGCCTGTGATTATGGGGTATTGCTCAAGAAATTTTTGCTCAAACCAAAGTTCTCAAGATTTTCCCCAGTGTTTTCTTGTAGTGGATTCATAGGTTCAGGTCTTAGATTTAAATCTTTAATCAATTTTGAACTGATTTTTGTATATGGCAAGAGATAGGGGTCTAGTTTCATTCTTCTGCATATGGATATCCAGTTTTCCTGGCATCTTTTATTGAAAAGACTCTCTTTTCCCCAGTGTATGTTCTTGATACCTTTGTCAAAAATGAGTTCAGTGTAGGTGTATGGGTTTGTTTCTGGATTTTCTATTCTGTTCCGTTGGTCTATGTTTCTGTTTTTTTTTTTTTATTATTATACTTTAGGTTTTAGGGTACATGTGCACAATGTGCAGGTTTGTTACATATGTATCCATGTGCCATGTTGATTTCCTGCACCCATTAACTCGTCATTTAGCATTAGGTATATCTCCTAATGCTGTCCCTCCCCCCTCCCCCAACCCCACAACAGTCCCCGGAGTGTGATGTTCCCCTTTCTGTGTCCATGAGTTCTCATTGTTCAGTTCCCACCTATGAGTGAGAACATGCGGTGTTTGGTTTTTTGTCCTTGTGATAGTTTACTGAGAATGATGTTTTCCAGTTTCATCTATGTTTCTGTTTTTAAGACAGTACCATCCTGTTTTGGTTACTATAGCTCTGTAGTATAATTTGAAGTAAGGTAATGTGATTGCTCCAGTTTTGTTCTTTTTGCTAAAAATAGCTTTGGCTATTCTTGATCTTTTTTAGTTACATACAAAGTTTACAATTGTCTTTTCTATTTCTCTCAAGAATGCCATTGATATTTTGACAGAGATGGCATTGAATCTATAGATTGCTTTGGGTAGTGTGGACATTTTAACAATATTGTTTCTTCCAATTCTTGAACATGGAATGTCTTTTAATTTATTGGTGTTCTCTTCAATTTCTTTCATCAGTGTTTTATAGTTTTCATTATAGAGATCTTTCACTTTTTTGGTTAAGTTAATTCCTAGGCATTTCATTTTATTTGTGGCTATTGTAAGTGGGATTCTTTTTAAATTTCTTTTTCAGATTGTTTACTGTTGATGTATAGAAATGCTACCAATTTTTTAATGTTAATTTTGTATCCTGCAACTTCACTGAATTTGTTTATCAATTCTAATAGTTTTTTGGCAGCCTCTTTAGGTTTTCCAAATATAAAATCACACCATTGGCAAATAAAGATAACTTGACTTCTTCCATTCCAGTTTGGATGTCCTCTATTTCTTTTTCTTGTGTGATTGCTCTATCTAGGACTTCCAGTACTATCTTGAACAACAGTGGTGAAAGTGAGCACCCTTGTTGTGTGAAAGGAAAGGCTTTCAGTTTTTCCTCATTCAGTACGATACCAGCTGTAAGTCTGTTATATATAGCTTTTATTATTTTGAGATGTTTCTTCTATATCCAGTTCTCTAGGGTTTTTATCATGAAGGGATGTGGAATTTTATCAAATGCTTTTACCACATCGATTGAAATGATCATATGGTTTTTAACCTTCATTCTGTTGATATGATGTATTACACTGATTGATTTGCATGTGTTGAATGATCCTTGCATCTCAGGGATAAATCCTACGTGGTTGCGATGAATAATCTTTCTAATGTATTGTTGAATTCAGTTTGCTATTATTTTGTACACGATTTTTGTATCAAAAATTCTTCAGAGACATTGGCCTGTAGCTAGCTAGCTTGCTTGCTTGCTTGCTTGCTTGCTTGCTTGCTTGCTTGCTTGCTTTCTTTCTTTCTTTCTTTCTTTCTTTCTTTCTTTCTTTCTTTCTTTCTTTCTTTTTCTTTCTCTTTCTCTCTCTCTTTCTTTCTTTCTCTCTCTCTTTCTTTCTTTTTCCCTCCCTCACTCCCTTCCTTCCTTCCTTCCTTCCTTCCTTCCTTCCTTCCTTCCTTCTCTCTCTCTTTCTCTCTTTCTCTCTTTTGTGTGTTTGTCCAGTTTTGGTATCAGGGTAACGCTGGCCTCATAGAATGAGTCTGGAAGTATTCCCTCCTCTTTTGCTTTTTTGGAAAAGTTTGAGTAAAATTGGTATTAAATTCTAAAACTGGTATTAAATACTTAAAAATTCTTTCGATATTCAGTAGAATTCTGCAGTGAAGCCACTGGGTCCTGGGCTTTTCTTTCCTGGGAGACTTTTTATTATGGCTTCAATCTTGTTACTTGTTATTGGTCTATTCAGGTTTTGGATTTCTTCCTGGTTCAATCTTGTTAGGTTGTATTTGTCTAGGAATTTGTCCATTTCTTCGGGATTTTTCAATTTATTGGCATGTAGTTGTTCCTAATAGACACTAATGATGCTTTGAATTTCTGTAGTATCAGCTATAATGTCTTCTTTTCATTTCTGATTTTATTTATTTAAATAGTGTCTTTTTTTTTCTTAGCTTGGCTAAAGGTTTGACAATTTTGTTTAACTTTTCACAAAGCCAACTTTTTGTTTTATTGATCTTTTCTATTGTTTTCTTTATTTTAATTATATTTATGCTCTGATCTTTTTATTTATTTTCTTCTACTAATTTTGGGTTGATTTGCTCTTGCTTTTCTAGTTTTTTAAGATATATCATTAATTGAAGTTTTCCTTCTGTTTTGATGTAGGCAGTTATAGCTACACACGTTCCTCTTAGTACTGCTTTTGGGTGTATCCCATAGGTTTTCCTCTTAGTACTGCTTTTGGGTGCATCCCATAGGTTTGTTATGTTGTGTTTCCATTAGTATTTGTTTCAAAAAATGTTTTAATTTCCTTCCTAATTTTTTCATTGACCCACTGGTCATTCAGAAGCATATTGTTCAATTTCTATGTATTTGTATAGTTTCCAAAATTACTCTTGTTATTGATTTCTAGTTTTATTCCATTCTGGTCAGAGAAAATGCTTGATATTATTTAATTTTTTTTGAATGTTTTAAGACTTGTTTTGTGACCTAACATATGGTTTATCCTTAAGAATAATCCATGTGCTGAGGAAAAGAATGTGGATCCTGCAGCCATTGAATGAAATGTTCTGCAAATATCTATTCGATCTATTGTGTCTATAGTGCAGATTAAGTCTAATGTTTCTTTGTTGATTTTCTGTCTGGAAGATCTGTCCAATGCTGCAAGTGGGGTGTTGAAGTATTGAAACCTATCTCCCTCTTTAGCTTTAAATATTTACTTTATATATCTGGGTGCTCCAGTGTTGGGTGAATATATATTTAAAATTGTTACAACCTCTTGCTGAATTAACTCCTTTATCCTTATATAGTGACATTTTTGTCTCTTCTTATAGTTTTTGTCTGGAAATCTATTTTGTCTGATATAAATATAGCTACTTCTGCTTTTTCTTAGTTTCTGTTAGCATGAAATATCTTTTTCCACCCTTTTATTTTAATCTATGTGTTTACAAGTGAAGTGTGTTTTTTTGTAGGCAACCGATCGGTGGATATTGTTTCTTCATCCATTCGGCCACTCTAGATCTTTTGATGGAGGAGGTTAGTCCATTTACATTCAATGTTATTATTGATAAATAAAAACTTATGCCTGCCTTTTTTATTTATTTTCTGGTTGTTTTGTGGTCTTCTATTTCTTCTTTTTTTCCTGTCTTCCTTTAGTCAAGGTGTTTTCTCTGTTGATATGATTTACTTTCTTGCTATTTATTTCTTATGTGTCCATTGTGTATTTTTTGGTTTGAGGTTACCATGAGGCTTACAAATATTATCTTATAACCTATTATTTTGAGCTAATAACAATACTATTTGCATGAACAAATAAGCAAAAAAACTAACAGAAGCTCTACATCTTAACTTTTTCCCCTTGCTTTTTTAACTTTTTATGGTTTCTATTTTATCTTATTGTACTGTTTACGTCTTGCAAATTTGTTGTAGTTATTATTTTTTGTTGGTTCATTTAATCATTTAGTCTTTCTATTTAGGGTAAGGATAGTTTATACACTGCAGTTACACAGAGCTCTGGAACACAGGGCATCTTATAAACTACAAGGCAACACACACTTGGTTCAACACACATTTATTAGACTTCTAATATTACCAGAGGTATGAAAAGGAGATGTGATCCCTACTGTTAATGGGATTGTTTTCCAGGAAGAGTCTGATATTCAAAAAGAAAATAATCTCAATGTAATAGCAAGCATATGGCCATTACAGAATGACCAACCAAGATAGGTGAATGGTGTCAGCAGGAGATCCTACCACAGGGGTCAGGGAAAGTATGTCTGCTGCTGGAAGACAGGTTGGACTGAAGACAAAACATTGTAGGATAAGTTGGAAGACAGATACTCCAGGCAATGGGTCAATACAGAGATGATTCTTATTTATTAAATGAATAAATGAATTAATGCCTGAAAGGGCTCTGTCCCATATAAGGCAGTCCCTAAAGTAACCACACAGGCCCTTTGATGATTTTCAAGGTTCAATTATGAACCATCTTTTAAAACTCTTCATTGACTTTGTTCACCTACATCCTACTTCACTAGAATTTATGTAGAACTTTTGGCATTCACTATACAACTTTGTTTTTTCTTTTAAAAAGTTAACTATTATAAATACTTATCATTTATCATATTTTATTTCAACAACCTTACAAAGTGGATATTACCATTCTTATTTTAGAGACCAAAACAGCTGAGGTTCAGAATGGTTTAATAACTGTATCAAAGTAAAATGGCCTATGGGTGCTACCACAGGGATTTGAACTCCCAGACCTGCTCATGTAAGAATGAATTTTCTCAGCCTGTGTGTTCAAGTGTGTCACTAGTAGGAACTTCAGGGTCAATGGGAGTGGTGGCTCAGTCAGCCCTTGTCTTAAGATAACCCGTGTTATCATTGGAAAGGTCAGACAGTTTTCCAAAGGGAAAGCATCACTTCTTTCATTTCCAGGTAATGGTTTCTGATGTCAGAAAGGGGTGTTTATGCCTCATCAACTTTTTGAATGCTCCCTGCAAGTTTCATCATTCCCCACCCTCACTTCCTACCCTGCAGTCACAGTGCAGCTTTCAAAAGAGTGAAGCTTGACTTTCGGCTAAACAATAAGTCAAAGGCATGGATTCATGTCTGATCTCTTTTAGATTCCTATTGGCCTTAGCATAGTGTTGTGACGTACTAGAGGGTCAATTAAAATTTGATAAATGGATAGATGAGTAAATGAGTGAACTTTAGGTCTCAGCAGCACAGTCGATTTGCTATGAATGCACCCTTGGCTGTAGCTGCAGCCACATGCACCATAGTGTAGCAAAGATTCAGTATAACCAAGAGTTTCACCTCCTAGACCACTGCCTCTGATAAGGCTTTCCTGGTCGGCCTCAGACTCTCTCTTATCTTTCCAATGTTATTTCTTACCGTTCCTTCCTTGGAGCCTTTCCCTCCTCATCATCCTCCTTCAGTTCCCTTTAAACACCTTGTTTGAGTCCTACTGAACTACTATAAGCTTTCTATGAGCTCTTTGGGGTCCTCCTTTCTTGGACTGGAATACTCTGCTCACTTCCTCTCCTTTGGTCCATGTCTCTGTCTCTCTCTCTTTCCTTTCACCAGTTAAGTTCTACTTTTCCTTCAAGTTTTAATCTAAAATCCTTCCCTGACTTATCTTCTTGTCCCACATCTGCAATAGATGTTCCTTTCCCAAACATCTAGGATTCAAGGACTTCCCTGACCCTAATTGCCTATTTGCTTTATTCATTTTTCCATTAAACTGTCAGTACCTTCAGAGCAGGAAACTTAATTTATCCATGGTTAGAGTCCTAGTAACTAGGGCAATGCCTGTTTCATCCTCGGAGCTCAAAATCTACCTTCTGAAGTAATGAATGAATAAATAAATGGATTAATGCAACCAAACTGTGTGTGTGTGTGAGTGGGTAATACCTTGTCACAGAAATGCTGCTCTCAAGACGTGAAAGTGACTGAGTAAGAAGTTGTGAAAGATGCTTATGAGGCTTCTCTGTAATTTTAATAGGCCTTTTAGGTATCCTACTTCATTAATAAAGGAAGAATGGAGTGCTCCAGCGTCTTTTTATCTCCCATCTGTATTCAAATACAACAGAATCCCTCTCAATAAAATTTCAGGGTAAATTAATGATTTTCATTTTCTCAGAAAACCCATTTTTCCCTGAAAGGGTAGACTGCTGACCCAATGCATATGTGTGATTTCCTGCTTAATAAGGGGACTGGCTGATACAGTGCACTGCAAAATGACTGCTGGTCTTGTCATGAACCTGTGAGCTTGGGGAAAGTGGGGTCATCCTCCCATAAGGGCAGATGTGGGGCAAGGATGCAGGTGCTCCTGGTCTGGGGTTACCCCTCCCATCTCTGAGTCAGTTCTTGAGAACTGGCTTTGACATTTCTCAGTCAGCACATGTGGCTGTGGGCTCGGCTTAAGCTGTTGGATGACTGTCTTCTCTGCTGTCTCTCAGCTGTGGGTGGCTCAGTCTTGACACAAAGGAAGCCTTGGGGGCTTTACTGTGTAGGTTTTTATAAGAGTTTAAATATCCTTCATAGCTGTTGTGGAATGAATGTTTGCATGACTCTAAAATGCATATATTGAAATCCTAACCCTAATCTTAACCCCCAGTGTGATGGTATTAAGAGGTGGGGCCTTTGAAAAATGATTAGATCAGCCGAGCGCAGTGGCTCATGCCTGTAATCCCAGCACTTTGGGAGGCTGAGGCTGGTGGATCACAAGGTCAGGAGATCGAGACGATCCTGGCTAACATGGTGAAACCCCGTCTCTACTAAAAATACAAAAAATTAGCTGGGTGTGGTGGTAAGTGCCTGTAGTCCCAGCTACTCGGGAGGCTGAGGCAGGAGAATAGCTTGAACCTGGGAGGCAGAGGTTGCAGTGAGCCGAGATCAAGCCACTGCACTCCAGCCTGGGTGACAGAGCGAGACTCCGTCTCAAAAAAAAAAAAAAAAAAAAAGGAAAAGAAAAGAAAAGTGATTAGATCATGAGGGTGGATCCTCTCTGGCACTCATTTTTGCCAAGGCAGGATAGAGCAGGATGTCAGCAGTCTAAAACTGAGGAGAGGGCCCTCACCAGAGCCCAAACATGCTGACACCCTGATCTCAGACTTCCAGCCTCCAAAACTGTGAGAAAAAATTTCTTTTATTTATAAGCCACTCAGTCTATGATATTTTGTTATAGCAGACTGAAATAACCAAAATAGCAACCATTAAGTTTAGTGAATGTGCTTCTGGAAGACACAGAGAAAAAGGAGAAGTGGATGGAGGGCAGGACTGGGCACACACACCTATGAGAGAAGGGAGGGAAAGTGCTGCCAAGGGAGTGCTGGATTCTCTGGAGACCAGAACAGGAATTACTTTCCCCATATAGATATAGGAGATGTGGATTTATGAGTGCCCCACAGGGAAATACAACAAAACTCAGGGTTCCTGGAGGTGGTCTTTGGCCAGAAGTGGAGCCTTAGCAGGGGCTATGGAATAGAACAGGAGCCTCTCTAAATGCTGCACTGGGTCCTGCCTCCTTCTACCTTTACTTCACAACTGTATTCAGTGAAGTAGAGGAATAGGGACTTATGGCCAAGAAGGGTCTACAAACCAAACCATCCTGTGGCCGGTAATTCCACTGATGTTAATACTCATCAGTTAACAAATGTTTCCATGGGCCAGTTTTACACAAGTTCCAGCAGGAATAAATGAAACTAATTATAGGGTCTACTTACAGAAGCGTGGGCAGGATGTAGGAAAACAAAACAAGGTAGTGCAATATTTCAGGGTGTAGTAATAGTTAGGGAGTTACCTTCTTTGACCTGAAGAAGCACAACTTGGGGGCAATCACTGAAACTTGGAAGCAGATAGCTGTGTGGAAGGTACTTTTTGACAGTTGTTGTGACCTTTGGTATGTAGCTAGCCTGAAGTCACTCTGGAGGGAGAGGGCTAGGGCAGTAATACCCCTTAGATCGCTGTCCCACTTGTCCCATTGGCTAGACCCAATTAGAAGCCATAGGGCAAGGGTCCCAAATAATATAGTTGAGGCAGGTCAGTCTCGTGGGGTGTAAACCAAGAAAAGCAGAAAAGGATGCAGGGCAGATCTCAAAGGGAAATGAGAAATAGCTCACATGCATGCACTATCTCATCTGCTTTTCACAGAACCCTCATCAGGAGAGCATTATACTCACTTTACAGATGAGGAAACCATGGCATAGAGAAATTAAATAACTTACACTAATATACACAGTAAATGGTGGACCAGGCTTTGAACACAGGCAGAGCTCCTCTGGGATTTGACCATTTAGCCACTACCCTAAGATAAGAAATCAATCCATTGAAAATATTCCTTTTGGAGTGATACAATATGTGTTGCTATATCAGAATACCTGAGATTGGGTAATTTGTAAGGAAAAGAGGTCTATTTGGCTTATGATTCTGGGATAGGAAGTTTGAGATTGGGCAGTTGCATCTTCTGAAAGCTTCACATTGCTTCAGTTTGTAGCAGAAAGTGGAAGGGAAGTGGGCATGTGCAGAGATCACATGGTGAGAGAGGAAGCAAGAGTGAAACTGATGAAGCAGACTCTTTTTAACAACCCCTCTCTCTCTCACAGGGAGAGTAAATTGATTCCCATGAGAGTAAGAACTCAGCTCCATTAGCAGGATATTAATCTATTCTTGAGGGATCTGCCCTCATTACCCAAACACATCCCATGATTCACCACCTCCCTGCACTGCCACATTGGGGGTCAAATTTCAACAAGAGTTTTGGCAGGGAGAAACCACATCTAAACCATAGCACAATGTTTTATTTTCTCTTCAATTCTCTGTAACATTGCTTTTGAACATGCCAGCCATGTCTTGAAGGAGTTTGAGTTTGCCTTTTTCTGGGCCTGGCTCTGCAGGGCTTGAAGGTGGACAAGTATAAGTGTGGGTGGACAGGTATGAGTGTAGGGACTGCCCTCTTGGCTTAGAATCCTGGTGAGAACTTGGGCTCTATATTACTCCTATTGATGCACATGGTTAGAATAGATATCACAGGTGAGAATCAAGTGGAGTGAAAAGAACTTGCAATTATGCCCTAGGGTTTCTCTAACTCTGAAGCTCATAGATTGACAGTAACTAGTTATAATGGATTCTATGGTGTACTAATATTACCCCTTCAGGTTTGTGGGACACAAGGGCCTCAATTCTACAACTATGATGATCTGAATTCTTCCAACCATCTGAGTGAGCTTGGAAGCAAAGCCTTCCTGGAGCTTTCAGATAAGAATGTAGTCCAACAGATGCCTTAATTTCAGCCTTATAAGATTCTAAGCAGAGAACCCAGCCAATCCCAACCAGAATTCTGAATTATGAACTGTGACCTTGCAAGTATACACTCTTTAAGCATCTAAATTTGTGCTCCACTAACTTCTTATGCATCAATAGAAAACTAATACAGTGTCCAAGTTGCTCATTCTCTCAACTGTCTGGAGTGCTCAGAACCATGTCTCACTCCAAAAATCATCCTGGACTGAAGGAAGCTGCCTTGGCCAAGTTATGTGCCCTTACTTGATGGCAGCCTACATCTAACGACAGACTGATACAGGAATACAAAGTATTGATCCCCTTCCCCCAAGTTGTGACAACTCTGAAGGGTCATCCCAGCATTTGTGCTGCTTGTAAGATGGTCCAAAGCCTCTGCTACATCACAGTTGAACTTCTATCTCTGTTTCTTCCTATTTCCCTAACTCCTTCACGGGGGAGGGATCATGCTCTTGAGAGCATGTCCCAGTCTGCATGCAAATCTTCACTGCAGAATATTTGCCCATGGAACCAGATGGAAGACAATATGCTTGATGGAGGTGGAGTGTTGATGGAGAAGCAAGATGAATCTTATCCCATGGGACCCCAGCCAGGAAGAGCAGACTCTTACAAGGAACAGTACAATGATAAGACTAGGCACCACACAACAAAGGGCCAACTTTATAGCTCAAACTTAAAGTGACCATATATCAGAGTTGTCCAAGGACAGGCTCTGTTACAGCTGTTGTCCTTATGGTTATGATTAAGTATTCCAGTTTGTATATCAAATTGCATGTTCAGCTTTCCCAGATTCTATGGGTTATAAGGATGTAGATGACAGGCCAATGTGGGCTGCAGCCGGGTGAGTAGAGAAGACTATGTAGGGTGGCCTCTGAGCTGGACTTTGAGAGATGTGCGGGAATTGTGTTACATGTCAGTGTCTAGGTATCACTGTGGGTATAAGTGAAAAAGCATAGACAGAGCATGAAAGGTAGAAATATATATGTGTGGGGGAGGGGGGAAGCAGTAACATCAGGAGGAGGAGAAGGAGAAAGAGAAAAGGGAGGAGGAGGAGACTCATTATTGGAATGGCATAAGGAGTTTGTTAATGAGTGTCATTTTATGAATATATAAAGCAAGAAAATCGACACACTGGTCATAGAGGAGACGAGTGCCCACAGAAAGAATCATGCGACACATCCTTATATGTCTTGGGAAAAATAAAATGGAGAAAGGGAACAGATGGCTCGCCTCCCACTGTCTGAGGCCAGACCATTTTGCTTCTCTGGGCAACACTATCCTTTCATCTCTAACCCAGTTTGCTTATTTATCCTGTAAAGACGCCTTTGTGGATTGATGATGAAAATCACGATACCGACGCAGATGACCACTCCTTACATTTGCAGCCCTTGATGCTTTCCAGAGTTGTTTCACACTCATAAAATACAAGATTCTCTTTTGACTTTATTACCATTCTATGTAAAAGGCAAGGTAGGTAGTGTTTTTCTCATTTAACCAAAGAGATAAAGTTATTGGTTAAAAGAGTTCTTAAGGAGAATAGCTTTGGAGCCCAGACTAGAACCTGGGTGTGTAACACTGGTCTGTAACATTCGTCTTCTCATCATATTGCAAGAAGGTAATGGCGGATCTTTGTCTACCAGTGGCCTAATAATCCTGTCACTGCATTGCTCCTTCTTTTGGTTTTCCTTCCTGGATTTTGGATGCCCATCAGATCCTTCACTCAATGGTGCCACCTACCCTCACAGATGCGTGCAAGAGAGTTTACTGAGTTGTACACTGAACAATTTTGTGGAGCTGCATGGAGACTCTCTTTGGAGTAAATAATATTATTTCATTCCAGCTGGGATAGGAGTACTAAAGTGGGAAGAGTTTTACTGAGTGCCTGCTATATACTTTACCTCCTATTTTTACAAATCTACAAAGGAACGAGTGAGGCTTGCATAAAGATATTGGATTTAGAGTGATGCAATCCCTTTTCTGGGACCACAGGGTTTGAACCCAATTCTGCTTGTCTCTATATTTAACACCTTTTCTACTGAGCCACTTTGGCATTCTGGAGTCTAGTGGTCTCAGTGGGAGTCAAGGTAAGGATCTCTAGAGCAGTGACTCTTTTCTCAGACCCAGAGCTCTTCAAGGATGTGATATTTCAGCCATAGACCTTCTCCCTGGAAAAATGCACATTTACTCAATATTTTGCATGAAATTTCAAGGGCTAGGGGACTGCAGAAGCTGCTCTGTAGTCTCCAGGTCAGAAACTCCTGACCTAGGGGAGGGTAAAATTCAGGAAAACAGGGGCAGAGAAGTTTCAATAGCTCACCATGGCCACCTGGAGGGTCTCATTTTTAAAGCTCATCTCTGCTGGGGCTTAAAGGGTATGGGGGTTTGTCTTAATAAAAAAGGTTATTACATAAAAGGCTGTTAAAACAGCAGGAGAGAAGGCTGAGCCAGCTGCTGGGCAGAGTGGCAATCTGCTGTTCTCTCCAGCAAATCCAGGCTCTGAAGAAGTACCAATCAGGGGCACTAAAGTTTTGTTATTTCAGAGTATAAAATTTTTGGCAATAATGAGTCGTGGAGGTTTTATATGACTCATGCACCTTCTCCTATCCTCCGTTTTAGATTGGGTGTCTGCAAGTAGTCACCTTAATGTCCAGTTTTTCCTGTATGAGGCTTATGTCCCAAGGCTGTGTCAAGATGATGAAATACATCAAGTCAAAAAAAAAAAAAAACAGTGGAGAGAGCTTTTTAGGACATCTTCACATCTGACTTGGATCAATTTTTAAGATGGCCAAGAAAAAAATATATCTGACTATAAAGAGTCTACTGAGTCTAGACACAATTTCAGGAACAGATTTTAAATATGAATAAATTAGGTATTTCTACAGGGACTTCCAATTACCTCTTTCTGTAGTAGTATGTGGTTGCATCTTATTCATCCCAGCTTTCCCACTCTACTGTATCTCCCACTGCTGTTGGGCAAGCAGCCTCAGTTTTATTCAGGTCCATTTTTCTACTCTGTCTCTGAAAAGGCCATCCCCCAATCAGCCAGCACTCCCTTGCCCTTCTGCCAATCAGCCCACATCCATCCAGCATTGGGAGGCAGGACAGGGCAGGAGCAACCTGTAGATTTGCTGTGTTTTCTCCTGTCTACCTCCCTGAGCTTTATTTACAATAGGAGATGATACTTCTTACCATGTTGAGTTATTAGAATTAAAGGAGATAATATATGTAAAGCAACTAGCATTAATAGCTGCTCTCAGCTTTTTACTCAAGGCCAGAGCAAGTACTGCCTCCTTCAGAAGATCTTCCTGGAAGCTTAGCCCATAATTCTAATTCTCCTTCTGCCTTAGTCTGTTTGGACTACCATAACAAAATACCATACACTCGGTGGGTTAAGTAACAGAAATTCATTAAAAAAATTTTTTTGGAGGGTAGAAGTCCCAGATTAAAATCCAGCATGGTTGGTTCCTGGTGAGGGCTCTCTTCCTAGCTTGCAGGCAGCTGCCTTCTTGCTGTGTCCTCACAAGGCTTTTCCTGAGTTCCTGCACACAGAAAGAAAATGCCAGCTCTCTACAGTCTCTTCTTATAAAGACACTAATCCTATCAGTTCAGGGTCACACGTTTATGACCTCATTTGATCTTAATTACTTCCTTACTCCAAATACAGCCATACTGGGGGTTAGGGCTTCAATATACAAATTTTCTGGGACGGGGTACATACATTCAGTCTATGACACTCTCCAATGTATAAATTCCTTGGCACTTATAGCAAACACCCTCTCACATTTTTATATTGAAATATCTCCCTATGTCTCCCTGCATGAAAAATATATTTCCAGCTAAGACAGTAAGCCCCTGAGGACAGAGATCTGTTTTTCTTTTATATGCCTGATGAGCATCAGACAGGGCACTTTTTCAGCTTAGTAAATACTAGTTAATAAACTGGCTGTTTGCCTTACTGATATGAAGCCAATCAATTTGACCTTTGTTTTATGAAATTGTGGGGATGTCATGAGGGGATGTATTATTCAGGATTGGCCAGAATATACTTCAGTAACAAATAATTCCCAAATCTCAGTAATTTAACAGAACACAGTGTTATTTCTCCTCATGCTACATAGTCATCCTAGGTCATTGGAGGGAGGAGGGGTTATTCCTTGTAGTCATTCAGGCACCTAGGAAGCCACCATCTGTTGGTTGCTGTGCTGGAGAGAAAAGAGAGTGCCGTAAGCCTGACATCAGTAATTGAATGTTCACTGGCCACAATTGATTGCCCAGAACTAGCTCCACAATCCTGTCTAACCATTAGGGAGGAAGAGGAAGGGCAATCCTACCATGTTTCCAGAAGGCAGAGAGTTGTAAATATTTGGTGACTATCAATGATGACCACCACAGTTGAGAAAGAGATGATCAGTTTTTCAGGAAGTGGATAAGTTGACAATCATTTCATAATATTTATCTTTTCTACCACCAGCAGACTGGCTTCAACCTCTTTCTATCCCTTTTCCATGCAGAATCATCCAAGGTAACAGTCTCCAACCTTTTGGGCACCAGAGAGCAGTTTCACGGAAGATAATTTTTCCATGCACTGGGGGCAGGGAGGATGGTTTCAGGATTATTCAAGTGAATTACATTTTTGTGCACTTTATTTCTATTATTATGACATTGTAATATATAATGAAATAATTATACAACTCACCATAATGTAGAATCAATGGGAGCCCTGAGCTTGTTTTCTTTGCAATTAGATAGTCCCCCCTGGGGGTGATGGGAGACAGTGGCAGATTATTAGGCATTAGATTTTTGTAAGGAGGGCACAACCAAGATCCTTCGCATGTGCAGTTCATAGTGGGGTTCACGCTACTACAAGAATCTAATGCTGGCACTGATCTGACAAGAAGCAGAGCAAAAGTGCTAATATGAGTGATGGGGAATGTCTGTACATACAGACGAAACTTTGCTCACTCACCCGCCACTCACCTCCTGCTGTGCGGCCCAGTTCCTAATAGGCCACAGATAAGTACTGGTCCATGGTCCAGGGATTGGAACTAATCCAATTTATTGAAGTCAAATAAAATATAGAGATGAACCTCTAAATTTAAAATGTTTATCTTATTCTCCAGAATGTATGTGAGTGTGTGGTTGAAATGCTTACTAAATTTGGAGATGCATATAATAATGGCTGACAGTTTTATTGTTCCCTATATGGTAGGTACTATATTTCAGTTGATCATTACAAACATTCTGTAAGAGAAATCTTATTATTATTTATTTTGAGATGGAGTCTTGCTCTGTCACCTAGGCTGGAGTGCAGTGGCACAATCTCCACTCACTGCAACCTCCACCTTCCAGGTTCAAGTGATTCTCCTGCCTTGGCAGGCACCCACCACCATGCCCGGCTAATTTTTTGTATTTTTAGTAGAGACAGGGTTTCACCATGTTGGCCAGGCTGGTCTCAAACTCTTGACCTGAAGTGATCCGCTCTTCTCCGCCTCCCAAAGTGCTGGGATTGCAGGCGTGAGCCACCGTGCCCAGCCTTATTTTTCATTAAATGTGAGAAAACTGAAATTCAGCTGGGTTAACTGGGTTACTCAAGATTATACTACCAGTAAGTGGTAAGGCTAAAGGCAGACCCCTACTTGACTAGATCCCAAGTACCGTGGCTTTAACCAATAGTCCAGAGTGCTTTTTATGGAAGGTAGTAGTTCTCCCTGAAATCAGAGACTGAGAAAGAAAGTAGAAGGATCCAAGAAGTTTCACATCATCTGTGAAGTCTATGTTGATAAGCCAGAGCTACAGCTTGTTGGGTTTGGAGGGGACCTTACTTTCTGTCTGATCCAGGGACTTGTACAGTGACCCTGAGACTATCCTAGGACAGGTTCCCTAGGCATAACTCCAGGGAGGGCTATAGGAAGGGCTTTGGTCAGAGTGGACAAGGACCTTGATCCCCGCTTTGTTTCCCCTCTCTCTGACTTATGTGTAGGGCTTCTTTGCAATATTTATTTTAGAAAACTTATATTATGCTACAGAAAGATTTTGCAAATCCTAAATGTGTCTAACCATATAGACAGGCCATTGACGACTCTACAACACTGTTTCCAAAACCCAAAGCCGGGCTTTATGGCTGAATTGATACCTGCCTGTGGATGGTGTGATCCAGCCTCTCCCTTTCCACTTGAGGACTCTCCCCATGGCTCTTGATAGCTGCTGTGATAGCTGGATTTAGGACGCTATCCCTGCCTGTGGGGCTGTTTGAACCAGCTTGTGGGCAGCCTGCTTTCTGATCCAGCTGTGAAGCTACCCAGTTGCATCAAGAACAGAAGTGCCCCTTCTCTGCTTGTAAGTCCAATCCTTGGCTTGTTTGAATCAATATATTATCCAAAGTAAACGAGGAGAAATTGGAATATTTTGATCTACTGTCTTCAAGGAGGAATTAGAATAATTTGTCTACTGTGTCTCCAAAATCATAGAGTCCAAAAATGCTCAGGGTCCTTTTCAAGTTGTTTTCCTTTTGTTCCTTTAAAAAAAAAATCCCCTTTCTGTGCAGACCGAGGACTGATGAGCTGTCCTCAAACTGCAGCACTTACTCCATGCAAATGTGGGACAATGACAAAGACCTTGATTACAGCTTCATTTGCTTTATGCAAGACTCCAGCAGCCAGTTAAAGCCACAGTAAACGTGAGTAATAGACTCCAGCAAGTGGTGGTGGGGCCAGTGGGGCTGGAGCAGGCTGGCTGTGTGATCTCACTCCTTCTTCCATTGAGCATCACTGGCTCCAGGCTGGGAAAGGAGCCCTCAGTGGCTCCATGGATGTTCTGTCCCCACACAGAACCTCTTTCCTTCCTGCTGCTTGGGGTCTGAATCACTAAGGTTGGTGTTTCATCCCTTAGGTTTTATTTATTTTTTTAATTTATTTTTTCAAATTGACAGATAAAATTGTATGTATTTACTGTGTACAACATAATGTTCTGAAGTATATATACATTCATCTCTTAGGTTTTGAGTTCAGACCTTTTTGAAATGCCTGTCTCACCAGGAGGGCTCCAGGGTCAAGCTATCGTCATGTGTCATCTCCTCTGTGAGAGTGACGGTGTGAAAGCAGGTGTCCCCGTGTAAGGAGCAGGAAGAGGGAGCGAGGAAACTAAGGGGTCAGGGCACGGGATAGGGATGAAGGCATGGAATGGGTGGGCTATGCAGGGTTAACTCCAAAAGTAGAAACTGATGAAAACTCTTTACTTGGGATCATCAGGTCCCATTCTTTCTTTCTTGCAGTGGGGGAACAGCAAGTAAGTCCCAACTCTTTTGTCACAATCTATTTGTGCTAAAAATAGGAACCTTCCTGAGTGAAGCCTGAGGAGGTAAAGAACAAGAAGGGCATATGCTCCTGAAATCCTCACCACCAAAGACATTCGTTCATTAATTTAATTAAACACATGACCAAACAGCAGCCATACCACATATATCTTTCCTAATGAAAGTATCCAAAACCCACTGCAAATTCTCCTGATTTATTAAATCAAATTATGCAATTCAATTGGTAGAGGCAAAAGCCCCTGAACAGGGAGGAGGGGCACTTCAGCCTTAAGACTAGACCAGTCCAGCCAGGAAAATTTAAAAACTGCTTCGTTAAGCTTAAAGTCAGAAAGACAGGGAGCTAGGCAAGAGCCTAGGGCCGAGGGCTGCACCAGCTTGCTGGTTACAGCTCCAGCCTGTTGACATAGCTGGCATAATACGGAAACTGGGAATGTTTTGTGTGTATGTGTGTGTGTGAAAGTACATACATTAATATGCACAAGTGAGTGGTGATAATGACAGTGGGGTGGCATGGTGTCAAAGTCTCCTTGACCCCCAAACACTGCCTCTTTTGTTTTTTTTTTTTAGCCGCAGGCTTTACCAGTAAGCTTCCTAAGTTTGCCAGAAATAGAATTTAAGAAAAGGGTTGAGATTTATTTGCTATTCTGCTATCCAAATAGCAGGGCCTGGTGACTACAAGAAACTCTGTTGCGTACATAGGGGGTTCTTGACAAATGTTTCCAAGATGCATGGTTTACCTAGTATCATCAATTAACACGTCACAGGTATTTCTTTGTCAATAGCTTATCATTGATAAAAGCAAATTTATGGACTTGGAGTCTAGGTGGGGTGTTTTGAGAAAGAATAGGAGAGGGAGAACCTGAGCCACTTGCAAAAGAAACTTAGGTAAGGAGTCTGAGGCCAGGTGGCATAAGGAGAGAGCTGTGGCCTCAGAAAAGAGGGCCTGGAGACCTCATAAGCCTCCTTCCTTCGGTGTATCTCACAGCTTCTGCAGCTTGGAATTCAGGAGTGGGCGAACAGACCATCTGGTTTTTCCCTGGTTCCCTCTCCCTCTGGACCATGGGGACATCTGTATTTTTGTATTAAATTTCAACAAGAAGCTGTCCTCTCTAACATGTCATGAATGTCTGCAGCCCTGAGTGCTGTGGGGTTTATAGAACTTTCTGAGCCATGGGATAACTGGATGGCTGTGTCACAGGGCCCTGAAGCAGCTTCCTTGGCCTCTTCCAGCCCATACCTGATGTGGATTAACAATGCAATTCACAAGCCACAGTCAGTTCCCCACTGGGTCCAGAGCAAATACTTCAGTTACAGCTCCAACTTACAAATGTTCAAGTTAGCTCAAAATAATTATAAAATAATTATTCCTATAGCCTTATTATTATTATCATTGGAGACAGGGTCTCACTCTGTCTCCCAGGCTGGAGTGCAGTGGCATGATCTTGGCTCACTGCAGCCTGTGCCTCCCAGGTTCAAGTGATTCTCTCACCTCAGCCTCTTGAGTACCTGGGACTATAGGTGTGCACCACCAGGCTCATGCCACCAGGCCCAGCTAATTTTTGTATTTTTTGGTAGAGACAGTGTTTCACCATGTTGGCTAAGCTGGTCTCGAACTCCTGACCTCAAGTGATCCACTTGCCTTGTCCTCCCAAACTGCTGGGATTACAGGAGTGAGCCCCGCACCTGGCTGCCTTTTTATTATTTCACTGTTGAGGCACTGAATATTTCTGGAGTCCTGCTTACTGAGTACATCCATCTATGAAAACTTTCTTAAACACACCCTAGTTCTTTACTCCTAAACTTGTATTTCTGAGATCCATGTTTCTGAAAGAAGCATTTACTGGGGGAGGGGGTATGTTCTGGCAACTCTATATGGTACAATTGATTATGCTTTTATGCTCACATCTTCTCAAGACCATGATTAGCCTTTTCTTCCTGACTTATCTTTCTCCTCAGATACCCTTCATATTCCGAACATGATAAGAATTGAGAAACATCTGTTTCCCACACTTCCAAATCAGTCACAACACTAAGATTGGGCTTAGAGACCTAGAGCTTTCCATTATCTCTGTAAACTCTACATAAGGTTACTGCCAATTCAAATAAATTTTAAGTGAACACAGTTTTCCTGTGAGGCAATTGGAACTTCAAAATAGGACCCTCTAGTTTTTACTTCTAACTGGATTGCAACCCCCAACCCTTACTGTGGTTTCTGTTACCCTTTATTACTTTTCTTTATGGGTTTTGATGATATGCAAGATTATTCCTTCAAAAGATTATGACTATGTCCTTCAAAAGATGTGAGCATTTTCACTTGGATGAAGCTTTCTGTTTGTTATTTCTGGTACATAAACAGGGATTGATTTTCTTTATAAATATTAGCAAGCATGCAACGTAGAGCAGGCTCTGGGGGAGCAGACTCGGGACATGCATAGATGATGGGATGGGAGAGGGAGAAGGGAAAGGTGCTGAAGCAAGATGAGGTCAGGAGTCTGCAAGAGGCTTGAGGGAAGGTTTAGCAGGGGATTCTGAGTGTCCACAGCAGGATCAACAGAAGGCCAAGGCTAACACACTGGTGTCAGAGACTGAGCTTCATTAAGGGGTCTGCTGGGTTCTGTTGAGGATTCCCAGATGAGCAAGATGAGGTAAAACAGAATCAGGAAGTTTCAGAGATGATAGACATCTTAGAGTTCACTTAGTCCTGAATCACACCACAACAACCAATGTCTAGTGATGGTCCAGTACTTCCCAGCATGTGGAAGGCTTTTCAGGGATAATTCACCAATTCCATTTTTGAACAATTTAGCGTGGTAGAATCACCATCCCTATATTTTTCCAGAAGAAACAGCTTTCCCATCCGCAGCAGTGGCAACATCCCCTCCCCAACCAATGCAGCCATCAGCCTTTCTACCTTTGTCTGAGGAGATAAACCCTGCATTGCCTGAGGCAACAGTGATGGCCTTCCATGAGGCAGTTGCCATGATGTGACTCCATATGACTTCCATCCAGAGGCTCTTGTTCTGCCTTTGGAACTGTACCCAATATGCCTGTGACCCTTCCCACAGGTGATGTCTTCAAGTATTTTAATCAAAGTTCTTATTTCTCCAGGAAAATGGCCTGGATCTTCTTGCCAGCCTGAGTTCTGCCTGCACACCCTCCAGTCTCTCCCTGTTCCTCAGAATGGTAGTGAATTTTAATCAGCAGTTTTGTGGGGGGTAAAATGGGGTCTCTTCTTATTTTAGCATATTTATGTCCTAGCAGTTTAAACAAAATGAAGTCATATATTTCTCATATTCTACTGGTGTAGAGCAATGTCTCTCTTAGATCCCATCTTTTTCTTATTGTTCAAATATCAAGAACTTCCTTTAGAAATGTGTTACACTACTCATTCATTCATTTATTTAACAAATACTGTTTGAGCAACAATTAGGCACTTTTATAAGGGCTGAGTATGTGGCAGTGAATGCAAACTTTCCCTCTTGAAGCTTACCTTCAAGTTACAGGAGAGAGATACTTGATGAGTAAGCAAGCAATGCATGGATGAAATAAAACATGATAGAGCTGGGTGAGACGGATTTTCTTACAAAGTATGTTGCTACTTCATATACTGTGTATCTCAGCCTCCATATTTTCTCCACACTTTGTGTCATCCATAGCCATGGGGAAACAATTTTGTTTGATGATGATAGCAACTATGACCAATGCCAGGACTGCCACTGCTCCCGCCACCAGCACCATGCACTGATGTCAACAACCACACAAGACAGAGGTTCTGGAAAGATGATGGGATCCATGTGGCCAGCTCAATTGGGTCTAAAAGCACTTCTTAGCTGTGTAACTTGACCACGGTTTCTTGACATTGAGCCTTAGTTACTTGTAAAACAGGGACAAAAATAACACTTCTTAAAGTTGTAGTGAGGATAAGATGGCAAGTGCATGTAAGGCAAGATCTAGCTCATAGTAAATAGGAGGTATTCAGCAAATGTTAGCTCCCTTTTCTATGTCTCCAGCCCTTATGCTGATAAAAATATCTAATTGAAAAAGGCCGAGAATCAAACCACTAGAAATCTCTCTCATAGAGATGTTACTCAATAATTTAGGATCTTTGGACACTACAGGCAGGCTTGAAGTTCATTCAAGTATAGTACCAATCTCTCCATGTTTACATGTCTTTTTCATAAGCACGCCAGCTCAGGAAGGTCACTGAGATGATTGTTGTGTATGGGACAGGCTTGTTTGGTAAGAATATATAGGTTTCAGATTGAATTAGATTTCAAAATATGGGATAACATAGAACAAAATGTTGTAATCTGAATAGAATATAAATTGTAAGCTGTAAGATGAGTTGGAATGGAATAGAGTGGGTGTGATGGTTAATACTGAGTGTCACTTTGATTGGATTGAAGGATGCAAAGTATTGATCCCGGGTATGTCTGTGAGGGGATTGCCAAAGGAGATTAACATTTGAGTCAGTGGGCTGGGAAAGGCAGACCCACCCTTAATATGGGTGGGTACTGTCTCATCAGCTGCCAGCATGACTAGAATATAAAGCAGGCAGAAAAATGTGAAAAGACTAGACTGGCCTAGCTTCCCAGCCTACCTCCTTCTCCCGTGCTGGTTACTTACTGCTCTCGAACGTCTGACTCCAAGTTCTTCAGTTTTGGAACTCTTACTGGCTTTCCTTGCTCCTTAGCTGCTTGCAGATGGCTGATTGTAGGACTTTGTGATAGTGTGAGTTAATACTTTATATCTATCTATCTATCTATCTATCTATCTATCTATCTATCTATCTACCTATCTATCATCTATCTATCTATCTCCTATTACTTCTGTCCCTCTAGAGAACCCTGACTAATATGGATTTTGGTACCAGAAGTGGTTCCAGAGTAAAAGAATATTAAGGATGGAGTTATTTCATTGGTTTAAGGGGTTCTGGAGTTGCTGCTTAATATGATTAGACCCCAAAATGCTAAGGACTGCACTTCTAATAGTATGGAGAACACTGATAGCCCTTGGCATGAACTGTTTAGAGGTTTATGCAAAATAAATGCATTTGACACTCCTGATTTACCGCTTGTGACAGGCAAGGAGTTTAGTGACTCTATGCGTTAATACCTTTGACCATATATGGAGAACCAAGGAATGTAATGAAGCTCGTAAGTTCAGTGGACAAAGTGATGAAAGAAAATGATGAACTCAGGGATTCTATCTCCTGTCTTCAGAAGCAGATATTGAGCCTCAAATGTGCTAAGATTGCCCTGAGTGAGAGTCTTATCTCCCGTAGAGAAAGAAATTGTGGGAAAACATACACAAGCTCTTATCATGTGAGTGGCTGACCTGCAATGAAAGGTACATGCACAGCCTTGCCAGATGTCTACTGTTAAAGTGAGGGCATTGATTGAAAAAGAATGGGACCCTGGAACTTAGAATGGGGTCATGTGGGAAAACCCTGATGAAGCTGGGGACACTGAGTTTGTAAACTCTGATGAACCTATTTTGCCAGAAGAAACAGCTTCCAGATCCGCAGTCGTGGCAGCATCCCCTCCGCAACCCATGCTGCCATCAGCTTTTCTACCTTTGTCTGAGGAGATAAATCCTGTGTTGCCTGAGACAACAGTGATGGCCTCCCCTGAGGCAGTTGCCAGGCAAGATAATGTTGATTCTCCTCAGGAGCCACCCACAACACCCCTGTTTGTTTCTAAACCTATAACTAGACTAAAGTCCCAGCAGACCCCTAGAGGTGAGGTTGAGAGTGTGACCCATGAGGAGGTGCTCTACACTAGAAAAAAACTTGAGTTTTCTAATTTATATAAGCAGAAATCTGGAGAACAGGCATAGTAATGGATATTAAGGGTGTGGGATAATGGTGGAGGGAACATAGATTTGGATCAGGCTGAATTTATTGATTTGGGCCCACTAAGTAAGGACTCAGCATTTAATGTTGCAGCTTTGGGAGTTAAAAAAGGTTCTAATAGTTTACTTGCTTGGTTAGCTGAAACATGGATTAAAAGATGGCCACTTTGAGCGAGCTGGAAATGGATGATCTTCCTTGCTTTAATGTAGAGGAAGAGATCCAAAGGCTTAGGGAGGTTGGGATGGTGGAATGGATTAGTCACTTTCAACCTACTCATCCCAGCTGGGAGGGTCTAGAAGACATACCCTTGACCAATGCCATGTGAAATAGATTTGGGAGGGCAGCACCTGTATCTTTGAAGGGCCCTATAATTGCTCTTCTGTGTATGTCAGATCTAACAGTAGGAACTGCAGTCACTCAACTCCAAAATTTAAATACAATGGGAATAATTGGATCCCTAGGTGGCAGAGGCCAAGTGGCAGCACTCAACCATCAAAGGCAAGGTGGGCATAGCTACCATAATGGACAGCAGAGGCAAAGCAGCAATCAGAATAGTCTGACTCGTGTAGAGCTCTGGCATTGGCTAATTAATCATTGTGTTCCTAGATGTAAAATTGATAGGAAGCCTACTGAATTTCTACTTAATTTTTATAAGCAGAAAACTTCTAGATCAAATGGACAAAAGACTAATTTGAATTATAAAAACAGAGAATCAGCCCCTCAATCAATTTCCAGACTTGAGCCAGTTCACAGACCCAGAACCCCTTGAATGAAGGGGAGGCTGGGTCCCCTTGAGGAAGGACCCTACTACACTACCGACAATTTATGCTGTTAATCTTTCTCCTATCCTTCCTCAAGGAGACCTCTGGCCTTTTACCAGGGTAACTGTGCACTGGGGAAAGGGAAATGATCAGACATTTCAGGGAAAACTGGACACTGGCTCTGAGCTGACGCTGATTCCAGGGGACCCAAAACATTATTGTGGTCCTCCAGTTAAAGTAGAGGCTTATGGAGGTCAGGTAATTAATGGAGTTTTAGCTCAGGTCCAACTTACAGTGGGTCTAGTGGGTCCCTGGACTCATCCTGTGGTCATTTCTCCAGTGCCAGAATGCATAGTTGGCATAGACATACTTAGCAGCTGGCAGAACCCCCACATTGGCTCCCTGACTGGTAGGGTAAGGGCTATTATGGTGGGAAAGGCCAAATGGAAGCCATTAGAGCTGCCTCTACCTAGAAAAATAGTAAATCAAAAACAGTATTGCATCCCTGGAGGGATTACAGAGATTTGTGCCCCCATTAAGGACTTGAAGGACGCAGGGGTGGTGATTCCCACCACATCCCCATTCAACTCTTCTATGTGGCCTGTGCAGAAGACAGATGGATCTTGGAGAATGACAGTGCATTACTGTAAACTTAACCAAGTGGTGACTCCAATTGCAGCTGTTGTACCAGATGTGGTTGCACTGCTTGAGCAAATTAGCACATCTCCTGTTACCTGGTATGAAGCCATTGACTTGGCAAATGCCTTTTTCTCCACTCCTGTCCATAATGCCCACCAGAGGCAATTTGCCTTCATCTGGCAAGGCCAACAATATACCTTTAATGTCCTACCTCAGGGGTATATCAACTCTCTAGTTTTGTGTCGTAATCTTATTTGGAGGGAACTTGATCGCTTTTTGCTTCCTCAAAATATCATACTGGTCCATTACATTGATGACAATATGCTGACTTGTCCTCACTGGAATAGACATTTACTCTGGATATGGTTTTGCCTAATCTGCATGCAATGCTTCTGCCAAGACTACCATCCATGTCATGGTATTCCAAACAGCATTGCCTCTGACCAAGGCACTCACTTTATGGCTAAAGAAGTGTGGGAATGGGCTCATGCTCATGGAATTCACTGGTATTACCATGTTCCCCATCATCCTGAAGCAGCTGGATTGACAGAATGGTCAAATGGCCCTTTGAAGTCACAATTACAATGCCAACTAGGTGACAATACTTTTCAGGGCTGAGGCAAAGTTCTCCAGAAGGCTGTGTATGCTCTGAATCAGAGTCCAATATATGGTACTCTTTCTTCCATAACCAGGATTCACAGGTCCCTGAACCAAGGGGTGGAAGTAGAAGTGGCACCACTTGCCATCACCCCTAGTGATCCACTAGCAAAATGTTTGCTTCCTGTTTCTGCAACATTATTTTCTGCTGGCCTGGAGGTCTTAGTGTCAGAGGGAGAAACACTGCCTCCAACCTTAATTGGAAGTTAAGATTGCCACCTGGACACTTTGGGCTCCTCCTACCTTTTTTTTTTTTTTTTTTTTTTGAGACGGAGTCTCGCTCTTTCGCCCAGGTCAGACTGCAGTGGTGCTATCTCGGCTCACCACAAGATCCGCCTACCAGTTCACACCATTCTCCTGCCTCAGCCTCCCAAGTAGCTGGGACTACAGGCACCCACCACCTTGCCCGGCTAATTTTTTGTGATATTTTAGTAGAGACGGGGTTTCACCGTGTTAGCCAGGATGGTCTCGATCTCCTGACATCATGATCCGCCTGCCTCGGCCTCCCAAAGTGCTGGGATTACAGGCGTGAGCCACCACGCCTGGCCTGCTCCTCCTACCTTTAAGTAAAAAGGCTTAGAAGGGAGTTACAATGTTGGCTGGGGTGACTGACCTGGACTATCAAGATGAAATCAGTCTACTACTACACAATTGAGGTAAGGAAGAGTATGCATGGAATACAGGAGATCCATCAGGGTGTCTCTTAGTAGTATCATGCCCTATGATTGAGGTCAATGGGAAACTACAACAGCCCAATCCAGGCAGGACTACAAATGGCCCAGACCTTTCAGGAATGAAGGTTTGTGTTATTCCACCAGGAACAAAAAACAGGACCTGCTGAGGTGCTTGCTGAAGGCAGAGGGAATACAGAATGGGTAGTAGAAGAAGGTAGTCATCCATACCACCTACGGCCATGTGACCAGCTGCAGAAATGAGAACTGTAATTGTCATGAGTATTTCCTTCTTCTGTTAGAAACATGTTTGTGCACGTATACACTTGTACTAAGAAAATATCTTCATTTTATTTCCTTTTTCATTTGTCATGGGACATAAGATTTATTGACTTCAGATCAGCATTTAAGTATTGTTAAATTTATGTTATAGTATTTGGGTTGGGGATTGGTGCATTTCCAGTTGTACAAAAGATAGTTGTATTATGTTAGGTATAATTATGACATTATTATTGTCTCTATTTGAAGATTATGTATAATCCCAGGAGATGTGTATGGGTTCAAGTTGACAAGGGATGGACTTGTGATGGTTAATACTGAGTGTCAACTTGACTGGATTGAAGGATGCAAAGTATTGATCCTGGGTGTGTCTATGAGGGTTTTGCCAGAGGAGATTAACATTTGAGTCAGTGGGCTGGGAAAGGCAGACTCATCCTTAATCAGGGTGGGTGCCATCTAATCAGCTGCCAATGGAGCTAGAATGTGAAGCAGGCAGGAAAACATGAAAAGGCTAGATTGGCCTAGCCTCTCAGACTACGTTCTTCTCCCATGCTGTATGCTTCCTGCCCTCAAACACTGGACTCCAGTTCTTCAGTTTTGGGACTTCTACTGATTTTCCTTGCTCTTCACCTTGCAGATGGTGTATTGTGGAACCTTGTGATCATGTGAGTTAATACTTAATAAACTCCACTTCATATATACAAATATATATATATATATATATGTGCTATTATTTCTGTCTCTCTAGAGAGAACCCTGACTGATTCAGTGGGAGAGAGTGAGATGGGGTGGGATGATTAGAATAAAACAGGATCAAGGGAACTTGGGAGCAGAATGGTATAGAAGATAATTGCATGGAAACAAGGTGGACATGTACGACAATCAAATAACAGAGACATTTCTTAGTTTCTTTACTCTTCTGTGTCTTTTTTTTTTTTCTGCAGAGAATCTGAACATAACTGCAGTGAGCATCTTGGATCTCCATGTGTTTTGTGCAACTCAATGCCAGTGTTGACACAGACTTAATGCTGCCACTGAGGGATTTGTGCTGCTGCTTTAATGTAACTCTTCTGCAGTGGCTTTACGGCCTTGCTGTCCAAGTTAATATCCACAGCTTGTCGTTTGGCACATGGGTCTCTCTTTGCCCTAAATGCACAAGGAATGGGAAGGACGTTGGGACCACCTGTGTAAGACAACTGTGTCTGTTTCTGGGGAGTGTCTGGTTAGGGCCTAAAGGTCATGTCACCCTTAGATTTTTAACAACTTCCTGACCCAATAGGGTAGTTTTCTCAAGGGAATGCTCTATGCAGTGTACTAAAAGAATTGTGATGTCTTGAGTGTACAACTTCTCTTGTAGACGTTCTGACTCTCTGAAAGTTGATATATTGAGACCTACTGCTCCTGTACCCCCATCTAGTTCCAGCAGGGTTTACATCATGGCCAAGTTTCTCTTGATATGTGAGTGTTATGTGGCACCTCCAGGAGTAGTTCTGGCTGACAGTTATTTGGTCATCTTTATTCTCCTGCTCTACCTTATCTGAGCATCATCTGGGCTTGTGGTTAGAATGCAGTTGGGAGTAAAGATTCCTAGGCCTGGGTTTGCCTGGGAATCCTTTCTCCCTCTGGGATCCTGAAATGTTGGCCTTACAGAATGTGAATGTGAATGCTGAAATGTTGGCCTTACAGAATGTGAGTGTGGTGTAAGAGAAAGAATATGGGTTTTGAAGCCAGACAGCCTTGTGAGCAGGGCCAGGACTTGGGTGAGGCAAGATATTCACTTTCACATTTGTTTAGATGCAGAGTCAGCCCCAGAGAGTCGGGACCTCCTGCAATTTTGCACCTTAGGCACTTCACTTGCCTCACCTAGTCCTGGCTGTTTTTGCAAGGTTCAAATCTGTGTTCAGCTACTTCCTAGCTGGGGCCTTATGTTAGCTATTTCACCTCACCGACCCTTATTTTCCTCACCTGTAAAACAGGCAGCCTAATGCTTACCTTTCAGGGTTCCAGCAGGGATGAGGTGAGGTATCACAAATAGGACATGAAGTAGAGGAGATGCTTAGAGAACATTTCTCTACCTCTAGCATACACTTCCTCCCTGAAACTAATAAATAAACAACAAAAGAAAACAATTAGAAGACAACAAAGACCTTAATGCAGTGGCTAAGGGCTATAGTTAGTTTTCTCATGGAGACTGAATATAAGTCCCAAGAGATCTCTCAGATTGGAGCAGATCTGTCACATGTAGTAGGAGCCAAAGGGCCAGACTTGAACATAGGATCAAATCTCACGGTTTTAATGCCTTACTATAGCTTCAGGGCAAATCCTTACCTCTCTACCATAATGGGCAAATGAGGGCACAATCATAGGAAGCAGACTGCATCTGTGATGCTGACAGTTTCACGTCTAAGTTGTCATAGCTAAAGGCATGATTGCTGATGAGCTCCAAAAGGTATCTAAAGCCATCACATACACAGGTCTGTGTCTGATAAAAATTATTCACAGTAAGGTTAAGGGGAGCCTTCTTATGACTCTTACCCTACCTGCCATGCCCCCCCATCCCACTCCTTCCAAATCCTACCTTCTCCTTGAAGTCCACCTTATGCCCCATCATCTTTGAAGTTCTTCTAGCTACTGCAGCTCACTTTTGTTTTTTTTCCCACTCTGCTTTGGAGATAGTAATTTCAAGTTCCTCTGGGGTTGAGGTTAGAATAAAGTTGGGAGCTAAGATGGTGGTACCAACTGTGTGTCAGGCACTGTACTAGGCTCTGATCTCTGCTTCCCTTGATATCACTGAGGGTGTTCTGAACTTCTCCTGAAGCTGGGGATCACCTAATGGAAGCAAAGGGCATCAGAACCAGGGCAAATCTTTGGAAGCAAGTGATACCCAAGGTCACACAGTGGCTTAATGACAAAATCTAGGCTGGATTCCAGCCCTTTTAAACAAAGTCTTCTTGCCACAAAAACTCCATAATTTTCACTTAATTATGTGCTGCTGCCCTGTAAATACCCACTGCATGGCCAGGTAGCTAAAGACCTTCAAGTAGCCAGATAGTGATGTACTGAAAGGAGGAAATGAAACTTGATCAATGTTGTATCTCTATGATGCCCAGCACAACATCTAGTACACAGGAGAAGATCTTAAAAAGATTGCAAACAAAACCCCAAGTCCACAAATACCTTGCTGACTTGATTTCACCTGTACTAGAGGCATTCACATTCCAAAAACAATTTCTTCATGGGCAAGAGTGGTGTTATCTAATGAGATTGATTTCCAGTGTTAGCCACTACAGGAGTCCAACTGGGCATAATCTTTTGGGGCTACAAAAAATATGCCTTTCATATCCCATATCATAAACAGCTACCCAGTCCCCTGTGTTGGAGTCTGATGGAATTTAGGTGACTGAGAAAAATATAATTAATATGGTCTTAATTATGGCAGTAATAATACCTACCTCTGTCATGAAAAGGTAGGATATTAAGTTAATGATACTAAATTTCTCAAGGGTAATAAGACCCTTTAAGATGAGTTAATTTGAAAGTTACTAATATGATTAGAGAATAGAAATAGACATATTTAAAAGATTCCCAAGGGGCAAGCAAACATCAATATATAAGTAAATTGTGTAGTCAATCAGTCAACAACCTAAAAAAATGTTAGGTGCTGGCTGTAGAAAAGTAGAAGGTGGTACCCTTGTTTTTGTACCACACATAATGAGATACAACAAACAAAATATAAGTCTCTTTGCCCCCAATTTACATTACAAATACATTAGTACAGAGATCTCTCCTTCTTTCCACTTCTTACCATTCATCCTGCATTACTTGTTTCAACCTTGCATTGTTCTGCTCCTCAGTCAGATTTGTAGACCTTTGAAGGTAAGAGCTTATCTCATATCTCTTTGTATTTTCAACTCCTAGCATAGTATTGGCATCTAATTGGTACCCAGTAAGCATTTCTTACAGCTGGAGATTAATTACCAAAAGAGTCATAACTGTGAGCTTCATTACATTGGAAGGCTTTCACAAAGAAAGACTTGACAAAGGATAGTGCTTGTAGGAGAGAAATAAAAGCTAAGGATAAGTAAGTGGAATTGGCTTCTTTAGGGTATTCACCAATAGGTTCAGGAGTTTAGAGTTTATTGTTCAGCAATGGGGAAGCATTGTTGATAATGAATGCATTGGTGGTGGGAGTTCTGTGTTCTAGGAATATTGCTCTGAATACAGTATTAAAATACATAATAGGTTTTCTCTAAGTGGTTCTGTGTCAGCTACCAGTTGGGTCCACACATTTTCCCCACTACTAGATCAGCTCAGCTCAGTTTTCCAGGAAATTTCAGACTAAGGCAGGCAATATATTTGTAGTTTCCCTGAGGTGTCTTTCTAGTGTGCTTTAGAATTAGCTTATCCATCTAGACCTGGAATTGTGTTATGATATATGTTGTTACCAGAACATCTTTTGTTATTAGTAACATTCTGTATTTACTGCATTAATGATAACCCCGTATTCCAGCGCTGTCCCCAAGTTGCAAACTATTCCTAATTTTGTCTTCTTCTAAATCCTTCCTCCTCCAGTCTTAACCTGAACATTTCTTTTGCTTCCATGTTGTAATGTGAGGTCTGAAATTAACATGCAATATTAAATGCTGGCATCACATCTTTGAGTCTCATTGAGCTCAAAAGGCCTAACCACAAATTCCCCTGCTCTCATCAGATATAACCCCCCACTTAGTGGGAAAACCTTTCTACTCAGTTCCCTAATTAGCAGGACCAGCTGTACACCACCAGGTCAACCCATGAAATCATTCAAACAAGCCAATTACATCCACTTGTGGAAACTGGGGGTCACTTCATCCTTTTGTTACTACAAAAATTGTTTCCAGGAGCCCCTGCTTGTTCCCTCTATACCTGAGTGCAATGCCTGTGTGGTCCTTCATGGTGTGTTGTGTCCTGCTCCCCGAGGCTGTGAGCAAACGTGACTAATGAACTGCTGTCCGGCTCATCTGTCCCCTGTAGATGTTGTGTTGCCATATCATATTACTGAGTACAAGAGATTCCCCTCCCACCAATAGAGTGAATAGGTGGTGATCAGGACATATGCCTTTTTCCATCCGGTTACTTTACACATCAATTGCTGACCCTCCTGATTTTTCTTCATTCAGTGGCTGAAGAAAAGATGGTGGGACTTCTCTTTTGTCCTGTTATCCTTTCCCAGCTGGTAGGGCTCTTGTGTAGATGATTACTGCTGAGTGTTAGTCTTCTGAGAACTGACCAGTGTCTAAATTTCTTGACACTGGGGTTAAGTGTCTAAATGGAGATAGATAGTTTACCCTGTACATTTATGTCATTCATTCAATCACCGGCCTTTATTGAGCATTTATGAAGACTGCATCCTGAAGATACAAAGAAGTATAAAATAGCATGGCCTCAAGACACCCACATTCTGGTTAGGAGACAGACAATAATATCAGTAATTTTGACATAGACAGATATATGCTCTAATAATGAAATATCTGTAGTATTATGAAAATTCAGAGGGAGAGAAAATAGAAGAACCTCTGAATTTAGCCAAGGATAAGAGGTTTGAGAAGATTTCCAAGAGAGTAGAATGTTTTTGAAGGTCGGGTGAGGCTGCCACCTGGATGGTTTGGGAAGAACATTCCAGGCCAGGAGGACATTATGTGCTAACATTCAGACCACTTCTTACCACCTTTGTTGCTATAAGTCTTGTTTTGCCTACCATCATGTCTTGCCCAGGTCACGGCACTACTTTCCTGGCTCCCTGTTCCTGTCATTGCCTGCCTATAGCCTATTTCATTCCAGTGGCCAGACTGGTTTTTTTTTTTTTAATGTAAATTACATCAGGTCACTCCCTACAATGGCTCCCTACTTCACTCAGGGTAAGCCAAAGTCCTCACAATATCCAAGGCCTTACAGTACCTGGCCCCCTTAACCTTTCTAGCATCCTCTGTTATTACCCTCCCCCTTTGCTGACTCTGCTCCAGTCACAGCTGGCCTTCTTTGAGGCTCTTTGGGGCCTATTTCTACTGTAGGGCATAATCATTTGCACGATCTGTTCCGTTTACCTAGGACACTCTTCTCCCAGATGGCAGCATGGCTCCCTTCCTTAACTCCTTCATGTCTTTGCTCAAGTCTTCCCTTCTTAATGAGCCTCACTCTGAGCCTGCCATTTAATTGTAAACCACAAAATTTCTCATGACTCCCCTTTACCCTGCTTTCCTTTTCTGTTTGTTTCATCCTCTTCTTTTATGATTTACTATTAGTTTTCATTTGTTGTCTACCTTTCTATCTTTGGTAGGTTGAAAGGTCAAAGGTAATGAGATTTTTTGCTGTTTTTTTTTTTTTTTTTTCCCATGGATATGGCCCAAGGTACCCAGAACAGAGCCAGGCACATAGTAGGCACTCAATAGATAATTACTTGTCAAATGAATGACTGGATGAACCATAGACTGTGATGTACTGGGGTTTCGCAATCTGACTGCAACATCTGAATGCTTTCAACAGGCACCATTGAAGACCAGTGTACCGGTAGACAAGAGCCAGGTCACAGAGGACTTTATATGCCCTGGAGGAAAATTTCCAACTTTATCATGAGGGAACTAGGGAGCCCCTCAGGAATTTTGAACGAGGGAATGGAAAAGCATGGTTACATATCTATTCTATTAATTAAGATAGGAAATCCAGGGGGATAGCACTTTAGTGAAATCTTGGTATTTTAACTTTGAGGTATGTGAGATATAATCTGAGAAAATGAGAAATATACCAGTGAAATTTGGCAGACACATCAGAGATGCAGTGGTACCTGGGCAGCAGTGGGAGATGGACTTGGAGTCAGTAGACCTGGCTGAAATCCTGGCTCTGGACTGCTTAACGGGATGATTGTGCAGAGAGAAATTAGATGTCCTGAGCTTCAAACTTCTCATTTCTTTATTTTTTTCTTTTTTGAGAACTTCTATCACCCAGGCTGGGGTACAGTGGTGTAACTGTGGCTCACTGCAACCTCCGTCTCCTGGGTTCAAGCAAACCTCCCACCTCAGCCTCCAAAGTAGCTGGGACTATAAGTGTGCAACACCACTCTGGCTAATTTTTTTGTTTTGAGTAGAGAGAGGGATTCACCATGTTGTCCAGGCTGGTTTCAAACCCCTGGGCTCAAGTAATCCGTCTGTCTCAGCCTCCCAAAATGCTGGGATTATAGGCATGAGCCACCACTTCAGGCTGACTCATGTCTATTATTTGAAGAGCAGGTGAAGATTCAAGAGGATGATATGTACGAAGTGTCTGATTTATACCTAATTTGTTTATTGTTCTAACTTTCTCACAAGTGTGAGATTATGCATGTCTGTGGCATCTAGGAGGTACCTATACAGAAGTTGGGAGTTACCTAGTAAGAAGTCAGAGGACAAGAGGGCAAAGGGTGTAGCTTAGGGACTGCCATTTGGGTGTGGGGTTAGGAATATACCCCACATACTGAGAGGTGCCTGTGGGGGGTCTGCACTTCCCCTGCAGTATTCCTATAATGGAGGGAGCAAGATATTAAATAGTAAATACAAATATTTGGAAAAATGAAAAAGGTCTTTCCTTTGCTGTTTGAGCAAGAAGACCTGCATTTTCATTTTTCTACCAGGCCCCACAAATTCTGTAGCCTGCCCTACGAAGGAGCATCTCCTGGAGAAGCAAGGGGGCTGCAGGGCAACCCGTAAGGATCAGCTGGATTTGAGCTTACACATTCCTGGTGGGCCCATCAGCCCAGAAGGAATGTAGGAAGTAGGGGGCAATTAACTGAGGGATGGGCGTGACCAGGTGAGAATGGTGGAACTTTGCAGGTGCAAAGAAACTACTGGTGTTAACAAAAGAAAAATTCAAATGATCACAGCTTAAACTGGATGGAGAAATAATTCAAATCAAAAGGAAAAATGTGAAGACGCAGGATGAGAAATAGATTTAGAAGGAGCAAGGCACAGAGGAATGTAATATCATGGAAGATCTGACCAGAAAAAGGAATTTGAGAGTTCGGTTCATTATTTTTTTCCAAAGTAGAATATTTCCAAAGGAAGTTGCCTTACATCTCATTAGTAAAGTTTTTAATTTGCCTTTTTTTTACCCTGCATTTTCAAACAAAACATTGCTCTCAGATTCAAGATTTAGACTTCTGAATCATAGTACAACTCATTTTTTTTTGTATAAGTAACATATGTTTGGTGTCTTTAAACACAATTACTTTTGTATAATAAAAGTGTTGATTTGATGATGCGACATTTTCTGCAAGTGTGTTTAAGAGAGTTTATGTTTTCATAAGTTGCAATGAAACTCAATTATGTATGTGTAATAAGGCTTCTGATTGTTACACTTAGACTTTTCTGTATAATGAAGCCAGCAATTAGAATTTGCTTGCTCTATGGCTTACAAAAACACACTTGTTTTGGAGACAAAAGCCTCTTAATGAGCCCCCTTTTTTGTTAATTTTTTTGTTGTGAAAAACTAGTCTATAACTCAAACATATAATTAGATTTCTTAAAGGTTTGAATTTTTGTTGTTATTTTTTTCTCTCTAAACACAAAACAAAGCAAAAAGCAATAACTTTAAGGCACACATCGTTTCAAAGCTGTGAATGCTGCTAAGATCTGCAGTTTCACCTTAAAGACACCCCCAGTGCATACTGAGGTTGTGTTTTGCTAAGGAGGTAGAGACCGGGGCATAATGCTAACTTAAGAAAGAAATGTTCTTTCTAAGCATTGCATAGGAGTTGGCCTGGACACTGCAGAGTTGGGCACTGGTGTTCTCTATGATCTCAGCCTCAGGGGTAACCTGGAGCCTTGGCTCAGAAACAGAATCCCACCTCTGCTCCCTAGTGGCTACGTGCCTGCCTCAGAGGCCTGCTAGTGCTACAATGGATGAGCCATTCTTGGACCAACCCAGTGAGTGAGGACAGAGTTTTCTCAGTGGGCTGTGGAACCTTCCTTGCCTTCTCCCTTTCCATCTCATAACCTGCAGCCCCTGCGGCAGCTGCTCATGGTGCCCTGTTGGATGTTGGCCATTCATTTTATGGCTGGCCATTCACGTCGTTTTTGCAGATGGCTATTTCTGTCCTGCTTGATCAATATGTGGGGAAGAACCTGTGGACCTGAACATCCCTCATCACGTGTCAGTTTGAAGGAAACGATTCTACCTTCAGAACTGTTTTCCTTTAAGCCTGTGATTAAAAAGACCTTACTCTTAGAAGTGCTAAACTTTTTATTATTAATCATTAATAGCATAAAAAGTTTATTTCTGTAATACTATACTAACTGAGAGAAGGTTTTCAGTGGTATATCAGTTAGTGTCCAGTGATGAAAACACCGAAAACTCTAGGTATTTCAAGCAGATGAGGATTTAATACAGGCACTTGGGTTGCACATGTGTGGGAATGGCTGAAGGAGAACAATGACAATGTGGTTTTGCCCAGCACTCAGGAAGCAGCACTTGCTGGCTTGAGCTCCACAGCAGGTAGATATTGCTGCCATTGAAATCACCGTCCTTTGCTGCCAGAAGAAAACCACAAACTTAAGCCCTGATGCTGAAACCCCCAGTGATATTGCCAGAGCCTTCCATTGCCTGCAATTCCCTGTGGTTGTTGACAGAGTCAGGAGAAGCGTGACATCCCCCTACCTTCTGCCTTCCAATCTCCAGTGAGTGCCTCTCCACAGCAGTCTACTCCGGCCAAGGATTCTGGGTGGCAGTTTCCAGGCTTTCAGCCTCAGGAATAGAGGGAAGCAAGCAGGGTAGAATTGGGTCTGAATATCAGTACACACTATCTGGCACACTGAGTGCATATAATGTGGTTGGGAGATGGATCTCCTCCTGAAATCCTAAATCTCATTATCTTGCCTGTAGGTCTGGGTTGGGCAGTCTGGATCCCGTGGAAGTAATCGCTGCTGACAACTCCCAGAAAACCCCAACCACAGCTGTGGATTTCATGTTCAATCAACTCTCTGAGCAGTGGAGGAGGGAAGACATAGTTAGGGCATTCTGTTGGGAGTTATCAATATGATGAAAGACAGGCCAAGTCTGACCGCTGGAATTAACAATCTCCAAACTCAAGAAGTGTTCTATTCAGTCTCTTCTCAGAGGCAGACTTTTAAATCTTAAACAAAGGATCCAATTAAATTTGATCCAATTTAAATCCATTCAGCTCAGAAACCTTTATTAAATATCTACTATGGATTGTGCCCTGGGCTAGAGAGTGCAGGTATCCACATTTGTGGCTGGCAGGTCAACACTTTGCTGGCACTTGTAGATTCAAGTTGGAATAGATTCCTGGTGCCCTGAACCCTTGGTTTTGGTTTCTTTGTTATTTAATTGCATAGACTGCATATCTTTTTGGGAGAGGCACCGTAACCCCAATTTCACATAAAAGATGATTTATGTTGAGAATTTCCTCTGTGGTAGGCACTGAGCTGTGCACTAGAAAAGCCCATCTCATTAAATTTTACCACAACCCTGGAATTAGGCTTACCCTTAAACCTTTTTTTTTGGTTTTGTTTTTCCCAGTAGATGAAGAAATTTAAGCTCTGATAAGCTGAAGTGAACAAGGTAGCCACCAGGCTGTTGTCAGAAATACATAGTCTTTAAGACCTATGGTTGCAACACTAAGATGTACTGTTTCTGGCATAAGACTGAGAATCAGCAAGCTAGTCCAAGGTGTTGTGGCACTGTCCAACTTAAAGGCTTCTTCCACTTGCTTGCACAGACCTGGAACTTAGGGGATCTCGTTTATATCCCAGCTTTGCCATTCCCAAGCCACATTCCCATCCTTGGCCTCCATTATCTCATATGAAGAATCAAAGATGGAATAAGAGATGGCCTCCATAGAAGCTAGGCTTGCATAGGGGTATTCTGTAGCTTGGATTTTCCCTGTCTCATTCCGAGTCTAATTTTCCCACCCATCAAATCTGTCTTCTTATCACCTATTTCACAAGTCGTTCTTGTTTTATAATCTCTTCAATTGATTGCATTATTGCCCTGCCTGTGATATTTCCTCTTTCCTTTCTCTTGGCCCAGATTAAACTTATCCTCCAAACCTTGCTCCCTCCAGGTCACCTCCAGCCTAACCACCAGAATGCCCAGTGCTCTCATCCCCCTTGGATCTCCTTTAGCACATATGTTTGTTTTTATTTTTATTTTTGGGAGACAGGGCCTCACTTTGTCACCCAGGCTGGAGAAGAGTGGTGTGATCATGGCTCACTGAAGCCCCCACCTCCCTGGCTTAAGCATCTTCCCACCTCAGCCTCTCGAGTAGCTAGGGCTACAGGCATGTGCCACCACATCTGGCTAATTTATTTATTTATTTTGTTATTTTGTAGAGATGGGATCTTGCAATGTTGCACAGGCTGTCTTGAACTCCTGTGCTCAAGCAGTCCTCCTGCCTTGGCCTCCCAAAGGGCTGGGATTACAGATGTGAGCCATTTTGCTTTGCCTAGCACATATTTTTGTCTGAACTTCCCACCTGACACGTTTAAGTGACTGGGCATTTTATTAGCTTTTCATGTGAGCAATCCGTGTTTCACCAGTATTTTACCTTTCAATCCATGGGCTATATATGTGCCATACTTTAAAAATATCCTCACAGTGCCTACTACATAAGTCAGCACATGGTAGGTATTACTAATTGCCAATTAGTGAAGGACCTGGGGAATGACCTATATATGTGTTACTAGTTCAAGGAGGGAGAGGCCAATGTGACCTATAATAGTTAGGAAGGGTTCTCCTAAGGAGGTGGACCTTTAGAGTAGAGCTTTGAAGTTTGGAGAAAATTGAGAAGACAGAGTGATTCAGGAGGGAGAGTATAAATGGCACAGCACAAATAAACAGCATGCAGGAAAAACAACATGATGTTGGGGGAGGCTGCAGGGAGAACTGGCTAGCTGAAACATATCAGCAGATTAGGCTGTGAGGAGGTGGGTTCAGGATGTGGAGCCCATGAGAATAGACTGGCATAAGAGGGTGGTTAATTTAAATCAGAGGGGTCCTCAGCATGTCCTATGCACTGGGGAGATAAGGAAGATATGACCTCTCTTGGTTATACAAGCATTTATAGTCAAGGCAGGGGATGAATACAAGACCACAAAGAGCTTTCACACTCAGAAGAATATAATCCATGTCATCAGGAGAGAGATGCTTCTGAGGCTTAGGGGTAGGCTTGATGAACCCTGAAGTGTGGGGCTTCCAGGCCTGGATCCTGAAGACAGAGGCCTGGGCTTAAATCTCAGCTGTAGCACTTACTATCTGCCTTGTTGTGTGCAAATCCCTTGTTTCTCTGGTCTGTGTTTCATCATCCATAAAATTGGATTAATAGTAGTGCCTAATCATAGGGCTATTGTGAGGATTAACTGAGACTGTGGATATGAAGTAAAGCATAGTCTAGGGCCCTTGTATGTACCCCATAGATGTTAGTGATTATTAAATATTGAAAAGAGGAGAAGATGACTCATGATTGAGAGGAGCCATAATGGACCTCATGAAGGTGCCATCTGGGGTGGACTTTAAGCAAAGGGTGACACTTAGCAGGTGGAGACTCGAAGCCAGGGACAGCAGACAGCCTGGGAAACTGTGGAATTGAGGATGTGGCTGACCCTTATGGGGATGAATACATAGCCCTGTTTTCTGGAAGCGAAGGATGAGTTACAAGGAGAAGATGTGATAATTTGGAAAGACAGGTAAGGGCTATGCAGGTCTTTACATGACAGTTTGATATGTTTATGCAAGTGATTAAGTGACTCCAGGAATATAAGCCTGGCATTACTATGGACAGAACCAGATGACATTAAGCATGGGCCCGGGATGGAACCCAGAGTAGGACAAAGGCCAGAGGGGCTCTATCCCCCAGGCTTGTAGCGGTTAACCTGTTGAGGCAAATTCACTTTTTTTCAAAGTCAGTCTCAGAGAGAGAAAGCCACATGAATCCAAATATCCGGACAGCAATCCCCAGCAGCGCCAAAGGTAATGAAACATTGGTATCTGCTGCTCCTATCTGTTATTGCTGATATTCAGATAATGATGCCAATACCCAGCTTGGGAGGGAGGAAGAAATGCTGCTGGGGCAGTTTGTTCGGCTCATCTCCTGGAGGGTTGAAAGGAGGGGGGATGAGACAGGCAAAGAAGAAGGTGACCTTAGAAAACCAAACCCTCTTCCTCAATCTGGCAAAATAAGTCACTCACTATTTCAAGGAGCCATCTGAGAATGCCTGAAGACTCCCACTCCTCCAGCTGGCTGCGGTACCTGGACTAATAGCAGTTCCTTGTCATATGTGAATAGTGTTTTATCATTTCAAAGTGCTTTTGCTTTTGCATCTAATATCTCATTCAGTGTTCATCATGAGAAAACCTACACTCAGGAGGTAATAGGACTCATGAAGGGGACTGGGCCTAGCCTCATTTTGTCATCTCTAGCTCACAAAGCAGCTCTTGAAGGGATTGGGTCAAAGTGGGGAAGAGGGAAGATGAGGATGCTCTCCTGGAGCTGTCTGGTGGATTCAGGATCAGAGCTGGAGGAGGAGGGGCCGAGTGGCAAGCCTGTCTCTCCTGTCCCATCCACACCTATGCAGGCCTTGACAATGGATCATACAGGCTTTTCTCTCAGCCTAGACACAGCCTCGGGGTCTCTTAAAACAATGCTGAGAGTCCACTACTAATTGATCAGAGCTGGCACGTGGGACAAAATCTATTTGCTCTCCCTGCATTAAGGTATTGTCCAGAGTTTCTCTTTGTTAAAATGTCAATACTTGTGGAATGTTAATGTATTAAGCCATTATCAGCCCCTGGCACCTTCATATGAATTCATTTGTCAGATTGCTCTGTGCAAGCTCTCAGAGGAACTGAGCTGGGATAGAAGAGCTCATTTCCTAAGGAATGCCAGGCCTGATGGGAGCGTGGAATGACTAGCAGTGGTTCCTCTATCAGATATTCAGATTGCCTAGCAATCTCTTAAGAAGATGTATTGTCTGTACTCAAGAGATACAGTATGGAACCTTGGGCAAATCACTTAACCCCGTTAGGTTCCATTTCTTAATCTGAAAAATGAAAATAATGACATCTACTCCACCCATTTATAGAAGAACTTTGAGAGTGAAAGGCCTCTGAAATGTGTTTTGTATTTTACAAAGTATTATACAAATGCAAGGTCTGAGCATTTAGCTACGTTAGGAAGAGACAAGCTCTCATTCCTCAAGTCGAATGCACATGAAGAGTAAAAGAGAGGGAGAAAAAATTAATATTTATGAGGTTCCTGATTGCCATTAATCTTAAATATATTATCCCATTTAATTTCCACATCCACCCCATGAGGTTGATGGTATTGAGCCTATAGTCTTACAGATTACATAGCCAGTGTTTTTTAGAGATAAGGTTTGAACCCAGGTGTCTCTAAGCTCTCTTTGGTACATCAAAATCCAAGGCCTATCTGGCACACTCTTGCTTATTTCTTTCCTAAATTCTTCCCCATGAAATGAGTTAGGGTTCATGGGTGAGAAAGAGACAAGTCAGGATCAAGCAGGTGCCCTGGGACTAGAACGCCTGCAGATGGCAAGGCTGCGTAGGGATTTGGAGACATACAGGAAATGATTACAAAGTCACAGTGGAAAATCAGAAACCTGTTCATCAGGTGCATGTGCAGGATAAGAGGTACAGCCAGCCAGCCTGGGGCCGAAGCCTCAAGGAGATATTTGCACTAGTGCACTATCCTCAGGGGAGAAAGACCAAGTCGTGGAGGGGCAAGGCTGGATTTCAGGTGCAAGTAGCATATGTTGTTGTCAGTGGTCTGAATATAAATTCTGAGTTCAAATTCTCTAGATTTTCTGAAAACATTGTGGATATCTTATCATCTATTCAAGTTATTGGCTGTCATTGTACAAAAAGAATTATGCAGTATGAGTACATATGACCCAAATGATGTACATTCATTTAAACACTGAGCAGTGCAGTGGTACAAATATATGCTGATTATCTCGCATCCTTTTAATTGGCTTTCCTGTGTCTGAAAAGTTGCCTGGAATTTGGAACACCATGATAAAGCAATCACACACATTCTCTGTGCACCTTGGGTATGGCTATGTGAGTTTGATAGTTTGGGGATAAGTGATCCGAGCCAATAACTCCTTCATCCTTTCAATGTCCCTCAAGGAAACTGTGGCACAAAAGACAATTTCACTGTTAACAACTGATATTTTTTCATGCTCTTGTACCTAATACCTCAAATTAAATATATTTGGCATACTGGACCAAAGAACATGGAACACTTTTTAAGTACATATATATGCTAGTTAAGCACAGTTTCTGCCAAATGCCAAAGCTGGCATTAGAGGAATAAAATGGAATGCTATAACCAGTGGCATGGAGCTAGCCCACATCCACTGCCCTGTGGTTTTGCTTTGTGTGGAAGAGAAAGCCAAGAGTAGTTATGTGAAGAGAAGAGGCAATGAGTCCACTTGTCCATTTGTAGCAAGAAGGAGGAATCTGCAGAAAGAGGGTCTCTTCAGGCTCTTTTATTGATGTGCAAATCTGCAGAGTTGTGCTTCTGGGAAGCTGAAATAAAGAAACTTTAAGGATGCAGGAGGAACAAAGGAAAAACAGCAGTAGAAACAAGAAAAGCCTATAGGAGCAGGCTCAGTTTGTAGACTGTAACTCAGCCTCCAGGTCCAGAAGATGTTATATGTACATGGATGTAGACTTAAAATAATAGCTGTGGCTTATCCAGCAGTTCAGTAGAGTTCCAAAATGACATTCAAAGCTAGCCCAAAGCCCTGGTCCTGGCAGAATCAGGCCAAGGCTACACTGGGAAGACATTCTGGGTCTTTTATGGATGAAATGACAAATCATTAAAAAAGGGTTTAATTTGGTTTGTGAAGTCCTAAGGAATAGAAGCAGAACCCAGCAATGGTCATTGAGAGATGCATTTTGGCTCATTATATGATAACATCAAAGCAGAGTGATCCAAAGATGGAGGATTTTGCCTTAGGCTCTTATGTCCCTGTGCCTGGGCTGAGTTTACTTAGGGTGTTAAAATAACTGGTTCCCAAACCAGACTGAATGTTAGGCTTACCTGGAGAATTTGTAGAAAAATACAGATTCCTAGCCTCCACCACTGGAGATTAGCTTCAGCAGGTGATGGGGTGAGAACTAGGAACTTAACGTTTTGAACAAGATTCCTGAGTAACTCTCGTTCATGGAGCATCTGAGAAATGGTTTTATAGAGAATATTAAACTGTTGTTTGGGTTGTTCAATGTTCTACAAACCCATTCCCTACCTGAACCCTAAACCAATTTGAATCCCAGCCTCAAATCCACCCCGATTCTCTAGCTCTTCCATCCTGAGCAAGTCAGGTTCTTCTGTGGCTCTCTGATTGTATTCAGTGCTCCTCTTGGAGGTTCTGCGCTGGTCTTCTGCTAAGACTTGATCCCATGGCTCTCACCCCTCCCCAGATCTCTGTCTATCACTTTTCCTTCAAGAGAAATAACTTGATCACAGCAACAGTAGTTCCCAGTCTAGATGAACCACATGAGATTATTCAGGATTTTATGTAATCAACGCTAATAGTTTATCAGGAAGCACTCATGTAGAAAGTAATTAATAACTTTATTATTTTTATTAGTATTGATAATTATTATTTCTCAAAACTTTAATGAACTTTTCTTAATGAAAGTACTGGGGGTCTTTATCAGGTTTCTATCAGTCACCCCCTCCATCACCCATATGTCATTTTACCTTGTGTGTATTTGATGAGAGGAGGGTCAACTAAATCTTTTTGTTATCTTATGCATTTGGATACAAAATAAATAGCACGAAAAGGAAATGGTCACCTCACAATCCAGTCATGTTAGAAATTTCTCTCCTCCCTTGGTGTGTAGGAGTGACTCTTCGCAATGTGACTCTGACACTTGCATGGGAAAATATACAGGTTTGGGCAGCACCTCCCACCCCTGGAGGGCCTCTGTGTGCCCCAGGCAGCCAAGGCCATTCTTAGTATCAGGGCTTATTTGAGGTCCCTTGGCCACACCATTTAGGGATCAGGCATGTGAAGACATAACCTGTGGATGGGGGTATTGCCTGATATAAGTCAACAGCAGAGAGGACAAAAAGAGCCCATCAGGGAGAAGGACATCTGTCAGGGTGGTGTGGAACAGCAGTCTGGTTGTGTGAAGCTGCCCTTGAACCTATCCTGACCCAGTGCTTCTGAGGGATTGATGATCACTGGGAAGGAGACAGCACCGGACTGCTGTCAGGAACCTTCCGCAAGGTCTGGCCATGAGAAAAAGGGAGAGAGAGAGTTCCAGAGTTGGGCTCCAAAGCTTAGCGCCTCACCACTGGAAGCAGCAGCAGTGATGATCGCCAAGGATCTGGATGCTGAAGGCAAATGGAAAGCCACCTATGAACTGCAGGGAGGCCCACAGCTGGAAGTAGGAGGCTACACAAGTGCAAAAAGCAACAAACAGAGGATTCAGTGACAGCCATACACAATGTGAGAAATGCTCCCTTCCCACATGTGGGGACACATGGAGGGAGAGCAAAGCCAAGATCCCCTCTCAAAAGGTGAATATGTTGATTCTGTGACTTTAAGGACAAGCTGCAGTACAGTGACCCATCTAGGGACCAGTGAGTGAGCAGCCATAGGGGACATTCAAGGTACACTTATGATTTACTCACATCATTGCAAGTGGAACTGGGAAAGTCATCATGACAGGGAGACAGATATGGTTTGATCTGAGAAATGAAATGGAGTTAGAAGAAAAAACAGATTACACCACAGTCAAATCATAATATCCTCTGTCCCTCCCTTCCTTATTGGGAACTCTATAGATTCAAGATCAAATCTGTTGTACTTATTGATGCAGACACCTTTAAGTAAAATGGAAAATTTTAAAAAGCTAAGGATCCAGGCATTGTAAACTGATTAAATTAAGCCTCATATTTTTAAGTCCCAGTGCTGATCTGTTCTCACACCCTCTCCCTTTTCTGGATCTCATTCTTGTTATTGCACTTATCACTTTCTGGTTTGCATCATAAATGATATTTACTGAGGGTGCCTTGAGGGAAAGTGGGGTATTTGATTTATTTTTTACACCTCCCCTAGCTATACGCACGCTCTGGATACTGCCTTTCTTGTTTTGGACAATGTGTAGCTTTTTTCATATATGCCTTATGCTGAGCACTGCATCAGGCACTGGCACTACTTTGAGGAACAAGACAGAGTCACTGCTCTATTATCTCGTTAATAAATGAGCAGTGCATTTTCCAGACTGGCTAATATCACTAGTATTGATAGCGGCAAGATATTATTAACTCTCTTTTGACATGACGTGCAAGTAACTTAGGGGTTAGTTGGAGAAACAAAACTTAAATATGTTAGACAAGAAAACGTTTAAGCAGGATGTCAGAGAAAGTGGAGTTTAGAGACTTCATGATGGAGGCAAGGAATGAGCTGGCTTTGGAAGGGTCAACTGGATTTGTATAAACAAGCCAGCAGGTATGTGGCTGGGAGGAATCCCAGCCTTGACTTGGGCTCTAGGGGTTCAATACGTAAGTTCTAACTCAGTCATACGTGGCTGGAATTTTGGCTCCATTACTCTTCAGGAGCATTGGTGTTTTTCAATGAAGTTGTGTGAATTCTCAGTTTTCTCATCTGTAAATGGGGATAATATTATTTAACTGACCTTGTTGAAAAAATTCAGCTAGGTAATATATACCTAGCACAGAAGCAGGTATTTTGGAAGCACACAACATGGCCACCCAGACTTAATAGGAGCAGTGTCATATTACTTGTGTTGTTTTTTCATTTGCGTGGGTTGAACATTTAATCTCCTGGAGGTCACTACGATGCCTCTTTTTCTTGTGAACTTCCTTGCAACCAACACTTAGTAGGTCTAGTAATTTCCTGTTGAATTGCCTCTCTTGGTTTTTCTTACACATTGTAGTGTATTACCTTGCCTCTTGCTATGCAGTTCTGATACAGATCCTTACGTACTCCCCCACATTTTGTGGGAATAAATTGTAGCAACAAATCTAGTCATAGCATTAATTACACATGGTTCATGCAGCGACTGAAGTGACTGAGTGAGGAAGGAGAATTTGATTACTCCAGGGCATCAAGGCCTTTCAACCAATAATAATTTACTGTCTCTACTAAGTACCTCTGGATGCTGTCTGTAGAGGGGATACAGTATTTTATACACAAGCAACATGATCCATTCCTATGAGATCATGTGGTCAGGGAGTCAAATGTCTGCCACACTGAGTGGAGGGAGGGCAAGGTTTTCTTTTTCCAATAAGGTCACAGTTTTATTTTTCCTCTTCCTGAGTGTGAGGCAGGGCACAAGGGAGGCAGTGTTGCTCGATGAGGTCACAAGGACAGGGTACGTATTGAAGCCGGAGACTACTGGCTACAGGCGTAGAGCCTGGAGACCCAAGCTAACTTTCTGAGGTTCAGAATGTCAGAGAAAGATTGTGCAGGCAGATGTGCATGTGCATGTGTGCATGCTTGTGGGTGTGAGTGCATGTGCTTACCTGCTGCTTGTACGTGCCTCTGTGTGAGCCTGCATGCATAAGTGTGCATTCATGTGTGTGCATGACTAAGCATGTGTTTGCATGTGAGTGTCCTGTGTTCATATCCTCTGTTGCCTAGTCCTCTGTCCCTTTCTCTTCTGCTGGGTTATTGTTAGTCTTTCTTTATCTATCTACCTATTTATTATCTATTTTTATTTAACAGCCAAATTTTATTGAAAATACTATATGGCAAAACACCTAGTTAAATGTTTCTACACAACAATCCTCTCAGGTTGCCTTTATAACTCCAGGCTACTTTGAAGAACCAAGATTTAGGAAACTAAATAATTTGCCCAAGGTCAGTTCACTTGTGAGTGGCCCAGCAGGGGATCAAATTCAAGCAGGCACAGCTCTCTGCATACAGTCTGCTTTTAAAGATTCTGCCTTAGGGCCAGTGTGTGTTCACTCTAATGTTTTTCAGTATCCCATTTAAAGTACCGCATCTACAACCCCAGCCATGATGCTCCTGGAACAGTCTGTCCAGCAAGTGTCCAGGCCTACAGTCAGACCACCTTCCTTCTTCCAATGCAGTGCAGACAACATTTTTAGTACCTACTTCTAAGCAGTGAGCTTCTATTTTGCTGCGCTAGTACAGAGTTCACTGCTTTTCCAATCTGGGCCCTTGGGCATTTCCAAAACTAGCTTACAAAACTGAAGATCGGTCCTGGGTCACAGAAGGTGGCCAGAGGGAAGTGCTAACCATCTGCTAAACGGAGGAAAGGGGTGAACAAGTTTATGTGACACTGGGCATCCTGAGTGCTTCAGGATCATCTTGAGGTTAAAAATAGGCCTAGCCCTCCTAGGAAGATCCTTTGATCACACAGAGAGCAGTCCAGCCCCTCCAAAACCACAGGTGGAGAAGTACCTGTGGTAGGACTTCTGGAGTTGAGAGGATTTCAGAAGATAATGGGAATTTCATTTGCAGGATTCTACCCACTGGGTCTGGTGTGAATGTCAGATTCCGACTCTAAAATAAAATGCTATTTAAAGGGACTTATACAGCAAATAATGACTAGCTATTTGCACCTTAGGATGGAGTACTTTACCAGACTAGCCTTTGAAGGAAGCAGTGACATGAGAGGCTAAAACTGAAGACTGGCAAGACTCTACAGTTGAGCTGTCCAATATAGTATAGTAGCCATTAGCCATATGCACTATTGAGCATTTGAAATGTCTGAGTTGATATGTAAGTGTAAAATGCATAGTGGATTTTGAAAACTTAGTATGAAAAAATGAATGCCACATATCATTGATAATTGCTTTATATTGATTACATGTTGAAATGATAATATTTTGGATATATTCCATTGAAGTATATTAAAATTAATTTTACCTGTTTCTTCTTTTTAAAAATGTGGCCAACAGAAAGTTTAAAATTACATGTGTAGCTTGCATTTGTAGCTTTCCTTGTTTCTATTGAAGTATTGCTGATAGAAGTACCATCCAGTAATGGTCTTTGAACTGCAGAGAGGGCTTTGGAATCATGGGATTGCTACATGCAGAGTTAATTGTTGGTGCTGGAAGTACCCGTGTTCTGGACTCTCTTGGGCAGAACCTGCCTGAATTAGCTTCTGAGAGGGATCTCTGCTGGTTAAACAAATGTGTATCATATAGATGCATGACTTGGCACTTTCTTTCACAATTGACCAAATCAGTTATTTGGCTTCTAAATCTAAAGCATCTCTGTAGGGGATCCATATTCTGTATCAAACTTGTATTTCTAACTAGGTCTGCTTCAACAAGGCTGATCTTCTTCCTATTGCCCCCATTGCATGTTTATACTAGTATCCCTCTCTCTTTCTCTTGCTCTCCTCTTTCTAAAACCTCCTATTTTCTCACTTGTTTCTAGTCACTCAGCACTATTCAAGGCTTATGAAACTTTCCCTTTCTACATGGATTTTCAGTAATCCCCCTTCCTGGGTTCTTAGTTCCTGAACTATAGCTTTGATCACACACTGCCTATTGTCTTCCTCTTATGTCACATGTGGAAAGTCTTGTCTTCTAGGTTATATTTAATGATGCTTTAATAAATACTTGATTGCTTGCATCATTGCTTCCCTCTGTCTTGCCAGGGCCTCTCATTAAATGTGTACCTTTTGTGGAGAAGGGCAGTGATGATGGCAAGCAGCTTGAGACCAGGTGCCATGCTTTTTTTTTTTTTTTTTATATGGAGTCTCACTCTGTCACCAGGCTGGAGTGCAATGGTGCAATCCCAGCTCACTGCAGTCTCCGCCTCCCAGGTTCAAGCAATTCTCCTGCCTCAGGCTCCCAAGTAGCTGGGACTACAGGCACGTGCCACCACACCCAGCTAATTTGTGTATTTTTAGTAGAGACAGGGTTTCACCATCTTGGCCAGGATGGTCTGGATCTCTTGACCTCATGATCCGCCCACCTCAGCCTCCCAAAGTGCTGGGATTACAGACATGAGCCACGGCGCCCAGCCATGGGGGCTTGTTTTTAAGCTTGACATGATTCACCCAAAATGGTCTGCGTGTTACAAGAAGAAGGACTCAATGGCTTCTGACCGACTATGACTTATAGGAGTTTGTCTGAGCTAACTGCCATAGCTCTGTTCCATGAAGACCTGACATGGTGCCTGCAGTTCCTTCAGTAGAGATATGTTTCTCATTATGCCTTTGTCTTCTTTGGACATGTGAAATCCCCATGAAAAGGAGAACTTACTAACTCCCAGGCCCCAGAAAAAAGTGAGGATGGAGAAGATGCTAGGCAGGAGAGATGTGAGCTTTGAGAGAGATAAAACATTCAGGAAATGAGGGACGAGGGTGGCTAAAAATACACTTGGCTACCTTCCAAATTTCCTAAGGGGTGGCCCTTTCCTCGGTCTAGAAAGAGTTCATATCTTTGTTTTTGCTTTCATCCTTGCAGAGCCGAGGCTGGAGGAATAGACCTTGCTTCAGTAAATCAACAGAGCTGAGAGATCAGTCAGTCAGTCAATCTTAAGAGCATTCTTGGATTTGTGGATGGCTTGAGAAGGATGCTTAGAGAAACCGAGGATAGAGTAGTTATTAAAAGAGATTAAAGGGTATTAGCTAGTGCCTCAGCAAGTTATAATTAAAAAAAAGGAATGAAAAGGCAACAGGAGACTAATTTTTCCAGTCGCTGAAATTTCAGGGAGGAGTGAGCTGGCTTGTGAACCATTGCTGCTTTATATTAATTCTCCTGTATGGTTAAATCTAACCCAAATACATGTCTTTCTCAATTGGAAATGCCCTAGTCAATTTTACTGTCTAATACAGAGAGGAGGCAGCTGAGAGACCAAGAAACCACGTTAATCTCAGATGGCATTATTCTCCAAAGAATCTCAAACCCTGCTCTGAAGGTAAATGACTTGTTTCTAGGACATACTCTTGACATGGAAAAGGGAAATTATCATGGTATGCATCTGGGGAAGTTGAGACCAAGAGAAGGAAAAGAATAGATCCCCCTGGAACACCTGACAGTCATGTGTTATTAAGCAGCAACATTGTGGCATGCATTACAATGATTTAGTCACTTTTCTAGTAGTTATGACTGCACAAGGAAGACAAGAGGCCAACTACCTATTGAGATTTAACAGGGTCCTTCTAGTTCTTTGCCCTGAAATATCTCACCCACTTCAAAGGTCTAAGATTCCCCAGTAGAACTTTTGTTTGCCAACTTAAGATATCTCTATTAAGATGCACATCATCTGAGTAGTGCCATATTTAATTGATGACATTCATCAATTAAATGAATTAGATAGAATTAGAGGTCTGAGGGCCATTTTTGGAGAAAGAAGCCTAAATCATTAGGTTGCTGGTAACTAATGCAAAAAAAGGACATGTCAACTTAGCCACCCTCACAGTTTTGCAGAAGCTTAGCTTTGATTGTTACTGTGTGCAATTTTATTATTCTAACATATTGGGTGTCAATGGGTCTAAAGCTCCTGGTGTTACCCTACAGAAAATATTTTTTAAAAATTAGCCACATGTGAAGATTTACATAAGAAAAATATTTATAGAGGTTTCCGGATTGACTTTTTCATCTTTATTCCCTATTTTCAGGGTTACATGAATTTAGTGTATTCTCACAATGGCTTCCTAGTCTTTAGCAGATTAATATCCATGCAGGCAGAACTGGCAGTATCAGAAAGTGGAAGCTGATAGTTCAACAGAGGAAGGGAGAAAGGAAAATTTAAAAATCAGACATAAGATTTTCAAAAGGCACAGCAGTCTGAAATCAACCAGGATAGGAATTAACAGTGCTTTAGGTGTCGAGACCCCCTCAGATATCATTATATGCCAGCGAAACAACCACTGATTTTCATTAGGGGTGACCACAAGACATAAGAAAACCCTGGAATTAAATTCAGTCTCCTTCCCTGAGCTGAGGGTAGGTGCAGAATAGAAAAATTTAATATATTGAGCCACCAGCTGTGGTAGGTAATTTACATATATCATCTCAATGTTGAATTCCTCAACATTTCTATGCAGTAGGCATTATTGTCCCCATTCTAAAGAAGAGAAAACTGAAGTTTGAAGAATAAATGAAGACGAAGTTCGTTAGTATAGGTACTGCATGAGTGCCTTCTTTTTCTTCCCAGTTCATTTTCTCTATGCCCCCAGCGATACCTCAGTGCTGCTTTCCCCTCTACTGCGACAATTTCCTTCCTCATCTCATGTTATTCAGCTGTTTCCTTAGCTCAGAGTGCCTACCTCTTTCTGTCTACACTACCAAATTCTTTCTCTACTGCAGGGTCTAGCTCAAGACCTAGGTCCTCACGGATAACTTCTAACCCTGCATCACATGGCTGTCCTCTCTGTGCTATTTCCATAGCACTTGAGGCAGCCCTGCTCATTTCTCAGGACTGTTTTCTATCACTCTGTGGTATTTATCATGCCTTATTCTATAAAGAATTGTGGTTGGCTTTGCCTCCTTGTCTAAAAGGCTTGCTGCCTTGGGTTACAGACACTATATTTTCTTTCTTCTATTTCTTAATTCCACCTGAGACACATTTACTCCTGGTAGAGTCTTTAGTGTTTAGAATTCCCAAAGACAAATACATGCAGTCTCTTCTGCATTTGGGCTTTTTCAACTAGCTGATGGCCATGTGTGTCCAAGGATGTGAAATGGAAACCTCCAAAAGCCACTTTGGGGATGCCTGAAATAGTTTTAAGAATTCTTTCTCCCATCCTCACTGTGGGATGCCTGGCAACCTTATTGCCTAACCTCTACCCAAGCAAAGGGAAATCTTCCAAGTTTGAAGTCCTCAGGGATAGACCATATGTTGAACACTGCCTTAGTTAATTGTTGCAGTCCTAAAAATTAGGCAGCTCTAAAGCAAATTTCTCCCCCATACTCTAGCCTCACTGATCTTTATCATATCTGTGCCACCATATCTTTGGCCAGAGTAGTTCATCCACAGTTTCTCGAACCCACTTGCCTCCCTCTCTTCCTCTCTCTCAGTCCTTCTACCTGCATGTTCCTTCATCCCCAGGAGCCACTGTCCTTTGCTAGCACAGACCCTTTACTCCCTTCCGTTCTCTGCCAGTAAGGTCACTTCACCGAACTAAAGCTCATTAAAGGAAAAGGCTGAGAAGCGATTCAGCATCCTGACCCCAGATATTGTAGCTGAAAAAGCCCTTTGCCTTTTATATTTCAACCTGAATAGGTGTATGACTCAGTAGTGGAAGGATTTGTAGCTGACACTCAATAGAAGCTGCTCTCGAATTTTGACAAATCCCATCTTGAGCCAAGAAGAGAAACAGATATTGATCCTAAGTGTACCTAATTCATCTCTGCACTTGTAATCCCAAAAGAAAATGCCTTCTATGACCAGAGGGCAGTCAATATTTTTTCCATCTTGTAAAATAAATAGCAGTTATTTTTGGTGTGTCTTCATGCGTCTGGGGCACCAGAAGTAAACAAAGAGTTGATTTTTCCTCTTTCTAAAGTCAAGTTATAGTAACTACTAGGTTCCTTGTATGGACTAACTAAAACCATATCAAATAATTTGGATTGATGAGTGACTAGGGGCGACCGTATCATAGCCTGTCCACATTAACAAGGAGGCCTCATTCTCCAGGCTGGGGAGTGGTATATCTGCTGAGACTTAGCTGGAGACATACAATAAATTGCAAGAATTAATTTCAGGGGACTCTCTTTGACTCTAGTAGTATTACAGTTTTAGCCACACAGGGGAGGTGTTCATACCAGCCAGAAGTCTACTTACAAACACGGTTTTATTTATTGTCCTTCCTCTCCTTTACCTGTGAGACTAGAGTTAGTTATGGGAGAACTTCCAGAGGGTCACTAGGTCAGGCCAGATAGAGAACTGTTCTGTTTCCACAATCATTCTGTATATTCTCAACCCAGATAGAGGGTCACAAGTTGTTGGAAATACTAACAAACTGATTTGTGTCTATATTGATCCAAGCCCCACATTATTTCCCAACCACCCCAGGTCATTTCCAGCAAACAAGCATAGAATCTCTTTGAAATGATGCACAGAATTTCTTTGAACACTGTGTCTACATGTGGGCAAACCATCTGCTCAATTCCAGTTTTTTTTTTCCTACCCATTAATAGTCATTTTCTTTATTTTACCTGAATAATTCACTCTGACAAACCAGGCTTCTAGCTTCTTGAAGATTAAGAACAGTATCAGAAATTAAATTTTGATTATTTGAGGCATTGGAGGGATATAAATTTTAAATTGCAAATTATTTGATTTTGGCAATCTAAGAAAACCATCTAGATTTTCCACAGTTTTCTTTCAGTGTACTCTCAGAATGGAATACGAGCCTTCTCCAGAGAGACAATGCTGATTTTCTCATAATCTGCCAGACCCATTGGATGCTAGGCAAATAAGTCATCATAGCACAATGATCAAATGTTTGGGAATTGTATGCATAGTTTTCACTCTCTGGCAAAACCAGACTGCTTCTTATTTCTGCCATGGGCCGCAGATGCTCCCACTTAGGCTGCTGTCTGCTCCTAGAATGTCCTCTCTGCCATCCATTCATGTTAAAATGGTGTCCTAGATGGTTTTCCCAAGTCCTTAATGAGTAGGCCTACAGATTCTATACCCTACCTCTGAGAAGTTTTATCTGAAGGTGCAGAAAGTTCTGATCCAAGGTTCATCTGCCCATCAATATGGAGATTGACAAAAGCCTCAAAGAAAATGAAATAGCTAGGAATACAGCTAATCAAGGAGGTGAAAGATCTCTACAAAGAGAGATTCAAAACACTACTGAAAGATATCAGAGATGACCCAAATAAATGGAAAAACATTCCATACTCATGGATTGGAAGAATCAATATCATTAAAATGCCCATATTGCCCAAAGCAATTTATAAATTCAGTGCTATTTTGATCAAACTACTAATGTCATTCTTCACAGAATTAGGGAAAAAAAACTCTTCTAAAATTCACATGACACCAAGAATGAGCCCAAATAGCCAATGCAATCCTAAGGAAAAAGAATAAAGCTGGAGGTATCATACTATCCAACTTCAAACTATACTATAAGGCTACAGTAACCAAAACAGGACATTTCTGGTACAATAACAGACATATACACCAATGGAACAGAATATAAAACTCAGAAATAAAGCCACACACCTACAACCATCTGATCGCCTACAATGCCAACAAAAACAAGCAATGGGTAAAGATCTCCCTATTCAATACATTGGTCAGGGATAACTGGCTAGCCATATGCAGAAGAATTAAGCTGGACCCTTACATCTTCCCATATACAAGAATTAGCTCAAAATGAATTAAAGGTTTAAATGTAAGACTTCAAACTCTAAAATTCCTAGAATAAAACCTAGGAAATACCCCTTTCAACATCAGCCTTGGCAAAGACTTTTTTGGCTAAGTCCCCAAAAGCAGTTGCAATAAAACCAACAATTGACAAATAGGACCTAATTAAACTAAAGAGCTTCTGCACAGCAAACGAAACTATCAACACTGCAAACAGACACCTTACAGAATGAGAGAAAATATTCTCAAACTATGCATCCAACAAAAGTCTAATATCCAGAATCTATAAGAAATTTAAACAAATCAACAAGCAAAAACCAAATAACCCCATTAAAAAATGTGCAAGGGACATGAACAGACACTTTTCAAAAGAAGACATACAAATGGCCAACAAATATATGAAAAAATGCTCATTGCCACTAATCATCAGATAAATGCAAATCAAAACCACATCTCACACCAGTCAGAATGGCTATCGTTAAAAAGTAAAATAAAAACAACAAAATAGCTGCTGGAGAGGCTGTGGAGAAAAGGGAATGCTTATACACAATTGGTGGAAATATAAATTAGTTTAGCCACTGTGGAAAGCAGTTTAAAGATTTCTCAAATAACTTAAAACAGAGCTACTATTCAATCCAGCAATTCCATTACTGGGTATATATCCAAAGGGAAAATAAGTCATTCTCCCAGAAAGACAGCAGTATTACATTTCTAGCTACATGAGGGAGGTGTTCATAACAGCCAGGGGTCTACTTACAAGCATGGTTTTATTTATTGTCCGTCCTCTCCTTTACCTGTGAGACTAGGGTTAGTTATGGGAGAACTTCCAGAGGGTCCCTAGGTCAGGACAGATAGAGAAATGTTCTGCTTCCACAATCATTCTGTATATTCTCAACCCAGATGGAAGGTCACTCTTGTATGTTCATCACAGCACTATTCACAAGAACAAAGATATAGAAGCAACCTAGGTGCCTATCAATGATGAATTGGATCAAAAAACATGGTACTTATACACTAGAGAATACTTCACAAAAAAGAATGAAATTATGTTCTTTGCAGCAACACAGATGCAGCTGGAGCCATAATCCTAAGTGAATTAATGCAGGAACAGAAAACTAAGTATTGCATGTTCTAAATGATAAGTGGGAGCTAAATATTAAGCACACATGAACATAAACTTAGGAACAATAGACACTGCAGACTATTAGGGGGAGAGAAGGAGGAAGGTGGGCTTGAAAATCTACCTACTAGGTACTATGCTCACTACCTGGGTGATGGGATCCCTACCCCAAAACTCAGCATGATGCAACATATTCATATAACAAACCTGAACAGGTACCCCTTGAATCTAAAATAAAAGTTGAGATTAAAAACAAAATATGCTGGGCAAAACTAAACAAGAATGTTTCTAAAAGTATAAAATTTCTATTTAATGTGAACTTATGACTTAATATTGATAACCCTAGTAGAAATATAAAAGCCAAAAACCTGGCTTTTATAATAAGAATGGGCAAGGGGCACATTTAAATAAAATAATATAATTTGATGAGGAGTTAGAAGCCATGATAACTATTCTTAGCCTTGGCCCAAAAAAACTCTGTGTCCTTGGTTAAGTCACTTAATATTTCAGAGTTTCAGTGTCCTCATTGTCAAATGAGGGGGTTGGGATTAGATGGCTTCAAAGCCCCCCTGCCGCTTTAATAGTCTATGAGTCTATATCTCAAAGGTATGTAAATAAGCCATTTGGGAAGATTTACATTGTTTTCCTTATAACTATAATGCAGAAATAGAGATATTGAGCTTATCTCAGCATGGTTAAAACTCAAGAAATATCAAGCTTATGTTGTGAATCTCCTTAGTGGATCAAAGCACTTGCCAAAGTTCTTCTTCAACACTTTCATCTTCTAGGGTCCCAGGGATGAAAAATGTGAGGCACATGGGCAAAACTAATACTCTTACAATGCAAACTGTCTGTGGCATTACATTTCATAACATGGCTAATACATTGATATGCTTTTATATTTTGTGTACATATTCATAATCATGGCTTCTTATATTAAAAAAAAAAGCCCAACAACCTCAGTGATGGTCTCATCTGATGTCTGCTTTTACAGATGACACTACAAAGCCCCAGAGACAAGAAGTTGCCTAAAGCCACCTAAATATTTAAACATTTTTGAGATCTGAATGGCTTAGGTGCCACTCATTTAATTCTTTTTTTGTTTCTTCCTGCAATTCCACAGGATATATACATTGTAAGCATGTAAACATTTATTAAGATAACATACAAATATTTCATTAGTTTTGTTTGTATACCTATAAGGTACACCCATAAATAAAAAAATGCATTCTTAAGACTCAGGCAGAATTATTAAAGATCATCCCCAGAACTTAAACCTCCTCTTCAATCTCTCTAGGAACCTGGCATAACGAATTACCCCTGGCTTGTAACTCATCCAGAGTCACATAGTAAACTTAGGCCAAACCTAGATTTCTCTCCTAACAGATTATTTTCAGAGTTGGGCCTAGAGCATGGAGCTTTCAGCTCTCAGGCTATGTTCCTTCTCTCATATCAAGCTGACATTTATTCAACTTTCATTGCTTTTCCAACATCTCAACCAGGCTCTGCTTGCAAACATCCAATAAATGGAGTCCACCATTGATGGAAATAACACATTCTGCCATAGGAATATTGTTTCTGATTTTAATCTTAAATTAGATTCTCTTTGACTCCCACTCCTCTGACCTAGTTTGTCCCCTGCCCGTTGTGTTGTGCCACCCTACCGTGACATCCCTTATACATTTTAAGACAACCACATGTTCCTGCCACGCCACCCTCCAATCTTCCATTACCAGGCTCAGCTTTCCTATTCTATTCTCCCTTTCATTCTTCACATTGTGTCTCCCCTCCCTTGGGTATTTCTCATTGTCTTTGGGAAAACATTGTGCCCCAAATAGAACACGATTTCCTAGATGTTCTCTGATCAGTGTAGAGTATAAGGGAGCTGTTATTCACCGTGAACAGGATACTACCTTTCCATCAAGCACAAAGACTCATCAGTTTTTACTTATTGCTTTGTTAAGGGGTGATGAATTTGCTCAATTCTTCCCTTGGTTTCTCAGCAGAAGGCAGGCAGAGGAGCAATGGGCTTGATTTCAAGAATCTCTTTCCTGCTAGAACACTGAGGAGCTTGTCAATATCTTTTCTAGGTGCGGTTTGTCAAACCAGTATTCCAATAGACAGCCATTAGCACCACACCCTATGCTTCAGAATCACATTTGGAGGAATTTACTTTGACTGATCACAGCTTGCGAGGATCATTTGGTTCTGTGAATCCAATCTTATGTTTTAAAAGCTGTTTCCTGTCAGTGAAAATGTGTGTACCCCTTGCCTATAGTGATTTGCAAAGAGCAGGGTAGAAAAAAAGTCATTTGGTTTTCTTTGAGTCTTGTCTGAAGGAAAGAACAATCTCTCTCCCCACTTCTCCCTGCCTCGGTAAAAGCCAGCAACTGAAGATAAAAGATATCACACCTCCTAAGAAATCTGATGAAAGTAAATTGTCATTCTGTTGACATATTGAGATGGCAAATTTCCCAGGCCCCGGCAATATGGATAGTTTTCTTTCTAGGAATGTATCTGATTTGGGAAGTTTATTGTTCTATAGATTGGAATGTGGTGATCAGTCAGATAAAACCATCAATGTCAGTGTAACTCTGATTCCTATAATAAGCTGTGAATGTATTTTCATCAGAGCACCAAAGACGGATAAAATTCCTTAGCAAAGGAGATTCAACGATATATTTCTCTTCTATGGAAAGAAGTAATATATGGGCGAAACATAGTTAATAGGCCAAAAGAAAAAAAATCCAATTGGTGACACTAACAATAGATTTTACAGGAAAATATGTGATAGGAAAGAAACATGCATTGTTTGGGACACCTGTAGTTAATTATTGCAGCTAAAGACATTAAAATCAGTTTCTTTGCTCATATATCTTCATAGACTGTTTGGCAATATTAAATGACAAAGGCTTAATAATCAAAAGTACTGAGTTAGCAAATGTTTTCTAATTTTAATAACTTCTTGTTGTAATTACCAAGTCTTAGAGTGAAATGATTTAATTAGAAAGTAATCAAGAAGTGTCTACTGTTAATTGAAGGAATTATAAAAGATCTACATTTTTAATATATTTCTGAGGTAATAAAATTAGTTTACCATAATTATTTTTAAACCACCCTGATGAGGAATATTTGATGTGGGAGCAAAGGAATTGATACTTTTAAGAGTGGCACCCATCATTGAGAACATGGTGGGATTACAAGATCTCATCTTCTTGTCTGGGAAATACTAGTAATAACAATGATAACAGCTAATATTTATTGAGAACTTACCATCTGTCAAGAGAAAGTAATGCATATCAGAAACCATACTGTTTTATTCATCCATGTGTCTTCTGTGCACACAATAGCCCTCCAATGAATAATTTGAAATCATGTTGAACAAACACATTGAAGAATCAAAAATAAGAGGCTGTGGCAGGGCCACTGATATGGTTTGGCTCTGTGTCCCCAACCAAATCTCATCCCGAATTGTAATCCCCATGTGTCCAGGGAGGGACCTGTAATCCCCACATGTCGGCGAAGGGAGGTGGTTGGATCACGGGGGTGGTTTCCCCCATGCTATTCTTGTGATAGTGAGTTCTCATGAGATCTGATGGTTTCATAAGGGGCTCTTCCCCCTTCACTCTTTTCTCCTGCTGCCTTGTGAAGAAGGTCCTTGCTTTCCCTTCACCTTCCACATTGACTGTAAGTTTCCTGATATCTTCCCAGCCATGTGGGAACCCTCTTGTTGGCACATGCTCTTTTGGGGTGAGTAGACTTATTTCTACTTTCCCTGAGCTCCAGAGTATAATGCACATTTAGAGTATAACACACATCTAGTTCAGTTCAAGTGGCAAAGATCTTGCCACAGACTGTGGGATACAAATGTTCACTTTTTGTCTGCTGCTGTTTGTTTATCCTCATAGCATCCAACTACTTGGTATTAATGGGTATTTGCAGGATGGAAGTAAATGAAATAGACCTTTAAAGGCAAGGTAGGGAAGGAGGAGAAATAAAGACACGTTAACTTCAACTCCATGAAAGCAGGAATGGTTTTACTGAATACTACAAAGATAAAATCATTCAGCTTCATACTGTTGATGTGAAGTCAAAGAATTGAGATATGCCTTTAAGTATTTAACTGTACAACACAATCATTTTTATGGGCACTGGGAAATTCACCTTTTCACTAAACACACCTGTCTCCTGCTGTCCCTCCCAGGCCCATCACTGTGGTATGCCTGCCTTGCCATCCACCTCCTTCAGCCACAGTGAATGACCAGAGACTTAATAGTCATCTGGGGCTTAATGACTCTTTGTGCATCTTGGACCATCAGCTCCTCCTGGATTTTCATTAATCCCAGGGGCAATGGCTTAGACCAGGATCATTATTGCTTTAACAAACACTTCCAGGATATGACAAGAGTGACTTTCCATTTGTCTTCTATGGAAATTCATTCTGCAGGAGTGACACCGTCAGCTTAAGAGACACAAGCTATTGTCTTGCAGCTAAAAAAAAAAAAAAGATATTACTGCTTTCTGTACTTATTATATGGAAAGATAAAAGCTAATTAATTGTTATAGTTCCTGTTTTCCTGGAGACAGAGAAATGTATCTAATGTTCTTTTAAAAAAGTTTTGTTAATATTGTGAGGAGATATTTGGCCTTTATACAGGTAAAAGCTTGTGAAAGGATGAGAGGGATATGGGCGGTAGACAGTGAGGACCTGATACCTGAAGAGTTTGTATTGCAAAGAATGCAAAATTTAACTGACTAAACCAACAAACAAATAAATTAAATAACTAATATTAATTCATTTACAAATTCCTGTGTTTATCATTTATTTTTAACCTTAGGTTTGTAGACTCAACCTACAAAAGCTATTGATTCAGTCACTACAAAACAAAAACAAAATGAAAAGCTAAGCTTACAATTTATGTATAGTGGCACTAGGTAGCAGAATTTGCTTCAGTCATATACACTTGACATTATTCATCAATTATCCAGATTACAATAAGAAACTTTATGGTATATTATTATTAAAGAATATATTGAGGCAGGTTAATATAAGTAAAATGGAGAGTACATTCAAATATGCTCTTTGAGAGTAACATTCAAGCATTGTACCTTACATCCAAGGTAGAACACATACTTTTACGCCAACTTCTAGTATTTACTTCTTAGACAGAAAATTCCAGCTCTCTTATTTAATTTCAGAATCCCAACATTTGGTTCTAGGAAAATGTTACTTTATTTGGAACCAAAAAATGTGTACACTCTATCAGAGTTATGTGTAAAGTTTATCTTCAATATATATCCTCTCATTTAACAGTGACCTAATTACTGGCTATAAGGAATACACTTTTCTCTGTTTCCCTCCTTTCCAAACACCATTTTTCTCAAAATTGCAGAAGCAGAATGGAGAGAATCTTATGGAATACTTCTGTGCCCAGTTTTCTACTGCCACTGCCCTCACATTATCTAATGTGCAGTAGGGCAAACCATGTAACGTATGTGGATGTCCCTGTCTTTAGGAAGTCTTGAAGCATACAGAGGAGGATATATTTTAGAATTGCTAAAGTCCTTGTGGTTTAAGGCTGTATGATTCAAGAAAAGAAAGTATATTTTCCCTTTTGCCTTTGTGGAAGAGAACAATTTCCCCTATCCATTTTCTAACATGTTAGATGGATATAACCATGATTTCTCCTTATGATGATATAGTGCTTCAAAAACAATAACTCATGCAAGCAGTTAGTCCTTGATATTGAATTTTCAGAAATTCTTTTCAGACATGGTTTTTACATGCGTATCCCACATTAGTATAATGATCTATTTATGGGTCTGTTTTCTCTAATATTTCTCAAAACACATTAGATCGAGGAACACAGTGTTTTGTATTTTTGATTCCATGATGGTGCTTATAATCAGCAATGAATAAGGTTTCAGGGAGAACAGCATGTTTTTATAACAAGTTTAGAGAGGCATGCAGAACCTGGAGTAAGTATAGGCTTCATTGTTGACCTAACCTTTAAGAACGTTCTCCTTACGGGTTTTTCCATGAGGTCTGTGTAAAATGTTACTTAACAATAGTAATGTATTTATTAAGTAACTGTATGTTTTCCATATTAATTCATCATAGACCTACCTGACTACCATCAGAATTTGGATTCAGAATAAAATAAATTTACTACTTAGTGCTCCTATAATCCCAACCGAAGGAACAGAATATTAGGCCAAGTGATATGATCAAGAAAGTTCCTATTCTTGATGTAGGTTTTTGAGATACTGAAAATAGCTTTTCAGTCTCATTTCAACTGAAAGTCCCCTGAAGGCCTATGTACCCAAGGTGGAGGCCTATCTTTTACCAGAGCAGGAAACTAAGGTTGGTAATTTACCAAACGTAACAAGAGTAACCAGTGGTAGTATCACATGTCTCCTCCTGTATTGCCTATCTTTGGTCCTAGAAAATTGGGAAGTCATCATAAACTCCTTGTGATCTCAACTGTTCCTGAGAACTGTTGGATTGTCCTCATATATGTCACCTCTCCTCAATAAACAAGGCTACTGTAGTATTAGTTCAGTATTTCTTGATTTTTTTCCCACAGACTAGTGTGCTTTTGATTGGTCTTCTTGACCATTAGTCTTCAATACAGTCTTCCAAAATCACCTCTGACCTCCCCTTGAAATTATGCAGCTTACCACCGTGTTCCCACAGCACATTCTTTCATGATACCAATGTTGACCCCACATCAGTATATTGATTTATTTATGGGCTCATTTCCTCTAATATTCCTCAAACCACATTAGATCAAGGAACACAGTGTTTTGTATTTTGATTCTGTTATGGTGCTTGTAATCAGTGATGAATAAATATATGTGGGCTATGTGTCCATAAAAAATTAAGATTAGCAGGACTATTTAAACATTTGGCAGTTGGGAGAAGCATGGACTTTCTCACCACTTTTCCACATATGATCCTATAGAAGTATTCTTTGCATCTTGGTGAAGATAAGTTGAACAACAACAACAAGTCCTGCTTTCAATACTTGGATATAAATTGATGGAAGCTGTTTTTCAAAGAGGGAAGTTTTCTTAAATGATAGAGCCATATTGGATTATTGAAGTAAAAATAGGGATTTGAGAGGAGGAGTAAATTCTTGGTTTAAAGAGATAATTTTGCAGAGCATGGTGGCTCACACCTGTAATCCCAGCACTCTGGAGGCTGAGGCAGGAGGATCACTGGAGCCCAGGAATTTGAGACCAGCCTTGGCAACAAAGTGAGACCCTGTCTCTACAAAAAAATACAAAACATTTTAGCTGGGCATGGTGGCATGCACCTGTAGTCCCAGCTACTCAGGAGGCTAAGGTGGGAGGATTGCTTGTGCCCAGGAGATCGAGGCTACAGTGAGCCATGATTGTACCACTGCACTCCAGCCTGGGTGACAGAGTGAGACCCTGTCACAAAAAAAAAAAAAAGATAATTTCAAGAATTGTAACTTCCATACACATCCCGTGAGACCATACTTCAGGTGTGTAATTTATGTTAGAATCCTGGATTGGAAGGACTGCTGTAGCACTGGAGGTGGTCTCTCTAAGGTGGCTCCCCATTGTCTGTGTGTTAACACACTGGATGTGAGGAAACAAAGGTGTTCCTCCGAGTTGCTTCCAGTTGCACCCTTTTTCAATTAATGTGCCTTTTTATTCCCTCTATGTCAAATGTGCTTCTGACTTCTATGCCCAACATATAAGAATGTATGCTTATGCTTCCTTGTTTCCTAGAGATTTTTCTAGTCTTTGAAGTCCCTATTGCCTGGTAGAATTAGGTAAATTCTTTGTCAAACATCTTCAAGTTTATCAAGGAAAGCTGTTGTGAAAAAACCATAATTTTAAACCTTTCTCAAAGAAATTGCTGAAATTATTCCCCTTTCGTCTAAGTCCAAAACAAAATGATTGGTGTTTTAAAAGCAACACATATTCAGCTGTCACTAAAGTGATGTGATGTAATCTTCCTGCTTTCAGAAAAGTGTACAATGTAAGACTCATCTTATATACACTATGGCCATAATGGAGAAAATTTCTCCACATCTGAATTTTCCATGGAAAAAGCATTTTGAACAAATTTGGGAAAATCCAACAGTTTTTCTTTAAGGGGAGTAGGCTCAAGAAACGATATTTCAATAATGTAAATGGATTTAAAAATGACCACATACAGGCATATACATTTACCTAATATAGCTCAAAAATGTGAAGGAAACAGAGAGGATGAACACAGTAACGTTTCTCAAACCCCAGACTGCAAAACCAAGAGTCCTCAATTTTGCAAACTGAAAGAGAATGCATCGGGTCAGTTGTAAAGGTATTGAGCTTCTTACTCCAGCTTGATGTCTGTCTGAGATGGATTAGTCAGGCTTTTGATAGCCACGTTCCTGCCTGCTGCTAAGACAGTGACATTGGCCAAACTAAAGGGGTCATTTTCCATATGAACATGGTGACTAATGTCATGAGAATCAGAATGACCAGATTCACCATGGCATAAACCTAATTTACTAAATACGGGTAAGTCCTTAGAAGCTACTTCAGCTCTAGGCTGCCCAGAGGACAGACAAATAAGCCGCATGAGTACAATTAAAGTTATAAAGCATAGTGTGTCTTTTCCACTCTCTTGCCTCAAACATTATTCCTTCTATCTCACATCACCAATGCCCATTCTGCTCATGTAACCCAAATCAGTTAACGTGGCCGTTTGCAACTGAGAAATTAAAATGTCTGGAGGAGCCTGAGTAGATGACTATCACACTGAAGTTTTACAGATGCAGGAGTCCTGTTCATTTCGGGCAATGTGCACCCTCATGGTGCCAGTTGCCTCTTGAATTGCGGAGTGAGCGGTTGTCCTGTGCCTATATCTACTTTAGGCCCAGGGCACTCTGTAGTTTTTCAAGGGCATAAGTTTGATTAAAGTTTCAAGAAAGACTTTGAAGGAAAATGGAATTATGCTTTTTCCTATTGGAGAATGTAAGTGAGGCAGATTCATTAGGAAATGAGTCTTCAGGACTTACTGAGTTTTCTTCAGTAGAGTGGAGCTTTGTTGTGGTCCTATATGACATTCAGTGAAAGGATGGAGGAGCCATGTTGTATTTTCCTCAATGGGATAATCTGAGAATGAGAATTTCCCAAAATTCTCTGTTTCTTTCTTTCATACATATTTGTTTTCAGAGATTTGATCCATTGATGTGTGAAGCTTGGCTTATTCAAGAGATTATAACCTCAATTATGTAACGATAATAATGTCTTACATTTATCTAGATCAGGATTTTTAAACTCAGCACTATTGACATTTTGGACCAGATAATTTTGTATGAAGGAGGGCTTTCCTGAGCATTGTAGGATGTTTAGCAGCATCCTTCGCATCTACTCGCTAGATCTAGTGATGCCACCTCACTGTGATGACAATCAAAAATATGTCTCCAGATATTACCAAATGTTCCTTGGCAGGCAGGGGTAGAGGGAGTAGGGGAAAAATGGACTCCCATTGAGAATTAGTGATGTAGATCTTTTAACTTTTCAAAGTACTTTCATGTCACATTGGATTCTTACAACAAGACTGTGAAGACAAGTATTGTCATCCCCACTGGACAGGGAAAGGAGAAATGTAGATCCCCAGAGCTTTAGGCCCAGGGCTTCATAAAACCACTGTGTTGTTAGTACTTGGAGCATAATATTTTATCTGTATATATGTACTGAATGGAATGTTGAGTTAATATACTTAGTGACAGCATGCAAATGTGAGCCTGGAAAGGTAGAAAGAAAAACAGGGATGTGAATATACCTATATTGAAATAATTTTTTCTTCTGCTCAAGACTTGACGGTATTCTACTTGTGTCGCCAGATGTTCCACAGAAAAGAGAAATGTTATGTGCTAATTCTTGATCATGTGTCACGTGCCTCCAGGAAAGTAACTTGTATAATTGCTTTTATTATTTTTGAGAAGTTAAACACATTAAAAAAACAGTAATAATATGACAGTGTCCCTGCCACTCTGAATACTGAATATTAACAATTTATACTTTTGTTTTATAATTTTTAAATTAAAACCATACAAAGAGATGAATGCATAGGGTAGAAGTCTTTTTGCTCCCCTCCCAGATCTGTTTTCTCTTCCGAATGTCACCTACTATTATGAATTTAATGTGTATCCCTCAGGTCCAGGTTTTATTTTACTATAGAAACATATATTCCTTTACCACATAAATATATCTCTATATAAATATGTATCCATAAATAATACATACTATAGTAGTTATGTGTGCATTATTTTAAATTTTTAAACATGCAATCTATATTATACTTATTTTATAACATTTTTAACTTACGATTTTGAAATTGTCTACCTACCTACCTACCTATATATCTATCAATCATGTATCTACTTTATTCATTTCATTTCATAACAATCAATTGCAGGACTATCCCACAATTCGTGGATTTACCTATTAATGGTCATTCCTCATGATACAAATTTTTTTTTTTTTTTTGACACGGAGTTTCGCTCTTGTTGCCCAGGCTGGAGTGCAATGGCGTAATCTCAGCTCACCACAACCTCTGCCTCCCAGGTTCAAGCGATTCTCCTGCCTCAGCCTCCCAAGTTAATTTTTGTATTTTTAGTAGAGATGGGGTTTCTCCATGTTGGTCAGGCTGGTCTTGAACTCCCAACCTCAGGTGATTCACCTGCCTTAGCCTCCCAAAGTGCTGGGATTACAGGCGTGAGCCACCGCGCCCGGCCTAATTTTTTAGTACTTTAAGCAATGCTGTAATATGCATCTCTGGGCATACTTCTTGGGGTACGTGTATAGAATTTTCCCAAGGACATATTTAAAATTATACTTGGTATATGACCTGATGACCTGATGTAAAAAATAACTGGGGCAGAAACATATGACAGTGAGGAAAGAAAAGTCATACATCTTAGGGAGAAATCTTGGGATACAGAGAAATGTAAGAGGGACAGGGTTACAAAATGTCCAAGGAGAGAGGAATAATACTGCAAAGTTTTTGAAAATTGAACTGACATTAGAACCACAATTCATAGAAGGAAGATTAGAACTTCTCACCTAACCAGGTTGGCTGATTACTGAAACAAGAAATAAAATATCATTGTAACTAACTGGGTTTTGTAGTACAAATGCAAAGGTTGGTTCAATATTTAAAAATTAATCAATGTAGTTTGCATTTTAGCAGCCTAAAGAAAAAAACACATTATTGATATGACTGATGCAGAACAAGCATATCCATTTTGATAAAAATTCTGAGCACACAAGAATTAGAACTTTCTCACCCTGATAAAGTGACTTTACAAAAATTCTACAGATAACATTATCCTTAATGATGACTGAATTATTTTAAGATTGGGAACAAGCAAGCATGTCTATTTTCACTAGTCATAATCAACAGTGTACTGAAATTTCTAGCCAGTGCAAAAGAAAAAAAGGGAGGGAGGGAGAAAGAGAAGGAGAGAGCAGGAGAGAGAGAGCAAGAGAGAGAGAGAGAGAAACATGATTTGCAAAGGAGGAAATGAAACTGCCCTTATTTACACATGACATTATTGCTCGTGTAGAAAATTCCCCCAAAAAAGTTTCCAAAAAGCTTTGAAAAGTTAAAGGTAAGTTTTTATTTATTTTATTTTATTCATTTATTTTTTATTTTATTTATTTATTTTTGAGATAGAGTCTCGCTCTGCCACTAGGCTGGAGTGCAATGGTGCGATCTCGGCTCACTGCAACCTCTGCCTCTCGGGTTCAAGCGATTCTCCTGCCTCAGCCTCCCAAGTAGCTGGGGTTACAGGTGCCTGCCACCACGCCGGCTAATTTTTGTATTTTTAGTAGAGACGGGGTTTCACCATGTTGGCCAAGCTGCTCTCGAATGCCTGACTTTGTGATCCATCCGCCTCGGCCTCCCAAAGTGCTGGGATTACAGGCATGAACCACTGTGCCCGGCCCAAAAGTAAGTTTATGAAGTTTACACAATATAGGGTCAAAACACAAAAGTACATTATATTTCTTTATACTAGGAATGTATGACTGAATATTTAAATTTTTAAAATACCATTTAAAGTCATTCAATAAAGAAAATTCTTAGACTAAACCTAATAAAATTTGTACAGGCTCTATATGCTGACAACTGGAAAATGCTGATAAAATGTACCAAAAAAAGCCCTAATTGAATGGAGAAGTATGTCTTGCTCATGGGCTAGAAGACTCAAAATTGTTAAGATATTGATTATGCCTAATTCCAATCAAAATCTTATGATTTTAAAAATAGATATTGACAGTGCAATTCTAAAATGTATAGGGAAAAGAAATGGAACTAAAATAGCTAAAACAATTTGAAAGAGAATAGTACTTGTAAATAGAACTTTTGAAAGAGAATAGGATTTAAATTATACCAACTTATTTTAAGACTTAATATAAAGGTCTAGTAATTAAAACACTATGGTACTGGTGACAGAATAAACATGTAGATCAATATTAAAGACTAGAAAATATAAAATTAGACTCGTAAAAATATAACTGATCTTTGACAAAGGTGCAAAATAAATTCAATAGAGAAATTATGGTCTTTTCAATAAGAGGTATTGGAATATTGGACATTCATATTCAAAAATATGTGCATTGATTTAAATCTCACACCTTATATAAAAGTTGACTCAAAATGAATTATAGATGTAATTGTAAATGTATAAAGCTATCAGAAAATTATAGGAGAAAAACATTAAAATGAATAAATTGTTGATACATGCCACAACTTGGATGCATCTCAAACACATCATGCTCAATGAAGGAAGTGAATCACAGTAGTGAGATTCCATTTATCTGATATTCTAAAAAACAAAACATATGGTGTAAAACAGAACAATTGTTATCAGGAGTTAGGTATTAAGAGAGGGTTTGACTAATAAAGGACAGCATTAGGGTGATATTTGGGCTGTTATAAACATTTAGTATGATGATTGTTTTGTTTACACAAATATGTACACATCTTACAATTCACAGAACTATACACCAAAAGAAAAAGAAAGTCAATAAAAAATTTACACTATGGAAATTACAGGCATAGTTTGGAGATATTACAAGTTGGATTCCAGACCACTGCAATAAAGTGAATATCACAATGAAGCAAGTCACTTGAATTTTGTGGTTTTCCAATGCAAATAAGTTATGTTTATGCTATACTGTAGTCTATTAAGTGTACCATAGTATTATGTCTAAATGCACATAAAATTCAGTTTTTAATGCTTTATTTGGGGGCTATGTGTCTATACTTATGAGAGTTAGTCTACAGTATAATTATTTCTAAGTATCCTAGTTCAACTTTTGTGTCAAATTTATGCCGGTATAATATTTTCAAAAATTGGGTGTTTTTATCCCCTTCTTTGAGATAATCATGTAATAAATAGATTATCTCTTTCTTAGCATCTACATATTATTTTTAGTAGAGTACTTTTCTATATTTTATAGTCTCTTTTTCATTGTTATAAAGTTTAAGTATTATTTTTCATAGTTAAAAATCATATTTGCATTTTAATTTATGTACTATTTATTGTTTCAAATGTTTTTATAAGCTTGGTTTATTGCTTTTTATCTTATATATCTGTTCATGGAGTCCCTTATTAATTACTAATGTTTATTTTTGCCTTTTCTATCTTTATTTTTTACACATTGAAGTTAGAAGTTTACTTTTCTTATTAATTTTTTCAAAGCAACACCACTTTTTATTTTGTTGATTCTCTGTATTGCTTCTTTGTGATTTTTCTTTTTAATTATAAACATCATAAAGTACAACTAGTTGATTAATTAATTTCTGATTTTATCATTGTTATTTCCTTCTACTTTTTAGGTTTATTATTTTCCTTATCAGGGAAACGTAATTCATTTATGTTTTAATCATTATAATTTTAAATTAATACTTTCACAGCTAAATATAACTTTTTAAAACATAATTTCCATTGTGATTTCTTTCTTAACTCACAAGTTATTTAGCAACCATTAAAACAATTCAAACTTTTTTTTTTATTGCCTTCTTCCTGATAATTTTTAATTTAAGGGCAGTTTGGTCAGTGATTATGGCCTTCATAAGGTTGAGTGTTTGAAATTATTTGATACTTGCTTTCTGATTTCATTTATATATAGTGAATTAAAGATATTTTATATGTACATTAAAATAATATATAATCTTTATTTTCAAAGCAGAATTTGACAAAAGCCCATCAGATAGGTATATTTAATTTGTTGTTCAAAACTTCCATATTGGTAGAGATTTATTGTCATTTTAATGTATCAGTCCCTGACAGATCTGTTTTAAAATTTCCTCTATAATTATATATTAGTCATTTGTTCTGAAAATTCTGTCAGTTTTAGCATGACATATTTCTTCATTGAACAACCCTCCCTTCTAACTTATTAATTTAAAATTATTTTTAGTTTTTAAAGTAAATGTTAAATTTATTTATATTCCATAGCTAATTAAATTTACTTGTTTGTAAAATCCATTTCAGTGCTCATCCTCATGAGTCTTACCTCTAAGCACACATACTTCCTGCTGAAGTGAATACCTTAATAATTTCTGTGATGAAAGTCTATGGGTAATAAACTCATTTAGTATTTATATAACCAAAACAGACTTTCCAAGAAAATAGAAGACAATTGTCTATATCAATCTGTTCACTTCTTCTCCTCTCCAAATCTCTTGATTTCCCCCAACTAGTCAGAGTTTCGTTTTATCATTTTCCCAAATTGTCTCTTGTTAAGGCCAGTAATCACTTCTGCTGTCAAATCCAAGTGGTATGTTTTTGTCTTATGTACATGTCTGTATGTGTACAGATATGCATATATACATGCATTGCTCCATATTCTAACTTTCTTTTAAAAGTTTCTTTTAAATCTGAGGACTAATGGTTTTATTACAATTTAAATAATTCTTAGATAGCACCTTCTCAAGCTTCTCTACCCTTCCCATGTTTTTTTCCCAGAAATTTCTCATCCTATTTTCTAGGCTCTCAACTACTTTTTCCACATTAAAAAAAATGTGTTTCTTGGAGTTACCTTCAAATTTATGAATTCCAACTCACTAATATCCAGGGTGGAGCAAAAACTAAATTTTTGTTTTCAAGATTTTTGATATATATTTTTTTAATCTCTGTGCTTTTGCTTCACTCATGCATAATTTTGTTTTGTAATTTCTTGGTTTTTTTTAGGAGGTGTTATACCTTTGTATATCTTTTAGGCATCATAAACATTTAGTTCAAAGCCTTTGTAAGACATTTTATAAAACAAGCTTCACCTGTTACGTTACTTCACCTGAATCTATGTTACAATTACTTAAAATTACAAATATTGGCGAGGCATGGTGGCTCATGCCTGTAATCCCAGCAGTGTGGGAGGCCGAGGCGGGTCGATCACCTGAAGTCAGGAGTTCGAGACCAGCCTAATATGGTGAAACCCTGTCTCTACTAAAAATACAAAAATTAGCTGGGTGCAGTGGCGGTCACCTGTAGGCCCAGCTACTGAGGAGGCTGAGGCAGGAGAATCGCTTGAACCTGGGAGGCGAAGGTTGCAGTGAGCCGAGATCGCACCATTGCTCTCCAGTCTGGGTGACAGAGCGAGACTCCGTCTCAAAAAAAAAAAAAAAAAAAAATTACAAATGTTTTTTATTAAGAACTTTGGAGGAGTCTAGGGTACTGCTGAGAATCCTAGAGTTAGAGTAGAACTTCCAACACAACATTTGTTAAAGGTTGCAGCCTACCTGACCAAGTTTAAGGGATAATCTCCTCTTTAAATATTGGCTTCTGTGTTGATGGCATGTAGAGAACTCTTTGAGTCATAGCTAAGTTTTGGAACAGGGACGCCTAAAACAGTGATGGTGCCCTAAGATTTAGGTAGGGATCTCTGCCAGATATGAGAAAATCAGAGAAAAGTCAGCACTTTCACTTTCTTTCCCCAAAACTACAGAAAGGGATAAAAATGTGTATTGGTTCACAGGTAGTATTATGGGTTGAACTGCAACTCCACGAAAGGTATGCTGAGGTCCTAATCTCCAGTACCTTAATTAAATGTAACCTTATCTGGAAACAGGGTCTTTGCAGATGTAATCAATTTAAGATGCTATCCCACTGGATTATCACCCATCCTAATGCAAAGATTGGTATCCAAGGATGCCGATGACGAGTATCTTTATAAGAGAAAGGAGAGGAAGATTTAGACACACAGAAGACAGACAGGGAAGAAGGCTACATGAGGATGGAGTCAGAGATTGAAGTGATACCACATCAAAAAATACCAGACATTACTGGCAACCAACAGAAACTAGGAACAGGCAAGGAAAGATTTTTCCTTGGATTCTTCAGAGGGAGCACAACCATGCCTGCTCTTTGATCAGGACTTCTGGCCTCCACAACTGTGAAAGAATACACTTTTTCTACTTTAGGCCACCAGTTTGTGGCAATTTGTCATGGCAGCCCTAGGAAAATAATACAGGTGGTCTTCCTCTCCCTCCTAGAGCCTAATTTTATCATTAAGGTCTATCTTTGCTCAGCTGTAAAGCAACCTCTGTTGGGGAAGTCCCTGGAATCAATTGCCCACTCTTTAGTCTGGAGAGACATGTGTGCTTGGGAGTATCTCTGAATTCTTCACATAATCAGGCCTCAGGGAGTTCCTCCAAGAAAGGTGGAGAAGGTAAAAGATTAAAGAAGAGAGAGAGTTGGCAGACACATGTCTACACCTTGGTATACCATGTTACAATTCTTATAAATTTATAATGTATTTTTGCAAATACTATCTCTTTGATATATAATATATGCATACAATTATAAATATATATATGTATAGCAATATGTCTTTTATATATATATTCTCTCTCTATTTCTCTGGGTTGTCCTCACCCAATTGTCAAGGTCTTTCATGATTGGTAGTTCCTACCCTTGTCTCCATAGTTTTTTTGAGGTTCTTGCTGATTCAGTTGGCCAGCCAGTGGATATCTTGTTTCTGTTACTGATTGAAAGGCTGTTTCTGTTCCTACACTTATTTTGGCTTGAAGATTGCTTTAGCCATGATCAAAGACAGCAATTATAAACTACTTTTTTTGCCTGAGTTCTCAAGCAAGCACGTTCAACCGCAGCTTTAGCAAAGCCGGCTAAAGTGTCAGGCCCCTGTTTTGAGTGGGGCAACCCTACTCCCCTTTTGTCTAGTGGCTTTGAAACCCATAAAGCCTCTCTCTGCCTGATGGGAAAGCACAAACCTTTGGTTTTTAGCTTACTCATAACTACTTGTATTCTGTTCCATTTCTTGCCCCAAGAGATGTTTTTATTGCATTCGTGCCCAGCTAAATCTTGAGCACACAGATGATCAAAATACTGCTCCATCTTGACCACAAGTCTCTGATACCTTCTCTCAATTCATTATATTTTTCAGGATCACGCTTTTTAGTTTTTTAAAATTTTGTTTTATATTTCATACCTAAATCAAATTCAATCTGTATGACAGTAAATATTTTGAAAAATTTTTAGGCTTGCCTTGTAGTCTTTTATATGGCCAATTTTTATAAACTTACAATGTACCCTTGCAAATAATTAATATTATTTTGTTGAAATTGGAGTAATCTAATAAAGTTTCTTATTCTGTTATACAAATTGTCTTTAATTTTAGTGATTTTTTGGTCTGTTTGAAATTTTAGTTTCTAAAAAAGTTGTAGTAAAATTTCCTACACTGATTTTAGAGTGATTTATTTCTTTCTAATTTTATCGGATTTGCTTTATATATTTCAATAAAATGTAGCTAGGTGCAGATAAGTTCATGATCGTATCTTTTGTGTAATTTATTCTACATTTAAATACTTTTTGGGTCTTTCAATGCTCTTTGTCCTAATTGTACTTAGTCTGATATTAGTATCACTAGAATTGTGTTCATATGGAACTGTATGCATGTTAGTTATGTCTCTATCCTTCTATATTCAACTTTTTATACCATTTTATAAAAGATTGTCTTATAAAGACAGCATGTAGATGGATTATGTATCTCTTAAAAATGTAGTTTAAAGGTCTTTTATGGTTACATTTAATCCATTTACATTTAATATCACCATTAAATATTTGAACTTATTTTTGCCATCTTATTTTGTATTTTCAGTTTACTATGTTTCCTTCTGTATTTTTTTAATCTGCCATTCTGATTTATATTAGATTGGACATGATTTCTTTCTATCCCCCTTTTTCTCAACTGAAATAGGGAAGTGTACATTACATTTCTATTGTTTTAATAGCTTCATGTAATTTGTCTAGTTGCTTAAAAATAATTGAGTTAATCAATGCCTTTACTCTTACACAAAGGACAAGGATCTTAGAATCTTTGAAATTCATATCTTTTCCACTTTTCATTGTCCTATATTTCCTGCCTTATTTTTAAAACCTCAATTTAGTTTTTAAATTATTTTCCATCGATGCTTTTATTGCACGAACATGCTTAGTTTATTAAGTGCTTACTATTTTTCTTGCACGCCACTTCTATCAAGATGTAGAGGATATATTATGTTCAAAACATTCACTGCCTTTCCTGTTATAGAATTATGCTTCCCTCCCTCCTGGATGCCAGCCTTGATTTGGCCAATGAAATGTGAGCAAATCTAAGTGGGCCACTGCTGAGCTGAAGGTTTAGGAGATGTTGCTATGAGGGCAATGGGATTGCTAAGTGAAGAGGATTTGGGGTGGGGCTCCAGCGACCCCTGGCCAACACAGGATGTGATCCACTGATAGCTGTTTGGTGGTTTGTTGATTTGAGATAGATAGCTGTTTGGTGGTTTGTTGATTTGAGATAGATAGCTGTTTGGTGGTTTGTTGATTTGGGATAACATAACCTCTCCTGAGCCTCTTCCTCTTATTGATATACAATTGTCTGTCTTTTAGGAGCTCTCTCACTGAGAGTTTGCTTATAATACAATCTTGTAGTCTTTGGCAGAAAAAAAAATTTTGCTCCCACTTTTCTTAAAGGTTTGAAGTTCAATAGTCAATCAAGTTGAAACTTGATTGCTGAGCAATCCCACTGATGCTGGTATTGGCTGGTTTAAAGGTAGGTTTTTGTGTTCAGGGCACAGCGTGATATAGGGGCCAGGGTGTGGCCTCCACAGCTCACAAAATTTGTAGGTCCTTTCATTTTGTTTTCTCTCTTTTTAAAGAAACTTCAAGAAACTTCACTGACAGTCAAAAGAATATTTTTCTTTTCATTTTTTATTCTCTTTTTATTTTATTTTATTATAGATTCAGGGAGTACACGTGCAGCATTGTTACATGGGCATATTAATAATGCTAGGGCTTGGGCTTCAAGTGAACTCATACCCAGATAGTGAATACCCAACAGGTAGTTTTTCAACCTTCACTTCCCTCCCACCCTCCACTGTTTTAGAGTCCCCAGTGTCTATTATTTCCATCTTTATGTCCGTGTGTAGTCATTGTTCAGGTACCACTGATAGGTGAGAACATGTGGTATTTTATTTTCTGTTTCTGAGCTATTTAACTTATGATAATGGCCTTCAGCTCCATTCTTGTTGCTACAAAAGGCATGATTTCATTCTTTACTGTGGCTCTGTAGTATTCCATGGTGTATATATACACCAGATTTTCTTTATCCAATTCACCGTTGACAGACACAGGTTGATTCCATGACATTGCTGTATTAGTCCATTCTCACTGTGCTATAAAGATACTACCTGAGACTGGATAATTTATAAAGGAAAGAGGTTTAATTGACCCATGGTCTGCGTGGCTGGGGAGGTCTTAGGAAACTTATAATCATGGCGGAAGGCAAAGGGTAAAAACCTTCTTTACAAGGCAGCAGGAGAGAGAAAGAGAAGGGGGACACTTATCAAACAACTAGATCTCATAAGAACTCACTCACTATCAGGAGAACAGCCTAGGGGAAATCGCCCCCATGATCTAGTCACCTCCCACCAGGTCCCTCCCTGAGCATGGTAGCAGGGGAGGGGAGGGGATTACACTTTTAATTACAATTTGAGATGAGATTTGGGTGTGCAGTGGTGCGATCTCAACTTACTGCAACTTCTGCCTCCTGGGTTCAAGCGATTCTCCCGCCTCAGTCTCCCAAGTAGCTGGGATTACAGGTGTGCACCATCATGCCTGGCTGATTTTTGTATTTTTAGTAGAGATGGGGTTTCACCATGTTGGCCAGGCTGGTCTCAAACTCCTGACTTCAAGTGATGCACCTGCCTCGGCCTCCCAAAGTGCTGGGATTACAGGCATAAGCCCCCATGCCCAGACATGGATTTATAAAGCCATTTTAATATACTTATTTTAAAGTCTCCTTAAGAGTTTTAAACATTCTTTTCTTTTTTTGGTTATTGTTGTTGTTATTTGTGTTCATTTTCTCTCATGGAGAATTATTTCCTGAAATAGCTGGTAGTTTATTATTATTATTATTATCTACAGTTGGTAGAATCTGTTTTCTGTAGGAACTCATCAGTTTCTGGACTTTTATAAAGCTCTTTATGACAGATGATTATTTTGCCACTCTGGGGCATCACTATTTACGAGTCAATATTATGTTTAGTCCCGATTTGGGGTCTCTATGCTATATATACAAATTTGGAATTCATACCTATATTTGGGGCAGGTTTGACAACTCCTTGTTAGAGCAGGCTCTAACAACTTTTTAGTGACCACAGCCACAGCCTCAATAAATAGCAGCTAAAATCTGATTCTTTGCTGTTATTCCAAGCTGATGAGTGGAATATTTAATCTTCATTTCATAAATAGAAAAGTACTTGACAACTCCCAGATTTTATAACTCAGTTCCAGTTCCCACACAGCAGAGGCCTGTGACTATACTGCTCCAATATAGAAGGGACAGGCAATTCTCAATCAGTTTAATTTCCACTTTTGATCCCCAATCCTTGCTATGTGTTTAATTCTGTGTTTCCAAAACATCGAGTTTTTAGGGCTACACCTAGTAACAACTCTGAAAAATATATTTTGATAAACACTGGACAAGACTATGAAGTAAGGATCTTAGTGATTGTATTCGTAACCCCAGCACATTACCTAGCTCATAGTTTATTGATTGCATAAATAAATTGAGATTGAATTTTAGTTCCAGTGCAGACTGAAGTGTGAGGAAGATAGAGTTGGAATGTATTTTCTTGAAGACTGTCTTTAGAATGATTCTGTTCTTGTTTCTGTAAGTTATGACCATTTGACAAGAGTCCACGAGAAAGAGAATATGATAACCCTTTTGTCAATACGATGGATGTGTCAATAATGAAAAAACTCTTCTTTGCAGCCCGTCCTGGGAACAACAAAGCAGACAATACCCATTATCCATGTGTCATTTCCTTGTTGAGGACATAAAAGCAGATCAAGGCAAAACCCAGTGCGTCTTTAAATTAGAGGTACAGATCAATGCCCATATTTCTCAGTGTCATGTTTCATTATGTTGAACTATTTATGTCATTGTAACCCAAGGAATCTTAATGCAACCTGACATCCAGGTTATGTTGCATTAAAAAAATAAGAAGCCATTGCATTTTGTTAGTGAGTCAGAAAGCATTCCAGCTTTCTTTTTCTGCTTGGTAAAGGATTATCAATGTGTGTATAGGGGGTGAGGGGTGGGGAGAGGGGGGTACAGTTCTGTATTAAAAGTTGAAAAGATTGGAGACCTTAATTTTAAGTGTCAGAAATATCTCCTTAGGTTGGCTGAGAGCCCTTATTTTCCATCTCTGATAGAGGTCTTAAGATTAGCTTTGGAATAGTGAAATTTTTCTTTATGATAGAATTTAGAAATGTTCAACTCCCCTCCAACTCTCCAAATGAAAATGTCACTTATATTTTAAGATTCTACTTAAATGATATGCCTTTCAATAAGCTTTTCTTTCTTACTATGTAGATTTCTTCTTTATTTTCTGAACTTTCATGGCAAATCATCTCTACTGATATGGAATATTTTTGTATCCTGATGATATTATATATTTTTGAGCACATATCCGAATTTATTAAATATTCTAAATTTCTTCAGGCTAGAGATGAGTTTTATTGCTACAGCCTAGTGATTATCTAAATTTAAGTGTCAGTAAAGATAATCTTGGGAGTATTTAGACATTTGGAACTTTCTTACACAGTGACTCTGATACAATGGATTTGAGATAGGAATCAGTAATTCACACTTGTAACAAAAGGCTGCTGGATGGTAAATACAAAAAATACCATATTTAGGGATATCATAAACTGATGAAAACCAAAGATAAAGAGATATAGAGAATATATTAAAAGCTGCTGGAAGAAAAACAACACATTACACACAGTGGAACAATATGAAAGATGGTTGATTTTTCATCAGAAACAATGAAGGCCAGAAGACAATGGAATGGACATTTAAAGTGTTGAAAGAAAAGACAAAAAACCTACTAACTGAGAATCTATATGCAATGAAAGTATTTTTTAAAATTGCGTTTTATAAATAAAAGACGAGAAAATGTGTTGCTGGCAGACCTAAACTATAAGAAATACCCAAAAAAAGTTATCACAGTGAAGGAAAATGGTATCAAGTGATAATCTAATTCTACAAGAAGAGATGAAAAGCACTAAATGTGGTAAATAGTAATTTAATATAAAAACTTACTGGCCAGATGTTGTGGCTCACACCTGTAATCCCAGCACTTTGGGAGGCTGAGGCGGGTAGATCACCTGAGGTCAGGAGCTTGAGAGCAGCCTGACCAACATGGAGAAACCCCATCTCTACTAAAAATACAAAATTAGCCAGGCGTGGTGGCGCATGACTGTAATCCCAGCTACTAGAGAGGCTGAGGCGGGAGAATTGCTTGAACCTGGGAGGTGGAGGTTGCAGTGAGCCAAGGTCGCACCATCACACTCTAACCTGGGCAATGAGAGCAGAGCTCCATCTCAAAAAAAAAAAAAAAAAAAAAAGAAACCCCCAAACAAACAAAAAAACAAACACACTTACTTTTAGTTTTTCTTCTTTTACTTTCTTTATAGGAGTAATGGCTTGTTAAAGCAAAAATGACATTAGAAGATTTGGTTAAAACCTATGTAACATAGAGATAAAATATAAGACAATAATTCTATAAAAGTTGGTGGAGCTCATTAGTATTAACTGATTTGAGATTTTTACATTTATGAAGTTGGCAGTGTAAAGTGTGAACTGAGAAAATATTAATTGTAAGGATACTCTAATAAATTAAGAATACATATTATAATTTCTAGAATAACAAAGAAAAAAATAAAAGCAGCATAGTTAAAAATCCAATAGAGAAAAGAAAATATAATACCAAAACTATTCAATTAACCCAAAAAATAAATATCCAAAAAATGCCCAGATAAATAAATAGAAAATATATAGTAAGGTGATATATTTAGCCCAAACCATATAAATAATTACTTTAAATATAAATGAACTAAACATTCAAATTACAAGGCTGAGACTGTCAGACTGGCTATAAAAGTAAAATATATACTGTCTACAAGAGACAATGTAATGCAAACAGAATGGATATAAAAGGTTGGAAATCTATCATCTATCTATAACACAATTATAGATGCAATGTTAATAAATCCTCTCAGTAGGATATATTTACTCTAATCCTTTATGATAGAATATTAACTATTCTTTTAACACTGAAAGGTAGTAGATACTGAGAGGTATTAATTACCTCTCATTAGTTAATAGAACAAATAAGTCAAATTATCATTTAGAATATAGAGAATCTAAACACCACTATCCAAGAACTTGACATAATTGACATTAACAGAACAGCACACCCAACTGTAGAATACAAATTATTTTTAAGTGCATATGGAACATTCCACAAGAAAAATCATGAATTGTTCACTAAAATACATCTCGTAAATTTCAAGAAATTAAAATCTTATAAAATATGTTTTCTGACCACAATGGAATTAAATAAAAAATCATTAAGAATAAGATATATTGAAAAATGGCCAAATATTTGGAAATTAAAAAAACATATTTCTAAATAACCCATGGGTCAAAGAAGAGATTTTAAAAGAAATTAGAAAAATATTTTCAATGAACTAGAATGAAAATATTGAAAATTTTTGTACCTCTTGGACACAAAAGCACTAACCATAAAAAAAAGTTGGTCATGAGTGGGTGAATTAAAAAGCCTGACAATATCAAGTGAGGATGTGGAGCAACTGAAATTTTCATACGTTGCTGGTGGGACAATAGAATGGCACAATCACTTGAGAAAACTGGTCATTTATTTTAAAGCTAAAACATACGCCTATGCTATTACCCAGCAATTTCACTCCGAATTATTTATCCAAGACAAAAACTGTTTGTCTGTAAAATGACTTATATGATTATGTTTGTCACAAGAGTGAAAAACTGGAAACCACCCAAATGTGTTTTAACAAGACTATGAAAGAACAAATCATGGCATATTCATAAAATGACATACTACTCAGCAACAAAAATGAACAAATTGCTGATGCCCACAACAGTGGTGACTCTCATAGACTATGCTGAGAAGTCAGGCACAAAAAAACATACTCTGTGTGATTTTGGTTATAGGAAGCTCTAGAACAGACAAAACTCATCTTCAGAGATTGAAAATCAGATCAACAGTTTCCTGGAGCAGTGGGGGACTGATGGCAAAGGGGCTGTTTTAGTCCACTTGTGTTGCTATAAAGTAATACTTGAGGCTGAGTCATTTATAAAGAAAGGGGTTTATGTCACCCATGGTTCTGCAGGCTGTACAAGAAGCATGATGCCAGCATCTGCATCTGGTGAGGACCTCAGACTGCTTCCACCCAAGGCAAAAGGGAATGTACTACATGGCGATAGCAGGGAGAGAGAGAGAGAGGAGAAGAGAGAGGTGCCAGACTCTTAAACAATCAGCAACCAGTTCTTGGGGGATCTCTTATGAGAACTAATAGAGCAAGAACTCAATACTGCAAGGACTGCACCAAGCTATTCATGAGGGATTTGCCCTATGATCCAAATACCTCCCAGTAGGCCCCACCTACAAAATTGGGGATTAAATTTCAGCATGAGGTTTGGAGGGCCAAATATCAAAAGTATAGAAGGGGTACAAAAAACTTTCTGGGATGATAGGAGTGTTCTGTATCTCAGTTGGGATAAAGGTTACAGGGGTGTATATATTTGTCAAAATTTATCACGATAAATACTTAAAATCTGTGCATTTTAATGTATGAAAACTATACTGCAATAACATTTTTAACAATAATTTGAGAAGCATTTGTACATGCAAATTCCTGGGTTCATTAATAGAAATTCTGACTCAGTGGGTCTGTGGTGAGAATCACTTTTCTGTATCTTTAACAAGAGTCCTAGGTTGATCCTTGTATATGTGGTGAAAATATTGATCTGCCATAATATTGTATGTCCAGAAATGCTGATCATATTTTGCAACAATGAGTGAATTAACCATTTGCTACAAAAATGTGCTGTCTCTGAAGTCTTCTCTATTGTAAGGAAAATATATTAACTTATTTTTGCAAAATATGAAGGTTTACATGTTTTCTTCAGACTAGAAAATGCAAGCTTCTCTCTTCATTGTTTTTTGTTCATGCTACAACAATCCCAATGTTTGCTTCTGCTAATGCACTTTTCCCCACCAAAAACGTTTATCCTGGCCTTTCTGTCTGCCTTGTTTTCTCTCCGTTTGAAAGCCCAGTGACACAAAGCCCTTTCTAGCTATGCTTGTTGCTAGTATCTAACTAATAATGATTTTCCCTTCTCTAAGTCCTGTAGTTCTTATTGACCGATCTATTTAATCTGGCACTTACACACATACTATACCGTATGGTTATCTCTTTTCCATGTGGCTCTTTTCTCTTCAATAATATTGTAAACACTTACTAAAAACATTTCTGCTTTTCAGTCTCTTATAGCCTGTCTTCCCCTCCCTCTATGCTAGACAAAACTGAAATATACAATACAGTTTTTAAAATTAAGAACACAGGTTGTGGGGTTAGATTTAAGTTAGAATTTCAATATTGCCACCCATAAACGATGTAATATTGGAAAATTTATTTGTCTTCATCTATAAAAATGATAATATTCTTTCATTACAAATTATTGTGAGGATTCAATAAGTTAAAGTACATAAACCACTCAGCACACTGGTGCCTCTTAAGCGTTCAGCAAATAGTTGTTGACAAAGTTGTTGTTGGTGATATGCCATTATGGTATAGTTGTGATATTGTTATTAATATTGTTAAAGACCACATAATATGAGACTGGATTGGAATTTAGAAATTATATAGTCTAAGCTGCTTGTTCCTGTGATTAGAAAACTGAGGCCAAAGAGGAACTATATTAGCCCATTCTCACATTGCTATAAAGAAATACCTGAAACTGGATAATTTATGAAGTAAAGAGGTTTAATTGGCTCACAGTTCCACAGGCTGTAAGGAAGCATGATGCTGGCATCTGCTCAGCTTTTGGGAGGCATCAGGAAACTTACAATCATGGTGGAAGGCGAAGGGGGAGTTTGAGCATCACATAGCCAGAGTAGGAGCAAAGGGTCTGGGGCGGAGGTGCTACACACTTTTAAATGATCAGATCTCATGAGAACTCACTCACTATTATTATTGCGAGGACAGTACCAAGTAGGATGGTGCTAAACCATTCATGTGAAACTGCCCCCATGATTTAGTCACCTCACACCAGGCTCCACCTCTACCATTGGGGATTACAATCTAACATGAGATTTGGGTGGGGACACAGATCCAAACCATATCAGGAACAGACTGTCCATTGATTATTTTGTCTTAAAAGAGCAGTGTTCAAGCTTCAAAGCATATATTCATAGTTACATGCATTATATTGCAATTTAATACTGTATTTGCTACACATAGAGCAGATTTTCCCAGTTGAAGGAATAAAATGCTACTCTCTATTTAGCATGAAAGGTGACCCTTCTGAATTTCAGAGTTTCTTTTTCCCTCTATCTGGGTATGAACTTTTTTCTTTAAAATATAGACCCTAAAAGGTGTCAGAGAGCAAGCCTTTTCCTACTCTGCTCTGACTGCATGCACGTTGCACAACACATATATTCTCACACAGTCACAAATGTGTAGATCAACCTTACTCAGGGAATGAAACATTTGACTTGATTACTAACTGTTCACCCTTGGGCTATGATCTCATCACTCCAATAGGTCAAAAGTTAAGTACATCCGACCTATTTTGATAATGTACTCACAGTTAATTCTCAACCAGTAGGTTAAATGTCTTACCCAGAAAATGCCAGCCTCCTGATCTGGAGGACACTTGGGCACACTAGTAAGCCCATCCCTTCTCTGTCATCAATTGTGGCACAAAACACTGCGCTGAGAGGAAGTTCCTATGGACATTTGCAGATAGTAAGAGAAAGAGAGATGAGTTCTGGAATATGAAGAATAGAAGTTTTAAATGTTGAGGCTCTAAGAGGGTGAATTAGGGCCAGTGAAAGTGGATCTCCGCAGCCTTTGTTGCTTCAGCATACACAGATCAGTAATTGTGTTATATTTGCTATAGTATTCATCCTGTTTTCCACCAATGCACTTGGGTAGATTTTTAAGGTCAATGAGCTCTTGGATGTTGCTGCAATCACCACCCCTTCTCCCCCACCATTTCTTATTCCTTGACTTGGGGCTCCCTGGGTGTCTGTGGTTAAGTGCCTTAAGAGCTGCTGATTATTGTGATTTCCTTTAACCAGCTCGACAGATTCTCTGCTTTTCCATTTTTGATGTCAGCCCTAATGTGTTGGGCCAAACACGTTAGAACTTGTTAAGATTCTTCAAATAGCTTCTTTGTGCAGGAGAAATCACAACAGTGACAGGCCCTCTGCTCCATCTCCCTGGAGGTTTTATGCATGTGCTATGCCCCCTGCAGTCCCCATCACTCTGTCTCACAGACGAACTGACAGAGCCAGAACCCAACACCAACAACACTTATTATTTTTTAAAACTTCATTTCTCTCTATATTTCCTCTTATTCCAATTCAAATGCTGAGCATAATAAAGTTGCCAAAACTCTCCCTCCATTGGAGTGAAAACCATTCATTTGTTGTCTCAATTTAAGATTTCTGACTCCAAATAGAAGGATATTCTCTGTGGACATAATGGGACATTTAGCAATTCATTCATTTTCTTCACATGCTACTTATTTAGGCACTCAGCGGTTGGTGGCTTTGATGTAGAGTGGTGAAATTATAAAGACATTACGTATCATAAAAATATAAATGAAAGAAAACACAGACCCTCTTTTATATCAGGCTAAATTGACTGCTGTCATATTAAGGGTATTTTGTTTTATAAATTATACCCGTTTCAAGGTATTCCCTTGCGTGAATCACTACTTTGTCTTTTATTTCTTTTTTCTTTTTTTCAACAAAACAGGCTTCTTTTTTACAATACATCGAGGTAAAGAACTATAGGAGCTCAAATTTTAAAATTAATGTATTTGGTACCAAACTTGATCTGGAATTCGCAATATGGGGCCAGCAAGTCAGTCAAGTCCTGCATGATTTGCCAGATCATGTGTTGGACATAACAAAATGACTTTGGAATCAAATTAGATTTAAGAATTCCATTTTTCAACACTTGTTTTCTTGAAAAGTTTTCACAGGTATAGTGACTTCTTTAATATTTGCTCTGTGAAGCTGAGAGTATTCTCCTAAACACGTTAATAACCCTTCAATAATCCGTTTTATGTCTGTCCACCATAAAGGTATTTAATCCTGTTCCCAGGCTTGCTCTCTGGCCTTGCTGGGTAGGCATGGCCTTAGAGCAGATGGCAGCTCCAACACAAAAGACAGAGCGGAGCTGCCTGCACCAGAGTATCTCAGGAGCCGGAGGTGGGGTTGGCCTGTTTGTTGCAACGGGTGAGGGGTTGATATAGTTTGGCTGTGTCTCCACCCAAATCTCATCTTGAATTGTAATTCCCACAATTCCTATGTGTTGTGGGAGGAACCCGGTGGTGAGAGATGATTGAATTACAGGGGTGGGTGTTTCCTGTGCTGTTTTGGTGATAGTGAATGGGTCTCATGAGATCCGATGGTTTTAAAAATGGGAGTTGCCCTGCACAAGCTCTCTTTGCCTGATGCCAACCATGTAAGATGTGACTTGCTTCTCCTTGCCTTCTGCCATGATTGTGAGGCCTCCCCAGCCACGTGGAACTGTAAGTCAAATTAAGCCTCTTTTGTAAATTGCCCAGTCTCAAGTATGTCTTTATCAGCAGTGTGAAAACGAACTGATACAGGAGTCTTGTTTATTATTGCTGGAAGGATATGAGCCATGTAGCCCCAGGAACAGCTAGGCTGAAGGTGGGGCTAGATGAGGTTGTGAGGTCATGAAAGTCAAAGAAAAGAAGAGAAAAATCAAAGCAAGAGATATACTTGAGAGAGGCCATGTCAGAAGAAACAATAGGAACTGGAGTCAGGCCAGGGCCAGCAGAAGTTAGAAGTAGAGACAGTGAGATTAGTTGGGAATGACCTGAGATAAAATAAGGTATAGGATTTTCCCCATGGTCTATTATTTTTAAATGTTAGAAACTCCCCTTCCTTATGATTAAATATTTCTCTCTAGAGTTGGCTGTTTTTATTAGCCAAGAATAGATATTTAGAAATAAGACTTCCTGGGTCAAATGATTTGACTTAACACTATTTTGTTTGGTTTCCAAGAAAAGCTTGTTCTTATTAGGGACACAATATTCAGTAAAAGATACATGTTGCCCCACTGCATCATTTACTCCCTCCCTTTCTTCTTGTTTTTTTCTCTCTTTTTTAAAAAAATTATACTTTAAGTTCTGGGATACATGTGCAAAACGTGCAGGTTTGTTACATAGGTATACATGTGCCATGGTGGTTTGCTGCAACCATCAACCTGTCATCTACATTAGGTATTTCTCCTAATGCTATCCCTCCCCTTGTCCCCCATCCCCCAACAGACCCCAGTATGTGATATTCCCCCTGCTGTGCCTATATGTTTTCATTGTTCAACGCCCACTTATGAATGAGAACATGCGGTGTCTGGATTTCTGTTCCTGTGTTAGTTTGCTGAGAATGATGGTTTCCAGCTTCATCCATGTCCCTGCAAAGGACATGAACCCATTCTTTTTTATGGCTGCATAGTATTCCATGTGTATATGTGCCACACTTTCTTTATGCAGTCTAACATTGATGGGCATTTGGGTTGTTTCCAAGTCTTTGCTATTGTGAATAGTGCTGCAATAAGTGTACATGTGAATGTGTCTTTATAGTAGAATGATTTATAATCCTTTGGGTGTATATCCAGTAATGCGATTGCTGGCTCAAATGGTATTCCTAGTTCTAGATCCTTGAGAAATTGCCACACTGTCTTCCACAATGGTTGAACTAATTTATACTCCCACCAACAGTGTAAAAGTGTTCCTATTTCTCCACATCCTCTCCAGCATCTGTTGTTTCCTGACTTTTTAATGATCACCATTCTAACTGGTGTGAGACAGTATCTCACTGTGGTTTTGATTTGCATTTCTCTAATGATCAGTGATGATAAGCTTTTCTTCATATGTTTGTTGGCTGCATAAATGTCTTCTTTTGAAAAGTGTCTGTTCATATTCTTCACCCACTTTTTAATGGGGTTGTGTTTTTCCTGTAAATTTAAGTTCCTTGTAGATTCTGGATATTAGCCCTTTGTAAAGATAGATATATTGCAAAAATTTTCTCCCATTCTGTAGGTTGCCTGTTCACTCTGATGATAGTTTCTTTAGCTGTGCAGAAACTCTTTAGTTTAATTAGATCCCAGATGTCAAATTTGGCTTTTGTTTGCCGTTGCTTTTGGTGTTTTAGTCATGAAGTCTTTGCCCATGCCTATGTCCTGAATGGTATTGTCTAGGTTTTCTAGGGTTTTTATGGTTTTTAGGTTTTACGTTTAAGTCTTTAATCCATCTTGAGCTAATTTTTGTACAAAGTGTAAGGAAGGGGTCCAGTTTCAGTTTTCTGCATATGGCTAGCCGGTTTTCCCAACACCATTTATTATATAGGGAATCCTTTCCTCATTGCTTGTTTTTGTCAGGTTTGTCAAAGATCAAATAGTTGTAGATGTGTGGTGTTATTTCTGAGGACTCTGTTCTGTTCCATTGGTCTATATATCTGTTTTGGTACCAGTACCATGCTGTTTTGGTTATTGTAGCCTTGTAACATAGCTTGAAGTCAGGTAGCATGATGCCTCCAGCTTTGTTCTTTTTGCTTAGGACTGTCTTGGCTATACAGGCTCTTTTTTAGGTTCCATATGAAAATTAAAGTAGTTTTTTGTAATTCTGTGAAGAAAATCAATGGTAACTTGATGGTAATAGCATTAATCTATAAATTACTTTGGGCGGTATGGCCATTTTCACAACATTTATTCTTCCTATCCATGAGCATGGAGTGTTTTTCCATTTGTTTGTGTCCTGTCTTATTTCCTTGAGCAGTGGTTTGTAGTTCTCCTTGAAGAGGTCCTTCACATCTCTTGTAAGTTGTATTCCTAGGTATTTTATTCTCTTTGTAGCAATTGTGAGTGGGAGTTTGCTCATGATTTGTCTCTCTGTTTGTGTATTATTGGTGTATAGGAATGCTTGTGATTTTTGCACATTGATTTTGTATCCTGAGACTTTGCTGAAGTTGCTTATCAGCCTAAGGAGTTTTGGGGCTGAAATGATGGAGTTTTCTAAATATACAATCATGTCATCTGCAAACAGAGATAATTTGACTTCCTTTTTTCCTAAAATTGACACCCTAACATCACAACTAAAAAAACTAGAGAAGCAAGAGCAAACAAATCCAAAAGCTAGCAGAATACAAGAAATAATTAAGATCAGAGCAGACCTGCAGGAGATAGAGACACGAAAAACCCTTAAGAAAAATCAATAAATCCAGGAGCTGGTTCTTTGAAAAGATTAACAAAATAGATAGACTGCTAGCCAGACTAACAAAGAAGAAAATAGAGAATAATCAAATAGACACAATAAAAAATGATAAAGGGGAGATCAACCACTGATCCCATAGAAATACAAACTACCATCAGAGAATACTATAAACACCTCTATGCAAATAAACTAGAAAATTTAGAAGAAATTGATAAATTCCTGGATGTATTCACCCTCTCAAGACTAAACCAGGAAGAAGTCAAATCCCTGAATAGACCAATAACAAGTTCCGCATTTGAGGCAGTAATTCATAGCCTACCAACCAAAAAAAGCCCAGGACCAGATGGATTCACAGCCAAATTCTACCAGAGGTACAAAGAGGAGCTGGTACCATTCCTTCTGAAACTATTCCAAACAATAGAAAAACAGGGACTCCTCCCTAATTCATTTTATGAGGCCAGCATCATCCTGATACCAAAACCTGGTAAAGACACAACAAAAATACAAAATTACAGGCCAATATCCCTGATGTACATTGATGTGAAAATCCTCAATAAAATACTGGCACACTGAATCCAGCAGCACATCAAAAAGCGTATCCACCACGATCAAGTCAGCTTCTTCCCTGGGATGCAAGGCTGGTTCAACATACGCAAATCAATAAACATAATCCATCACATAAACAGAACCAATGACAAAAATCACAAGATTATTTTTATAGACTTTATAGATCCCGAAAAGGCCTTTGATAAAATTCAACACCCCTTCATGCTAAATCACTCAATAAACTAGGTATCAATGGAACACATCTCAAAATAATAAGAGCTATTTATGACAAAGCCACAGCTAATATACTGAATGGCAAAAGCTGGAAGCATTTCCTTTGAAAACCGGCACAAGACAAGGATGACCTCCCTCACCAGTCCTATTCAACATAGTATTGGAAATTCTGGCCAGGGCTATCAGGCAAGAGATGGAAATAAAGGACACTCCCTCCCTTTCTAATGGATCACTGCATTTGTTCCAAGCTCAGAGGAAAACCTCCCTGGCCCCTTGGTGATTTGAGCTGAGATTCTCTTCGTGTTCTTTAACATGTACCTTGGGGTTTAGGGATGGATTATGAGGGAGCTTCTACCAGTTAGTGACAGACTCTCAGCCAGTACCCTGGCTACCATCTCTCAGCCTGAGTTCTCTCCCCTGTACCATATTGCCTTTGGCTTAGAGGGAGGATGATGGTGCCTTAGCCACCCTTGCTCCTCTCAAGTTGCTCCCTTCTGTGTTGTTAGAGCTTATCTAGTAACTGTGACAATGATTTGCAAATTATAGTGTAATAAATTCTTAATCCAGTTTTATTTTAACATCTTCATTAATTATATGGAAGAGGGAGACAACCACCTGCTAATTAAATTTTCAGATGTTGCTAAATTGGGAGGAGTAGCAAACTCAGCAGAGAGCCAAAATGCAATCTAAAGGAATCTGGAGAAGTTATGAGGATATATGTGTAGGAAGAGGGTGTGGTTAAGATTGGAATTGATGACATCAGGGCCATCTAGAAAGGCGAAATAGCAGCTTTAAAATCTTAGGGGCTGGGAGCAGCCAGAGGGAATGGGTCAGTCATGGACTATGATAGAGTGATAACAGGAGGTTCTGGGTGGGCAGAGTGACAGATTTCCATTTTTTCTACCTGGAATGGAGCCCTGCCCTTTCTCTGGTATCTGTGCCTGATGGTTTAGTCACAAAGACCAGTGAAAGCAAAGAGAGAGACAGCACTAGCCACTCAGTGGTGTGCAAAGTCTTGCTTCTTGCATCCCTCACAGTACCTAGCCCCGGCTGGGCACACAGCAGATGATAAAGATTGAATTAACTAATGTGTGTGAAAATAGTTTAGAAAGAAAAAAGCACTATGAAAAGAGAAAGAATTTTTTTATACTAATGATAATTATTATCAATCTTTGTTACGATAAATTTAATCGAAGTTGATTGGGGGGAACATGGCATATGTGGGCAAAGGTAATAGAGGAGAAACAACAGGCAAAGTGATTAACATGGGTTTTGCCTCCTAAATGTACTTGCTCCATTTCCTAGGAATTAACTTGTTGCTTGGATGCTGTGGTCCTTCAGTGACTGATCTGTGTCCTAGAAGTGAAACACTTTTGGTGGCTTTATCAACCCTCTCAGGACAGGTTATATGGGAAATTCAGTTAGGAGACATGGCTACAGTGGCCAGGGTAGTGCATTTGAGCACCGTAAACATCACCACCAGGAAAATGGAGGAAACTTTCTTCTAGAATTACTAACTGACTCCCTCACCCTTCATGGTCTTCTTCCAGCTTCTGTCACATTGACCTTTGGTCAACTTCCCATTGTGGGCACATCATCTCACCACACATAACTGTGTGGCTCAAGCCAGAGGGTTGTGTATTCCTGCTCTCAGCCCTAAGTATCACCACACATGCTGCTCTAAACCCTGCTTAGTTTCCTTTCAACTATATCCCATTGGCCACAAAGGATGCCAAATGAAAGACTCCAGGAAGATAAGTATCCAGTGCACACCCATCCCCAGAGCTGGATAAAAACCCCAAAGGTAATACTTGACCTGCTAAAAAGGAAGAGGCAATTTCATCACACATGAAAACCAGCAGCATCATTAAGACTTTCTCTTTCTCTACAGCAGAGTTTTATCTATTTACTCCTCTCTACAAGATTTTGATAAGCCATAGAATATGACTTTTCTTTTCTTGTCTCTTCTACAATGCCTAGCAAGGGGTGAACACAAAGCAGGCACCCAGCAACTGATGGATAACATTTGAGAGAATTGCCACTTCTCTCCACATCCCTTCTTCCTCCCACTTAGAAAAACAGGTGCACATGTGTTGTCTTTCTCAACTCTCTAAAAGAAAAAGAAGGCTGTGGGTCAGGTCGATATGATGCACTTTTTAGTCCAGTAACAGTCAGGTAGCTTTTCCACCAAAAATTATCAGATGGCTCTGAAGAGAAAGCATTGGCTTCTGTCACCTCCTGGCTGCTACCTGGTGAGTCAGGGAGCAGAAGGAGTAAAAATAGCCAGCCAATAAATTTCAGATTATATGGAAAGAGGCTAATTGGTCTTTCACCTTATTTTCCTTGTCATTCCTTCAGGGATCAGGTTAAGCCTCTGTCTATGTTTCATTGGGAAGTCATCGGGATTACGCTGTGCCTTTCTGTCTGTCATACTGACAGCACCTGCAATGTGGACTTGATTTTGATAAGCCCCACCACTCATCATGCAACTCCTTTTAGTCAAAACAGGTATATAATTTATGGTGCCCAAAGCAGTTGTTAGTATAGAAGAATTAACTAGGAGGGAGGCATGTGCACCAAGACAGCCACTGAATTGTTAAGTGCTTATTCTTTCCTGCTTTGTGAGGATTTTTTTTCCCTTTGAAATAACTAAGCAAGGGGGTAGACACGTTTGTCATTCAGATATTGTGTCTTTTCTTTTGGAAAGGAAAAACTAAAAAAAAAAAAAAAACATTGCGACAAAAAACCTAGAAAACAAAAACAACCTCAAATAAGCTGTTAAATTCAATGTCTGGGTCTCTTTGGTGGAAGAAACCCTGGAGAGGACCAGGATTTGGCAGTGAAGCAGGGCAGTCAGCACTTAGGGGATGCTTGTGGAGTGAGTGGGGGACAAGGGTGAGTGACAAGGGTGGTACTGGATTTTGAGGCAGCAGATGGGGGAGGCCCAGCAGGGGTCCAGGATGGTAAGGGCTGTCAGGACAAGTGATGGGACTCTTTCTCTGGAAGTTTCAGGCCAAGATGGAATGAAGAGTCTGAATCAGCCTCTGTGAGACATCAGGATAGGCATCGGTGGGGTTTGCTGTTTCCACGGATGCTCAGACTCTAAGGTTCTACAGGTTGAAATAGCATGTCCTAACTGACTCAGGTGTTATGGCTTGAATTGTGTTCCCCAAAGATGATGTGTTGAAGTCCTGACTCCCTGTTTCTCAGAATCTGAGCTTGTTTGGAGAGAGGGTCTTTACAGAGGTAATCAAATTAAAGTGAAGTCCTTAGGATGGGCTCTAAACCAATATGACTGGTGTCCTTACAAATAAGGAAACATCAACCACAAAGACATTCACATGGGGAGAATGCCATGTGAGATAAAGGCAGAGATCAGGATAATGAACCTATAAACCAAGGAGTGCCAAAGACTGCCAGCAAGCTGCCAGAAAGGGGAGAGGCCCGAAACAGATTCTTTCTCACAGTCCTCAGGAGGAAACACCCCTCCAACACCTTGATCTCAGACTTCTGGCCTCCAGACTGTGAGACAATAGCTTCTGTGGTTTCAGCTACTTAGTTTGTATCCCTTTGTTAGTGCAAGCCTAGAGAGCTAATACCCCAGCAGGCTCCTCTAGCCCAGCAATGATGAACTTCTTCTCTCCTGGAGTCCTAGTTCCCAACTAGGAATATGGATTTCTTCACCCAAACACACATCTCTAGTGTTTATCTGAGAGGGGAATCAGTGGGATTCAGATATGTTCTTTAAGGTTCAGGAGAGGTTAGATAATTTAGTCAAAATCCAATAGTAAATAAATGGTGATGGTATGGCTAGCATCCAGACCTCCTCTTTGAGTTTTCTGTGCAAAGCACATTGTTCAGTGGCAAGGTCAGGACAGGTAGTAGGCTGTTAGGGAAGTTTCTCTAGGGCTCAAAATTTATCCTTCCAACCCTTAGTCTTGAGACGCCTTTCACAGTAAGTTTGGTCTTCTCTCTGCAAGCCCTGTACTCATCTGCTTTCTCTTTGATCTCAAGGCGAGGGTAATTCCTCTGTATGACAACAAATCATTTGTCTAACTTCCTCAGGGATGAAGCTGCCTACATAAGCCAATGTTCCAGATTCCTGATACTTACTCTTAAATTTGCTATTCTAATATTCAAATTTTAACAAATTCAAATGGATTATGTCTAAAATATATCATACAGGCTTAGGCAGGGTATTCCTATTTCCTTAAGCAGCATTTAAGCCATCACAATGGCTTAAGATCATTGTTATTAATATCAGTACACTCTGCTGTAACACAGTTTCTGTTTTTCCTGCCGCAAGCAAGATCTAAATTGCTATGCTCCATGAGGTTTTAGTTCAGAGCAACGGAGGGTGTTTTGGTTATCCACTGTGACATAATGAACTACCCCCAAACTTAGTGGCTTAAAGACAGTTTGTTATTTCTCCCAATTTTGTAAGTCAGGAGTTCAGGCAGAGTTCAACTGGGGAGATCGTTAGCACCATGTGGTGCCAGCTGGGCTCATTCATGCAGTTGCTTTCAGCTGAGAGCTTGACTGTGGTTGGGGTGTCTGGGATGGCCTATCACCTTCTGGGGCCTCTCTTTCTGCAATTTCTTATAGCGTGCTGGCTAGGCTTTAAGAGTGAGGGAGCAGAGGCTGGCCATCCTCAGAAGTCCTCTGGGCTCAAGAATGCTAGCATAACATTTCTGTCACGTTCTATTGGTCAAAGCAATTCCCAAGGTCACTGAAAGTTTAAGGAGAAGGACAGTAGTCCCCACTTTTTGATGTGAGAAGTGGCATGCTTTACAGGGAACAAAGGATTTCTGGCAGCCATATTTGGACACTGCCATGGTAGTGATTTAATGGCATTGAGGGCATAAGAACCAGAAATCTGTCTTAGCAAATCACCTCTATGGACCCTTCTTCCTCCACTGTGGTAACTAAACTTACTAAATGTGAAGACAAAGAACAGTGGCTCTCAGAGTTCTAGGTTTTAACAGCTCTACGGACAACTCTGACAGAGGTCTTTGGGGCCTGAAACTCAGGCTTGTGACCTAAGTTGGATCTTCTACCTTTCTTTTTGGCCTGCATTTATTAGGATGGTGCAAAAGTAATTGCAGGTTTTTGCACCAACCCAATAAAGCTTCATAGAGGAAGGAAGTTGAAATAAGAGACAAATGCTTATTACCCACCCAAATGGCAAGAACTAGAAAGTAGAAAATTAATAATAAAAAAGAACCAAAAACGAACTTCAAAGTCTCCCTTGTTGGCAGGACAAGAAAAGAGCTGGAAGAGGCCTGGGGAGGACACAAATGTCTCCTTAACACTCTTATTTTCCCTTCACATCCCTTCTGTAGGGAGTCATCATTGTCATTTCTTTGTGTGATTGGCATGTCTGTTCTTAGTTAAATCTTAGTTAAATCTTGCACATAATTTTCATTTATGGTAAATTTATTATGGAAAATTGGGAAATGACATTTTATAATGTACCTAAAGTATAGTAAACTCTAAGTAAGAAAAGACACAAATTTCCATGAGAAGGCATGTAATAACTGAACATTTAAATATTTGTTTTGGCTAATGAGGCCATTTTAGTGTCTTCCTAGGCTCTCAGGCATGTTCTAGATCAGTGTTTCTCACCTTACCTTCATCCTTGGAATCACTGGGAGAGCTTTTGGAAAACGTATACTCCCAGGTATGCATTATCCCACATTAGATTTCAGGGTATTTGGTGGGGGCACAGGGCTAGCATTTGGAGAAAGAGAGAAACTGAGAAAAGAAAGGAGAGAGAGAGAGAAAGCAAGCAAGTAAAAGGAAACTGAGGAAGTAGAGAAGGATGAACAGAAGAGGAATGGAAAGAAAAAGAGAGAGCGATTTTATTATAAGGAGGGGAGGAAGGAAGGAAGGAGAGAGTGATGTTATCTTGACAACACCGAGGAAACAATATCTTAAACTACATTTCAGAAAATGGAGAATGAAATAGCTAAAGTTTTGATCGAGCAACGTTTTCAAGGAAGGATCAGATTTAAGTTTTTAACAGTGAGAGAAGTGTATAAGGAGGCAGTCTATACCTAATTTTTCACATTATTCATAGGGAAAAGTACTGAATTGAGAGTGAGGCATATGTAGGTAGAACTGTGATATGATTGACTTGTAAGTAGCCACGAGCACCTACCCAAGAGGAAAGGAAGAAAAGGTCTGGCCAAAAGAATGAGATAATTATGGAGGCCTGCTGCCTATCAAAACAATGTGTTGAAGCTGTGTTGGGAGGCAGGCAGTTCCTCTGAACAGGCTCTTGTGCTCCATGAACAACTGAGGTTGGCAATTTTGGTGCCAATTCCCTTTTGGTAATAACAAAACCAATCTCACTCTCCCCCTGATGGTCATTACAGCTGAAGTTGTTGGCATGGTGGTTCACAGGAGCAGTTTTACTCTTTTTTTTTATTTTTATATTTTTTGGAGCATTTCTTAATGGCTGGGCTTCATATGAGCAGCTGGGTCATGGTGAGGACATAGATTTCCAAGCCTAAATTCTGTAGCTGATGGAATGTTGGAAATCAATTTCTTGGTTAGTAATATTCAGCTGTCAGAGTAGAAGGCTGTGTTGGTGAGAGAAGTTTAGAAGAAGGGAGGAGTATAGAGAGGGGAGCTTTGGACTTGTTATCAGTTGATGTTTGCCATGACCCATGAATGCAGAGAATGTTAGAGAGAAGGTACCTCAGAAATTACCGATGAAGAAACTGAGGACAAGACTGTAGTAATTTTTTTCCCCAAGGATCTCAGAGAGACTTCACAATGAATTAGAATTAGACCTTAATACCACTATCTGTTAGCCCAGAACTTTTTTCTCTGCACTAGTTTCTGTGAGCTTAAGCACTATTACACGTATAAGAGGTTGAAATTTATCACTTTGGGCAGGGAAGATACAGGGAATGTTTAGATTCTTACTTCACTAATCTGGATAGTTTAATAAAGAGTCGCCTTTGGACTTACACAAAATTGTGAAGTTGACCCAGTTCCTTTTTCACATGCTTTCATTGATTTTAATCACCATTAGATGGTAGCATGAGAAAAGCAGGAGCATCCATCTTCCAAATGTCTAAAAGGATTCAGGAAAAGTGGAAAATAAAAATCATAGCTGGCATATTGAAACTGTCTACTCTCTTGGTTGAAAAAGAGCCCAAAATATGGATGAATGTATTTGGGATACAGAATATTACAGGCAAAGAGTTATATATGAAATTGCATATATTTTGTGGGAGGGTTTGAATATACTTAAAATTATGCATCGAGCTTCTAAGCCTAATTTTTAACTTTTGAATTTCCAAACTATCACTAAAGTATGTGGTGCTGATGGTAAGCTACATGCACCATCAGTGTTGGCAGGAGCTACCTAGGAGGGTTTTCCTAAGGAAGTGAGACTTGAGAATGAAAGATACAAAAGGAGTCACAGGTGTCCTGGGAGCTATGGAAATAATGATAGAGTTTTGTCTCTTGAGGTAGAGAGAGGATACGTTTGTTTTGTCTCTTGAACTAGACAGAAGATACATGTTCATTTTATTGTTATTGTTTATAACTGAGAGACATTTCATGTCTCTTCTATCTACTCAATATTTTATCACCCTCTCAAAACAAAGCAAAATAAAAAAGCAGAGAGAAGAGATTTTCAGTGAGAACAGGAGAATTGGTGCACAGGGGTCTGTGAGCCAGCCATTTGAATACAAGGTAAGAACCTTGACGTGGGAAAAAATGGGGAGGAAGAGACAAGTGAACGACAAGACAGAGATGAGAACTAACAGGTGAGGAGCCACACTGGATATCAAGCACAAAGCTTCTGGAAATGCCTTCTATGTTTTGAGCTTTGAACTGAGATGGTGAAATTGAATTGCAAGATAATGTATTGTCAGGAGTCAGTAAACCTTTTCTGTAAAGAGCCAGATAATAAATATTTTAGGCTTTGCAGGCCATGCAGTTTCTGTTGCAAGTATTCAACTCTTCCTTCGTAGGGTGAAAGCAGCCATACACAATATGTAAACAAATAGGTATGGCTGTGTTTCAATAAAATTGTATTTATAAACACTAAAATTTGGTAATTTCTTTTTATCATAAAATATTATTCTTCTTTTAATTTTTTCCCCAAATAGTTAAGACTATTCACAGCTCATGAATGAACAAAAACAGACAGTGGTTCAGACCCGACCCAAAGACCATAGTTTTTCACCCGTGTGTTAAGTGACTATGAGAGGATAGAAGAATGGGTAAAGTGAGTAAAACTGAGAATACATTTTGAAATGTTAACTTGGTGTAGACTAACTTCTTTTCTCTTTGTTTTCTAAATGCTCCTTCAAGATTCAGCTGAATTTTTACTTTAATATGCTGTTATGTTACCTTTCTTTCCTATGAACATATAACTCCCTAAATGTATATTAATCATGTGTTTTTATTCTTTTCATTCAATTATTGCTTCATAACATCTCTTTTAATGAAGACCTAGAAAAATGCTATCCTTCCTTATTTCCCTCACAGTGCCTAGCGCAGTGCAGAATGCATGGTCTATGGTCTACAAATAGTAAATGTAATTCATGAAAGAATAAATACAAATTGAAGTTTATTCTGAAACAACCAAAATAATTCTTTTTTTAAATTGTGTGTAATTTGTCTTGAAATTATATTAAACTTATACGTTACTCAATATGAATTACAGGAGTTCATCCTTAAACAATACAAATGAACAGCATTTAGAATGTAGGTGAGCCTATTTACAGTGACACTAGCAAACAAAATAGATCTGCATATAGATTACATTCTAATCAATCAAGTCCTATGTTTCATTCAATGCCCTGTCCGGAAAAACAGAAACCATTCTAGGTATTTCATAAAGGAAAGGAAAACAAAGTTGGAAATATAATTTGCAGAGCCTCTGTCATGAAAATAGAGAAGAGAAATATGAGAGCAAGTGTGCAGATAGGAGCAAGAGATACTCACTGGCACAGTCCACCCCTTTGATTTCTCAGCATCCACACCCATCCTCTTCTGCTTATAGTTAAGTTTTCATATAACGATATTAAGACCATCTTTCTTCCACCTAGGAGACAGCAAATGAATCTCACACTGATGAAGATTGGCTGGCCCTTTCCTAAAAAGTAGAGATATGATGTCCTATCAATCACCTATCTATCTTTGGGTAATATTAAGCTTTCAGTCACAATTCCATCTGGATATAACCTGAAGACTAAATTGCAGGACTAACCATCACCCACCCTCCTGATACAAAAACACAGGGGAAAGAGGGAGTAGGAAACTAATTAACATGTACAAATATGTGCATAAAAAACAGAAAGGAAATACTGTTTTCGATTCCAAAAGTAATCATGAATCTGTAGTTGATATTTATAACGTCCTTATTTTACTACCTATTCATTGCATATTTTCTTTGCCCTCAGCCAGGATCTCAGTTTACTGGCGTTCTTTTCCTGTTGGCTAACCCACGTTATAGTTCCATAAGTCTGAGTCTTCAGTAGTCCTGATTTTATCGGGTTGCTGTAGTTTTCGTTTTCTGCTAGTTAGATTTAGTAAAAGCTGCCTCTGCATATCCCATAAGGCCTGGGGTTTTGTTGTCAATTCTAGAATTCCTGGATTCTCGAGCCCCCTCTTAATCCCCACTTGGCAGAGGGCAAGCAACTCTCTGCTCCATGGTCCCTCTCCCTCAGCTTGCCCCTCCCATCCCAACATGCGATAGGTTACTTTTCTTCCCTAATTAAACATTTGGAGCTGCGAGTCATTTGTAATGATTTATGGCAGCTGTGCTTTTGCCAATCTTACACAGTATTTTTCTTATTACTTAATTGTTTTAACAGTGCTTCAGCCATTAGTTTCTGAGTTCTGAAAACAGGAAACAGAAGTCTTCTATTATAGACGCCTGCCTAATTAGCTCAGAGGCTGTCTAATGGGGGCTATTAAAAATGCAAATGAGGTGTGATCAAACAGTGAAAAGTTTGGTCTTGACAGAATATACTAATGGGTTTCCCCTCCTGCAAAATCTACCACAATCCTGAGTGTAGATTCCTCCCTTTCTTCTTTACCATGTGAAATCACTTTTTCTTGGTGACAGGATTCCTTTCTTATCTGAACTAGACTGCAGTTTAAGAAGAGTTCTTAGGGAAGCCATCCTTATTTCCCACCCCTTAGTGTAAGGCAGTGGTTCTCTCATGTTGACAGGTATCTAGAAGCTCCTGGAGGGCTTGTTAAACCACAGATTCCTAGGTTCCCTCTCAGAGCTTCCAATTCAATATATCTGAGTGACCCAAAGAACTTGCATTTCAAAGTTCGCAGAAGACGATGTTTCTGATCTGAAGGCCCTACTCCTCACCTTTAAAAACCACTGGTCTTGGACCTCGTTGTTTTTTGCCTCTTCTCTGAGTTCAAAAGATTCCTTTTACTCTTCCTTCCATTATCTTCTGAGCTTTTTCTTAATTAATGATCTAGCCTTGCTTAATTAAGCCAGGTGATGACTCATTGTAACAGCTTCTTTGACCCTCTCTCAGCCTAAATCAGAGTTACATGCACATTCCTTGTGTGACATTGTTATCAAGTAACTCAGCAATAATGGATGGATCTAGATTTTGGAGAGTCTGAAGCTTATATAATTGGAGGACCCTCTTTAAAATAAAAAAAAATTATAAATGAATATAAAATTGAGGGAGGGGCCCTTAAGTTTCCTAGTTAATTTGCTCCTGTACCACATTATACTGGATTATATGATTCTTTCCATACCCCCTTTACTGGATAGTGAGTTCCTCGTGGATGAGGATCAAATCTATTTGTCTCCATGGTCCCACACCCTGTGCAGTATCTAGCACATGGTAGATGCTAAATGGGTGCTGTTGGCTTAATAATCTGTTTATATCACGGACATAAGAAACTGCATGTTTATTTTTCTCTGCCCTTGGGCTCTTCCCCTTTACACTTAGATGTGGCTTCTTACCTTCCGATGACACCGGTGCCACTCCTTTGCCAACCCCCCCTTCCATCCCCACCATTCCATGCTGGAGCCCCATCAAACTTTTCATTTTGCACAATCACTTAGGGCTTTTTCATGGCTCCTTGCATTTGTATGTTTCCACTTCATGACCTGGAGAATTTCTACTCACTCAAATTTCACCTCCTTTTGGAAATGCTCCCTGAGTCATTCAGGCAGAAAGAGCCCTGCAGTTCTCTGTTCAGACATTCCCTACAGCATGCATCATGACTTTCTGCCGGATACCTCCCTGCTGAACTATTATGGAAGGCTGTGTAGGTTGCAAACAAAGTGGGTAACCATTCTTGGTTGCTTACCCCCACTTATTCACATCTGTAACCCCAATGTGCACCACTGTAAATTTGTGATGATATGAATAAAGGGTGAATGTAGTCTTCCTAATCACATCTGAAAGAGGGAGCTTGGCTGTACACAGGGCAAGAAGACATACGGAGAAGGGAAATTCTTCCTGAGTCCGAGGTCGCTCTGTGGCTCCCCATGTTTGAGTGAGAGTCCAAGTCCAACCAGGGCTCCTCAATTCTATCCCCATCTTATTCCTGGCAGTGACCTAGGAGCTCCAGTGTGTTTTCCCTTCTTCTTCCCCTCTACCTACTCACAGCTCAGAGCCTCATTATATTTGCTCTCCTGAAAGAAAAGGATTTGAATTGGCTCTTAGATCCTGGGTCTCCTGCCTTGGCTGTCCTTCTCCTACCTGCTGTGGGCCAAGGGAGGGTATAGGATGAGGAGAGAGACGTTATGCTGGTGTCATTCTGTCTGATTAAAGTGCAGCAGCTGGGATCTAGCCTCAGATACTGAAGAATGATATCAGCAAGTAGAGTCTTCTGCAAATTGGACCTCACAGAACAGTATTCTCCAGATACAACAAGCTGTAGCCAAGTGCTGTCTTTTCATGCACTCAGTGCATGAATGAAAGGGAAGCATACTACTGATGGCAGTGCTCATTGCTGCTGCTTGAACCTTCCCAGTGGGTTTGGGTATTCTGAGCAGGGATCCAGCTCTCGGATGCCCTGGCTGGGGGCCACCTCTCTCCAGGTCTTCACAGCTCCAGCCACTCCTTTGTGGCAGGAATACAAAATGAGGCAGAGACAGTGCAGGCCAGAGTCTGCAGGTAGTCAGGAAACCTTCTGATCTAGGTTGAACACCTCGACCTGGCTTCCATAAGAAGTCTCTTTCTGACCTTCTCCATTTCGGAGTCTGGGCTCCTCAAGGGCCAAGGCTCTGCCTCCTTCATTCATTACCTCATGCTGAGCATCCTGTTTCCCCAATCACACTGGTAGCTGGCTCAGTGTAAGTTTTGTCTTCTCTTCTTAGAAGTCATATCTCACAGAAAGCCTGAGTTGTGCTTCCACAGTCCAAGCAGGGCCTTCTGATTTCATATACCCTTTATTCTGGCAAGTGGGCTGCAAAGCCTGTGACAGGGGAAACTGGAGCATCACAAATATTGAGGGCATGTCTGCTGCCACCCAAGTCATAGTGCTTATTCCAGAATAAAGCCCTCATGTGCCCTTGTTCCTGAACCGCTGCTGTCCCCACCGGCAGTGTGGTCCCTTGCTGCTTACTGCCCATCTCCCCGTCTGCTCAATCTCAATGGCTCTGACACAACATGGTCCTTACTTACACAATTAGCACATCTCTACTGAACAGAATTTGTCCATGTTAGCCTGAGGAAAGACATTGCACATCATGGGAAAGGAAGGATTTCTTTCTCACACAGCAATTCCATGTGTGAGAAGTACAAGAAGTGGTTTGTCGGTGGTGGAGTGGTCAGCAGCTTCCCATAACCACTCTTCCCCAGTAGCAGCTGTGAGGCAGGCCTGAACAGTTTGCAAGCATACAATGGCTCTTTCAGTCCCTTAAGCAGGGACAGGCTGGACTTCTCCTTGTTGAGCCTGTACTTCTGCTTTTCTTTTCCACTGTTCTCCAGCCACTGTTGTTAACCGTGAGCTTCTTGTTTGGTCCCCAGGACAACCTCTGCTTTGCCAGACTACCCCTGCCTTCCTCTCCTTCCCGTTCCCTTCTCCTTGGGCAAATACTGCCAGACTGACAGCCCCAAAGGTGTCAGGATATGGCTCCTAGGCAAGGCATAATTATAGAGTGGAGACCCCCTGCTTCCATGACTTGAGGATGCTGACAATTACAGACCCTTGAGGCCCAAAGAAATCATCCTTCCCAAATGCTTCCAGGGTGAAAAAGAGTAGTTTGGCTCCTCTATCTGGGGCTTTAAGAGTTATTTTTGTCCTTGAAGTCTAATAGTGGGTTATTGGTAATTATAAGAAAAAGTGGAGGGGTTTTAAATTATTTTCCTGGTTCCAGTATTATATTTTGAATTTCCTATTCAGTTAGACACAACTCCTGATATCATGACCTCTATGATTATAGGAAAAAAGGCCCCCATGGTCCATGAGTCTATGATTTCCACTTTGTTTCTATCTCTCTAACTGGCATAATTTCCCTGGAGACTGCAGAGAAGGGATGTTGCCCACGTGCTTGTTTTACAGGGTGCCATTTCCATGCATCAAGTACATTTGAGGTCAGAGTACACAGGGGCCCAGGAGATTGCCCTTTATTGATGCTTTATCAAGCACACTTAGAACATTTGCTGTCAGGAGCTTGCAGTGGCTCCCTACTGCCAGTAAACTGAGAGCCTCAGCTGGGCCTGCCATTTCCCTTTGCAGTTAGTTTGCAAGTGCTCTCTCCGCATCCATCTATCTTATTCATTCATTCATTTTACTCTTTGTGCCATAAAAATGGATTCACTGCCTCTTCCACTACACCTGTCTTAGGTTCTGGGCATGCAAACAAGAAAAGCACAGGCTTTTGTTCTTAAAGGTTTAATATTCCATAGGAAAAATACAAAGATGTAAACCACTATAATGCTGTCGTGGAGGTCTGCTTAGGGCAGAGGAAGGGTACAAGAAGCAGGAGCTCCATTTTGCTCAGGAATGGGGTGGGAAAATGGACTAGATAGGTTTTGTGGAAGAGGTGGCTCCACGGTGTTACCATGTAACTGTGGAGGAGTCCCTCTGGCTGGAAGCAGTGTTACAAATAAGAAAAAGAGGGGTAATGACTGCAGTGGAAACAGGAACTGCAAGCCAGAGCCCATGGGGGCCAGAAAAAGACTGATAGAAAGGCAGAGGCCAAAGTATGCAGAGCAACATGCAGGCAGTGGGAACCACTAGATGCCGTGTGTGTGTGTGTGTGTGTGTGTGTGTGTGTAGGTTTAAAGCCTGTAATTTTATAACAAATAGTGCTTTGAATATTTTAAGAAGTGGCATAGCTATAAATATTATTTTAAACATGAAAAAAATAAATAACTTAGAAAAATACAGACAATTTAGTCAAGAAATTTGCAGTCCAGAACTTGCTATTGATCCCTTTTTGTGTATATGGTAGAACCTCAGACTGCCGTGCAAAGGTCACTGATTATTTTTGAGAGTCCCAAGAGAGTAACTCATGGGTGAGCAGAGCTGTTGCTCACCTCAGGATCACCTCATGGCTCCTGCTCCCTTTGGCTGCTCTGCTCTGATGTCCATTGGTATGTCCATGCCTACTGCCTCACCCATTGTGGGGACACAGAGTCAGGCAACAATGTCTGGGAATCCTTGTGCTTTAAGCTTCGGGGACACAGACCTGAAAACGACCATACTCAGAGGAAGAAAGGTTTCTTCCCAGTTCAGGGCCACACTGGTTTCAAAGCAGCTGCGATTGACGCAGAGCCTCAAAAACATCTTCTTGAGAAGCTACATTTATCTCTGTCCCTTCAGTTCTCCAGGGGTGACCAGGATCTGCCCTGCAATCAGATCATGGGCAGAAGCTATTTCTCTTCCACCACCACGCCTAACTCTAGTCCATGCCCTCTCAAAATGCTTTCTGTCTTCCTGAGTTAACCGCAAATTCTTCCAGTTTGCTGCTTATTCTGATGGAAGTAAACATGTCCTGTTTTAGACACAAAAGAACCTGTCATCCACACAATAGGAACAGGGGACATCAGGAACTGAGGAGCAAACGGAAATAAGGAAATATTAGAAATGAGAATGCACAGGAGCTCAAGTTGCAAAAGTCAGGAAATAATTCTTGAAAAAAGAAGGGGAGAGAATGTGAGAGTAGTGAGAATCAGCTCAAAATATATTGATTTGATATCAACTTTGATAATTAGAGAGAAATTTAAATGTACATTTGGTGAATTATTAGAAAAAACCATAATTTTCATTTACAAATAACTACAGAAACAATGAGCAGATAGATTGCATCTATAGAGTTAAAGATAGAAAACCAAAGTTATAGCAAGAATGTTGAAACAATAGACAGCTTACAGGATGAAATAAATAGGGCAAAATATATGTTCCTCCCATAATTATACATGCCATAATATTCAATATTAAAAGTGATAAATTTCCTGTTGCAATAGTAATAAATATAAGGGAAAGAATCACCTACACAAGATGACCAAGAAAGGAAAGTTAGAAATAAAAAAGTTGGATAAAGATAAAACAGAAAAACACAAAGAAAGGAAATCAGTTCTGTAAATATTAATATCGGTCTATGCATAATTAAAGCAAAAAGCATTAAGTAATGGTCGAAGAGGGTTTATTTGATGTGAAAACATTACTTTCAAAGGAATTAACAGTGTGAGGAAGTGTAGACAACTGTCCTAGTGGAATCTTCTGTGGATATCAGCTGGATATGAAGGGAAGGAGAGAAAAGGTACAGTAAATAGCAGAGATGTTTGTCAAGGGTAAGTTAAAAATATGTATTTTATTGTATTTTTTCTTTAAAACCAACACAGGTTCCAGATAGAACATTTGGAAAATAAAGAAAAGTGATGTAGAAGAAATCAAAAGCTGCCCACAATCCCACAGGCCTAAGATAGCTTCTCCTTTAACAGTATATTTTCCTCTAGGGTGTTCTGCAGTCTTAGAGATGACCGGACCTTGTATCAGGCCTGTGAGAGTGGAGGCAGTAGAAAGTGACCCAGGAATATCCAACAGGGAGAAGAACCAACCGAGAAGTGAGCATGGTGACTAGGTCATTATGTATCCCCTTTCTCTTACCTCAGCCATAATGTCTGGAAACAGGGATTTTGTTCTCAGCTTCTGTCTATTCCCCTCCAGTACCCAGCGTAACTGAGCAGGGTGCAATAATTCAATTAGGAAAAGGGAAAAGAAGAAGAATGATGCACAGGCTTCTTATTTTAGTTTTAAAATAGCAGTCACATTAGATTACAAAAATCAGAGGACCTACAAAACCATCAGAGAAAATAAATCTAAGGAAGTAGCAAAGATAAAGGGGGAGACAAGAGAAGGAAAAAAAGCCAGAACCTCATTTGTGACTTTCTGTGCCAGCCTTTAGAAAAGTAGGAGAAAGAAGAGAAAGTTGCAGGATGGGGAGGGGATAAAGGGATTTGAGATGGGTGCATTAGGCTGTTTTCACATTGTTATAAATAAATATGTGAGACTGGATAATTGATAAAGAAAGGAGGTTTAATTGGCTCATGGTTCTGCAGGCTGTGCAGGAAACATAATGCTGGCATCTGCTCAGCTTCTGGGGAGGCCTCAGGAAACTTACAATTATGGTGAAAAGGGAAGGGGGAACAGGCAGTCACATGGCAGGAGCAGGAGCAAGACAGCAAGGAGAGGGGTGCCACACACTTTTAAATGACCAGATCTCGGGAGAACTCACTCACTTATCAGCAAGGACAGTACCAAGGGGGATGGTGATAAACTATTCATGAGAAACCAGCCTCATGATCCAATCACCTCCAATGAGGCCTCATCTCCAATATTGGGGATTACATTCCATTATGAGATTTGGGTGGTGACAGGTATCCAAACTGTATTAGTGGGTGAAAAGGCTGGGAGAAGAAGTAAACAGAGAAGGAACTCCAGACAAGGAACTCAACTGGAGAAGGAGGCTTGAGACCAATTCCTAGAAGGAGCCAACAATTAGCTAACTAGTGCACTTTAGCCAGGGTGGGCATGTGTCCCCCTAAGGGAGTCTAAAAGTAAGTTTGCTTAATTTTGGTGGCTTTTCCATTTGGTTAGCCTAGGTTAATTTCCCAAACAAGTGTGCTTTACTGAGAGGGGCTGGGGGTTACTAAGAGCTCCCCAAAGGGGAGTAAGTCCTCAGGGAAGGAAGGGATGAGATTGACTAAGGCTCTGTACCTGGGAAGGCATACATGTTCTATGAAAAATAAGGCAAATAAGACTTTTCACATCCATGCAAGCTTTTTCAGCCTGGAGGTAGTTCAACAAATATGGGGGGAAAAAAGGCCTTTTTAATTTGTGGATTTTATGCCAGTAACAGCCTTACAGTAACAAAGCAGCAGTGCTCCCTGATCAATCTCTGGGATTCAGAACAGAAAGCACAGAAGTAGGAAATGTGGAAGGTGGGAAATATGGCAGAAATTTGCTTTTGATGGCATATGCCAGATAATTATATTGGAGTCTGTTTCTCCCTGACCATCCTGTCATCCTCAGGATCAAATTATGATGTCGATGGTGATTATTGATAATTATCCCTTTCATTTACATGGCATTTTTTACCTTCTAAAATACTTACACATATATCCCTTCACCTCAAGCCTAGAAGGCAGAAGGGCAAACACTGCTCAACCCATCTTGGAGATGAGGAGTGCAGGTAAAATGTGCAGTTCCCTCATCCTGGGTCATGGCTCATTAAGGAACCCTGGCATCTATTGGTCAGTAGATCTGTCCCTCAATTACATATTTGGTTCATCAGAAGGACTGGTATTTCTTTCCACATTCACAGGTATAATATATTCCATACATCAAAAGTTGAGTTATTGTATTTTAAATTACAGTGCTATCAAGTTTGGAGTGTATTTTATCTTCTCTTTTTTCATCTATCTCTGTTCTTCTCTGTCTCTCTCTGTTTCTGTCTGTCCCTCTCTCACATACACAGATACACATAGAAACATAGACACAGACATACTCAGTCATTCATTTATAGGTTTCGAAGCATTTTCCAAATAACAAGACAACATCTCCTTTGTCAGGTATGATAGCTTGAACTTTTGGCAGGCTTGTCTCAGCTTTCTGTTTCTTCTATGCATTGTGGAGGAGAATTTAGGGATAAAACTGGGTATCAGCATAACATTTAGGAAGCTGGATCTGAAAGTGTGTGCACACGAGGTACCACCTGCATTGCACCTTGGCGGACTGCTGATTATTCTCCAGGATCTGGAGCTAATCCCAAGGATTAAGTGAGCATCTGCTCCCAGTGTTGACAGCCCGGATGGGGCCAAGCCGTACACAGAGGGGGTGGATCAGGCTCAGACAAAGCAGCCAGTGTGAAGAGGGCTGGGCTTTCTTGAGAGCCCTGGAAATCTGACCCTAGCTGCTCTTGTCCTTGCCCTCCTACATGGTGCTCCACCCGGACTCTCAGCCTGGATACTGGGCAGCATGTTGGTAAGGAGCCAAGGTCTGACCACTCGAGTTTGTGCCCTGTTTTACTGTGTCTATATGCACTGTGACCTTGGGCAGATTGCTGCAGGCACAGGGCCTCAGCTTTCTTATCTGTAAAATGGGGATCATATAGCAATAGCACACCCTTGAAAGTCCCCATGATGATGAGATGAGATATTGCCCTCAGTAATCTTGAGCACAGTAGCTGCCACAGACCATCCTGCTGCTCTTCTCTCCTTTATTCCCAGCTCTTTTTACCTGAAATACCACAGCCTGGTATTAGAGTACATACCGATTCTCTTTGTCCTCTGCCACATGTTACCTGGACAACTGTTTTTGGTAGTCATCTTGTTAAAGTCATAGATCTGAGTCTGTGAGCTCCTCCTTGGGAGGGTTTGTTTTATAGATAACACACACACACACACACACACACACACACACACACACACACACACAGAAATAAAGAAAAGAAAGGATGGGGGTTAAAATAAATAAAGACACTGACTTTGTTTTAATCATTCCCAATGTTTGTTTCTTTCTTATACACCCTCTTCTTTAGAAGTAGCCATCTTCTGAAGTGAACATCTAAAATGAAAAACTCAGCAGAAAGTCATCAGGGAGTGTTCTCAACGGGACAATGTTTGGGAGTAGAAAAAGACCTTAATTTTATGATGTGACTGTATCAGTCCATTCTTGCACTGCTATAAAGAATTACCTGATACTGGGTAAATTATGAAGAAAAGAGGTTTAATTGACTCACAGTTCTGCAGGCTTAATAGGAAGCATGACTGAGAGGCCTCAGGAAAACTACAATCATGGCAGAAGGTGAAGGGGAAGCAAGCACATTTTCATGTGGCAGTAGGAGAGACAGCAAGCAAAGTGGGAAGTGCTACATACTTTTAAACAACCAGATCTCTTGAGAATGCCATTGCAAGACAGCACTAGAGTGATGGTGTTAAACCATTAGAAACCACCTCCATGATCCAATCACCTCCCACCAGGCCCCTCTTTCAATATGTGGAGACTACAATTTGACATGAGATTTGGGTGGGGACACATAGCCAAACCATATCAGTCACCAAAGTAGTGGTGGCAAAGCAGAAGCCCCTAACTCCTTGGCAGGCGGGACTTCCATCTCCTTTTTTCTGGTGCAGAGGATGTAAGACTGACCATAGAATACTTTCCTGAGGTAGAGTCACTTATGGCCCCCTAGACACTTCTGGAGGTGGGAAACAAGTGAACAATGTATTGGAAAGCCTGAGCTTGTCAAAGTGACAAGAGTTTCTGATGACACAGGATCTGAGGGTCCCCATCAACTGAGTCCAGGGTAACAGCAGAAACACTGGCCTGGCTCTGGGGCCACAGACCTACTTGGACTGCCTTGGGCAAGGCACCCCACCTGTGCGGCCTTGGCACCTCATCTGGAAAACGAAGGGGCCACAGTTTGTGGGCAGGGTCTCCTCAGTCCTGACATCAGGTGGCTTGTCTCAGCCCCTACCAACAGGCCTGTCTCAATGCACAAGATGGCAATTGGTATTAAAAATAATAATGGTGACTCATGGAGAAGAGATGACAAAAGAAAGTTGTTCTGATTTATTCACTGCATAGCTTCACATTTAGGGATCCTGAGGGATGAGGGATTCTGCAGAGCTAAATCTTCTAAATAACTGAATTCTACTTACAAATCCCCAAACTGAATTTTATTCTAAAGTTTGAAATATTATGCATATTGTCTTGGAATTTTTTCATTGTATTTAATATTTTGTTCTCAATATTTTTCTTTCTTCAGTAAGAGAGGATGGAGAGGATAACTTGCCCTTCTCTGCATGTCCCAGACCCATTGCTCTGTGCAAGAATACAGTAGTGCAAGGATGCCCTCCTGAGCTCCAGAGCTCCATCATAGATTTGAAGTTTTCCCGACAGATTTCCTCTGATAATTTTTGCACTCTTTTCAGTCTCTGATGGTGTCACTGGGCAGAAACTAGAAGAGACATTGCTTTCATATAAGGAGTCCTGAGTCCCAATTCCCAAGGGCCACAGGAATGATTTCAAAATCAAAGAGCTGCTCAGTGGCAGAACTGGTAGAATACCAGCTCTTCATCCTGTGAGTGACAGTCACAGAGGAATCCTGAAGCCAGCTTGCCTATATGCACTCCCTTATGTTCCTTTTTAGAGGGTCTCTAAGTCACCCAATCCAAGGTTCAAGGTCATCTCCTCATAGAGTTGATTGCTGAAGAAGACTATCCCATCTTAGAACCCACTGTGCATCATATTCTAAAATACTTCAGTCTGGAGAGATTCTTTGGTGAGTGCTAATAAATTAAGAAACTTACTGTAGAGCAACCTGAGATCCTAGTCCTGTTTGGGTAACTAGAATAAACCTGGGCAGAATCATATATAAGTCATTTTCTTTTTTTTTCTCTTTTTTTCTCTCTCTTTGTCTCTTTTTTCCTCTCTCTTTGTCTCTTTTTTCCCTCCCGTCCTCCCTTCCTCCCTCCCTTCTTTCCTTCTTTCCTTCCTTCCTCCCTCCCTCCCCTTTCCCCTTTCCATCCCTTCTCTCTCTCTCTCTTTGTCTCTCTTGAAGAGATTCTAGTAGCATGCAACCTATCCTTGATATAAATTAAAATGTGCTGCATTGCAGATCCAGAACTCTAAGGACCAGCACTTTGCTGGCAGAATCAGCATATACTCTCCTAGATGGGTGTTGGGAACTTGGTTGCCACCATGTGGTCCAAACAATCATGCTTCAGCCCAAAGTGTGACAGGCAGGTTGCCCAGACAATAATGGAGACAAAATTTCCATTACGAAATGATGGTGACGTCCTTAGAATGAATCTGCTTCACACTATGCATCCCTTTTTGCCCAACTCATGTGAGAAGAAAACATACACCCAGAATATCTATAAGCCACAGTGGCTTTATAATGTGCCAATTTAATTAGGCTGAACTCCATTTCCTATGTTTCTGGTTTGGCTGGGCCACAAAAGAGATTCTTATAGGAGGTTTGAAGGGCTAAAGGGAAGAAACAGTCATTTAGTATCTTACACACATTATCACTCTGCTGACTCGTCTTGTTGTGAAACAATAGTTGGGCCTGCAACTGCCCTTCCTTCCCTGAAATCCTAGGCCAGGTGTGTATGTTTAGCTCTGTGATACAGGGCTCTGGCCTCTGCAGGATGCCCTCAAAGTCATAGGCAAGAACTCACATGAGTTTCAGTTTATCTTCATGGCCTCCAGCTCATGCTTGTACAATCGAACTTGTTCTTGCTGTCTATCCCTGTGTCATAATCTAGCCCACAGAGACCTTGACTTTCCCTTTCACTGGACACCATGTTGGTTCATTAAATGGATAGTATTATGCTTTTTGAACCCTGCAATCAGGAAGTAACCACTACTCTATACACATTAGTAAGACACTTGCATGCTAGAGAGTATAAAATAAATCCTATAAAAATTCAAGAGCCTACCGCCATGGTAAAATTTCTAAATGTCCAGTGGTCTGGAGCAGGTCAAAATATCTCTTTCAAGGTGAAGGATAAGTTGCTGCATCTTATCTCTTCTACTGCTAAGAAAGAGGCGCAATGCCTACAGAGCCTCTTTGTTTTTTTGAGGCAATATATACCTCATTTGGGTGTGCTTTTCTGACCTGTTTACTGAATGATACAAAAAACTGCTAATTTGGAGTGGGGTTCAGGATAAGAGAAGGTTCTGTAACAGGTCTAGGCTGCCATGAAAACTACTCTGCCACTTGGGCCATCTGACCTAGCAGATTCAATAGTACTCGAAGTGTCCCTGGCAGATAGAGATGCTGTTTGGAGTCTTTGGCAAGCCCTTGTAGGTGAATCACTAAACAGACCCTCAGTATTTTGGAATAAAACCATATTATCTCTTCATGTAACAACTCTTCTGTTGAGATACACATTTGTCACTTTATGCTGGGTTTTAGTAGAGACTGAATGCTTGACCCTGGGCCGCCAAGTTACCATGCAACTGAGCTTCCCATCATAAACTGATACTGCCTTATCACCCAAGCCATAAAATTGGGCATGCACAGAAGTTCTTTATTACCAAATAGAAGTGATATATATGAGATTGGGCTCAAGCAGGGCCTGAAAGCACAAGTAAGTTGCATGAGGAAGTGGACCAGATGCCTATGACCCCTATTCCTACTACACTGTCTTCTCTTAACCTATGGCCTCACAAGGAGCTCTCTATGACCAGCTCACTGATGAAAATCTTGATCTTGTGTTTTACTGATAATTCTGCATTATATTCAGGCACCATCAAAAATTATATGGCTGCTACACTGTAGCCCTATTCCAGGTGGCCCTGAAAACAATAATAAAGGGAAACCTTCCCAGTGGCAAAACGTTGGGCAGTGCCCAGAAGGAGAGACAGCAAGAGTTATGTGTTCATACCAATTCATGGACTATGAATGGTTTAGCTGGTTGGTCAGGGACTTGGAAATAACATGAATGGAAAATTTGTTATAACAAACTCTGGGGAAGAGGCATGTGGGTAGACTTATCTGAATGTGCGCCCAGTATGGAATATTTGTGACCCATGTTAATGCTTACCAAAGGGTGATCCCAGAAGAGTAGGATTTTAATAGTCATGCAGATAGAATGACCTGTTCTGTAACAGTCAGCTCCCTTCCCTACCCATTCCTGTCATTGTCTAATATGTTCATCAACAAAGTGGCCATGGTGGCAGGGATGGAGGGTATACATAGGCTCAGCAACATGCACTCCCACTCACCAAGGATGACCTGGCTAGGACCACTGCTGAGTGCTCAATCTGCCAGTAGCAAGGACCAACACTGACATGGCATCATTCCCCAGAGTGACCAGCCAGCTACCTGGAGGCAGGTTGATTACATTGGCTTAATTCCATCATGGAAGGTGTAGCACATTGTTCTTACTGGAAAAGACATTCACCCTCCATATGAATTTGCCACGGGTGATAGATAAGTTAAAAAAAATTCTAAACATCAACAAAAGTCATAAATTTAGTGCATTTTGATGCATTTTACCTGTGGATAAGAGCCCACTGAAAGGTTACAATTTTATGTACAATTAAAAAACAAACCACAAGTTGGTTATTGTATGTCTATGTTCATATCATGTCAGAATGTTCAAATTAGGAAGCAGGAAAGTAAGACTCCCAGGTTAGTTTAGATTAAATTGTACTAACAAACAGTCTCAAACTCCTGATTGCCTAATACAATATTTCTTTCTCTTTGCTGTCATTGTAAGTTGGCTGGGGGCTCTGATTCAGGGCCCTGGTTGACAAATCAGCCACCTCTGATTGATCACAAATATTCCATACTGGGTGCACATTCAGATAAGTCTATCCACATGCTGCCAGTTATGATGGCAGAGAGAAAAACTGATGGGGTGGTCTTATATTCAGATAAAAATGACAGGTCCAGGCAACATGCCTTCAACTCCAAGGGAGACAGAAAAGTCAATGCTGTCAAAGCCAAAAAGATTTTGGTGGTCAGAACTAATGAGTACTCCAGAGGTGAGAGAATGTGGTAGCTGTTAGGGTCCCTCACAGCACTGAAGAATGACAATTACTTGTGAAGGAAGAAACAAAGAAAAGGCTAGAAGTCAAGGTGTAAGACTGGAACCATATAGTTTAGGGGCAGATGGTTAGACACACAGACTTGAGTTACTCATTGCTTTCCAGCACAGTGTAGAAAACGATGCTCAGATAAGCTTGTAGTCATCAAGGAAAGGTAACATTGTGTTGTGTACATTCTTTAAGAAGGTTTGGGCATTTATGTGACATTAGAATTATTTCCATACCAAATCCCTAAAATGTTGATATTCTACATGTAAAGGGACACTGTGTTCAGGTCTTTATTCTGCAAAGATGCCTTGTAGTGAAGACACAATGGAATTATTACTGGTTTTGTCATTATCACAGTCACTGTAACCCCACTGCACCTTATCTCTAAGTGAATTAAGACACAAGAAGCAAAGGGAAAAGCCACAGATTTCTTGGAGAATATACACTCATTTAAGTCTGTCAGTTGGTCAGCTGCATCAGAAGAGAACGTGTTGGGATGACATGCATCCCTGGATAAGATTGTTTTGAACAATATGAGAAATCAGTGGCATTCAGGCCAAATTAAATCTAATTTACTCTACAAATTGCCAAACTATCAGTCCTATTAAATCTGTTTATTAAAAGGCAGGAGAGTCGGCCTGGGTCGCAAGCTGTGGCTGAGATAATAAGACAAAGATGAAGCCCACTAATGTAGATAAATCATGTTTGATTTCCAGGCCAGAGGTAGCCAATGAGAGGGCTTTCACCTCACCTCCCCTGTCATCCAGAGGTGTCTGTGAGCCAGTCAGGCTGTCCCCAGAGTCAGGCCATACTGATTGATTTCCATGGCACTAGAAGGCCCATGTCATTGCCCCCAATCTGGGGTCATTCATAAAACCAACTTTATTTCTCTCGAGTTATTCATTCTACAAAGTACAATTTAAGCAGGTCTTTATGATTTATGGCTGAGTGGGATAAGTAGGGTAGAGTGGTAGATAATGATGGTGGCAGTGGCAGGGCTGGGAGGTTGGGATTGAATACTTTTAAGTACTGAAGTGTAAATAGGGCAGGTAATAGTAGACCTTTATTCCCAAATTACTTGGAATGATCCACAAAATCTAGTAAGGTTTAGGGTTGTATTTCATGTGGGCATATACATAAAATGAAGGAAAAAGGGCAAGGCTAATTAAGGCCTTATTCTTAACAAAATTAAGCTTTGTTTATAATGCTCAGCTGCTTGAAATGCCCTATCTCAGGGTCTGCAGGTGCTAACTTCTAATCCTCCTTGGAGGTCTAGCCTAAATCTCCTCTCCTTTTAAGAAGCCCTCCTTTAATATTCTAGTCCTTAGCTATTCTTCCATAGAACTTCTGCCCCAGTGAATATTAATAACACTTGGCTTGACAATTATCACATTGTACTTTGATGAGTCTCTTTTACAAAATGTTTCCCTGAAATTTCAAAATAAATATGTGGAGAGATCCAGTAACTTGCCCAAGATCACACAATTAGTAATTAATGCTTGTCCCTAAACTCTATTTCAATGTTTTATTCCATGGGGTAATTTGATCTTGATGGGAAAGAAACTTCATTAAGGATGTGAGTTGGAGTGGGCTAGAGATTGGCTTGGGAATACTATGTGAACTGTGCTGTATTCCTGTTTCTGGGGCTAGGAAAAGCTCATGGGCCCTCCGGTTAAGTCTCTAGCAATGATCCTATGGCAAGTCTCTAGCAATGGCCCTCCAGCCAGTGCAGGCAGACAGGCTGTGTTGAAGCTGAATATCTCGGTTCACCAATACAGTAGAGTGATCCCGGCTGGGTGCAGTGGCTCACGCCTGTAATCCCAGCACTTTGGGAGGCCAAGGCGGGCGGATCATGGGTCAGGAGATCGAGACCATCCTGGCTAACATGGTGAAGGCCCGTCTCTACTAAAAACATAATAAATTAGCTGGGCGTGATAGCAGGTGCCTGTAGTCCCAGCTACTTGGGAGGCTGAGGCAGGAGAATGGCGTTAACCCGGGAGGCAGAGCTTGCAGTGAGCCGAGATCGCACCATTGCACTCCAGCCTGGGCAACAGTGCGAGACTCCCTCTCAAAAAAAAAAAAAAAAAAAAAAAAAAGAGTGTTCCCCTTCATGGAAATTTGACCTGCAAGCACCTTCCACAGATCCATTTCTGTGCCTTCCACTTTGTTCCAGGAAGCCTTCAGCTCAGACAGGCTGTATAATGGATACTTTTCTTAAACTAAGAGTAGGGAGAATGAATGAGGATAAAGGCAACCCTTGAGCATTAAGTCTCAAACTCCAGATCTTAATTCTGTGGATGAACTTGTATGGTTTGGTTACAGTTTTGTGCAGTCCGGGGCTGGGTCCAGAAAACCTCTGGAGAAAAGTTGAGGTGGGAGAACGGAGGGAAGAAAATTGCTCACAGTAATCCAAAGGCTTTATTAGTCTGTAATTAGGAGTGATGACATGAAGCCAAGTGAGGGAAAATTTAAGCTGAATTGCAAGAAAAAACGAGTCCCTAACAATGAAGAGTATTCAACTGTAGAGGAAAATGACAGAGACAGAGCAGCGGTAGTCACTCATAATTTCTTTATTGGTAATTTGTTCTCTATATTTTGGATGAAATACATATCTGGGAAGTATGCCAAGCCATGCAAAGGATGCCCTTTAACCGGCATTCAGGGTGATAGCATTAATGGCTCTGGGAGAAGAAAATGAGATAATCTTGAGAACTAGCTGAGAATGAGAAGTCCAAAGAGCAAGATGTTCTCTTAGTTTCAGGCTCCGGCGCTGCACATCATTTGGGCTACTCAGAGTTGGGGGCTTGCATCACTAGAGCGGAAACCAGTGATCTCTTGTCTTGCTCCCAGTATCTCCAGGGGGCATCTCTTACTGCCTCCAACCTTAGAAAAATCTGAATTTTCAGAGTATCAGTAGTCTAGGCAATGAGAATTTAAAATGTTACTCTATTTTATGTAATACATTTATTTTAGGAGAAAAAAAAGCTTGAGGTGAGGTTTTTGAAATGAAACATACACAGACTGCTTTGCATCACCCTCTGGTAAGACTTTTTTATAAAAACAAACCTTTGTTGCTCCCTATGTAGTGTATGAAGCAGCAGCTCATTCTTCCTGTAGTCTCTCACCCAGGTGGATCTTGGTATGCTGCTATTTTCATATGACCTCTTTGTTTATATTCTTTCCAAGGAGTTCTACAATCTGTTCTCAACTTACCTTTGCAGCCATATTTGCACTACTTGTTTCTTCTATTTCAGTTTTCTGGTGTGTTTAATGTTTACTCAACATACACATGTGCACATACATGCACAAGAACAAACACACTCACATATGTATGAACTCAAGAGCATGCGCACACTCAATGGAAAGAACCTGTTTTTCTTCCATTTAACATCTTGGGAGTCTGGTGTTTCTGGGAATATAATCTGAGAAAATGCTTCTTTTGTTTTTAAACTTAATCTACTCATTGTTCTTCAAACCCATTTTCCCCCTTCTGCTAAAATGTGCATTTGGTCACCCCTCTTTTTCTGCCTGGAACCCATCTTCACTCACTTCACTGTATGAGAAATCTAATTGCCTTTCAAGACTCAAGTCCAGCACCACTACTACAAAATGTCCTTTCTAACCTTCTCAGCAGAAAGGAATCTCACCTTTCTATCAAATTGCGCTGCCCTTGAATAACAGAAGGATGTTCAACAGATCTGCCTCCTACTGAAGTTCTTTGAATTCATGCTTTATCTCCTTTACTAGGATGTGCTTTCTCGAAGTTGAGGATCATCTCTTAACACTGCTTCACACTTCCTCCAGTACCTAGCAGGGTCTTTCTTACTGAGCAGGTGCCCAGAAAGTACTCTTTGTGGCCAGGCATGGTGGATCACGCCTGTAATCCCAGCACTTTGGGAGGCCGAGGTGTGCGGATCATGAGGTCAGGAGTTCGAGACTAGCCTGGCCAATATGCGGAAACCCTGTCTCTACTAAAAATACAAAAATTAGCTGGGCATGGTGGTGCATGCCTATAGTCCCAGCTACTGGGGAGACTGAGGCAGAAGAATTGCTTGAACCCGGGAGGCAGTGATTGCAGTGAGCCAAGATCGTGCCACTGCACTCCAGCCTGGGCAACGGAGTGAGACTGTGTCAACCAAAAAAAAAAAAAAAAAAAGTACTCTTTTTAGAGAAGAAATTAATTAATAATCAGAAAATTGATTTTTTGAACAAATCATTTCTCCACCTAGGAGATGCTCTGCTTGATCCTTCTTCCAAGTCTCATTAGGCCCTGTGATTCCCTTACAACAAAATATAAGGTCAATTCATTAGGTCACCACTGGTCCTCAACATGTTCCTCTCCTACTGAGTTCCTTCTTTCTACTGCACCACTATTCAAGTTGAATCTTCCTTCTAAAGTGGTTGTCTCTTGACTGGCTCTTTAGCGCTGGCCAAGCCCTGCCTTTTCCAGGAATCCCCTTCTGGCCATCCCAGTTTTGATAGACACTCGGGTTCCCTGAATTATTATTGTAATTGCAATTAAGCTTCACAGTGCATCATTTAACTATTTTCTGTTTTAAGAATGTTGTCTTTGTTTCTGCAACTACCATAAATTAATTGAGAGATATATAGAATAGTGACAAAAGGCTTGAACACTGGAGTCAGCTGCTGCTTGGCACCTGATTCTGATACTTATTAGCTGTGGGATCTTGGGCAAGTACTTAAATCCTACAACCCTCACTTTCCTCATCTGTAAAATGGAGATAATAATAATGCATACATACCAGCTTAAGTGGAGATTAAATGAGTATGTGTAAAGCACTTAGATCAATGCCAGTTATATATATAAGCACTGCATATGTATATACTATTATTATTTTTATCAGAGTATAGGCTGATTGTTGCTGTTTCTCCATCTTCTCTTCCAAGTACACAGCAAAGTGCCAGACACATACGTAACTAATATGTTTCGTGCACTTTATTTATGCAACAAATATTTATTAATCACCTTCTAGGTGTCAGGTCAATTCTAAGGGCTCAAGATATAGAAGAAAACCAAAGAGACAATGCCCTGCTTTCAAATAATTTATATTTTATTGGTGGAAGATAAGTAATAATTGTGTAATGTTTAACATATTACATGTAATTGTAACTGTGTGTATAACTGTGTATTTAATATGTTATATAGTACATATAGTCATATAGACCATTGCAATAGCACGTTTTTAAAGGTATATATGGAGTAGGTAATAATATATAGTATATGATATAGTATGTAATGATACAAGTGACTACATACGCTACGAAGGAAAATATAGCAATGTAAAAGAGAATGAAGTGAAGGGGCCTATTTTATACAGGGCAGTGAGGGAAGACCTGTCTGATAAGGTGATGCTTGATAGGAAACCCAAAAGAGATAGCCACATGATAACTGGTGGAAGAGTGTTCCAGGTAGAGAGAACTGGAGTGCACACAGTCTCTAAAGTTGGAAAGTGTTTTGTCTTGTTTGAGTAATGGCAGAGAAGCCAGTGTGGCCTGAGCAGGCAAGGCAAAGGGGAAGACTAGTAAGAAGTAAGATTAGGACCTAGGAGGAATTTAGTGCATATAGGCCTCCTAGATCATGGCAAGAATTATAAATTTCACTTAGTGGGATAGGAAACTATTAACTTGCTGTGTCAGTTATCTGTTGCTTCAAAACAAACCACCCCAAACGTGGTGGTCTAAAACAGTGATCATTTTATTATTGCCCACAAGTCTGCAAACTAGGTGGGACATTCTTTTTTTTTTTTTTTTTTATTGTACTTTAAGTTTTAGGGTACATGTGCACAATGTGCAGGTTTGTTACATATGTATCCATGTGCCATGTTGGTGTGCTGCACCCATTAACTCGTCATTTAGCATTAGGTGTATCTCCTAATGCTATCCCTCCCCCCTCCCCTCACCCCACAACAGGCCCCGGAGTGTGATGTTCCCCTTCCTGTGTCCAAGTGTTCTCATTGTTCAATTCCCACCCATGAGTAAGAACATGCGGTGTTTGGTTTTTTGTCCTTGTGATAGTTTACTGAGAATGATGATTTCCAGTTTCATCCATGTCCCTACAAAGGACATGGACTCATCATTTTTTATGGCTGCATAGTATTCCATGGTGTATATGTGCCACATTTTCTTAATCCAGTCTATCGTTGTTGGACATTTGGGTTGGTTCCAAGTCTTTGCTATTGTGAATAGTGCCGCAATAAACATACGTGTGCATGTGTCTTTATAGCAGCATGATTTATAGTCTTTTGGGTATATACCCAGTAATGGGATGGCTGGGTCAAATGGTATTTCTAGTTCTAGATCCCTGAGGAATTGCCACACTGACTTCCACAATGGTTGAACTAGTTTACAGTCCCACCAACAGTGTAAAAGTGTTCCTATTTCTCCACATCCTCTCCAGCACCTGTTGTTTCCTGACTTTTTAATGATTGCCATTCTAACTGGTGTGAGATGGTATCTCATTGTGGTTTTGATTTGCATTTCTCTGATGGCCAGTGATGATGAGCATTTTTTTCATGTGTTTTTTGGCTGCATAAGTGTCCTCTTTTGAGAAGTGTCTGTTCATGTCCTTTGCCCACTTTTTGATGGGGTTGTTTGTTTTTTTCTTGTAAATTTGTTTGGGTTCATTGTAGATTCTGGATATTAGCCGTTTGTCAGATGAGTAGGTTGTGAAAATTTTCTCCCATTTTGTAGGTTGCCTGTTCACTCTGATGGTAGTTTCTTTTGCTGTGCAGAAGCTCTTTAGTTTAATTAGATCCCATTCGTCAATTTTGGCTTTTTTTTGCCATTGCTTTTGGTGTTTTCGACATGAAGTCCTTGCCCACGTTCTAAAGTCATATGCCAGGTCAGCTGGGTGTGGATGATCCTGGATGGCCTCACTTACACATCTTACAGTTGGTGGTCTTGTTGGTCTAGGCAGCTTCATCTGTGATCACACATCTCTGTTCCAGGTAGCCTCTCATCTTCCAATAAATAAGACTGGGCTCTTCACCTGGCAGCCATAGTGTTCTGATCAGTTGGGTCACTGAAAAAAATTAAAATCTCTGATTTGTAGCATTTGCTAATGCTTTTTGTGTAAATATTTCAACCATGGTTGATTTCAGGCAGCCAATGGTTTAACGATCAATGTATTAAATTCCTGAATATCTCACTAATCTATTGTAATTCTGAAACTAAACCAGGCACGTGGTGTTAGGCTTCTTTTGTTTTGGGCCAGAGATACTTCTCAATTAGGGAACAATTCTGCTTCTAGTGGTAGTATCTTTGTCTATTTTTTTTTTTTTTAACTGCAGGTGTAGCACATCCCTCTGGGCTGTATTGTGAACTGTCTCTGGTCAACTTAGTACAAGCTAATAAAATTCCTTTAAAAAACTTGTGGGTTTCTTAAGTATAAGATTAATTTCTTGTCATTATATGTGAGAAAAGCCACACTCAAATTTATTTTTGAGATAAACCTCTCTCTATTTGGGCCATGTTAGGCTGGTGAGGGGCCCAACTTTTATATTCATGGAAGACATGTGTTCTACCAGAGAGGATCTGTTAGGTGCCACTTCTACCTTTCTGAAGTTTTAATGAATGCTGTTACAGCTACACTCTTGAATTGGTATTTACACAGAGACCATTTCTTTCTTTAAGAGTCTTCGTCTGGCTAGAGTAACTGAGGATAAAAGATAGTTTTATTTTCCAGTCTGCCATATGCTGCCTTCCATATGCCTGTCAAATTTGCTGACAAACAGAACAGTCTTTCTTTAGCTTATTCTTTCTTGCAACACATTATCATACACAGCTAGAAAGATCCAACTGATGTTTTTAACATTCTAGCTTGATATTGCTTTAGTCAGAATCAAATTCATTAAGTACATTTTCTATGTTCCAAGTCCTTGCCAACAATATTTTTGTCAATTGTTCTGCCACTATATGTCATAAGTTTCTCTTTTTTTTTTCCAGATTCTATCTGTTGCCCAGTTCCCTAGCCAGTGACATGTGTTTTTGTATTTAATATGACAGTATCTCACTTCTGGTATTAACCTCTCTTTCAGTTATTTAATGTATATAAAACCAGTGCAAATCATAGTAGCTTAAAATAAAAATAATTTTATTTACTTTTGATTCTGTGGTCCAGAAATTTTGGATGGAATCAAGTGGATATTTCTTATACTAGTTTTTCTTGGGGTCTCTGTTATAGCTATAGTAATATGACAAGTTATGTCAGGCTGAATGATCTTAGATGGTTTCACATATCTGGTAGATGGCTAGAGATGTCACCTGGGCCACATGTTTCCAATATGAAAGTCAGATGCTTCATATGATAACAACAACATTTTAAGTGCACCATCTTCAATGCATAAGCACTTTCAAACTGCTGCATCATGTTTGTTGGTATCCCATTGGTCAAAGAAGTCAAATAACCAACTCCAGAGTTTATGTGTGAAGGGACGATATAAGGCTATGATGGATATCAGGGATATGGGTAACATTACTAGTTTACTGAAGTACCTACAAGCAAGGTGTTATTGCAACAAAAATGCTAAACATGTGGCATTGGCTTTGGGATTGGACAGCAAGAGAGGTCTAGACATGTGGGAATAAATCTTTTGAGGAAATTTGAAGAAAAGTGAATGAAAGAGTTAAGACTGAAAAAATATTGAGAAAGTGATTTTAGATGCTTAAAAACTTGTGGTCTATGAAGGTATAAAATATTGGCCAAAATGTCACCTGTGGTAACTTGGAAAATTGAAAAGGTACCTGATGACCTTGTGGATTTGGCTAAGTATAATTACAAACAGAATTTTAACAGTGTCAACTTGCTTCTTTTAACTATGTATAAGATATAGGAAGAAAGAGATGAGCTAAAATCATGACTATTTAATTTTTAAGTAAAATTTTGATGAAATGTAGAGGAGTTAGGACTTGTTAGGCTGGAAAATAAAGCTGTATCACATCTCCAGTTTCTCAGCTGACCAATGATTCTCAAAGTGAAAAGTGCCTCAGTAAAGCTCAAAGAATTTGTAAAATTCTATAATGACCTCAAAAATATTTAAGGCAGTGTTTTCTATAACTTTACTAAGAAAAGGCATATGTACCTTAAGTGAGCTATCTCACGGTAGTCTGACCCACCCAAGTTTTGAAAATGTTTGTTTTAAAAAGAATTCTAAATGCGGCTTTGGGACATTGGTTGAAGATCAACAAGATTTCTAGGAAACCCCAAAGGTTTTTCAAAGGATTGCATTATTACAATTAGTGAAGCACTGCCAGTTTGGACTCAGAGAGGTCGAGATAATTCAAAATAAAAAGAAAGCTCTGAACCCCAAACTTCAAAGGGTGGGAAGCAGAACCATATCCTAGTTGTAGTCCAGCAGAGCTGGGTCCCAGTTAAGAAACATTTCTAATCCTCAAAGAAGTAGTTGTGCCCAGATGGGTTTCAGAATTATCTCAGTCCCTTTTAGTCCAAGAGTCTCTCTCCTATCCCACATCAATCAATCCTAACTACTGCAATTGCATTATTACTGTCTTTTTGCTTTTGCCCTATTTCTCTATGTTATAATCTCCATACAGTAGCCCAAGAAAGTCTTTTATAACTTTAGTTAGATTATACCACAATTTTGCTTAAAATATGTGTTAGTTATCCATTGTTGCAAAACAAACCATTCCTGAACCTAGGGGCTTAAAGCATCAACCATTTTATTTGTGGGTCAGAAATCTGTGTTAGGCTCAGCTGGATGATTCTTCTGCTGGTCTCACTTGGTCTCACTGTGGCTGTACTCATCTGATGGCTAATTGGGGCTTGATTCTTTTGAGTAGCTTCTCACATCTGTTTTTTTGTTTTTGCTGTCAGCTGGGCCATATATTTTCAAACAAATGATTCTGGACCTTTTAATATGATGGTGGCAGGATTACAAGAAAGTAAGCACCATTTTGCAAGTTTTTCAAGCTCTGTGTCATGTTTATTGATGTCGTGTTGGCCAAAGAAAATTACATGTCAAAGCCAAAAATTAATATGGAAGGACACTAGAAAGGAGCAAGAAAACCAGGATGCATGATTCACAACAATCTATTTTTGTTGTCTTAGTCTGTTTCGTGTTGCTATAACAGAACACCTGAGACTATAATTTATAAAAAAAAAAAATTCACTCACAGTTCTGGAGGCTAAGTCCAAGATAGGACAACCCATGTGGTGAGGGCCTTTTGGTGTTCCAACTCATGGAAGAAAGGGAAGTTGGTGCATGCAAAGAGACTCACAGGAGAGGCTGGATTCACTTATAACAATCCACTCTCTCAATAACTAATTCATTCCTGTGAAAGTGACAATTAATTCACTCCTTAGAGACAGCATTAATCTATTCAAGAGGGAAGTGATCTTATGATCCAAACACTTCCCACTAGGCCCCACATCCCAACACCACCACATTGGGAATCAAATTCAACATGAGTTTTGGCAGGGGCAAACCGCATTTAAATCATTGCAACAGTCTATCCTCTGGCCCCAGTAATTCATGGCTCTCCCATACAAAAATAAACTCACTCTTTCTAATATCTTAAAAGTTTCATTTAATCACAGAACATGGCTGGGAGTCCATGATATTATGATCTGCCTTAAGTACAAATGTCTATGGGAGTCCTTGCTTATATTATCTCAACTGTATTCTCGATTCAGAGAAATCTGAACTAAAAAGACTAAAAATTTGCATATGGTCTCAGAATACAGGCAATAGAGTGGAAGCAGAAACACACACATTAAACAAGCAAACGAACTACAGACCTTGGTTAAAAGTGAAGGGAAAGGGACTAACTAAGATGGGCTTAAAGGAAAGAACAAAGGGAGGGACCAGGCCTGGGTATGTTGGAGTGTCCAAGAAGTCTTGAGTTGATCCTTGAGGAATTTTATCAAGGAGGGGAGCACTGTGTGTAATGATTCTGAACCCATGCATGATGTGTGCACAGGACTCAGAAGCAGAGGAACTTGTCATGATGGGGAATACCTTGGTCTAGTTGTGGGCTTATGTTAGTGGTAAAATAAAATTTATTTTTTTAGCACATTGGAAGCAGTTTCCCTTAAGTGCATTGGCCATATTTTTCCAGCTTTCCAGCTGGTGTTCTTTGTACTTGGTTTTATGATGGCACAGGACATAGGACATAGTGACTATCTTAGAAAACAGTCATGTGATACCATGCTCACAGCCATGCTAAGGGCAAGGCAAAAGCTAGAAAGATCATTTTTAAGGCTGAGAAGAGGTTGGATGTGTGTTCTGCAGAGGCTAAAATTATGGCTTAGTCACAGGGTAGGCAAAGAGGCTTCTGGGAATGCTATTAACCTCCTGAGGAGGCTACGTTCCTTCAGCGGTTAATCAGAGAAGCCAGGGAACCATTCAGAATGAGGAAGGTTGCATATGCATTGGGGTGGGTCATTAACCTTCTTTCTTCTAATACTATAATATTAAATAGCAATTAGAACATCATATCTTTATTTTCTGCCCCACTCGTTGGGCCCCTTGGAATCAACCTATATTTTAGCCTTTATGGGACTTGATAATACAGCCAAGAATTGCAAACCCACTAGATTGTGAAGTTGGGGAACTTTTGGGGGGAAATCGCATGAAGGGCACATTTTTTACTGCAGTAACTGACAATTATCTTCAAAGAGGTTTCAAAAACTGCCTCATAAATGTAACAACCCAATCACATCCTGATTGTTTAATGGGGAGATATGAAAATTCAGTTGACAGAGCTGACACTTCCAGGAGGGTATTTCCATATGAAATAGGCACTAAAGCCATCTCTAGGAGAAAAGGCCCATGTGAGCACATTGTGTGCTGGACTCCATGAGGCTCATCCTGACTCACTGACCCTCTCACTGGCCCTACACACACCTAGATCACACCGCAGCTGCTGAGCTGCCTGCCTCAAACCTTTTTCAAGTGCGAGTCCCTGTCAGACTAGCAGACTAGCTCTGTGAGTCTCTCAAAATTCAGATTAATTTTTTCCTTCTTCAGAAAAACCTCCCTTGGTTCTCCAGCCCATTTGCATCCCTTCTTTTGCTAATTCCTATGGCATTTAAAACTTAAGCCTTGTAATTAAACTCTGAATTATAGCCCATTCTGTTGGTATTAATAATATGATTTTAACATGACATATGTTCGGCACTATTGCCTCAAGTACACAAAGCTCATATCCCAAGCAGCAAGGCATAATGAAAAGAGCTTGTTAAGAATAACTTTGATGGTAGACATTTCTGACATTATATTGGGTCTTTAGGGGTTATATTTGGGCTAGGGTTCCCTTAGATGACATTTCTGTCTCAAGAACAGCTTGCATCTGTACATTAGTTTGTGTATATGCCTGTAAGCACTTGTTTGTATTAACCACTCATTACTCTAGGGAAGTGCTTTGGATTATATTTGAGTCTAACATATATGTCGTTAAGTTGTGTGTTTTGTGGAGAGGTGGTCGGGGAGTGAAGGAAGAAATTACACAAATGAATCTGAAATCACATTTGAGATTCTGACTTCTCTGTGTGTACTTCTTGTGAATGCCTAACAAACAGACACTCCCTTGTGGGCACAGGGTCTGTGAGTGTACAGACCTGTTTCTAATGTGAGCATCCACGTGGTATGGGTGTGGCACTTGGGTCAAATCACACACTCCTTGGCCTTTAGATGCCATACACTCAAAACAGGGCAAAATAATTGCTTCTAGAATGATACTCATAATCAGAGGATGAAAAAGATGATTCACTGAGGTGTGGAAAGAGAACATCAGAAACTTGTATTAGTGAAAGGATGAAATGAGTAACATTCAATTTTTAATTTGTCATAGGAGCCCTTTCTTTTGGTGCTTAAGCCAGACAGTCTCATGACTCACAGTGAGTTGAGGTGTCTGGAGGGGAGGGTGAAGGTTCCATAATGCAGAGTTTGGTGGGGCATGCCCACTCTTTCTTTTGCTCTCTTGTGGTTTATATGCATCCAGGTAAAGTGAATTTATAAATTATATAATCTTCTTTTAATTAAAAGAATCTTCAAACAATAGCCAAGTGGCTTCTGATATTCCTGTAAGAAACTGTAGACCAAAGATAACTGTCACAATGCCAGCCCACGAGAATTGTCTCATTAGGAAATGGTGGCGCCAACACTTCTCTTTCTTTTCCTCAGCCCCATTGCCAGATAGAAGCAAGGGCTACCTACTTAGATCTGGAGAGGGGTCAGCCAGTGAGCAGGAAATAACTCCATTTGAAAGTGAATGGTTAGAAAGCAGGTTTCCAATCTGTGTGATATTGTTGCCAAAAGTAATGACAAAAGCTCTCCTATAAGCACATTGAAAATATCAGAAAAAACATTTTCTAACCTGCTTGATTTAATAAGCTAGAAATTGACAAGCAAAACTCCAACAAATAATTTTGTTCTATGGATACATCGGATTGGACAGTAAGCCCATGACTAGTCAGTGTAGGCAATTCTGACTTTATTCATGGTCATCATGCGTCTTCATGGGGTCCCTTTTACAGTTAGAGCAGCTGTGAAAACCAAGGACCAAAATAAACTGCAGTTGGTGCCGGACCTCACAATTGTTCTGTCACAAGGCACTAAAGCAAGACTTTCTGAAATGTGAAGAATATTCAGTCTCATTGCATTCATTGAAAATATTATTATGAATAATGATTTCAATTTCAGCAAAAAGGCTAACATATTACAATTACATAATAAAATTAAAATGTAAATATTGGTTATTTCATTTCTCATATGTTTTACAAGTTATATTTTAATTATATCTTATAATGAATGTAGCACATTAATTCATTATATATATATATATATATGTGTGTGTATAAATTTTTTTCCTGATAGATATGTATGACCAAAAAATGTTGGCGGCCACTAGACTTGAGGTTCAAGGTTTATAAGGAATTATAGCACATATGTAAAACTTCTTTTGAAAATATTTTCTGCAAGCATAATAGTAATGATAGAAAATAGTGGAGAGGCAAAGTACAAGGCTACTGGCCAACATGATCAGTTAGGGCAATTAACTGCAAGCCAGTGCCAACAATAGATTTGATTAAAATGAGGATAGTTCAATTTTTTAAAAAGAATGCCATCCAAGTTCTTCTCTATCCTCTTCAATGCCTTACTGAATAAACCCTTCAACTTTACTACTCATTGTCTGTTTGTCTGAATCTTCCTCTCCAACCTGACTGAACACCTCTTTGCCTCCCAAATTGAGCTGGTACTTGCTCAATTCCCTCAAACGTTTCTTTCCTACTCTTCATCTGAAACATCTGAAATGCCCTACAGTGTCCCATTGACCTTCTTGCTGTATCCAATTCCCACGCATCCTTCATGACCAAAGTCAGCTCCCTTCCTTCTCCTACAATCTTCAGACCACTTTAGCCCATAATTTTCTCTTTCCTTTCTAAACTAATAGCAGTTTCTATCTTTGCCACTCATTTGACAATCAACTATATAATGCATTGTGACAGCTCTGATATTACATTGTACCCTATCGTTATTCCTCTCTTCTGTTTTTAAGTTTCTTTTTTTTCTATTTTTCTTCATCTTTTGCTTTATAACTGTAACTTCACCCAAAAATCCTCCATGATGGGGTGATATTTCCCCCTTCTGTTATAGTCTTCCTTAGTCTGTGCTCAGCATGTAATGAGACTCAGAGAGGTGTGTATAAATATTAGTTGTTATAATAAAAGACAAACACTGCCGTTTGATGTTGCATTTCCTTACTTAAAATTAGAATAACAAAATATTATCATTGAGCTGATATAAGGATTAAACGAACAATGTATGTAAAGTTAAAGGCAGAGTGCACGCCACTTGGTAAATCTCTATACGTTTTATATTCTCCAGGATTAACTCACTAGTGACTTTTATGTCACAAAGCTACCTGGTTGTTGCGAAGCAGCAGCTGGAAGGAATGAATGATTTGAGGCATATGTCATTCCTTTATTCACTTATATTAGGCACTAAAGAGCAGGTTATAAATTTTCATTTTAGTGTGCCTTCCCCTCTTCTTAATATATTAATGATTATCTTCTGAAGTTTTCTTCCTATGGTCAAGAGAAGGGATTGTGATTTTCTTGACTCATTGATAATTGATGTTAATAGAACAATGGTTTCTCTGACAATTCAATATACTGTCCACCATGAAAAAAAAGAAAAGACACAGACAGATACACCTGCAGTGGCCTTAATCAGACCTGAAACATCCTGCTGACAGATATTTAACTCATTTGTTCTGTTTGGCTGTCGGTCTGACACCATCACCATAATACAATATGAAGTGCTAATTATCATGAAATCCAATGATACAATTTACTGTGAAAGAAAAACCTTTATTTCCCTTATTATTGGAAGCTGCTTGCTCCCTCTCTTAAATTTGATCAGTGTTTACTATGATAGAATAGGAGACCACTGCATCGCACTAGCCTTGAGCCCTAACTAAAGCAAAGGACCATTCATTCTCAATTTACGTTATTTTTCAGATAATTCAGCACATCACTGGGTGCTTAAGAGTCTCTGTTGGTAATAAAAGAAGACAAAACAAATTTGAGATCCTGCATCCCTTCAAATGAAGAGCCCAGCTGACTCGAATGATGAGCAGGCAGAGGCCAGCACCTTCTTCCTCCTGTGAGCTCTGAATCTATTTGTGTGTCCAAGTACTAAAGAGGTGGCCGTCCATTCCATCCTATTTCCTAAATTAAATGGGCTGGTCAGTTTCAATATTCTACCCAAGTCCAGATTTCTGAAAAAGCAAAGCCACCATTACCAGTGACTTCCCTGAGAAAGTGTGTGTGAATCCTGAAGTCTGAGCATGACCAATTGTCACCTGGTCTGGACTGCAGTTCCTAAGCCTACGCCTAAGAATTACTGCCTGTCTTCAGAAATTGCCTCACTGGGGAGTCTTCTACTAGTCACCCAGTCCTGCTATTGACCTAATCAAGTTCTGTTGACCCTGGAAAGCCATTTCCTTTTCCTTATAGTTAACAGTTGAGCAGCCACTTTTATACCTTGAGGCATCATTTCAACTTTTCTTTGCCATATCTCCTAAACACTGAGCTTTCTTTCTGTTTCTCTTCACCCATTTCACCTGGACATCCATGTGGTCTAAAACCCTGAGACTGTGGGTGGTGGGTAGGGAGTCAGAGGCACAGAATTGGTGTGTGAGAAGGGGGTGGGGAGGCAGTTGAGGAGAAGGGTGAGAGAAGGAACAGAGCTCCCATGCTGCTCCTGGAATGAGCTTTCTGTCTTCCAGGCCATCAATCTTACCTTTTGCAATACTTAATCCCATATTTCTGGAGCTCACAGAACACAGCAATGGGGGAAGAAAGGCAGGGAAATTTTTTTTCAGGGCACGAACCTCTTTAAAAAGTTCACTAACAATGTACAGTGAATGAAATACTGCACATCCTGTATATTATTTTAAAAAGGGATATCAAACAACAGTGCAGGACTGTCTGGTTATATTACAGTGTCTATCTTCTCATGTGTCAGCAACAAGTAATGCTGAAGGAGGCCTAATTATCATATTCACAGTGGTGCAGGTAGTAAAACAGTTATGCTTTGCATTGCTCAGGATGTTCAGAGCTGAAATAGATAAACTATGTGGGAGACTAGTAATAGGTAATTATTCTCTACTTACATATTCAGCCTCATAATTCTAAATTAAGGTAAGTGGAAAAAGCTTATAAAATATTCAAAGCTCCTTTATCTTTCCTCCTCCCTCTTATTAGAAACTGTGCATGAATTTGCATAGAATAAACTGAGCTCATAAATCAAAGAAGAAACTGCAAGAATGCTCTTTGTAAGTTATAATTTAAGGTTAACTGTAGCACATTTTGCTTACTGTATTATTAATGACTTTCGTTCACTCATGACAAGATTACATATTAAAAATTGTTGGTAGACAAAACTCAGTTCATAATCAATTTGCTTCTTAATGTGAGCAATCTGCGTGCATCCCTACGGCAGAGGCAGGTTTAGTGAGGATAATGGAAGGAGTGCCTTGGGAAGAATGGTTCTAACACCGTTGGGCTCCCTCAGGGGTGTGATTGACAGGCAACTTCAAAGGGGAATTAAGTGACTGGTGAAGGGCAAACCCTGGATGGCTCAGTCAGGGCTCAGGGCTGCTCCCTGGGGTTCTGGTATCAGACTCCACCCTAAATGAGCCTGCTCTTTTTCAGTTTCTGCAATTCTACCTACGGTGCTTTATACTTTCCAACTACTTGCCCATGCTTGAAATGCTTTTATCCTTATAGCCTCATTTTTAAAATTTTTATCACATCTATTTACCAAGAAGTGTATTTCTTTTTACTATGAAACAAGCCCAATTTCCAAATGCTTTCTCAAATCAGGTTTTCAGATTCTCTGGTCCTTCTCATTGTCTCTTGTTTGCCTTCCTGTGTTGAGATTTTCAGCCAGTTCCTCCCTTTGCTCCTTGCTTCTGTGTCTTGGCATTTCTGTTTCCTTTAGAAACGCTCTTTCTCCTTAACTCCAACAAAGCAATGCCAATTTCTCTCTGCAGTTACAGCTTCCTGCCACCCCCTCTCCACCTTCTTGGACCCCCCAAGGGGAAAGTTTTTCATTATAGTACATTTAGATACCAGCTGCTTTCTGATGCATGTGAAACAGAAAGACTTATACTCTCTCTTGGCTGGAGAAGCAGAGAGATGGGCAGGATGTTCACAAGTTATTTTACTGGAAATTAGCATGGGCGGGTTTGATATTATGCTTGGATCTTGTGTGGTGGTTCTGGTTCTGCCTCGGGTACCTCTTTTGAGGGAGAATAATCCCCGATCTATGTACATTCCTGGGTGTCTTCTGAATATATAAGACATTTAAAAATGTTATAATGAAATGTGATATCATTTTATTTATTTTACTATTTTATGTATTTTAGTATTTATTTTATTAATGTGTTTTTATTCCTACTGGTATAGACTGAGATGAATTGCATTCATTTATATAGAGAATGTGTTGAAATTATGTCTAAAACCTTGAGCACACTGGAAACATTTGAGGTTTTAGCTGCTTGGGGTAAGAAACTGTTGATTGTGGACATAATGGTACCTAAACAATTAGCAAGCATTGACTATAGACTCTAAAATATCACCATGGAGGATTGATGAGAATTTTCATTTGATGCTTATTTCTAAGGCCTTGGGCCCACTTCCCGCCTTATCCTCCCCAGCCTCATAGGTCTCCAACCCTGATGCCCTCCGAAGGCAAGTGCTCCTACAAAACATGCAGAGGAGCCTCCTGCTATGCCAGAGGGGGTACAAAGAAAAATAATGTGTCAAGACAGGGCCTCTGGGCAGGAATGAAAAGAATCAAGACTGAGAAATGCAGGAGGTAGCATGGGGACTTGAAAGGAGAGGTGATTCATCTCCAATGTAAAAAAACCCAGGCCATTAATTAAACTAAAATTAAATACGGGTGATGAAATGAAAAGTCAAAAGAGACTCTGTTTTCCTCTGCCCAACCATTAAAATTGAGGCTTCTTAAGGAATGGGTCCTCAGTTTTTTCTTACTTGACTCACCTGTTGGGTGACCTCATTACTCACTGGGCATCAGCCCCGTCTCTTAACTGATGACTGGCATCTCTAAGCATACTCTCCAGAGCTCAGGGCTGTGTTCCCAAGCTTCTCTCCTCCCTGCCATGCCACAGTTTCTGCCTCCTTACAATTCCCACACAGTGCCTGGAAATTACAGTGTCTCAAACAGAACTCATCTTCTTCTCCATCCAAACAACTCCGTGGACTTTCTGTCTCTGTGCATGGCACTGTCATTCATCCAGCCCTCTAAACACCATCTTGTGAGTGTTTCTACTTCATCTGCCACCTCTGGGCTCCAGGCCCTCACAGTGCTATCCAGCATCTCCCAGATAGTTTGTCACTTGCAATGTCTGGGACTTGCCATAGTGCAGGCTCTTACTCCTGGGCCATTGCAGTGGGCTCTTTGCTGGTTCTTTTGCTGAAGGTATTTGCTCCCAGTCTACCATCTATACTGCCATAGAGTGAGCTTTCTAAAACCAACCTTTGGTCATGTCATTTTCCTTACTTAAAATTCTTCACTGGCACCTGGTATGATAAATTCATATTTTTCAGCATGGTATATATAAAACTCCATATCTTCTCCTTTGCTAGCTTTCTATTATCTTCTACTTTTCAACTATACATTTCTTGAATTCAAATCAAACATCTCTCTTTTTCAATCCCCCCCTCTATTTTTCTCTACTATAAAACCTAAATTTTAGGCAGTAACTCCTTTTTCACATTCAGCCAGAGGCAGAGCTTTTATTTCTGTGATGTTGCTAAAAATGTTAATTTAATTCATTAAAAATGTATTGTGCATCTTTTATGAAATTCTAGGAGTTGGGGAAGTTGGGGAGTGAAGGCGCAGTTGAGTAAAAGCAGACAGGATGGAAAAACAGAGAAGACCCAGAGGATTCCCAGAGTCTTTAAGCAACCCCCCTGTCTTTCCAAGAGCACAGCAATCAGAAGCCCTGGGGAATAGTTCTGCTGAGCAGAGGCCACTCTGCCCTGAGACCAGTTGCAATCCTAGATGGCCTGACCTTCCTTTGAATGGAGACTGAGTAATGGATGCAAATGGATTGACTGGCACTTAAGAGCTATTTTCCCAGCTTTTTAAACACAGAGGCACAATACCCAGAATCAACACTTGAAATGGGACTCTTGTTATTGCAGTGTTTATTTTTCATATGGTTATATAACTCTAGGCGAGCTCACCTATAAGATTGTAGGCTGTCTCATTTGCGAAGGTCGGTTTGCCACAGGCAGGTATTTACTGTATTGCCATGAAGTCCATCAGAGAAAAAGGCCTTTATGTTAATTAAAGTGCCACATTGCCTTTGGACCTTGGGGGGAAGTGTGACATAGTACGCTGGGAGAGAGAAGGCCCCATGCTCTCTACCTAGCTGAGTATTCAGTGTTCTTATTTTGAGCAGAGCATCTCCAGAATGGGGGAGGAGAGAGAGGGAAATTAAGCAAAAAGGGAATGAAGACAAAAAAAGAGAGAAAACAGGCTTCTGTAATTCTGCCACTTGCTGGAAAGTCAGATAACAAAACTAAACATTACAATATAGGAATTGCTTCATAGCTCATTTGAAAGTTATCCTTTCCAAAGTCACAAAATCATTCACAATTAATTATCAATTGACTGACACAGACATATGCCATGGATTTCTGAGGGGATGAGATCAATGTGGATGGAGGCAGCACAAAGGGCCCTGAGAGAAGAGTAGTGCTGAAGTGTGGAATGGGAGGAACAGTGCTGCAAAGGTGGAAGGCAGTGGTGTCCTCTGGGTGATGGGAAGTTGCAGTTCCTTGATAATCCCAATCATGCAGAGAGCTGGCTGAAGCACATACATCCCACATTTGTATGTGTGCACATCGCACATGCAGAAACCTTTTCATGAGACTTGGACTGAAGTGCCCAAATTGAGTCTTCTATTTTGTGTTCAAGTCTATATTTTATATGTAAGCACATAGAATACCTCTTCATTTTTCCTCCTACTTAATTCCATTCTGCTCGAGGGTGCCAAAAACTATGGGTAATTTGTTGTGTATCCCTCCTGCCCTTTTCTATGCAGAGATAGATAGGTAGATAGAGATACATATTCATGTGTGTACATATATTCATATGAATTTTAAACCTAAATGAGATCATCTATATACATATGATTCTAATGAGTTGTTTAATGTATTGCTTAAACATGGATCTTGATGGGATCCTTCCCTGTCAGTTGCCTTCATTGTTTTTAGCTTGATGGTGTCCTATAATAAGGAAGCCTCAGAATTTGTTGAAGCAATATGTTACTGGTGGACATTCAGGTGTTTCCAGTTTTTCCTTATGGGCGTTAAAAAGTATATTGATACTTACAATTTTGGTTTAAATATACATTTGTCTATAGGATAGATTTACAAAAGCAGGATTACTAATTTTTAAAAAGCCAATGGTTTAAGTCCCATAAAGATTCTATCTATTTATATTCCACCAAAGCATATACTGTGTGTTAGTAACTATTCTCCCACATCAGTGTTTGCAAAATTAATGTGTGAAAAATTTTACTTCATTACTGTTTTAAAATATATTTTCTTGGTTACTAGTGAGTTTAACATCTTTTTATGTGATTGTTCATTTTATTTTTAAGTCTATTTTTATTGTCCCAAAGAAGCCATTTGTCTCATCTCTATTCCTCATTAATTAGAATTAAATCTGTTTGATTTCCACTGAATTTTTTTAACCATCAGATACCTAAGCCAAGTCATGTGAAAGTGTTAAGTGAGTTAAATAATCAATTGATCAATATGTGTTCACTAGGCAATTAATGCCTCTAGTCTGTGCTGGATATTGTTGGGTATACAGCTCTGGCTTTTAAGAAGCTTATATGATCTTTTAGGGTGATAAGGCTCAAACTGTAATCAATGACAGTACTACAGTTTACTAGACCCCAAGGGCTGTGGACAACCAGGGAAGAGAGAGGCTCTGTAGGTTAGAATAGCTAGGAAAAGCTTACTGAAGGAATTACAGTTCTGCTTGACCTTGAGAGACGGATGCTGGAGGAATGGAGTGCATTTTAGACTGGGGAGGTGAGCCGAGGTACTAAGTGGATTTCAGAGGGCAGCTAGGAGCTGCAGCCATCCTGCAGCAGAGATTATGGAGATCCATGGGAGTCTATGCATTGTTGAGCTGCCGTGAACATGGACCCAGCCCCATTATATACACAGAAATTACTGTTTCCCTCCCTATTGTGAGGGTCTGCCTCTGCCCATGCCCATCTTGACCTACCTTCAGGAGGCTATGTCAGGAAGTTTGGCTTTCAGGCTCAGGGTTCAGGAGGACAGATAAGGATAGGGCATGGCTCTGCCCTTCCAAGCTCTCCTGGATCCCCCAGGAAGCCACTGGATCTGGAACCTGCCTAATTGCAACCCCTAAAGCCTCATCATTTTGTCCAGAGGTGCCATTGCTGCAATTACTCTCTAAACCCAGAGTCAATTACTCACTGTGTGAATCACCCCCAAAAGATTGCTTTTTCCTTTTCCATTAGTATCACACATAATTGCACTCTGTGTGGTTCCTAAGCTCTTATTCCTGACTTCAATGTCCATGAGAATCTGGGTTGATTAGAAAGTCCCTTCATCTCCTATCACTGACCTCATTGACACTTTCCATAAGGTTTTTCGCTATTTTCTTCATTAACAAAACACCCACCTCCTACCATTAATTATTCAGCTCCTTGTGAGGAAAGAATCGCTGTGTTTTCCCTGCTGATTTTTCCATATGTTCATCCTTTCTTCTTTCTTGTTTGTCTTCTTATTAACAGGAAATGTTAACACATATCCTAGAGTTGTAGGGATGGTTGATTTTGATGCTACTGTACTTTCTCTTTTATAGCCACTATCCCTTGAGGACCCCATACTACCCCACCTCTTGGCTCTCAAGATCACCATGAGCTAACCAAGATCTCAGGCTTTCTGTCAATTTCAAGCTGCAGCTGACCCCTGTTTTCCCTCTCCTCCTGCTGTTCAATGCAGCTGTCCCATGTATTGCCTGCCCTTGGGGCTTATCAAAGGGGATCAACCAATTCATCATCAATAATTTAACGGCAGCATACTACCATAGCATGAGTTAACACAGGTAAGAGTCATGCTGTCCCCTCACAAGCAGTGACGGATAGGGAGAAGGAGAAGAAGATAGAATAGGGTGGATCATAATGTGGGATATCAACCTAGCTAGATGAGAGAAGGGAGCAGGCAGTCCTCCATCTGGAATCCAAAAAGCAATAGTGACCTCATTTCACATTTAGGCCAGAATGCATATGCAAAAGTCTCAGTCTGGTAAAAGGACTCATTAGTAGGGAATTTTGGGTAGTGGTGTTATTTCAAGAAAATCAAAATGTATTGACTCTTGGAGACATTGCACATGAAACACAAATAGCAGCAAAGGAGTATATGGTGGGATGAGGTGTTGGAAGGGCAGGAAGAGCAGGAACATAAAACAACACAGTATGTAAAAATTCAAGACAAGGTGGTTGAGGTTATAGGCCCAGGCCTATAAAGTGTGGTGCTTCAATGTCAACTAGGAAGTACTGGAAACCCAAGCTAAGGGGTCATCACTGAGAGTGAGCAAGCACAGCAGGGGCTTATAAGGAGGCATATAGGGGACATATAGGTATTTGGGAAATACTACACAGTAGGTAGCACAACCAAGTCTAGAGTCACTTACTGGTGGATGTGAACCCACAAATTTGATGCTAGCATTGTCCAGTGTTGGAATGAATACAACTTCATTCTTACCTCAAAGCAGCAGGATTTGCCTAGGTTGACAGGCCCATGTTGCTGCCTATTAGAAAATAGATCCAAAGCCTAAACTCCAGCTATGCTTCAAAAATAGGAAGTCAAGAGGACTCAATAATTTCAACATACAGTGAAAGCTGTGTTCAGCTTTAGTTGGAGTATCAGTTGGAGTTTTCCAGAGAAACAAAGCCAACAGAAAATCATGTATATACATATATATAAAATGTCTGGTTTCAAAACAATACAAGATATCATATAATTTGTAAATGAGAGGTATAGATAGCACTTCCAGGGTCACAAGAAATAACTGTGGGCTGAGCTAGCCAGTCATAGAGAGGTTGAGCTTCCTGAGGTCAATATCATTTCCAGACTTTACTCTCAGGACCTTGCACATAATAGATATGTAATCCACACCTTTCCACACGGGAATGATGGGCAGAGCAGCGTCTTGATGCTATTGCAATGGGTGCTCTTGCTAAAGGAGAAATTTTATTATGAAGAGAAAAGAGAAGTGAATACCGACCATGTGGAATTCCCATGATGAAGATGGATGGAGGGAAGAGAAAAGCATCAAAGAACAGCATTCATGATGTTAGTGATGATGATGATAACTTATTGAGCACTTTCTACAAAAATCATAGCTGACACTATAACACTTAGTGTCAGATATTACGTAATAAACTTTACATACTAATGAGGTTAAACATCTTTTTATATGATTGGTTGTTTTATGTTTCAACTCCTCATAACAGTACTGTAAGTAAAATATTATTGTTTCCTCTACTTATGTAAGGTAATTGAAGCTTGGAGAGGGTAAGTAATTTGCCTAGGAATGCACAGATAATAAGCAGCTGAGCTGGATTTAATGTCACATTTGTCTAATGTGAGCTATGAGCACTTACCTCTACTAGAAGCCCTCTTATGTAGTGTAAAGGGAACTGGTCATTGTAGATTAATCAAAATACTTAAATGCTCTTTCCAGGAGTAAAAAATCTTTGTCTGGATTCTGACATCTCTCTCTCTCTCTCCACTAGCATTTTGTTTTCAGGCAAGAAGCACTCTGCTCTTTTTCTCTGAGTAAACCATAACTATGATGCCTCATCTACTGTTTCCCATTTTGATTTCTTTAAAGTAATGCTAAATGTCATGAAAGATGACACTGAAGAGTTTTGTGATGTTTTTCTCCCTACAACTAACATCTCACTCTAATTCAACAGGGTTTGTTGTGCTGTTTTCCTCACATTGCCCTCATCAAATGTTTACAATTGAGTTTTCATGAAAGAAATAATTTTGTTTCTTGCATTCATATTGGCTTACATTATTATTTATGGCCTACATATTATTTAAAATCTGTCATTATAATAGAAAGCCCAAGTGGCAAAAATATGTTGGTCATAAACATGACTGACCCTCAGTGTGTATGAACCTCATAAATGGGAACAGGAATATGTAGGAAAACCAAGGACTGACTCCTAGTGCTTTCAGTATGCCTTGCACGTAAGAGAGAACATCAGTTAATCCAAAGTGTGGTGCTTCAGTGTCAACTACCATCCCTCACCAGACTATCTCTCAGCTGGAAGAGGAAGAATGCAAGGTCATGAAAGATGAGAGTTCAAGGAGTGAGTGCTACTGAAAGATTAAGGATAGTAAAAATTGCTTAAAATCTTACATTTTTATATACCTATGTGTGTTTGTGTGTGTGCAGGTGGGACTTTTTGGCAAAAAATAAGTTGTATCTTTTTTTTTTTTTTTTGAAACACAGTATCACTCTTGTTGCTCAGGCTGGAGTGTAGTGGCATGATCTTGGCTTACTGCAACCTCCACCTCCTGGTTCAAGTGATTCTCCTGCCTCAGCCCCACCGAGTAGCTGGGATTACAGGTGCCTGCTGCCATGCCCGGATAATTTTTGTATTTATTTATTTTTTATTTATTTATTTTTTTATTTTTATTTTTTGAGAAGGAGTTTCGCTCTCTTGCCCAGGCTGGGGTGCAGTGGCACGATCTCGGCTCACTGCAAGCTCCGGCTCCCGGGTTCGTGCCATTCTCCTGCCTCAGCCTTCCGAGTAGCTGGGACTACAGGCGCCCACTACCATGCCTGGCTAATTTTTTGTATTTTTAGTAGAGACGGGGTTTCACAGTGTTAGCCAGGATGGTCTCGATCTCCTGACCTTGTAATCCGCCCGCCTTGGCCTCCCAAAGTGCTGGGATTACAGGCTTGAGCCACTGTGCCTGGCCAATTTTTGTATTTTTAGTAGAGACGGGGTTTCACCATGTTGGCTAGGCTGGTCTCGAACTCCTGACCTCAGGTTGTCCACCCGCCTCAGCCTCCCAAAGTCCTGGAATTACAGGTATAAGCCACCATGCCTGACCAGTTATATCTGTTTTTGAAGGCAATTACAAAAACAGTGGTGAAGTTAGAGATCAGATTGTAAAGAATCAAGGAGTGTCTGAATGGTGCGGCAGTTGATAGCAGGTGAAAACTATTCTTTTGAGAAATTAGGTACACAGGTAAAAGAGAATGATAGGGAAGTTAATGGAGGAGCAAGAAGAGATTGACAAGATTTTAGCATACAGAAGACAAGATCATGTTTCTGGTGTGAGAGCAGTATGCTGATGGAGAGAGACATTGGGAGATGAAGAGGAAATAGGATGTAGAGAGGTGATGGAGAGGAGGTGCTACAAAAACAAAGGCAGATTGTACAAACATCAGCCCCCTGGAAGAGCAGAGAAAGCTCTGACAGAAAGGTAGGGATCTGTAAAAACACTAAGACAAGATTCTGCAACTTCTTCAAGAAGAGACTCTATTTATAGATCTATAGAAAAGCACAACATTTTTAGTGCAGTGAGGTTAATGGAGGTAAAATACATATAGTGATGATATAAATGAGGAAATAAACAACTGTTTAGGAAGGAATTTTCCAGGCAAACTAATGGAGAGGAAATTCTAGGCAGAATAACAGGTGCAATCTCGGAGGCAGAAAAAGGAGAGTTCTGACTAGTGGTTTTATGTGGCTTCTGAACAGAGCAGACAGGGTGGGGTGGCTGAGGTTAAAGGAGGACAAATTGGCAGGGATGAGCTTTTTTTTTTTTTTTTGCTTTTATTTATAATAAGGTGATTGGATTTTACCCTATAGTTTGAGTGCTTTTTACTAATATTGACTTTTGACAATCTGATTCATGTCTATCACAAAGTTACAGACGGGATGGCACAAGAGACACTTGATAACTGGAACATTCTTCTGAGAGTATCAGTTTCATAACTTCCCTGTTTCAGGAGGTATTTCTGCAGAAAATCTTAAAGAAATATATAGGATTTGAAGCATAAAATAAAGTGTCCCTGTTCCATAATTTAGGCCTAATGAGAATTCTCAAAAGGTATTTTTCTGATCTAGAAAATAAGGTGAAAGACACGTAAAGGTTAAAATGTACAGGTTAACTTTATGTTTACCAAATCATTTTTAATTTTCACAAAGAAGAAAGAAAGGGAAGAATAACAAGGAGACTTCTGTCTGAGGTCCCAAGGCAGAGGTAAAAGGCTGGAAGAGAAGATAAATATGAGCTCTCATCAGAGAAGAGAATTGCTCTCAACCCAGGCAGGGAGAATTGGTCTAAAGGAAGGAAGGGTTTAGTAAGACTTTCTGAGGCTTCTAAGTCTTCCATGAGTTTTCTTTCTTTTTTTTATTTTTTGTAAAAAAACATCGACCAGAAAGCTTTGTTGTCTAGGAAAGGGTAAAAGGATGTCTGGCTGAATTGGAATTGACAAAACTAGGCAACTCAGACAGGGCAGTCTCAGGAGCAGCCTTTAACCACAAAAGAGATATTGAAGGCGATGCAATCGATAGAGCTGGAGCGGACAGGGAAGGAAGATGATGAAACCCATCAAATTCGATCACTGGGCAGAAGTGGTCAGCGTCAGCTTCCTCAGGAAGGGTCACTCGATGCCAGCCCCCTTCCAGGGACTTTGACCTTCCCTGCTGATTACCTTCTTAGGATCACAAAATTTTAGTGTCGGGAGAGAATAATGCATGCTACACTGGGATCCCTTTCACTGTGGCCTACATGAGTGAGTTTCCTGGACTCATGGTTTACAGAGATGCCAACTCACCTGCCTAATATATTTGATTACTATGACCTTTCTCCCTGAAGATATATTCGTTTATTCATTAATTTGTTCACTCATAAGTTACTTCCATCCATAGTAGGTTTCAGGAAATCTGTCTACAGATTCTTCATGACTTCTCCCATCAAAAAATGGAGTCTGTTTCACCCTGATTCGGCTCCTGACCTGGCCTAACAGAACGGAATATGAGAGAGAGACATGTGGAGAAACATGTAGCGAGAGTCCCTGACTGTCCTAGTCATCTTGGCAGTGTCTGAACCAAAGCATGTGTTCAAGCACAGCCAACATCATGTGAAGAGGAAGAGATGAGCTCCGCTGAGCCCAGCCCAAAATGCTGACCCACGGAGTCCTTCATGAACAAAAGGACTCATAATAGACATTTTAAGACAGTAAGTTTTGGGTAGTTTATTATGTAACCCAAGCTAATTGATACACCATTTAAAGATAAATTTAAGAAGACTCAAAATAGAAAGGATACAGAAATATATTCTGCAGAGTCTCTCGGGGCTACTGGAAGACCACTAACGGAGTTTAAGAGAAAAGATGAACTATCTTAAAACTGTCCTAATAAATGGTCCATGAGCATCAAGAATACAGTCAGGCAGAACTCCGAGTACATTTTGATTGCACTTAGAAAACATCCCTCCAAATGATTGCATTGTAACAAGAAAACAATGGTATGCATTGTTTTTATAGAGGGGGCTCTCAGAAGCAAAAGAAAGAGAGGCACTGTCACTGGGAGAGCGAGGTGCAGAGTGTGTCAGGGCATCTCTTAAGTGGTGGGTATGTGCCTGCAGCAGAGTGGGATGCATCTGGCTGTGAGCTTGATCATGTGCCCAAATTCACCCACTTTCTCTCCTTGCTCTGTTCCCTTTTCATCAAACAACGCTTGGATTATGATTTGGCTTCCTGGATATATTTGTCTATAAGGAAGAACATGCTTATCCATCACCAACATCTCATCTATTTAATAGTTATATTTCTTATTGTATATTAATGAATTGAGCTTCTGTGTTTTATAGATTGTCTCTGTAAGCTTGATTAGTGCATTTGTTATGCTACTCGTTTGATTTTGAGCCTGGAGTGAAAAGAATGGTGAATTCACCAAACACACATCCTCTTTAAGTGCCAATCAGGCTCTTTGACTGGTAATACTTGACCTCATTTGTACCTTGTCTTCAAACTGCAGCAGAGTTCAGATCCGTGATGCACAAAGCAATGCTCTTTTCACTTCTCCTTGTTGTTAATTATAATACTAGCTAATGTTTCTTGAAGGCTCACTAGGTACCAGACATTGCTTTAAAGGCTTTCCATGGATAACCTTATCGAAAATTCACAATGACCCTAAGAGTAAGGCTATTCTAATTTTACAAATGAGGACACTGAAAGCCAGAAAAATTTGTAACTTTCCCAAGGTCACAGAGGCAGAAGAGGGCTGGGATTCAGACCTAAGAGCTGAGATTCAGAAAGCTTTGCCTATGACCACCAAGCTACATTGCTTGGCCTGCTAGGCATGGTGTTTTTCTCTTATTCCTTCTCTTTAAGAAGAAATCCAGAACACCTCCAAATACCTATCAAATTAAACCAAAGTCTTCTATGTGGCTTTCAAGGCCCTCTGTAATCTGATCTCAACATATTGATAGAACTTCAACTCCCATGTCTCATTTAACTTTAACAATCAATTACTTGAAATGTTTTATATGCCAGACATCAGGCTCTGTGCTGACAGTGAAATGAAGATGAGTAAAAGACTTTGTAAACTAAATAGCAGGTGAAACCCAAATCTGTGAAATATAACCAGCAAAACTAGGCAGAAAGTAAATGACACTGTAAACATTTATAGCAGAAGAAATTCACTTCTGACATGAAGAGGAGTTGGTTATAAGACACCCAAATGAGGATTCTGCTGGACCAAGAGGAAAAAGAAAACAATTCATTACAGATAAGAAGAACACTATAAGCCAAGACAAGATCTTAAAAGCACCATGGCCATTATAGGAACAGTAAATGGACAAGTATGATAAAAGCAAGGGGTATGATTGCAATGAATGTAAAAAATAATCCTGAAGTTGTGGACAGGTAAGAGGCTTAGATATGAAGTGATAGGTCTGGTCTGAGAAGAGAAATTGCATATTGTGATTTTAGTACATTCACAGTGAGCTGATTGTTGGAATCTTGAGAATTGTGAGGATATGAGTGTAGACTAGCAAAAGTAACTAGAGTTAGAAAGGACTAATCCTTCAGTTCCCTGTTACTACCTGGCTCCCTGGCATCCTGGCAAACCTGATAAAGAATAGTGAGATGCCGCAGGCAATAACTCGTGTTTCCTGAGGTGCATTCCAGGGTTCAGTATTCACTTGAAATTCTCCTCAGTTGATGCTTTCCAGGGTCACAATGTTAATGATAGGCCTAGTATATACTCTTCTTATATATTTGCAAAGCCAAACAAGACATTAAAGACTCCAAAAAGTTCTGCAGCACAAAAATGTGTTTAGCTCTATTTAGCTTAGTTTCCCAAACTAGTTGTTATGCAATTTACCTTGATTCCTGCAAACACTGTTATTATCTCATCGGTTAGTGTTCCCTTCTGTTGAAGCTTTGGGAATCTTCTAACTAAGTGATGTCTTTGATGAAATAAATGCTGCAATGCATCTTCTCCTCCAATTTGGGAACAGTAGACAGAACACAGAACTCACACCGGGGCAGCTTAGCTCTGTCCTTCAGGACTGACCAACAGTGTGATTGGATGAATAATGGAGTTGAATCAATATTTTCCCATAGGCTGAGTGGGGCTGATGACTCCTGTCTTCTCTCCTACAAGCATCACAGGAATGGAGTGAGCTAACAGGTTGATAGTGTTTCATATATACAGGGAGGGCTACTGGTTTTATCCCCAGGGTTTTAGTCTGAATACTGAACCAGGTCAGGAGTGTGTTAATATTATAACCAGATAATTTATTTGTACCATTTTCTCTAAACTCAAGTGATCTGAAATAATATGGTTTCAATATTGGCCCCTAATCTTGAGTAATCTCATAAAAGAAGAATTAATTTTAAGAATAAGGAGACATAGTCTGGCTGCCAATTGCCCTAAAAATGATCTGTGTGAAGGGGCTCAGGATATGCCCCTCAAAATATGTCACTTTGGTATATCGATTGTTTTGAGCTGAAGGCGATACGGAAGCAGCAGATGCAAGAGGAGCTTTCTGCCTAAAAGCAGGGCATAAATTTTCCTTTGTAAAGGGGCCTCCTCATCCCATACCAGGAAGTGCTGAACAACTCTCATCACTAGAGATAGCTTGGGTCTTCATAACAAACCTTACCAAACCACTCTTATCTACTACACATTTCCTAGTCACCTTCTCATAGTTTACCATCTGTAGGATCCCAAACTACCTTTATATCCACTTAGTCACTTAGTCAGTTTATTACCATTGGTTAAAATAGCATATAAGCCCTCAGAACCAGCTGTCTCTTTGAGCTTTTACATATCTTCTGTGAAGCCCCTATGTGTGTAAAAATATTAACATCAATACAGAAACATATGCCTTTTCTTCTGTTTATATTTCATCTGTTTAATTTGCTGGCCCCCCCTGCTGCAGAACCTGAGAGGGCAGGGGAAAATGTTTTATTCTTCTAAATGTGCAAAGGTCCTACAATGGAAACTTGAGAAACAGGATTCTAATGCAGAAACAGACATTTATTCTGATTTGACTGGGGCGAGCCAGTTATCTTTCGTTCCTGCTACTTCATGATATTTGGAAGGAGGATTTTTGACTAGGCTAAGGTCAAAGTCATCTCTGGATCTAGCACCGACGATTATATTAGTGCACAAAAGCACTGCTCCACTTTTGTGATCATGAAGAAGGGACACATTAAAGAGTGATGGAGGATTTCAAATCCTCTCTTATTCTGAAGAGACGTTGAGGATTTCTGATCTTATTTTCTCACAAGTGTAGACTTTTCTTACAGGAAAGAATCCAGATTCAGTATGTAAATGTACTATTGGAAAGTTGGGGTTTTTAATGTTTAATTTCCTGGTAAGTTTCCAAAGCCCAGTGAGTACCTGTTGGACTCCTTTGGTACATTTATCCACACTACCTTTAGCATCTATTCTGATACCTGGTTATCAGCTTAGAATTCACCTCCTAACTACAGAGGATCTGCCATATTAATTCCTGAGCTCCAGAGATTAGGGACTATCATGCTGTGGCTGATCTAAATTTCCAAGAAGGTAAGCCCCCTTCCCAGAGCCCCAGTAAAGAAAAGTAAGATGGGAGGCCAAGGTGGGAGAATCACTTGAGCCCAAAATTTGAGACCAGCCTGGGCAACATGGTGAAACCCCGTCTCTACAAAAAATACCAAAAAATGGCCGGGCGCGGTGGCTCATGCTTGTAATCCCAGCACTTTGGGAGGCTGAGGCTGGCGGATCACGAAGTCAGGAGATCGAGACCACCGTGAAACCACGACTCTACTAAAAATACAAAAAAAAAAAAAAATTAGCCGGGCGTGGTGTCGGGCGCCTGTAGTCCCAGCTACTCGGAGAGCCTGAGGCAGGAGAATGGCGTGAACCCAGGAGGCGGAGCTTGCAGCGAGCAGAGATTGCGCCACTGCACTCCAGCCTGGGCGACAGAGCAAGACTACGTCTCAAAAAAAAAAAAAAAAAAAAAAAAAAATTAGCTGGGCCTGGTTGTGCATGCTTGTAGTCCCAGGTACTCAAGAAGCTGAGGTGGGAGGGTCGCTTGAGCCCAGGAGAGCAAGGTGGTAGTGAGCTGTGATCACACCACTGCACTCCAGCCTCAGCGACAGAGTAAAATCCTGTCTGAAAAGAAAAAAAAAAAAAAGGAAAGAAGAAGAAAAGAAAAGAGCTAGTTTCAGCAGCTCAACTGTAGGGATCACAACTTCCCTTTTTGTTGTTTTATTATTTTTTGCTTTTTGGTGGTTCTCCTGGATATATTACTAATAGGCTAATCGTTGGGGATGTTGGAGGGAGAATCAGAAGGGGAGCACTGGGCATTGTAACAATCAAAAAGAGTGGATCCATGGATAAAAGTATTTAGGGAAGGATCTGGTTGGAGGAAACAAATGTGTCAGGCTTAAGATGTGTAGCAAATATTTTATTCTTTGTTCTTGCTTCACTTGGACTGAGAAATCTGCTCATGGAGTTGGCAGTGAGATAGTCTACCAACCCCAGAAATGCCAATATGTCAAAAGGAAACCTTTTCCCTTCAGCAAATAAAATATTAAGTGGGCTCAAGGAAAGCCAGTGGGAAGTGGCCTGTAGTAGGAGATGAAAAATTAATTTTAATGCATGGGAGACTAAGTAATTCACTTATTTCACAACCTCAATCAATTTTAATATTTTAGTATTTAATGCGAATGTGGTGCCTCTCATAATATTTTAAAAGTTGTTTCTCACTCTTTGGCTTTTGCCCTACAAGTTCTTTCTGTTTTTTTAGCCATTTTTCTGAGTATGCTGATAGGGAGGTTTCCATGGATTTAATATTACTCCAGGCAAGAATCTATCCTCTTCTACTCTCACTAGTTTAAAAAGTTCTAAGTTTATTAAATAGGGAGCAAAGAAAGTAGAGAAGATCCCAAGCCAGCTTTTAGGCAGGCTGATTTTTGGAGAGCACCCTGAACCCTGAGAGCCTCTCAAGTCTTCCAGGACAGGCCATTGTGTGGAGAGCAAAATGGAGTCATTTAGTCATTAGTTCCTCAGATTCAAGCCCAAGAGGGGAAGCTGTCGGCCTCTCCCCACAATTTAGACACTTATCTTACAAATTCACCAAGCTCGGTGATTTCTGAACAATGCCAGCTGTTAGGGAGCCATTTCCCTGGCATTCTCCCCATAATTTGATTTGAAAGGAACAGATTAAACTCAGCCCGACCCAGAACTGTCAGCCCAGTGCCCTCAAAGAGTTGACAGGAAAAGAAAAAAAAAATCCGCAGACCCTTTCAGTTGAAGAAATCACCTTTACCTGTGCATTAAGGAGAGACAATAAGGCATGGGCCAGAGGGCGAATGGATATTACCAACCATGGAGATTTCTCCTCCCAGAAAGATGGACTAAAATGAAGACTACAACTTTTGGGTAATATTAATTTTAGGAATAAAAGTTCAGTAGTACTTACACGGGCATCAGCTGGTATGACTGTGTTAGCATTCTCAAGATACTTATAACAACTAAGTTTTCCAAGATGTGGTGATACCTCTTCTAATTGAATCATAAACTTGTCTTTTTATTTTTCCCATATCTGGGTAAATATGAATATCAGAATGTTTACATTTTATTAAATGCTTTTTGACTTAATCCTCCCCCACAAGGATGATTTACATGATAATGTTACCTTTGTTTCTTTGTTTGGGTCATTCATTTCTAGAGAGGTTAACTTGCTCCAAGTGAAAGAGCTAATAAATGCAAGAGCTGGGTTTTGGTTCAGGGCCTTTTCTCATCTTCACATCCTGGAGCCTTAGTCACAATGCTTTGCATCTTCTCTGAAAAATGCAATGTAGAAGTGTGTTAGAAAAGTTCTAACTATTGGAATAGCATGATTTTTCACTAATACCATCACTCATATTCTTGCAGAATATAAGCGCTTTAAAAATAGTCTTCTTGAGCTTGTTCTCATTGTCCTTCTGCTCTGGGCTCTATTTCAGTTTATTGAGGGACACTTTCAGAGGACCACGATTTCCTCTGTTGACACTATCCTCTTAATTTAACGGCAACTCCAAAATATTTCTAATTTCATTTGATCAATAAGTCAGTGTTTAATATGAAGAAATGTATTATATATTCATAACATAAAATACGATTTCAGTTTATAAATAATCCAATTCTCTTTTTTTCATAGATGAACGAAGAGCCAGGCGTAGACATTCACTTTCCCAGAGACACACAACTTTCTGGGTGTCAAGCCAGAGCTGGTCCCAGTATCCTGTTTCCTAATCTAGTGCTTGTTCTAGTGTTTCATTTCAAAGACATTTATACTTTTTTTACACCACTTCTTAGAATAATGAGATCTATATATATATATTGTCTATAATATGTATATATGTAAAATTTACTGTGTACATTAGCACTTTTATTTTTCTCCTTTCACCCTTTTAATGTAACATTTCATATGGCTTCCCTGTTTTCAGCAATTATGCCTCAATGTTCCCCCATTTTTTCATTCACAACAGTGCCTAGGACAGTTCCGAGAAAACATTAAGTCCTCATTAATTATTTAATGATTGATTAATCATCTTTGAGATGAATTTGCATGCATTTATGATTTTAAATTCCTCAGTATGTCATTTTTATTATTTCCTATTTATTTTTTATTGGTAGACTTCTATTAAACTCAGAGGTCATCTTGTGGTGCTGAGACTCTGAAACCTATATTCCAAGAGCAACTAGGACACCATAGAATTTGGTTCTGTTAATAGCTCCTTTGACATTGCTGAAAGTTACTAAATCTAAATTTCCATTCCCATATGCCAAGATGCCTCCCAGTGATAAAAAGTAATGAAACTGCATTAAATAACAGAAATGCTTGCCTTAAGACCCTTAGGGGGTACCTTTGTCTTCATTCTGCGTCCTTTGAACTTGGTGTGATGGAGTGGAGACTTGGTAGGAAAGGAGACACATAGGTGGGCAACCAGGAAAGTATTTGGGAGAGATGATTTGAAAGAGAAGGATATTAAAGAGGGACCCCAGACTTAAATAGGGGTTTACCTTTACTTGGGTTCCTAAGTAATTTTTGTATGAAGCAATGTAAAAAGATAGAATTTTGCTTTAAGGATTCCCAGAGATTGAAGGGCAAGTTAACCAACTTATAACTACACAGTGCAAATCATTTCACCTGAGGGGAAATACACACATGCATATGTGTCTGCGTCTTTGTGTGTATCAAATAAATAATATTCCTTGTTGATTCAGTTAACTGCTTTGTACTTGAAAGGACATAGGATGGCTTATAGAGATTAATCAACTATAATTGTATAACACATTAAGAGAAGGTAAGAAAGAAAAATTAACAACAAAAGAGATTTAAAATGAAGCCAAGAATGAAGCATATATAAAATACATAGCATATAAAAAGGGTACATTTGATCTAGGTAGGTCAATAAAACTCTAGGGTCAAAGAGTTCTGATATTCATGAGCCATGTTACTTTGGACAAGTTTGTTCATGAATTTGGATAAGATTTTGTATGTGCTGTTGACATGGACAGGAGACAGGGAAATACTGGGTAGAAGAGGGCGGTTCCCTGGCAAAGACCCCACCCTCAAGTCGGGAGACCTGTGGCCCTAAATGGGGACAGGCATTGCTGTTTTCACACCCAAAAAGTTACCTTTTGGCCTGCCATGCCTCCAGATGAGCAGGTGAGGAGATGAGGAGACAAGCAGACAGATGGCAGAACGACACAGCAGAGAAAGAGAAGAGGAGGAACTCCTGAGTGCCAAGAGTTCAGCTGGGGGCAGTTGGAGAGGAGTTTGACCACTGGACTGAAGTTCTGGGAGAAGATCATCTTCCCACTCCATACCCGCTTCCAGCTCCCCATCCATCCTGCTGAGAAACACCTCCACACTCAGTAAAACCCTGCATTCATCCTTCAGGCCCATGTGTGACCTGATTCTTCTGGGATGTTGGGCAAGAGCTTGGGATACAGAAAGCTGTCACACTGGCCCTCTGCCCTTGAGAAAAGGCAGAGGGGTCCATTGAGCTGTTAACACACTCAAGCTGTCCAAGGATGGCAGAGCTAAAAGGGCACACTGTAACACACACACACCTGGGCTCCTGCACCTGTCTATGTGCTCCCCCTCCCCTCAGGGGTTTGAGTGGTGGCAACAGCCCAACAGGCGAGCCACACCCATGTCACATGTCCTGCAAGGGGGATCAATGAACTCTCCCATTTCACTGTGTTTTCAAATACTTACAGAATATTTTCCCTGCCCTGTAGAAACTGGCAGTCTAAGTAGGAAAATAAGACTTACTCTATGGAAATGATTAAAATGGACTTTTGTAATTACATATACATGCTCCATATCTCTTAAGCCTTGATCTCATCCTGTTTGCTTCTGTTTTAGCCATGCTGCTGCCAATGCTCCCTGCCCGCTTGCCCTGTGGACAGTCACCTCTGGTAACAGGTGTGTTCTGTCTTGTCACTTCTAACCCAAGGCATTCGTTTTGGACAGAAGGTTCAGGGAAATCCCTTCCACTGTCAGCAACTGGAGTGTCTTCAACATTTTTCTTGAGTCACCATCTTTTGCTGTATTATTTTTTCTTTTATTATTTTTCTTTTAACCAAAGTCTTATCCTATCCCAATTTTTATTTATTTTATTTTTTTTTTTGAGACGAAGTCTCACTCTGTCACCCAGGCAACAGAGCAGTGACAGAGCAGAGTGCAGTGGGGTGATCTTGGCTTACTGCAAGCTCCACCTCCCGGGTTCACACCATTTTCCTGCCTCAGCCTCCCGAGTAGCTGGGACTACAGGCACCTACCACCACGCCCAGCTAATGTTTTGTATTTTTAGTAGAGACAGGGTTTCACTGTGTTAGCCAGGATGGTCTCGATCTCCTGACTTCGTGATCTGCCCACCTCGGCCTCCCAAAGTGTTGGGATTACAGGCATGAGCCACCGTGCCCGGCCTCTATCCTATCCCAATTTTTAAAATCTAATTTATTTTTCCTCCAGGATCCTCCATACATCTACATCACCCAGTGCCCTCAGGAGCACATCCAGTCCCTATATCACAGCCTTTGTCATTTCTATCACTCTCCGTGCCTGCATTTGCTCTTGCCCCCTGGGGTTTTACTCTCATTTAACTTTGACACGTCTTCACTACCTCCTTGAGAGGAACTCCAGGGGCCTAGAAAGAACTGCTGGAAGTGGCTCATATGGTTTCTCAGAGGCTGTAAGAATTGGATGATGTAAATTTTAGAGGAGAGGGTTGTTATGTCTTGAAGGAACACAGCTGTGAGACACTTTTGCTACTCACTGATGAGAAGGAAGCCAGTGCTGGGATAGACCAGTCTGAAAGAAGTTGAGTTGACCCTAAAGTCCTAAGGCCCAGCATTCAAAGGTGGAGAATAATTCTACCTGATGCAAACTGAAGTTTGAATCCAAGAGGACAAAGCTGTAAAAATTTCCTGAAAGTAGTTGGATTCCAGGTATCACACAAGATGTTAGTATGCAGTAATGTATGCAACACACGTCAGGTTGCATGGAGCTTTCAGAACATCATGATCAGCCTCCATCTAAATACCCACAAGAATCCTCGTTTCGGAAACCTTATGGAAATGAATCCCCATAAGAAAAGCTATATTCTATGGCTACAGAAGTTCCCGTCTTAATAGTTTAATGAATATGTTTGTAAAACTTACGAATGTTTTAAATTTTTAAGAGGAGATATTGAGCATAATTAAAATTTGTAGCTTTTCAAAGTCATCATAACAAATATATATTATTTTATATTTTTAATTTTGTGGCATTATTGGGAGCTTTTATGATAAAAAAAGGCTATCTGCCTTTACTATTAATGACTTCAAATTATAGTGATGCTTGGCTTTCTACAACTTTTCATTGTTTTACTGCAGTATTTATATAATACATATACACATATATCTCACAATAATACCATATGTGTTTATGCATGTGTATGACTATATACAATATATAGTGACCTACATAAGCTTTTAAACTACCTCTTTCAGTTTATTAAAAATAGATATGTCCCTAATTATGAGTCTTTAAATCTTCTAAGATCAATACTTTCAACTTAATGTTATAATTTTTAGTATGTTATTATTTCCAATCAAAATAAATGTTGGGGTAGCTCAGTGGCCAAAGAAGTTCAGACCATTCAATCAATCTCATAGAGGTTGTGGGCTGTCCACAGAGAAAATGTTATCACCCACCTTTTCATTGTCAACAGGCAAATCCAGGCACAGATTCTGTTCCAAGTCTTTGGAAAAAGTAGATACAGTTGGGGAAAAATATTGCTTTTTAGAAATCTGAACACAAGACTGATTATACATTTAATCAATGTACCAGGTATCCCATTCCATGACTCGGTGATATAGCTTTTCCTGAGGCCATGGAATTAATGTATCCTTGGAAAATCCCATGTAACAACTCCTTGAGCACCGATTAACCTTGAAATATGGGGTAAAAATCATGCTTTGGTGTCTCAATTTTCTGTTTTTCTTGGGATCCAACATCAAGAGTTAGAGACCTCCTGAGAGACAAATCATTTGACTGAGAAGACTGTTTGTTGTTGTTCTGCTTGTACTTGAACTGATGGGAATTGGATGTCTGGGATCAGCAGTGGAGCGGGAACAGATAAACATACACAATATGAGTGGCAAGAGTGGAACTAAAGACTGATGCCAAGAATGAAAACTGGCTGTCTAAAAAGAGGATGCCAAGAGCCAAGTGGAAAAGTACCAAGATTTGTATCAGGAAATATGAGGCTAAATCAGGAAGTTGGAGGGAACCTGAGACTGAAAAAGTTAAGAGGAAGCTATGGTGTGGTATTTCCTTAGAGTCTGACATTGGGCAACTGTCCCTAAATGTGTCCCTTCTGCACTTGTACCACAGGCAGTTTCCTGGAGCCTGGCACTTTGATTTTATTGTGGGATTTCTCAAACATTGGTTAATAGTAGACTTTCCAGGAAGCCTTGTTAAAGGCATAAATGTCCTTGTCCAAAACCTAAAATACTGGTTTAGGGCAAGAATTGGTAATTTTTTTGTATAAAGTACCAATAGTAAATATATTTGGCATTGTGAGCCACATGATCTCTATTGCGACTTATCATCTCTGCTCATCTAGCACAAGAACAGCTATACATAATATGTAAATAAGTGAACGTGGCTGTGTCCAACTAACAAATCTTTATAAAAAAGGCAGTATGCCAGAACTGGCCCAAAGACCGTTTTGCTGACTTGTGGTTTAGAACAGTATTATTCCTTTCCCCAACATAGTAATCTAATACATCTTGAAAAGAAATTAGCAAAACATGGTGGCTTCAAAATAGAAAGCCAACTGTTTCTCTTAATGATCTATGTAGTTTTGCAGATAATGTTATTATTGGTGCTCAATATCTCTGTGTTTAAACGTTGTCAAGAGATGGATGTACAAAAATGTGGTGGCAAATATAGTTTGTTTTGGAAGCTACTGGAAAAGGATCCTGGTTCTCCAAGTAACTCACTCACTTACCTGCTCTCATGTTAGAAGTTCCACCTTTAGCAGGTCAATTCCATTCGTAGCAAAAATACGATTCCTGAAACAGTATGCAAATTAAAGAAGAGAATATTTATTCCTACCTTCATGGAGGAAGAAGAGCAAATTTCTGTCTGACAATTTAAAGACTTCTGAGAATGTAAGCAATATTTATTTATTGAGAGGAAAAATGATTTGAAGACAAAACTATGGAGATTATTCTAGGCTAGCATCCAGGATTAACAGCTAAGTGAGATTGTTTATGAAGTCCTTTTCAGTGAGACAAGGGTTTATTGGGATGTGGGACAGAGGGAAGAGGAATGTAGATTTAATGTTTAGTTTAGGCAGGCTTTCTGTGTGTGTGTATGTGTGTTGTGTAGGACATGGTTGTGAAGGCAATGATAGCATGTGTTAAAGAAACGAGCAGCATTTAAATGAAATGTTCCCAAAGACATTCTAGTCAAACCCAGCTCCTCCATTAAGGAATCAGCTCATCTTTCGCCTCTGGGTGGGGTGTAATCAGTTTCCTGATTAGCATTTGCTGTCACAAGGATTTGAAGTTGCTTCTACATGACTCAGAGAGTCACTATGAGCTCAGGGAGAGCCGGCTCCCTGTAACTGCTGGCCAGCCTCAGTGGGCCCATGACTCCTGTGCACATGCCACAGTCAAATGTAGACAAGTGGCAAACCTGATGTTTGTTTTGGGGTGCTTTTAAGTCTAGCTCTGTGACTTCCCCTCCGTCTCTTTTGAGCTTCCCGTATTTTGTTGTTTTGACACATTGGTCCTAAGTCTTTATAGAAGTACAGGCCTTTCTTGGGCTCCCTTTTTAAACAAAACAAAACAAAACTGAAGCCCAGTTTATCTTCCAAAGGAGAATACTGTGCCCTAAGAAGGGACTTGACTTCTGGGAATAACGAGTTTAATAAACCAATCGAAGATAATACCTTTACTAGTTATTTGAATTTTTTTCAATTATTTGCCTCTTATGGGGGTTCTATACTCTTTCCTCACAAGGATTCACTAATTGGAAATTTCATTAGGAGATAGTTTCAACCACCTCTGCAAGCTGTCACATTTGGAACAGTTTTGGATCAGAATTCTACAGTTAATTAAATGACAGGAGACCTGGGTTTTTGTCCTGTCTCAAATTACTAAATTAGCTATAAAATTGTTTTCCCATTATCGATCTCAGTTTTCTCATTCTATAAAATTAAGGTTTGGAATTACATCATTACTGCTTGAAATGCAGAATAAGCTAATTTATACTAAAGTATTAATGACTGACAGTGGCTTAATTTGTTAGTTATCCAGGAACAGTGAAATTTGAAAGCCCTTAGACCCTAGAGGTTCTGCAGCAGTCTCACTTTAGTCACCATTGTCAATGCAGAGAGCTTCCCAATTTCCTTCAAATCATCATTTAGAATGCAGTTGCAATTGAGGCAGGCAGAAAAATGGTCAGAAAACAGAAAAATGTTTTTGTTAAGGATAGATGTTTTCTATAATTTCTGTGAGGATTTTGAGTAGGGAAGAACCTTAAGCAGGCATGGGTAATCAGACATGCTTTACATGCTGAGATTTGTGGAGGGGTTGGTGCTTTTATGTGTAAACCACCCCAAAAGATTTTGAGACAGAGAAACCTGTGCCTACTTGGTTTTGGCACATAGTTGTCACCACTCTGCATATGTACTCTGAACATTAATCCACATTCTCCTTCCCCCTGCTCCACAACCCATAGACTCCTATCTCATTCAAAACGTTTTTTTAAAAAATAAATGATCTTGCTTAGCTATAATGCTTGATGCAAGCTTAGAACAATATCCACAGTTCTATCTTCAGCTCATTTCTCTCCTCTCCCTGAATTGCTTACCCCATGGGGGTAGGAATGATTTTTCTCTTCTTTCATTTTGCATACAGTGTTAGACTATAAATCTTCCATATCTGATTGGACTCTTTGCCCAAATGACTATTCCCTCTTAGATGAGAGATATATTTCTTAATGTGTTATTCAGGCCATTCAATTTATCTCTTCATTCAATAGATAATGACATGGTGGTGTAGATGTCAGGGTTTGTGAACACAGCAGACAACATCCCTGTCCTCATGGAGTCTGCGTTCTGGCAAAGACAGGCTGACAATTAACAACAAAAAAACCCCACATATATCAGCTTGTAAAAGTGTACTCTGGAGAACAATAAAGCAAGGGGAAAGGCAAGAGTGCAAATGACCAGAGGTGGATGCTTTTTAAATGGGGGGGCCAGAGAAGGCCCCTCTGAATAGGGAACATTCGATCAGATCTGAAGGAACTGAGCAGGTATGTTACATGAGATCTAAGTCAGGCTGGTTCCCGGCCGATATGAATTTTTCTCATACACTGTTCCCAAATATTAGTTATCTTCTTCCTTATGCTAGTGTGGCTTTTTCTGCCCAGACTGTCTCCTCTCATCACTCATTTTGAGTCATCCCCTCCTTTGTTCAAGAACCCTCTTTGGTATTTACAGTTGATGTTCATTATTTGCAGGTTCCATTTTTGCAAATTTCCCTACTTACTAACATTATTTGTAATGCCCAAATCAATACTCACGGTGTTTCCGTGGTCATTTGAGAACATGGGCATGCAGAATGAAGAAAAATTTGAGTCACCCTATGTGTACTTTCCAGCAGAGGTTGAACAAAGAGATACTCTGCTTTCTTGCTTCAGCTCTCCTATGGTAAACAAGGGTCCTGGTTGTCATCTATTTGGTGTGACATTTTTCACATTTTTGTGATTTTTTAATGCTTTTTGATGGTAATTTAGCTGTTTAAAATGGCTCTCAAACACAGTGCTAAATTGCTGTCTGATGTTCTGCAGCAAGTCAAGCAAGAAAGCTGGGATGTACCTTCTGGTGAAAATAAGTGCATTAGGTAAGCTTCATTCAGGCATGAGTTATAATGCTGTTGGTTGTGAATTCAATGTTAATGAATCAATGAAATATATTAAATGAGGTATCTTTAAACAGAAACATACATGAAAAAATGTTATATATTGATTAGTTGACAAAAATGTTGTGGCTAGGGGCTCACAGGAACCTAATCCTGTTTTTACCCTAGGAGCAAAATGGTTCTGTGTTTTTGTTAATTCAGTGCCAATGCAGCGTTCCTGGTGACTTTATACAATTTTATATACCTGTGAGTAATGAGAATCAATGATATCTTCTAGGTCTTGTCTCTAAAATAATTTATTTTGAGGTACGTTACATTTTAGTACTTGATTATGCTCTAATTAATTATGTGCTACATTTGCTTCTGACCTCTTCTCTAATTGTTTTATGCAGTGTTTTCGTCCACCATCACTTTGATCAGCTGTCAATTATTGAGCATCTACTATATTCCCAAAACGGGTTAGGGATTTTCATTGTCAGGACCCTGAAAAGTAGGTATTTGGAAGCCATTTTACAAATTCAAACTCTGTTGCCCTGAGAGGTTAAGCGATTTGCCCAAGGTCACTGTGCAAATCATGCTAAGGAACCTGCATTTGCTCCCAGGTTTGCTTGGCCCTGAAGCTTTTATGTTTTTGCACAGTTCTGGGTGCCTGAAAGTCAGTGAGCTAAATTGAGTGCTATGCAAAGAAGACAGAAGGAGGGAGGGAAAGTCAAGGACAATTCATGCTTTGTGTTGGTTGGTAGCAAAGCTATTTTTCTCTCTGGAAGAAAGAGATGAAACTTCTGATATTCAAATGCTCACCCACCAGGCACCCTTCAGAACTCCCATCCATCAGCTGGCAAATGGACACATTTTAACGAGCACAATCGCAACCAAGCAAGTTCTGGCAACAAAATATGCCTCCACTAATGATATTCAATTGTTCTAAGAAGACAAAATGGTCTGAAGTGTAATGAGATGCCAAACACACAAATGCACAAAACAGGCTGCTCATATTTAAGTCCTTATGTTTCTTGAAGTGAAAACTCATTTTAAGAAGATTATGGTGCATATATTATAAAATGGGATGATATTCTACATTCATGCCCCACTGGGGCCTTGACTGTATTAAAAAAATGAAAACAAAACCAACAACAACATTTTGTTCCCACACAAGTACTTTGCTAATAGGACATGTGATGTGTTAGTCATTTGTTTGGGTTATTTTTATTGCAGGCTTTCTAGATGCATTTACCCTTTGATATGCAGTGTATTCAGGGAGTTTTTTTCAGCTGAGTTTCTGAGGGTTAGAATATTCCAGAAACAAGGGCAGAAGGTCAGGGCCATGGAAGAAAATTATAATTGATGATGTGGGATAAGAGGGAGGAAAGGGAGGAAACAGGCTGGGATGGTGTCTTCCCTACTCCTTCTGGTTAGAATAAAGCAACGTCCACTGAGGCCATAGCCATAATTTTATCCTTGACCAAGTTCTATTTAACATGTGTATCAGTGGCAAGGATTCATGATTTCAAACACTTACTATAAGCAAAATCCTTTGTTCTAATGAAATCTTTCTAAGAAATGTAAACAAATAAAACATATAGGAATGGAAATAATATGGTTAAAGTGAGCAGGGTGTTTTACAAACAATTTAGATCTCCTTTCTCCTCCTTCTCTTTTTTTTAATTTAAATTAGTAACCCTGTGGGGGGGCTTCTGAAAACCCCTAAGACCCCAGGAAACTGTGAAAATCACTGATTCAGATGAAGAAGTGAGATAGTTGAAGGTCCAGGAGAAAAGGACAGAATGGGAAAAGGAAGGGTATGTAAGGCAGGGAATTGAAAACATTGTATCTGTTTCAAACAGAGAAAGTAAATGGGGTTGGAGTGGTAACTCAGGAATTAATGAATGTAGGAAACATCCACCACTCCTAGAGCTGGTGGAAGGAAAGGGAGGAAGTGGTGTTATCAGAGTCCAAAAATACCGAGCAAAGGCCACGTGGACGGTGCTGGAACCATGAAGAGGCTCCTGGCTGAAACCAGGGCTGCAGACACTTCTGCAGATGCCACTAGAGATTAAGGGAGAAGCAAAGAAGACGCGCTGCTTCTTCCCTACTCCTGTCTCTCATCCCACCAATACCTCCTAATGGTTACACTTACCGGGAAGCCTGATAAAAAGACTCCCAGCCTTGCCATTACTGAATAGAATTAAGAAGGGCAGGCATGAGGCACAGAGGCAGTAACTGGCCCAGTCATCTTTTCTGCCTAATATTTGAGAACTTACTCTTCTTGGAATATCCTATGATAATCAATAACATAGAACAAATATATGCTCTTTGCTATGCCCATCCTGAAAGGGTCAACTCATGATTTTCCCCCTGAACTTCTTAGAATTAATCTTTGAATCTTTCTTACTTCATAAACACCTGACTCTCAAGTCAAATAGTTATCTGTTGCTTGCAAATTAGTATAGACTTACAATTCTGGCCCTATTTCCTTTTATGCAAAGTTCGGCTGGGTACGGTGTCTTATGCCTGTAATACTAGCAACTAAAGAGGCTGAGGCAGGAGGATCACTTGAGACTGGAAATTTGAAGCTGCAGTGGGCTATGATTGCATGAGCCTAGGTGCCAGAGCTAGACCTTGTCTCTCTCTCAAAAAAAAAAAAAAAAAGTAAAGAAAGAAAGAAAAGAAAAAGAAAACAATGTAGATTTTCTCCTCTTGCTGTCTTTCTGCGATATTTCTGATTGGGGCTGACAAATGACACTTATGGCTAATGACAGAATATTATATAGAACTATTAGCAAACTAGGTCTGAGTTACTTTTTGCTTTGTATACTACAAAATACTGCTTGTGGGGATCACTCCATAAGGCCATAGGAGTCATTTAAAGGAGTGGTAAGAGAAAGTGCATTTGTGGAGGTGCCAGGAAGTTCTCAGCCTCCTCTTCTGTAATTTACTTGTGCCATTAGACCCTTCCAAAATCTCTCCTAGTAGATAACACTTCTACTTGATGGGAGAGTGCTGCTCTACATCCCTAAATTTGTGATTTAGTGAATAAGGAAACACCTAGTTCAAGATACAGTTCAAGTTGCTAGGTCAGTTGTCCTGCTGAGAGGTGACAGCCTAATGGCAGTCCTCACAGCCCTCGCTCGCTCTCAGCACCCCCTCTGCCTGGGCTCCCACTTTGGTGGCACTTGAGGAGCCCTTCAGCCCACTGCTGCACTGTGGGGGCCCCTTTCTGGGCTGGCCAAGGCGGGAGCTGGCTCTCTCAGCTTGCAGGGAGGTGTGGAGGGAGAGGCACGAGCGGGAACCGGGACTGCACGCGGTGCTTGCTGGCCAGCTGGAGTTCCGGGCGGGCGTGGGCTTGGCGGTCCCCTCACTCAGAGCAGCCGGCCGGCCCTGCCGGCCCTGGGCAATGAGGGGCTTAGCACCCAGGTCAGCGGCTGCGGAGGGTGTACTGGGTTCCCCAGCAGTGCCAGCCCACCGGCGCTGTGCTCCATTTCTCACCGGGCCTTAGCTGCCTTCCCACGGGGCAGGGCTCAGGACCTGCAGCCCGCCATGCCTGAGCCTCCCACCCCCTCCATGGGCTCCTGTGCGGCCGGAGCCTCCCCGACGAGCGCCACCCCCTGCTCCACAGCGCCCGGTCCCATCAACCACCCAGGGGCTGAGGAGTGCGAGCACACGGCGCAGGACTGGCAGGCAGCTCCACCTGCAGCCCAGGTGCAGGATCCACTGAGTGAAGCCAGCTGGGCCCCTGAGTCTGGCGGAGATGTGGAGAACCTTTATGTCTAGCTCTGGGATTGTAAACACACCAATCAGCATCCTGTGTCTAGCTCGAGGTTTGTGGATGCACCAATCGACACTGTGTCTGGCTGCTCTGGTGGGGCCTTGGAGAACCTTTGTGTCCATACTCTGTATCTAACTGATCTGATGGGGACGTGGAGAATTTTATGCCTAGCTCAGGGATGGTAAACGCACCAATCAGCGCCCTGTCAAAACAGACCATTTGGCTCTACCAATCAGCAGGTGTGGGTGGGGCCAGATAAGAGAATAAAAGCAGGCTGCCCGAGCCAGCAGTGGCAACGCGCTCAGGTCCACTTCCACACTGTAGAAGCTTTGTTCTTTTGCTCTTTGCAATAAATCTTGCTACTGCTCACTCTTTGGGTGCACACTGCATTTATGAGCTGTAACACTCACTGCAAAGGTCTGCAGCTTCACTCCTAAAGCCAGCGAGACCACAAGCCCAACCGAAGGAACGAACAACTCCAGACGCGCCGCCTGAAGAGCTGTAACACTCACCACGAAGGTCTGCAACTTCACTCCTGAAGCCAGCGAGACACGAGCCCACCGGGAGGAACGAACAACTCCAGGTGCACCGCGTTAAGAGCTGTAACACTCACCGGGAAGGTCTGCAGCTTCACTCCTGAGCCAGCGAGACCACGAACCCACCAGAAGGAAGAAACTCTGAACACATCTGAACATCAGAAGGAACAAACTCCGGACATGCCGCCTTTAAGAACTGTAACACTCACCTCGAGGGTCCGCGGCTTCATTCTTGAAGTCAGTGAGACCAAGAACCCACCAATTCCGGACACACTGCGACCCGATAGTAAATTTCTACCAGGGCCCAGTATTAACTTTTTATTCTAGAAGCTAACAGTATCCTCAGAAAGGGGCATTATTGTGCTCCAAAATCTTGGGGAAGTGCACTATGATCTGTCTATTGGTGAATTCCATAGACTTCTTCCAGCATTGTTGTTCACCATAGTTATTCTGTGTTCCTTTGGAGAGGCTGGATACTAAAGTTACTGTGTCAGAACAGCATCCATTATAACCTGGATCAGCTTCAAAATTTACTCACAACTGAAAGCCTTTCAGCAAGTTAGTAAATACACTGGAACAGTACCTTCAAAAAAAGTATATGTTGCCTCCAAAATCCAAAGAAGCCAAACATGCATTGTGCTTATTTCTCAGTGGTAGGCTGTATAAGGGGAAACTCCACTGGACTCTTAGAAATGTTACCGAGGTGTCAAGTCCATATATTTTTATGGGGTTTATCTCCTAACTTCTGGCACCCTTGAATGCTACTAAGGCAACTAAGGTAGTTGCCACTTTCTACTCAGCAAGTCCCATCAGCATGATCTTTGGGTAACAAGATGCTCAAGGTCCCTGCAAACAAGGTTATGACAGAGGTGAGGAAGGTTTATGTGGCTCTGGAACAAGCCAGTTGAAGAGTATTGCTACCCCGTGAGGCAAAAGCTTCCTGCTTCACATCATCTTTGGAAATTGTTATATAGGAGGAAAAATATGATATATAAATAGCTGCATGCCAGGTGCTAGGGGATTTTGCTTTGTTTGAGGAAAGATACTAACACAGGAATAGCAGCTACAGTCTAAGCTACCACCTGATTTATTTCCTGGAACTCCACATTCATTTCCCAGACCTAGTAATCTTCTGCATAGTAAACAAGACTAGTTAAATGGCAGTATGACACAACTTATGACTTCTGCAAATATCAAGTTTCTTCTTGGTACCAAACACTGTATCAATCAAAGTCCAATGAAGATCATTGAAGAGGCATATACACTTCCAAAAATCCTGCCAGCAGCAGAGAGAAATCAAGTAAGAAGAATTTCTTCTCTCCCCTTCTCTTCTGGTCTCTAACTAATGCCTCCTTTGGGAAAAACTAATAGAAAATTGGTTGGCAAAGGAAACTGGAAATTTAATTAAAGACACCCAGCCTCAGCATTCCAGAAAAGAGAGAACTATCAATGTGGGACTGGGAGGCACTAGGTAAGTAACTGACACAATTACTCTTTGCATAATAAATTGATATTTGGAATAGAATTTTATTAGTTATGTGACTTATACTTGTCTCTGCTGTTTCTGATGGCATACCACACACAGAGAGAGGGGATAGTGCCCCAGAATACTATGCTGCAATGGGAAGTCTGTAATGTAAGTTCTGGGAACTTTTTAGTTTTCCTCAAACCCAAGAGGTTAGAACCATGCCAAGCTGACATAAGTTGGCATCAATAACATTTAATGACATGAAGTTGTCAGGATGAGAAATCTAACGATATAAATGTGGGACTCATAGGATGAGGCTGTGGCGGTGTGAGAAGTCATGGATTGGCATCACTAGTTCATTTAAAAGACCTGCTGTTCTTAGGTAAATGCCTATCCTAAAATAGGAAGCCATCAGGAGGTTTGACTTAACATAGAACTCATTCAGATGAAGACTATATTTGTGAAGCAGAACTTCTATATTGCAGTAAGACAAATCAGATCTGTCACATCTTACCCACTAGTGAGCCTTCCACTTTAAGAGCAAGATGTACAAGTACAGTTTAGAGATAGTCATTATAATGGTGAAAAGTCTAGAAATTATCTAAGGGGACAAAGTGGGGTTCATTTGTATTTATACACATATTTACCCTTTCTTTATACTTTTCTTTTTTTGTCCATCTTTAATACTTTTCTTCTCCAGTACTCTCTTTTCTGGTTTTTTTTTTTTTTTTTTTTTGGTCTTTATATTTAAAAAAAATTTTAAGTTCTGGGGTACGTGTGCAGGATATGCAGGTTTGTTACATAGGTAATTGTGTGCCATGATGGTTTGCTGCACCCATCAATCCATCACCTAGGTATTAAGCCCAGCATGCATTAGCTATTTTTCCTAATGCCGTCTTTCCCTCCACCTCACCCCCAGACAGGCTCCAGTGTGTGTTGTTCCTCTCCCTGTGTCCATGTGTTCTCATTGTTCAGCTCCCACTTATAAGTGAGAACATGCAGGTGTTTGGTTTTCTGTTCCTGCATTAGTTTGCTGAGGATAATGGCTTCCAGCTCCATCCATGACCCTGCAAAGGACATGATCTCATTCCTTTTCATGGCTGCATAGTATTCCACAGTATATGTGTACCACATTTTCTTTATCCCATCTATCATTGATAGGCATTTGGGTTGATTCCATGTCTTTGCTATTGTGAATAGTGCTGCAATGAACATATGCATGCATGTATCTTTGTAATAGAATGATTTAAATTTTGGGGGGTATATACCCAGTAGTGGGAATACTGGGTCAAATGGTATTTCTGCTTCTAGATCTTTGAAGAGTCACCCCACCATCTTCCACAATGGTTGAACTAATTCACATTCTTGCCAACAGTGTAAAAGTGTTCCTATTTCTTCATAACTTTGCCAGATTCTGTTGTTTCTTGACTTTTTAATAATTGCCATTCTGACTGGGATGAGATGGTATCTTATTGTGGTTTTGATTTGCAATTCTCTAATAATCAGTGATGTTGAGTTTTTTTTTTCATGTTTATTGGCTGCATGAATGTATTCTTTTGAGAAGTGTCTGTTCCTGTCCTTTGCTCACTTTTTAGTTTTTTTTTTCTTGTAAATTTGTTTAAGTTACTTGTAGATTCTGGATATTAGGCCTTTGTCAGATGGATAGATTGCAAAAATTTTCTCCCACTCTGTAGGTTGCTTGTTCACTCTGATAGTTTTTTTTTTTTTTAAACTGTGCAGAAGCTCTTTAGTTTAATTAGATCCCATTTGTCAATTTTTGCTTTTGTTGAATTGCCTTTGGCGATTTCATCATGAGATCTTTGCCCGTGCTTATGTCCTGAATGGTATTGCCTAGATTTTCTTTTAGAGTTTTTGTAGTTTTGGGCTTTACATTTAAGTCTTGAATCCATCTTGAGTTAATGTTTGTAGAAAGTGTAAGGAAGGGGTCCAGTTTTAATTTTCTGCATGTGTCTAGCCAGTTTTCCCAGCACCATTTATTAAATAGGAAATTCTTTCCCCATTCCTTGTTTTACTAGGTTTGTCGAAGATCAGATGGTTGTAGACGTGCAGTCTTATTTCTGAGTTCTCTATTCTGTTCCATTGGTCTATGTGTCTGTTTTTGTACCAGTACCATGCTATTTTGGTTACTGAAGACTTGTAGTATTGTTTGAAGTCAAATAGTGTGATGCCTCCAGCTTTGTTCTTTTTGCTTAGGATTGTCCTGGTTACATGAGCTCTGTTTTGGTTCCATATGAATTTTAAAATAGTTTCTTCTAATTCTGTGAAGAGTGTGAATAGTAGTTTAATGGGAATAGCATTGAATCTATAAATTACTTTGGGTAGTATGGCTATTTTCATGATATTGATTCTTCCTATCCATGAGCATGGAATGGGTAGTGGTTTGTAGTTTTCCTTGAAGAGGTCCTTCACTTCCCTTGTTAGCTGTATTCCTAGGTATTTTATTCTCTTTGTAGCAATTGTGAATGGGAGTTCATTCATGATTTGGCTCTCTGCTTGCCTGCTGTTGGTGTGTAGGAATACTTATGACTTTTGCACATTGATTTTGTATCTTGAGATCTTGCTGAAGTTGTTTATCAGCATAAGAAGCTTTTGGGCTGAGGCGATGGGGGTTTCTAGGTATAGGATAATGTCACCTGCAAATGAAGACAATTTGCCTTCCTCTTTTCCTATTTGAATACCCTTTCATTCTTTCTCTTGCCTGTTGCTCTGGCCAGAACTTCCAATACTATGTTGAATAGGAGTGACGAGAGAGGGCATCCTTGTCTTATGCCGGTTTTCAAGGGGAATGCTTCTAGCTTTTGCCCATTCAATATGATATTAGCTGTGGTTCTGTCATAGATGGCTCTTATTATTTTGAGGTATATTCCTTCAATACTTAGTTTATTGAGAGTTTTTACCACAGAGGGATGTTGAATTTTATTGAAGGCCTTTTCTGCATCCAATACTCTTTAATATATCCTTTTGCACAGGTGTTCATTAACAATTCTCTCAACTTTTGTTTGATTAGACATCTCACTTTTTTACTTTCAGTTTTAAAGCACATTTACATTCAGTTTAGAATTTTATGTTGGCAGGTGTTTTCTTTGGCACTTCAAGGAGATCATTATGGATATCATTATCCGGCTTCTGTATGTTCTGAGGAGAAGTCAGTGTTCACTCATTATTTTTCTTTCAAAGGTAATGTCCTTTTTCCTCTGACTACTTTTTAGGATTTTGTTTTTGGGCTTTGGTTTTCAAAACTTTTACTATGACATATGTTAGGTGTATTGTTTTTATAACTGTGTTGCTTAGGGTTTTGTTGAGCTTTTGAATCTGTGCCTTCAAGGTTTTTATAATTCTTGGAAAACTCTTGGAAATTATTCCCTTGTATTTCTGTTATCTCATTCTCTCCTGTTCGCTTTCTGGGTTATAATTACTCATATATTACATCTTTTTATCATGACACATTTCTCTCTCCCTAATATTTTCTATTCTCTCTTTGATTCCATTATTTTCTACTAATCCATCTTTCATTTTATTTTATTCTTAGCAGTGGTGATTCAATGGCTGTTTACCTCATCCATTGAGTTCTTAATTTCAGATACTACAATTGTCAATTAGAGAATGTTCATTTAACTGTTTTTTATAGTTTCCAGTTCTATGGTGAAATACCCCATCCTGTCATCTATTTTTTCTAAAAATATCACAGTTATTTTAATGTCCACATCTGATAGATAACTCTAATATATGAAATAACTATATGGCTATTAGTATTGTCTGTTTTTCTTCTTGGTCCAAATTCTTGAAATGCATGGTAATTTTTGATTAAGTGATGAACTTTTCTATTAAAAAAATTGCCAAAAATAAATAAATAAATAAATAAATAAAATAAAGGCCAGGTGTGGTGGCTTATGCCTGTAATCACAGCCCTTTGGGAGGCTGAGGCAGGTAGATCACCTGAGGTCAGGAGTTTGAGACCAGCTTGTGTGGTGGTGCAGCCTGTAGTCCCAGCTACTTGGGAGGCTGAGGCAGGAGAATTGCTTGAACACGGGAGGCGAAGGTTGCAGTGAGATGAGCAAACCACTGCACTCCAGCCTGGGCGACAGAGTGAGAGTCTGTCTCTAAAAATAAAAAAAAAGAAAAAACTTGCAGAGGCTCTCGGTAATATTATATTCCTCCAAAGAGAATAAAACTTATTTTTGGCAGGCGTAAGAGTGAGAGCATGTTACCTCTATTCAATCATCAATGTAGCTGAGTGAAAGCTGGATTTCAGACTTTGTAAGTTTTGCTATGTCTCTCAGTTGCCCCCCACTTCTAGTTGTAGTTCTCCAGGATTTACCATGGAGATCCTGGGGTGATCAGCAGGGAACCTCTTCCTGGGAAGTGTATGAACTCTAGTTTTCCTCCACAGAACCATGTGGCTATGGGGTGTTCTGTTGAACTCTTTAGCTACTTTCTGCTCATCCACTGGCAAGCAGAGGATGTCAGTCTCACGTTCTCTCCTTGCTTTTCACAAGGATTCTAAACCCCTACGCCCAGCTGCCTTGAGAGCCCATGTTCAGTGTTGGCATTTGTAGCTCTGTGAGGTTGCTGAAAGTCCAACTGCCTTCTGTCTCTTACAGACAAATGGTTAGATCTTCAGGCTCATACTCCTCACTACTTAAAATTCCACAAATTCCCGGAGCTCCCCTTCTAAGATCTTGGCCTCACATGTCTTGGCTTCCTTAGAAGCTCTCCAGTGTGTTTGCATAGATATTATTTGGCAATGCAATTATTTGGCAGCATTTTATTCAGCTTTTTTGGTTGCTTTCAGAAAAAAAAATGTTGTTCTGCTTCAAGTTGCCCTGTCATAGCCAACTGTAGAAACTCATACCAGGCTATTTTAGACAGATGCATAGGGAGAGTAGTGGCTTTGGCATAAGCCTGTTGGTTACCAGGTATGTCTACAGGACATAAAAAGATGAGAGGAACAGTTGGAGTCTCTTTGTGTTTTTCTATATTCCTGTACTATATTGAGAACAAGGGTGTCTTTACCCTTACTTTTGATGACTCAGAACTCTGATCTAGAGTTGTAAAGAGGAAAATATGAGTATACAAAACCATGTGTTTATGGGAATTATATTTGTTTCTTGAAATTTATTAAAGCTTTCTGATGGCTTGGCACATTATTAAATTTTTGTAAATGTTCTATTAGTACTTGAGAGAAATGTGTACTTTGTAATTGTTGCTTGCAAAACTCCATAAATGGCCATTAGTTCGAGGTTATTTATTATATTGTTTTTATCTTTCAAATTATTTTAGTTATCTACCTGTTCGATCAGTAATTGAAAAGTCTGTGTTCAAATGTACTGTCTTTTTTTTTGTGTTGTGCCGCTCATGTGTGTATTATTTTAATAATTTCCTTAAAGTGATATCTGCATCTTCTAATGGATAACAAATACTTTAGTATGTTTTCACATCTCTTGGTCTGTCTGCTCCAACTTCTGTCATATTGAACTTAACAAGGCTTTTAATTCTAGGCTGTTATGAATATATTTGCTTTCTTTTGCTTTGCTCTAGTTACTTTTAAAAGCAACAACTGCCAGTATCAAACTATGAGATATATATAACATTGTACACATCATGTTATATACATATATCCTATATAATATCTATATTTTTCATGTATGACATTTTTCATATATGGCATTGTGTGTGTGATATTATCACTTGGATTAGTCCTCCCTGTTATTTAAATTCTTCATCTCTAACTATTTTCTGTATGGTACTTTGTGTAGCAAAGCTTCTTAAGCCTTATTTACCTAGTAATATTTTTATAGCTCTTATATTTGAATAATAGCTTGGGTGGATAAAAATTTTAAGTTTAGAAAGTTTTTCTTACTGGTTCTTCTAACTTTTATGGAAGGAAGAAGTTGGCATACACAAATGTTAATGTGGAATGATTAAAAACCAAATTAAAATTTATTAATGAAAACAGAAAATTCTTGCTAACTTAGAGATAGCAAAGATTCATTAACTCATAAAAATCACAAAACTTGAAAAAAATAATTTGATAAAACAGATTCTGTCTATCTATCATCTATTTGTTTCTATCACCAATTGATCAAAATTCTGCTTTTTGAAAGACACATTTAAGTATATGAAGAAGCAAGCCTTCAGGCTAAGAAACTCACAATTCTTATGTCTGAAAAAAGTACTTGTATCCAGAGTATATAAAGATCCTAAATAATCCAAGAAGACAAATAACCTAGTTAAAAATGTGCAGAGAATTTGAAAAGACATTTCAGAAAGAGGATAGGAATGACCTATAAGCATATAAAATGATGCTTAACATCCTTGGTCATCAGGGAAATAAAAATTTACACCACGATAAGATAGCTCTACAGTCAATTAGAATGGCTAATATGAACAAAATGCCTTGTAATGCCAAGTTTTGGTGAAGATGAGGAGTGACTTGAACTCTCACACACCGTTGGTGAAAAATGCATAATAATACAACCATTCTAGAAAATAATTGAGCAGTTTCTTATAAAGTTATACATATACTATATGGCTTTATAATTTTATTCCTTGATATTGTCCCAAGAGAAATGAAAACATACCTATTCAGAGATTTGTACATGAATGTTCATAACAGCTTTACTTGTAAGAGCTCATTAAATAAGTAAATGGATAAACAGACTGGTATATTCATTCAATGAGCTTCTACCCTGTAGTGAAAAGAATAGACTCAAAATAAATGCAAAAACATACATACATCTCAAAGATATTTTGCTGAGCAAAGGAAGCCAGTCACAAGAAAGTTTGTACTGTATGCTTCCACTTAATTATAAAACTTAAGAAACATAAATCTAAACTTTAGTGGTAGAAAGGGGATCAGCTGTTACCTGGGGCCAGGGATAGGGGATGAAAATTGACTATGAATTGGCCCCCAAATCTTTAAGGTTTTAGAATTGTTCTGTATCTTAATTGTCATGGTGGTTACATGGACACATACATTTGTCAAAAGTCAGTGTAGTATATATATTTATAACTTGTGCATTTTATATTATTTAATTTTACCTGAATAAAGTTGATTGAAATGAAAAGTTCTTTTACATACTAATCCTATTTTTATATTTTTTCCTGAAGAAAGTAATTAGATAAGTACATAATAATATATATAAAACTTTATCCCATTATATGAGAGATCAACCTGAAGACAATATACATTATTAATAATAATGGATTGTCTCAGTAAGATTGGTATATACATAAAATGCAGTCATTAAAATGATGATGTAGATATATAATAATTGATATGTAAACATACTGGGATCAGTTTTACATTCATTATTTAATTTCAGTTGCACGATAATAGCATGCATTTTCAAGTAAGGTTTGGGACAGTCAAGAGAACTATAACTTTGAGTGACCAAGTGACTTGTCCAAGAACATACAGATTGTAATTGGATGGAGAGAGTTCGTTAGATGAGGCATATATGCTTCCTTCTGCACCATGCTCTCTCTCCCGTTTTACCCATCAGCTGTATTTGTCATGTGCTAATCTGATCTGTTTCCTTGAAGCGACAGAGTGCTGACAGAGAGCAGTGCAGATCTCATTCATGGTGGGTGAAAGCGCTAGATTCTATTTCTCACTGTGGAGACATAGTCAGCAATAGAAACCAGATAAGACATGGGGAGACCAAAGCCAATCACATGTTTGAATGGCACCATAATTGATGTATATTAAGTCATGATTTTCACTGAGACAAAATGTGCCTTCCCTTTCCAATCTGACACCATTGCTCTTTAGAAAATTTAAGAGCCAGTGACCATTCTTTGGAGGACTAAATTAATTCTGACCTGTGGCAATGTTTATCAGGTCAGCCTTTACCCTGCCTCATCCTCCCTCCCTCCACTGCCTCTCTTTTTATCTTCATCTTTCCTTCACTCTTCATTATCAAATCCACTAATTCAGTGCCCTTGTGCTTCTTTAGAATTTGTCAAAGTGTGTGTGTGTGTGTGTATGTATATGTGTGACTAGACAAAGCTGTCAGAGACTGAATACACACACCATAGCCCAGTTACTCGTCAGTGTAGGTTAGGGAAGCTCTACTGTGGCCTTTAAGGCTACTGAATTTCCATAATGTGATATGGACCCACAATCTTTTATCTGAAAATCTTGGGGCCAGATAGGTTTCCGAATTGTTGGATTTTACAAAGATAGTGTAATATATACAGTGGAATCTTAAGAATAAACCTATAAACACACAGTTGTATTCTGGAGTAAAACCTCTTAATGTTCATTTTATGTAAGCAGTGTAATGTTAGTTCAGGTCTGGTTTGGCTGTCAAGTGAGTTCAAATCAGTTTCCAGTAGTTTTTGCATATTGGAATTGAACATAAGTACTGTAGGCCACATCTAGCTCTCCAGGAGAGAACTCTAGGCACACTTTTAGCCTGTAGCTGTAGTCTTTTCTATTCTTTTTTAATCTGGCCCTTAATGCCTTTTTATTCATTCCCTCGTTTCAGATATGTGCTTTAGAACTTTCTCTTGAATTTGGACTTGTGTGTATGGGAGTGGGTGTGCACACACTTGCACACACCAATACAACTTTAATGAAGTATATTTAAAATATCTGAAAAATTCACTTCTTTTAAGTTTAAATTTTAATGGTTTTTAGTATGTGTAAACAGTCATAAAATCACTATAATTTTCAAGGTTTAGAGCACTTCTGTCACCCCAACATCTCCCTCCTGTATCAATGCAGTCAGTCTCCACTCCCACCACAGCCTCAGGCCAGGCAACCATCCATGCAGTCTTTTCTGTCTGTGTCTTTTACTTAGCCCAGTATTTTGAGATGTGTCCATGCCCTTGTGTGTATTAGCACTTTGTTCTCTTTTATTGCTGAGTGGGATTTCCATATGTGCATTAAGTAGTGGATAGATCAAGAATATGTAGCTCATCTTTACAATGAAATACTATTTAGCAATAGAAAGGTCTTGTGTTTTTAACCTGTTATCCAGCCTACCAACCTCTGAATCCCCGGTTGACATTGGACGCTTCCTCAGGTTATGTGTCCCATCTCTTTCATTATGAGACTTAGGCCAACAAGTCTCTCTCTAGCCCCTAAACCTACAGTTATTTCTTAGGCAACTGGGCTTAGATAGTGCAATGAGCTGGAAAGCCTTGGAAACGTAATTGCCCTTCTCCTGGGTCAGTGGATCACAGCTATGACTCTTCACACTGCACATTCAGCTATAGAGTCAGGCAAGAAGGACTTTCTGGTGATTATCATGTTGGCCACTCCAAGTATGGACCCCAGTACTTTTTCTATTGCACCTAATAGGATCTTTGCCTACTGCATGGAATGCAGGGATTCAGAGATGTGCCCACTTTCTGAGAATGGAGGAACTATACCTGGATTGGGAATCTAGAGGAAATTTCTCCTCTATCTGGCCAAACTGAAACCTTTATTCTATTATAGTTGAGCCAAATCAACAAACTATCTCCAGGAAAAGAGGCCGGAAAGAGATTCCCTTTAGTATTCCCTTCACACTTCAGATTTTTGCTTGGGCACTGACACTACTGAAAGAGCCAGAAAAACAGCGAAGGAAAACCTGGATGGAAGTCAGTAGTTTGTAGGAGGGATAGATAAATTTACCTGCCTTTGGATCCAACTGCACCACATTGCTGGCAGTGATGAGTGCCATTCCCTTTCAAAACCAGCCTAGATTAAGTGACAGGATGTCCTGTTCATGAAAGGGGCCATTCATCACCCAATAGAAAATGTCATATGGCAAGGCAGGACCTTAACAAGTTGCTCTCAGACTTCTACAGAGGCTCCGAGCTTAGACACTGTTATTATTTGCATTTCATGTCTAGAGGCAGAGCTGGGGTGAGGCACGGAACAGGAACGAGGGAAGATAGGGATACTACTGTTCTCTAACTGCGACAATTTTTTGTTCCGTTTTATTTGCACTTGACATTTAGTTGCTACTTTATTTTCTGCTTTGGAAAAGTATTTAACTTTCCTGCTTCTAATTTTACTAAGCAGCAAAATGAAAATAATAATAATAAATGAGTTAACACAGGTAATACCATTAGGATGGTAATCCTGGAGCCTAGTAATGCTTCAATAAAATGTAGCCACTTGATATTATTTTTTACTTGATTTTTTACTTGATATTATTTACTATTTACTATTTACTATTTTTTTACTTGATATTATTTTTACCTGATATTATTTTTCAGTGGCAGGAATATTTTTCTGAACCTGTAGATTGTGTGCAACTTATAAGGAGGAGATAATTGGTTGAGCTGCATCATATAAATCTGTGCCATTATGGACATTATGGACAAAGGTCCACAGATTATTATGCAGACTGGGACATGAATGTGAGACTGACAATGAGAAGAACCACTTCTCCCTTCCCAGTGCTAAGCTTTGAGGTGTTAGAGAAGGGTCCATACTTCTCTAACCCTTCTAGAGAAGGGTCCAAGAAATATCCATTGAAGGGTTGGCTGTATAGAAGATACAGTCTCTCCAACCTAGAAATTCTCACATTTTATAATCAGTGTCAAGAATTTTTCTATTGTAAATCTCTTCCATTATCTGAAAAACTTTAATAAAAAGATTTAAACTCTCATAACCTGTTCTGAGGCATGGTTTAGAGGAGGCTCCATTCCTGCATCCAGTGATGTAGTCAAACTCGGCCGTGGCCACCTGCAGGACTCAGTTATGGTTTGAAGAGGTGATGTCAGGGGAGCAAGCAGTGTTGTCCTTGGAAGCAGCTGCTTGCCTGGAGTGACAGAGGGTGGGATAAACTGTAAGCATTTCTTGGAAATTCCTGGAATTCCTTGGTGATGAATACTCTGTAGAATGTTTGACTTCTTGTGAACTCAAGCATAATGGGGACTCAACTTTTAATTGTATATTAAAAAGACTTAATATGTTACGCAGGACTGCATAAACCTGGACAACATTAGGGGTTGGGGACAGGGAAAACCCTGACACCCAGATGAGAGCACTCAGAGGAAGTACTTTTGCTGCCCTCACTGTGTCCTCAGGCAAAGCTCCCACATTCTAGCTTCTCCTGCCTCGAGAGAGAGGCAGCTGAGGTACCTGTGTTACAGGAGCTAAAAAGAAATTATTTAGACAGTTAGTGAAGGTAAGAGAGTCCTCAGAAAGGTTTACCTTTGAATAAAAAAGCAGCCCCTAAATCATTTATTTTCTAACAAAGTGCAGCCTGGAAAATCAAGCTGCAGACAGAAAAGCAAGCTAGAAGCTTGCACAGGTAAATGCTGGCAGCAGTACCAGAAGAAAAGGGATACCTAGGAGCCAGGCATATTCAACACGGAGGTTCCATCTTCCCTTTTCTTTGTCACCGTGTGTGTAGTCAGGGAACAGGCAACATGGCGCCAGCCAGGTAGAGAACCTATCTGCATAATAAAAGATTAGGGTGGGTAGCCAGCTTCTTCACCTGCTATGTAAATGGCACACCTGGTCCAACCAATCCTTTGCACCCTATGTAAATCAGACACCGCCTCCTCAAGCTCATCTATAAAATCTCCTGCACTTTTTCAGAGTGGAAGACCCAGTCAGGAGCCCTCTCTGCAGGAGAGAGAGCTTTTCTTCTTTTTTTTTTTTTTGAGATGGAGTTTCTCTCTTGTTGCCCAGGCCGGAGTGCAGTGGCACGATCTTGGCTCACTGCAACCTCTGCCTCCTGGGTTCAAGCAATTCTCCTGCCTCAGCCTCCTGAGTAGCTGGGATTGCAGGCATGCACCACTATACTTGGATAATTTTGTATTTTTAGTAGAGATGAGGTTTCTCCATGTTGGTCAGGCTGGTCTGAAACTCCTGACCTCAGGTGATCCACCCACCTTGGCCTTCCAAAATGCTGAGATTACAAGCATGAGCCACTGCGCCTGGCCGAGAGAGAGCTTTTCTCATTACCCCAGACATACAACACAACTTCACCTACAGATCATCTAGTCCCTGAAGAGATGATATTTTCTCTTGCTCTGCAGAGCTACCACCTCACTAGAAAGCATAGGTAGTCACAGCACTGATTTCTCATCAGTGGGTTAGAATCCAGTGGCAGGATGATCTACTGCATCAACCACAAGACCAGCTACACTGTCTCACTGTGGGCTATCCAGAGCTCTACCTGCCACTCTGACAGTTTTGCCTTAAAAACTCAGAGGATGGTGGGGCCAATGCCGCCAGATTCCACCACTTTGAATGGTACTTAGAACGAATCATTCTGAAATGGGAAAAGTTCCTTTGCCCCGCTCAAGGGCATGTGATGGGGCTGTGGCTTCCTTCTTCAGTGCCCCACTGCTGCTGGGCTCAAACCTCTAGGGGAGCATATAGATGGACAGGCTGTGGGGCTCCCACCCCACAGCAGTGTCTAGGGGTGAATGTTTACAGCTCCTGAAACCTCAGTGGGCGTGTATTACAGGGTGCTCTTTTAGTTTGCCATCTATAGGTGGCTTCTGTTAGTCAGCTCAGTTAGATCCTCTAACTTGTCACAAGGACAGAGGGCTTTCTGTATCCTGGGGTTTCTTGCCTTGGTGTACTGGAAGAAGCCTGATCACATGTGGGCTTGGAGAACGAGTGTAAGGTTTTATTGAGTGGAAATAGCTCTCAGCAGATGGGGGAGCCAGAAGGGAGATGGTTTTCCCCTGGAGTCAGGGCGCTTGGTGGCCCGGGCTCTCCTCCGACTGCCCCGGCCAAACTCCGCCTCATCCTGCCAGTGGATGGCCTGCTGGTGAGCCGGTGTTCTGTTCTGCCTGTGCATGCCCTCGACATCCTCTCACTGTGCAGCTGCTTATGTCTTCTTCTACTGAGGTGCTCCTCTCGATGTCTGGCTGCCTGTGTGTCTGCCTGCTAGGGTCTTGGGGGTTTTTATAGGCCCAGAATGGGAACGTGGCAGGCCAGGGTGGTCTTGGAAAATGCAACATTTGGACATGAAGGCAGGAGTGCCTGTCCTCACCTAGGTCTGTGGTAGTGGAGCCCTAGCCAGGGACCCGCCTTTCTCTACCCAGCACTTCCCTTCCCCACTTCAGTATCATTTAAAGGGACCACACTCTTCCCCTCCCAGCACTCATATGTCAATTCCAGCGAAACTTTAAGATTAACTGGCAAATGTATCCAAATTCTCTGGCCCTCGGGACTTGAAGGGTGAGTCTGTATGAATGTGAATATGGACTTGTACATTCAATTTTCTTTCAAGCTGCCATTGAATATATGTATTTTTTCCATTTCCCAACACACAGATCGGCATCGAGAGCAGGGAGAGAGTAACTACGTCTTTACCCACAGCCCTTTGGCACCTCAAGTGTGGTGCTGCCGCCAGTTAGGATGGGTTTACTTATTGAGGCCAGATAGGCCGATTTTTATACAGGTCCCTAAAAAAAAACAATAGCCAGAGGCAAACTGGCTGCAAATTTTCCAGTCAGGAGAAAAACCAAGCTCTCAGTTTCTTAAAATTTAAAGAAATCAGGTGTCTCCTCCCAAGACCCAGGCATGGTGATTTGAAAACAGCAGAAAGCCAAGAGACAGCATTCAAATCTCCTGAAAGCTGGCCACCCCTCTCTCTGTCTGCTGTCATGTAATGAAGGCACACACATAGGGGGACTGGGCATTACTGTGACTCACAATATCATGGACATCAAGATGGACAGAGAGTTAGGAGACCACATCGAGACTTTCCCACTGAGTGCCTGTATTTCTTCTTGGGCCTTTCCATCCTCTAGCAGGAAACCCCTACCTCCACCTTACCTAGGAGTTCCACTACAGTAATTGCCTGGACCTTGCCTGTCCTCCGAGTCTACCTGTCTTTCTCTGTCCTAGAACTCCAAACAAGCATTCTGCCTCCTGGAAGGGGTTTCTCAGACCAGGAGTGTGAGAACTCCTCCAGCATTGTGAGCGAGACTGCTCTGACACCATGGAACTCAGCACCTGTGTTCCTCCCCACCAGGCAGGGTGTGGGAGCACCGTGTCTGAGACAGGAAGGCTTCCTTTAGCTATGCTTCCTCATATTTTGTCTTCCCCCATCCTGGAGGGTTCCCCAGTCATCACCAGCCTTTCTTGTCTGATTCCAGGGGACTTTGTGCCTGATCTGGCCTGCGTGATGCCGTTTTAGGTGCTCAGCCGGGCTCTCCTTTGCACTCCATCTCCTTATACATGGAAATAGGCGGGAGAATTATATTCTTCAGGTGTGTGGTGCTAAGATTGTTGAGAGCTCCCACAGAGTTCTCTGAGGGAGCCCACCCATTATCTGTCAAAATAGAGGGAATGGGAACAGGGAGGAAGATGGGATGATGCTGCAGAGGCTGGATAGAGTGCGCATGTTTGTATGGGGAAAGAAGTCACCTTATGCTCTGCCATCAGGAGTCTTGGCAATGCGCCCCTTACTAATGCCTGAGATGGCATTGTCACAGTTTCATACTCTTGTCTTTCGATTTCCAACCTTGCTCTTTTTCAAATATGCGTTACTTCAAACATCAACTTATTAAAGTACTTTTCTAATAATGGTCTGTACTCAGTGCAAAAATATAAAAAGAAATAAGGATGAATTTTGAACAGGAGGAGCTCAGTCTAGTGAGAAATAAGCCTTTTATATTTATAAATAAAAATTACAATAGTACCTAATATGGGCTTTCTCATCAGTTGTTAAAGTAGCAGTTCTGCTTGGGGAAATCAGGAGAGGCTTCAGAGGAATCAGCCCTTGAGTGGAGATTTAGGTGAACACGGACAGTGAAGGGATGCAGAGGGAAGGCATTTATGGCACAGGAGTAAATGACATGCACCAAGATTATTACAAAGTACTGGTTCACACGATCATGGAGGCTAAGAAGACAAGACAGCAGACATCCTGCTGAATCAGTAGAACTGTGTGTAGTCCATGGTGGTGTTTGATAACCGGTATCACAGCTACCAAAGGAGACTGTGATGGTTAATTTTACATGTCAATTTGACAGGATCACAGTCTGCCCAGATACTTGGTAAAATATTATTCTGGGTGTGTCTGTGAGGAGGTCTCTGGATGAGATGACATTTGAATCAGTGACTGAGGAAAGCAGATCTCCCTCCCCAGTGTGGGTGGGCCTCATCTGCTGAAGGCCTTAACGGAAGAAAAGGCTGAATAAGGAAGAATTTGCTCTTTCTATCTGACTGTCTTTCACTGAGACATCACTCTTCTCCTGTCTTTGAACTAATGCTCAGACTGGAACTACACCAGGCTCTCCCAGGTCTCTCCCAATTTCAGATACTGGAACATCTTAGCCTCCGTAATCATGTGAACCACTACCTTCTAATTATCTACCCACCTATTTACCTATCAATCATCTATCTTTTTCTGTTTCCTGATGAGCTCTGACTAACACAGGGACCCTAGGTGTCTTAGTCTGCTGGGGGTACTATAAATAATACAACAGATTGGTTGGCTGAATAAACAGACATTTATTTTCTCATAGTTCTGGAGTCTGGGAAGTCTATGACTGAGTGCCTGCAAATTCTGTTTATGGTGAGTGTTTTCTTCATGGCTTGTGGCCACCTTCTTGCTATGTCCCCCTATGGCTTTTCCTTGGTGCATGTGCACAGGGGCAGGGGTGGTGGTGAGTGGGGTTGAAGAGAGAGAGAGAGACAGAGACAAGACACAGAGAGAGGGAGAGTACACAAACTCTCTGGTGTCTCTTCTTATAAGAACATTAATCCTATTAGATCAGGACCTCACCTTTAAGACTCCATTTAACCTTAATTACCTCTGTAGAGGACACATCTCCAAATACAGTCACACTGGGAGGTTAGGCTTTGACACAGGAATTTTGAAGGACACAATTCAGTCCATAATACTGGGAGAGGGTGATGGAAGAGGAGTCTGGACAGGTGGCCCAGATGAGAACGTAAAAGACTTTGTGTCTCGTACTAAGGGATTTTAAGGTTTATCCTGCCATTGTTGGGGAGATATTTAAGGACTTTAACTGTGAAAAAGAGAAGAGATGACAACATTTATATTAGAAAACTTATTCTGATTTCTGGTTAAATGAGCATTGATTAGCAATCTCTGGAATAGTCTGCACACATTAGCCAATGGAAATTTTGTCGCAAATTAAAAAAATGATTACTCATAACCTCTGGAGAAACTAAGGCAGACAGCCAGTGCCAGATTCTTGGAGATATTTTAACATTTATATGGTTCATGTAGTTGTATTGAGAAAAATCATTTGTGGCCTTTCATGCAGCCCCACGTTAGTGAGCATCCCAAAGGTGCTCATTTACCTTGTCTGGGGTCTTCTCTTTAGGCTCAATACCTATTACCTTTGGTGTCTATGCTGGTCACAACACTGGGAGATGACCCAAATTCACTGCATTGATGTAGCATTTTGCAGCAGAGTTTGTTTCTCTTTTGTCTTTAGATAACAGGGAAAGAAGAGGGTGGGATGGGATGCAAACAAGGAATGGCTTTGGCATTTGGCATTTTGATTGATAAATCCCATGCATACAGTGTTCTTGGGAGTGACAAAAATAAGAACATCCTTAACAACAGTCCACACTAGTTTTAATTTATTTTAAGTAGTTTTAATTTTAATTTAGTTTTAATTTATTATTTAATATTATTTAAATATTTGTTTATTATAGATGGCATCAGTTCTAGGAATCAGCCAATAGAATAAGATATTAAGAATCTATATCCAGCAAAGCAGCCTTGGTCTAGTTGGATTATTTATCAAATTGCTATCCAGCTGAAGATTTGAGAAGGTTTTGCTATTGTTTTTGTTTGCTTTTTGACAAATACTAGGTGACTAGTAAGATCAAAGCATTTTTTTTTTTTTTTGAGACAGAGTCTCGCTCTTTCGCCCAGGCAGGAGTGCAGTGGCGCTATCTCGGCTCCCTGCAAGCTCTGCCTCCCAGGTTCCTGCCATTCTCCTGCCTCAGCCTCCTGAGTAGCTGGGACTACAGGTGCCTGCCACCACGCCCAGCTAATTTTTTGTATTTTTAGTGGAGACTGGTTTTCACTGTGTTAGCCAGGATGGTCTCAATCTCCTGACCTCATGATCTGCCCGCCTTGGCCTTGCAAAGCACTGGCATCACAGATGTCAGCCACCACGCCCAGCCTGATCAAAGCATGTTTACACATCATATCTCTTGAAAAAGGTTGGATTAAAATATATCATGACTTTTTGAAATATGGAATCACTAAAAGGAGTACTAAATGCCTATATTGAACTGATATGTGTAAATCTCATTATTTAAGGATGCAGGAACATAGGAAAAATAGACCAGAACCTAGGACAAAAATATTAAAGGCAAAAGAATATGAAATATTATCCTAAACATTAATAGAAAGCTAAGACTTGAAAATAATTTATGAAAATAACCAGAAAAAATTTCAGAAAACTGCATGCCATGTATAGTAAGATATAAAGTAAAGTCTACATGCAATAAGGAAAGAAATCCATAAGTATTGAAAAGGCTAAAATCAAACTACAATGTGATGAAATGAATAACAACATAGGTGGGAAGATAGAGAAAATCTGCATAAGAAAATAAAGCATGATAAAATAGAAATTGCAGCACCAAAACCAAAGTCCTCATTTATGGCAATGTGATGCAGCATTGGAACTTTATTGATCAGTGATGCAAAGGATGAGCTTGGAAAACTTTTCCAAAATGGAGATTGCCTTGCTCTGACTTCTATCTTGAAGGCTGATTAAAAAACACACACTCACTGGATGGTGTGGATAAATATATTTGTTAATAATTTCTGAAAACAAAAGAGCCATTTGTCAAATTCTCTTTCATACTGACAAGATCATTTGGATATATTATTTAGGACAGTGATTCTAAAATATGATCACTGGGCTAGCAGCAGAAGCAGCATCTGAGATCTTGTTAGAAATATAAGTTCTCAAGCACCACCTCAACCTATTGAGTCAGGAACTCTGGGAGTGGGGCCAAGTAGTTGGTGCTTTAACCAGCCCTATGGGTGATTCCGATGCTGCTCAATTTTGAGAACCATTGGATTAGGAGAATAGCTTGCTTGCTATAATAAGAATGTTCCCAGGTAGCTTCCCTGGCCACCTCAGGTATCCCTCATCTACCACTGATCCAGACATACAAAATCCAGACAAGTTTGCAGATGTGAAGGCTCTGCTAGTTGGGGAGCATGTGTGCCTCAGATTCCCCACACCCAAATGAGAGGAAAGGGACATCAGTAACTGATTTTCCCAAACAAGAGTATTAAAGGAATTCCAAATGCAACATATGAATATAAATTAAGTAGAAGAAACATTTCCTAAAGTTAGGGAAGAGCTGTGCTTGCACGTTGAAAAGGCTTTCTGTAATATGGGCAAAGTCAACAAGAAGATTCACAGCTAATTAATTCTGAGGGAAAATAAGGGGTACCTTAAGAAGAACAGACATCTCATAAACAAGAAAGGAAGGAGGGAAGGAAGGAAGGGAAAAAGTCTGCCTCTAAGACTAAAAATCTTTGTGTAGGCATCAGATCTAGAGACAAAGTTACACATTAGGTTTATGTAGGAAGACGGATACCTCTTCTTCCAAGGTTATCAGTAAGGATGCAATATTATGTACAAAATGTTGGAAACAAGATTGAAAACTTGTAAATCATATGATAGATTTCCTGAAATATGGTTTGTGCTCACTTAGTGCTAGCCATTACTCATTATTCCAGCACCACAAGCACAGGAATGGGGAGAACCTGACTCATTTCCTTGAAGGTGCCATACTCTAGGCCCTAGTCTAGGCTATTTACACATGCTTCCCTAGAAAGAAGGCAAGATCTGAGAACAGGTCCAAATAAAATGGTAAATGCAGAGGAGGGTTAAGAGCATAATTGTTCTGGGATATTTGGATATGGTGGCTGTGGACCTCAAAGAATAGTGGCAAGAAATGTTAAACAGGCTGGGCGTGGTGGCTCACACCTGTAATCCCAGCCCTTTGGGAGGCCGAGGAGGGTGGATCACCTGACGTCAAGAGTTAGAGACGAGCCTGGCCAACACGGTGAAACCCCATCTCTACTATAATACAAAAATTAGCCAGGTGTGGTGGCGGACACCTGTAATCCCAGCTACTCAGGATGCTGAGGCAGGAGAATCACTTGAACCCAGGAGGCGAAGGTTGCAATGAGCCGAGGTCGTGCCATTGCACTCCAGCCTGGGCAACAAGAGCGAAAATCCGTCTCAAAAAGAAAAAAAGAAAAGAAAGAATGTTAAACAAAAGGAAAGGGTTACTCCAGGAAATTTTCAAGTACTCCACTGTATTTCATGTGCAGGTCCTATGTAGAAAAGATCTCCAACACATGTCACATAGGACAGTGGGCACACATTCCTCTCCTCTACTTGCTTTCTTGGTAACAGGAAGGCAATAAAGCTACCCTGGACTCTCAGGTCCTCCAAGGCTGGGATGCAATTGATGAGAGCTCACATCAGTGAGGTAGCATCGCTTCCACAGCCCAATGAGAACTTGCTTTCTTTCTCCCAATATTGTCAGTTTACGAACAATAGTCTTGTATTCAACAATAGTCTTGTATATTAAACTCTACTCTCAAGGATTATGAAATGTAGTCAGGGAGACAAGCCACACATCTGAGAAATTAATAACCATTCAAAATCTAAAAACAATACAGATGATGTCAAGAGTGTTTATGTGTTAAGTGAAATGTGAGTGATGGAAATATCTACCTACATAATGAGCTACCATTGTCGGTGAAGATGCCAGAGAAAGCTTTACAGAGAAGGGAAGCAAACTAGCAGAATGTAGCAGTAACTCCACTGCAGGCTGAGAGAATAACATGAGGCTCAAAAACAGGGAACTGTGAGATGAAATAGGTGGATACTTTTGAGAGAACAGGGATTAACTTTAGGAAGGAGTTTGAAGTTGAAATGGTAATATTTTGGCGTTCGGAATTTATCTTATGGGTGATGTAGACCCATGGAAATTTAAAGATGTTCTTCTTAATGTGAATTTCCAAAGATGGAATAGCAATTGAACTAGGTTTTCTATCAAATGATAGGTTCTCTTATAGCATCCTATATTTGAATATCATACAATCAGTGAGACATGATTATATTCTTGCTGTTTCTGAAAGTTATGCAATTACCTTGATATTTTTGCACCATTAAATGTGAAAAAATATCCTTATTTTCTTTCCTCTTTTTTGGGCTGCTTTTAGCAGTCCGAAAATCAGCTTTCATTTTGACTGCCACTTAACAGAATTTGATTAAAAAAAGTAAACTAATTACAACGGAAATGCAGCCCTGCGAAGCTTTAAGAAAAACACATTATTTTGTTTTAGGGTTCAGTTACTATACATTCATTTATCATCTTTATAAGCGATGTGCAGGCGATGATGAATAGGCCCTGGCTTTGAATCAGGAAATGTAAATTATCTTCTTTCTTTTCTTTCCTTCTTCTTTTTTTTTTTTAAACAAATAATGAATACTAGTAAATTTGAAGCTAACCGATGTGCCAAGAACTCAACAATGATGTAATGCCATGAAAGCAATGCAAGGGCTACCCACGTGCTAGTCTAAAGCCAAAAGAATTCCTGGTCCAGGGGATGCATAACCCAAGCTGGAGAGGGTTGTCTTATGGTTGGGCTGGCTGGTTTGGAGGACCATCTGTAGGGTGTAGTCTGTAGTCGGCTCTGCTATTGCTCTGCATTTGAGCTACCCTCATTCAAGTGGCCTTTGCTCTCAGAAAAGTAGCAAGTGTGTTCCTTTAACCCTCACTCATCTAGGTCTTATCTTTTAGAACACAGGGCTTTGCCTTCTCCTCTTGCCCATCCTAACAATCTTTGTTCTTCAAGGGCTGTTCAGGCTTACATTTCCTTTCAAAGCCTTTCCTGGTTGCTTCAGACCACAATGAAATTTCCGTAGAATACTAAAAACCTTTAATATCATGTGAGAAATAGGGTGCACTTATAAGCAAGAAGTTCAGTTTTTCATGATGGACATTATATGTTGTAATGTTTGAGTAGTATTAGGATACAGAGAGAAAGTACATTCCCAATGAGATGAGACAAGGATGCTCAACTGCAGACCATGGGTGAAGAGAGACCAATTCTGATTGGGTGGTCATTATTGCATATATGCAGCAGGGAGGATTTTAAGAAAGATAAAAGTCAGAATGCTCACCTCAGGATAAATCTCACAATTACATTACACTCATTTGGTGTAGAAAAACAAACCGCAGTTGAAAGGAAATAGTAATATAAATGTTAGCTTTATTGGTGCAGAAAGTTAAGCATACTCATTTCCATTTTCAGGAGTTTTACAATATTTGCATTAACTTGTATGTAGAATTTTTAAGTTATTTGCATGCATTCTGCAAATTAATTTAAAATTGGCAATTTACTTACATTTGGGTGGCATTTATGGATGAAGACATTACCCATAGACACTTTTCAAAGATAAAGTTATGTTTACATCATTAATTTCCATATTCTTTATAAATTATGCCAATTTGATATTTATGCTGTGATTTTACACATATCCTTTTTTCTTTTTTAGAAACAAAATTCAAGTATATCTACTCACTGTAGCACACAGAATGTATTTGTATACTTTCCTTTTATTAATTTTTGTTTCTTCCCACCATCTTGCCTCTTTCCTCTTTTAGTTGCTTTTATTATACCTCCTCTCAGACTGCCAAGGCAATGATTAGGCACATTGGCCTTGGAAAAATAAATACAGTGAAGGAAAATACGATGATCTGTCACTTTAAAATGTAGTCCATTTCCACCAACATATTAAAAGTCTAAATATTTTATTGTTTGGGCACAATCTCATTTTTATTGCCCCAATCACAGCTCATTGGTTAGGATATGCTGGGCAGAAGAGTGAGCTGGTCAGCTAATGGCCTCCCTGCTGCTAAAATTAACTAATTGTTAAAGTAATAACCATGGACCCTCATGGCCTATTTTAATAGTCAGTGGCAATCTGGGAAATTATTTTGGTGCTTTCATTTCAGTAAGTCCTTCTATTGGCCATTTGCACCCCTCTCCATCCTCTTAAATGTTCTCTTGATGAGAAATATTTCAATGAGAATCTGCAGGGAGCTCTGACCAGTCCCTCCAAGTTACAATTGAGCCTGTTGTTTCTCCTGTGAACAGGAGAACATCCTGTAGAACTGTGTATTGTGGTGCATGGGGGTGGCCATCTATCTACTGCACCAAACTTTCTTTCTAAGCTGACCTTGCCTCCTCTGTCACATGTGCCTCTCACATTAGATTGTTTAGTATCTTGCTTTGTCCTGCCCAAATGCTGGTCATGACCTTAATCTCCTTTTAGTGGAAAACCCTACATCTATCTCTAGATGATCACCTATCTTTACAATGCAAACCTAGCTAGGCGTTTACCCACTAAATTTCTCAGGACAACACAGTTTTCAACATTGACCTCACCTTCCCTAATGTTCCCATCTATACTATTGCTACATTTTACTATGTTTTTGAATTTCATATTCTCCATTACCTTGTTATTTGTTGTTTCATGTATACACATTCTTTATTCTATGGTAAGCTGTAAATTTACCCAGGAAAATGTTCTGCACTTTCTCTCACATCCCTCAGAACAAAAAAAATTGCATTGAATACACTATAGATGTTTAGCAAACATGCCGAATTAAATAAAATTAGATTTGGGGATTTCAAAGCTAAATTGCTATACCAATGTCCCGTGAGACTGTCTTAAATTCCTCATACCCATAGAGGAAAAGAGAAGTTCTATCACTGAGACTAAATTGTGAATTAATATGGATACCATAAATTGGAAATTCCTTATGATAGAATTATGAACAGCCCCAGGAAAAGGCATTGCAAAACGTTGTGCTCAAGGAACTTAATTTTAAAAGAAGGTGGGGATGAAGCAGAGTTATGGTGCAAACATGTTTTTATTTTGTTGTTTGTTTGTTTGTTTTGAGACAGAGTTTCACTTTGTTGCCCAGGCTGGAGTGCAGTGGCACAGTGGTCTCGGCTCACTGCAACCTCTGCCTCCGGGGTTCAAGCAATTCTCGTGCCTCAGCCTCCCACGTAGCTGGGATTACAGATGCCCGCCACCATACCTGGCTGATTTTTTTTTTTTTTTAAATTCTAGTAGAGACAGGGTTTCACCATGTTGCCCTCTTGAACTCCTGAGCTCAGGCAATCCACCCATCTCGGCCTCCCAAAGTGCTAGGATTACAGGCATGAGCCACTGTGCCCGACCACAAACATGTTTGAAAGTGGAGATGGAGGGCTAGACAGCCTAGTTAAGAGGTGCATTTGTAAGACCTGCATTAACTACATGTTCGCTATTTATTCACTAGAAAAATGTATGGAGGCGTTGTTAGACAGCTGTGAGTTTGAATACCTACAAAGTATTTTTTTAAATAAAGCTTTCTATCTATCTGACATAGTCACAAATTCAGACTTTGTAAAACTTCACACAACTCTTCTTACTTTTATTATTGTGATGGTATTTCATTTTATCCCTATTTATATGATGATTGAAGGTTTTTATGTATATTCATAGGGGTACTATGTTGATACTTTTTAGCACTTGAACTAGAAAAAGTCAAGACAAAGAGACTGAAACTAGTCTGTTGATTTAGGATTCCATGCTAGTCATGGATTGATCTGTTAAGGCATGAAAAGCTGCTTGAGATTATATATTGTTATACTTTGGGCTCGTTATAACTCACCCATGGAATAATCACATTCTAGAGTAATGAGATTCTAGTCTAGGTTGGTACAACCACATCAAAAAGTCCAGAATCCTTTAATTGCCATGTTTCTCACATTTTACAAAGACCTAGAGCTCAACTGTTCAATTAGAGTTTTGATTAAAAGAATCTCTTTGTAGTTCTAGCACCCCATGACTTATGATCGCCTTTGTATGAATACCTCTAGATTCCTGAAGATTAAATTAACATTTAGATTTGACTTCAGAGAATGTTTTTGAAAAACCCTCTCGAAATCATGGTGAGGACTCAGACAAACTGAGATTTGCATCCTGACCCCTCCATCTGCCAGCATCATTTCCTTGGGAATGTAACCATATATCCAACAACTTCATTTTTGTTATAGGTTAAAATGGGAGTGGTTGCTCTGTCTGATCTGCTTTTGTAAGTGATAGGAACAAAACATAATAATTATTTGTAAAAGAATATTCAGTATTCACTGAATGATTCTCTTATGAGTCAAAAGTAAGTCCCACCAGTACATGGAAATTTTGATATGTTTTGGTGGTTCACATGTCTTTCTTCTTAACTTCCAAGATTTCATCTGGGTTAAAAACAGTTGAGATGGAAGAACAGCCATTCTGTGTATATACTGTATTGTCGTCTCCTTTGTGTTCACATAAGGAGGTGGGGATTAAGAGCAGAAAGCTTGGAGTCAGCCAGAGCTGCCTTTAACCACGGCACCATCAATTACTAGTTGTATAAGCTTGAAATTCTTAGCAACCCCTCTAAGCCTGAGGTTATTCATGTTAAACATGGGAATAATGGATATACCTACTTCAGAGGGCTGTCAGGGGGATTGTATAAAGTAATACTACAATGCATTTAGCATAGCAAGTTACAGTAACAATAGGTGTTTAATTAATAGTAGGTATTTTTCCATATTATTACTGAGAATTACTCAAACAATGACACTTTGTCACAAAGGCACTCAAAAATGTGCACAGTGAGGGAGTGCCACCCTGAAAAACTTGATCAGGGATCTACAGTGCCCTGGGTGTCAGTGGAAGGAGAGAAGCCATGTGGAATGGCGGCTGTCTGCCAGTGGCTCTGACAATCAGCAAGTAGTGTCCAGGAAAAATCAGTACGTGCCCTCCTCCAGGAACCCCAGTGCCCTGTGGGAGCCCTGGGGGATTGGCTCAGGCATTTAAAGCTTCACTAGAAAAAAAAAAATCCACACTGAAGAAAACCAAGTTCTTTATGTCCTGGAATAAGGTCTTGTGCTGTGGTCTTGCACTCTTGTATTTTTGTAACCACAAATATAGAGCCTGTCCTGAGATGCCTTCTCCATGAACCAAATAAACCCCAAACCAAATTCCTCTCCAGCTTCTAGAACCTTGAGGGCAGTCAAGTAGAATTCAAAGAGCAGTGATCAGTGATTCTAGGTCAGATGGGACTTTTAGATTAGGGAAAAAACATAGGTGTCTGTTTGTGGGCATGAGTGTAGATATATGACATTCATTCTTCAAGGCCTTGCTGAAACCTTTCTTCCACTATGAGTTCCCAGTAGATTATTCTTATCCCTGACCCACAAATTCCTGTCACACTGATTATCTGTCGGCATCTGACCCATCTCTACTACAGCTGAGCAGAGGTTGTTATTTTTAAGTCCACATTTTTTTTCTCACCCCCATGGTAAGTTCCCTGAGAACAGAGCCTGATATCTTTTCCTCGTGTGTCCACTAACTACTGCCCACCCCGACTACCCAGCACGTAGCAGGGTGACAGATCCTTAGTATATGCTCATTTTAGCACAGGGAAGGATTGCTTAAAACAAGTAAACAAACCAAAAAAGGAAATCTTGTGAAGTATGTGCTAAACCATTGATGGTGTTTTCTTCTCCTTGAAGGTAAAGCTAACTTTAGGAGTTGCGGGGGAAGGTGGCCCATCTGGTCCTGACATTTTTCTGGAAATATCATCAAAATGGAAGTGAGAAATGTGTTACAAACTGAACAATCATGATCCCCTCTCACATCTGAAAGGAAGATTGTGAGAGTAATGAACATAAATCAAGGCTAGGCTTGTCCTGCCCGAATTGAGGCAAAACAGGTTTTTCTTTTAAAAAACATCTGTCATCAGGGGATTTAAATCGGGTACTCCTGTTTTTAGAAAAATCTCTATTTCCTTACAGGATGTCAGCTTTGATCACTAATCCCTGGAAAATGTCTTAGGAGCTACTCCAGTTGGCAGAAGTGCCAGAGAGTGGGCGTGGGCAGGTGTAGGGAAAGAAGTAAGGTAGGGGGAAATGCTTTTCTAAGTTGATGCATTATTTTAAAATAAAAATACAACTCCCAGGGTCTCTGGAATCTAATGGTTCCCTCTGTGCATTTTCCAGCAGTGAGGCCCAGGGACACCTTTAGAAAATGTTCCTTCTGCAGGTCAGCATTTTCCTGTCTGCCCCTCTCCCTGGCCAATGGCATTAATGTGCGTTTGTCAATACTGAATTTCATTTGCCGCATAGCAGCTTAGAGAGGGAAGCACATCGTGTTGCATTTTCCTTGCCTCTCAAACTGGAGTTCCTGCTTCTCCCCAGCTTTGTGTTGTCAGCAAAACATAACATGTTTACAATCGGTCTCTTGATCTAAGGTAATTACCTCCAGGAGAAATAGCGAGGGTAAGGACCTAACAAGAGAAGCCTTGTGTCGTCTCATGGTGGGCTGCTGTCCTGAAAGTGTATCAGACTTGTCAAATTGGTTCAAATTAAATTGACACGGTGCTCTTTCAGGCATCACCACGTTATTATACATCTTGGAGCCCTTTTGGGCAGTAAATGCCTTCAGAGTTAAAAAGGAATGTGCAAAGGAAATGGACTCAAAGGAGTCAGCAACAAGGACAGCGAGGGTCTCCAGGAGGACACGTTAAAACCGGCTATGAGAATGCAGAAGGTTATGTTATTACTGGGGCTCGGTTTTGGTCTTCTCTCAGCAATTTCTAGTTGCTGCCACTGTGACAGAGGTGTCCCTAGGCCTTAGCAATGAGGCCTAGGAACCATTTTTGTTTTTCCTGCCTATGGCTTCATTTATTTATTTATTGTAACATTTATGAGCACTGTCCAGGGAAGCTGCTGGATCCAGCAGTATCAGCCCCAGCCTAAAGGGAGACAGGGGAATTCTAATCCTAGCCTTTCCCTGATGGGCTTGGTGACCTTGGCCAAGTCATTTAACCTCAACACACTGGGGCCGTCATTTATAACCGAGCAGGGGAGTGAACGAGGCCTGGATCACCTCGCCAGGGTGTCAGGAGGAATAACTAATTAATGATTGTAAAGCACTTTGCAAACAGAAAGTGCTGTACAAAATGCTTAATATTAATAATAAAATGCATTCACTGCAAGCCTCTAGGCGTATGTACAGAAATAACGACAGCAATTAAAGTAACACGCTAACAAAACTCATTAACCCCCAAACCTCCTTCTGACTGTACTTGGCTGTTGTAGCTTCATTGCTTTCTTAAAACTGCCAGGTGGTACAAGGAAGAAGGCTGTAGTGGAGGGCATTGCATCGGCTCTCTCCCTCCCCTTCTGAGCCATGAGTACTCCAGTCCTCCTAAAGCCCCCATTTCTATCTAGCCCTTCCTGCCATTCTCCCATGAGGACCCGTTCCTTCTCTCCTTGCCCAAGCACCCACTGCCTATGCCATAATTTACTCTAAATGGCTCTTTACTTTGTATTCTTTATTTCTTTCCGTGTGCATGTGCCTTTTCTCTGCCCAGACTCTGAGCTCCTGCAGGGCGGAGTTCCCTTTGTATTATTATAGAATCTCTCATTCCTGAAAGAGGGCAGTGCAATGCTGTGCACCCATGTGGTCCGTGGACCGAGAGGCTGGCACAGACACTATGCCTTCCCCAGCTGACTGGTTAGACTAACGGGCAGGGTATTATTGGAAATAGGCCACACAGGGTATCACCTTACCCCCAGCAAGCCGACAACCCAGGCCAAGAAGGCCCTGAGGCCTGGCAGGCCTGACAGAAGAGACCCTTGTCACTCTGGAGGAAGGGTGGAAGAGGAAAGGCAGGGCTTGTCACCCTGGAGGAAGGGTGGAAGAGGAAAGGCAGGGCTCAGTTGTTCAGAAAACCTACATCTTTGAAACTGGGGGAAAATGAAAACAGATATTGAGAAAGCAACTTCAGGGGAAGAGGGAAGGGATTCGTAGGAAATGCTTGGGGTAAGCAGAAGGCAGAGCAAGGCCTGCCGTGTGCATGTGTGCATCACAGCTAATGAGGGCCCCCGGGGTGGGAAAGGCAGGCACAGCTGGAGGCCTCTGCATGGTGGAGAGGACGCTAGGGACTTTGTGAAGACTGGCTGGGCACTTTGGAAAAGATAATTTGTCTATTTTTTTTTTTTTGTAATAATGAACAGCTAATTTGGAAAAAAAAAATAGCCTCTCTCCTTACCTCCTTTTTCTTCCTCTTTAATAAGACACCACTTTGTTTTTTGTTTCTCTTTAACTTTTAAATTTTATATTTTACCTTGCCCAGAGTGCTGGATACTGTCAGAATTCTTGTGCGGCAATAGTATGCTTTATGGAAAATAAAAGCGGTATGCAAACACATTCCTGAGGCATTGTGAGTCCAAATGTGATCTGATTTTGTCTTGAGTACAATATTGTAATACAGGGTTGTGATATGGGCCTTTAGATTGGTAACGTAAATAGTTTTTATAGAAAAGAGACCACACATACCACAAGGAATGTACTCCAAATTATATATCAGAATATTATAGTATTTACCAAATGTTATACAAAGTAATTAAGCAAAACAGCAAAGTCAGGTATTGTACTCTATTTGATGGTTTAAAAGAGATTCCCTAGAAAGGAGCTTTTTAGGCAGCATGGAAGGGCCTTGAGTCTTAGAAGAAATAGACAAACAACTTCTGTAGGGGGTCACTGCAAGGTCCAGGGCTGGGGAGGAGGAATTTGCTGTGAAAAGACTGGAGCCAGATAGGGTACAGTGCCTTTAAACACAAATGTCTGCTTAAAGGGGAGAGGGAAGGAGGAAAAAGAAAGAAGAGGGGAGTGGAAGAAGCTAACAGCACACAAATCCAATGCTGAGTGACACCTGAGTGTTCAGAGAAAGATGCAGCAAGAATCCACAGGAGAGCGGGACGGTGGGCCTAGAGGTCCGCCCTGGCGGAGGCATGTTGTGAAGAATATTCTTGAGTTTTGGCAGCCACTCTGCAGATGATTCCCTCCTGTGGAGAGCAGAGAGTGATTGTGGACAAGCAGCTCGGGAGATTACAGGTCTGGAGATAACTTTGGAGAAAAAAATCCAAATAGTTACCCACCCACCCCCCCAAAAAAATCCAAATAGTCACAAAATTACAAGAAACAAAGCCAAGAAATGATATTGAGGGAGAACAAGCCTCTATTTCACAGCCAAATCAAACACCCAGACAGGGAAATTGATGTTCTGCCTCAGAGTCTCTTTCATGAAGGCTGGGCAGGGCTTGGAAGGGACAGAGCAGGAGAGGAAAGGAGATCAGTGTGCATTCTAGGATCCAAGCCTGCCACCAACTCCTGGCGTGACCTTGAGCGAGTCACTTCACCTCGTCAGCCTATTTGCCATCTGTAAAGCAAGGCATTTGAGTCCAACAGTTTCTAAAGCCCTTTCAACCCCAATACCAGTGAACTTCACAATGTTAAGTGTCCAAATGATGTTTACGCTTCTGGAGGGCAGAGTTCCCTTCGAGTAAGTACTCAATGGCGAAGAAGCTGACTTAGGTGGCACTGCCACTTCACGGAAGCTGTTATGAATTGACTACAGTGTGCAACTGTAGGGTTTCGTCCCAGTGGCTTAGAGTGGTTATCAGTCAAAATTCACTCAGCAACTTTCACATGTCCAGTCTTTCGATAAGTGCTGAAAGGATGATTCTGTCCCTGCTCTTAAGAAACGTACAGTCAGCCGGGCGCGGTGGCTCACACCTGTAATCCTAGCACTTTGGGAGGCTGAGGCAGGCGGATCACGAGGTCAGGAGATCGAGACCATCCTGGCTAACATGGTGAAATCCCATCTCTACTCAAAAAATACAAAAAGTCAGGCATGGTGGCGGGTGCCTGTAGTCCTAGCTACTTGGGAGGCTGAGGCAGGAGAATGGCGTGAACCTGGGAGGTGGAGCTTGCAGTGAGCCGAGATCGCACCACTGCACTCCAGCCTGGGCGACAGAGCGAGACTCTGTCTCAAAAAAAGAAAAAAAGAAGAAGAAAGAAAAAAAGAATCCCTAGCAAACAAAGAATGTTAAATGTCAGGAAATTGAAGCTCAGAACATTGTTTGGAAGAAGGGAGCTACAGAGAAGGACAGTTTGTGCACACACACATGCCTTTTTCAACCTAAAATCTAAAATTGGGTGATTGTAAGGTATGGTCTTTGTGAGCATATATGTATGTGTGTGTGCATATAAAAGTATGAATCTCTGTCTGTTCTTAAGAAAATGTCATTCTTAGATTACAGAAAGAAAGAGGAAGGAAAGCACTAGAGAGGAAGGGTAAGGAGGAGAGCTGGGGATGCATAGGTAATTTAAAATTATAACCCAACAAATGCAAAACAGGAAGGGAACAGCATTTTAAAGAGGCCAGTAGATAGCATCGGCTCATTAGTGGTTCCATTACAGTATACATCGGTTTGCTTTCTCTCCTAGTGCACGCACAAAAAAGTGATATATGTGCATGTGGGTATGGAGGAAGTAAATAAGCACAGTTTAAGTTATTTTAGGGTATTCTGAGCATTCACTCTCATTCTTAAAGGTTGGTGAGAAGTTTGAAATGTTTTGGTCTTTGAAATTAGCCATTGCCTTTCAAATACGATTGGATTCTCAAAGAAGCCCTTCAATAGGTGAGGAGTGGGGAGAGGTCAGAAGGAAAGGAGCGGAGCTCTTTCCACCAGTTGGATGGGAGGATGGAATCTACGATGCTGACACAGCATGGCTGTCAATGATTGGAGAACTTTGTTTCCATTTGGAAATGATTAAGGTCTTATTGCTCCTGTCTTAGATATGAAAGACCTGAAATGCATCTGTTTGATGTAACTAAGGTTGAGTGACAACTCTATGCATGTTGTTAGCAAAGTTCCTTGTGAAGGAGGGAAGAGTGCTCAATTTCAGGAAAGTTGAACTATAAGAATTGAGTACCTTGATTGAATTTGATAGTTCTTAATGGGAAACTGTATTGAACTAGCAGAAAAAAAATTGCAATGAGATTTGGTGAAAAGGATCAAACTCAAATTTAGCTTTTTTTTTTTTTAAACCCTCAGAATTAATCTTGCCAATTTTATGCAGTTAATAGTAGGAATTATTTCACATGAAGAAAGACAATGTCAGAAATAAGGGTAGAATTTTAGAGCTGGAATTAGAAGAGGGACCAGGGGAAAGCTAATTTGCTTTTCTGCTCCAAAATATTCCTGGAATTCATGTCTTAGAGTCTATTTGATTTTGTGTTTTTTAAGTTAATGATGGAGCAGGATTTCCTGGGGAGGGTTTCTGGGTGGGGCTTGGGTTATAACCACTGAACTGACTAATCAGGAAGGCAAATGAGCCGTGCTGTCTCCAAGTCCATGTGCATAGGCTAGAAGGGGAAAGAAAACGTCCTGGGCCCTGCCCAGAGAGACCAGCTGGAGTCTTAGGCCCTCAAAAGATTGCAGGTCAGCCAAGAAAAGAGGGAACCATCGTATGAGGAATTTGGGACTACAGATCAATGCTGGTCACCTCATAGGAGTGCCAGGGCTTATCCTTGACAAGGGCACTGGAGCACAGAGGACCAGATCCCTCGGAGGAATTATGACCTTTGACCTACACTTTGACTGCTGGCACGTACAGCACATGACGATGGCAGCCAATGAGTAGCTCCTAGGCCCTTTGGCCTAGTGTCTGTTCCCTACTTCCCAACAGATTTAGTTTCCTTTATAAACATAATATCTATAAGTGAGGCATCCATTCTCCAGTCACAGCAGCTCCCATCATCCACTATTGTCTGATATTGGCCATGCTTCCTCAGTTTACATTAACTGTCCAATTCCGATTCTGAACTCCTATTCTTAGGCTATGTGCAGTAAGGCCTCACTGCTTGTGTGTTTGGAATGCCCTGCAGAAATCTTCCTTCCACTTCATCCATGACAATTTCTTGAGAAGCAAGAAGGGCAAAGGCCCAGAGTGATTCAGTGAAGGTGCATATGGTATTCATTCTGCAGAGAACAAATATGGAACAGGAGAAAAAGTGACAGTCACACCATTTGCATTTGGTATGTAAATTCAAGATACATATTGATTTACATGTATAATTTAGCAACCAAAAAAAAAAAAAAGGAAAAAGAAACCCACATAGCTAAGTAAACATGAATACCCACCCCAAGCTAAAGGCTGGGCTCGTGATGGTGTTTGTAAATGGCACTGTGTGGTAGCACATCTCGGCATGCAAATGTGTACAAACTTAAAACTGTTGCTAGGTTAAACAACACCTTTCCCAGGAAGCACAACTGATTTAGCAGCTTGTGCTTTATGCGTTGGACTCCAGGGCAGAAGGCCCCTTTCCTCACCTCATAGCAAGGGCAGAAAGTGGGATTCATCCGTGTTCTTTCCTTGCTGAAATCTACCTTCATGCTGATACAGCCCAGCCTTTTTAAACACCTTTTCGTTTTTGTTGTTTTCAAGCATGAAGAACTTGAACAAATTTTTCCATAATGGAAAAAATAAATGCTTTCACCAGCTCCCTCTTTATTTAAACTTATTTTCTATTCTCACCAAGCTTCTCTCCACTCACCTTCCAGCCCCTGAAACAGTCCTTCCAGAGAGAATGCCTCACCATCATTTGGACACACGAATATTACCACCACCGCACTTTTACTAATCATAGTACTATTCAAAAGAATGTTTTTCCTTCATCCATTGAAATCCTATTCACCTCTCAAGCTTAACTTACACTTCGTAGCCTCCTCCAAGCCTTCACAAAATCTATAGCTATGCCAATTTCTTCTTTCCAGGACCAGCTGGGGCACTTGTGATCTCAAGTTGTGTTCTCAATCTTGGTCACACACGGTTGTATGAGACTTCCTAATAACTTCCTAGGTGTGGCTCTTGGTTCTTCAACCAAAGAGAATGATCCCTGAGGGAAGAGATTTTGTTCTTCTCTACAACACAGTCCATTTGGCACAAAAATGAACATATTGATGATAGCACATCGTGCTGGACTGAATTGAGAAAACGCTTTCTCAATGTTCACTCCTTATATCCTGATTTAAAGCCTACAGTAGAAAACCCTAATCAGTGACCAGAGTTGAAAAATGGGTTAGCAGAGGAATACAAAGAATACAAGAGGTGCATTAGAAGATAGATTCAGGATTTTCTTTTTGTTCCCACTCTGCCATGATGTTCTTCATGAGACTCTCTTGTTCATAATGAACAGCAACAAGTCCATATAATCCAGGGTTTCTGAAACTTGATGCTACTGACACTTTGGGCAGAGTAAGTCTTCATTATGTGGGAGCTATCCTGTATATTATAGGATGCTTAGAAGCATCCCTGGTCTTTGCCCACTAGATGACAGTAGCTCCCCCTTCCTCCACACCTCACCTCTACTCCACAGTTGTGACAATAGAAAATATAAATCTGCATAATTCCCCCAATCCATCCATGTTGAGATACACTACTATAATTAATTCTCTGGAATTCTTAAAATGTTTACATCTCTTAGTGGATTAAACAAAACTCTATGACACACCTTAATATTTAGGGAAATTCTGCTTTCTCTTACTGTCCTTAACTCTTACTGTTTTAAGTGATTTACAAATATGAATTCCTTTAATTCCTTTTTTTTTTTGAGATGGAGTCTCACTCTGTCGCCCAGCCTGGAGTGCAGTGGTGCGATCTCGGCTCATTGCAAGCTCTGCCTCCCGGGTTCACGCCATTCTCCTGCCTCAGCCTCCCGAGTAGCTGAGACTACAGGTGCCTGCCACTATGCCCGGCTAATTTTTTTGTATTTTTAGTAGAGACGGGGTTTCACCATGTTAGCCAGGATGGTCTTGATCTCCTGACCTTGTGATTCGCCTGCCTTGTCCTCCCAAAGTGCTGGGATTACAGGGGTGAGCCACTGAACCCGGCCCCCAATTCCTTTAATTCTTATAACATAGCCATAAGTTATACCCGTAAGTTGGTTGCTCATTTTGTAAGTGGTGAACCAAGGCCCAGAGAGGTTAATAAGTTTATCCAAGGTCACACAGCAAGTAAATTGCAGAGCTGGGATTCAAACCTAGATGTTCTGACTCTGAAGTCTGTGCTTTTAACCACTGTTCCTTTCACAAGGGAAAAGATTGGTATCTCTGGATTAATTGTCTTAAATTCTGAACAGGGGTATTTTTGTAAATATTCACTGGTTTAGGAGTGTCTACATTGGGAATTAACAATCACTCCTATCAATTATTTTAAATACTCACAGCTTTTTCTTCAACAACTTGCTCTTGAATAAACCCTGTCTTATGATGGGGCTTGGACACCCATAAACTTGCATTGATTGTGGAGGGCTGTGCATTAGAAATGCTGGGTATTCTTTGGAAGCCATAGGAAATATGCAGTCTGTCATACCTGAATTAATCCCGCAGTTCTCTATACCCATGGGAAAAGCCCCAAACTGATTGCTGTTTTGTATTTTCAGCTGTTTGATATTGTCAGGCTATTCCCAACTCAAAATCTCTACTGGGTCTTCACTTCCAGCTGCATTGAATCTAAAGTTTGACAAGATGTCAAGACCTTTCTTTATCTTACTATTCCCCACACAGTCTGTCTGCTTGGTATGGGCCAGCATCCTCACTTCCCATTCTATCCTCCATACATCCAGGTATTCCACCTGTGCTTGTAAGGCGCAGCACAAATTCAATTCCTCTGTGAATTTTCCCCATCATTGAAATCTTCAGGTTACTTTTTCTGAACTCCTTCAGCATGTGTTTTCTGCCATTCAAGTCCACTCATGAGGACAGAATCTTACATTTTGTGTTTTTAAAATATGTTTTATACTCATCATCTCAACTAGATTGGATAAGTCTTGAAGAAGAGGACTGTGTCTTTTATTGCAATTTGAGCCTCCACATTAGGCACAAGACAGGCACTCAATCAAGACGTTGACCCTTTGGTTATTCATTTATCCTCCACCTTCACCTTCCTTTCACCATGAAGGGGGCCATGCCTTTGTGCCCTTACTTCAGTGGATGCTGCACTATAGCACAGAGTCCTCCAGTTACTGACTTGTAGCTCTATTGATGGTCACCTGCAGGCCACCAATTAACAGTCTCCCAGGGACGGGCGCTGTGGCTCATGCCTGTAATCCTAGCACTTTGGGAGGCCAAGGCGGGCGGATCACGAGGTCAGGAGATGGAGACCATCCTGGCTAACACGGTGAAACCCCGTCTCTACTAAAAATACAAAAAATTAGCCGGGTGAGGTGGCGGGCGCCTGTAGTCCCAGCTACTCGGGAGGCTGAGGCTGGAGAATGGCGTGAACCCTGGGGGGTGGAGCCTGCAGTGAGCCGAGATTGCGCCACTGCACTCCAGCCTGGGTGAAAGAGCGAGACCCCCTCTCAAAACAAACAAAAAAAACAAAAAACAAAAAACAAAAAAAAGTCTCCCAAGAAAATATAGTTTCTGAAAAACGTGAGACAGGGTGTCATATCCAGTTAGCACGATGCCGTTGCTCATTTTGGAGAGAGGATAAAAACTACAAATATTAATGCTGCTCTTGTGAAAAACACTAGTAACAAGCACCAATAGCTTGGTCTTGGTGTGGGTGGTATTGGCGATAGTGTCAGTGATGTATGGTCATGTGTCTTTAGGGTAAGGTAGGTTTAGGTGTCTGCTAGGTTTCTAGTGCAGAAGTAACACGTGTGAGAGTGATATATATATATATATATATATATATATATATATATATATATATATATATATATATTTTAAAGCTAGTTTTGCATTGCAGTGCTTACCTTCCTTGATGATGATGATGGTATAATTTTCAGTGTTCATAGTGTTTTGACCTTTTTCAGGCTTTCACATATAGTGTCTCTCTTAATGACAATATACATGTAATATACACAGAACAGGCAGAATCAACACAGATCCACTAAACTATTGGAGTCTCAAGCAGTTAAAGAGGTTTGCTTAAGTAAATACAAGGCCCTAATTAAATTAGTTTAAGACTTCCTACTTGCCCTTTAAATCATTTTGATTTTAAACATCACATGATTCAGTGGGAGAAAACCCTGAATGCTACAATACGCCAGAGTTTATAACATAAGAATAAAATATTCATAAAAAATTTAATATGAAACCGGACTTTGGTTGACCTCAACAGAAACTGACAATTAGAAAACATTAAAAATTATTGAATGTCTTATGTGCTAGGCATGTTAAGGAACATAGTATAAGGGTTTTAGTAACACTTATTTCATTTTAAAAATCAACAAATGAAAAATTTAAGGGATAATTATAAAAGAAAAAACCACAAAGCAAAATGGGCACTATTTTTGCATTATTGTTTTTATAAGCTTCTTGATAAATTATGAGTGTATAACCCAGTATTGCCCACTTTTATCTTGCATTTCTTTTATGGGTGGTAGAGATCATGTATATTCTGGATAACCTGGTCTATTAGCTATTCTAACTCCGTATTGGCATCTTTCAGAAAAATTTCAGTTTTGCTATGGCTGGCAGCCATCTCTGACTCTGTTTAGTTACAACTGACCTGTCATACCCACACCCCACAGTAACATTCTTGCTGACAAATAGTCCTTGTTAATGAATTTTGACCTATTATTAGTATCAACAGATACATCATTTACTTCACTAGTTATTAATGTCATGTTTAATTAATTCTAACCTCTGAAGATTTCCTGAATTCTAAATACTTTGTTTTTGGACAAATCCAGTGAGGTGAGTTAGGCCTCTCTTTCTCTCCCTGAGGGACCATCAATGGGTCTCTCAACTATCCTCCTGGGAAGCTGATTTTCCCATAAATTCTCTAGTTGTGCTAACAGCTAGAGCTGGGAAGACATTACCTTCTTTATTTTCAGAAAGTAGTTCATGTTATTAGAGCTAATGCTGACAATAGCCAAGGTAACTTGCCACACTTTGATTAGGTGAACTTGGAAAATTTCCTCTAAGTAAAGTCTTTATGCAAGACAAAATAGTTTTTAAAACGAAGCAAGGAAGCACGCTTTGTGTTTTATTCCTGCTGGACTGACATTTCCCCAAGAAGGTCTCAGCATGCATGTGGCCATCACCATCACCACACATTTGGCAGCCATGACCACCATCACTTTGAAGCAGTGAAGCAGTGAGATAATAGATCAGACTGCATGGTGAGATGCTTCTGCTTGACTTCTGGTTGCCATCCATGTTCCTACTCCATCATCAAGATCCCATATCTTGAGCTGTAGAGAATAAGATTACCAAAATATTCATTCATTGTTCTAAAAATTCATCAGAACTTATATGCCAAAGGCATCTATGGGAAATAGTCCAATTTTTGAACTTCTTGACGTTCCCAAAGAGCTTTCTAACTAATAGACCAAGTTAAATGCTAGGAATCATAAATTTCTACAAGGTAAATTTCAAAGGTTCAGATTCAGGGTTTTAGGGACAGGTCTCAATCAGGGTTGATTGTTAAACAGGACAATCAGGGTTCGGAGAGGATAAGAAAATGACAACGCATGGCTTGCTTAAATTGTACCATGCTAATGATGTGATATTTATATTTCTATGTTTTTGTATTTATATTATATGTATATTCATAAGAACAGATAGAAGGAAGAGGTTAACATTGTTACCATGGGACCATGACATATAATGGTTAATTTTCATTATATGTGCGTGTCCTCTGTCTTTTCTCTCTCCCTCCCTCTCATAGATACTGTTTTTGCAGTCTGGGAAAAATATTATTTTTTAAAAAAAGTCATCTTGAAGAAAGAGCAGTTGATACCTAGGACTATACATATTGAGAAAGACACAGCTGATGCATTTTAGGATATTAAAGGTCTGAGAGACTTTGTAGTGTGGCTGGGCCCACATATATCCCTACAAGATCTGTTTCCTCTTGTTCGTTTCAGCCCACTTCTATGTGCTCAGCTCTGCTGTGGAGCTATGCTGGGCGTGGTGGCTCACGCCTGTAATCCCAATACTTTGGGAGGCTGTGGTGGGCAGATCACTTGAGGTCAGGAGTTCGAGACCAGCCTGGCTAAAATAGTGAAACCCCATCTTTACTAAAAATACAAAAAAAAAGGCCGGGCGCGGTGGCTCACGCTTGTAATCCCAGCACTTTGGGAGGCCGAGGCGGGCGGATCACGAGGTCAGGAGATTGAGACCATGGTGAAACCCCGTCTCTACTAAAAATACAAAAAAAATTAGCCAGGCATGGTGGTGGGCACCTGTAGTCCCAGCTACTCGGAGAGGCTGAGGCAGAAGAATGGCGTGAACCCGGGAGGCGGAGCTTGCAGTGAGCCGAGATTGCGCCACTGTACTCCAGCCTGGGTGACAGAGCGAGACTCTGTCTCAAAAAAAATAAAAAATAAAAATAAAAAAATAGCCATTTGTTGTGGCACATGCCTGTAATCCCAGCTACTTGGGAGGCTGAAGCATGAGAATTGCTTGAACCTGGGAGGTGTAAGTTGTGGTGAGCCAAGATTATGCCACTGCACTCCAGCTTGGGTGACAGAGCAAGACTCCATTTCAGCATAAATACATACATACATACATACATACATACATACATAAAAAGAACTGTAGGGCTCACTAAAAACAAAAAAAGATGAAGTTCCCTCATTCATGGCAAACTTCTAGAGAGGAGACAGACACACCGTGAAGATGGTGGTGCATTGAGCAATATGAGCAAATATCAACATTGTGGAGAAGCCAGGAGCAGGCCAAACTGGCTGTGTTGTGGTTGATAATTGTGTTCCAGCATAATCTTGCCACTGTTTGCCAAGCTTGCACTTTGTTATCCTTTGATTCATTTATGTATTACATAAATACTCATTGAGGTTTTATGGCACAATCCCCAAAACAAAGGCGTCAAACGTGAACATATTAAAAGAGTTTTCCCTGAGATCCCATCAGCTCATGGCTCCCACTGCATTTTTACTGGCCAGGGTAGACTGGAATTCTTCAGTCTGGAAGATACTCCAGAGAAACTCCTGAGAGCAGTCAACCTGGTAGCTTTCCCCACTAAGAACAATTTCTCTTTAGTACATTTTTCTTTTTCTTTTCTTTTCTTTTATTATTATTATACTTTAAGTTTTAGGGTACATGTACACAATGTGCAGGTTAGTTAAATATGTATCCATGTGCCATGCTGGTGTGCTGCACCCATTAACTCGTCATTTAGCATTAGCTATATCTCCTAATGCTGTCCCTCCCCGCTCCCCCCACCCCACAACAGTCCCCAGAGTGTGATGTTCCCCTTCCTGTGTCCATGTGTTCTCATTGTTCAATTCCCACCTATGAGTGAGAATATGTGGTGTTTGGTTTTTTGTCCTTGTGATAGTTTATTGAGAATGATGATTTCCAGTTTCATCCATGTCCCTACAAAGGACGTGAACTCATCATTTTTTATGGCCGCATAGTATTCCATGCTGTATATGTGCCACATTTTCTTAATCCAGTCTATCGTTGTTGGACATTTGGGTTGGTTCCAAATCTTTGCTATTGTGAATAGTGCCGCAATAAACATACATATGCATGTGTCTTTATAGCAGCATGATTTATAGTCCTTTGGGTATGTACCCAGTAATGGGATGGCTGGGTCAAATGGTATTCCTAGTTCTAGATCCCTGAGGAATCGCCACACTAACTTCCACAATGGTTGAACTAGTTTACAGTCCCACCAACAGTGTAAAACTGTTCCTATTTCTCCACAACCTCTCCAGCACCTGTTGTTTCCTGACTTTTTAATGATGGCCATTCTAACTGGTGTGAGATGGTATCTCATTGTGGTTTTGATTTGCATTTCTCTGATGGCCAGTGATGATGAGCATTTTTTCATGTGTTTTTTGGCTGCATAAATGTCTTCTTTTGAGAAGTGTCTGTTTATGTCCTTTGCCTACTTTTTGATGGGATTGTTTGGTTTTTTTCTTGTAAATTTGTTTGAGTTCATTGGGCATTTGCAGATGCCTTAGAGAATATATGAAAAACAAGACAGAACATGCTATGTTAGGAGTTTCAAAAAACCTTGGAAATTCCTGGACCTTTACCGAAGTGCTCCAGCCAGAAGGGCCTTCTCAACATCCTCAGCATATATTGTATGCATTTTCTTTTCTTTTTTTTTTTTTTGAGATGGAGTCTCACTCTGTCACCCAGGCTGGAGTGCAGTGGCGAAATCTCGGCTCACTGCAAGCTCCGCCTTCCGGGTTCACACCATTCTCCTGCCTCAGCCTCTCCGAGTAGCTGGGACTACAGGCGCCCGCCACCACGCCCGGCTAATTTTTTGTATTTTTAGTAGAGACAGGGTTTCACCGTGGTCTCGATCTCCTGACCTCATGATCCACCCGCCTCGGCCTTCCAAAGTGCTGGGATTACAAGCGTGAGCCACCGCGCCCGGCCTGCATTTGCTTTTCTAAGAAAGAAAGAAACTCTCTTTGCTAGAGGCAGGGAACCAGTAATAGTAATAGGACCAAGGACTAATCTTACAGAACAGAGTCCTTCAAGGAAAGAAGAAACATTTGCTATTGGAATTATATTCCATTGGATTTGACAGAGACTTTCTAACCCCTTCTATCTTCAGTGGGTAGGCAGAAGACCTAAAGATGAATGAAATTAGCCCTCTTTTAAATAACTTTTAGGGACATTGGATACAAATAATCTTAAATTTCATGAAGGCAAGGAATAGCACCTAAAAGACAGTTTGGCACATAGTGTGTTCCATAAACATTTTTGGATCAAATAAGGCAGAATATTTTAAGTGTTAGAAGCATGGTCTGAACAAACATCTCTGGTTATTCAGATAAAGTAGACATCCTGCTTCATTGGAAGGGGCAGTGAGAGTTTCACCAAGGAGGACCCTTCTGTGGTTCATGGTAAAGAATAGATGGAATGGAGGAAAGTAGAGATGAGAGGGAAGGGTGTTTTATAAGAAGAGATGACATGAGCAATGGAGAGCAGCCTGGAGCTTGTCAAACGCAAGAGGAGGCATAGGCTGCAGAGACAGGTCAGGCCATACTGTGGAGTGTCTGCAGTGCCAGACAGAGAAGATGCCTAGATGAAGGTGAAGATGGCAGGTGATTCTAGGCCTTTCCTCTTGCCTTTCTTCATAGGTACTGGCAAAGCTAGAGAAGATCATATGAGACATGGTTTTAATGGATCTCTTGGTATTAGTACAAGGACCTTCCTTCTTGACTTCTAGAGCAGCCATTATACATTTTTGTCAGTCTCTCTCATATCCCTACATTTATTCTTTATCTCAGATGGTTATATTTCCCCCTCTGTGTTTCTCTCTCTGACTGTCTCCCTGTCCCCAAGTTTTAGTGTGATGGAAAATAAAATAGTGACATGGTCTGGGAAGGAGGGTACCTATCTGTGCTGCATAATACTTAAAAGAAATGTTAAGGAGTTTTGATACATTGATGGTCAGGTTTTCTCAATATGTTTTCCAGAAAAAATACAGAAAATTAGGCAAATGCTGCTTTAGTAAATAAAAAATATGTCCAACCCTCATTCTGCATTTCTTGGGAGGAAATCCTGTCATTTTATACCACAGGAGAAATATCAGTGTCTTAAATCTTTAACATGGATTTTCACCAGTTCTTAAGGGCTGGAAGAAGGCAAATAAAAGGAAAGATTTGTCAGCTGTGGTGGCCACATCTGGGGTAGACAGTGTAGCCCAGATACACGTGAAATCCCTAAAATTTCTTTTAAACTTTCAGGCATCCTGTTGTCACCGAGCCCTCCCACATCAGTTATTGGGATGCAGTAATAAGCCATGCTCTATCATTGTTTTTAATGTCCCATCTTTCTTAGTCTGTATTTCTTCTAATCTGATTCCTTCTCCGTCTGTTTCAGGTTTCCAGAACCAAAGACTTTCACCTTCCTAATTCTGTTTCTCTTTAATAAAACCTGCTGTTACATTCTTTAGTCACTTCAAAGTAAACACAGTCAATATCAGTTTACAGTGATATATCCCAGGAATACATGGCTTTTAACCCAAACCAAAGCCTTAAAGAAAAATCTCCCTGATGAATTTAACACTCTGCTTTCTGGGGTCCTTCCTAGTGTCCAGAGGATTGAGCAGCTTTATCTCTGAGCTGCATATTGGCAAAAAGATCTTGGAAGGGTTCAAACTTTACAAGAATGATTTTGTTGTCAGTTTTTTAAAACCATCAGCCAATCCTGATCAGTCAAGATTTTGTGTTTTCATCTTCCTGAGCCATTTGAGTTTTTTCCCCCGATTCACACCTTTAGAATAACTCCCACTTGCCTGCTTCCAGCCATCATTAGTAATACTCCTCAATGATAGGCTAAAAAGTCACCAAGTTCTTTTGCTTTTGACTGAGATAATTTTCTTTCTTTTATTAAGATAGTGGTTATTGTATTTCTTAAAAGTTCTGAGTCAAAATATCTGTTTTTATATTAATGAAAATGACAAATTCAATGAGTTGAATTTAACAAAGTTACTTGCTTTTGTTCCTTAGTTTTGTCTTTCATCAGCTGCTAACACAAAGGAAGAACACAAAAGCTCACATTTTAGCTTTAGAATATCTATAGCAGAATAGGCAAGACTGGTTTGTGGACAACATACCAGATGAGAAATAATTTGACCGAACACTTTGGTATTTGTATTAGTCAGAGTTCTCTAGAGGGGCAGAACTAATACCATACATACATATATATATATATATATATGAGTTCATTACGTAGTATTAACTGACATGATCACAAGGTCCCACAATAGGCCGTCTGCAAGCTGAGGAGCAAGGAGAGCCAGTCTGAGTTTCAAAACTGAAGATCTTGGTGTCCGATGTTTGAGGGCAAGAAACATCCAGCACAAGAGAAAGATGTAGGCTGGGAGACTAGGCCAGTCTCTCTTTTCACATTTTTCTGCCTGCTTATATTCTAGCGGCACTCACAGTTGAATAGTTTGTGCCCACCCAGATTAAAGGTGGGTCTGCCTTTCCCAGCCCACTGACTCAAATGTTAGTCTCCTTTGGCAACACCCTCATAGACACACCCAAGATCAATATCTGTATCTTTCAATCCAATCAAGTTGAAACTCAGTATTAACCATTACAGTATTTACTCTTTCCTAAAAGTTATTCTTGGATCTACAGAAAGCACAGCCGTGAGTTGATATCCAGATGGGCTCTAATTCAAGAGATAACCAGAGGGAGGCCCAAATACCCCAAAGCAATGAAATTACACCTTGTTTTGAACAGATGGCACAGCCAGAGACCTGGAATTTCCTAAAATGCAACCAAAAAAAATTTGCCTTAGTGCAAATGTGTTAAATATTGACATTATTATAGATAATAGTCATCAAAAACTAACTTCAACATTGACACGATGTGGAACAATTAGAGCCCTTTTGATTGCCTGATGCTTAAGTGGAAGTATGCAAAGTGTACCTTTGAGGGGATAGCACCGAGCCTAGGAAAGTAAATTCCTTTAGCAAAATGTTGGCCTTGTGTAGTCCCCACTTCCCTCTAATGTACAGTCACTCATGAAGGGAGCAGTGGGAGTTCAGAAAAGGTAAGGTCCAGACAGAGCCAGGCAGCCCTCTCATTGGATGGGTTTGTACAAAGGTAACTTAGGTCTGACTCTCAGGCAACCACTGATATGCTATTTATTAATATGCAAGGAAATGTTCACATACCTGCCTCTACACCTTTTCTCATGCTAATCCTCTGCCCTTTTGCCATTTTTCCATCACATCCATTGAATCAAACCCTCTCCAGCCTTTAAATATCCTCAAGAGACCTTTCCAAAATATCTGAAAATTTCATGCTCTAATATTAACTTTTGTTTCACTTACTATCCATCATATTACCTGGGAATTTTATTGGGCTGCATTATTTGGTGTATTTCACATGTATATTTTTATCTACACAAATTGATTTCTGGGCTCAAGAATTCAAATAAACTCACACATTTTTCTTTGTCTTGGATCCTTCCTTTCATCACATGGCATATAACTTAGCATATATATGTATGTATGCATATTTACACAAATTACAGAATATATACATATATTACCTATATCTGTATCTACATAGATATAGATGCATATTTTCTTCAATAACCAGTAGGGGTGCATTACAGGGAAGTAGGCTAACACTCAGTATGCAACTAGTAATTACAATGGTTCAGTAATGAAAAATCGTTTTCCTTTTTAGGTTTTGGTACATTGCATTCATCCATCCACCATTAGGCTGAGTTTCCTCGGAGGCGACATGATGTGATTGCCTGAAGAAAATGCATATTCTCTTTTCCTGCATAGAGCTTTTTCCTCTTGCCAAGGTGAGGTGTGCTGGAAACCTAGAAGGTAACCTTATAATTCCCTTTAGTGCTCTATGAAGTCTACTGCCTGGAACAGTAAGGTAAGTAGACTGTTCCTTGTTTCATTTTCTCTGATTTTCCTTACTGCCGTTTGATAACTTTTAATTCTTTAGATAGCAAGCAAAAGGTACCATGTCCCATCTTTCTTAGTCTGTATTCAGCTTTGTACCTGGGCTCCCAAATCCAACTGTATCCAGTGCCATTCCATGTAGAAAAGAAAAGCTAATAAAATATTCTCTAAATATTCATCATTAGATCTTATAAATATTTTTTTCTCACAGAAAATTCTGCTTCCCTCCTTAGTTCTTGAATGTCCACACACAGAGAAGGATGGAAGAGGTCTGTTTTGTGCCAACTCTTATCTAAGTTGTTAAGGATTTTAGTAGCTATAAAGACTCTTATTATTCTCCTCATTGACCATCTGTTAGTGTTGCCAGGGAATCACTAAGGTAAAGATTTTGGAGACAAGTAAGGATGATTTGGATCTAAGGGAATGAACACATTTATGACATATTATTATACATTTCACTAGAAGTGTTCAAGTACATGTTTGTATTTTTTTTTTATTTTGATAGAGGAGAGGGACTGATACATTGATGGGAAGGTTAGAAGGAATGCAAATTTTTAGTCTCTGAAGAAATCATGTATATGGTCACTCTATTGATCTTGATTCACATTTATTTGAAATTTACATCAATATGAAGGAACTTCCAAAAGTTCATGGAAAATGCATACTAGGAAAAAATTATGCATGGATTTCAAAATGTTTTTCACAGAAATCAACTCATATTAACTTGTTATAATATTCCTGAACAGGATCTAGTTTGAGGGACTAAGAAAGATAAGACATCAGTTTTAAAAAGCTCCTATCAGGGCAACATTATTCTGCTAAATTAAAACAAGATCAAACATCAGATTTATGGTAAAGCTTGAGTGGGAGAATGGTGAATCATTGATGCTTTATGAAAAGTTTATAGGGACAATGCCTCAAAAAAATCAGCAATTTGCCAATGTGTAACTCATTTTAAGAAGGGATGAGATGCTGTTGAAGATGAAGCCCACAGCAGTAGATCATCCATGTCAATTTGCAAGGAAAAATTAATCTTGTTTATACCCTATTAAAAAGGACCAATGATTAACAACACAAACAATAGCCAACAACATAGATATCTTAATTAGTTAAGTCTACACAATTCTTACTGAAAAAGTACAGTTTAACAAACTTTCCATTTGATGGGTGCCAAGAGGACAAATGATTAACAACACAAACAATAGCTAGCACCATAGACATCTCAATTAGTTAAGCTTACACAATTCTGACTGAAAAATTAAAGTTTAATAAACTTTTCATTTGATGGGTGCCAAAACTATTGTGCCCAGATCAGCTTCAGACAAGAGCAGAGCTTTCAAAGGACATTGTAAACAAGTAGGTTCAAGATCCTGAGGCATTTCTTAAAGAATTTAAAAGAAGACGAAACATGGCATTACCAATACGACCCTGAAGGCAAAGCACAATCAAAGCAATGGCTACCAAGAGGTAGGAAATGGTACGGTCAACACAAAAGTGGACCAGTCAGAGCAATCAGACAGAGCTTCACCAGGGAGTTCTTCTCCACAAAGACCACACTCCTGCTCATTCTTCTTATCAAATAAGGGCAATTCTGTGATAGTTTTGATGATAAATTATTAGGCATTCACCCTATAGTCCTGATTTGGCTTCTTCCAAATTCCTTTTGTTTACTAATCTTAAAGAATCTGTTAAGGGCACCCATTTTTCTTCAGTTAGTAATGTAAAAAAGACTGCTTTGACATAGTCAAATTCTCAAGACCCTCAGTTCTTCAGGGATAGCTTAAATGGCTGGTATCGTCAGCCATTTTACCTGAATGGAGCTTATGTTGAGAAATAAAGTTTGTATTTAATCCTTTAAATTATCTTTTAATTTCACTTTTTTCATGAACTTTTTGAAGCCTCCTCAGATTGCATATACCTATATGTCTTATTTGACAGTGAGTGTGACTTAAATGCATGCTTTGTAAGTCACTTATACTTAAATATGATGGCATAATCACATAAAAACTTTCTAGTGGTCCTGATTCCATGTATTTAACTGGTCATTTGGATATTTCAATGGATTCAGCCATTCAATAGAGTTTCAGAAAATGCCCCTAATTTGACATTGTTACTTATGGGCTATGTTTTTTTTTCTTTTTTCTCTCTTGTATCAACCACTGTGGCTAATAAGGCAGAAGATTCAAATCGTCATGAATTTTTCGGGCTGATAGGTGTTCCTTTCCAGGGATAATTTGTTGTTATCAGAGGAATGACCATGGTTGTACTTTGTTGGTAGTGTCTGACCTTATTTCCTTCTTCAGACTGAAAATAGTTGGGTGCCTGTGCCAAGAAGGTCATTTAGTAAATCATCTCTCTGAAAACAAGTCTGCTTTAGGGACTGTCCGTTTCTTGCTCCCCTTCTTGCCTGCTCTTGCCTCTGCTGCTGCAGACTCCATCAAGAAGGAATAAGACTCAAGGAAACTTACCCAGGATTTCAGAAACTTAAAAAATTCAGTGAATAACCTAGTTATAAAACTTGCATAGAAGACTAGAATAATTCCATTCGATGAACTTTCTGTGTTAACAATGAGGAAGATTTGGCATACACCAGTTAGGGACAGAATTTTTATAACTGAATGAGAAATAAGGAAAACTATTTTTTATATGGTTTGCTATTGCCATACTAGGGATGCTGGAAGAATTGATTTCCTGGGATGGCAAAGTAAGGCCATTTCATTTAACCTTTTCCTCCAGACATATAGGGAGAACTTCAGAGCACTAATCCCTCACCCCATGCCACAAGTTGTTGTTTTTCAATTACAGCTGATTAGTGGTTGGAATTATTAGTAAGAATTACACAACTATTTATGTCTGTTGAAAAAGTCATCAGTACTAATTTTTGCAAATTGGTTGTAATTTCCAAAGAAAATATCAATTAATTCATTCATTAAGAATTGTAATGAGTTAGCCGATTGGAGACTGGCATGGCAGTAAGAGCACAGAAGTAATTCTCAGGACCTCAAGGTTATAGATTACCCTTGGCAGTTCCAAGAACTTTGGATTTTTACTTTACCAGCATTAAAAAAAAAAGATCATGTTCCTTAAAGATAAGAAGAGAGTATCTAAAAAAAACCAAAACAAAACAAAAGGCCTATTTCAATCTTCTTTTCTTTTTTCCTTTGGCAATTTTCTTTCCTACTTTTCCATTGGAAAGAGACAATGTGGTATTTAACCCCTTTGCTCCCTCATGATTTGTATATAATTAGGGATTCAGATATGTTATCCTTCAGCTCTAAAAGAAGCCACTATATTGGAACACAAGGGGTCATTTTACTTATGGGTGTACATACTTTTTGATTAAAAATTATTTTATTGCTTTTGTTAATTAAATTTAACAAGTAATTTCTCACAAATATTTATTAAGTTGTTTTTGGCATATACCAGTAAATAGCAAGCACTTGCTTTACTCTGCATGTGTAACTAGAGTGACTAAGTATTTTTTTCTTTGAGTACAGTTGACACTATCACATTTTTCTAAGTTTTGTTTCATTTTTATTTCAATTAGTGAACGCTTAATAGAATACAAGATAAGGGGTGTCTGTTAGCAAGGAGGAAAGCTGCGTCTCTTACTAAGCTTTTGAGAAATATAAACACATATTGTGTGCCATGCCTGTATTCCCATATGCTTTATTTTCCTACATATTGTCTTCCTTCCTTTGCCTAGTGACCCTGTGTCTTTTCATTATTATCTAGATGGCTATTAAAACCTTTCTAAAATGCACATTTTAACTAAAAAGATTTAATTTTACACATTTAGACTTTTATTCAAGTTGGAACAAAGAAGTGGTATATCAGTTCAGCTACCCATTTGCTCTGCTGAATCCTTATGATGCTCTTGTGCTTCCTCAGATGTTATTAATTTCCTTGCATTCCTCTTTATCATCAGCAAATGCTCTTTAAGAGTCACACTGTGCAGGCTACATGCCATGAGCAGGGGCTTCTATGCATATTGACTTATGAGAAGCTCAGCATTAGGTGGAGAGAAGGCAGAGTCAATATGATAGCTCTTCCCACAAAGCATTCATGAAAGTTAATGAAAAGCAAATATAGGAGACATTTGCCCCTAGGACAAACACACTTAGGAGACATCTGATGAGACGTGACAAAAGATGAAGGGCTACCAATGCAGTAAACGTTTAGTAGCCTTGCAGGACCATGCTGAAGGAGGATCTCAACCACCACCCAGGTCTCCAGCCTAAGTGACATATTCTGAGTAACAAAATCTACAATTCTTTGTTTGGAACCACAGATATGGAGGGAGCTTTCCTGGATACCCTTTGAAACAAATCTTTAATAGAAATAAAGTTGGCATTAAACAAATAATTACACCATAACCTAGACTTTTCCTTGTGGTTAAGGTAGGTAACAAGGATCAGATTTATCCTCCCACCTGAAACAACTTCCCCCTCCAAAAAAAAAAAAGAACCAACAGTTATAAAACAACCATTTCCAAAACCTGGACATCTGACAACAGTGATCCATGAAAGATGGAAAACAAGTAAGAGCTACATTTTCCTAAGATTATTGCCTTGAGAGAATTTCAGGCTATGGAGCAGGGAGGAAGAACCCAGAGCCCAGTGAGCCCCCTGAGTTGAGATGGGGTTGGGAATATGAGGAAGTGTTGGTGGCTAGAGTTTGCAGGGCAGATTGAGAGGATAGCTGACCATAAAGAGAAACCTGAGATCTGCAGAGGATGACCCTCAAGAATTCAGCACAGTATTGATCAGCAAGTACAAGTGAGGAAACTACTTGAGGTCAGAGACAGAATACCTGGAAAAGATGAGAAGGGAGGGCACCAGGGCCACATAGTGCCCAATTGGTGCCTGTTCCTGCCAGCCAGACTGGAAACTTCAAAATGTATGGGGTTTTGGTAAAGTGTTCAGAGTAGTTTTCTTCAGTAGTGAGAGAGAACTAGTCTTTGAATAAATGCTGCTGTGGTCTTGCCTAGAAATTCTCTTAATAAGACCCAAGAGAATCAAGCTGTTTTTGATAATACTATAACTCATATTTGCAGGAAGATGGGATTTGGTGAAATGAGGGGAAGAAAAGCCCGCATTGTGGAAAGGCTTGTGGGGTTTATGTTCATTGCTGGAGGGAAATAATGACAAGTGGCTATGAGAATTCATGTACCTCACCCTATGACCAACCATGATGAAAATCCCTATAAACTCCAGTCTGCTACCAGAAGCTGGCCTGGAGGACCTGCCCCATTCAAAGATGAGTAATATACAGAAAGGTGCAGAGAATCTATCTTGAAAAATGATGAAAGGAACAAACCATTGCAGAAATGAAGCCCATACAATGTAAAAGAGAACAGATTTTGAAGAAAACAAAATTAAAAAAATAATAAATATTGAGAGACAGATATCAGGATTCAGAACAGTAAGCAAAGGGAAATGAAGTGAACAAAATTAAAAATAATGGAATGGATGGGGTGGAGCCAACATGGCCGAATAGGAACAGCTCCGGTCTACAGCTCCCAGCCTGAGCAACACAGAAGACTGGTGATTTCTGCATTTCCGTTTGAGGTACCGGGTTCATCTCACTAGGGAGTGCCAAACAGTGGGTGCAGGACAGTTGGTGCAGCACACTGTGTGCGAGCCGAAGCAGGGCGAGGCATTGCCTCACTCGGGAAGTGCAAGGGGTCAGGGAGTTCCCTTTCCTAGTCAAAGAAAGGGGTAACAGACGGCACCTGGAAAATCGGGTCAGTCCCACCCTAATACTGCGCTTTTCCAACGGGCCTGGAAAACGGCACACTAGGAGATTGTGTCCCGCACCTGGCTCGGAGGGTCCTATGCCCATGGAGTCTCGCTGATTGCTAGCACAGCAGTCTGAGATCAAACTGCAAGGTGGCAGCGAGGCTGGGGGAGGGGCACCCGCCATTGCCCAGGCTTGCTTAGGTAAACAGAGCAGCCAGGAAGCTCGAACTGGATGGAGCCCACCACAGCTCAAGGAGGCCTGCCTGCCTCTGTAGGCTCCACCTCTGGGGGCAGGGCACAGACAAACAAAAATTCAGCAGGAACTTCTGCAGACTTAAATGTCCCTGTCTGACTGACAGCTTTGAAGAGAGTAGTGGTTCACCCAGCGTGCAGCTGGAGATCTGAGAATGGACAGACTGCCTCCTAAAGTGGGTCACTGACCCCTGAGCAGCCTAACTGGGAGGCACCCCCCAGTAGGGACCGACTGACACCTCACTCAGCCGGGTACTCCTCTGAGACAAAACTTCCAGAGGAACTATCAGACAGCTGAATTTGTGGTCTCATGAAAATCCGCTGTTCTGCAGCCACCACTACTGACACCCAGCCAGACAGGGTCTGGAGTGGACCTCTAGCAAACTCCAATAGACCTGTAGCTGAGGGTCCTGTCTGGTAGAAGGAAAACTAACAAACAGAAAGGACATCCACACCAACAACCCGTCTGTACATCACCATCATCAAAGACCAAAAGTAGATAAAACCACAAAGACGGGGAAAAAACAGAGCAGAAAAACTGGAAACTCTAAAAAGCAGAGAACCACTCCTCCTCCAAAGGAACGCAGTCCCTCACCAGCAATGGAACAAAGCTGGACGGAGAATGACTTTGACGAGTTGAGAGAAGAAGGCTTCAGACGATCAAACTACTCTGAGCTATGGGAGGGAATTCAAAACAATAGCAAAGAAGTTAAAAACTTTGAAAAAAAATTAGAAGAATGGATAACTAGAATAACCAACGGAGAGAAGGGCTTAAAGGAGCTGATGGAGCTGAAAGCCAAGTATCGAGAACTATGTGAAGATTGGAGAAGCCTCGGGAGCCGATGCGATCAACTGGAAGAAAGGGTATCAGTGATGGAAGATGAAATGAATGAAATGAAGTGAGAAGGGAAGTTTAGAGAAAAAAGAATAAAAAGAAATGAACAAAGCCTTCAAGAAGTTTGGGACTATGTGAAAAGACCAAACCTACGTCTGATTGGTGTACCTGAAAATGATGGGGAGAATGGAACCAAGTTGGAAAACACTCTGCAAGATATTATCCCGGAGAACTTCCCCAATCTAGCAAGGCAGGCCAACATTCAGATTCAGGAAATACAGAGAATGCCACAAAGATACTCCTCAAGAAGAGCAACTCCAAGACACATAATTGTCAGATTCACCAAAGTTGAAATGAAGGAAAAAATGTTAAGGGCAGCCAGAGAGAAAGGTCAGGTTACCCACAAAGGGAAGCCCATCAGACTAACAGCTGATCTCTTGGCAGAAACTCTACAAGCCAGAAGAGAGTGGGGGCCGATATTCAACATTCTTAAAGAAAAGAATTTTCAACCCAGAATTTCATATCCAGCCAAACTAAGCTTCATAAGTGAAGGAGAAATAAAATACTTTACAGACAAGCAAATGCTGAGTGATTTTGTCACCACCAGGCCCGCCCTAAAAGAGTTCCTGAAGGAAGCACTAAACATGGAAAGGAACAACCAATACCAGCCCCTGCAAAAACATGCCAAATTGTAAAGACCATCAAGGCTATGAAGAAACTGCATCAACTAACGGGCAAAATAACCAACTAACATCATAATGACAGGATGAAATTCACACATAACAATATTAACTTTAAATGTAAATGGGCTAAATGCTCCAATTAAAAGACACAGACTAGCAAACTGGATAAGGAGTCAAGACCCATCAGTGTGCTGTATTCAGGAAACCCATCTCACGTGCAGAGACACATATAGACTCAAAATAAAGGGATGGAGGAAGATCTATCAAGCAAATGGAAAACAAAAAAAGGCAGGGGTTGCAACCCTAGTCTCTGATAAAATAGACTTTAAACCAACAGAGATCAAAAGAGACAAAGAAGACCATTACATAATGGTAAAGGGATCAATTCAACAAGAAGAGCTAACTATCCTAAATATATAGGCACCCAACACAGGAGCACCCATATTCATAAAGCAAGTCCTGAGTGACCTACAAAGGGACTTAGACTCCCACACAATAATAATGGGAGATTTTAACACCCCACTGTCAACATTAGACAGATCAACGAGACAGAAAGTTAACAAGGATATCCAGGAATTGAACTCAGCTCTGCACAAAGTGGACCTAATAGACATCTACAGAACTCTCCACCCCAAATCAACAGAATATACATTTTTTTCAGCACCACACCACACCTATTCCAAAATTGACCACATAGTTGGAAGTAAAGCTCTCCTCAGCAAATGAAAAAGAACAGAAATTATAACAAACTGTCTCTCAGACCACAGTGCAATCAAACTAGAACTCAGGATTAAGAAACTCACTCAAAACCGCTCAACTACATGGAAACTGAACAACCTGCTCCTGAATGACTATTGGGTACATAATGAAATGAAGGCAGAAATAAAGATGTTCTTTGAAACAAATGAGAACAAAGACACAACATACCAGAATCTCTGGGACACATTCAAAGCAGTGTGTAGAGGGAAATTTATAGCACTAAATGCCCACAAGAGAAAGCAGGAAAGATCCAAAACTGACACCCTAACATCACAATTAAAAGAACTAGAAAAGCAAGAGCAAACACATTCAAAAGCTAGCAGAAGGCTAGAAATAACTAAAATCAGAGCAGAACTGAAGGAAATAGAGATACAAAAAACCCTTCAAAAAATTAATGAATCAGGAGCTGGTTTTTTGAAAAGATCAACAAAACTGATAGACCGCTAGCAAGACTAATAAAGAGGAAAAGAGAGAAGATTCAAATAGATGCAATAAAAAATGAAAAAGGGGATATCACCACCGATCCCACAGAAACACAATCTACCATCAGAGAATAATACAAACACCTCTATGCAAATAAACTAGAAAATCTAGAAGAAATGGATAAATTCCTTGACAAATACTCCCTCCCAAGACTAAATCAGGAAGAAGTTGAATCTCTGAATAGACCAATAACAGGTTCTGAAATTGTGGCAATAATCAATAGCTTACCAACCAAAAAGAGTCCAGGACCTGATGGATTCACAGCCGAATTCTACCAGAGGTACAAGGAGGAACTGGTACCATTCCTTCTGAAACTATTCCAATCGATAGAAAAAGAGGGAATCCTCCCTAACACATTTTATGAGGCCAGCATCATCCTGATACCAAAGCCTGGCAGAGACATAGCCAAAAAAGAGAATTTCAGACCAATATCCTTGATGAACATTGATACAAAAATCCTCAATAAAATACTGGCCAACCGAATCCAGCAGCACATCAAAAAGCTTATCCACCATAATCAAGTGGGCTTCATCCCTGGGATGCAAGGCTGGTTCAACATACGCAAATCAATAAATGTAATCCAGCATATAAACAGAACCAAAGACAAAAACCACATGATTATCTCAATAGATGCAGAAAAGGCCTTTGACAAAATTCAACAACCCTTCATGCTAAAAACTCTCAATAAATTAGGTATTGATTGGATGTATCTCAAAATAATAAGAGCTATCTATGACAAACCCACAGCCAGTATCATACTGAATGGGCAAAAACTGGAAGCATTCCCTCTGAAAACTGGCACAAGACAGGGATGCCCTCTCTCACCACTCCTATTCAACATAGTGCTGGAAGTTCTGGCCAGGGCAATCAGGCAGGAGAAGGAAATAAAGGGTATTCAATTAGGAAAAGAAGAAGTCAAATTGTCCCTGTTTGCAGATGACATGATTGTATATCTAGAAAACCCCATCATCTCAGCCCAAAATCTCTTTAAGCTGATTAGCAACTTCAGCAAAGTCTCAGGATACAAAATCAATGTACAAAAATCACAAGCATTCTTGTACACCAATCACAGACAAACAGAGAGCCAAATCATGAGTGAACTCCCATTCACAATTGCTTCAAAGAGAATAAAATACCTAGGAATCCAACTTACAAGGGATGTGAAGGACCTCTTCAAGGAGAACTACAAACCACTGCTCAATGAAATAAAAGAGGATACAAACAAATGGAAGAACATTCCATGCTCATGGGTTGGAAGAATCAATATTGTGAAAATGGCCATACTGCCCAAGGTAATTTATAGATTCAATGCCATCCCCATCAAGCTACCAATGACTTTCTTCACAGAATTGGAAAAAACTACTTTAAAGTTCATATGGAACCAAAAAAGAGCCCGCATCGCCAGGTCAATCCTAAGCCAAAAGAACAAAGCTGGAGACATCACGCTACCTGACTTCAAACTATACTACAAGACTACAGTAACTGAAACAGCATGGTACTGGTACCACAACAGAGATATAGATCAATGGAACAGAACAGAGCCCTCAGAAATAATGCCGCATATCTACAACTATCTGATCTTTGACAAACCTGACAAAAACAAGAAATGGGGAAAGGATTCCCTATTTAATAAATGGTGCTGGGAAAACTGGCTAGCCATATGTAGAAAGCTGAAACTGGGTCCCTTCCTTACACCTTATACAAAAATTAATTCAAGATGGATTAAAGACTTAAATGTTAGACCTAAAACCATTAAAATCCTACAAGAAAACCTAGGCAATACCATTCAGGACATAGACATGGGCAAGGACTTCATGTCTAAAACACCAAAAGCAATGGCAACAAAAGCCAAAATTGACAAATGGGATCTAATTAAACTAAAGAGCTTCTGCACAGCAAAAGAAACTACCATCAGAGTGAACAGGCAACCTAGAAAATCGGAGAAAATTTTTGCAACCTACTCATCTGACAAAGGGCTAATATCCAGAATCTACAATGAACTCAAACAAATTTACAAGAAAAAACAAACAACTCCATCAAAAAGTGGGCAAAGGACATGAACAGACACTTCTCACAAGAAGACATTTATGCAGCCAAAAAACACGTGAAAAAATGCTCATCATCACTGGCCATCAGAGAAATGCAAATCAAAACCACAGTAAGATACCATCTCACACCAGTTAGAATGGCCATCATTAAAAAATCAGGAAACAACAGGTGCTGGAGAGGTTGTGGAGAAATAGGAACACTTTTACACTGTTGGGGGGACTGTAAACTAGTTCAACCATTGTGGAAGTCAGTGTGGCGATTCCTCAGGGATCTAGAGCTAGAAATACCATTTGACCCAGCCATCCCATTACTGGGTATATACCCAAAGGACTATAAATCATGCTGCTATAAAGACACATGCACATGTATGTTTATTGCGGCACTATTCACAATAGCAGAGAGTTGGAACCAACCCAAATGTCCAACAACGATAGACTGGATTAAGAAAATGTGGCACATATACACCATGGAATACTATGTAGCCATAAAAAATGATGAGTTCATGTCCTTTGTAGGGACGTGGATGAAACTGGAAAACATCATTCTCAGTAAACTATCGCAAGGACAAAAAACCAAACACCGCATGTTCTCACTCATAGGTGGGAATTGAACAATGAGAACTCATGGACACAGGAAGGGGAACATCACACTCCGGGGACTGTTGTGGGGTGGGGGGAGGGGAGGGACAGCATTAGGAGATATACCTAATGCTAAATGACGAGTTAATGGGTGCAGCAAAACAACATGGCACATGGATACATATGTAACAAACCTGCACATTGTGCACATGTACCCTAAAACCTAAAGTATAATAATAATAATAAAAAAATAATGGAATGGCAGATGTGGAAGACAAATCAAGGGGGTTGAACATAAACATAGTAGTATCCTAAAGGAACAAAAAAAAACCTATTAGGTTGAAAACTATCCTTAAATATGAAAAATAATTTTCACAAATAAAAGATGACTTTAATTTTATTCAGTTGTTTCTTTACTTCTTTCAAAAGCAAACTTAAGATTGATCTTCCCCAACAAGCCTTTTTGACTCACTGGGTACTGAACTTACTCTATTCTTGCAGCGCAAATTGATATATGCTACAATGTATCTTGTCTCCAAGTATTACACTTGCTTTTGTTGCTGTTGTTTTTAGTTTGGATAATTAAGCAGTTTTATGAGGACTGGGGCTGCATCGTTGTCCTTTTATATCCCCTTTTGCATTTTGTTACAGACTTTGTACAGGGTCACTGTAGTGTGAACAATGGAGTAAAAGCATGAAATACAAATTTTCTCCATGCCTCAATGCAGTGGTTTCTGGGAGCTGACTTGGCAGTTCTGTTGTGTTTCTGAGATTGCCAGTTAGCTCTCTGTTACTTATTTTCTGTTGCTATCCTAAAGGTAAGTGAAAAACTGAAGAAGGACAAATATTTGATCAGGGCATTGGGAGCCAAGATTTTTTTTTTTTTTTCTGTTTCTCTATTGCCAAAAATTCTAAGTGAATTTAAAGTGCAGGTACTGTCAAGAACACTGGACAAGGTGCGAGGGCACTGGAGTTCTAGGGCAGGGATATCACTAACTTGCTATGTGCCCCCAGATAAGTTACTTGATCTTCATTCTGCTGTATCTTGGGGCTAGAACAGTTCCTGACTCATTATAAGCACTTAATAATTATGTTTTGAATGAAAGAATAATTAGCTTCAGTTTCCTCCTAGGTCAAATGAGGGGCTTGTACTAGCATGGTCTCTAGGAACTGTTTGCACCATAAAAATCTAAAAACTACCAGCTTTCCTCCGATTGGTAAGCATTTACACCATGCATTTCAATTGCACCAACTCTGCAGATGCCTGTTGTTTTTATGGAAGACGTGTTTGTCTCCACATGCGCCGTTTACACCTTCCATGTAGATTTTAATGTCCATCCTAAGTTGCACAACTTTTGAAAACAGCCAGGCAAAAAGTCCGGAGGGCACACTGAAGGATTCTTACAGGAAGCTTATAGCCTGTCTCCTTTGGCTAATTTGCAAAAGTATTTTTTGATTTAAAACAGAAGGAGGGTGAATCCCTGGGAGAAAACTCACATCCACTAATGTTCCTTCTGGAGTGAATTATGAGAGGAAGCCCCAGATGGATTATAGACGAAGGTTAAACTTTGAGACACTAATTTATTGAAAAGGTAAAGATAGTAAAAGAACAAAAAGTGCCCTGAATGTTATGTCTGTGTGTCCTTTTTGCCCCGTGCTTTCCAGTATTTTAAGGATCTTTGAAAGGCATATGTTCGTCTGCAGAGGCAATGTCACCTAACTTCCTAAGAAAAATCTTTGCCACTGGAAGCCATTGAAATGACATTCTAATAGGATTCTCCAATTAGACAAAAAAAAAAAAAATGGACAAACTCTAAAGAAGACATTTCATCTTGAAAAATAGCAAAGCTAACAAAGCTGTTTGGGGACAGTGGTATAAAAGCATTGAGTGATGTTCTGGAAAAGCATTTTGGCATGTAGTGATATTTAATACTATATCCTATCAATTTGAAGATGCCCACTATGTTCACATTTTAACATTTCTGGAATCATTTTAAAACTAATGAAGGCTGGTGATTGTTGTGGATCAGGTCAGCCAACCTGCAAACATATGAGAGAACTCAACCAAGAACAGCAGTGTTAGCTTACATTACATAGAGCTGAACACTTATTATTGAACTCAGCCAAGAACAGAATTATCCAGCTGACTTTTAGAGTCATAAGCAATAAAAATACTTATTGTTTAAGTCACGTACATATGGGGCGATTTGTTACACAGCAATAGCTAACTGATACATGAGGGGCAGCATATGCTTCTCACATAAAAGCAGGTCAGCCTGAAGTTCACATCAAGATGTGTTTTCCTAAGGTGTTTTGAATCTGAATCCCACATATCCATCTATTTCTACACTTCCCAGGAGCAGAAGCACTGAAATTCTGTATGACAGGCTGCTTTTGAGATATTTTCAACTTAGTTGGAATCAGGATTTGCCAGAAATGTTGTGAGACAGCTTGTTTAAGTGAGATTTCCTGCTCAGTTTCTTTTTTTAAAAGATAGGGAAAAAAAGAAAAAAAAATAATGATTTTTGGCTGGAGTTCATCCGTGCTGGACACATTTGGACACGTAGCTGAGGGGAACCAATGTGTAAGGATCTTCAAGTTCTTTAGAAACTTTGGCAAGGTCTCAAACCACCTGAGAATTCTTAAGATTAAATGTTTGAAGTGTGATTCTAAATTAATAACACTGACATCACAAATTACTCCCACAGACTAATTTCTCACTCTTCATAAATATTCTGTTTACAGATTGTTCTATCTTCCTATAGCTGTTTTTTAATTTAAGCTGTGTATGTTCTCTCACTACCAAGCTTGTTAATTATTAAAAGATTTTCTCCATTTTTTTTTCAGGCTCACACTGAAAGGTGAGTTTTAGCCAACTTACTATTTGGTTAATATTTTACACTTCAATTTTCCAATTCAAACCAGGGAACCAGAGAAGGGTATGAGTAAAACTTAAGCTATAGGTGCATATTTAGAAAAAAGAAAGAGCAAATGATGAATATGTATGAAACTTATTTAAAATGCCATATTTATGAGGAAAGGAAAAATATTGGAGCCTCACTTTCCCTTTACATATTTTCAAAACACCACATGGGATTGAATGGGACCAAGTGAAAAGTATAAAATTTGTTGAGTGTGGTGGGTGTTTGAGTGTGTCAGTGCAGTGAGAAGTTGGCAATGTGAATCCTGTGGGGCTTGTGGGTAGGACACATAGAAGCCTTGGCAATAGGGAAAGACATGAGTTTTCTTATGCCTTATTTTCAACGGGACATTTGGAGGATGCTTGCCATCTTTCTGTGGCAGTTTATTTGATCCTAGAGGCCAAGAGTGCAAAGGCCCCAAGTTGCTCGCTGGTGGTCCAGGAAACGGGCTTGCATTCACCTCTGCAGTACTTGTACTGCTTTGTGGCTGCTCTATGCCTGACCAAAGCCAAAGTGGTAGTAATGTGAAAGGGAAGAAAGGGCCAGAGGAACGTTCCACCCTAGGGATTTCAATTCAGCCAGCATTTATTTCACCCACTCTATGCCCAGGTCTGTATTAGGCCCTGGGTAGTTGAAGCAATAGCTGAAAGAGAAGGGGGCTGTACTCTCCAATTCCCAGTGTGTCCACACCAGGAAAAGTGACACATATGCACAGGAGGCATGAACAGGGGAGTCAGTGTTCATGACAAAAGTTCTAATTAAATGAAACAAGTCCAGCTGTTCTTTGGGAATCCATGCAGCAGTAAACATGAATAACATAGATCCATGTACCAGCACAGAAAAGTCTCTAATATATGTGGTTGAATAAAAACAAACAAATAAAAAGAACCTCAAGTTATGACCTACAATGTAATACCACTTTGTATCACTATAAACCAACTTAAAAAGAACAACTATACATTTCTACCTTGTAGGTATATCAATTTATGGAAAAGGATCGGGGTGGCATGCACAAAATAAGGGCACTGGGATGCAGAGAGGGGGCTGGTCAGGAAGTGTGTGCGTATCTTGTTACTGTAACAATTTATAACAAATTTATGTAGTTGATTTAAGTAAAGAAATTAAAAATAAATAAATAAATAATTATGTGCATAAATAAAACTTATTTACCAACGTTTCCGTACCCTGCATCATACACACAAAAACAAAGACATTCACCTTTGGGTTCTTTGTTATCTGGTTGGAGAAATAAGACTCATAGATATATTTCATACTTTAACAAAATGATATACGATCTTTTCTTGATTTCTGTAATTTTTTTTGTTTTGCTTCTCTACCCTGCCTCTCTTTATTCTTCTCTTTCCTGATCTTTCCTTTTCCTTCTCAATTCCCAATGTGGGAATTCTCTAGGGCAAGTCTTCAGCCCTTTCACCCTCTTTCTGATCGTTTTCACCCATTCTCACAAAATCCAAGGTAGCCACTAATAGGATTTTTTTTTTTTTTTTTTTTTTTTGAGACAGTCTCACTCTGTTGCCCAGGCTGGAGTGCAGTGGCGTGATCTTGGCTCACTGCAAGTTCTGCCCCCTGGGTTCACACCATTCACCTGCCTCAGCCTCCTGAGTAGCTGGAACTACAGGTGCCCGCCACCATGCCTGGATAATTTTTTGTATTTTTTGTATTTTTAGTAGAGACGGGGTTTCACTGTGTTAGCCAGGATGGTCTCTATCTCCTGGCTTCGTGATCCACCCGCCTTGGCCTCCCAAAGTGCTGGGATTGCAGGTATGAGCCACTGTGCGTGCCCGGCCTAATAGGATGTCTTAACTTCAATTTCTAGCTTCATTCTTCCCTCTCTATTGGGCATCTCTCCTTGCATGTTTGCCACCATTTTGGGCTCCGTTTTTCTAAACCAAAATTAATCTCTCCTTCTATCTTCAATGGGTCATTTATCCTTCTCCCTGATGTGCTTATTTGACATTGCATGCTTGTATCAAAACAGCTCATGTACCCCATAAATATATACACCTACTATGTATCCACAAAAATTATTAAAAATATCTTGACTTCTTGACTTCTTCCAAAGACATTGCCATTCTTGTCATCAGATTGAGGAGCCTATGTCCTCAGTAATTTCTCCTTTTCCAGCTCCCTTGCCATTCACAATGTCCCATCCAGTCTTCCTTTCCGATGCTTTTTTGCATCCATGCTTTCATCTTTGTCTTAGTTAAGGCTGCTACAACAAGTAGACTGGGTAGCTTAAACAATAATTATTTTTCACAGTTCTTGAGGCTAGAATTCTGACATAAGAGTGCATTCATGGTCAGGTCTGGTAAGGGCCCTCTTCCAGGCTGCAGACTGCTGTCTTCTCCTTGTATCTTCACAGGGCAGAGAGCAGAAAGAGAAAGCAAGCAAGCCCTCTCTCTGTTCTTATAAGGGTACCAATCCCATTCATGAGAACTCTGACATCATGACCTAATTACTTCCCAAAGGCCCCACCTCCAAATACCATGTTAAGGATTGGGCTTCAACATATGAATGTTGGGGAGACACAATATCCAGTCCTTAGCCATTTTCATTTGTACCTTTCCTTATTGTATTATCTTAACCAAAAGCACACACAAAGGCAAGGCAGAAAACTAAGCTAATTCTTTCAGTAACTGAAGGCCTCCAAATGTTTATTTATCGACCTGTTGTATATGATAAATGACTTATTTTGTTTAGGATTGCATGATTACCAGTTTTTTGTTTTTTTTTTTTACTTTCAACCATTAGTCACCAAGAATTTATCAAGTACCAGTTTTACAATCAGCCTTGGGAGATATAATAAACATAGAAGACATGAGCTCTTCTTTTGAAGAAATAATTGATGAAAAAATGTCATTAATAAATAAAAAGCAATTTGAAATAAATCTTACAGCAATATAGAATATGCACAAAACATGGAGAAAACTAAATCCATAATGCTGCCCCTACTTCTTTACTTCCACAAACATTGAGAATCAACTGTATGTCACACACTAATCTAAGAACTGGGGATATGGCATAGAAAGTCAGAAAATGCCTCTGCCCTTATGGGACTTCTATTCAAGTGCAGAGAAATAGATACGAACCAGGTAAGCACATAATTAGGATAATTTCTGAGAGTGACAAATGCTATAAGAAAAAAATAATATGGGATAATATGACAGATAGGGCCTAGGGATGAAATTTAGCTAGAAAGGTCAAGGAAACTCTCTAAAGAGACAATATTTGAATTGAGTCCTGAATTTTAAAAGGCACCAGCTATGGGAAACCTGGACATAGAAGGTCATGGGCTTGTCTTACTCCAATAACAAAATCCCAAGATAAACATGCGCTTGAGGAATTGCCAGATAAAAGAGGCTCTTGAGAACAAGAAACAACCTGAGTTGTATTGAATACCATGGGCCAAATGGTGGTTGGCAACTGGGGATCTAGGGCAGGATCTATTTGGAGGGAGTCAAGTTTTTTTAAAGGAAGTTTCGTAAATGCTGTCTCCATGACTTGGACCTTTCTGGACACACTGACTATGAAATAACCCCTTCAGACACCTTCCCCTTTCCCTGGCCACACACATATTTCTATAGAGTAGCATGTAAGTCAGATGGATAAGTAAAGAAAAGAAAAGTAAATTTACTGGGAAAGGGAACAGCTAAGTGAATCAACAACATTTTCCTAATTGGTTTCCAGAGGCATTTGTCTGTCTGAGAGTGAGATGTTTGATATTCTGGTTGAGTAAGTTCTTGATTCCAGGTCATCAATTATGATAATAGAACAAATCAAAAAGTTTCCAGCAAACAGAAATTCTTCATTTCCTGGCTCCTACTCTACTTTATTGATTGGACCATTGGGTAAGACTATAAATTTCATGTAGAAACACTAGAAAAGCTTTAGCTGGGCCCTTTGCTTTCTCTAATTTCAAAAAATGTTCAAAGTGCCTGGGAGAATTTGGATTATTCATCCCACTCTCTTCTATGCCTATAGACAGGGGCAGGTGCTTCGTAGACAAAATTGCCTCCGCTCTTGTTTTAAATGTAATGACTGATGATGTATATCACAAAAGAACTGAGTGTCCACAACCCTTATTGTCTTCTAAAATATCCCCTCCAATAGTCTTCCAAAATGCTAAAATAATAATCATTAGAAACTCTTCCTTAGAGTTATACAACATGGGCTCCTTCTTAAATAAATATATGTTCCTAAGAAAGGAGGGAAGGCCCTGTTTGTATGACTCATTCTTCTTTCTAAACAGGTTCATATTAATATACATCATGAGATAGCATGAAGTAATGAAAACTATAGAAGACTTGAGGCCAAAGACCTAAGTTCAAGGCCCAGACCCTCCTCTCACAAGCTGTGTGATTTAACAAATTGCTTAATTTTTGTAAATCATAATTTCATCTGCTGCTAAAGCTAAACATTATCTGAGTATGTGTTGTAGATTTGTAAATGTTAATACATCAAAGAAATATCAAGTATTGTAAATGTTATCATTTGATTAGTAGAGATTAATGTTTAGATCAATTTCATCATCATTTTGGAAGGTACTGAAATTCTGAAAGAATTTTATACAGCTATATCCTGTGGACTTTGGGTAAATTTGAAATATAATAAAAAGAATATTTGGTGGTTGTTTATTGTGTGCTGGAGTAGATGTTAAATGTCATACATATATTGTCATTTCATCCTCACAACCGTCCAATGAGGTAGTTACACCCAAAATACAGTGATAAGTAAAGGTTATAGAAGTTAATTTACTTTCTCAAGGTCACGTCAGTATCTAGTAGAGGTCTTCAAAGCTCAAGTTCCTAAGCATTCAGTAACCTTGCCTTGCACTCAGCACAGTATACCAATGCTGGGTTTTGGAAGGAAACCAGAATTGCAAAATCTGAGAACTTAGTACTTGGGATAAGTTTCTGTTGGTAAGTGGGGGTAGGAAAAATGTGCTCACTTGAAGAGAAGAGTGAATTGGAAACTAAGCTCCTATTCTTCCATATTTTGCTTGCAAGTGTCACTTTGTATGTATACACTATTTTTTTCAGTTCTAATACCTTTCTTATATTGTACATTTGGTATAAAGATAAAAGGATTCTGCCAAATCTCCATTTTCTCCAACATAATTCCCTCATTGACTCCATTATCTGATTTGCACCCAAAGAAAGAGCATAATGTCTTGTGTCACCTTCTCTACTCCTGCTCCCCACACAATCACCTAATTTTACCTTGAGTCATTTGCATTATGTCCCTAATACTCTGATCTGCCACTTAGAGCAGAATAATTTTTCTAAGAGCCAGAAGTGGCCTTTTTCTAGAATTCCATTTCAGATACTAGCTCAAGACTGGAAACATAGTATCTAATAGATAAATATTCATAGATGGATTGTATAAAAGGAATTGGGACTGAGAGCATAAATGTCACTTTCTTTCTACCAAATATTTGATTCAATTTAGCCCATTGGCTGAATTCTTTTCAGTCATTCAGTCTTAGGATTTTATCCATTATTGAGGAGAAAGATATGAATAAAGAGTTTTTCTTATACCCAAGATATGGATAGCCTTTGGACATCCTTAGTGATGTATCTCTGCTTGGGTGACTGATGGGAGACTACGTTCAATTAAAAAGCCCTAAATAGACACCCTCTTATTAGTAGCTCCTTCTTCACTTTAAGCATTGATCTCTCTCTTAGAAATCCCTCTTCTATACCTTTAGCTGAGACAAGTTCTCATTAAGCAAAATTCACTCTAGTTTGGGAAGTATCTCTTTACTTTGAAATTCTAAAGAATGTCATATCTTTTTCTATCGATTGGAATAGTTTCAGAAGGAATGGTACCAGTTCCTCCTTGTACCTCTGGTAGAATTCGGCTGTGAATCCATCAGGTCCTGGACTCTTTTTGGTTGGTAAGCTATTGATTATTGCCACAATTTCAGAACCTGTTATTGGTCTATTCAGAGATTCAACTTCTTCCTGGTTTAGTCTTGGGAGGGTGTATTTGTCGAGGAATTTATCCATTTCTTCTAGATTTTCTAGTTTATTTGCATAGAGGTGTTTGTAGTATTCTCTCATGGTAGATTGTATTTCTGTGGGATCGGTGGTGACATCCCCTTTTTCATTTTTTATTGCATCTATTTGATTCTTCTCTCTTTTCTTCTTTATTAGTCTTGCTAGTGGTCTATCAATTTTGTTGATCTTTTCAAAAAACCAGCTCCTGGATTCATTAATTTTTTGAAGGGTTTTTTGTGTCTCTATTTCCTTCAGTTCTGCTCTGATTTTAGTTATTTCTAGCCTTCTGCTAGCTTTTGAATGTGTTTGCTCTTGCTTTTCTAGTTCTTTTAATTGTGATGTTAGGATGTCAATTTTTGATCTTTCCTGCTTTCTCCTGTGGGCATTTAGTGCTATAAATTTCCCTCTACACACTGCTTTGAACGTGTCCCAGAGATTCTGGTATGTTGTATCTTTGTTCTCGTTGGTTTCAAAGAACATCTTCATTTCTGCCTTCATTTCATTATGTATCCATCCCTAACACATTTTATGAAGCCAGCATCATCCTGATACCAAAGCCTGGCAGAGACATAACCAAAAAAGAGAATTTCAGACCAATATCCTTGATGAACATTGATGCAAAAATCCTCAATAAAATACTGGCAAACCGAATCCAGCAGCACATCAAAAAGCTTATCCACCATAATCAAGTGGGCTTCATCCCTGGGATGCAAGGTTGATTCAACATAGGCAAATCAATAAATGTTAATCTAGCATATAAACAGAACCAAAGACAAAAACCACATGATTATCTCAATAGATGCAGGAAAGGCCTTTGACAAAATTCAACAACCCTTCATGCTAAAAACTCTCAATAAATTAGGTATTGATGGGATGTATCTCAAAATAATAAGAGCTATCTATGACAAACCCACAGCCAATATCATACTGAATGGGCAAAAACTGGAAGCATTCCCTCTGAAAACTGGCACAAGACAGGGATGCCCTCTCTCACCACTCCTATTCAACATAGTGCTGGAAGTTCTGGCCAGAGCAATCAGGCAGGAGAAGGAAATAAAGGGTATTCAATTAGGAAAAGAGGAAGTCAAATTGTCCCTGTTTGCAGATGACATGATTGTATATCTAGAAAACCCCATCGTCTCAGCCCAAAATCTCCTTAAGCTGATTAGCAACTTCAGCAAAGTCTCAGGATACAAAATCAATGTACAAAAATCACAAGCATTCTTGTACACCAATCACAGACAAACAGAGAGCCAAATCATGAGTGAACTCCCATTCACGATTGCTTCAAAGAGAATAAAATACCTAGGAATCCAACTTACAAGGGATGTGAAGGACCTCTTCAAGGAGAACTACAAACCACTGCTCAATGAAATAAAAGAGGATACAAACAAATGGAGGAACATTCCATGCTCATGGGTTGGAAGAATCAATATTGTGAAAATGGCCATACTGCCCAAGGTAATTTATAGATTCAATGCCATCCCCATCAAGCTACCAATGACTTTCTTCACAGAATTGGAAAAAACTACTTTAAAGTTCATATGGAACCAAAAAAGAGCCTGCATCGCCAAGTCAATCCTAAGCCAAAAGAACAAAGCTGGAGGCATCATGCTACCTGACTTCAAACTATACTACAAGGCTACAGTAACCAAAACAGCATGGTACTGGTACCACAACAGAGACATAGATCAATGGAACAGAACAGAGCCCTCAGAAATGATGCCGCATATCTACAACTATCTGATCTTTGACAAACCTGACAAAAACAAGAAATGGGGAAAGGATTCCCTATTTAATAAATGGTGCTGGGAAAACTGGCTAGCCATATGTAGAAAGCTGAAACTGGATCCCTTCCTTACACCTTATACAAAAATTAATTCAAGATGGATTAAAGACTTAAATGTTAGACCTAAAACCATTAAAATCCTACAAGAAAACCTAGGCAATACCATTCAGGACATAGGCATGGGCAAGGACTTCATGTCTAAAACACCAAAAGCAATGGCAACAAAAGCCAAAATTGACAAATGGGATCTAATTAAACTAAAGAGCTTCTGCACAGCAAAAGAAACTACCATCAAAGTGAACAGGCAACCTACAGAATGGGAGAAAATTTTTGCAACCTACTCATCTGACAAAGGGCTAATATATCCAGAATCTACAATGAACTCAAACAAATTTACAAGAAAAAAACAAACAACCCCATCAAAAAGTGGGCAAAGGATATGAACAGACACTTCTCAAAAGAAGACATTTATGCAGCCAAAAAACACATGAAGAAATGCTCATCATCACTGGCCATCAGAGAAATGCAAATCAAAACCACAGTAAGATACCATCTCACACCAGTTAGAATGGCCATCATTAAAAAATCAGGAAACAACAGGTGCTGGAGAGGATGTGGAGAAATAGGAACACTTTTACACTGTTGGTGGGACTGTAAACTAGTTCAACCATTGTGGAAGTCAGTGTGGCGATTCCTCAGGGATCTAGAACTAGAAATACCATTTGACCCAGCCATCCCATTACTGGGTATATACCCAAAGGACTATAAATCATGCTGCTATAAAGACACATGCACAGTATGTTTATTGCAGCACTATTCACAATAGCAAAGAGTTGGAACCAACCCAAATGTCCAACAACGATAGACTGGATTAAGAAAATGTGGCACATATACACCATGGAATACTATGCAGCCATAAAAAATGATGAGTTCATGTCCTTTGTAGGGACATGGATGAAACTGGAAAACATCATTCTCAGTAAACTATTGCAAGGACAAAAAACCGAACACTGCATGTTCTCACTCATAGGTGGGAATTGAACAATGAGAACTCATGGACACAGGAAGCAGAACATCACACTCTGGGGAGTGTTGTGGGGTTGGGGGAGGGGGGAGGGACAGCATTAGGAGATATACCTAATGATAAATGACGAGTTAATGGGTGCAGGAAATCAACATGGCACATGGATACATATGTAACAAACCTGCACATTGTGCACATGTACCCTAAAACCTAAAGTATAATAATAAAAAAAAAGAATATCAGATGAAGTAATGGAGAAAAAAAAAAGAATGTCATATCTTTACCACTAATTATAATATCTGCCTGTGGAACCCCCTTCTTCTTTAAATACCAGAAACCTATTATATCAACTATTTAGACTGGAAATTCTCGGGGGACAGATATCATGTCTTCTTGAGGTCACTACTGCAAAAAGTTTTCATGTTCTACTCATCCTGTAGAATCCAACTCAAACCCAATTTGCTTTAGGAAACCTGTTCTGAATACTCCTGCCCAAATATCTTCCTTCTCTAGATCTCTCCTGGATTTTAAATCAGTACTATTTGCTTTGTGGCCATAATTATTTAATGTATTTTATTATCCAAATAATAATTTCAAATACTTTAAGATAAAGGCCATGAATCATCTTTTCCATGCATTACTTGCAGTGCCTAGCCAAAGTTTGGGGGGTGGGAGGAAGTGTTCATTTTCCAGTAAATTATGATGGATGAATTGCATGCATACATGCATGAATGAATGAATTTCTCTCCTTGTGACTGCCTAGCAGCATGGCATTTGTAATTTTTCTCCTGGCATTTCAGTTGGCTTAGTGGCTTTTTATTGGATAATTACTGCAAAAATGATTTCTGTATCCTCAACCACCATTTAAAAAGTCAAATTTAGAGAGCAAAATGACTGTCTGTTTACAGAAACATCTTGCCTTTTCTTAAGAAAACTCAGCCTCTTAGCTTCTTCCACCTGTGCCTGAGAATCTGCCCTCTCTCACTAATAAAAATGATTGAAAAGCACCTTGAAAATACGAACTGCCATATAAATGCTAACTGAGGCAATAATAAAACAGTAATAATAACTGTTTGCTGATAAACGTCACTTTCAAGCCCAGGGGAGACATTTTGCAGGGGGAAAGCAGAATGGGCTCTGTACTTGTCCCTGGGCCATGGCTCACTCTGAATCACACTGTTCTTCCTCCATTTGGACACCATCATTTGCAATGGTCATGAAATAGTACTGGTATGTAAAATTATTGTCATCATCCACATTGTAAAAAGCAACGTGTTGCCAAGTAATCCATTCCCTGACAATTGCCGGGGTTACCTCACTCAAGCTGATCGTTTAGAAAATAAATGGACTTCGAAGGGAGTGCACTAGGACTGTTCTGCTCCTGTGGCCACAGCTCAGCCCATGATGTAGCTGCATGCGGTATACCTCCAGTTTTGATTAGTCCTGGGCCAAGTTCCATCAAGGAATGGATTCAGTGTGGACCCAGAGGAGTTAGCTGCTAACATGGGAGTTGAGAAGCTATAGGGGAGTCTCCTTGTCATGAACCTACACTGTGTGCCTATACCCCATTCTGATAAGAAAGATAGATGCAGGCACAGGGAGAATAAACTCAGGGCAGAGTTTAATGCAAGACTGGGAGAAGAAAGAAATCAGGTGTGAAATGAAGCCTCAGAGTGCATAACTCTAAGAGATGGAGAGGGTATTCTAGGGGAAGAAGTCAGCCTCTAGAATCCTGCAAGTTAGAGAGGAGATGAAGGATACTGGCACACTTATCTGTAGCAACTGAAGGAGAGGAAGGGTGTGTGGGAAAGAGAGGCCCAAGTATGACAAAGGCAGAGTTGTCCATACTGATTTTGTATGGATGTTGTTCCCTCCCAGTGGGCATTTACAACCAGGCAAATCATTCTTATTCTTCTAGAGAGGCCCAGGTATGACAAAGGCAGAGTTGTCCATACTGATTTTGTATGGATGTTGTTCCCTCCCAATGGGCATTTACAACCAGGCAAATCATCCTTATTCTTCTATATAGGCCCATCTTCCTCGCTCAAACCTTATGGTACTCTTTTTAGTCGTCTTCTCTTTTATCTACAGTCTTGATTAACCTGTCCATTTCTCTCTGTCTCCTCTGCTACCACTACAGTCCGCCCGTAGTTCCACATGCAATTCCTCTAATGATCCATACAACTAATTACCTTAAACTTCTCCATATTAGTTCCTTACCTTGACTTTCTACCTACAATTTCCCTGTCGGTTTGTCAGAATCTAGTTGTCATTTGTAATCTCCACCTCTCATTCCCTCGTTTCCACATCCAGTCAGTGACTGTATTAGTCATATTAGTCAGGGTTCTCCAGAGAAACAGATCTAAGAGGGTATACATACACACATATGATTATAAGCAATTGGCTCATGCTATTATGGAGGTTGAGAATTCTCATGATCTACAGTCTATAAAGTGTAGATCCAGCAAAGCTGGTGGTGTAGTTCAAACTCCTGAAAACCAAGAGCACCAAGGGCAGAAGACAGATCTCCTAGTTCAACCAGACAGGTAGAGAGCAAATTCAATCTGCCTCTACTTTTTTGTTCTATTCTGGCCCTCAGCAGTTTGGATGATGCTCTCTCACATTGTGGAGGGTCATCTGCTCTACTCAGTCCACCAATTCAAATGCTAATTTCTTCCAGAAACATCCTCAAAGACACACCCACAAATAATGTTTAACCAAATAGGTATCTGGGCATCCCATGGCCCAGTCAACTTGAAACATGAAAGCAACCATCATAGTGACCAAGACCTCTGATACGTCTTCTGTGTTTATCCCTCCTCTCCATTCTCAGTGTTATCCCAAAGATCAAGACTTTGTGCTGAGTTTACCTTCAGGTCTACATGCTGGGGAGAGGGGCTGTTTTGAGTTTGAGGACTTGTTCCAGGTTAAAGTGAGGTCTCAGAGATCAGCTGAGTTGAAGTGAAACCCCATTTAGGGAATGAAAGCAGAAAGTAGACTTTCATTTATTATTCTATATACCTTTCATGTCTGAGATCAAAGACATAAGGATTTTGTAACATATGATTATATTTGTGGCTTTCAGTGGTTTATCATTTTAGTATCCTGCATCTGTTTCCCTGAATTATTAGCAATACATTTCTCATGGGGAAAAGGCCTAAGTGCTTGTTTTCAGTGTTAATAAGGAAGTGGGCTGCAGGAAGAGTGTGGAGGGCGCTTACGTTCTTGGGAGAAAAGTCCTAAGGGAAAGAATGAGCTGTGGCAGCCATCAGGAATAGGGAAGAGCAGAAGCAGCCTGCGATCCTGCCTCCCTCACTTTCCTATCCCCAGCAAGAAACACACAGAGCAGGGCAAGCCCTGTGGGATCTATAGGACAATGGTCACTATTTAATAAGTTGTCATTACACATAAGACAGCTCACATATGCTGTCTTTAGTGTGTGTTTTAACTCTTCACTTAGGCATGCTTATTCTCTTATTACAAATAAGAATACTTGAGGATTAGTGGTATGGTGAACACCTGTCATTTTTCCATGGCCAGTGTCCCTGCACCCATGTCTATTCCAGCTAATATTTCTTCATCTGGTGAGGCTGTCAATCACCCAGCTCTCTTCTCCTGCCCCAAGTTTAGACCTATGATTCAGGCTGGCCAGTAAAAATACTACTGTCCTCTGGTGAGGCATTCAGAGGGGTCTTGTTACCTCAGTGACCAAAGTCTTTTCTCACGGACTGATGGGGAGACTTTGAAAGAGAGAGATATACTTTGAAAGTATATCTCTCCTCTTAAGAGATGAGTAGACAGGGCCAGGCAGGCCCAGAGATTCAAGTGGCCATCTCTGATGTGGAATGATGCCTGATGCCATGTGGAATGAATCTGCTGAAGACTAAAGCCAGAAGAAAACAGAACCAAGAGAGAAACAGAGAGGGTAAAATCCATGACAGAGAGAGAGGCAGTCACAGAGCTTCCTAAAGGCTTTGCACCCTGGCTTTTCTCAAATCTCTACCCAAACATAGCATTCTCCAACCACTCAGTAAAAAACAGCCACTCCTCTCCTGCCTGATCATAATCTATTTTTCTCCATAGCATTTATCACCATCTGTCATACCATATATTTACAGATTTTTCTGTTTGGTTCACGGTTGTAACTTCAGCACCTAGAACAGCTCCCAAACCCAAAGTAGGCCCTCAGCCAGTATTTGTGGAATGGATAAGAGAGTCACTTGATCGGCTGGTCCGGCTGTGACTAATGCAGTAACCCACCCCTTCGGTTTTCCAGTCACACAAGCCAAAGTGGTTCCTTTTCTACATACACAAGCTAGACTTGAATTTTTATTACTTGGAAATAAGAGCTTCAACTAATATTAACAAAAAGGTGAAGTGTTCACAAAAAGGTGAAGTGTATCCACAGTGGTACATGGTAAAGCCGGGGGTGAACCCAGCTCTCACACATGCCAAACCATTGCTTTTCTGGATACCACCTCCCCTAGCAAGGGATCCATTTACTCCCTGACACCTCAGCCTTAGGGATTTTATTTATTTATTTATTTATTTATTTATTTATTTATTTTGAGATGGAGTTTCACTCTTGCTCCCTGGGCTGGAGTGCAATGGAGAGATCATGGCTCACTGCAACCTCTGCCTCCCAGGTTCAAGTGATTCTCCTGCCTCAGCCTCCCAAGTAGCTGGGATTACAGGCACATGGCACCACGCTCGGTTAATTTTTCTATTTTTAGTAGAGACAGTTTCATAACGTTAGCCAGGCTGGTCTTGAACTCCTGACCTCAGGCGATCTGCCCACCTTAGCCTCTCAAAGTGCTGGGATTACAGGCATGACCCACCGTGGCCAGTCTAGCGTTAGGGATTTTGAGAGATACTTTTCCCCTAGCAGCTGACACATTGGCATTTGGGCAGGGGCACATCTCAAAAAATGGAAATAGGAGCCCAGACATACTAGTACTTTAGGAAGGGTCAGGGTATCATGTTTTCCTATGATTTACTTTTGTCCAAACTGGCTTCATTAATTTATTCTTTCACCAGCATAACCTATTTTTATGGAGACATTTTATGATTTATTTAGATTCCTCCAAGCTTTAGCTGAGGCTGTCTGAAAGATTAAAAAAAAAAAAAAGCTACAGATGCTTAGGGTAGGGAAGGTCTGTGATGACCATAAAAACTTTATAATACCTCTCTGGAGGGAGGGAGGATGCAGGCATGGTCTACCCTTACCGAAGCTGGGGTTATGTGGCAACGGATTGATTAATCCACATACATTTGAAATAAAATATATGACTAAACTAAATTTTAGTTATGGATATTGATTTTATTGACTAAATCCTCCTCCCTACAAACTCCTTGGTTTGTCTAACAGAAATGTTAGCATTTGACCAGGGTAAACAAGAATGAGGCTGCAGGCCTATGCACTGAATGAATAAAGAAGGCTGAAGACTTGTGAGGAGGGGTGTGCAATATGAAGACATCAGCGTAGTTTGTCTTTTGTGTCCCCAGGATACTCCCCCACTTCCAGTTTCTCTTTTCTCTTAGAGTCCTCATTTCTCTCTCAGCACCTGCTCTTAAATCTCTCATTTATGCCAAGCCATAAGCAACAAAAATCAGTGTAAACCACAGCTCTTACAGGAGAGATTTACACTTTGGTCACAAAGGAGAACTCCATTGAAGCTAAAAGTATTCATTTCAATGGGAGAACAACAGGGACAGTGACCAACTGGGGAATACTGAGAGTCACCCGAGTGCTCATCTTGTCCTTGAAGACTTATTATGCAGGCACATTTCAATCAATTCATTCCACTGGACATGGAAGTTGGATATTTTTCAATTCAAATGGGACTAGAGATAGTACTCTAGCCATTTTGATATACATTAGCATTTAGATTTCAAGGTGCTTTCACTGCAACTTGAAGCTGTAGGAGTGCACTGTTAACATGTAAGCTTTGAGTGGGGCAGGTGAGGTCTGAGTGGGGCTGAGAAGACGGCCTCCCTTCAGACAAGGCACAGTGTGCTGTTAAGAATGACAGATCCTGATCTGACTCACCACTGAGGGAAGCAGCTCGCCTTCATGCTGGAGGTTTCCCCAGGCATGTGGAGGACACAGAACATAGCCAAATATTCTGCTTTTTAAGTTCCCCATCTTCAGTGACTTTCTTTTCTATTTGCCTTAACACACTCACTCCAGAACCACAGCCTGGATTATGTCACGTGCCAGACACACACTCTCTGGCCATAGTGTGCACCATTGCTAGTCTCTTAAGCCTCTTCCCACTGCTCCTCCTGCCTTGATTGCCCACATCATTTTCTCCTGCAGTATAAAACACTTTAAATCTTCACATCTGTTTATATTCAGGCTTGCCAGTGATTTAACTTTTTTAATCTTTAATATTTTCATTGGAAAAATGGAAGTATAATAGGTAGAGCCCACTATGCAGAATTTTTGTTAAGAATTGAGTTACTTAATACAAGCAGGTGAGGATGAACTTCCTGCAGTGCCTTAGCTTCATTGAATCGAGCACTCAGAGAGTGGTGGCTCCTGGAGGGCAGGGTGGAAGGTGTGATAGCCATAGTACTAGAGACCCAGGGGGAAATTCTGTTGTGCTCTCTCGCAGGCATTCCTGTTTGTGCTAAGTTGAGAAGCAAATCTGTTTTCCTCCTTTTTCTGTTTCTTCTTTCCTTCCTTCATTCCTTTCTGATTGGTTCTGAAGAATGGCCACACTAATAACATACTTCTAATTAAATATTCAGTGTTCTTTACTTTTTGGGCAAATATTATACTTTGTAAGTAATTTTTATGTGATATATAATCTGATTAAGTCCAATATATTTTTATTTTTCTTTAATTTCTTAAGCAGCTATTGATTTTTTGGTTGGTCAATATCAGCATTTATTTATTTTTTTATTTTTATTTTTTTTGAGACGGAGTCTCACTGTCGCCCAGGCTGGAGTGCAGTGGCACAATTTCGGCTCACTGCAGGCTCCACCCCATGGGGTTCACACCATTCTCCTGCCTCAGCCTCCTGGGTAGCTGGGACTACAGGCACCCGCCACCTCGCCTGGCTAATTTTTTGTATTTTTAGTAGAGACGGGGTTTCACCGTGTTAGCTAGGATGGTCTCGATCTCCTGACCTCGTGATCCACCCGCTTTGGCCTCCCAAAGTGCTGGGATTACAGGCGTGAGCCACCGCACCTGGCCAATATCAGCATTTATTAAGTTGAAGTTATTGTTCATCAGTCAACTGTGACCTTACAAATTAAGTTATTAAAAACTATTAGCTATAGTTGTGTCCACATATACATTCTTGAGCTTCATTTGATTAGCCACATGTTGAAGCAGAATTCATGCATAGTCTCAAGAACCAGAAACATTTATTCAACATGTCCTCTAGACTCATAGATTACCTTACTCAATATTAACAATTTGTGCTTAAAAAGAATGTTTCATGGTATGGCCCTGGCACATTTAACTAAGTTGTATGTTGGAGATTTGTGCCTGATTCAAGATTCCTGTGCATGTGTCACAGAACCCTCCTATTTTCTATTGTTTGACAAATTTGCACAGGCTTCTCCAGTCAAAAACATCTTTTCCCTGACTGATGGTCACCTTAAATTGTCAGAGATTCATAGATGTGCAGATCTCCTTGAGATAATGTTTTTGAAATTTCTGCCCTGTACTGGTTTCTTCCTGGAACATTCCTCCTACAGATCTCATTATTAAAAAGTTCTTATGTATATAGGGACCTGAATTTATTCCCTATAATTTCTATGCAGTGGTGGTGCTTGTAACTTCCAGAACATCCTGTTTTCTGTTATTTAAATGATTGTCTTATTGCCATATAATTCCACAACTGGAGTTCCATTTCTTGGAATTTCTTTTTCTTGATTGCTCTTTCAAAAAGCAAACAGACGTGAGACTCACTGGATTATCTTTCCATAAAACGTAATGCCACAAGAAATTAAGAGTGGTTTTTGGCAAAGAGATGTCTTCTTTATCTCTGTAAAACTGTAGTATAGAAGGAAGGGTAGTAGGGGGGTACAACAATGCTCTTCCAATCAAGTTGTAAGAATTTACTAGCCACTGCTGTTCCCATATCCTGATAACACAATGGCAACGTTTGGAGAGTAGGAGAATTATTAAAAAATGCTACAGAACATACAATCTTTGGGTCCATGAAGCTAGCTTTGCAAATGATGAGACAAGTCATGGTTTATTTTATGAGTGAAATATTATGTTTCATTAATACGAAAACAAAGAAGATATGTGTTTCCTTATGAAGGGACATACCAGTTCTACCTCAAACTACGCCTCTCTCATTAATTTCTCTGCTTATTTTGATAAGAGTGGGTTGTGGCCAGGCGCGGTGGCTCACGCCTGTAATCCCAGCACTTTGGGAGGCTGAGGCGGGCGGATCACGAGGTCAGGAGATCGAGACCATCCTGGCTAACACGGTGAAACTCCGTCTCTACTAAAAATACAAAAAATTAGCCGGGCAAGGTGGCAGGCGCCTGTAGTCCCAGCTACGCGGGAGGCTGAGGCAGGAGAATGGCGTGAACCCCGGGGGGCAGAGCCTGCAGTGAGCCGAGATCACGCCACTGCACTCCAGCCTGGGTGAAAGAGCGAGACTCCGTCTCAAAAAAAAAAAAAAAAAAAAGAGTGGGTTGTAATACACATTATAAAAATTACGATGAAACCTCTCTCTATTCCCACTTTACAACTACTACGTTGCTATGCAGCATACGTGGTATATGAGTAATAAAGGGAACAACAAAGGAAGTATGGACAGTTCAGGGTAGAACACATTTCATGTTGGAAAGTCATGTCTTACTGATGGTTGATGAGAAGAGTGCAGTATTTCAACATCACCACAACCACCTTAGTGTTTCCCTTCCTCATCTCTGTCCAACCCTTCTTTGAAATGTCCCTTCACACTTGCCTTCTGCTCTAGAAAACCCTCCACCAATCTCCAATGCTATCAGGTTTTATCCTACCCAGGTTTCTGCTAAAATTCTGCCTTATCTTTTCGATCCATTTAAAAATCAATACCTTCCTTGAATTTATTCCTCATGGTGTCAATGCATAGGGCTCTCTCTCTCTCTCTCTCTCATGAATTTTGCCTATAGAATTTTTATTCCCTGTGTAGTATACTTTTAAGAACTGTTGCTGTTTGTCTAAATGACATTTCTTTCAGTGAAGGTGAGTGCCTCTGTTTCTGGGGACATTGCTTCTCGACAAAGCCATAGCTCAACAGAAAGCTCAGCTTCTCCTGTGGGGTGTCCCAGTTAGAATCTAAGTAGATTGAGAGGGGTCTGAGTGTGTCTTTCCACATCTGGGAAATCTCTAGAGAAAAATGACCATTACTGTGGGATGAAAAGGAGTCAGGTACAGAAAGACCAACTGTGAAAAAATGCTTTCTGTTTGTGGATGTTGGTGGACAAGGGCAGGAGTCGGGATGGCAGATATGGGATTGATTTCAGCATGGTGTCTATGCATGCTTAACAATTAGCACATTGGAGATGCCAGAGAGGGCTCTGTTGGGGGGTCAGAGGTTCTCCTTGAGCAGGTGGTAAACAGAGCTCATGGAATCTAAATTATTTTACAGTGACCAATTTGTACCCATAGATTGGTGTGGTCTGTGTACTCTGTTACACAACAATTTATTTACATGTATTATGGGCTAGAAACTTTATTTTTAAAGCACTTTATTGGGGTAAGATCCATACAGAAAAAGCTATACATATTTAATATATACAACCTGATGAGATTGGAGATAAATATATACTCATGAAACCATCACTGGAATCTATGTCATAAAGTTATCTATCACTTCCAAAAATTTCCTACTACCGTCTCTATTATTATTACATTGTAATAAAAAAAAACTTAACACAGTGAGGTCAGGAGATCGAGACCATCCTGGCTATGGTGAAGCCCCATCTCTACTAAAAATACAAAAAATTAGCCGGATGTGGTGGTGGGCACCTGTAGTCCCAGCTACTCAGGAGGCTGAGGCAGGAGAATGGCATGAACCCGGGAGGCGGAGCTTGCAGTGAGCCGAGATTGCACCACTGCACTCCTGCCTGGGCAGCAGAGCAAGACTCCATCTCAAAAAAAAAAAAAAAGAAAAAGAAAGAAAAGAAAGAAAACTTAACACAGGCTCTATCCTGGACTAGAAACTTTACAGCATTTTTTTCCTGATATTATAAAGTCCTCTATGGTAGGGATTATTATTTCCCTTCGAAAGCCCAAGAAACCACCAAGGTTCAGAGAAGCTGAGCAATGTGATCAAGGTCACACAGCTCATACAGATACGTGGTTATATCTTGGTTCTGGACCTAAGCCTCCTTCCAAACTTACCACTTTGCTATGCTTTGGAAGCATTCAATTAGTTTATTGAAAGATCCAACAAATGAAGATCATGCTAAGGGTTTGAGATAGGGCACTAACTATGGTTTATATGCATCCCTTTAGGATAGAACCCAACTTTATAGTAATAAGGTTTATTTCATTTCATGGGATTCTGGTTTTATAAAGCCTAAAGCCCCATTAATGATATTAGATTTCATGAAGAAAACAGCTTTTTAAATGCAGATTTGATATTTTAAAAGGGGAGTATGATCACCCATATTTATACCAAGTTTAGACTAAGCTCTCTGCTACCTCTACCACCCCACCCCCTTGCAGTGGGAAGAAAGCTTATTCAAGGCCAGATGATATAGGGTGCATCATGGGGACAATATTCCTATTGCTCAATATTTAAAAGCAATAATTTCAGGATACTTAACCTCATAGATTTTCTAATACAGTAAAATTAAATAAAAAACACCCTAAATGCAGCTGATATAACCCCTTCATGTGCAATTAGCAAATATTAAATAGAAACTTTAATATTAGCATTATTCTTTATGCCCCAGTGAGTGGGATATTATTTAAATTGATATGACATGTGAGGATATAAATAATTCCTAAGTGTAAATTTAAACTGGAATTTTAGAGTTTGAAATCAGTATTATCAATTCCCTATTTCCCAGTGTATCATTTATTACCAGCCTGAAGATTTTTTTTCAAAGAGATTAAATTAGCATTAGGGCGATGATAAACATTATAAATAAATACAAAAATTGCTATTCCGGAAATCCAGTTGAAAAGAAAGTAAATGAATTGGTGTGGTATCAAATTCCATCTTCCCTAGAAGAGCTCAGACATAGTTCCAAGCATAAATAATCCTCTATAACTTCTTTTGCAATCAAAAATGAAATATATTAAAGCCTGAAAGTATAATTTCATTATCTACTATTCTAGATACGCAAACTAAGATTCAGAAATAGCTGTGGCATGAGGGGAATTCTGATTAGTTTCACACCACTAGTTGGTCAGGGCAGGAGAAAAGCTAGCACTACGGAAATATTAGAGATGTTTTCTGGGTCTGAACACCTCCTTAGGCTTGTCCGTGGGGGAAAACTTGAAGGTGACAATGGTGAATCTCTTTTTTTCCAGACGACCCTCCTTCCAGGTGTATATGAACTTCTCAGTGTAAAGCTTAGGTTGTATAATCAAATTTGGCTTGTTCTAGTCTAAGTTTGTCCTGTAATGGTTTCAGAAAAGCCACACAGCTGACATATTTCCATATCCTTCTCACTTTGAAGATACGTTGCAGAATAATGACAAGGTGAGGTTCCACTGAGTCACATACATGTGGAAAATCAATACTTTTTCTTGTGCTGTGTTGGGGGCCGTGTTTGTTTCATGCTTAGCCATCATAGAGATCCACCCATTGGCATCATCTGAGAGCTTCCTAGAATCAACCCTAATCTAAAATAGCTGTGAGGTGCCACAATGTCCAGAATGTCCACTACTAACACATCATTTCATTTTTTTATGTTATGCATTTGAGGCTCCTCTCTTTGAAAGCAAATAACATGGAGGAAGTTGACATATTTTAAAAAATACCATAGATATTCTTTCAAACATGGTGAATTGACCACAACCACAGAAGGAGGAGAGAAAGGTGGAAGGCCTCAGTAAATTACTGGAGTGTGGAAATGAGATGATGAAGTGGTAACTATCTTGGCAGAGGAGAGAGAAAAATAATCCATGTACCTCCTAAGAGGTATTGACAAATTAGTGGGAACGTTTGTTCTCCGAAACCCCCGAAAGGCTCAGAGATAGGAGACACTAAGAGTATCTGGGTCACAGAAACTGAAAAAAATTTTATATGGTAAAAATGATACCTGAAGGCACCTTTCTTACTCACAGAGACCACCTATTTCCTCTTCATTTTCACTCCCTTTCTGCCTAAATTGCAGAGGAACTGAATTTTAACATCTGAAAGAATTAAACCACATAGGCCTAACAAAACAATTTTGGAATATTTTCCATCAAATATAGTGGAGCACAAAGGCTGAAACACAGTGATTCAATAATTATAGAAGTCTTGCATGTTGGACTGTGAAATTCCTTTCCCCATTTGGCCCTGTTTCCGTAACATGATCAGGTGAGCACATAACTCCAAGCAGGAGGACACAGGAGATTTCTTGGAAGAAATATAATGACCCCAGTATGGCAAGAAGTCCTACAAATCTCAATGTTTGATGTTCCCACTGGGAAGACCAGTGCACAGCCCTCTCACCCTAGTAAGCTGGCAAGCTCCACCCAAGCCTTCAGCTTTCCATTAGCTCTCAAGTTCTTTTTAACATATGGATGCAGTCAAGAATGGCCTGACTTTTGAATAAAGACATCAAAGACTAAGAAGAAACAACAACCACAAACATAAAAAAATACAAATTGAAACAAACAGAGAAGGCAGAGAGCAGAACACTAATACATGCGTTATGTGAGATTCAATTTTGTGGCACAACTGTACTGGAAAGAGATGGTAGGAAAGAGAGAGAGAGAGAGATACCTGGGGAAGAGGAGGGATTAGGGAACTCAAAACATCCTTTATGAAAGGATATCCACAAGTGATGCCAGTTATCATAAACAAAGACATATAAGAATATTTTTTAGAATTTGGAGAAAAATATTAACATATAATAGGAAGGATATAAAGCTATTTAAACATATACAGTATAAAAGATACATAGTAAGAATTTCATAGTACTTGCCTCTACAAGGCAGGACAAAGGGAAGAAATTAGGACTGCTGTTTTTCTCTATAGGGTGTAACTATTTGCATTTTTAAACCACAGACATGCATTTCTTTAATAAAATTAATAAAATATTTTTTAAAAATAATTTATCTCCAGATTTCAAGTCCGTTTTACAGATGTCTCAGTTTGAAAAGATTTATCAGAGATCTAGGTTCTTTACCCACTGTCAATCTGGGACTCATTCCTAACAGCTAACACCCCTGACAGCCTCTATCTGTGACTTAAGCCCACCCAATTCCTGAGCCAATGCAGGAGGCAAGGGAGCTCATCCATGTTTGGGCACATTCTCAGGCTGAGTCTCAGGACCTAGGCATGGCAGCTGAGTTAACCTGTGGCTTTCAGAGTTGTCCTGATGCCCCTAAGAGCCAGACTTGTTGCTCCCAGGACTTGTAGAGCTTGCTGGCTGAAGCTACTGCTCTACCTACCTCCTTTCCTAAGTGTGTGGCTTGACCTTTCTACCTGATGCCCTCTAGTCCTCATGAGTCAATCTCCACCTTGTCACTTGAGACATACTTTTGGCTTTGAACCATCTGGAAGACTGATGGCTTGACAATCTTCTCTGAGTTCTCCTCCATAATGATAGACCTAGAACTGGACTCCTCTTCACTGCCAAGTCTCCTGCCATAGATCAAAATATTTCCCAATCTTACTTCCTAGATACCAGACTATTAGCTTATTGCCCTGGGACCTGGGGCCATGGCTGAGCCTTGTCTTCTAACTTGATGTTGAGAAGCCAACCACTGAGCTCCTGAATACTGCATCTTCTTCCACAATGAGATAATATTCCTTAGCCCGTATCTTGTCTAATCTGGCTTGCTTCCTTTCTCCACCCATCTGATTGGTGTGGATCATCATTATGGATGACTTTTAAGTCATCCATAATGCCTTCAAATGGAACATCTTTGAGAAATCACAGATACCAGTCCAACATATTACATGACTTCTTCCTCCTTAAAATATAAATACTCCTAAGAAGATAAATAAGCAATCACTACATTTTCAGTCTAGGACAAAAAATTCTATAATGTAGAGGCCTGCGGTTGGTAGGTAACCAGTGGGCACCTGACCTAAAAAAATGACAGTAAGTTCTTGGAAAATTTTACTGTTTTCTCTGTGCTGCCTGATAACTGCAGAACTGTAGCTTTTTCTTTATTATTTTTTTTAATTTTCCACCAGCACATATGGTGGAATTCTACTATAGGCTCCAGGCTTCCCATTTAACCTCAAAAATGAAGAGAAAGCAATTCCGTAGGTGGTTAAGAATATGTCATAGGCACAAACTCAGCTTAAGGCATTATGAATTTTCTGTGGAGAAAATGCATTTATTCATTCTGCTTTAAGTCAAGATGGCTGAAACCCATTATCTCAAACTTTCAAAAAAAAAATCCCCTTTGGGATGTGAATAACCTATAAAATATTTCAGTCAAAAATAAAATTTTTGGAGGAAGTGAGGGTCCTGTTCAAACTGATGGGGTAGAGTTTAGGCTTGCAATCATCAAAGCTTTCTCTGAGCCTTCCACATAGGAAGGACCATGGAGAGTTAATGGGTGATATTATCCTAATTATTACTATATAGCATAAGAGGGCCAATCTATTTCTGTAGAATAATAGAGTTAGGATGAGATTTGACAGCATCTGTCACAATAAATGCAAATATATAGAGAATTGACAATGAGCCATGATCTCATAAGTGATTCTATTTTCTATCTGAATAATGACAATGCTGCATTTCAAGCTCACATGACACATATCTTCGAAGGCTCTCTGGGGTCTGCACTGGAGGTCCTTTGTAACTGCATTTGTGAAGGAGAATGTATTTGGACTTGGAGTTTTCTAGAACTATTTATGTCCCTAGAGAATTTTCTGGCCATAGCTTAGGTCTCTAAACATTCCTTTTCATGGGAATTTATTAATTAGTTTTCCTGTGCTTACTTCTGTGCTAGCAGCTTAAGGAAATGCAAAGATAGGGTTTCTGCCCTAACAGAGCTTACAATCCCATTGAAAGAGCTATGGGTACAGTGGATCATTCAATCCCAGTGCCAGGCAGGTGTTAAGTGCTAAACTGTGCTTGCCACATTAAGTGCTGTCTACAAAAGTTCATGGGGTGAGGGGCTCAGTAAGAAATTCCTAGAAGAGGGATGACTTGAACACTCTTATGTGGAAGAAAAAAAGGGTGAAGGAAACGGAGAAGAGGCAAGAATGGAGAAGTGAGAAGACTTGAACAAGCACCTGTGCAGAAGATTTAGAGTGGTACAAGGGTGTGTGTGACTGGAGCATACTCAGGGCCACTGCTGGGCTGGCTGGGACGCCTGGACCAGTGTATCTTGTGCTGTCATCATCCCCATCCTCCTGCCTCCTCCATGATGCCATATAGAATGTGATCAAGGACTTCCTTTTAAGCCAGTAGATTAGGCAGCAGCATACTCTTCTCCTAATATTGCAGGTTCACAGAAGGATAAAACAAGAGCCTAGGCAGAGATGCCCATGTGCCTTGCAGTTTCTCTCATATTCCCAGGGAGAAGAGAGGTTGGGGACAAAGAGATACTTAGTAGTATCTAATAACACATTAACATTATGTGTCAGATCAACTGCAGGCTTGTATCTCTATTTCAGGCTGGTGAAGTGTTAATTAAATATTAATTAAACTGTTCACTTCCCTGACCCCATTAGGTCACAAATGTTTGCTCCTTTTATCTCTTTTTTATCAGTGTCCTCTACTCTGTCTCTTCTGACTGGAAACATTTCAAGCAGATTCCTATATTACCTCCCACTCTCTAAAATAACCATGCCTTGCTATCCCTAAACAAATAGACCATTTTGTTCTACAGTTATTTATAATGATAACAGTAATTAAAACAGCTATAACCTCGTGGATCTATCACTTGCTAAGCACTAAGATAAGCATATCACATGCATTGACTCATTTAATCCTATGTTAAATCTATGGGAAGACGTAGTTACACCTGTTCAGAGGTGAGTGCCTTCCCTAAGGTCAAAGATCTAGTAAGTGGTAGATCAGATCACAGCCTTGTGACCTGCTAAATGTGTGCTCTTTCTCTCACACTGCATTGTCAAAGGGGAAACAAAAGTGGAAACACTGGGCTAGTGAAAAATAGTCTAAGGGGCTGCCAAAGGTACTCAAAGCGGTTAGCTCCTCCTGATAATTGATAAACTATATTTACTAAGTTTCTATAGCATTTGAAGAACTGCCCACAGCCAAGAGTGTAGGTTATCTCTGTGCAAATTTACTGCAAGTGTAACTAACTCAGCTTTCTTTACTCCCTGCTCAGAATGTACTTGTTACTGCTCCCTTGCCGTTCAATGCACTTAAAAAAAAACTGGGCTCATCTGAGATGAATGGATGGATATACTCATTTCCTTATGTCTGCAGTGGGGGTGAGATGGACTAAAATGTAAACCAATATCTTCAACCAAAATAGCTGAGGGCTAAGGAAGATGGAGGGGAGCCCCCACTCCACCCCACCAGTGGAGAACGCAGAGGGGCGTTGAGATGTGTTCCTGAGAGCAGAAGTAGAGTTTTCTGAGGTAGATGACCTCAGGACTGAGTCTCTCACAGGCACCCTGTCTGCATAAACTACTATATGAGACCTTGCAGATTTTACCTGGAGGTTGGGCATCCATCTGGATTGCTTCTAGTTCTAGAAGTCTGCTTATTTTTACTCAGAATTTGTCTCTCCTTTTTTCCAGGGTGAACCCTGGAGTATCCCATCTATCCCAAGATAAGCCTTCCTGGGGTTACCCTTGGCTGACACCCTGAGAAAGGGAGAGAGTTTCATATCTGGTTTGTAGAAGTCACCCCTGATTGCTAGACTTTACAGTGGAGGCCTCACATTGCAGCTTTTATTCCCCTAAGAATTATTGTTCAATCTGGCCCCAAACTCATTTCTTTCTTTTCTGACCCATTTCTCTCTGTCTGAAGTATATTCACCAGATTGGTTTTTTTAAAAAGACATATGGGAATCTTAAGTCAGTGTTCCAAAATTATAAACTTACTTCAGATCTCCCATGGTCTGTTAATAGATGTTACATAAGAAGAAGATTCTGTGAGTAAACATGTTTGGGAAGTGCTGGATTAATCAAAGTTAAAACTTGAACGGGGGATCAACACTATCCCTAAAGAGGGAGGAGAGAAAGGTTTGAGGACTCCATTGTATATGAAACATACTTTTTTCTTAAAGAAAAAAACATGATAAGCAGGAAAGTAAAACGGTAATCTGTGTTTAATCTGAGTGGCAAGTATATGGGTGTTTTATTACTCTGTGACTTTTAGTATGTGTGAAGTATTTTCTAATTAAAATAGTGAAACATGTTTGCATTTTATTTTTTTCCTGCAGGATTTTAAATTATTATGTTAGTTTGAATTTTGAATCTTCAGGAGGGGACTATAGCACCTGGTATTTCCCGATTATTTGACCAAAAACCCTTTTGGGAAAGAGCATTTCTCAGGACTCCTGTTCTCTGGGACAGACTCTGTGAGTGCCATTCCAGAGACACTAGTCTTTCCCATTTCCTTTTCTGCTGCTTATTCCTAGTGTCATTGTTGGCCCTAGGGCTCCAAAGCTGAGAAGCATCATCTCAGAACATTCTGCACTACCTATTAGGTTCCTACCGGGGTTAGCATAGATATTCACTTTTCTGTTTCAAAGGGCTCTCTCTTTCTCTTACTCAAAATCTGATTACTTTCAGAGCACCCCTACTTTAGATGTATTTTCGGAACTGGGATGATTGGCATGTCCAAAATTCAATGAATAATCTATTCCTCTCCAACTTCCTTCTTTTCTCGAGATACTCTTCAGATCCTTACTTAGGTTTAGGACCTTCACACATGCTTCCCTTCCTTCCAGGGAAGATGTTTTATAATCTCAAAATATTTTAAGCATATAGAATCTATAATAAACTCAATTTTCTAAAGTGGAAGTAGAGAATTATATTCTTATAGAGAAAGTTCCTTTCTGTTTTCTGCTCTATATTGAAATTACATTGGTTATCAGCAAATAAGTTTGCCTTCCTCAAGAAAAAAATATTTTTGCTAGTTAATAGAGATAGGCAAATAATTCTCATATATGAGATAGGAAATAAAGTGACTATTAATGCTGTGTAAAGTTAAAATCACAGGTTGGTAATGGAGGAGAGGTACAACGTACCAGGGATAACGTGAGTTTAAGGGACACGGACTTGAAATGTAGGCTAGACTCCACTGCCAACTTACTGTGTGATTTTCATAGTTCACATTTCTTTAGCCTTGAGATTACTATTTAAAAAGGAGTTACCATTAAACATACCCTGAATACTTTACACTGCTGAGCAAATGAGAGAAAATGTTAAAAGACTTTAAAAGGTCTGAAATGTTAATGAGTAAAATGGGACAGATGCTTACTATTAAAATTTCTTAAGGTTATTAAGTTGGAGAGCTGTTGACCAAAATCATTGGACTGAATATTTCCATCATAAAATGCATGGTAATAAAATGTTGGCAAAAGGCCTTTGCTTAATTCATAGTTTATTCAACAAAACTCTCACCTGGGGGAAGACAGAGTTAAGAGGCCAGTAACCGAGGGAGGGTCAATAAACCATCTACCAAAGTGCTTGTGAGGTCAGGTCTTAAACCATGTGGATTCTAGGCAAACACCTCTGTTCAATTCAGTCACCAAGTTAATTAAATCTTGATCTTCTGCATCTCCAAATGCACCTAGGACAGCCTGGCAAAAATGATCCTTATCTCAGCCATTGGATATCCAGGAGATTTGCCTATTCAGAGGTGAATGAAGCCAGCTTTTCTGTGGGATACACATGGAGAATGTGATGGGAAAAGGTGAAGAAAATGTTTCCTCACACTCTCCTTCTCTTCGTTGCATTTGATGTCATACATTTGTGAGCTATGGCTGCAATATCAGCACCAGTCACTGCTGAGATGACTGTTGAAACTCTGCTTGGAACAGGCAACAATTAGCACCCAAGGAGATGGGCTCCCTTAGCCCGGGCTACCACAGAACTAGGAAAGAATAACAACAGTGTTCAGACTACTATTTCCCGTTAGATCAAACATGCATGCTTTATTAAACACAGACTATGTGTCTGTCCCTAATCTAGGTATAGGGGAGGGGAAGAGAAGGAAAAGTCTCCATCCTTATACTCAGCTTACTCCAATCAAAATGGGAAGCTACAACTTATGGAAATATTATAATTAAAAGTACATATTAATATATAATCAAGGACAAGACAATGTGATTTAGATAAGTAATACAATAGCGCAAAGGAGGAGTACCCACCTGTGACAAGGGTAATCAGAGAAGATTTTGGCTAAGAAGTGATATACAGAAAGTGATACCTACAAACATCTCGGGAAGGTAGATGGCTATTCCTCAAATGGGAAAGAAGGTAAACATTTCAGCATTAAGGAATCATGTAGTTGAGCATTTTCCCCATCTGTGCTAACCTTGGTAATGGTAGAACTGGTGTGGGATGGTCATACTTTGTCAAACTGATTCCAGAAACAGTGAACTATTCAAGTGACCGTCCCACTTTAGAGAGGTACACACATAACTCCAAAGAAAAATTGCCTACTTCACAGGCTCTGTTGTCTGTTCATTCCTGACTACTTTTCTTTGATCCTTGTGAAGACAGAATGCAAGTCAGAGAAGCCATGGCTAGCCTAGATTAACCTGGAACATGTTCAAAAACTTGGGACTTGGGCCCGGCTTGGTGGCTCATGCTGGTAATCCCAGCACTTTGGGAGGCTGAGGCAGGTGGATCACCTGAGGTCAGGAGTTCGAGAATAGCCTGGCCAATGTGGTGAAACTCTGTCTCTACTAAAAATACAAAAATTAGCTGGGCATGGTGGTGCACACCTGTAATCCCAGCTACCTGGGAAGATGAGGCAGGAGAATTTCTTGAGCACAGGCGGCAGAATTTGCAGCGAGCCAAGATTGCACACCTGCACTCTCCAGCTTGGCAAAAAAAAAAAAAAAAAGATAAAAGAAAGAAGGGAGGGAGGGAGGAATGAAAGATGGACAGACAGAAAGAAAGACGGAAAGAAAGAGAAAACTTGGCATTTAGCAGGAAGTGGCATGTTTCAAAGAAAGACTCTCATATCTTGAAATTTATATTAGTAATAAATCAGTTTCTAGAGCGTTACATTCCATTTTGACTGCTATACATTTCTATCATCACCCTGAAATCCCTGTAAGCCATGGAGCCAGGATAAGAGTTGGCAAGCCATGACCCACAGGCCAAGTCTGGGTTACTGTATTTTTTTTTGTTTTTTGTAAATAAAGTTTTACTGGAACACAATTATATTCATTTAATTATATATTGTCTATTGCTGCTTTCCAGCTACAACAGCTGAGTTAAATATTTGTGATGAACATTGTGGGGCCCACCCTGTAGTCTATAAGGTGATATCAAGGCCCAGCAAATTTCAGAGTCCGCAGAGACATTAACAGCTGGTGTACAAAAAGTACTCTGTGCCAGCGATAGCGCTGGGCTCCACATGTATAGGTTTATATAGTCTCTTACCACCACCATATCCAGCAGTTGTTATTTCCCCTTTCAATTATGAACAAATTGACTCCGAAGTTTTTTAAGTAATTTCTTTGAAGACTGAAATTCAGGACTTTCCAATTCCAAATGTCCTGCTCTTTGCAGACTGTCCTATTGGTTTGCCTGTTAGAATAAGCTATATGTGTAAGGAAGGGAGTAGAACTCAGAAATTTTAGGCAAATTTGTAATTTCAGAATTTTAGTTTTTCTTACTTTATACCCAAGAAATTTCAATAAATCAATACTTGTTAAGTGATACTTTTATTATATCAAAATCTTTTTTTATGGAAGAAAAAAAATCCTTCAAACTCAGATCTATTTAAAGAAATGTTCCAGGAGAGCCTTGCTTTTCCATAGCTGTCTTTGACCCTTCTTATTCATTTTCTCTCTCAAATTCTCTACAATTAAAACTAATTTTTCCTATGCTCAATTAAGTCGAATCAGGAAATGTTCTTATAATTCTGAATAAGCCTCTTAAGTTGTTGGACTTGAGTTTCTTCATTTGTAAAATGATGGAAAATGATAGTTGCCAACATTATTATGAAGATTAAGTAAGGCCACAAATAGAAAACACTTGAAAGTTAATACATGTCATATAAATATGAGTATATTATTACTGCACTTACAAATACAGAAAATAGGGCATCTGTGCCTTGGCGAGTGTAAATCAGAAAAGACAAATGAGGATAAAAATAGAGAAGGAAGGTGAGAAAATAGAGAGGTTATAGGAGAAAGAAAAAGGGCTGGAAAAAAAGAAGGAATTACGAAAAAGTAATGGGTTAAGACAAATAGAGGTAAGGTACACGTGGATTGGCATGGCTTTCCATGGAGTTATGGAATCTGTTCTCGGCTATCCATGAATTTGGAATTCCATTTTAGGAGACTTATTGCTGTGGGCTTGGTGTAGCACCAAACCCAATCAGGAGTCCTGGAATTGGGCCATTGCATACCACAAAATTTCTCAGGCAAGTCAGGCCTCAAACCAACTATTTTATATAATTATCCTTTCTCAATGTCTTTTTAAAAATTCTATGACCACAACTACCAAGGAAGATCACTTTGGCCAGTCCTATTTGTCCTATAACAAGGAATTCTCTTGGTGGCCTAAACTGGCTTTGGGTTTCTATCAGATGAAGCCATCTGGCTTATATATTTAATCTGTAGGTCTTGTACCCTAGCATCATATTCAATGCTTTCTTCCTTGTCCCAATCTCTTCTCAACTGTGCCTTCCATTTTACCATCTAGGAAGTTTACGTCCCATCCAGACTGTTGCCCTCAATGTGTCGTTTACACAAAATTAGTCCTTAGTCACTCATTAAACTGGATTCCCTGGCATCTCTATCAGCAATAATACTTTGTTTGAGTTACTGCGTGTAGATTTAAGGGTAAGAAAAATATTAGTTCTTGACAATCTTATAATTTAAAAGCTTTTCTATACAGACTGAGTTCCTTCAAATCATTCTGAATCAGTGAGATTTCACAATATTACCTTGAGGGCCTGTTCTGCCACAATACTCACCAAAATTTAAATCCTATTTAGGGAGGCAATTCAGAATCCTTTGAGTGTGAGAAGTATAATGAAAATAAATAAATTCTATTCTGTCCATTTACCTTATGGCCTGTATTTTAATCACTTTGAAATGTCCACAAACATATAAGAAAACAAGTACTTATTTAAAATCAAAGCTACTTGAATTCCAGATGGCTCAAAGTATATCTTAATCTATCTTGAGCAAGTCCCCTAATTCTGCAGGAACAAATGGTGGAATGTTATTAAAATGTTAATTAGTTAAATTTAGTCCCCAAAGCATAAAGAAAACAAAATTGCACCTACATGATTTTATTTTTACTAATGGGGAAAAAATTTTAATATTTAAAGAAATGAGGTTATTTTAGAGGAAGAAGAATTACATGATGTGAGTTTTAGATTAAAATATCCAGGGATATAAAGCAAGTTTGAACAAAATTATTGAGATATGTTTTTAACCTCTTATGTGAAGCTATTTTCAAAATAAGGTATTTTTATCTTGTATCCTAAGTTATTTATTTGGATGAAAATTGGAGAGAGAGAGATGCCAGTCAGTAACAGAGCTACTGGCTTTGCACAACTTGATTGTATTTTTCTTGTTTTTTTTTTTTCTCATTATTGGAATTGGAAAGGCCTTCAGAGGGTCCTGGAAACTTTGGATCATTCCAAAAGCTCTCTTTGCATGAGGAAAACATCTTTCCTGTCTGATATTATCCAAAGAAAAGGAAGAACTGCCTCCCTAATTTAAGCATTTTGAGTATAAATCTGTAGGTTACAACTGTGTAACTTCAAAGTAATCAATAAAAAAATACAAACTTCAAGATATAACACAATTTATTAATGAGAGCCTTAATGATACATCAGTTTGTTGTGGAATCAGTTTTTTCTCTGGTCATGTTGGTACTATTAAGTTGCATTCATGTTCATAATTGGTTTAACTCTTTCATTTTAACCATGTATGTACCTGGTTTAGTTAAAAGACAAAAAGTGTAAAATTTATTTACTGGGTTGAATCATATAGTTACTAAAACGCTTTGGTAATGGAGAGCTTGTGACGGTTTCTGAGCAGGGGTTTGATGTTATTAGATTTACAAAGCATATGATTAATCTACATAATGCATAGAATAGCTATATTAACTAGCTCATAGCAACAGTAGCAATGAGGCTTTCAGAGCTGCTGCTTTTGATCAGGGTGTAACTTTTAGTGTTACTCAAATTATTCTAAATGAAATAGTGCTGACTGCTTCTATATAGTGTGATCCTTTTGGACACCCTTGTGCCTTTCTGAGTACCCAATATGCAGTACAACTTATGTAAGTCAAACAAAAGAAAGACAATTACAGATAAAGAACTCAAGACAGTAGATCTCATTGGCAGAGTTCGCATTGCTTCTCTCTTAAAGTAATGGGTCAGGGATAGATTCAGCTGACTTAACTAGGGTCTTCCCATTAGGAATGGCTCACAAAGGATAGGCAAGCAAACAATTTTCATTTTTATTCACCAGAACAAAGCATATTTGACTCTTTATTATTGAGTGTTAAATGGGGAAGCTGGGTACGATGGAGTTTTTTATGCTTTTATTATGTTCAAAATTCTTAAGCTGCACTTTGGACACATTTGGAGAAATATACTGGGATTTTAATATCACATAGAAAAGTCAACCTTAATTCTATAGGGTAGAGGGCTTGGGGAAGAGAGAAAAGGAAGAGGGAAAAAGAGAACAGTTTTTACATTCTTCCTTTTCTCCACTATACATCATATGCCAATAAATAATTAAAATATCTCCTCAAATATTTTAGTACCTAAAAATATATCCCTGGATATCTCTGGGCAGTGGTTTCTGGAGTCCACATGTAGAAGAAAGGTGAGTTCATTATCTGCTAAGCGGTAGGCTGACTTGACTCATGTTTATTATTCATTTGCAGAGCGTAAGAAAAGGCTCACCTTCTGACAGAACAAGGAGACAGGTCTCCGCTTGCTAGGAGTTATGGTGTTTGGCCAAGCATTGCTATGCAGAATGTGAGCTAACCAAGAAAACAGAGATAAGGATTGGGTTCACCAGACAGACAGTCAATCTTTGAAAGGTACCCAGAAGAAGCAAATCCTGAAGAGGTATTTAAAGGAGGACAGATTTTTCCCCACTTGTAGATAAACTAAGTAAAGCAGATGGTTGCTTCTAAAGTGTGAATTTAGGCAGGCCTCACTGCCCCAAATTATGTCTAATGTTGACCACTTGTTGTATCAGAAACTCTTATTACCAGGAACTTCTTAGATGAAGCAGTAGTCACCATCATTAAATGTAAAGGCTAACTGGAAAGGGAAATGCCGAAGCCTATTGTATAGAGACTGTTGTTCGCTCATCTATAGGCCATTTTCCTCTTTATTGCTAAAGATACCCCATTATTGTTTCAGTATGGGGTGAATATTTTTGGCTATCACCAGCTCATTTATGAGTGGGCAGGATATGCAATTCTGGCCAGAAAGATGCAAGGAACGTTTTGCTGGAGGAAGTTCTCAGAAATAACTTTCCTTTCTGATAAAGGAGAGACATATAAGGTGATGGACTTGCCAAATTCCTGCCTTTGTATGAGGTCTTGAGAAATGATTCCTGAAATGGCTGCATCCATCTTATGACTATGAAAGGAAGGATAAAGCACTGACAAAGATCCAGATTCAAAGTCTTGATATCCACGTAGCAATCATCAACAACTGGACCTTTTGCTGGGTGAGAAAGTAAACTGCATTTGTTGAAGCCAATAATAGTTCACTATTTCATTAGACATCTTAATTGATACAACCACTATTGGGACTTACTGCAAATACCCTAAAAATTACTACCCTTTGAATCTATCTCCAGTTGAGAACAGGAGTGACTGTGTTTGGATGAGCCCTCTCTTCTTTGGCATTCCTCAGCATTTCTGGTCTCACTTGGTTGGCACTACTTTGATCATACCTTGTACTATTATCTTTTCCTAAATGTAAATACTAAAGATCTAAAGATACAAGTCATATTCAGTGATCTCCCCAAACTAGAAGTTTTTTGAAGTTAGAAAAATTTGGTAGATACGTAGATAGATAGGGAGCTCCCTAGAGGTAAGCTATCGGAAAATGTACAAAATAGAATTTTATGATTCGGCCTTCAGTTAATTTGAGTTTCACAGTCATTAAATCCTAGAATACAGCCATGTTCTCCAAACCCATGGCTCTGAAGCTGAACAAACAACAGAACTCCAGTGTTTTCCACTCTAAAATTATTTCATATCTCCTCTTTCTTCTGCTGCCTAAATTTTCAGACATATGTCACTCATACCTCAAAATGGCTAAGAAGATGCTCAGTTTCACAAGTGGCCCCCAGTCATGTATTACCTGTGGCTTTCTTCATTCGCCCAGTTCATCACACTGGGATTCTACTTAGATACTCCTCTCATGGTCTTACTTCTTGCCTTGCTTAGATGCCTAGACACGGTATAGGATGGGATCCTAACAGTAGGGAATTTGGAACCTAGTCTGGCTTATATAAAGTCACGTTTCTCAGACCTAGATCTTGTTAATTGTCTGTACGATCACTGTTATGAAATTGCTTGTCTATGGGGTAGGACTTGTGCCACTAAACACTTTTACTGGATGACTGATTGGATTTCCATTCCTATTACCCTGGTCCCACCTACATATGATGGCACTTGCCCAGTTTGATCTTAATATACCCTTTGACCGTTGTGCGTCAACCACCTGTTGTCCTTGTTGGAACCAGTATCTGCAACCTGGAGTTTCCCCTAATCCTACCCCTTTATCCTTCAGGCTCTGTGTTGTCAAGATCCTCTTGTTCTTTCTCATGTCCCTTTCGCTTACTTCCAATTAGCATGTAGCTTTCCAGTGCATCTTACTAAAATACACAGCAAATCATGTCACTTTTCTTCAACACATTCCTCTCTATGAGATAAAATCTATGTGTAGTTTGGAATTTGTGACCTCCAACATTCTACTTCTCAAATAAAATCTGTATTTTATATGACTATACTCAAGATTTAAATCTTCATTAAACAAGCCTTTTTTTTTCTATATTAATAAGGAAATTTTCCCATGTCATGGTCATACTACTGAAATGAGATGGACCACACCTCTGGCCCTCAGGTTTGATCTAAATGTCAAGGCTAATGCTGCCACACACACACACAGACAAATACATACACAGCAAGAAGGTATGAGAAGATTTAAAACATAATGAGGCTTTCTGGGGAGAACAGAAGGCAGGCTCCCAGGCAGGTATGAAAATGGTTCATCTTGAGACATCACGGAAAAGAGGCTTCCTGGGATTTTGTTGTGGTGAAGAGGCTGGGGTGAGTGGGTATTACATGTATGGGGGCTGGAGTGTTTATTGTTTGGATGTTCTGCTGTGGCCAAGGAAGAGAGCAAATGGGCTTTTGTGTCAGATTGCCCAGATGTGGAGAGGAAGAGAAAAAGGAAAGAGTGAGGCTTAAAAACTCAGTAGTCAAACATGGAGTAAAAAGTCTGTAGTATACTCTGCTTTGCCCTATGTTTACAGGTTACTTAGGAAAATTTTTATTCTATTTGATGACATGTGTAAGAGTTAATCATCTTTAAATAAAAAAAGCTACAAGATTAAGGAGGAAGCCCAGAATATAAGATGTAGAACCCACTGATGCCACTTCATCTGTCTCATAGTACTGTGAGGTCTAGATATAGAGAAATAGAAAAAGGTTTCAAATATCACAGAGAAAACATTTTGAAACATTGATGAACATGGTCCCCTTAATTAGGATTTACTTCAGTAAACCAAATACTTTTTGTAATGTGTTTGGCTGAAATGGATTTACTGTAGATATATCGAAGCTAAGGTTTTCAGGAATCCTAACTTGCATGACAGTCTCCCAAGCACTCTAATTTCTTATTTGTATTTTTGTATTCTTTTTATTAAAGAGTTCTTCTCTGCAAATGCATAAGCTTCAGGTTCCACAGAAATTAATTTACCCCTGTGTTTGTTAAAGCAGAGGGATATAAACTATGAGAATGTCATAGTTCTTTCTCTGTAAAAAAATGCTTATGAAGTGACAGGCATACACAAATATGAATACCTGAAAGGGAATAGGTTCATTGCAATGGGAAAGTCAAAGAAAGTGGCAAGTGGACACAGTGAGGCTATTTTCATTTGTGTGGCAATCTTGACTTCATGGAGGAAATGACTTCAGACTGTGAAAGATGAAAATATTTTGTTATGCAAAATGAACATTTGACATTCCAGGCAAAGGAAACAGCAAACAATGTTCAAGGATCAATAAGCAGTAGGGGCTGGGGTTGAAAAGCAGGTTAGGATACATTCATGGAAACCTTTTTCTTTTCTTATTTTATATACCATAGAAAATTTCAAATACATACGAAGTAAAAAGAATAATATTAGGCAGCTTCTTCATCACCTCTTCTAATATCAGTAGACCCTTTTAAGGAAAATGCAAATCCAAAAACTGAGTTAATCTTTCTAAATTACTCTATCGTTCTAATATTTTACCCATATATTCTAACTTCATTATAACTGTCTAATACCTTTAAGCAGGAAACCATTTAGTCCACTTTTTCTAATTGTCTTATTGTAAAGGTTTATTTGAATACTGAAAGCAGAAATCCTGAAAACTTAATTTTTATGTGGAAAAAAAGCAAAATCCATATACATGTTACCTGGGATCATACCTCAGAAAACAATCAAAGTGAATGGGTAGCGTGGTTACTGATTGAGTAATTAGAAATGATACGGTTTTAATCCCATCACAAATTTTAATAACTATGAGTCTTTGTGGAAATTATTTCTTTCAGTCTGACATTATCGTGATGAAAGTGATGTCTGTTTTCACACATAGTGGTAGCCTGTTAATAGGAACTTGCATGCATTGAACATTTACTATGGGCCAAGCATCATTAAACACTTTTCATGCATTATCTCAAGTACTTTCTACAAACTTCTGAGATATTTAATGCTTTTAACATGACATTTCAGATGAAATATCTTGCACAAAGATTTTTTAGTAATTAACACAAGCAAAGCAATGCCAGAGGTTAAATCCAAGTTCACACTTCAGTGCAACTCGGTCACCACTGTACCAGATTGCCTTGCCATACCAGTCTTTATACATGATTTTTTTTCTTGTTCCTTCCAAATCACACATATATAGTTAGTTTTGTTTGCCTTGCTATGCTTCACAAAATAGTAGGGTGTGAATTATTATTATACTCTTCACTGGACCCTGATGATTAACTTTCTAAACTTACTTTTTGACAATCCTCATAAAATTAAAACATGATTTAATCAATCTCCCAAGAAATTTGGAAAAATAGAGAAATTGCCAATATATACTTTAAAAAACTTAAACTGCTAACAGATTTACAATGCCTTTCTTGCTATTTTATCATTTTGAGTCCTTGCTCATACCAAGCCAAATACTTTGTAATGAAACTTTGGTCTTATGGGTGTTCCCAACCTTCCTGCAGTATAAGCTAGCTTTTTAAATTTTTTAACCTTAAAACTGACATTAGCTGGGACTAACTCAGTTTTGTATCTTTACTGACAAATCTATATTAATAACAACATCAATACTGTATTAAACCTGAACTATGGGAATAATTTGTAATCATGCCAAAATTAATAACATTGTGTATCACGCAGAGAGACTCTCAGGGAGGAAAGTGAAATGGTTATTAACTTGGGTTATTATTGCAGTATTATGGACATTTAAATAGGCTATAATTCTGGAAATTTAAAGGTCAGTTTGATTTATTCAGTTTAGTTCATCATATGTTTGGAAAACTAATTAAAATCACAAACAACATGGATATAACATTTTTGATGGCAAGTCAGAGCCTGAATTCCGAGACACAGCAGGGAGCCAACTCACTGGGCATGGAGGACACTCCTTGTGGATGAAAGGGACACATTCTCCCATTCCTGCAATTGGGTCTAGGAAGGCAGGTTGGGAGGGAGCCTCTTTTTCTAGATGTATAAGCTTCATCCTCATGGATTTCTTAAATCAAAGCACTATACCCAAAATCCCTATATGACTATCAGATTGGCACTAGAGAGACTGAAGTACTGCCTTTTAAAATATTTAAAGATCTAAAAGACTTCCCTCTTCAACTGCCTCTTCAGTGTCTCACATTTACTCTCATTGGAAAACATTTTTTTGTTTGTTTGTTTTTGAGACAGTCTCACCTGTTGCCCAAGCTAGAGTGCAGTGGCATGATCTAGGCTCACCACAGTCTCCGCCTCCCAGGTTCAAGCCATTTTTGTGCCTCAGCCACCTCAGCAGCTGAGACTACAGGTGCCCACCACCATGCCTGGCTAATTTTTGTATTTTTAGTAGAGACAGGGTTTTGCCATGTTGGTCAGGCTGGTCTTGAACTCCCATCCTCAAGTTATCTGCCCACCTCCACCTTCCAAAGTGCTGAGATTACAGGCATGAGCCACGGCAACTGGCCCAAAATCATTTGTTTTGTTTCAAATAATTACAGTCTGAAGAAGATTGAGGTGATAAATGCCTTTGAAAGGTAATATCTTGAGTTGTGTTTATTTTATAACAAAGTTTTATAGGGAGAGGAAGTAGTATAGGACAGTGAAGCCTGAAAATACAGGGAATAAAAGAAACATGGATGCAAGAACTTGAAAGTGAGACAATACTAAAAAAAAAATGCGATAAATGGATCATGCCAAAGTAAACTGGGGAAGAAAAAAGGGAGTATTTTTTTCCAACTGGTATTAAAATGGAACATTACACATGCCTCTTTTTCATGTCGTATCTAGCCATAGTCTGAGGGAGAACAATTCAGACATGGCTATTAGTATCAATGGCAAAAAGAAATACGGGAGATGAAATACCAGTATAATTAAAGGGCAATACTTAAAGAAAATGTGAACCAGGTCTTTGGACCATCTTAATGGATATGACTGGAAGGAAATGAAATAATAGATTGGAGACCAACTTTCAAGGTACCCTCAACATTTGGCTGCCTTACGTGACTGTAATTATCAAGCTATATCTTATAGCCAAATAGCTTCTAAAGAGTCCTTAAATTATTGGGATGACAACTTTATGATCCCCAAAGCAGAAACTTCAGCCATTGGAGTATCTACTTTAGGTTGACTGCCTGGTGACAAGAAGGGACTGATGGAGGGTAGGAAAAATGAAAGAAAGGGAACAGTGAGCTACTAACCACTGGGCCAGGTTGATAAGTCTATTAACTGTGGATATGGTATCGCCAGACATTTTCCAGGAGTACTTTCCTGGCTAAGTATAAGAATACTATGAAAATAAACTCATAGCTGCTTTCTAAGGAGCTATCATGTGTTCCGTATGGTGTGATTGTAAGATTTCTATGTATTAATGAAAAGTTCCTTTTAATTCACCTACAATTTTAATGCATCCAGCATGTGAGTAGAAAGGATAGTGTAAAACATGACACATTCTTAAATTTAGAGCTTGTAACTTAATAGAAAAAAATAACTACACAGAAATATTAGAAAGTGAGACTAGGTTTTCTTTAATACAATTTTGCATTCCATATATTCAGAAGTATAAATATGGGGGTACAAACAATATTGCTATGGACAAGGGATGTTATAACTTATCTGATGTCAACTGGAAAGGGGAAAGTAGAAAACACAATTAAAATAAGAGTTTATTTTAAATCATCTCAGATATGAAGTAATGTTAGTCATATTCATAACTGACAATTAAATGAAAGATTATAGGAGGGAATAATCTATAAATTATACTAAAGATATATAAAAAATAAAAGTAAATGAGAATATTTTGGGGAAAACAACCTCATGTCCAAGAAAATCCAAACTTCAGATGCTATCTACAACTATAAATAGAAAGACGAGATGAATAGTTACTCAGTTTTTTACCACACTTGTGTTCTTGCAATGCACATATTATCATGTCAGGTACTATCTGCCTGCCTTTTAGAACTTATGATGTAAGGAACTTATGTCAAGTTGTTAAAAGTATGAGAATAAAGGGAACTGCATAATGCTGACATGCCAAAAGACTGAAGAAGAAAGCAAAGTTGGGCACCAAAAGAAGGATGAGATTACTGTGAACCATGTTCGCCAGATAGGAATTCATAATGAAAAAGAGTTTTGAGATGGGCTTTGATGGATAATTAGGATTAAGGCAAGTCAAGGGAGTATGCTCACTAGAAAGGTATTTTGCACTGACAATTTGTGAGATTCCACAGCACAGGATTTCACCTGCATATTTCTGATATACCAGATATTAAGTATCATAATGTGAGGTTGTCTACTGCAATATAGAATTTCTTGTAGCTACCCCCAAAATGTGATTCATACTGACATAATGCCCTTTGATTTACCTGTTACTATTACCTACCTTCAGCCATTATCTACTTTGGCTGAGCTTTCAGAATAGACAAGTCAAAATTTACATGGATTAGGACTAATGCTATACATATGGGAAACATTGTCACCCTAACATGGACTACCAATGTTACAGATTTGAAGTGGATAAGGGTATTGGAAGTCGTGTCAAGTTGTATTGGCAAGCATGTTACTTTAAACTTAGTCTCTATTCCTTTTGATTTTTAAGGCTATGAAACGTGTTTTCCTCTAAGTGGGCTATTTAAGAAAAAGAAGTGCTATCACCCTTTCATTCTGAACTTGCTCTGGGGTAAAGCAATTGCCTTCTTCAATCCCATCAGTACAGGACATTACAAAAGTAGTTGCTTAAGAAATATCTGTTATGTAAATAAATGTCATATTAAGCCAATGTTTTCTCCTCTAAATTGATGCATTCCCCCATAAGCATAAATTGAACAGATGAGCAAGTGAAGAAAATTGAGAAATTGAACAGTTTATGAGTTTTATCACAGGTCTATTTCCAAATCAAGGGATTTTTATTTTATGATAAAGTTACTAGGATGTTCATAGCATTGAGAACTCATGTTTCAATATCACAGATTGAGGATATATTGAAGAATATCTGCTAAATGTAGATTTCCTAAAAATGATATAAAATATATTAAAATGAACATGTGTCCATGGGGAAAGCAAGAAAGCAGGGTTTTCTGTGAAAGGAAAAGTATGCAATACTAATGAAAGAGAGTCATAGGACCACACTTGGTGGGAAACTAGAGCTAAGAACATGCTTAAGAAATTCTCCTGTAGTGATTAAGAGTTACATATAAGACGCTTTATGCCCAGAAGTGGTGACAGCTAGGAAGGGGAGGCCAGATGGAAGCACCTGCTGATTTATCAGGTGGAGTATCTCAGTGAAGTAACCTGGCTGATCAAACCCTCAGGATTCACCTAACCTGGGGCTAAGTATCACTTTTGAAGAGATTTGCCTCCAGCTAGACCGGAAAGTACAGGATCTTGTGTGGAAGAGAAAGGCAATTCTCTCATTTGGTGGTGATGCCTAGGTACAGTGAAAAGCATCCATGCTTGGAATAGCCACTGATGAGGAATCTTACTTATTAGACTATTACACTATTACAGCTGGTGTACCATTGTCTCTAATACTTAGATTTCTCATTATCCTATCCTCACATAGAGCAGTGGCAACAACTACCAACTTTTACCAAGTGGACTTCACAAAGAGATGCGGTACACTTCCACCCAAATCCATTTTGTGCCCTTCTCTATCCTCTACAGTGTTCCTAGAAGTTGACCAAAATAAAATGCATTACCCAGTCTTCCTGACCCCAGGATTCTTGCTGGGCCCAGCCATTGAAAGAAAGTAGTAGGGGAGGAGAGGGCTGAAAGAGAGGTTGAGGTGTTTGTCTCTTTTTAATCCCTCAGTTTGATGAAGCTGTCAGTGGCTATATTCCTCTAGGGCTCTAACTCCTGTGGATGATGCATCTCAATTTTTCCAGCTTCTAGTAACTCCAGTTTCTCTCTTTGATCCTTCAGGCATAGAGAAATTATTTCTACTATCTCTTGTCCTGGGTTGTTTCACCGTTATCTGGTGATACCTGACCTTGCCCACACTTCTGTAAATTTCCTTTTAAACTGTACTGTCTTTTTCCTACAGGGACCCTAACCAATAGAATTATCACTACTAGGAATACTACACCCCTTCATAGTCTAAAATACTGAAACTCTGAGATAGAATTACTCATATTTTTGAATAACACACATAATCTCTATGAAGACACTGATAATCTATGATTATAGTTATTAAAATTATCCCTGGTGATGATATGGAGTAAATTACAGATGGAGGGCAAGGTAAAGAGAGATTGAGTGATTGAGGCACTTAATTGCTATAGTGATAATGGTGATTATGTACGATGGGGTGGTGGGGCAACTGCTTCAACTGCATTAAAGGGCCTACAGAAAAATGTTTTTAAAAAGAAGCTTAAGGATTTAACCTCTTAACTCAAGGCATAAAGAATCAGAAAGACTTTAAGGTGGCATTAAGGGAATCCCTTCTCCTTTTAACTATCAAGAAGGCATGGATGAAAATCAGACTTGAGATATGCATGGACACATTTCAGAGTTGCAATAGACATCACATCAAGTTTGTATGCTAAATAAGGGTATTGGCTAGCGAAGAGTATGATCTGGAATCTGGCATGAAGAAATTTGGGTAGACAAAGATGAAATCTGAGAATTTTGAATTCTCATATCCCTCTCAAAGATCTTCTCATAATCTGAGTAATCCAGCCTTCTTATGGGAAAAAAAGAAAATTGAAAAAATTGTGAAATCACTAGAAGCAGTTGACTTACACATAGACCCCCTTTCTCATAGCCCTCCAGTACCACCTTTCATTGCTTCTAGCACTGTAAGAAGGTAAATTCCAAACATGGAAGTAAAACAATATTCTGGGAAGATGTAATAAATGCACTAGAAGAGTTGCAAGATCTTTCGAATTGGATTCCAAAAGGGTAGATCAGGCCAAATTTATTCAGAGAGGAGGCACACCCTTAGGAGTCCTCAATTACTGTATAGTTCAAGTACCTGGGAGTGTTGTTAACTGCTACTGAGTTGCTTACTTAAAGCCTTCATTCAACAATGTTCCATAGTCATTTTGGTTGAGGTGTCAGACTTGGGGGTGTACGCAGGAAAGAATCTGAAGGCTTAAGGAGATGGGATGTTGGAATGGAATTTCTCATTTGTCCCTTGAGGTGGTGTTTTAAATCAAGCATTTGATGATTCCAAATTGTGCTATTATGTTTTTATTTGACATTTCCTGTGAGAGTATACGTTGGTAAAGGTCTTGAGTGGAAACAAAGGACATACTCAAAAAGGGTTTTAACTGAAAAGAAAGCTAATAAAGAGACCTTTTAAAGGCATGTGGAAAGAGTTAAGGAAATCAGAAAAGAATGATGAGAAACCAGCAACCATAGGAAGAAATTACTACTCAAAGCCTGAAAAGCCAACAAGAGAAAATGGTTTGCCTTGTCCCTGAAGATGAGAAAAGTCAAGGGACAGCCTTTAGGAGCTCAGCCATGGAGGCTACAGCCAGGGAAGGATTGTAGCAAAGCAAGCAAGGAATGGGGAAATAAATACTTCTACTTCTCTCCTCTGACACTCTAGTCTTTTGATAATACCTCCCCATACACAGAAACTGGGTCCAAGCATCCTGAGTGACTGAGGCCATAGAGGTGAGCCTCACAGGTATACAGTAGCAGAGAGAAAGGTAAAGACTGTATCTGGGGAATACAGAGAATAACCAGAACAATCTGCTACCTTTGCCATTCAGATCAAGACTTTTTTTTGACATTCATGTGATTTATCAACTCAGTTTTTTTGTCCAATAAAAATCTATACACTTAGAAATTAAGCAGCTAAAATCTGTAAGCCCATGCATGCACACACAAAAACACAGACACACCTTTAAATAACACATTGTAGAGTCAATGAAAACAGAAATAACTATTCATAATGAATGATGCGTGCACAACATATCAAAACCAGTAGGAAGCAGGTAAAACAATACCTGAAGAAAACTTGAAGACTCAAATTAATTTACTGGAAAGAAAGTGATGAAATCAGGGGAAAATAAAAATGCTAATATTTTCAGATAATGCGCTTATCACTTTGAAAAAGTAATACAACTAAAAGACAAAATTTACTTTTAAGTAAGTTCAGCTATTTATTTATTTATTTATTTATTTATTTATTTATTTATTTATTTATTTTTTGAGACAGAGTCTCACTCTGTTGCCCAGGCTGGGGAGCAGTGGTACAATCTCGGCTCACTGCAGCCTCTATCTTCCAGGTTTAAGCAATTCTCCTGCCTCAGCCTCCTTGAGTAGCTGGGATTACAGGTGTGCACCACCACACCTGGGTAATTTTTGTATTTTTAGTAGAGATGGTGTTTTGCTGTGTTGCCCAGGCTGGTCTCAAACACCTGGGCTCAAGTCACCCACCCATCTTGGCCTACCAAAGTGCTGAGATTACAGGTGCAATGTTTACATATATGATAAACTTTAAATATTAGTGAAAATTTAGCAATACCAGCAATAATCAACTAGAAATTCTAAGTAAAAAATAAAGTACAGTTCACAATGGCAACAAAACTACAATGCATCTAAGAATTTACTTAACAAAAAAAAAAGATTTCTTATTAAAAAGTTTAGCATGTACAAGTGCACAGAAGATAATTTGAATAAAGAAAGCCCATCTTGGATGGGGTAATTAACTATTATATACATGTAAATTATTTCTCATTTTAGTCTACAATTACAATGTGATTCTATAAAAACATACAGTTAGATTTATTAAACTTCCTGAGCTTTAATAAGAAATTTACATAGAATAATAAAAATCTAGAAAGAAGTAAGTGTATTTGTTGAAAAAATCCTGAAGTTGATAGGAAAGGGTGAAAAATCATTAGAAATTAAGATGTAATATAAAGTTATAATAAAATGATAAAACAAAACAATATAGTTTTCTTATAAGCAATAAAAAATAGGCCGGTAAAGTATCATGAGTAAAACAGATATTGATTCAGATATATTTGAGAGTATTATATATAATAAAGGTAGCACCACAAATTAATGGAGGGAAAACAAATTCTTAGGCAATTTTGGAAAATGATTTACTTTATGAATAAAACTGGATTTGTACTTTACATACAATTTTGGATCCTAGTTTAAAATTCTACATATAAAAATAAAAGTATAAGCCATTAGAAAAGTGTAAGATCACAATGCTTCTGTGATGTATGGTTGACAGATACTTCAAAAATAAAAATATAAAAGCACAAACCATAAGGGATTGAAAGATATAGCAATATAAAGGATAATACATATGACAAAGTGGAGTTTATTCTAGGAATATGTTAGCTTAACATTCAAAAATCAAACAAATCAACCTTAATGGAACAAAAGAGATTTAAAACATATGATCTTCTTAGTAGACATAGAAAGATATTTGATAAAGTTCAACATACGCTCATGTTAAAAAGGGAAAAAAAAAACTCTCAGCAAATTAGGATTGGAAGGAAGATCCCTCAATCTGATAATATCTACAGATAATATCACATTTAATAGTTAAAAACTGAGTAATATAACCACAGGATAGGAAATAAGGCAAAATTGTTTGCTTTCACTACTTGTTTTACGTTTTATAAAAAGTGCTAATCAGTGCAATACGGTATGAAAAAGAAAGAAAAGGCATGCGTATTTGAAATAAAAAGTAAAGCTGTTTTATTTGCAGATAATAATGTATAAATTCCTAGAAAACTTACCAAAAGCTAATAAAGGAATTTAGCCAGGTTGCAGGACACCAACTCACTATAAAAATCAACTAGATTTCTATATTTTTGAAATGACCTATTGGAAAATAAATAATTACTATTTACTATAGAATTAAAAACAAGTAGTTAAGTATAGATTTAACAAAATATGTGTAAAACCAATACACTAAGAAGTACACAACATTCCAAAAAGATATTGAAGACTTTAAAAGATGGAGAGATACACCATTATCTTAGATCAGAAGACTCAATATTGTTAAGGTGTAATTTCTCCCCAGATTTGTCTATAGATTCAGCATGAGCCTAATCAATTTCTCAGCAAGATTCTTGTAAAAATTAACTGATTCTTACATTTATCAAATAACTGATTCTAACATTATGATTCTAACATTTATGATTCTAACATTTGTATTCTAACATACAAAGGATCTATAATTACCAAAACAACTTTTAGAAAAAGAATAAAACTGGAAGACTTACACTGCTTGATTTCAAGTTTATTATAAAGCCATATTAATCAAGAATTTGCTTTTGGTGAACTAAGGTATAAATTAATGGACCAGTAGAGTCAGAAAATATATATACAAATATGTATAATTGTGTATATCAATGTGTGCATATGGATGTGCCGGACAAATATCAATGTTAAGAAGTGAGGCTATTGAACATGTGGTGCTGGGACAACTGGGTATTCTCCTGGGAAAAAGAAATAAATCTTGACCTTTACTTCATACAATTTATAAGAATTTACTTTAAATGTTTCATGAATTTAACCCTAAAAGGTAAAACTGTAAAACTTTTAGAAGAAAACATAAAGTCTTTATGAAATTGTAGTAGGGCAATTATTTCCCAGAACTATAAATGAAAATAAAGTGATAATTTGACAATCAGAATCCTAAAATATTTTTCTTTTTTTTCTTTTTTTTTAAAATTATACTTTAAGTTTTAGGGTACATGTGCGCAACGTGCAGGTTAGTTATATATGTATACATGTGCCATGTTAGTGTGCTGCACCCAGTAACTCATCATTTAACATTAGGTATATCTCCTAATGCTATCCCTCCCCCCTGCCCCCACTCCACAATAGGCCCTGGTATGTGATGTTCCCCTTCCTGTGTCCATGTGTTCTCATTGTTCAATTCCCACCTATGAGTGAGAACATGTGGTGTTTGTTTTTTTATCCTTGCGATAGTTTGCTGAGAATGATGTTTTCCAGCTTCATCCATGTCCCTACAAAGGACATGAACTCGTCATTTTTTATGGCTGCATAGTATTCCATGGTGTATATGTGCCACATTTTCTTAATCCAGTTTATCATTGTTGGACATTTGGCTTGGTTCCAAGTCTTTGCTATTGTGATAGTGTTAAAAAAATTCAAAGTCAAGCCATAGATTGGGAAAGAATATTTGCCAGACAAATCTAACAAATGACTGATACGCAAAATATGAAAAGAACTCTAACAATGGAATAGTAAGAAGACAAACAACCCAGTGAAAGAATGGTAAATTATTTGCATAAACACTGCAAAAAATAAGGTACATGAATATTCATAAGCACATTAAAAAGATGTGGATATGATTTGGCTGTGTCCCCACCCAAATATCAACTTGAATTTTATCTCCCAGAATTTCCCTGTGTTGTGGGAGGGACCCTGGGTGAGGTAATTGAATCAGGGGGGCTAGTCTTTCCCATGCTATTCTCGTGATAGTGAGTAAGTCTCACCAGATCTGATGGGTTTATCAGGGGTTTCTGATTTTGCTTCTTCCTCATTTTTCTCTTGCTGCCACCATGTAAGAAGAGCCTTTTTCCTGCCCCCATGTTTCTGAGGCCACCCTAGCCATGTGGAACTGTAAGTCCAATTAAACCTCTTTCTCGCCTGTTTCAGGTAAATCTTTATCAGCAGCATGAAAACGGACTAATATAGATGTTCAGCATTATTAGTGTTCAGGGTAATTCAAATTAAAATCGCAATGAGATTCCAAAACATACCTACTCTGTGTAATAAAACTTAAAACTCCAATCAGGTCCTGGCAATGATATAGAGAAAATAATATCCTCTGTCTTTGTCAGCAGAAGTGTAAAGTGATTAAACCACTTTAGAAAACATTCTAGTAGTTTCTAATAAACATACATTTTTTCATACACTAAAAGGTGTTTATCAAAAAATAATGATAAATTCTTTTTTATAAAAAGATATATAAAATGCTCAGTCCCTTCATATTTTCTGCTGTTTATATTCTCTTAAACTTTACATGAAAAATTATGCATATTTATGGTGTACAACATGATGTTTTGAAATATGTTTATATGATGGAATGGTGAAGTCAAGCTAATTAGCATATGCATTACCTCATATACTTATTTTTGTGATGAGAACACAAAATCCACTCAGTAATTTTCGAGTATACATTACATTGTTATTAACTATAGTTACTATGCTGTAAATAGATCCCTTAAACTGTATTGCTTCTGTCTAACTGAAATTCTGTATCCTTTGACCAATATGTCTCCAACCCTGCCTGTGGTAACCACTATTCTACTCTGCTTCTATGAGTTTGTTTGTTTATTTTTTAGTTTCCACATTTAAAAACTATGTGAGAATGCAGTATTTGTCTTTCTGTGCCTCACTAATTCCACTTAACATAACGTCCTCCAGGTTCATTCATTTTGTGGCAAATGACAAGATTTCCTTCTTTTCAGAGAATGAATAGAATTTCTTTTGGTATATGTATAACATTTTCTTTACCTATTCATTCTTTAATGAACACTTAGGTTTTTTTCATATCTTGGCTACTGTGAATAATCCTGCAATGAACAATGAGAGTGGAGATATCTCTTTATTATTGTGATTTCATTTCCTTAGGATATATATCCAGTAGTGAGATTATTGGATCATGTGATATTGACAAAACTGGATATCTATATACAGATCGATGAAATTAGATCCTTATCTCACACCATATATAAAAAGCAACTCAAAATGGATTAAACTCCTAAATGCAAAATATGAAACTGTAATGCAACTAGAAGAAAACATGAGAGAAAAACTCCATGGCATTGGTCTAAGCAATGAGTTTTTGGATGTGACCCCAAAAGCACAAGCAACAAAAGCAAAGATAGACGAATGGGATTACATAAAACTAAAGATCTCTGTACAGCAAAGAAAACAAATAGTAAGAAAGACAACCTATGGAATAGGAGAAAATATTTGCAGACCATACATCTGATAAGGAGTTAATATCCAAAATATATAAGGAAGTCAACTTGCAAGAATACAAATAGGAGAAGAATCTGAATAGAAATTTTTCAAAAGACATGCAAATGGCCAAGAGGTAAAAGAAAAAATGTTCAGCATCACTAATCATCAGAGAAGTGTCAATTAGACCACAGTGAGATATCACCTCACACCTGTTAGAATGTCTAATTATCAAAAATTCAAAAGATGACAAGAATTGGCAAGGATGGGGAGAAGGGGAAACCCTTGAACACTGTTAGTGAGTGTAAATTAGTACAGTCATTATAAGAAAGAGTATAGAGATTCCACAAAAAAAAGAATATAACTACTATAATAACTAAAAACTGAAAACCAAAATGTTAATCACATGAATAAAGAAAAGTGGCATATTTATAAAAAAGAGACAAACCACTGATTATTGAAACAACATAGTCAAATCTCTTATGCTAAGTGAAAGAAGGTTGACAAAAAATAGTACATCCTGTATGATTCTTCATTTATAAACTCCTAAGACAAGCAAAACGAATCTACAGTGAGAGAATGCTCAACAGGAGGTTGCCTGAAGTAGGGAATGGTGAATGACTGCACAGGGACACAAAGGAATCTCTTGGGTTGATGTCTATGTCTTGATTGTTGTGATGATTACACATGTTTATACATTTGTCAAATCTTACTGAAGTGTACAATGGAACAAACACATTTTATTGTATTTAAGGTAGACTTACATAAAATTGATTTGAAAAATAAAAAATCATAAACAATCCTAAAGGAGAAATGATTAATTTGTTTAAATTAAAATTAGTTTTCCATTCAATGAAGGACATCGTAGGCAAAAATAAAGAGCAAGTGACACAATGGGGAAGATATTTACAATATTTGAAACTAACCATAGATTAATATCTGGAATATGCAAAAGACTCTTGCAAATCAATTAGAAAAAGTCAGAAACTTAAATAGAAAATGGACAAAGGACATAAACAGAAAATTTATAGATCCAGTAATCCAAATGACTGAAATACATATCAAAGGATACTCAAATTCATCAGAAAACTGTGAATGTAAAGTAAACACAAAATATAAGATATATTTTGTACCTACTAGAGCCTGGAGAAATGAGTAAAGTTGGATAATCCTAAGCATAGGGTGATAAATTACATGGGCATACAGGAACTCTCCTGAACATTTACTGAGCACGTAGATTGGTATAACCATGCTAGAGAGTCATTCCTGGCTTGTAGGGTATGTGGCCTTCAGAAACCAAGAGAGGTAAATTATGCTTTCCTGCTAAGAATATGTGTTTTCTCATATCTACTTGTGTATTACCAGTGGTTTTTGCTCTATGCTGTGTACATGAAGAATAAAAACCATTGAAGTTTTTATACATTCTTCATATTTCAATCATTAAAAAGTACATTTTTTCTATCTCCTTTAATTCTCTTTGCCTTGAATTCAAACCTGAGGAATGGATATCTGCTGTTATCCTTTTTACTAGCCTAGTTTGCCTTTATTCATATTTTATTCTCATCAGTTCCAAGCCACTTTTTTGTAGGTGTTTGTCATTCAGCAGGGTTTTGGGTTTTATTTTACGATCCCTACCACCTGTTTCTTTTTATGAATGGGAGTGTTTCACCTGCTTAGAAGTTTACTTTTATTAAGAATGACTGATCTATTTAGCCCGTGATCTGTCATTTATCTTATGAAACCTATTTTTATGACTTTAATTCTGTTTTTATTCACTCTTTGCTGTGTGTTTCTTCACAGAAAGAGCAAAATTCTTCCAGGGACACAAAAGGTGACCTGAAAAGATAGAAAGGCAATCTTGAACAGAACCACTCATAATCATAAGCATGGAAATTTTCCTAAGTTAAACTAAAAATTAACATGATCGTAATGAATGTACAACCTGATATTTAAATGAAGTGGCTTTTTAGTTTGCATGGAAACATATAAAGTAATAAAAATCATTGAGAAACTTTCCACAACAAAAGAGTAAGATTTTTAATAAATGTACCCTGCCATGGCCCATGGCTGCCAATCCTCTGGTTTTGTTCTCCAGAGGCAACCAATTTTAGCTGTTTTAAGGCCTATCTCTAATAAGCTCTCAATCTCAAAGAGCACACATTTACTACTTTATCAATTTTAGACATTATCAAATCATTTTCTGCTATTATGGGTGGAGATTTAGTTCTTTTTTACTGCCTTCCTCCAGTCTTCCATCCTCCCCACGTGGTTACATAACTGTGGTGATGCACCTCAGTAAAGGCTGGCTGTATTATTTGTACTTTGTTCAACATTGTTTGCAGCAGAGTCACTTGGTGTGTGTTGGTCACATTTTTGGAGAGGGTATACACTTGTTGTAATTGGAGTTTCTAATGAACATTGTTTTGTCCCTACTGAAATGTTTTCCTTCCAATGATTACCTCATAAAAATCAAGATCTTCACTACATAGTTATTATGTTAATTACCATTTTTTTGTTCCCCCAAGCACCTTTGCTTCTGGAAACCCCTGTCCTAGGCTCTATCCTGGCCTAGATCTTCCGTAGGCCTGCCTGCAATCCTGTCAGCCTAATTTATGTCTTAAATGGTCTCCTGGGTTGGGTCCAGTTTCCTCCTTTGCTCCCTGGTTTTATTGGAGCTACAATTTTGCTTTAGGGTTCTTGTTATATATACTAGAGAGATCTCACATACCAGTATTGGATGTTTTTATCTCTTGGGATACAGAATTTCTTCAGATAACTTTTTTTCTAATTTTCTCTGAACAAGATGATGTTCATTCCAAGGCTGAAGGTTCCCAAATGTCAGAGTGAGCCCAGATTTACTCCAAGGTGTCAATGTCACCACCCTCTTCAATCGTTCGACCCATTTCTGTTGACAATAATGTTCTAGTGTTGTGCCGGGGGATAAATATCAAGCTACCTTTGCTCTAACTCAAGGAAGGAGAGCAGGAAATAACAGAAGGGAAGAGGGGTGAAAAAGTCACTTGGTTCACCTGCTGGATTCAGAAAACTTTAATCAGAGTCTTTGTTGTCAGCCCTACTTCTCACACTTACTATCTAGCATCTGCCTCCACTGAGCCCAAGGCCCCTCCATCCAGGATTCTGATGGAGGTGCCTTGGGCTCAGTGGAGGCAGATGCTAGATAGTAAGGTGGGAATTCTTTACGGATTCCAGCTTTCTCTGGATTACACCAGGTCATGGAGGTTTCATTCCTTTGATTGTATTACAAATACATTTTCATCCATTTTTATCTTGCCCAAATCTTTGTACTCTCTCTTCTTTCGTGGCTCCCTTCCATACCACTATTATTGGTTTATTCCTTGTCATATCTTAAAGCTTTCATTTCAGTGTTTCAGTGGAGATTTTAGAGAAGCTTGGTGTGAAAACCTATTTGGTATGCAATCTTGTATGGAAATCTATGATGTTTTATTATATTCAGGTAAGTTTCTACCAAATACTCTTCTTTTTCTAATTTTTCTTGACTACTATTTTCTATTATTTATCTCCATGGAGTTTAGAATCATTTTTTCAAGTTCAAAGAAAAAAATCCAATTGGAATTTTAATTGGAAATGCATTAAATTGATTAACTCGGGAATGATTGCTTTTAATTTTTAATTAAATTTCCAAGCACTGTTTTTTTTAGCTTTGCTAATTATAAACTTCTAAATTTATTGCATTTTTTGTCAGAACCTGCTGTCTGCAATTTCTCCTTTTCCAAAGCAGTATAGTAAAGGTATTGTTCTTGGCATCATCTGACCCAGTGCTTGTCAATGTGCAGGCTCCTAGACCAGCAGCATAAGCATCACCTGGAAACTATTAGACATGCAAATTACTGGGCCCCACCCCCGACCTTCTGAATCAGAAACTCGTGAGTGTGGGACTCAGCAGCCCACCACAGGACTCTGATGCACACTCCATTTGAGAAGCACTGATTTTAACATGTAACTAGCCGTGTCAACGCAGAAAAAATATTTGTTTAAATGTCTTCATACGTAAAATAGAGATGTAATTGCATAAATTTCATAGCATTGTTATTAGGAATAAACAATGCTAATATACATGAAGTGCATGTCTCCTGACATATTTTGAAGACAGAATGATTACTAGTGATTATGATAACGACTAAATTGCCATACTGTATTTTTATCTGGTACAAGTAATAAAATAATACAATCTTTGCCATAGCCAATCTTGGTAAATGTTCAGTGTTTATTGTAAAAGTGGGTATATTCCCTTTTCTGTGTGTATGAAACATTTCCTGTCTTTATAAAAACAGATGTTATAATGTCCATCTTCTGTATACATATTTCTACTTATTAACTATTTTGCCCATTGAGTCTATGAAGGATTATACATTTTGGCAAACTCTCCCAAGACTACTACATTTCTGTAAAATATTTCCGTAGTTTGAAAATTTGGCTGATGTGTATCAATACCTCACTATACTGCATATGAATTTCGCTCAGGTCTCTCTTTATTGTGAAGTGCATTTTTATTACCCAGAAATAGTTCTTTGATTTGGGGGATTTATTTATTATCATCATTCTCACATTCACTTTAATTTACTTAACATACCTTTGCTCATTTTTAAGTTTCAATTATTTTATTATCTTAACATTGAAGGATATTTTATAAGCATTTTTCAAAATACATATAGGCGTGTATATTTTAATAACTTACCCCCATTAGAATAATCGTATAGTTGTTCTACATCCATTTGTATTTGTTATATTTTCCTGGTTCAGTCTATCTCCCCTTGTATTTGTTTTCTAACTTTTGCTATATGTGCTATATTTTTTGTATTCTTACATATTTTAGAAGGTTTTATTCATAACTAATGGTTACCTTTACATTTTTCAAAATTATTATCTAATCCATGTTTCTCTAATTTTCAGTATTAAAAGACAAACTACCTCTGCATCTCACTGTTTATGGGTTATAAAATATAATGTGGTTTTGATATTCTCATTCAGTCTTATTTCGTATTATTTTTATGCTACTGGATTGTGTCCCTCTCCAAATGCATATGTGGAAGCTGTAATTCCTCATGTGATTGTGTTTGGGATAAGGCTTTTCGTGGGTAATTAAGGTTAAATGAGATCATAAGGGCGAGGTCCTAATCCAATAGGATTAGTGGCTATACAGGAAGAGGAGGAGAAAAATCTCTCTCATTGCACACACACTGAGGACCACGTGCAGACACAGCAAGAAGGCCGATATCTGTATCAGGAGAGGCCTCACCACAACTCAGCAATGTTGGCGCCCTGATCTCAGACTTCCAGCTTTTAGAACTGAGGAAAAATAAATTTCTATTACTGAAGCCACCCCCAGTCTTTGGTATTTTGTCATGGCAACCTGAAAAGATGAATACATGTACTAATCATTATTATTAAATTATCTTTTTTTATACCATTTATCTTGTTTCTAGAAAAGCCATTAATATTTGGGCACTCCCCCACCTTCAGCATTTTGGTTGGCAAATGTGAGTTCGAGGCAACATAAATTTTATATCTTTGAATGTTGCCTGCTTACTTCTCCAGTTTCGTATTTTTCTTAGTTTTGTACTTACAATGCAATTACCAGATGTGAATCTAAATGTGATTTTTTTCATTGACTTTACCCTAAAACCTCTGGGCCTTTCAATTTGTCCACCACTTTCTAGAACCGAGGACTTATCCCCCCCGCATATCTTTGGTGTTTTCCTCTGCATCCATTGTTCTTTTTCTTTTTTAGAAATGTTTTTATCTGTGCATTTCTGGCTCATTTTGGGTAATTATTTTTTAAATTAAAGTTTTATTTGAGACAGTCTTGGTCTGTCACCTGGGCTGGAGTACAGTAGCATGACCGTGGCTCACAGCAGCCTCAACCTCCTGGGCTCCAGCAACCCTCCTGCGTAAGTCTCCCAAGAAGTTGGGACCACAGGCATGTGCTACCACGCTCAGCCAATTTTTAAAAAATTCTGAAGAGATAGAGGGTCTCACCATTTCACCCAGGCTGGTCTCAAACTTCTGGGCTTAAGCAATTCTCCAGCCTTGGTCTCCCAAAGTGCTGGGATTACAGATGTGAGCCATTGTACTTAGCCAATTATTACTGTAAGTTATGAACTACTTCAGAACTTTGATCTCTGCTATCTGTGGTAGCTTCTCAAATTTGTTCTTCAAAACAGTGGTTGAATCTTTTGCCATTTAAAATCAGTTCTTTTCTATGCATGCTCCACCATGCTTTTTAATTTTATTTTTATTTCCTTATGTACAAAATTGTTTTATCCATCTTTCTTTCTTTCTTTTTATATTCTAGTATTTGCATCTTAGCTTGGTCGGTTTCCCCTTATGGCCTCTGCTCTTTTTAGAAGAGATCCTGAGTTATTGTAGCCTAGTGAAAAAAATCAATCTCTTGACTCTATAGGAGGTAATTTCCAGAGGTTTTCTATGTAGGTTCTCTTCTCATTTTCTATTTTGTTTTTTTTTTCTCTTTACTCATCTTTAAAGGTGGAATTTAGTCACATATTTTGGGACTAGCTCTAAATGCACATTGTTTCAGATTTCCCTAGGCTTATTCTGAACAGTCCCAACTTCGGTTTTTGCTGCTTTTCAGACATCCATTTACTGCAGATTTACTACAGAACATGAATTCACTCCTACCCATGTTGGCTTAATGACCTCCCAAATTGAAAGACTGGTAGAAAAATGGAATTTGCAATATACCCATTAATCGAGGTTCTTCTGACATTCACCCCAATCCTGTGCCACATACATAATTTTCTACTTGTGGAGAACCTTATTCTATGTGTTAAAATGTACATGCATAAATGCTTCAATGTGTTCTAAGAATTTCTGACTGCCAAAAGGAAATAAATTTGAGGGGTAGGAGAAAGTATCCTGAATGCCTAAAAAAATAGCGCTGTGAGGAAGAGCAGAAATCATGCAGTTCTCTCACTTTTCATCTAAGTGTTGGTCTTAAAAAGGCCAAAGGATGAGGTGACTTCTTGTCTTTATACAAGTGATCTTTCTCTGACAATCTAAGTCTTTCCATGTCCTGAGGTCAAGTTGAGGCAGGTTTTTTTTCCTGTTGCCAATGTTTAAAAAAAGAAAGTGGGGCTCAGAGAATGGTTAACTTTATCAAGGTCACACAGCTAAAAGTAGACTTAAAGCCTAACATCAAGGTCTGTACACTCAGCACACTTTTCCTTTACAGAACACCAAACTGTCTTTTTAAAGACAAGATTGCTTACTGATAAACCTAAGGCAACTCTCATGATCTAAGGATTCATCAACACCACTGAAGAACATTTCCTTTGTGAGATATAATATCTAACATTCCCATCCTGAATCTTATATGAAATAGCAGCATGATTCAATTAATGCTTACCCACACGTCATTTATCAACTAGAACTTCACTGCAATGCAGTTTTACCTCCTCTTAATGCCTTAATTGTACTAGCTTGTGTAATCTTGCCCTATTTTGACCTCCTTTGATCCATATTGCTTCCACTCCTCCATCTCGCCTATCATCATACTCTACCTCATGCTTTGGGTCTTTTCTTGAACCTTGTTTCTCCAGATGGCACCCAAAATTCCTGTTGGCAGAGGCCACGTTTTATTCAATTGTTCTTCCATGCCATCTAGCTTAAAACTACATCCACAGAAAGTATTTACACAGTAGCCTAGACTAGGGTACAATGCTAAAACAGCATTTTTCTCTGGAGACTGTTTACAGGAAAATTAAAATTTAATTAATAATCTAATATTGTCTGCATTTCTTTTAAGTTGGCTCAAAATAGTTTTTGTTTACCTTTGTGTTTTCTCCCTTGCATATACAATTTTTCATGGATATTAGGATTTCTTCTTCAGCTAACATTTCAGGAGAGTTTCCTATGTGCTGGGCACCTTGCTACTCAATTGGGAAACATAAATGAGTAAGATGCAGTCTAGGTTGCAAATGCTGTCTGATGATCAAAACAGACATTTATTTAAATGATCTTAGTCAAATTTGGGAAATGATCCAATAAAGTTATGCACAAGAGGAGAAGAGAAAAGATCAAGTAATTTACTCTGGGGAGCTCTCTCTTTTCAGAGATCAAAATCCAGCAAAAAAGCTCAACCCCAAAGTGCCGCCGATAATGCCTCAATTCTTGAAACTTGAAATATATACGTGTGTGTGTGTGTGTGTGTGTGTGTGTGTATGTGTGTGTGTGTATTGAATAAACCTCACCTATTTCTTGTCAATGGTGCTATTTGGGAGTCTAAGGGCACTGGGACCTCCAGAGGACACAGGTAGACCATGACCAACAGCATAAGATATAACAAACATTTATATGGTGATGAAAAAATAAATCCCTTTCCTGTGTCCTTCTAAATTTACTTTGACTAGCTATTGAACAGGCGTTTCATAGATGCAATACATCACAACATATTAAGTGCTGCTCAGCTCCCGCCACTCCTGCTGCTCTGCTGTGGACCGTCTCTTTCTGTTTGCATCTTGCCCGTCCTCTTTGCATATAAACTAAGCGTCTCCATTTCTGCTCTCAGAGTGTACCATGCCACACAACCGAGATTTCAAGAACAAATATCAACAGTGGCTAAGCCAAACATATCTTGTCAAGAGAGTGCCACTGCAGTATAAAGATTGATTTGTCGAGGGAGGTCTTGCATATAAGTAGATGTGAAGGCAAGGACTGAGGTTAACAAGTTTCCACTGTGGGAGTTTATTTATAACAAAATAACAAAAGGACAGTTCTGCCTCTGCCAATTACTTTCCATCCTCTCCTACATTCATTGCCTAGTGGCTCCATTCATCACCAGGAGGCAGCCTCTGTAGCGCAAATACAGGTAGAGTTCTGTGGACAAAAAGCTTGCCCTCAGACCTTATGTCTTCATTTCGATTAGGACAATTTCATGCCATTTGGTACCACTTTGGAGTGTTCTTTGTGCTCAGTTCAGAGCTTAGATGCACAGAGGAATAAAAGGGAAAGGGAAGACATGGACTTTATGTGTGAGGTGCTCACAAAGACCAGACTCACAGGCATCACACTAAAGAAAGTGTGTGATAAAGAGCTATTTGTATAAATTTTAAACAATGAGTGCTATAGGTCAGAGGAAGGAGACATCATTTTGGCCTGCAGCAGTCAGGCCTGGCTCATTATACGAGGTGGTGATTGAGTATGAACTTGAGGAAGAAGTAGGTTGGGAGCAGACTGTGGTTGGTTACATATATATGATGACACGTGTCATCATCCACAATCTGAGTAAACTAGGAATCAGGGCCAGGGCCAGATGGTGAATGCATAAAGAGAGCAGGCAGACATGGAGACGGTTTGATTCGGGTATCCACCCATTTAACAGATATTTATTGCATGCCCTAGGAGCCAGGGATCCAACACTGGAAAAGATCCAGTTTCTACCACAAAGAAGCCCACATCTTAGTGGGGAACAAGATAGCATTCTAAATGTGACAAGCATTTAATTAATTACAAGAAGATATGAGAACTACTATAATGTCATGGAAGCATAGAGGAGAAATATCCAAAATAGACATAAAGAAAGGCTTTCCACAGGAGTTGATATCTGAGCTGGGAGAACTTGGTGAGTAGGAGGAAGGGCTACAATGATTCAATTACTCTGGCTTCTAAAGGCAAAGAACCAAAAATGATGCAATCAAATCATTTCTTTAGCATAGACACTGTTCTCAGCAAGCTCCTATTCTAAAACTGTTCTCTCCAAAATGACAGCTGGTCATGACTAGGGGTCTAGGATTAGTCAAACTGCAAACAGCAGTTGGCATACTCTATTCAAGAGCAGGACGTTGTTGTGCACCACTGTAGGCCTCCAAGTCCCTAGGGCAAAGAAAACCAGCAGCCAACTAACTCATGGCTGATTAACTCAGCATATCAAAGTCATTGGACAGCACCATGGCTAGATACCTTTACATTGTTGGGGGTAGGAGGCAGGGGAAAGCTCCTAACCTGGGAAAAGCCTGTTCCCTATCCTTGGCTCCAACAAATTGTTCTTCCCCTGAAACTAAAAACAGACCTCAACCATTGCCAATTGCCCCTCAAAAATGTGTCTTTGGACATGAGGGGAATATGTGGACAGCATCTATTTCTCAACTGTGAGTTTTAGATTATATGGTGGAAGATAAGAAGCTAAGTTATAATTGTTGCAGAATTGCTTTTCTGCCAATGAATTCAAAGCATGTCTCTCGCCCTCCACATTATCCCTAGTTCTAAGCTTTACAATCTTTAGGGTGCCATAGGTAGCTATTGAAATTCTGCTTTGTCCTAAAAAGCAACTCATGACCCTCATCCTTCCTCCTACTGCAACTTCCTCCAACTCTGTTCTGTATGATGGTTTCTGGCGTTCCCCAGGGTAGGTCCTATTTCTTCTCCTGATTCACCTAAACACCCAAAACTCCACCTCCACTAAGACTGTGCTCACCTGGAATCTTTCATTTTTTCCCTGGACCAGTAATACCATTGTGCAATCCTTCCTCAGTATCTGTTGACATGCTGTGTTTGGAATGGCCACCTCTAATGACTAGAAGTAATTAGTGAAACCGCAGGCTTTAGAGGTTTCTAAAAAATTTTTTTTTTCAGTATTTACTAGCACCCAAAGGGCTTAAACTGAAGCAGCTATGTTGTCTGGGGTATAAACCCTGGGGTTCATTGTCTCACAGCAGGAAAACATGGACACACATGAGGAATTTAGGAGCAGAGGTTTAATAGGCAGAAGAGAAGGGGAAGAGAAACAGCTCTCTCTCTCTGTGGAAAGGGGTCTTCTGATTGGAAAAGATGGGCTAGAGATGGGTGCACCAGGTTTTATAGTCTGGCTTGAGGAGGCAGCGTCTGATTTACCTAGGGCTCACAGATTGGTTTTGATCAGGTGTGACGTTTGCATAGTGTTGGGAGGGGAGGGGAAGGCTGATTGCCTCACCCTAATCTTACTGTGCAAATGAACTCTCCTTGGGTGGCGCCATCTTGTTTGCACCTTACTGTACTCATGGCTGGCAGAGAAGGGAGGATGAAGCCACCATTTTGAACATGTCTAGTCCCTAGTTCCTGCTGGCATTCAACTGTGTAAGCTCCCAGCTTGCTTGTCTCGTCTGCAGCTCGACTTTATAGGTGGCTCTTTGTTAGAAAATGATTTGGTCTGCCTTTCCTTTAAGGGAAAAGCCTTACTGAGGACTCTCATACCATTACTATCTGCCTAAGTGATTCCTTCTTAACTCCTGTATGAAAACCACACTGTGGATTACAGAGGATGCATAATGAAGCCAAGAATGGATGAATGGAAAGCATTCAGGTGAAACTGAGCCAGAAAGTTATAGAGGGCAATGATAATTAAAGAAGAAGGAATGTACATATAATACATGCATTCATATATATGTAATGTTATAAATTATGTATTAAACTGTTTTCAGTCACTATTGTGCAAATGTAAATAAGTAACATTTGCCAAAAATGTGTAAAATGTGTTAAAAACAATTATTTATCATAATGTTAAAAGGTTTAATGGTTTTGATGAGTATATTGTTAAAACATGCTTTATATCTCCAATTTCTTAAACACAGTGTGTCTTTTAAAAACAATTATTGCTGTCTACTTTATACAGTTTGCAATTTGCTTCCAGTATTAATGAGCTTAGTGCTATGTTTTTGAAATTCATGTGAAAATTTCTAAAGTTTTCTATTTTTTTTTTCTTACTCTGAGGCTATTGGCAGTTCTTTCTGCTTTGAGTGTGATTTCATTGAGCTACCTTTTCCTTTTTATTTGATGATGGGACTCTGCTTTGGTGTTGGAGAGATAAATGTTACTTGTAAAGCTTAGTTATACAATAAGTGCCAACAGGCTGTAATGAACTGTGCCTAGCAGTCAAGTACCCAGATTTGATACCTGACTTTAACAACTGTTATTTAAACCAGTGAGGTGCCTTTCAGTTGAAATCCAGATTTTAAATTTTACTCTTAAAGTTTTAGGTTGTTATAAGATAAACATTAGAACAATGAATCATTACTATTGTTAAATAAAATTTATAGGTCTTTGGTCAGACTGAGCTCTTACATGCGGCTCAATAGACAAACCAAAATGAAGTCACTCACGCTAAAGTTGTACGTTATCAAGTGGGAACTAAATTGTTTTTCTGACCTTCCAAGCAATCAGGAGAGAGGTAGATAATAGCCAAATCCCCAAACAGGCCAGTTTTAGCCAGCATGATAAGGAAGTCCTTTCTGCTTTAGTCTTTATAAGAAAAGAAACTTTGAAATAACCAATCCACTTTCTGTTTTCTGCTTTACTCAGCCCTTTTAGGTCCATAAAACCAAACTTCTCTGCTCAGCTCATGGGAACAATCATTCTATTTTATAGAATGAGGTGTTGGCCAATTCTAGAATCACAAATAAAAGCCAATTAAAATCTTTAAACTAAATTTTGTTGTAATTTTGTCTTTTGACACTATTTTCAATGTTATAACATGAAGATTTATTGGTTTACAAGAGATTCAAAGTTATAACATCTAGAGCCAGAAAAACCTGAGTCTTAATGAGTCATCCATCCTGTTGGAGTTCAATTATCCCCAGATAATAAAATGAAGATGAAACGAGCCAACAGGCAACCTGCTCCAATGATTTAGTGATGAGGTTGTGTGGAAGGTATCCAAGAATAGAGTTTTATGTTTCTTTTTCAAATAACTGTCCATTTTCTATTCTGAGGCTTGTGGACTGGTGGGCAAGTTTAGCTTTGACAATGGAGCCATTTGGGCTTCGTTTATCTTTTCTAAAGCTCTGGAAATGATTGTTTAAACAGAGGTAGTCCAAATAAGAGAAAACTATCTACATCTTTATATAGTTGTAAAGGTATTAGAGGAGGGTTTTTAAGGAGCAAATCTGGAGCTGGTTTCATCTCAACCAAAGCAAGTACAGAGATATTCCATTCTCCCATAATTTTTGGAGTGTGGTGGGTTTCCAGATTTGAGGTTACTGGTACAAGATGAGATCTTGGCCCACAAGAAGAGTTGAGCTGCAAAGTTAATACTGCTTCTGGGAATTATCTGACTTACTTCTGCCCATGACTGCCATACTTTGGAAGTCATCACAATTTCCCAAAAAGAAAGGGTACAGGAGAAAAAAAGAGCAGAGGCATTGGGTTTTTAAAAAATATTAGGTACCACATTTCCTTTGCTTCATATAGGACCAAAATCTATTTCTTCATTCTTACCTTATACATTCTTCTTTTTATACCTTATACATTCTTCTTTTTAAAAACCATTAAACAAATACAGGTAACTGTTAGGTGCTGAGAATATCACCCTGGAGAAGACACTCATCATCCTGCCCTTACAGAACTTAGAATTGAGCTCTTACTTCCATTTCATTCCACTGTTGAAACGCTGCCCTCAGCCTCATGGTGTCTTACAGAGAGATTTTCACAGAGAATTCCACGAGAGCAGGAAAGAAAAAGTACGACTACTTAATTACCACTGAATTTGATTCTTTTACTTTTTTTTATTTGTTTTACAATCTAAATCACCTGCATTTGCTGAGAAGTTCTTTGGAGAAGGGGCATAGAAGCAAATGAACTCATATTCCTTCTTGTAGTTCCAAATCTCACCAGGAAGAGGAGATTCTTCCACATGAAATAAACCATAAACAAAAGGCAGCATTTTCATGTAGCCATATTACCTGCTTGATTAGTTCTCAGTACTTTGCTTTTTATTAATTCATACATTCATTCATGCAGTCACTCAATGAACATGAATTGGGCACCCATTAGAGCTAAGGTATTTAAAACCCAAAATGTTTTGCATGATAGGAAGCAAGTCAAGGATAGCAGTGAAGAGCCCCTGCAGACTTCATAAAATACTTCCAGACATTTCAAAACAAAAGTGACCAGTGCCGATTGCCTAAGGCATCTCACTTCCAAAAGGCCAAGGCTTGTTTAACTTTTATTGTGAGTTGGCAATTTTCTTTACCTGCCCACCTCCACCCCCACCACCTCTTCCTCCCCACTTCCCAAATAAAACACATACAGAATCTCTTAGGCAAATACAGCCACCATGAAATACACAATCAGGTAATTTCTGATCTTGTCCCTAGGCTTGGTTGTTATTAATAGCTTCTAAGGGGCCAATGGGAATCTGTAGTTTTATCCTAGGATCTTCTATTACTGATAATAGTTCTAGAAATTCTTAGGAGAGGGGTAGCAATGTTTAAGTTTTGTGATTTTTTTTTAGCTTGTTGCTTTTTACAACCAAAATAAAATAAAGTCCCAGCAAAATTTATACTAACTTTTCTAAAAACAGTGCAATCACTCTACTACATCCTAATCTTTCAATTCTAATTGGACATAAAGACGTCAACAATCAAGCTTTATTTCTTGTTTCTAATTGAATGTAAACTGGTGAGCATGTGCTTTTATTAAATTTCACCCATCAATACTATCTGCCTTCACAGAATCACAAATCCAGCTCATTATAGCAGCCCACCTGAAGGGGTCTTAGCACCCATCCATAACTGCAAAGTCAATTACATTCAAGCATCAGCCATGCAGTTTTGCTTTCAACTTCATAAACCAACACTGAGAAGGTAATGCAAACCCTTGGCTTTTCTTTGCCTTAGTGAAGGTTCTACTCTAAGCCATGGTTCCCATGTAGATCTCCTAAGTCTGACTTCTCCAGTAATTTTTTCTGTTTCTCTGAATCTTTAAGTCACAGTTTTGAAAGCAAGGGCTAACCTGATTGAGGCTTCCAAACTTAATCTGCCTTGCTTGCTTTTAATTGCTTATTTCTGGTTGATCTTAAAAGTAACACTAGCAAGTCACGTAGCCAAACAGTGCATAGCTAAACTCCCACTAGCTTCCTTATAGATAACATCTCCAACTGTGGGGTACTATAGTAAACAGTTGCTTTAAGTTGTTTTTCAGGAACTACGGGGCAGCTCTTGTCCATTTCAAACTGGTTGAAACCACTGACCTTTAACTGGGCCTGGCTGGTTGCCCGAAGAGTGACCTTTTGAAGTCAGAAGACCAAAACCTCCACCCTTAAATCATGCTTAACATGCTGCCATTTTCTGCACATGTATCCTATGAAGACCCATGTAGCTCAATTACACTTATGCAGAAACCTTGATTACCTCATCTTTCCTACCCACCAATCACCTTGCCCCACACTTTAGATCACTGCACACTTTAGATCACCCCACTTTCTATCTCATAAATATCCCCAAGATCTATTTTTGGGGGGGCAGATTTGAGACTTTTTTCTCCTGTACAGCAGCCTTGTGAATAAGATATTTTATCTTTTGTAGAACCCATTGTTTCAGTTATTGCTTGTGCATGAGTGGAAGAAAACTGGCTTGGTAACGCACTCTCTTCTATTGTAGGAATTACTATTGCCTACCTCTCTTTTGAGCTACTACATAGTAGCATAGTCCCAACTTAATAGCTGCAGTTTAAACAATGCTTTTCTTCCAGTTGCCCCTTCTAAGAAGTGGAGTCACTGGACTAGGGTGGGGAGGGCAGTTTTAGGTGGAGATGGAAAATGGTGGTCGACAAGAGAACGTTCTCTCTACTATCTTTGAAATCTTTTCCATAATGACCCTTGTCACAGTCCATCCTTTTGTGGGATTTTTGCAGTGCTTCTATCTCATTTTAGGAGAAGGCTCTCTGAAGGCAGGGTCTGTTTTACATCTTTTTATGTCTCCCTCCTCTCCTGCCCTAAATTAATCAAATTGCCTTAGACATAGGGGCTAAACAAATGTGCACTAAATGCTTGGTTTCCAGCTGCCTCCTATCATTTCCTTGCTTACTGTCCCAAGTTGGGATGTCATAGGAGACCAAGCCCTGCCTGGCGAATGAATTGTGCTAGAGCACTATTTATTTCTCAGATGCAATTCACACAAGCTCTGGTTGAAAGGCACGGAAGTCCTTTGCTTATTATGAATCATTTTGGGGAATGTGCCTTGTACCTGAAGGGACAGTGGAGTACTTGTCAATTCACAAGAAAGCCTCAGTTAACCAGGACCCAATGAGCCATAATCCTTAATTAGAATTGTTCGTTCCCCATTTAAGAAGAAAGAGGCAAAGAACACAAAACATGCTTACATGGAGGATCTAGCAAAATAAGAGGTAATAAAATTTAACAAAACCAAATTTGTAGATCACTGGTAGGAAACAGCTTAGGATCAGCTCCCTCTCCCAAATGATATACATCTTAATCTCTTGCTCTGAACATGATGATTACATCTGTGATTTTTATTAATACAGAAAACAATAGATGATCAAGTCATTTATGACTAAAATGTTTGAAACCCAGATAACATACTGAGGGGCTCCAGACTGATAAATTACAGTATTCTTCAGAGGAGCTCAAAGACCTTAGGAAAATCAAAACAATTAACATGATACTGGTTAGCAAATAAAAGCGTGATGTGAGGTGTGGTTGATAAAAGAGGCTGTTTACCTTAGACCAATGTTCTTTCCCCTGGACCAGAGATGAGGAACTTTTTCACAACTCTTGTGCCTTCTTGAGAAGATGGGAGAAGTAACTACACACTGCCTTCCCCTTTCTCTTCTCACTGACCCCTCCCCATGGAAAGAAGAGCAGCCAATGAGATGAGTCAGAGTCAGATGCTGGGACTTGACTATAAGCCACAGGTTTGATTACTAGAAAGGAGTCCTGATCCAGACCCCAAGAGAGGGTTCTTTGATCTTGTGCAAGAAAGAATTCAGGGTGAGTCCATAGAGTAAAGTGAAAGCAAGTTTATTGGGAAAGTAATGGAATAAAGAATGTCTACTCCATAGGCAGAGGAGCAGCAGAGGCTGCTCAGCTGCTTATACTTATTGTTACTTCTTGATTATATGCTAAACAGGGGTGGATTATTCGTGAGTTTTCCAGGAAAGGGGTGGCCAAGTCCCAGAACTGAGGGTCCCACTCCTTTTTAGTGACATTGCCATGACATTTGTACTGTCATGGTGCTGGTGAGAGCGTCTTTTAGCATGCTAATACATTATAATCAGTGGATAATGAGCAATGAAGACCACCAGGGGTCATTTTCCTCCTTTCATCACCATCTTGGTTTTGGTGGGTTTTGGCTGGCTTCTTTACTGGAAACTGTTTTATCAGCAAGGTCTTTGTGACCTGTACCTTGTGCCAACCTCCTATTTCATCCTGTGACTTAGAATGCCTAACTTCCTGGGAATACAGTCCAATAGGGCTCAGCCTTATTTTAACCAGCCCCTATTCAAGATGGAGTCACTGGTTCAAACACCTCCAATAGTTTTACCCTGACTCTGCCTGGGCCCTGCTTGCCTCTTGGATTGGTCATTAGTGCAGTGGGTTCTCACCTGCTTCCTTCCCTCTTACTGGAGGTTCTCCTCCCTCAGAATATACCTTTAGCCTCCCCATTCGTGATTAGTGAGTAAATGAGGTTTATGCAGTCTTGTGGGCTCAGCTGACTCTAGTTAATTGTTAACAGAATTTGATATCCTACTTGAGTCCTCAAACCTTAGCCATTTCTTTCAGCACAGTTTACAAGAAATCCTACTTATTAGTCACTGTTTTTACAAGATTAATAAAGCTGAAATTTTTAGTCTTGTTTTGGCTAATGATTCTTGTGCCAATTCTTTCCATAGATTAAAATTTGGGGAGGACAGAATGGAGTAATTGTCACCTCTAATCATAAACCCTCAGATATAGTCAAATATGAATGAACCATTATTTAAGTTAACTTTATTTTTCTATACTAGGCTTCTAAAGAGATGATTGACCTAAAAAAAGCTAAAGTATGGGATTTTAAAAAGAAAAATTTCAGAATTAATACATATTTGGTTTAACTTTTAATCTCTTAAAGGTGAGAATAAGAAGGGGGGGGTGTTAGTGGTTTGATGAAAAGGAAGAAAATTCTATATCCTTCTTAAAAAGTGGGAGAGTTAATTTACTAGTGGGTTGTAAGAGGATCTCTGGATAGTACTGAAGGCCCACCTGAAGTGTGTGATCATATTTTTAAAGTGAAACCGGTAAAGAAGTTGATATAAAACTTACCAGTAATTACATGACTCTTTCCACCTTCTCCTTCTTGAAGATATAATAAGTCTTCTGAATTATACCTCTCTCCTACACGTGTGTGTGTGTGTGTGTGTGTAGTCACCATATACATGTGTAGCCCTAAACCAAATGTTGCTTAGTTTGCCTGGCTTTGAGCTATAAAATATATTAAATGTGTTCTTCTGTGACTTAATTTTGTCCCATACTATATTTATTAGCTACATCCATATTGTTGCTTAGGGATGTGACTCATTTATTTCCACTCAGTGTATAGATTTTCATTGTTTTTGCTATTACAGAAATGCTGTATGGCCATTCCCTTGCAGATCTCTTGGTGTGTGTATGCAATTTCTCTGAGTTATTTACCTAAGAATGAAATTGCTGGCTCACTGAGTAGACACAAGTTTAAGATAATGCCAAGTTTTTTCCCAAATTGGTGGTAGAAATTTTTATGCTCTCCAGTAACAGTTTGTAGCAGTTGCTTAGATACAGGCACTAAACAGGTGGAAGGATAGGTTCAACCAGATTGAGGATTTCCCCAATGACTACGATAGAAGGGGCAAGGGAAATAAAATCTTATCAAGGGAGTGATTATATGTTAAGTTCCATGGAAATTATACTGGGTAGATTATGAAGTAAAGACCTGAGTGAAGGATGGACAAGAAAAGACTGGTATAGGGTCTATGATTAGAAGTCCTTTCACTGCAGAGCGGTAGGTGGGGAGATAATAGTTTCACCCTTGGGCACAGAACCAAATGGAAATCTTAAAATGGAAGCTTTAGACTTCAGCCAAAGGGAGAATAGAGTATGTAGACAGAATTGGGAGGAGGCAGAAAAAACTTCTTGGACCTATTAAATGCACATTTTTGCTTTTTAGTCAGAAAGTTCTGTACTACTTGAAGTATGGAAACAGTTAAATATCATGAGTTAAGCTTTTATATTCAGACATTCGAATGGCCTGAACAAGAGCAAAGGACTATCATTGTGAGTTTAAACCCACTAAGAATATTTATTTGTACTGTGTGCATGAAGCAAGAACAACATCAACATGAAAACAACAAAAAAGGAAAACAAAGAGTGTTCAATTCGCTTGAAGAAACTCATTCAGCTCACAGGTTGAAAAATGAAAGTGCAAAATCAGGTCTATGAACTCTAAGACTGAGGGTCTTACAAGGTTATGTGTCTGGAATGGTGATTCTTAAGCATTTCTGCCATGAACTTCTTGAGAATTCAGAGGAAACTATGGTGTCTCTGCGGAGGACAAGCATAGATTTGTGAAACACTACAATTTGCATTCCATTTCAGGAAGTTCCACAGCCTCTGAAGCTCCATCTTTGGATTCCCTCCTGCACCCAGGGCAGAAACATTGCAGAGGAAGTTTGTGCAAGTTGTATACTGCAGGGAGGGTGCAGGCTGGAGAGCAAAGGGATGACAGAAGTCTTCTGGTCCTCCATCTGCCAAGCTAGGCACAGGTCAGCAACTGTATTCAAAGAAAGAGAAGGAAGTGCCATTTTCTAATTAATTTACCCAAAGAAGATATATATTTTTTATTTCTCAGGATGAGCTAGCAACAAGCCCAGATTAGACCTCATGTTATTGATGGTCCTAGTGGTTGATTTAATAATTTTGTGTAATGGCTTCATTTTCAACAAGTTTGTCATTAGGAATTTAGCATATACAGGCCTTCAACTGTCAGCTATATTGCCATCTGTCAGTCCTGTCCCCCTTGGTTATGTTTTCAAGTACCTGGAGGCCATGGGTGATTTCTGGACATTGCATCTTCCCCAGCACACAGTAGTGTCTTTATAGACTAAGATGCTCAAACAATATTTGATGCTTAATTTTGATTACTGATTACTAGATGAATTAAATCTAAAAGAAAGTTTAAAAACAACTGATTGTTTGACAGAGTGTAGGGGTTTCAAGGTTTTATTTTAATCTTAGCTTTTTTTTTTTTTGAGAAGTTAATGCAGCCTTAGGATGAAAAGAAAGAAATTCACCCAGCTCTTGTGTTGCATTAGTGAAGTTTCTGCTGTCAAGGGTTGGAAAACAGTAACTTGGAAACTAGAGAGGGTTGTGACCAGCAAGTAGGGCAGATGGGATTATGTTATGGAAGAGAACCAGAGAGGTTTAATCCAGTTTCCACCAGATGCCGAAACACACTCTAAAAGAGGAATTTTCTCGAGATTGAGAGTGATGGAAACAGAATCGGAGACACTCAAGGAGATAAATGAGTGGGAGAGATTTATTGATGAAGCATGTGTAGAACTAAATGTGGAAGTTAAAACAGCAGAAAATGAGGTCCAGGAGAGGAAATTGAGGGAAGAGGCAACACGTGTCAGGGGAGGAAGAGCTCATGGGGAACATGAAGTAAAAGCAGAGCTGTGAGAAGAATCACAGCAGGGAAGGACAGCAGAACTGGGATGATCTGGCAAATCCACTCTTCAGGGCACTGGGGATGCAGCCTTGGTCTCTGACACCAGGAGTAAGTTGTGGGTCTCAGAAAATTGTCCCTGGGGGAAATATAAACTTACTTATGCTTTTATATAGTTCTATCAAGACAAATTTCCAAACCCTATAGGTGCCCAGTGGATGTCCAAATAATTGAATTACTGCAAGAATGGTCCATTTGCAGGTCATTTGAAAGCGGGCTTCAGGGTCCAGAGTTAACTTTGAGACTGAGTGCATGCTGATTCTCAGAAATTTGAAGCAAGTCTTAAATTATAACAACAATGTGTGAGAGAATAATTACAACAGAGCCCCAGGAGAGGAAATTGAGGGATATACTCAATACACTGTGCTCCTATGTCATTTTGTGATTTAGTTTTTATTCAAAGCCTTTTCATCTCCTTTGGCTCCGTGGAACTGATACCCTAGGGAGAGCAGTGAGGCATGGCACCTAGAGGAGTATAGAGGAAAATGTGAACCAGGCTTGGGGTCAGATGAGTACATGGCCCACTATGCTGTTAATTGCAGATTTTTGGTTTCAGTTATTAAGTGCTGAGTAAAAAATCACTCTGGAACTTCATGCTTATAAAACAAGGGCTCACTCATGTGGTTGCAATCAGATGGCAGCTACAATGATAGGAAGGTCCAAGATGACCTCGTTCACATTTCTGGGGCCTCAGCACTGGACTTTTATCCTCCTGGGTTCCTTACCATGCAGTGATATGGCTTAGCTTTCCTACAGTGTGGCAGCAGCATCCCAGAAAATAGAAGTTGCTGCTTCTTTAGCTTTTACTTTAGGTTCAAGGATACACGTGCATGTTGGTTATATAGATAAACTCATGTCACAGGGGTTTGTTGTACATATTATTTCATTATCCAGTTACTAAACCTCATATCCACTAGTTATTTTTTCCTGTTCTTCTCCCTCCTCCCACCTTCTAGCCTCAAGTAGGCCCCAGTGTATGTTGTCCCCCTCTATGTGTCCATGTAGTCTCATCATTTAGCACCCACTTATAAGTGAGAACATGCAGTATTTGGTTTTCTGTTTCTGTATTCATTTGCTAAGGATAAAGGCCTCCAGCCCCATCCATGTTCCCGCAAAAGACACGGTCTCATTCTTTATTATGGTTCCATGGTATTCCGTGGTATATATGAACCATGTTTTCTTTATCTAATCTGTCATTCATGGTCATTTATATTGATTTCATATCTTTGCTATTATGAATAGTGCTGCAGTGAACATTTGTGTGCATGTGTCTTTATGGTAGAATGATTTATATTCCTCTTGGTATATACCCAATAATGGGATTGCTGGGTCACATGATGGTTCTGTTATAGCTCTCTGAGGAATCGCCGTACTGCTTCCCATAATGGTTGAACTAATTTACCTTCCCACCAACAATGTATAAGCATTCCCTTTTCTCTGCAACATCTCCAGCATCTGTTATTTTTTTTACTTTTTAATAATAGCCATTCTGACTGGTGTGAGACGGTATCTGTGGTTTTGATTTGCATTTCTGTAATGATCAGGGATGTTGAGCTTTTTTTCATATGCTTGTTGGCCTCATGCATGTCTTCTTTTGAAAGTGTCTGTTCATGTTCTTTGCCCACATTTATTTATTTATTTATTTATTTACTTATTTATTTTTTGAGATGGAGTCTCACTCTGGAATGCAGTGGCACAATCTTGGCTCACTGCAAGCTCTACCTCCTGGGTTCACACCATTCTCCTGCCTCAGCATAGCTAGGACTACAGGTGCCCGCCACCACACCTGGCTAATTTTTTGTTATTTTTAGTAGAGACGGGGTTTCACCGTGTTAGCCAGGATGGTCTTGATCTCCTGACCTCATGATCCGCCTGCCTTGGCCTCCCAAAGTGCTGGGATTATAGGCATGAGCCACTGTGCCCGGCCCTTTGCCCACTTTTTAATGGGGTTGTTTTTCTCTTGTAAATGTGTTTAACTTCTCTATAGATGTTGAATATTAGACCTTTGTCAGATGCATAGTTTGCAAATATTTTCTCCCATTTTGTAGGTTACATGTTTTCTCTGTTGCTAGTTTATTTTGCTGTGCAGAAGCTCTTAAATTTAATTAGATCCCACTTGTTAGTTTTTGCTTTTGTTGTGATCGCTTTTGACATCTTTGTCATAAAATATTTGTCCATTCCTATATCCAAAATGGTATGGCTAAGGTTGTCTTTCAGAGCTTTTATAGTTCGGGGTTTTACATTTAAGTCTTTAATCCACCTCATAGAAATAAAAATAACCATCAAAGACTACTACAAAAACCTCTGTACACACAGACTTGAAATCCTAGGAGAGATGGATAAATTCCTGGACACACACACACCTTTCTAAGACTAAACTAGGAAGTTGATTCTCTGAACAGACCAATAATGAGCTCGGAAATTGAATTAGGAATAAATAGCATACCAAGCAACAAAAACCAAGGACCAGATGGATTCACAGCCAAATTCTACCAGACATACAAAGAAGATGAACCATGTTTTCTTTATCCAATCTGTCATTAATGGTCATTTATGTTGATTTCGTATCTTTGCTATTATGAATAGTGCTGCGGTGAACATTTGTGTGCATGTGTCTTTATGGTAGAATGATTTATATTCCTCTTGGTATATACCCAGTAATGGGATTGCTGGGTCGCATGATGGTCCTGTTATAGCTATATATATATATAATATTTCCTACTGAAAATATTCTAAACAATTGAGGAGGAGGGACTCCTCCTTAACTCATTCTATGAGGCAAGCATCATCCTGAAACCAAAACCTGGCAGAGACACAGCAAAAAAGGAAAACTTCAGGACATTATCCTTGATGAACACTGATGTAAAAATCCTCAACAGAATACTTGCAAACTGATTCAAGCAGCACATCAAGAAGCTAATCTACCATGATCAAGTAGGTTTCATCCCTGGGATGCAAGGTTGGTTCAACATATGCAAATCAATAAAGTGATTCATCACATAAACAGAACTAAAGACAAAAACCACATGATTATCCCGATAGATGCAGAAAAGGCTCTTGATAAAATTCAGCATCCCTTCATGTTAAAAAATCCCAGTAAACTGGATATTAAAGGAACAGTCCTCAAAATAATGAGAGCCATCATCTGTGACAAACCCACAGCCAACTAATGGGCAAAAGCTGGAAGAATTTCCCTTGAAAACCAGCACAAAAAAGGATGTCCTCTGTCACCACTCTTATTCAACATAGTATTGGAAGTCCTGGCCAGGGCAATCAGACAAGAGAAAGAAATAAAAAGGCACCCAAATAGGAACAGAGGAAGTCAAGCTATCCTTGTTGCAGACAACATGATCCTGTATTTAGAAAACAAAATAGTCTCAGCCCCAAAGCTCCTTAAGCTGATAAACAACTTCAGTGAAGTCTCAGAGTAAAAAACAAATGTATAAAAACCACTAGCATTCCTATACACCAAGAGTAGCCAGGCGGCCAGGAGCAATCCCATTCACAATTGCCACAAAAAAAGAATAAAATACATAGGAATACAGCTACCCAGGGAGGTGAAAGATCTCTACAAGGAGAGTTACAAAACGCTGCTCAAAGAAATCAAAGAAAACACAAACAAATGGAAAAACATTCCATTCTCATGGATAGGATAAATGAGTATCATTAAAATGGCCATACTGCTCCAAACAGTATACAGATTCTGTGCTATTCCTATTAAACTACCAATGACATTTGTCAAAGAACTAGAAAAAACTATTTTAAAATCCACATGGAACCAAAAAAAGAGCCTGAATAGCCAAGGCAATCCTCAGCAAAAAGAACAAAGCTGAAGGCATCACATTACCTGACTTCAAACTATAGTACATAGTAACCAAAACAGCATGGTACTGGTCCAAAAACAGGCACATAGACCAATGCAACAGAATAGAGAGCCCAGAAATAAGGCCACACATGTATGACCGTCTAATCTCCAACAAAGCTGACAAAAACAAACAATGGGAAAAAGACTCCCTATTAAATAAATAGTGCTGGGATAACTGGCTAGCCACATACAGAAGATTGAACATGGACCTCATCCTTACATGTATACAAAAATCAACTCAAGATGGAAGTTGGTGCTTCTTATGTGCCTGATTCCAGAGCTCACACAACCTCATTTCACCCCATCTGTTTGGACAAAGCAAGTCCAACGGCCAGGCCAAGGCCAGGGCTGGGTAAATGGATTTCCTCCTTACTGGGAAGAGCTTCAAAACCCTGCAGCTATGATTTCCAATCTACCGCAATTGTCACTTTATGGCAACATCACTCTTCAGGGACACACTGTGACTCCACTATTTCCATTTAATAATCTCACAATCTTGAGATAACAAACACAAATACCTTTTAATCAAACCATTGGTATCTATTAATATGTGCATCTCCTTTTAGCCTCACTCTAGACCAACTGAAGGAGAATCTTGAGAGCTATAGCCCAGACTTTGGCATTTTTTAGCAAGGACCATAGCGGACTCAGATACCCATTGACGTTTTAGAACCATTATAATAATGTTTAGGTGTACCAAGGAGTGCCCAGAGAAAAATGACTTGCCTATTCTCCTCCTAATGTTTCTCATTTTGTAGAAAATCGTGATAATAATCACCTCCTCGTGTTTTTATGACATACCTGTGAATAAATGCTGGAAAAATATAGGCAGCATGGAACAAATGAGACCTTTCATTGTTATTTTTACTATTGTTATTACCGTAGTTATTAACACCATGAGTATTAATAGAAGAAAAATGTGAACTCCACAAGGTTAAGAAATGTTTGTGGTTTAAAACTATATTTAGAATAGTATTTGGCATAGAGTAGATGTTCAATGCCTATTTATTGCAAGCATAACACTTACTAATAGAATCTATCAAGTGCTTTTATTTTTTAATAGAAAATGCTGTCCATGATAACCCTTTGGCAAATATTCTCTTCATCCATCTTTTATGCGTGCTGTTTAATATGACTTATATAATTTATCATGCTTCTCATGTGTACAGGGCAAAACTGATGCATGATCCCTGCCCTCATTGAGTGTAAACCTCACAGAAGCAACAAGAAACACGCACGTAGAAAAGATGTGTTTGCTCCCTGTCAAATCATTGTTTTTAATGGAGAGTTCTGTATATGATCTGCGGAGCATTACAGCTTTGGATGATGACAAAGATTTTACAGAGAACATGGAACCTGTCCTGGCCTTGGAGAGATTCAGAAGAGACAGTGGGGAAGTCAAGAACAGCATGAGTGAAAGTGTAGCTGTGGTAATGAACAAGGGCTTTTGTGGGGAAATGAGAGGGCTGTGTGGGATAGAGGCATAGGATAGGCAAATGTCGGATACAGGATTGGAGAAGTGGACTGAGCTCAGCATGTGGGAATTAGATGCCATGACCTTCACAAGGGCTTTTAAGGAAGAGAATGTTGTTATAAAATGTGTTTGGTTTTGCAAGACCAATTCAGGTGTGTATCCTGAAGGCAAGGGCCAGCCTGACTTTATCTGGGATCAGATTCCTGATTGCTCTGAGTAAACAGGGGCTGGCTTGAGGAAGATATCTGGACAGAAGACCATAAACAGATATCTCCTCCCTCATTCTCTGGTTCCCCTCTCCATCCACATACCCAGATCACAATTGCAGTTTTGCTGCAATCACATTTCTGCCAGGAAAACTTCCCCAGGTTTTAAATTCCACTTTGATCTACTTCTTGTTCCAGTTCCCAATTAAAGCTGCAGTTACAGAACTAGGTGTCCTGGCTCAGTGTGAAATACTATGAAATTTGTAGTAATTAATGATTAGTATGATAGCTATGAGTTATTAATGACATTAGAAAGAGCAAGATAATGTCATCATTACATCTTTATAACAGTGTGAGGAGGTATAAAAATAGCAATTGCCATAATGATAGCTTCTGTAATAGGGAGATAGAAGGTATTTTTGATAATAGATCAGTGAGAAAGAAAAGCTGGGAAGTGTCTGAGAAGATGAATGAATGTAGAAAGTTGCTAGTGATCTGGAAAAAAAGCATGAGCCTAGAAGGACCATGTAACTCAAATAACACATCCTCTGAAAATATCAGCACTAGTCAACAGAGCTGCTTGGACCTCAGTAGGCAAGGGATGGAGTGTTAGGGCTCCCCTCTTGACTAGCGGAGCGGGTAACCAACGTTGGTGCCAACAGCTCTTCAATACAAAAGAGATTTCATTGTGTTTAAACCCCTAATTGTGAAAACATGCAAACAAGTAAAAGAAAAAAATACATAGAAATAATTATATTAAAATTATAAAACACATATTACAAACGTTTTAAATCTTCACTGAAGAGGTTTAAAAACTACAAATAGTCATTTTATGCTCCTAGATGAGAAGATATGAGTGCTAATATCCATTTTCCCAAATTAAATAATACATTTGATACTCTCAAGCAGAATAACCCATTTTAATGGTAACCAACATTTTAAAATAAATTTGCCAAGTAAATTCTCAAGTACATATAGTACAGAAAATGTCTATTTAACATATTTTCCAAAAAGTATAACATGAGGAGTAATGTTCCAGATATTAACACATATTAAAAATGTTAGTAATTAAAACAATTGATATTGTTGCAAGATAGATGAATGGAGGAAAAAACCAAATAAATTTATTCATATTATTGTGGAAATGTACCTAGTTAGAGCTGATATTTTAAATCAGTATAGAAATAGTAGACTGAGAAAAAAAATGTTTGGGATATTTGGAAATGTATTTGGAAAACAGTAAGTTTCCATATTTATGCATGTCTTATAAAAAGTCAAAGTATAAAAAATAATGTGATTACAGGAACATTTAAAATTTTTAGTGATATGGCAGAAAATTGTTTAACAATGAAAAAAAGAAGTCCACCTTAAATGAGATATAAAGACAGATGTTGAAAATCACTGAATAATTTGATGCATTAAAGAAAAAATAATACAATTTTTCAAGATTGATTTGGAAAGAAGAGAGCCAATAAGTTAGGTACAGTAACAAAAAGGAAATCCAAATAAAGAATAGATATATCAAGTGCCTGATATTACATTTAATGCAAAAATAAAAATTAAAAAATATGTGATAATTGGATATATAACATTTTAAGGCAAAATAATGATTGAGAATTTGAGGAAATACATATTAATTAATCTTCAAAAATGAACTGTAAAAATGGTAAAATATTTTTGTAGAATTTAAATTAGTTTTTAAAATTGTCTCAGTAAAATTGAATTTTTTTTTCTGATGGGCATTTCTTTGAATTTTAACACAGAAATAGATTTATTCCATTCTGTTGTTGTGTGGTATGCCACTATATAGACAAACAGATTATTTAGCCTTTCTCCTATTAAAGGATGTCTCTATGATTTCCCCCTTTCATTCCTGGCATTGGTAATTTGTTTCTTCTCTACTTTTGCTTTCTTACTAGAGGTGCATTAATTCATTTGATCTCTTCAAGGAACCAGCTTTTGTTTTCGTTAATTTTCTTTATTGTTTTTCTGGCTTTTATGTAATTGTTTTCAGTTTCTAGTTGTTATTTTTTCCTTCTGTTTGCTTTGGACTTATTTTTTCTTCCTTTTATAGTTTCTTTAGGTTGATTTTGCTCTTCTTTTTATAGTCTTTTGAGGTGTAAGCTTAGATTATTGATTCAAAGAAACTGTTTTCTAACAGAAGTATTTGATGTTATGTAATTCCCCAAGCCCTGCCTTAGCTGTATCATACTAATTTAGATATGTTGTATTTTCATTTGTGTTCAAAAAGTTTTCTAGTTTCCCTGGAAGTATCAATAATTTATAAGCATGTTGTCTAAGTTTCAATTATTTGGAGATGTTCATGTTGTTTTTCTGTCATTGACCTATGATTTCTTTTCATTGTGGTCAGAAAATATACTTTGTATGATTTGTTTATTTAAACATGTTAAAGTTTATGACCCAAAATATAATTTATCATGGGGAATGTTTCATGTATATTCTATTGTTGTTAGAGAACTATATAAATTTCAAATTGTTCTGGTTAGTTGATGGTATTATTCAATTTTTTTTTAATCCTTGTTGATGTGTTTTTTGTTTACTAGTTCTGTCTATGGCTGGGTGAGGAGTGTTGAAATCTTCAATTATTACGTTCATTTGTCTCTATTAATGTGCATTTATAAATGTAAGGCTTTTTTTTTTTTTACAGACTCTCAATTCTATTCCATTCATCTGTGTCTCTCCTATCTTTATCCTAGTATTACATTATCATGAGTACCATAATTTAGTGTTAACTATTGAAATTGGAAAGTGTGAATCTTCCAACTTTGTTCTTTTTTCAAGGTTGATTTGGCTGTTTTGAATTTCATGCATCCTCATGCTAATGTTAGACCAGCTGGTTAATTTCTTTTCACTTTTCCTCAAAAGACAAGAAAAAGGCCAGTTGTCATTTTGCTAGCAGTTGCATTGAATCTATAGATCAATTTCAGAAATATTCTGGTCTTAAACGTATTGTGTCTTCTGACCCTACTATCCCAAGAATATGGGATATGCGTGCTATGTTTATATTGATCTTTTGTTCCAAACTCTGTTTAATTTCCTTACTTGTAGAAATTTTTCTTATTGATTTGTTAGTGTTTCTACACAAACAATCATGCTGTTCATGAATGAAGTCTATTTTAATAGTTTTTCTAAACTTTATGCTGTTTATTTTCTTTAATTATTTATAGAACTACCAGTACAATATTACATGAAAATAAAGAGAGCTGGCCGGGCGCGGTGGCTCATGCCTGTAATCCCAGCACTTTGGGAGGCCGAGGCGGGCGGATCACGAGGTCAGGAGATCGAGACCATCCCGGCTAACACGGTGAAACCCCGTCTCTACTAAAAATACAAAAAAATTAGCTGGGCGCAGTGGCGGGCACCTGTAGTCCCAGCTACTCGGGAGGCTAAGGCCGGAGAATGGTGTGAACCTGGGAGGCGGAGCATGCAGTGAGCCGAGACTGCACCACTGCACTCCAGCCTGGGCGACAGAGCGAGACTCTGTCTCAAAAATAAATAAATAAATAAATAAATAAATAAATAAATAAATAAATAAATAAATAAAATAAAGAGAGCTAATATACTTGACTTATTCGGATCTTAGGGAAAAACATTCAGGTTTTTATCGTCAATTTGTTGTTACCTATGGATGTTCCACTGATGTCTATACATTAGATTAAGGAAGTTACTTTCTATTTATTATTTGCTAAAATATTTTATTAGGAATGGATGTTGAGTTTTATCATATGCTTTTCGGAATCTATTGGGAGGATCACAGATATTCTATCATTAAGGTAAATTATATTGATCAGTTTTTGAATATTCACCCAATCTTGCTTACCTGTGTTAAAATCCATTTTAAATGCTCTATTTTTCTATGATGTTGGATTTTATTTGCTAATATTTTGTCAACTATTATCCTTCCTTTCTTTCTCCCTTCTTTTATCTTATTTTCTCTCTCTCTCTCCCCTCTCTGGAACAGGGTAATGTTGGTCTCAAAAAATGTGTTAAAAAATGTTCCTTCAACTTATATTTCTGAAAGAGATGAATAGGATTAGAATTATTTTATTCTTAAATATATGATAGAACTTACTAGTGGGGCAATTTGAGCCTAGAATTACCTGTGGGAAAGGTGGGTTTTTTTTCTTTTTCTTTTTTTTTGTGTGTGTATGTGTGTGTGTTTGAAATTAATAATTTAACTTCTTCAATGGATAGAGAAATACTTCTACTTTTTATTTGTTTAGTTTTAGTGATTTTTATTTTTCAACTATTTTGGCCATTTAATCTAAATTTGTAAAATTATGAATATAAAATTGTTCATAATACTTATTTAGTATCTATAGAATCTGTAATGATAAACTCTTATTATTGACATTGATAATTTGCATCTTTTTTCTGATTACTCTTGATCAAACGACAAAGCTTTATAATTTTATTAACTTTTTAAAAAGTCTAAATTTTATTGCTTGTTTTTGTTATGTTTTTAGTTGATAAGTCATTGATTTCTGTTTATTGTTTTTTCCTTTAATTTGTCTTATATTTTCATTGCTCTTTCTTTTTTTGCTTCCTAAGATGGAAGCTTAAATCATTTTTGGACTTTATTGCCTTTTGGCATAAGTATTTAAAATTACATATTTAATATCTACTTAAGGTGCATCTTACAAATATTTATTTCATTTACTTCATAACATATTCCAATTTTCTATATGGTTTCTTTGTTTGCTATGGTTTATGTATGAATGTTTTATTTGATGTCGTAATATCTTGATATTTATTTTATTTTTTTCTGATTTTTTTCTTAATTTCTAATTAAATTCCATTGTGTCAGAAAAAAATTCTCTGCATGATTTAAATATTTTAAATATATCCTGACTTGTTTTGTCACCCAACACACGTGGTACATATTATTAAATGTTAATGGGCACAGGAATATAATGTGTATTCTGCTGTTGGTTGGAATGCTCCATAAAGTTCAAATTTGCAAAGATTGTCACAGAGTTAAAGTCCTTGCTATCTTCAATGGATTTTCTGTTTATTCTATCAGTTATTGACAAAAAATATTGAAGCTTTAGATATAATTGTTAAATTTTCTACTTTTGCTTTCAGTTTTGTTATTTTGAAGATCTGTTATTGTGTGTATACATGTTCAAATCGTGGTATCTTGTTGAACTGACACTTTTATCATTAAAAATATTCTTCTTTATTCCTGGTATTATTTCTTGTTTTGAAATCAACCTTGTCTCATATTAATATAGCCCAATGTGTCTTTATAATTAATGTGGGTTTCTTATAGAAAATGTATAGTACTGTCTTACATTTGTAGCCAAACTTACAACATTTTTCTTTTATTTGAAGAATTTAGATGGTTTCCTTTAAATGAAGTTACTAATTTGGTTGTGTTAAGTCTGTCAATATATTGTTTATTTTATCTGTTTTTGTTCTTTTCCCCCCTTTTCCCACTTTCTTTCTAATGTTTTAAAGATTACATTTTATGTACAAAATTAGGTTATTAAAAATATTGCATCACTTTCATTTTAGAGTAAGGCTGAAAAAATTATAACCCATGCACAAAAACTAGCCAACTGTTATATAAAGTTTACTAAAACACAGTAATGCACCTTTGTTTACGTACTGGGCGTAGCTGTTTCATGCTACAACAATAGCACTGAATAGCTGCAACAGAAACTATATGGCTCACAAAGCCTAAAATATTTGCTGCCTGGCCTTTCACAGAATAAGTTTCCTGATCCTGCTCTGGAATAAATAATCTACACTTTTAAATTATTATTATTTAAACTATTTTACCATTTCAAATACAAGTTTTAACTACAACATACTTTTATTTCTCTTCTCCTTTGTGCTATTTTCATAAAAATTACTTACATATATAAGACCTAGAAATATTTCCACTACTTTTTCTTTAAATAGTCAAATATTTGTAAACATCAAGAAGACATAGAAATAAGGACCTTCATATGTGCTCATACTTTCCAGTTGGAATTATTTTATTTTTGCTTTAAAAACTTTTCTTATTCTTTTCAGGCAGGCCAGTTTTGTTTGCAATAATTTTTCTCATTTTTTTTTGTTTTTCTAAAAATGTCTTTAATTTGCCTTAATATTTGGGCAAATTATAGGTTGACAGGATCAGCACTTTGAACACATTATTCCATTGACTTCTGTCTTGCATAATTTTTTATGCAAAGTCTGTGATTATATTCTCTTTGTCTCTTTCTGTTTTCCCCCTTCTGGATGCTTTTAAAATTTTATCTTTGTTATTCATTTACAGAGATTTAATTATGATGTGTCTTGGTGTGATTTTTCTTTGTGTTTATCCTGCTTACATTTTAATGAGGTAACTGGTCTCTGAGTTTATAATTTTTATAAAATTAAAAAAAGTACCATTATTTCTTCAAATAATTTCTATGTTCCTTATTCCTTCTGGAACTTCAATTACTAATATATTAGACCTCCTAATATTGTCCTACAGGTCAAAGATACTCTGTTCACATTTGTTTTTTAAATTTTTTTCTGTGTTATTTCATTTTGAATAATTTCTATCACTGTCTTTAAGTCCACTGACATTTCTTCTGTAGAAATGGTTTACTGTCCAGAAAATCCAGTGAGATTTTCATTTCAGATAGTGTATATGTTCCATTTTATTCTCTCCCCATTCATTTTTTTTTTAAAAAATAGCTATTTTAAAGTTCTTCCCTACTAATTCCATCTCTCAAAAAATTATTTCTGAATCTTTCTGTTTACTAATTTGTTTTCTCCTGGTAATGTGATGTTTAGAATATTAAGTGTATGAAATTTGTTTCCCTTCTATAGAAAACTTTGCTCTTTATTCTGTTAGATAGTTAAATAGTTGTTTAGTTCATTTTGATGTTTTTGAATCTTGCTTAGTTAGTCAAGGTCTAGAGTAGCCTTTAATCTGGGAGTGTTTAGCTGGCTATTGAGGTGTGACCCTCTTGGTGTTTCTGCTAAATGCCATAAGTAATGGTTATCTTCTTTGGCTGAAAAATTTTTGGTAGGAACTGAAGCAATTCCTGGTATGCGTGATTTCCGGGATCTAGACGGCTTACCTGACCTATTGTTAACCATATCCAGCATGTGTTATTATTCAGCTCAAGGAAAAATATGCACATTTTAAAGTTGTTTTTCTCCATGGTTCCTTTCATTCTGGAGCTCTGCCCTGCAATTTCTGGCCACCTATGATTCCCTGAACTTTAATCTCTGCCTCCTCAACTCAATGAGACAGCAATGTTCTGCTTGGAAGCTTTCCTTCACTCCAGTATGGAATGTTCCCCTCCATAGAACAAAGCCAGGACAATGCTGGGCTCAACTCTTTGATTCCTTTCTCTAAGGGATTAGAGTTCTGCACTGCTAGTTTTTTAATGTCTGGAAAAGTGTTGTTTTATATATATTTTTTTCAGTTTTCTTGTTTAACATCAGAAATTAGATACAGTTCCTGCTACTCTATTATGGCCAAAAATGAAAAAAGTAAAGTCTTTTTAAAAGTAGATTGGAAGTATCTAAACAAAATTTCAATTTATATTTTATATATAGGGCCTCCCCTAAACATTGGCAGGGTCTGATATAAAAGCACAAATGCGGGAACATATATGTCAAAATATTTAAAAGTTATAAATCAAGCTAACATAATGTTACATGAAATATATTCTATCAACTTGACAAAAATAACTAAATAGAAATCTGGAAGGCCAGTTTGAAATTTGCAATTCTCAGACTCCTTGAAGTTCCATCCTAGTCATCCCTTTCCCCTGAGCACTTTAAGGAGCCTTTTACGTAGGCATATGGAAGCTATGCCAGCAAGTCTGTGGTTGTGTACAAACCTAGTCTTGTCTTCCCCAGGGTGGCGGTGGAGTGTTGGGGAGGTGGTTATGAATGAAAGTGAGTTTTTCTGTTTTTGTTTTCATTGTATACTAGGCATGGTCTGAATATTTTATAAAAAGCAGTGATTTCATTTAATGTTTGTAAAATTATATACACACACATATGCATATATATAAACCTTCAAACATGTAACTTTAATGAGAAAGTCTGTGAAACCCATAACTGAAATTGCTTTTTTCCCCTTCAGTATAGGTGCATTTACCAAACTCAACGGTCCAAGCTAATGTAAATTATTTTGTATACATATGACAGGATGAATGTGTGTGTGTGTGTGTGTGTGTGTGTGTGAGACAGAGAGAGAGAGAGAAAGAAAGAGAGAGAGAATTCATATAATACAAATGGACCTTTGTGATGATTTTACCAAACCTTATTCATTGAAATACTGCTTGGCGGAAAAAAGTTACATTTGATGTAAACCACTCCCTGAACCAAAATAAATAAATGCAAATATATAAAACATCCATTCCTTGACTATAATAGATATTCAATAATATTAGACTTCCACTTCTTCCACCCTCTCAGTTTCTTAGAAATCATGCATATTAATGTCACTTTCCTGAAAATATTTCTCAACTTTTTGTGGGCATTATAGACTCAAAAGTGCAACATTGCAGGCCTAATAGAGAATGGTGGATCATGACAAAGATAACGAAAGTTTGTAGCACATGATACCTCAAATGAAATCATGTTTGTAAAACTTTCCTTTTTTCTGCTCTGAGCTAGTGTTATTTGGAAGGACAGATGGTATGAAACCAGACCACTATAGTCTAAGAATTTGGCCTGGGTAAAGAAAACCCAAAGGGGAACATGGCTGTAAGATAATCACTCATAAAAGATAGCTAAATTTCAATAATTTAGCTTCCACCAGAGGTCTATGGAAATAGGAGTGGGGTGAGAATGGAAGGAATGGATGTAGTCTCAGAATCCCCATTCCATTCTTCTTCTGGAGGGGCCAGCCCAATATTTTAACACACCCTCGATCTCCAGTTAAATTTCAGGATATTATCCAGGGTGTCAATAAGACAAGTTGATAAGGAACTCCCTGCAGATGTGTCTCTTCCTGGGCTGGCTTGAACAGGGACCTTTTCCAAAGTAAAGCGTGAGCAACTTTGTTTTTTGCAGTTGTGTATAGTTTGATGACTCTCAATCTCTGACCCTCCACTCTCTCAGTGCTGATCAATGTCTGTGCTCCTTGAAGGTCAGGGCTTCTGCAGAGTGCCTGGATTAAGGTCTTGATGTCAGAGCCTGTTATCTGCTGCAGAGCCCCTAATGCCATTAGCAGGAAAATGAAAGAAGCTTCCAAACAACCTTCAGATCGATGCTAACGTTGTAACTTCTAACAGCTGCTGCTCAGCTTCTTTATTTGTTAAGAACTCCTCCTGTGTGAAACTTTCTTGACTCAAGTTTAATTCTGTCAATTTGACAAAGATGTTTTCAGCAGCTGTTCGCTATTCAGGCCTGGGCAAAGCCTTAGAAAATAGAAACATATATGATGGAGTAGGTCATTTCCATCAAGGTAATAAACATTCCATTAGAAAGATAAAAATCGCAAAGCATTTAAAGGGCTGTATATGCCCATAATGATTTCAATAATAAAATGTAAATTTTCAAAGTGGTCAAAGGAAGGATATTTATGCTGGTAGTGTTGGAAGGAAGAATTTGAGGAAGTAGGGAAAGAGAAAGTGTCTTCTACATGGGAGTAGTAGTAGCCTGTGGAACACAGGACTGCTATTTCTTGGGTGTATGACACAAGACAGAACACTCTCCAGTGCATTGTATTTCCAGCTCCTTCTCATCAAGTCTCACAAATGACAGAAACTTTCAAAGAGCAACTCTATTTCCACTTGAGGGTGCTTCAGATTCTTGCAGTGAAGGGAGAAAAGAGAAAATTGTAAAACTCTAATAATTGTTTTCTTTGTTTTAGGAAAAACAGGCAATAGAAATGTGGCCCTCTTCCACCTGGCTTATGAAGTTCTGTAATGAAACCTTTCCCGCATTGATGTAAAAAAAAAATCAATAGGTAGGAATTTAGCAATCTAGTAGCCCTTCTTCACACCGTCAGGGCTGACAGGTCTAGAATGGTGTCTGCCAAACCGTTTCTTGAGGGTCACCCATTACTGATGCCTCCAAGGTTTAGGGACCCTAAAAACGCTTCATGGGAGAAATCAAAATACTTAGCTGGACAATTAGAATTCTCAAAAATCTAGGCCATTCTCTTATTTTTATAGTCTCATCTTTTCTCCCTGTTCTATTTACATATCGCATTATTGGCATTCTCATCGCCAAAATATTTTGTGCGTGACATGGGCTTTATTTGCTCACCATTCCCCTACCTTGAAGGCTCCTTCTCAATGTTTTCTCAATGTAAAGACTTACTCTATTAAGTCTCTGCTGGCAACTCCCATACACAGTAAACTCTAATTTTTCTGCAAGTCTGCATTCCTGACTTTTTGAATCATTTATTTGGTACTCATTTAACATCTTCTGGAATTTCTTATATTATGGCTTACCCCATATTTAATTTTCCATGTATGAATGTCCTTCCATGTGTGCTAATTTAGTTTCACATGTGAAAACATAAATTCTTGTGTATAGGACATGTATTTAGATCCTTTTCTAGAATCTAAGCACTTTTTTTTAATACGTCTTTTGGGATTCCATACCCACCTGATTTGTTTCCTACTCTTTGACTAAAGCATTTACACCTCTATTTGCCTCAACTCCTTTTCTCCAATTAGTAGAGTTCTGCTCTTGGACCTCCACTATTCTCTATCTACACTAATTCCCCAAGTAATTTAAACCAATCTCATGTTTTGCTGTCTCTTCACTATTGACTTTCAGCTGTATGTCTAAATACAGACCTTCTCTATGAACCCTATGAATCATACATCTGCAAAGAGAAATGTTTTGGCACTATTTTCTCCTTATTTGTACATATTCATTTTCTCTAATTGCCTTTTGATGAGTAAAGTTGCTTAACTTTAATGAAGTTAAATTTCTCAGACCTTTTAATTTTTTTCATTTATGATTTTGCTGTCCAGATCCTATCTAAGAAGTCTTTTCCTATCCCCAGGACACTAACATTATTCTATACCTTCTTTGAAATCGTTTATAGTTTTAGTTTTTATGTTTGGGTCTTTATTTTTGTGTGTTTTGACATGGAGATTGAGATTTATTTTTCTATTTCATATGTGTGTTGCAGGACAATTTGACTTACCCTTTCTTGCCATCAATTGCTTTGGAAACTTGGTTGAAAATCAGTTGATCTATGCATGTATATTTATGCCAATTCCATATCATCTTGAATATTTTATATTAACTCTTTATTTTAAGTGGTTTAAATTTTCTTTTTTTTCTTTATCAAAATTATTTTGGCTATTCTAGGCCCTTTGTCTTTTCACATGTAGTATGGAATTAACTTGTAAACCTCTATAACAAAGCCTGCTGGGATTATAATTGAGATTACTTTAAATTTATAGGTCAATTTTGGAAAAAGTGGATATCTTAAAATTATAAATTCTTAAATCAGTCTTTCAATCTGTGAACCTGATAGATTTCTCTATCAATTTAGATCTTCCTAATTACTCTCAATGTTTTGTACCTTACAGTATAGCAGTTTTGAACAGTTAAAATTCTTCTAGGTTTTTTTTAAAATTTTTTGAACAGAGTTAAAGTTTTTCCAGGTTTTTTAATGCTAATATAAATCACATTTTTATCTCATATCCCAATTACTGCTGCTAGTAATAGAAATATAATTGATACTTGTATATTAATTATGTAACCTAAGCCCCTGCAACTCATGTATTCTTTCTAATATTTTTTGTTTCTGCTTTAGAATTTTCTTTATAAAAATTATAAAATATGCAAGTAAAGGCAGTTTTTGTCTCTCTTTCCAAATTTTACAACTTTAATTCATCTTTCTTACCTTATTACATTGGCCAGGAACTCTAGTATAATGCCAAATAGAGGTGATGGAAATAAAAATTGCACCCTTGTTTTTGATCTTACAGGGGAAGAGTTTACCATTCATGATTGAGCCTGTATGGTTTTGTAGTTTCACTTCAGTAATTTTAGAACGTTCCCCTCAAATTCCAGTTTGCTTAGAATTTTTTAAAAATATGAATGTGTGTTTAATTTCTCAAAAGTCATTTCCACAATATTAAATTGCTCATGTAAGTTCTCTTTATTGTGTTGAAATAAAAATACATTAATCAATTTTAAAATATGTTAAATAAAGTTTATAGGAGGTCATTCATTTGGAGTGACCTCCTGCACTGGGTCCAATAGATCAAACCAAAATGGAGTCACTCATGATGAAGTTCCATGCCACCACACCAGAAATAAGTTGTTTATTTGAACTTCTAAGCAATCAGGGGAGAGAGAGAGAGAGAAGGAGAGGGAGAGGGAGAAGGACAGAATAGCCAAATCTCTGAACAGGCCAGTTTTAGCCTGCATAATTAGTTAGTCTTCTCTACTTTAATCTTTCTTTTTTTTTTTTTTTTGTTTTGTTTTGTTTTTGAGACAGAGTCTTGCTCTGTTGCCCAGGCTAGAGTGCAGTGGCACGATCTCAGCTCACTGCTAGCTCCACCTCCCGGGTTCACATAATTCTCCTGCCTCAGCCTCCCGAGTAGCTGGGACTACAGGCGCCCACCACCACACTCGGCTAATTTTTTCTATTTTTAGTAGAGACGGGGTTTCACTGTGTTAGCCAGGATGGTCTCAATCTCCTGACTTCGTGATCTGCCTGCCTCGGCCTCCCAAAGTGCTGGGATTACAGGTGTGAGCCACTGCGCCCAACCTCTGCTTTAATCTTTACATGAAAAGTAACTTTGAAATCATCAGTTTGCTTTCGTTCTCTGTTTCTTCTTTCCTCCACCATTTTTTGTCTATAAAGCCTGGTTCCTCTGCTTGGCATATAAAAAGACTCATTCTGTCTGAATGAGGTGTTGCCTAACTCTACAATAATAAATAAAAGCCAATTAAGATCTTAAACTAAATTTGTTGCAATTTTGTCTTTGGACAAATATTAAATCAATATTGCATTCCTGGAATCGACTTTGCCTGTTCAAGGTATATAATATATTGCTAAATTAAGTCTGATGTTATTTTATTGAAAATTTTTTATGTCTATATTCTTAAGAGATGTCTGTCTTTAATATAGGCACACCCAACACAGGAACTCTTAGAGACCTTCAAAGAGACTTAGACTCCTACACAATAATAGTGGGGAGATTTAAACACCTCACTGACAATATTAGAGAGATCATCAAGACAGAAAATTAACAAAGATATTCAAGGCCTGAACTCAGCACTGGATCAAATGGACCTGATAGACATCTACAGAACTCTCCACCCCAAAACAACAGAATATGCATTCTTCTCATCACCACATGGCATAGTCTGTAAAATTCATCACATAATCAGTAGTAAAACATTCCTCAGCAAATGTAACAGAACTGAAATTATAACAAACAATCTCCTGGACTACAGTGCAATCAAATTAGAAATCAAGACTTAAGAAATTTACTCATAACCGGCGGGGTGCGGTGACTCACGCCTGTAATCCCAGCACTTTGGGAGGCCGAGGTGGGTGGGTCACAATGTCAGGAGATCGAGACCATCTTGGCTAACATGGTGAAACCCCATCTCTATTAAAAATACAAAAAATTAGCTGAGCGTGGTGGCGGGTGCCTGTATTCCCAGCTACTTGGGAGGCTGAGGCAGGAGAATGGCCTGAAATTGGGAGGCGGAGCTTGCAGCGAGCCGAGGTCACCCCACTGCACTCCAGTCTGGGCAACAGAGAGAGACTCCATCAAAAAAAAAAAGAAAGAAATTTACTCATAACCATACAATTACATGGAAATTGAGCAACCTTCTCCTGAATGACTCTTCAGTAAATAATAAAGGCAGAAATCAAGAAGTTCTTTGAAACTAATGAGAACAAAGATACAACATACCAGTATCTCTGGGACACAGCTAAGGCAGTGTTAAGAGGGAAATTTATAGCACTAAATGCCCACATCAAAAAGTTAGAAAGATCTCAATTTAATAACTAATATCGCAAATAAAAGAACTAGAGAAACAAGAGCAAACCAATCCCAAAGCTAGCAGAAAACAAGAAATAACCAAAATCAGAGCTGAAATGAAGGAAATTAAGACACACAAAATAGATTAGAAAGATCAATTAATCCAGGAGCTGATTTTTTGAAAAAATTAATAGACCATTATCTAGACTAATAAAAATGAAAAGAGAGAAGATTCAAATAAATGCAATCAGATACAATAAGGGGGATATTATCCCTGACCTCACAGAAATACAAATAACCATCAGAGATTATTATGAATACCTCTATGCACATAAACTGTAAAATATAGAAGAAATGGATAAATTCCTGGATACATGCACACTCCCAAGACTGAACCAGGAAGAAATCAAGTCCCTGAACAGACTAATAATAAGCTCTGAAACTGAGTCAGTAATAAATAGCCTACTAATCAAAAAAAGCTCAAGACCAGAAAAATTCACAGCTGAATTCTACCAGATGTACAAAGAAGAGCTGCTATTCCTGCTGAAACTATTCCAAATAATTGAGGAGGAGGGACTCTTCCCTAACTCATTCTATGAGGCCAGCATCATTCTGATACCAAAACCTGGCAAAGACACAACAACGACAAAAAAGAAAACTTCAGGCCAATATCCTTGATGAACATGGATGGAAAAATCCTCAACAAGATACTAGCAAACCGAATCCAGCAGCACATCAAAAAGCTTATCTACCACGATCAAGTAGGCTTTATCCCTGGGATACAAGGTTGGTTTAACATATGCAAATCAGTAAATCAGTAACATATGCAAATATGCACATTAACAGAACTCTTTAGTTCTGTTAGGCTTTACAAAAACCACATGATTATCTCAATAGATGCAGAAAAGGCTTTCAATGAAATTCAACACCCAACTTTTCATGATAAAAACTCTCAATAAACTAGGTATTGAAGAAACATACCTCAAAATAATAAAAGCCATTTATGACAAACCCACAGCCAATATCATACTGAATGGGCAAAAGCTGGAAGCATTTCCCTTGAAAACTGGCACAAGACAAAGATGTTCTCTCTCACCACTCCTATTCAACATCCTATTGTTAGTCCTGGCCAGGGCAATCAAGCAAGAAAAAGAAATAAAAGCCATCCAAATAGGAAGACAGGATGTCAAACTATCCCTGTTTGCAGATGACATAATCCTAAATCTAGAAAACCCCATAGTCTCAGCCTAAAAACTCCTTCAGCTGATAAACAACTTCAGCAAAGTGTCAGGATACAAAATCAATGTGCAAAAATCACTAGCATTCTTATGCACCAACAATGGTCAAGCTGACAGCCAAATCAGGAATGCAGTTAAATTCACAATTGCCACACACACACACACACACACACAGACACACACACATGCAAAATACCGAGGAATACAGCTAACCAGGGAGATGAATGATTTCTATAAGGAGAAATACAAAACATTGTCTTTAATATTCTAATTTTTTGTAATGTCTTTCTCAGATATTGGAATCACAATTATGTTGCCTTTATAAAATGGGATGGAATGTTTTTATTCCTACTCTACTTTTTAAAAGAAATTTCTCTTAAATACATGTTTGGTAGAATTCTCAAGTAAAATGATGGGACCTGGATGTGTGTATGTGTGTGTGTGTGTGTGTGTGTGTGCATGCATGTGCACATGCATGCATGTATGTGTGTAATATTTGTTAAATTCACTGTTTTGATAAATATAGAAAATTCAAAAATTTTATTTGGTAAGTTATCCTTTCAGAATATTCTTATTTTATCCAAATTATCATGTTTATTGGCATATCACTCATATATTTTATTACCTTTTTGATATTTCTAGCACTTGTTGTAATCACTGATGTTAATAATTTGTTTTCTTTTTTCTTTTTTAATTTTAATTTTTAATTTTTGTTATTTATTTATTTATTATTTTTTATTATACTTTAAGTTTTAGGGTACTTGTTCACAACGTGCAGGTTTGTTACATATGTATACATGTGCCATGTTGGTGTGCTGCACCCATTAAATCATCATTTACATTAGGTATATCTCCTAATGCTATCCCTCCCCCCTCCCCACACCCCACAATAGGCCCCAGGTGTGATGTTCCCCTTCTTGTGTCCAAGTGTTCTCATTGTTCAATTCCCACCTATGAGTGAGAACATGCAGTGTTTGGTTTTTTGTCCTTGCCATAGTTTGCTGAGAATGGTAGTTTCCAGCTTCATCCACGTCCCTACAAAGGACATGAACTCATCCTTTTTTATTGCTGCATAGTATTCCATGGTGTATATGTGCCACATTTTCTTTTTTTCTTAGTCTGTCTTGCTAGTTTTTATTTTATTAATCCTTTACAATAACTAGGTTTTTGTCTTTTAAATTGTCTGTATTTTGTCTGTTTTCTTTTTTTAGACTCCTGCTTTTATCTTATTATTTTCTTTCTTATCCTTTGAGATTAAATAGCTTTTCATATACTCCCTTAGTTTAAGTTTGAGATTGAGATAATTAATTTTGTCTTTGCTTTTGTAAGACCTGTGTTAGCTGCATCCTGTGGATTCTGATATCTGCATTTTTACTACTGTTCATTTCAAAAATAATTTTCTTATTTTCCTTTTGATTTCTTTTCCATCTTTCTACCTACTCTTCATAGGTTATTTAGAAATGTTTTTTAATTAATAAATATTTGTAGCTTTCTGTGTATATTTCCATTAATTTTAAAATTATTTTTACTGTGTTCAAAGAATATACTTTGTAATATTTAAGGCTTTTGGTACTTCCTGGCACTTTCTCTTTTTTGTTGCTTAATATGTTATTTGTTTATTTTTTTCTGATTCTTGAAAAGAATGTACCTTCCTTTTTTGTCTGGCTTAGTGTTTTTTAAATATTTATTAAATTAAGATCATTGATACTATTGTGTTGGTCCTATATGCCATCGCTAATATTTTATCTAATACTTAGAGACAGATACTAAAATTTTCAGCTGTGATTGTAGATTTTTTTATGTCTCTTTTTAATCTTTAGTTTCCATTTAATTCCTCTATTGGACTTATATACCAGTAAGACTTGTATACCATTTTGCCTTAATTTTAAATAATTTCTCTTGGGATTACACTATCATGATGCCACTCTTGAGCTCCCTTCTTTCATACTTCACTCAGTACGTTCTCTTGACTCTTCATCAAATTTTGTTCACTGTACTTTGAAAATACATCCAGAATTTGACTTCTCCAAATTATCTCCACTGGAGCCATCTTGGTTTATTTTTCTTTTTACTTGAGTTACTGTAAAAGCCTTGACGATTATTTTTTCTGCATTTTTGCTCCTTTTTAGTGTATTCCAAACAACAGCCAAGTGATCTTACTGAACTGTAAGTGGGATCACCTCACTTCCTTGTTTCTCACTCACAGCATAAAAGCTGAGGTATTGCCAGGCAGCACCAAGCCTGTGTGATCTGCTCCGTCAGCATCCAGCTACCCTTTCATTCTGATCTTCATTACTTCCTCCTTCCACACTTAAATCTGAATTTAAAAAATCTTCGCCTTTTCTTTAACGTAACAATCAGACCTCTACTTCAAGGCCTGTTGTTTGCTATCCCCTCTGCCTGGGACATCCCAGCTCCATGATTCCTGTAGCTACCTTCCTTACTTTCTTCAGATTTTCACTAAAATGCCATATTCTCAGGAAGTTTTCATCTGCCAATCTTAACTAAAATGTTCACTCCTCTTAGTCATTCCCTGTCCCTATTTCTGGCTTTAGTTTTCTCCTCAGAATTTATAGCTATTTAACATGTTATTGATATTTAGTTTACTTAGGTATTTATTGTGGACTCCATTGCCTTCCCCCACCCTCATTAGATCATAAACTTTTTTTAGGGCAGTGATTTTTTTATTGATTTCATTTACTGTTCTGTTTTCTCCCTAATGCCTAAACTAATGCCTGACATTCTGTTAATGACAAACCTTGAGGTGCCAGATAGTCTTCTCGGGTCAGGGTATATACTTTTTTGTATTTTTTAGTGGTTCTGATTTAATAATCTTTGATAAATGGTGAATTAATCTTACCTGAAGTATCTGTAAATGAAGGTGATTTTGCTTCCTCCCTGGGTACCTTGTTTCCAGAGTCCTAACTGTTCCAATAGTTACAAGGATTTTCCTAATAATTAACCTAAATTCTCCCTCTGTTGAAACAGAAGCCCCATTAGCTCCTACTCTGTCCTTGTTGGCTAATGAGAATAATTGGTCTCTGTCCTTTTTATGGACTCACTCTTCTGTATTTGTGGATGTCTGTGGTGCTTCTCCTCAGCCATTGGTCAAGGAAGTGTGTCAGCAGGATGGCCACATGGGGACCAGCTGGTCCCAGAACAGGCATACGCAGCTCATCTCCCCACAACAGGAACCAGGAGCAAATGAAAGTTATTTTAAATAGACAGTGAGTTTATGTGGGGAAGGGGACCATGTCAGGGATTGGATTTGGATCTTGTATTGACAAATTGGCTTTTAAAGAAACTTAAAATTTGAAAGCAGCAACTGAGCTCATTTGGAGCTTTGTTTTTGCTGACAATTAAGATGATAGCAAGGCCTTCTCTGGATGCCCTGCCTCCTTTCTTCAGGAAGATATATATTTTTAATTATCGAAATATCACATTTTTAATGAAGAGACAGAAAGGTATTTTCTAAGTGTCAAACTGTGAATCCTTTTGTAAATTTTCACACTGTTCCCAGGCTCTGGGCCCTAAATGCATTTTCTAAAGTATCCTGTGCTTACAAAATTATGTAGAATATTCTCCATGTTGAGTTAACCATTTTTCACCTCCTAAAATTTATTACTATTTACTTTTTAGATCTATATAAGGATATCATTTCTGAATGCAGTTGCTTCCTCATCCTTTTTCTTTAAATTACACCCCGATGCTCACCATGAAGTTGCCTATTTATTTATAAGTATAGTCAAAGATAATACAAGCAAAATAATTTCATTTATTTACTTTATTTTTCCTGCAATTTCATTTAAATGGTTGAATCAACATTTAAATGTTGAATCAACAACAGAAAGAGAGGATAGTGTGATGAATAGAAAGAACCCTGACTCACAGTTGGAAGACATGAGTTGAAATTCTACCTCTTTCATTTAAGAGCAGTGTGGCCCTTGGGAAAACTCCTTACTGAGCTCCGGTTACCTCATGATTAAATGAGGTTTTAGGCCAGATTAACTCTAAGGTTCTTTTTAATCCCTCAGTTTTATGATTCTATGAAGAAGGACAATTCCAAAAATCTTATTACCATGTTTAAGTTTATTATCCATACATATAATGTTAATTAACAAGATTGGTGGAGAGCCGTTGTGGAGTAGAGTTCACAATAGTGTGAACAAGAAAGTATCCCTATGAAAAACTATGGACAAAAAGCTAATTTACACTAATTCTTTTTTCCTTCCACGGAGACAACTAGATACTTTTTATTTTCTAAAATTAATGGTACCAATTGGCTAGTATTAATGAGATATGTATTGAAGAACCTTTGACATTTCTTTGGTGCTCTATGTTGCACTATTTGGTATTAAACAGTCAGTGAACAAGCAGCTGCTGTTTTATCTCAGGTCAAGATTTCAAGCCCTGTCAAATGTGTGATGGGGGAAACTTCAGTTACAGCTGCTTATCATTCATGACTTGTCACCCAAGATTAACACCATTGACTAAGACTAAGCTAGTGACATACTGTAAAAACTTATATTGGCACTCACTGTAAATCAGAAGTCACAGCTGGTCCACCTGTCTGAGTCCCGTTTTCTGTTGCTTCAACACTTATCTACATCATATTAGAGAAGGTCAAGCTGCCAGCCATGCCATCTCACTGTATAGCAAACTGCCACCTCAACTGTCATCTCAGTGCATGACACAGGTGAGAAAGTTTGGAAACAGACATAGAGATAGGTGAAAGTCTTGATACTTCACAAGGTAAAAGTCAATCTTATAGCAACTAAGATCGGGGAAGAGTCTTTGGAAAGAGCAGGTCTGGGTAAGGAAGATGAGAAATTTAGTTTTGGACATTTTGAGTATAAGGTGCCTAGAAGGCAACTGGAAATGCCTAGAAGGCAATTAAATATTTAAGACTGGAGTTCAGGGGAGAAGTCCATAACATAATATCTCATAAGTTCTAACTTAACCAAGTTTTGAAGTCATAGCTAAAAATCCTCAATTCCTCTTTGCAGGAAGTTTGCTAACTCCCTACCCCAACTACTTTCCTTATTAGGTTGTAGCATTCCTGGGATATAATACACATATATCCAGCTCCAAGAGGCTGCCCGGATATCTAGGGGATCCAGGGACAGCCCTTTCTCGAGTGGGCCCAGAGAATTACTGAAAGTGCTCAATACTCTGGAAGTCAGTGAAACCCAACTAACCCCACCATACTTATCATACGTAAGCCTCCTTCGACAGTTCCAGCTTTCTGTTCCTTTGTTCCTAGATGCTATACCTTGTGTGGCCCTGGATGGCAGCCTTCTTTTCATTTGGAAATTACCAAGAGTACTGCCTTTCATCTATTCAAGTGTTTCCGAGTTGTGTGCCCATCACTGAAAGAATCTGTAAATCTTCTAAAACAAGGTAAAAACTGGATATATAAACATGAGAATTTCTGGCACCGAACATGATATTTGGTACATTATAAGAAATAATTTAGAAAAGCTAGCAGCTTCACTTTAGCATTGCAATGTTGCTTTGATTCAGCCCTGAATAGCTGGATGGTTGATATCACTTGAATCTTCTACTTAAGAGGCATATCCTGGCCTTGTGATATGCACACCAGTTTGGGGACTTCAAGGTGACTATTGACATCATTGCTATTTCACCCCTGATGATTCTGCTGCCACAGGGGAAAGCGTGATGGGAAAATCATAGGATTTGCTAACATGACTGATAAGGATCAGAAGATCAAGCTGTAGATCTCTGTGTATTTAAAGGAATACCAGCCAGGCTCAAGTGAAGGAAATCAATTGCAAAACATGTAGTAGATGGACCGATAACCACAGGTAGAGCCCCTTGGTAAAATGTTAACTGCCACACACACACATTCACACACACACACATTAAACGAAGGATCTGGTGCCTTTAAATTCAGAATTATGAAAAGAGAAGTCTTGGAAGTAGTAAATTTCCAGTACTGTATCCCACTAAAAGACCTAGACAAGGAGGAATTCCTCTTTTCTAACCCCCATCCACATCTAGCACACAAAATCTTCACTTCCATACACAGCATACTCATACCAGCCTCAGGTTTGTCTTTTACTTTCTCTCCAGTCGTAGAGACACAAGATTCCTTGCAACAGTTAGTCCTCTTCAGGCCAGTGAGCTGTTGACAACATAGGCTCCAGAGGAATTGCAGTCAGATGGTCTACATGTCTTGTTTGTCATACCCAGAAATGTTGGATATATTAATGCTTCTATTTAGACTAATGTGTGGCCCTGCTATTGGCTAATTTACCCACGGGCCTTTGGTCCACTTGTATTTTTTTCTATGCTATGCATGGAGTAATTAGTTCTATCAGTTAATTGATGGATGTGCCATACCACTGCAAACCCTTCTCTCTCTTTTATGTTTATTCCTATCTTGCCAATAATTTGAAACAAAACAACCATACTTTTTTCCTTCACAGGACTTAGTTGTCCATATTAGGCTGATTTTACCTTTCTCAACTTTGACCTTTAAGTGCAGAGAAATATTTTCCTAAATTTATGCAAGAAGAGGCCATAAGGAAAGGGGAACCTGACTGTAGTCCTTGTCCATAAGGCATTCATATAGGTTGGAAGCTAAGAAGAAATAAAATGGATTATGAGAGGATGGGTGACTTCAAAGGACTCCTAGACAAATCGTCCAAATAGTAATTGGACAATATCATCTTCTAATTTTTGGAACTGATCTTGGCTTTTAAGAAGTGCGTGTTTCTAGCCTTTGGCCACTGTATGATAAAAGATGATTGTGTGCCATAATTTCATTTGGATAACAAACCTCAGAGGAATCTTACATCACAAAATAGCTTCCTTGGCACAGAGTCTTCCCAATACACTCTTTTCTATCTCTGGGTCTCCCAAGATGAGAAGCTCATGCAGAATGCCATTTTCATTCTTGCCTATGGCCATCTGGGGCCTCCCATGTTTTCTTCTATTTCCCTGCCTTTTCTTCACTTTGCCCTTTTATCTTTGTCTTTCTTGCCTTTGTTCATTTTCTCTGAGGACCCCTCTGCCTGACTCTGATTTCTTTTGACTTTGAGTTTAATTTTCACTTTACAAGACTCATTTCTCTCCTAATAATTCACATATGAAGATAGGAGCAATGGAAAAAAAATCCCATCAGGACTTGCTAATAAAGAGGCTGTTTATTCATTTCCCCACAATGTTTCCACTTGCTTTAGAAAGTTGCATCTATTAGCAGGGCAGTCCTGTGACTCAGGAGAGAGATGTTTAAGGGAGAAAAATTAGCCATTACTCATTGGCAACATGCCTGCCCACATGCATTGGGATGTGACTGTGACAAGGGAATTAGAGAGACCCATTCACATTTCAAATGCTGCTCTTCTAAGTCCACAGCATTTGGACAAGAAAACTCACAACACTTTCAATTCTGTCTCTACAAATCTGTTATAATTTTCTAAATATCTGCTTGATATTGGGAGTTGAGAGATGCCACAATAAGTGTCTATAACTCCCATTCTGTACTTAATCATGGATTGGCAGGACTTTTTGGGATAGGGCAGACATTTTAATTTTTCAATTAGATGTAAGCGATCTGAACAGATTTGCCTGGAGGAGAAAAGACATGGCCCTAAATCTGTACTACGAAGCCAACACGTTACATTCAAATTCTTTCTATGAAAATTTTGCAAGAGTAGGGATCAGAATTTTTGAGAAAAATGTCTTGAAGAAAAAAAGAGGAAAATTGTTTGGTGAAACAGTCCTCAAATTCTATAAAATAAAGTCTTTCCATACTTTACAAATTTCCTAGCACAGGCCCTGAAAATCACAGTGTTCTTATATATTATAAAAGTGCAATGCACTTTATGGAAATGCAATCAGAAGTATGCTTGTGGGCAATTATTCACATACACATTCATACACACACACTTTTTCTTAAATACACAAGCACACTTTTTCAAATGTGTACACACATATACACAATCATGCTCACATAGGAAAATGCAGGTACTCAGATTTGGAATGAATTGCCAGAAGAATGGGCAGTGCTTATTAAACTTCCTTTGGCTTGGTTAGTGACAGGACTGTATTTCATCATAAGCAGCTACTTATTTTGTAGGAAAATAAAATAATTATAAAACTCAAATTCTGTATCTATTTCTTTGTGTTCTATATTCCATTTCTATTTTTTTCAGTTAACATAGAAAAATAATGGTTCTTCCCATTTTTGAATGTTCCTCATCAATTTTTGAAAGATAACCATTATATTTCCCTGAACTGTTTTCTGTTTCTGTTTTGTCTAAAATATTTTGTCCTTCTAGCTTGAAATACTAATAACATATCTCAACAATGAGTAAAAGTCATATATAGATGAAGAACAGTATACTAGTGAGCTCAGATCTTATTGGTAGTGAGGAGAAATTTTCTGTTTTATGGCAAATACAATATTGTCTAAGAATTTCTTGGCATATGACCTTTCTTTCACATTCTTTTCTTCTGCTCTCAGTTTTATGTGGGTATTGGGATATTTAGTCAAGACCTTTGTCTCACTTTGTGCTAGACTTTACTTCACTGCTATTGCCTTTGGGGAAGTGAAACTGTTCTGTAAGATACTGCAGTGTTGGATATGATATTATAATTGTCAAATAAATATATAATATATACATATTTTATAGCTATATTCATTAATTATGCTGTATATGTATATATGTATACATACATATATACCTATATACATTGACTATATATATGTATATATATTCACATAATTACCTATATGCACAATATATATGTATATATGGCTATATATACATATACATATATGTCTATATATACATGTATACTTACATGGAATATATAGACATATATGTATATATATTTATATATGCATATGTGTTGTAGTCACTGCATATACATACAAATAGTCCACGTGTGTATTACATGACTTTGATGAGATACACACATTGAGAACTTCCCAGTGTGGATGAATAGATTTTAACTTCCAACACAATAATTTGACAATTATAATGTCATATTTGTCATTGTAGTATCATATGGAATAGTTTCTCTGTCCTAAATAAATAAATAAATAAATAAATACATGTAAATGTAAAACTTTTGTAAGAAATAAAGACTATTAATTTATTACCAAAATCACATCTGGTACAGTGGCTGCAATTGGAATCACTACCTGGTTAAGCTGACAATGATCCACTGCAATTCTCCAAGGTCCCTCTGTCTTCTGCACAGCCCAGATAGGCCAGTTGAATGGGGATGTGGTGGGAATCATTACTCCTGCATCCTTAAAGTCTTTGATGGTGGCACAGATCACTGCATTTCTTCCAGGAATGTGGTATTGCCTTTGGTTACTATTTTCCTGGGCAGAGACGATTCTAATTATTTCCATTTAATAATTCCCACCAGAATAGCCCTCCCTCCACAGTTCAGGAAACCAATGTGGGGATTCTGTTAACTGCTGAGTGTATCTATTTTCATTACACATTCCAGAACTGGGGAAATAACCACAGGATGGGGTTGAGGACCTATTGGGGCCACTGTCAGATAGACCTGAATTAAAACTCCATTAATCATCTGACCTCCATAAGCTCCTCCTCTGATGGGCCATAGTCATGCTTTGGGTCTCCAGGAATTAATGTCAAAGCAGAGCCTGTGTCCAGTAGTCCCTGAAAAGTCCAGTCGTTTCCTATTCCAGAATGCATAGTTATCCTGGTAAAAGGTTATATGCTTCTTTGAAGAATGCTGGGACATATGTTAACAGTATACAATTTTGGTAGTGTGGTACATACCTCCTTAAGGGGACAGGCCTCTCCTTCATTCATGGGGTTCTGGATCTGTAAACTGGCTCAATTCTGGAACTTGACTGATGGGCTGTAACTCTGTGTTTATGATTGAGGTTAGACTTTTATTCATTTGACTTAGGAATTTTGTCCTTATACAGATGGTGTAAAAATTTAGTAGACTTCCTATATGTTTTACTTCTAGGGAAACTGTGACCAACTAGCTAAAGCCATAAGTCTGCAAGAGTTAGACTGTTAGGATTGCTGTTTTGACTCTGCTGCCTGTTATAATAAGCAGGCCTATCTTGCCTTTAGCAGTTGAATGCCACCCATTGGCTTCTACCACACCATGATCTGGTAACTCCCATTGCATTTAGGTTTTTCAGTTCAGTGGCTACTGTTCCCAATTCCCACTGTAAGGTCTAGCCTTTAGGGAAGAGCAATCACAGATCTCTTATGATTGCCAGGCTCCTCTCTTAAATTTATTTCTTATAATTTTGGTGAAAGGCATGTCTTCCTGACCTTCCCTGTGTGGGTGAATAGATTTTAACTTCCAATCTCCCTAAAAGCCTTGAATCCCTTTCTCTACATCAAAACAAGGCAAAGCATGCAACTTACTCAATGTTCGTAACCTTTTCATCCAGCAAACCAGCCAAACTTAGAGTACTTTCTAGCTCCAGAGCTACAAAATTAAATGCAAAATTTCTCAGTATTTACTGAGCCCATACCAATAAATTAAGCCTGATCCAACTTTACATTCCTTCAAACATTGGCCCACACTTTTAGCATCCATTCCTACACATGTACCCGTATTTCTGTTTGTATAAATTAGAAAACTCAAGTAGTTATTTTAGAGCGTAATATACTTCCTCATGTCTCACACTCTGTACCTCATCCTTAGGGTTTTTCTGGGACTTGAGTCTAGTTATAGGTCAAGAAGTAAAGAGGGGTGGTAAAGGTGGATCCTGATGAGAATAAGCATTGTATTGCTTCATAACTGTCTCAGGAAGTGGTGGTGGGGATTACAGTCTTCTCAAAAAATGTAGGGTTAATCCTCTGAAATGTAGGTGAAAAAGCAGGCATGATTGAGATGGGAGTGCTGCTGCCTTTGGGGGTAGAGAAGCCTCTTTCACTGGGGATTGAGAGACCTCTTTCACTGCAAAAGAAGACTCATCAGTATCTAGGAGCTCAAGGTCCCCAGCTTCATTAGGGTTGTTCCACACATCCTCATCCCAACTTACAGGGTCTCATTCTTTCCCAATTTATACACTCACTGTAACAGTGGATACCTTACAAAGCTGGAAGTTCAACTTGAGTTTTAATTCAACCAGTTGCAAAATGAGATTCTGCACCTGATTTTCGGCAGTCTCGGCTCTGAGGCTAGGGGAAATAAGGGTCTCCTTCATGGCACACATAGAAGTCTTCAGGACATTTATGTGACCCTTGCACTGAAAATTCAAATACCTGAGGTCATCCATTTCTTTTGCTACTTTGTCCAAGAACTTTAGGCATAATCCGTCACCATGTTATATTCTCTAATTTCCCCAAAATGTTTGAAAGTGTCATATACATAGTGTCCTTGATTAGGTGCATCCAATAGTGATATTTTGTTTATCTTTATTGCATATTCACATCAGTTCTCTCTTTCCTTCCAGAAATAAAATCATTCTATTTTTAAATCTAATTTTATTAGAGAGAAAATTTAAGAAACCCTAGAAACAATTCAGAAACTTATTCCTAAAATACTATTCCTCTAGAACCACTCCCATTATCAAATTTGGTATTAGTCAGGGTCTTTGGGGAGAAACAGAAGCAATAGGCTATGAAACACTTTTACAAATACATCCATAAACAATGCTTAATCAGTTTTCTGAGCATCCTATGGCCCAGTCAAGTTGACACACAAAATTAACTATCACATGTACCAAATGATTACACAAGAAAACTCTCAATTGCTAATGATAATGCAATATTACACATCCACTTTGTTAAACAGTTTGGTAGTTGATTGCAGACATATACTGATTGTGTTACCTAATGATCACATTCTTAGATATTTTTTGAAGTGAATTGAAAACTTATGTATGTTCGTACAAAAACCTGTATGTTAATGTGTATGGCAGCTTTATTCATAATTGCCAAAACTGGAAACAACCCAAATGTTTTTCTACAGATGAAGTTTTAAACAAATGTGTTAACATCCATAAAATTAAATACTACTCAGCAATTAAATGGAACAACCTACTGATTTGTACAATATGAATGAATTTTAAATGTATTTCATTACATGGACTAAGACAAATGCAAAAGATCAGTACTTTATTATTTACTTATATGACATGCTGGAAAAAGGAAAAATATTATAGGGCCAGAAAATAGATCAGTGTTTGGTAAAAGGGAACTGACTAAAAAGGGACTGTATGAGACATTTTAAGGTGATGAATCATTTTTCCCCACAGTGGTGGAAATATAGCTATAAGCACTTATCAAATTCCATAAAGGAGTAGATATCAAAGACTGAATTTTTTGAACATTGAAAAATAATTATCTGGTTTGTCCAGAGATTCTAAGATGAAATATAGTCTGTGACAAATTAATTCAACTGTATTACAAAATATAGAGCATAACATCACTGAAGGTGGTAGGTGAGAACTGATCTAAGTAACTTTGAAAAATAATGATTTGACTAAATATTGTAAGACTAAAGAGAAAAAGAACTATACAGAAACAATGTCCTCTAATTGGTAACTTTCTTTCTTATAGGAGTATGGGGGAATGTATGGCTTAGCAATTCTTAAACTATTTTACATAGATGCTATAGCTGAACAAATAACTGAAGTGTAGATAACAAGAGCCACATTTGTCACTGTCAGAGATAAAAGCAACTGAGAAGGCTGAAATGAACTCTGCTCTGATGGATCAGAGTTGGAGATATCGTATGTGTATATACATATATATATATAAATATATAAATGTGTCTGTATATACACATGATATCTATGCATTATATGTGTGTTTATATACATATATATAAATGTGTCTGTATATACACACACACTATATATATAATGCATAGATACATATAGAAATGAGCATAGATATGTGGTATGCATAGGTTAGTATATATACATTTATTTCCTAGAAGCAGTGACACAATAGCCCAAGCACACTTAGCACCCTGTTCTTGGCATCTAATACCATTCTTCAATAATGAGAACCATGGCTGCTTGGAGAAATGACTGATTCTAGGTCTGGAATAAGAAAAGTATAGATGTGTCTGGCTGGGTGTATCTTGTAATGAAAATAAGAAAGTACAGACAAACACAAAAATATATTGAGGCATAGCAAAACGGTATTCTAGAATCCAATAAACTGAAAGTGCTGCCAAGTGCCAAAGCAGAAACAAGTTGAGAAACAACAACAAAAATGATTGCATCGGATATAACCCAAAGTATAAAATAAATACCCACAATATGAATACACAAACACATACATGAGAATATATATATATATGTAAATATATATATGAGAACAAACAAATATATGTATATGAGAATGGACAAATCTTCCTTAAATAACCCCTTACAGGAATGAGGGAAATAGAAAAATATCATTTGAGTTCCAAAATAATAACTGTTGCAGGGAAAATACACTACTAAAGTTAGTGGGTGAAACTTTAAGGAAGTACAGTAGAAGTACAGCCTCAAAATATCACCCCAAACATATTGATTAATTATAGGGGTGATTTTAACATAAGTCCCAAAATTATTTGATATTCCTACATTAGGGATGTCGAGTTTAATTTCTCCATCCATTGTGTGTTGGCTGGATTTAGTGATTGACTTTTAATGAATAGTATCAGAAAATTAAAAAATAATGTAACTTTACAGTAGAGAATTTCACAGTGGCAAACGCCACCCTAATCAGGTGATCAAGTTTAACATCCAGTAATGTCTTGTTAATATCATGTTCCCTCTGATATGATGTGATGGGGAGGGCATTTTACCTCTGGTATTCTTCCTTAGTAGTTAGCCATAACTTAAGAGAAACATACAAATTAAAAGTGAGAGATACTCTTTAAGTTCCGAGGTCATGAAAAATGGGAAAAAGGCTAAAAAACTGTCAGACCAGAGGAGTCTAAGGAGAAATAATAATTAAATGAAAAGTTTTATCCTGTTTTGAATTTTAAAACAGAAAAAAATTAATGTATGAACTGGTGAAATCTGAATAAAGTTTTGGTTTAGTTAATACAATTTTAGCAATGCTGATTTCTCAGATTTAATATTTAATAAATATATCATGCAAGATGAGTTAAATTTGTGGAAGCTGGGTGAAGGGTATATGGGATCTCACTGGACTATTTTTGCAAATTTTCTGTATTTCAAGGCAAAGATTATGAAAACAAATTTGTGCTTTTCTCCTGTTTTTCCCTACTCTGAAACACTGTGTTAGTAAATAATTTTGGACTGATATTTCTTTATAAGAAGATTTTTATATACTGCTTTATTTTACTCAATGGGTTGTTTTTTGTTTTAAGTCATCTTGAAGCTCTAGTTTTTTTAAAAAAATTGTCCATTTTTAAGTTTATTGAAATAAAGCTGTTCATAATATTCTCTTATTTATTGTTTAATATTCACAATACTTTTCATTTCAACTGTTTAAAAGATAGATTATTTATTCGAGCATATGTTCTTTCTTGTTCGGTCTCCTTAGAGGTGTCTGTTTTGTTAGTCTTTTAAAATACACACACATGAGTATTTAGCTTTTCAGATATTGTTTTCCATTTAATTAATTTCTAAGTTTTTTAAAAATTTACTTTTTTTACTCTCTTTAGAAATATATATATTTTTTTAACATGGATGCTTATCTTATTAGTATTTTTTCTTTCGAAAATAAACATTTAAGGCTACACATTTCCGCATTTGTCCCTTCTTACTCATGGGATCCACATCTATGGATTCAACCAACTGTGGATCAAAAATATTTGAAAAAAAATCATGTCTATACTGAACATGTACAGGTTTTTTTTCTTGTGATTCCCTAAACAAGATAGCATAGCAGTGATTTTTATAGCATTTATATTATAGTAGGTGTTGTAAGTAATCTAGATATAATTTAAAGGATTTGGGAGGATATGCATAGATTATATGCAAATATTACACTTTTTATATAAGGAATCTGAGCATCCACAGATTTTGGTATGAAGGGTCAGGCGTTGTCCTGGAACTAATCCTCCATGGATACTAAGGAATAACTACTAATTGGTATTAGTAATTGTATCTCATAATTTTAGGGCATGGGGATAGCTGATAAACATCTTACAGTCTTCATTCTTATTCCTTTTGGATCCTTGACTTATTTTAAGTGTGTTTCTTAATTTTCAAATATATGTGGTTTTTCCACTTAGTTTTCTTATTGATTTGTAAGTTAAGTGCATTGTGGCAATGAACGTGGTTTTTATTATATCAATAATTCCAAATTTGTTGAAACTTGCTGCACAGCCAAGTATGTGGTTAACGTGTGCTTCAGAAGTACATGTTTTCTGAGGTTACTGGGTGTGTGGTTCTATATATGCTCCTTAGATCAATCTTGCTAATGTGTTATTCAAATCCTCTCTATCCTTTTTGATTGATCTATTAATTACAGAAAGTGTTGCATTAAAATAGCCTACCACAGTTTTTAATATTTCTTCTATTAATATTTGAGTTTATGTTACTATCCTTATGGATGTTTAGAATATTTTTCTTCCTTTGTGAATTGATGATATATAAATTCTCTTACTTCTTTGCCTGTGCATCTATATCATCTGATATTATTGCCACACAGTTTTTTCTCCTTTAACTTTCTCCTTCTCTTTGCCCACATGATATGTGAATGTCTGTTTTAAATCACATACGAATAGATCTTCATTTCATCTTAACTATAAAAGTCTATTTAAATTTATTTTAAATACTAATTTGTTTATGTAAATATATTTTTACTATTTATCCTATAATTTCTATATTATTTCTTCTCACTGTTAGTGTTTTTTTTTAAATATTGATTATTTAACTCCAAAAATTCTGAAGTTATATGCTAGAGTTATATTCTTTATATTTTTCGGGTCAAAAATTCTTATCACAGTGGAATAAAACTAGAAACCAATAACGCAGGGAAAACTGGAAAATTCATCAATATGTGGAAATTAAAGAACACAGTCTACAATCATCACTGAGTCAAAGAAGAAATTACAAGGGAAATTATAAAATACCTTGGGACAAATGACAATAAAAATACAGATACCAAAACTTATAGGACACCATAGAAAAAGTTCTGAGAAGGAAATATATAGCTGTGAACACCAACATTCCAAAAGAAGATCTCAGACTTCAAGCCATTCGGAACCAAGCAACAAAGAACAGGATTCCTGTGTGTTGGGAAATAAACATGGTGAACTTTATGATAATTCAGCTCATTGTCTGCAGAAAGCCTCGAGGACATAAAAAAAAGCGTAGGAACGAAGGTAGAGTCTGCTGATCTCTGAGTAGAGTTGATACAACTGGGAGTCCAGGAAGGACAAGTGTTTATAAGGCATAATACCAGAAATGTGAGAGCTGTACACAGAGTTCCACAACTGCTGAAGGTCCCTCTCGAATCTTCAACTGAGTTGAGATCAGTACGTGCATATGAAGGAATTATCCAAGGCCAGAGAAAGAGCTACAACTATGGAAGTATTAGAGATAGCAGTTCCTGGAGCTGATACCAAGCTGATGATAGTTCTTTTTCCTTCTAGCCATAGAGAGAAACCTCATTATTCACAGGGTGTGAGGTAGAGGTCTCCACAAAATTTTGCCTCAGTAGTGGGGCAAAATTAGTTCTAGAGATAATGCTGCTCTACTCTTGCCTAATAAAGCTTAAAAGCAAGAACTGAAATGATCAAACTGTTCTTAAGTAACTTAACTGCATCACAGAAAAAATTTTAAGAATGTTTATAGAAATTTTAAAATATCACTGTATTACTAAAAATTTTATAATACACACAAAGTATTATAAAATTCACATCTGGAAAAAAATAATATTACCAGGCATGGATGAAGCTGGAAAATATTATGCATAAAGAGAAGAAACATCAATCCATACAAACAGGCCCAGAGGTGACAGAGATGATTGAATTTGTAGAAAGTTAATTTAGGCTTTTATAAATGTATTCCATATGTTCAAGAAGGTAGAACAAAGAGGAACAATTAATCCTATAAGCAGATATAAAAATCATCTAAAAATGACCCAAATCAAATTTCTGCAGCGGAAAAGAGTAACGTCTGAAACTCAAAATATAATGGATGGGATTAATAGCAGATTAGACATTGCAGAAGAAAAAAAGTAATGAAGTTAAAAATGTGGAAATAGAAACTTTCCAAAATTAAATAGAGGAAGTAAATATAAAAAAGAATCAAAAGCATCAGTGAGCTGTGGAAAAACTGTGAGTGGCATATTATAATTAAAATCTCCTAACAGAGGAAAGACAAATAGTGACTGAAAAAAATATTTGAATAAATAATGGCTGGAAATTTTCCAAACATATAAAAACTATATACCAATAGATTGAATAATATCCATGAACTCCAAGCACAAGAAAAATGAAGAAAACTAGAGAAAGGCATATTGTGGTCAAATGGCTTAGAACCAAAGATAAAGGTAAATATTTAAAAATATCCAGAGAAGACAGAAAAATTATGTACAGAGAAACAAACATAAGAATGATAGCAGACATCTTGCCCAAAAGAGTGCAAGCCAGAAGAAGGCAAAGCATCACTGAAGAACTATAAAAAACAAACAATAACAATGAAAGTCTAATTAGAATTCTACTACAACAAAAGTATCTTTTGAAAAGGATTGTGAAATACTGTTTTGAAACATACAATAGCTGTAAAAGTTTAAAACCAGCAAACGTATACTACATGAATTACAAAATCAAGTTCTGCAGGCTAAGTAGGAAAATGATACCAGAAGGAAATATGGAAGGGCACTGGAAATAGTAACTGTGAGTATAAATACAATTACTTTTTTTCTTATTGTTTAAAACTCCTGAAAAAATAATTGACTGTTTAAAGCAAAATAGTAATACATTGTGAGTTTATAACTTATGTAAAAATAAAAGATGTAAGAGCACTTCAATAAATGCTTAGAAGGGAGAAATGGAAGTACACTATCAAAGATTTTGACACTGTATGTGAAGTTACTTCAAAAGTAAACTCTAGTGAGTAATAATCGTAATATATATAGACCCAAAAGCAACTATACAAACACCCCCAAATAGTTGTATCTAAGAAACAAACAAAGGAGATAAAATGGAATCATAAATAATACTCACGTAATTCAAAATGATACACAAGAGGAAATATTGGACAAAAAAACCAGGTGAGACAAATATAAAACCAATAAGAAGATTTTAGATTTTAATCTAACTATATAACAATTAAATATAAATGATCTAAACACCTCATGAAAACGCAAAGCTTATCTCTCAATAACTGAATAAATAACAGAGAGAAAATTAGTACTATTATAGAATATTTGATTAACATTATCAACCACTTGGACATAATTGATATCTATAGAATAATCTATCCAACAGCAATATAATATATATCCATTTTAAGCACACACAGGATACTTATTAAAATAGGCAATATTCTGGGCACAAAAGAAGTTTTAATAAATTTAAAGATTTATTAAATTTAAAAGGCATAAATTACACAGATTATTTTCTGACCAAAGTGGAATTAAATTCAAAATTTATAAAATACATATCTGGAAAATGTACAAATATCTCCACAATATACAGCACTTTTAAAATTATAAAATATTTTAAACTGAAGGAAAGCATATCAAAATTATTAAATACAGCCAAAGCACTATTTTGAGGAAGATGTAAATTGCCAAATGCTTTATTAGAAGAGTCTCAAATTAATGATCTCAGCTTCTAGCTGAAAAAATTGAAATAGAAAACAAAGAAAAGAATAATAAAAAAAGAAAGATCAGAGCTGAAATCAATGAAGTGAAAAACAAAAAAATATAGAAAATACAACCAAAAGTTGAGTCTTAGAAAAAAATTAATACAATGATATACTTTTAGTCACACTGATTATGAAAAATTAAAGATACAAATTATTAAAATCAGAAATGAGATAGGGAATATTGTGAACAATTTTATGCCAGTATATTCTACAATTTAGAAGAAATGGACAAAGTTCTTGTAAAACACAAAGTACCAAACTTTGCTAAAGAAGAAATAGATAATACTCTTAGCCTATGTTGCCCACGTAGAAAACCCCAGGCCCAGATGGCTTCGTTATTAATTGTTCCAAACTCTTCAGTAAACAATACTACAAATTCTACATAAATTCTTCCAAAAATTAAAGAGGAGAAAATAAATGCCAACAAGTTATTTAATACCATAGTACACTGATACTAAAACCAGCAATGACATGACAAGAAAAGAAAACTATACACATAATTGCAAAAATGCTCACACACATAGTTACAAAAATTTCTACGTATTTTTAGTAAATTTAATCCAACAGCTCCTAAAAAGCATAATGCACTATGATAAAATGGCGTTTATGCAAGACATTCACGGTGGGTTTAAAATTTGAAAATTAATGTATTTCACCACATTAGCAGGCTAAAAACAAAAACAGGATGATTTCAATAAATGCATAAGTAGAACTTAACAAGTTCAGTATCCATTCCTTATTATAAAGAAAATAGAACATCTAGAAATTATGAGTATGAAGGTACTTCCCCAACATGATATAGGATAAGTATGAAAAACCAACAACTAGCTTTATACTTAATGGTGAAAGACTGATTGCCCTCCACCTAAGATCAGAAGGAAGGCAAGGATGTCCACTTCCATCACTTTTATTTAATATAAAACTTGAGATTTTAGATAGTGCAACTGGTTAGAAGAAGAAATGGAAGGCATCCAAATTGAAAAAGAAGAAAATCTTCTTTATTTGAAGATGATATTATCTCCTATTTAGAAAATTCTATGGAATCTACAAAAGACTAGGAGGACTTGAGTTTAGGAAATTTGCACCATTGAAGACCAACCTACAAAATCCATTGTATTTCAATATACTAGAAATGCACAATCAACAATCAACAATTGAAGTAAAACATATTCTTTACAAAAGCATCAAATATAAAAGTACTTGATGAATTTGACAGAAAGTTTTCAGATCTTGTACACTGAAAACTGCAAAACGTTACAGAGAGAAATTTAAAAGGACACAAATACATGCAGTTCTACTCTTTTCTTGGCTTAGAGGACTCAACATTGATAAGATTGACATCAGTTTGTTTCCCAAACTGATCTAGCTATTTGATGAAATTCCAGTCAAAATCTTTTAGCTTAGATCTCCCACCCTTGGAATGGGGGCAAAGCAAGGTGAAATTTCCCTAACAAAAGAGAGGGGAGCGCAGAAGTAAATACATAGAGCTACATGCAGGTGTGAGTTAGGACAGTGTTGTAAAGGCCCCTAGTACATAAGCAGGACTTATTCTGAAGGGGGAAAACTTATCAAGTGTGCTGAGGTATAAATATTGAAAAGCTTCCTAAAAGGTTAACCCCCTTGCTAGATGTCAAGATGTTCTTTTCAAGATTCAGCTTGAAGTAAATTGCCTGTGAATGGTAAAAGAGGAGCTCAGCCTGACAGAAAAATCTTCAAGTGATTTTTTTTGTCTCTTCGAGGCTGCATATATATAAGTAGAAGCACTTATACCTCTCCATAAAGCCTTGCTTATGTTACACCCACTTCTGCCTTCAGCTGTGATTTACTCTGAATCCTGCCCCACTTGCTGTAAAATGCTTTGTCTGCCGGTAACACCTCAGTGAAATCTCCTTTAAGTAAAGCATTCTTGCACCTACGCTGTTGCTCTGAAAGCTGCCATCTGGTCTAATTCAACTCTATTTTAAGCTCTTGAATCACATGACTTAAATACACATAAGTGTTGATTGTACATGATTGCCTTTATTGATTCCTGCTTGGACTAAACTTATTTCAGAGCCTCCATCCAACTTTAGCAAGAATTCTCTCTCTTTTTTTTTTTTTTTTTTTTTTTTTTTTTTTTGGCTTATTCTCTTCCTCTTGGGCTTAATACTAAATAATTCCCTCCTCTTATGTAATACTCTGTCTACAAAGATATTGAGGAGTTTGAGTTGTGTGATAATTACCCCCAAAATTTGGTTTCTTCAGACTTCAATGTATCTGAATACATCTCTCATTGTCTTCCCCCTTTGAAATCAGACTCATCTCTTAACTACATGACAACTACATCATTACTATCTCTATCTCCATTTGAACTAATGACGTTGACTTTTTGAGATATCTGTCAGACATAGAGTCTGATTCCTTCCTCCATTCCTTTCCAGCATAGTTTGCCTTCCTATGCTATTCATAGCTGGATATTCATATGGCTAGACTTCTAACCAGACTCTAGGTTAGCACCAGTCTCACTGAATTAGAAACTTTTAGGTGAGCCCCAGGTACCTGTTTTATTAAGACTTTCCCAGTGATTCTGAACCTCAGCCGTGAAACCCTATTCTTATCTTGTGTTTTTCAGCTTTGTATATTTGTTTCTTTTGTCAGCTCTGCATTCAGAGAGAGAGATTCTTGAAGATAGAAATCTCCCTCATCCTTTTATTCTTCAGAACGCTTGCATATGAGAGATGCTCAATAAAGTTAGCAGCAGCAGATCAAAATAATTAAGAGCCACCATGCCTCAGCACAATTGCTGGTAATGTGCCCCTTTGAAATATCCTTTATTCCCTGCTCCCCTTTCTCCATCTATTGAATTGTTCATTAAAGGTCCACTTCAGAGCCTTCACTGTAGTAATCTCTAATTCAAACCCTTCCTTCACCGTTCCCTACAGTGCACATCATCTGTACCAAGCACTCCAGAACTCAGCTTAGAATTATTCTTCATAAGTCATTCAATTTTTTTCTAACTACCTGGAAGGTTTATAATGTTTCTTCAGTTTTCACAGAATTAGTCTGAGTATTCAGACAGTGCTTGATAAATATTTTCTGCTTGTTTTCTCAATGCATACAGCTGTGACTTGCATTTATTTCAATATAAAGATCCTCTTACTGAATACCAGATATTTGCAAAGCATTGCTTCAGATGTTGTGTTAGTGTGAGCACACCCTTTGAAATGTTTAGAAAGGATTCCAGTGCCAAAACCAGATGATGTATAAATTAGCCCCCAAAGGGTTTTATCATTAAGAAAATTGTAGCTACCACTGGGAGTTAATCTGTCTGTCTGCTGGATAGTCCTACATTGTCCAACATTTGCAAGTGAAGAGCACTTGTGGGAACAAATGCTATTGAGGTAGAGGGTAGGGACACCAGGATACCATTTGACCAAGATAGTCAATTTCCATCTTTTCAATTCAAAAGGAGTCTCCTAATCAACCACTGATGATGGTGCTTGGAACAGTCATCCATGCTTCCCAAAGAATTGGCTGTTATTTTGGAATGAACGGGATGCACAAAACTCTGAATACAGGGCCTATCTAAAACTTTTGGTAAGGTAACAGCATTAAGAAATATTGTGGGCCGGGCGTGATGGCTCACGCCTGTAATCCCAGCACTTTGGGAGGCTGAGGCAGGCCAATCACCTGAGGTCAGGAGTTCAAGACCAGCCTGGCCAACGTGGTGATGCCCCATCTCTGCTAAAAATACAAAAATTAGCTGGGTGTGGTGGCATGCGCCTGTAATCCCAGCTACTCAGTAGGCTGAGGCAGGAGAATCGCTGGAACCCAGGAGGCAGGGGCTGCAGTGAGCCGAGATCATGCCACTGCTCTCCAGCCTGGGTGACAGAGCAAGACTCTGTCTGAAAGAAAGAAAGAGAGAAAGAGAGGGAGGGAGGGAGGGAGGAGGAAGGAAGGAAGGAAGGAAGGAAGGAAGGAAGGAAGGAAGGAAGATTGTGGTGAGACTCAGGAGAACTGGACTTAGTCATGTTTCTGCTACTCACAGTGTGACATTGAGTAAATCACTGAGTGGCTTTGGTCCTCAGTTGCCTTTTCTGAAATGAGAGGGGAAACCGTGAAGTACCTGACCAGGTATAGAGGACAGTGTTCTCGCCTTCCTTCTCCTCTTTTTCAGGTAAGATATCCAATCGCTCTGGTTCCAGCTGTGGTTATATGAGCTAGGGTAGAGCAAAGTACATCCTTTGTTGTTCCCAGCAACCATAGAAAAATAGTCTCCTTTTGTGTGTGCGTGTTGGGGGGTGTTTGGGTGTACGGGGTAGTAGTGAAATATAAGAGGTACTAGTGCCCATGTTCCACTTGGAGGAATTTGTGACAGAGAATGATAATGGCAAACTAGGGTAAGCAGAGGCAAGAAACAGAAGACCTTCCCTTGGTTTTGTTACATAAGGCACAAATCCACTTCTTGGTTACAATATACATTTTTGTCATTTGAAACCAAAAGACTGCTGATGGGTAAAAAACCACAAATATCTAAATATAGTACTGAAATACTGAATAATAATACCAAGTACTGGTGATTTGATCAGTTAATTAGTATGGATCTCAGTCTCCTAGGAAAATTAGAATCATGATATCTGAAAAATTTAGCATCTAGGGTCATTGTTAAGGTTGCAAGAGGACCATGAGATGGCTTTGGCCAATGTATACTTTCAAAGTTCAGCTGTCCTTATTAACTTACTAATGGAAAGAGAAATAATGAATAATGATTAGATGATAGGGAAAATAGTGGTGGTGTTTTAGAATTTGAAAATGTGTCATTTGGTGGTATTTGAGGTTTTTCTCTCATCCCACATACTAGCTGTGTGTTCTTACTGTCACTTTTACATTTATCAGTCTCACATTCCTCTATTCTATAACAGGATAGTAGTACTTCAAGAGACAGATGTAATGATCAATTGAGAAAATGTGTGTGTGTGTGTGTGAATTGTAAAATACTGTGCATTTAGAAATAAGGGTTGAATTATAAATACCACAGAGACAGACAGGAAACTAAATTTCATATTAAAATTTAAATTACTTATATTGCAATATCTTTTCCAAGAATACTTTCTGATAGACAAATATTACACTTCTACCATAATCATATCCACAGGTGTACAAGTGTGTGAGGATGTGTGTGTAGCATTGATGGTGAAGTGTCAAAACTATTATAATCTCAGAGAAGGATCCTGCATCTCTGTAATTTGTTTGCAAGACCTGCTTCAAAATGTACACACATACAGAGGCATCTGTCATTTATTCTTAACATTTCAGCCATGCTTAATGGAAAACATTTCTATATTTAATTCCAACTTGCTTTTAAATTTAATATTATGGTTATGAGATGTATCTGTGGTGATGTCTGTAGCCACAAATCATTCTTTTTGAATGCTATATTATACTGTACTACACTAGAGCATTGTATGAAAATACCGCAATTTTCTATTGATAAACTTTCACATTTTTCAAAGTTTTGCTATTATCAAAAGTGCTGCTAAGAAATGTATTGGCCATGTGTTTTGAGGTGTACATCAATGAGTTTTTTAACAGTATATCTCCAGAAGTGAAATTGCAAACTTGTGGGATAAATCATCTTAAACTTACTAGATAATGCTGGTAATTTTTCAAATCTACACACCCAATAGCAATAGATATGGTGTCTCAAAACTCTTTGTAGTTTTAAGCTGAGCATTTCAATGCAGATGCTCCTATGCTTACAAATGCTTGATATTTTCAAACTTAATTTTTTTTTGCCAGTAGGATAGATGAAATGGTATCTCATTACAATATTAATTTGTATTCAAATAATAACTGATAAGATTGGTTACCTTATATGTTTACTATTTTTCTTTTATATAGAGCTTATTTCCCATTTTTGTTATATTTTTATGATTTGTAGGACTACTTTATATATTCTAGATCCTACACTTTTTTCAATTTATGTGTGTTATGATTTAATTCTTCCAACACTTGAGTTGCTTTTTTTTTCATTGTCCTTAAGATACCACTTGATGAATGGAAATTCTTATTGGTAATGTAATTGAATATGTTAATATTTTTTCTTTAATAATTTTATGTCTTGCATGAGAAATCATTTCCTATTCTATGGTCTAAAAGACATTCTTTTATATTGTATTCTAATTTATTTCTAGTTTTAACTTTCATTATTAGGATTCTAATCTACAGAAAATTGGTTTTTGGATTTTGTGCTAGGAAATTTCATTATTTTTTTAAGGGATAACTAATATTCATAGGATTATTTATTGGTTATTTCCTTTTTTTCCACTATTTTGAATTTTCATCTATCTCAAATTTTTATTAAAATATTTGTTTCTGTATTATTGTCACACAGTCTTAAGGACCATATCTTTAAGCCTTGATATCTATAAAAGCATATTTTTCTATTTTCTGTTCTTCCAGTGTGATTTAGCTATTCTTGTTCTTTGCCTCCTCTAGTAAATTTTAGAACTTGCATGTCAAGTTACATGCATGATACTATTGGGAATTTGGGATGCGTCGACTTTGTAAGTCTATAGATCAATGTGGGTAAAATACTTGAAATATAATATTTCAATCCATGAGTATATCTCCGTCATTTGTTTGTTGCATGTTTTAAGACACGAGGCTCTCTCTTTATGTTGTTCTCCTTCTCTTTGGTCTGAATGTATCATTGCCAAATTGGCAGATTTTAGAAATCAGTTTTCTAGGTAAGAGTGATTACACTCCTAAACCAATTGCTGTGTTTTGGTATACATATAATAAATCACATTCATGTGAAGGATAACTTATTTGTGATGTCTTTCCATAAGATAAAAAAAATTATCCACGGTGTTCTTGTATACAGTTTATTAAAATTGTTTGTTATTTATTTAGCTATAATAAATGACATTTTAATTATGCTTTTTCTTTTTTTTTTTTTTTTTTGAGACGGAGTCTCCCTCTGTCCCCCAGGCTGGAGTGCAGTGGCGCGATCTCTACTCACTGCAAGCTCCACCTCCTGGGTTCATGCCATTCTCCTGCCTCAGCCTCCCGAATAGCTGGGACGACAGGCGCCCGCCACGACGCCTGGCTAATTTTTGTATTTTTTAGTAGAGACAGGGTTTCACAGTGTTAGCCAGGATGGTCTCGATCTCTTGACCTTGTGATCCGCCCGCCTCGGCCTCCCAAAGTGCTAGATTTACAGGTGTGAGCCACTGCGCCCGGCCTAATTATGCTTTTTCTATGTGTTAATTGCTGTCATATAGAAATACAACTAACTATAGTGTATTAATTTTGATTCTGGCAATGCGTTTAAACTTTCTTATGAATTCAATAATTTATTGTTGATATTTTTACTTTTCTATGTATTCAATTATATCCTGTTCCTGTTTGAACAATTCTAGGTATATATTTGCTCCTTTACAAACCTCACACTTTTTTTTTTTTTTTTTTTGGCCTTCTGTGCTACTTAGTCCTTCTGCCATAATATTGAATAAAAATGGTGATAGCAGACATATTTGCTTTTACTTAATTTTAAAGGAAATGCCTTCATCAAATCTTCGTTTAGTATAAAGTATGTTTCATGTGTGTGTGTGGGGGGTGGTGCACATGACTTTGAATGATGTCTTCTGTATAGGCTCTTAGGTGACATAGTTTTCATCATAGTCAGGCCATATGAGATCATTTTTTTCCATCCTATCTTGTGCTCACTTCATTGCTAACATTTCATTTGTTTAGCCAGAACACTGCATGACTTTTTTTCTTTTCCTCTCATCTCATATTTTTCTAAATTACCGTACACTTTATATCAAGTGGAAAGAACTCAGTGAAAAGTGCAAATACTAAGGTCTAAGTGTGCAAAGCCATAGAGAAGTGATCATCATGTCAATGTGACAGGTCATAAAAATGTGCTACATAAAAGGCTGCCATCAGATAACCAGAGTAGACCTTTTGCCAAATGATGAGCATAATTTGCCCTCAAATGAAAAGTCAGAGTCTCAAATAAAATAAAACTAGTAACAAGTCAATCGTTAATTAAAGTTCCAGAAGCTTGATTTTAACAAGCAGCTAAATGCTTGTTAAACTCACTGGGGTTTGGACTATAAAGGCCAAGTGATGTGGGGAGGTGGCACAGCATAATTCAGTCAGTAAATTAACATATCCTAGCATGGATTGTAGTGTTCTAGGACTGGCCATTAAGAATTGGAAAATACCTTAAAGATCATGTGGTCCAACCTATCATCTAATCAAGAAACTTGCCATTGTAGCCATTACCCTCTTAAGGGTGTTTTTCGTCATTCACTTCTAACTTGATGGATGTAACCAAAGTTAGATACACCACCTTCTCGGAACTTAATTTTCAATTGCAAGACAACACACCGTGTTTGCTTCCAATACTTCAAGAACTTAGCTTCCAATCTTATGTGAGAGGTATACAGAGAACAGTGAGTTCAAAACAGAATGAAGCAATAGAAAGTTTATGTAGAAAAAAGTAAAAATACCGATATAAGAGTTTGGATTGGTGGCTGAAGTCAAGAGGACAGCTACAGAGTGTGCATGGGGCAGGGGGAGTTTATTATTCTCAAATCAATGCCCAGTTTACTGATCCTGAGTAATTGTTCTGGTATGCATCAGGAAAGAACATTACACAGAGCTGGGGGAATCATATATCCAGGTAAGGTGACATGGGGATTGAACTCGAGCTAAAGACACCAGGTTATGAGAGATAGTCCCTATAAGAGAATATATAAAGAAGATGATTTCACAGACTTCTAAGCTTCAGTTTTTTCATCATTCACTTTCTTATAGGTATGTGTCAACAGTGGATAACCTGCGGGATGGTTTTCTTTATAGACTTCAGTCTTCATCAGCATGAAAAATGTTAACTTTTTCACTTTTGGCTCTTTCTGTGGTGTACTCCATGGTAAATCAATATCCAATATGTTAAAGTCACATTTTCATCCTAGATAATTCTTTAAGTATGGTAATAATTTATGGGTCAAATTAAAGAGTGAGAAACTGCCAGATTGTTTCTAGAGTGGCTGTATCATTTTGTTAGAGGCATAGGGAGGTGAAGTTACAACTGCAAAGTGTCAGCAAGAGGAAATTCCGTAGGGTGTTGACACTGGTCTGTATTCTATTTGTGGTGGTAGTTATAAGAATCTAATCATGTGTTAAAACTCACAGAACTATACACAAAATGTGAATACCACTATTTGTAAATGTATAAAAATAAATAAAAGGTATACTAGTTTTTTTTTCACATAAGATAGCCCACAACATGCTTGTGGAAGAAACACACAAGAATTTTTAAATACCTTAGGAATTTTTACTTAAAATTGAGCAAACACAATAAACAAGTTACTGCCTAAGAAGCCATCAGTTTTACTCTCCTGTTCTTTGTCTTTCATATAAATCTACTTTTACAGATATTATTTCAAATTCTCTATACCCCTTTTAATTCTAATCCTGCATTTCTGACTCACACTTGAAAAAATTGGCATTTCTGTTAGTTCTGAGAGAGACAGAATCATTCTACAATTGTAGGCAAGGCTTATTTAATCATTCAAAGATAGTGTGGCAGGTTTTTTTCATGGAACAGTTTTCACATCTGAGCCATATCAGAATTTGAATGAAGGCAATAGGTAAAGAAGAGGGTATGTGTTATAAAACTGTTTTTCATGCACGTTGTCTGCCTAAGGCCCGTGGAAGACAGTTCCTATGTACATTTACTTCATCTTTATTGCAGTGATCCTTGTTGTTACACTGTCACTGTACTGTAAAAACAGCATGCCACATCTACTTTGTTGCTTTAGTCATGATTCTAATGCAATGTGATAAAAACACATGCTGTGTCATATGTTATATGTAATGTATTCCTAATTGGACATTTGTAAGATGTTTAATAATGGCTGAAGCTCCACTGTGTCTAATATATTATGGGATAAATGTGTCAAAAACCAGTGGCATGCTCTAAAACTTTATTTTAAAAGAGGCAGATCGTACAGCTCTGATGTTTGTGCCTTTTTTGGGCAGCAATGGGATTCAAGCAGCAGATGATGAAAATCACACAATTGGGATATTTTCCACCTTTTGAAAAAGAGGTTGAATTAAGAAAAAATGTTAATCTGATCCTCTATTATTGTTGTAGCTCACTTTCTTCTGAAACTGACTTCAACGGGAGTTACATTGATGAAATAGGCCAGTGTCACCATTTGTTGGCCAGAAAGCAGGAAAAATATTTTCTTAAAAGATATAATCTGTGACTCCAAATTGCTGCCACGTAAATAATGTCAAAGGAAGAGGCTGCCTGTTGGTATAGCTATCTTATGAGTTCCTGGGCTATCTAGATGTGCAGACTCCCTTATAAGGAAGCCAAGGGGGAAGCTGACTAAACCAAAAGCTGAAATGTGTCATCGTCAATGCTTTCGTTAAATTCTTCTTAAGAAGTAGAGGTATAAAATTAGCTGGGCAAGGTGGCGGGCGCCTGTAGTCCCAGCTACTTGGGAGGCTGAGGCAGGAGTATGGCGTGAACCCGGGAGGCGGAGCTTGTAGTGAGCCGAGATGGCGCCACTGCAGTCCAGCCTGGGTGACAGAGCCAGACATTGTCTCAAAAAAAAAAAAAAAAAAGAAGTAGAGGTATAATAAACATTTTAGGGACAAATCTGGAATAAAATAAAGATGGGATTAAATACACTTACGTGACTATATTTATCTTCTTTCTTAATTCTAGACAAATACATTTTTATCTTATTATTTGGAACAACTCTCAAAATCTAATTTCTTCATTCATCTTTCAAATATGTATGTAGCACTTCTAATGTTTTAAAGACTCTTGAAAAAGTCAGATTTTCTAGAACTTGGCCCTCAGGTGTGAGATATTTCTTTCATACGTATGTAGCTGTTTATTCTTTCATGTATTTATAAATTAATTTGAACATTATTTTTAGCTTATGCTTACTGAGCCTCTTTTTAAGCTAGAACCTGACTTTTTTTTTTTTTTTTTTGAGACGGAGTCTCACTCTGTAGCCCAGACTGGAGTGCAGTGGCACAATCTAGGCTCACCGCAAGCTCCGCCTCCCGGGTTCACGCCATTCTCCTGCCTCAGCCTGAGTAGCTGGGACTACAGGCGCCCGCCACCACGCCCAGCTAATTTTTTGTATTTTTAGTAGGCACGGGGTTTCACCGTGTTAGCTAGGATGGTCTCGATCTCCTGACCTCGTGATCTACCCACCTCAACCTCCCAAAGTGCTGCGATTACAGGCGTGAGCCACAGCGCTCGGCGATTTTTTTTTAAATTAGGCTCTTCTCCTATGGGTTCTCATGGTCTAGCCCCAATATTGATTCATTTACGTTGATTCCTAACTGACTACTTGTTTTCTTTATTCTGGGATTTTTTTGATTATTACATTTTTTTTCCTGTCTGGTGACATATTTCTGCCACACTAACATTGTGAAAATTTTTTATTTTCCCATTTTCTTTCTACCCTTCCTGAGCTCAAAGCTCAGACACAGTCAAGACCATATCTTCACTAAAACTTGACTAGACCTTCAGTTGAGTCAAGGAAATCTACTGGGTAAATCAGTGGGGCTCAGTTGCTTCAATGATGTCTTCCTAGGAATTTAGATTTTTAATGGAAATTGTAGTTCTAATTGTCCTTTTTGATTTCTGCCTTCTCAACCGTGAGTAGATTACAATTATTGAGTATGAGGGAAAGTTCTGAGAATAAATGCTGTCAAACTGTTCGCCTATAGTCCTTCCATCACACCTAAGTGCAGGCTGGACATCACAAGTCTTCATTTAAAACTAACTAAAAAAGTTTTCAGACATAATAGAGAATATATTACCTTATGAAATAAAAAGCTTCCTGAAAGTTTTACTCCAGCAAATTTTAATCTGCATTTTTAATTCTAATTTTTACATTATTTTAAGAAATTTTTACTTTTTATTTTTATTATAAGAATATTATGGTTATTCTTTCCTATATTCCCCAGAAATTAGCATTCTGAGAAGAAAGTTTTTACATGGTCTCATTTGCTTAAAATTAAATATATCAGTACTCCTTTCCTAACACCTCTACATCCTTATGTAAAACATGTCCATTTATTATTTTAATAAAGGGACAACTGTTCTCCAGAGGTTGCCCCATCCAATACTTTACTCCATATGCTATTTCAGATTCCCAAGTATAAGAAAGCAAAACAATGAGTGTTTAGGGTTTAATTTTTAATAAAAAGTTCCCCAAACTCAATTAAATTCTTACTGAATCTTGAGTGAAAATGAAATATATTAAACCCCAAGAAGCAGCCGCAAATGTCTAATACATTGGATAACAAGGATTAGAACGCTGGTTTGGGATCATATGCCTTCGTTTGGTTATTAGACATTAAGAATGGGATTTTAGGCAGCTCTCTCCTAGATGCATTAGTCCCAGTAAAGTACTTACCAGATAATTCATTATAGTTTTTGTGTGTTGGGGAGGGTGGGGAAGGGAGGGGTTGTAATTTAGAAGAATGCAATTAAAACTGAACTTGATAATTAATTCTGAACTGGTGAGAACTGGTTCCAGAGATTATGACTATAATGCTGTGTAGTCATTGATATAAATATTCATGAGGTTTCATTGTTTTATGGTTTTCTCAAGCACACAGCTTATCTGAAGAAGTAAAATTAAAGTACCATTATTTAACATTACAATGCAAATAAGAATCAATGAAGAAAGAATTGTTAATTCACTAGAGAATGTAAATACATGTAGGTATGTGTACAGGGACTATATTATATATGTACGAATACAACATCTTCTTAATGTATAAATTAGAATATTGGGGAAAGAAGAAAAATAGTGATATGGGTAAACAATTGTGAATCTTAATCTGGTCAACTCTAGGTGAGTGAAATTCATTGAAATCGACTTAACCTACCACCAAAAATCAATCAACATATAAAACTAATCATGGGCAGCAGAAGAGAGAATGAGAAAATGGTATTTCTTATTCTATTTCCATCTTTTACTGAGCCATAATGCCATCATATCTGACCTTGAAGCAGATTCATCTATAACGTGAAATTTTCAAATAATCTGATAGAATAAACAGGGTATGATGAATGGATGAGTGTATGGATGCATGAATGGAAACTACAAAGAGAAAAGTAGCCAGAAAGCAGCAAGCTAGAAAAATTGAAATAGAAGGCAGAAGGGGAGTTGAGAAAAGGGAGTGTAATTTCAGACATTGTCTTTGATTTGATTTAATGTTATTTTAAAAAATCCATCATAATGGGATTCTTATAATTGCTATTTGTTTATATCCTCAAACTTGATGAAGAAAGAATCAGCACAAACAGTATACTCATTGAAAACTTTATACAAATTTAAGGAAGATTTAAGCCTTCTGTACTGGTATGCTCAGTTCATTTATTGTTAAGCACCACAAAGTCAAATTCAGTGTTATGTGATTAAGCTGCATCTGTCTCTGTGCAAGCACTCACCATATTTCTTTAAGTTCAGCAGGTGTTTTGCAAAGAATCTAAAGGATTTTGCACAAAATTAGGGCCTATAATAAAGCAATGCTGATGAAGAGACAGCTTTTTATATCACTGATATATTATAGTTTCTTTCTAATAAATGTCATTGCTAGATATTTCAAAACCTGAAGCAGATTTGCTGACTGCACTGTTTTGAAGCATATTTGCTGTGCCTTATTGCTAAGATGTTCTTTTATAGACATACAGTTTACAAATTTTATTTGACACTGTTGACTACTAAATTAGCAGCTTTTCAACTTTGTAAGACTTCTGTCACACAATTGAAATACATGATAGAATGCATCACTTTTGCATTAATCTTTTCTGGCACTGTTTTAAGGCAATTTTAGATATATTAATTGAGAGCACAATTTGAGAAACAAATATAAACAAGATCGTTATTTGTTGTTTTTTACCCTGGATTCCACACCTCCATACACACATACCCACAATGTATGAAGAATAAAACTATAAATATGTAGATCTTTTAATTTTTAATTACCTGAATTTGATGGTTTAAAATTAAAAATATTGTTTAATTAGAAAGCTTACTTGGGGAACCCATTTGGTTTCCAACTGTTAGAGTGCTGCTGCGTTCTCTGGGTTGACACATTGATGGCATTCAGTGTTAAATTTGAAGAAGTTTATTCATTTGGTTAGAGCTTAAGATTAGTGAAGTGCACATACCATGGGGTCAAATCCTAAGCTCATCATCTAGACTTGATCTTTTCAGTAAGGACCAAAAAGGATCTGGCCTCAACTCCAACCACAGATGACAGTGTTAACACAGGGGTCTTTGACGCATAAATAGAATATAAGACCATAAACGTAGACACAGGCCTATTTCAGGCCAAGTTTCTTACAGAGCTCTAATCTGGGCCATAAGACACTAGCAGGAAAAGAGATTGATCCTCTGATTCCAGCCATAGCCCAAACTGCGATTCAGAGCATCAGTACAACTATCACAATCACAAGCAGTCATCTTTAAAATCCAATTCTGTGAAAGATCCTGGTAGTAATGAAGAGAGAGAAAGAGAAATATTAGCTACATTTGCCTACTCTGATGAGCTTTGTCAAAAAATTTACATTCATTCAAAAATATTTTCTATGTGGTAACTAGGAGCCCACTTTTATTTCAAGTGGGTATGCTGGAGGGGCTATTAAATGTACACAGAAAGAGATTCTGTTCTCAGAGGATATGTAAAGTCACATATGAAAAAAAAAAACACCACAAATATACGAGGTACTAAATGCTAACTGACAAATAATCAGAACAGACAAAAATTCCAATTCCAGAGAATTAGGAATTCCAATAATCATGCATATAGTTTCTATACATGGAAAGGTGAGAATATAAGATGTATTAGGGGCAGAAACAATATGAAAAACAAAGCAAATGTCTTCTTTCTCTACTTAAAATGTAGAAAGTTGCAAAGGAGAATGCTCCCATTATAAAAATTAGAAAATGCTGGTTAAACTACCAAATCATAATACTTCAAAAGCCAACCAGAATGCCGAGTTTACGAGGCCATCAGGTAACCTGAAGTCTAAAGTGTGACTAGACCCTTCAACGAGAGATAGGATATGCAAACTGTTTCACCTATGGCAGTACAGAGGGAGAAGAGGCATCCTGATAGCTACACTATAAGCAGGTGAAAATTTACATGCTAAATTTTTAAAAAGAATTACTAAAGGTCAAGTGTGGGCTAGCATGTCAGTATAAAATAGCTGGGTCATCTGACAAAAGGGAATTTGCACTGGCCAAAAAACTCATTACTATGGGTCTTTACTAGGTGTTCACAAGAAAGATGGTGGGTAGAATATGAGATTGAAGAAAGCTTCAGTCTAGGTGTGGTGGTTCACATC